>NW_024543097.1:62500-1262500 GCF_018167655.1 Microtus oregoni | reverse complement strand
GTTTCCAGTCAGGATATAGCTGTAGAGTGGGTGTTTGTGGTGGGGATAAATGATAAAATGTATGGAAAGGTTTGGTGATGTGTATTGGTTTAAGGATGGTAATTAGTAAACAGATATGACTTGAAATTGATGGAGGAAGGTCATTGGTTAAGTAATAAAGAAACTGCTTGGCCCCATAGGTTAAAACATAGGTGGGAGGAATAAACAGAACAGAATGCTGGGAGGAAGAGGAAGTAAGCTCAGAGACGCCATGCTCCCCTCTCCCAGGCAGACGTGATAGCTCTGCTCTCTGAGGCAGACGCACGCAATGAAGCAAGCCGCCACGTCAGACATGCTGAATCTTTCCCAGTAAGACCGGTGCTACACAGTTTATTAGAGATGGGTTGATCGGGATATCAGAATTAGCCAGTAAGGGCTAAAGCTGATGGGCAGTGTTTAAAAGAATACAGTTTGTGTGTTATTTCGGGGCATAAGTTAGCCAGGCGGCTGGGGTGCTGGGGACGCAGCCCCGCCGCTCCGATTACTACATGAAATACTACATACAAATGATGATCTTTCACTTTCAGTATATGTATTTCAGATAGAAAAAAACCTAAACCAATAGCTCACACTAAAAATAGCAGTGCTTTGGGGGAGAAAATAAAACGGAGAAAAACCAATTAGCACTGGGGCAGCACGTAAAGAGAACATCAATAAAAACAATCATTTTCAATAAATTATGGTAACTTAGACATAAACATTGTATTAACGTTCAGCTAAATACTCCGTAGCACGCAGAGGACTTAAAAGGGAAGGTGGCTTGGTAAAGGGGCTGACTATTCAGGAGCGGAACAGATCTCTGCCAACTGTGCAGACACGATGAGAACGCACAGCGACTGGGAAGTCTGTGTAAGTGACCATTCCAAGACAGAGCTGGATGGACAGCCCAGAAAGGCATCCCCTACGGTTTGCTACACCAGCACCGTCTATGGAACATTACTGTGTGGACAGAAAGGTCTGTGTGAACGACCCAGTGTGCAGTACACGCTCCACTGACACAAATCCTTTACCAGTCATAGACGGCTGCTTTGTATTCTGCAAACAAGAGGGGTAACAGATTATTCCCTCTGAGTACACTCGTGACCCCCTGATGGGTCACACTAGTCTTCCATGTAGGTCAGCGGTTCTCAGTTGGTGGGTCACGACCCCTTTGGGGCTGCTTATCCAATATTTACAATTCTTATCAGTAGCAAAATTAATTACAGTTATGAAATAGCAATTAAATAATTTTATGGTTGGGGGTCACAGCACTAGATGGGTTGAGAACCGCTGGTGTAGACTATGAAGCATCTTTGTATTGTGTGTTTGTGTGTGTGTATGTGTGTTGGTATGTTTAACATTCAAGAATTAAGAGATTTTAAAATTAAAATTGGGACTTTGTGGTTTTTTTCTTCATAGCAATAATTCAGTGAACTGGTGGGAGGAGCCTCCCATTGAAATAGTGGTTCTGTTAATTAGTAAAACCTGCATGAACAGCGCTGGCTAGTTCTATCTCCCAGCCTTCGGGGCTCTGCACACGTGTGCCTGTGTTCATAAGTCAGGTGGTTGTGACCTAAGGAATGCCTGTGGCTTATTTGTATCTACAGATTTTTTTATTCTCTTTTAATGTATGGACGTGTCATTGCCCTAAATGCATAATTTTTTTTTTCATTTAAAAGTGACCTAGATCCATACAAAACAGGTCACAGATAAATGAGATAAATGAATCCCAGGAATAGAAAAGGAAATAATGAGTTTTTTGGAGAATCAAACATTCCACTCCTAATCACCATCATTAACTGCTTAAGGAAGATCTGTTGGTCACCACTGGGTAGTATTTTGGTGCGTTCTTTTAAATTTGATGTGATTTAACTGCTGTGGTCCTTGTGGAAAGACAAATGTGTATAATGCCAATGAATTTTTATCAGCTGCCTCCCACACAGTTACTTTAACATAAGCCTTCTTCATGGCTATACTTTGACGTTCTGTAACTAGTATTAGCGGAAACAGAACTTAAAACTGTTACATCACAGCTATCTAGTTATTTGTAATGTTTATAGGGTTATGAAAATGAAATCAGAAGACATTTTTATATTTGACTTTTATTTTGTAATGGAGATATTTAATAAATAACTTCCTACATTTTCCTAGAATATATAAATTGGATTCCAGGTCAATGCCCTATATACATCTTGTATTTAAAAGAATTGGTTTGGAGCTTGTAGTTTCTTCACATCTAACTCCTATGGTATGTTACTACCCACTGCATTCTCAGAGTGAAGAATCAGAAGCCATGTTTCTGCCTTTGACCCTGGACCAGGTTGCATGAAGTTTAAGCCTTAATCCCAAGGAGCTCATATCTCTGAACCTGCATATGATGTCTATGTGTTCACTGCATCAAGCTCACTCTGTCTTATTCCAACAGTGACTGACAGCTTTGATGTTAGTCCATTAAGCTAAAAGATTTTTCTATGGATGACCAGTCAGAATGAGAATGTTCAATAGAAGACACAAAATCTATAATCTTAGTTATTGCTCTTATGGACAAAGAGTGGAATGAAGAGGTCACAAAATACAAATACATATAAATTAATGTAACAGGTTCTTTTGTCTTTATGATTTTACATAGTTAAATATTATTGGAAAGAGCCATAAGCAATAATCTAGCATGAGATAATCTAGTAAATGACAAGTAAATATTTTAGGTCATACATTCACTAACCTTACATTCATACAAAGCAGCTCAGTTTCCTGTTCCTTTTGATGCTGTTGATATATAGTTGTGTTTTGATAATCAGATTGAGTACATTTCTTTGTACTACCCTATGATCATAATGTAAATATTTTATTAAAAATACTTTAGCAGGGGCTGGAGTGATGGCACAAGAGTTAAGAGTACTTGCTCTAGTTCCAGAGGACCTAGGTTTGGTTCTTGGCACCTCCATGGCAGTTCACAACTGGAACTCCAGTCTCAGGGGTTGCCATACCCTCTTTTGAGCTCTGTGGTACAGACACACACATGGTACAGAGACACACATGTAGAAAAATCTCCTGTATGTAAAAAAAATTATTATTTTAATTGTTGAATTTGTAGTGTAAGAATTTGTGATTTTTCATATGAGTATCTTTGTATTATAAATATTTCCATAAAAATAAAGTGTTACAAAAGATCAAGTGTGTCTACTCTCCCTCTCCCCTCCTCTCACCAGCTGAGCATCTAGTCCCACATTTAGGGCAGCAGCTATCTCAAACCATTCTTTGCAACTGCTTCTGTTTAAGACTTCTATCTCGAGTTAAATCTATATCAAACTACAGCAGGATCTGTCCTCTTCAAATAAGCATTGCTTTACGTTTTTTCAAACTTTGTACTCTACTAGTTTCTTAAAAAAATTCTATTCTCATCTTATTGATGATTATTAAAGGAGTCACTAAATAGATGCATGCATTTTATCCATTTTATCTGTAAACACATTTTTCAATTTTCTTTTTTTTTTTAGAATGTTCTGCTTGTAAAATGAGCCTATGGGTAATGCAGAGTCCTGTTTACATTGCATGTCTTTGTATTTCCTCTGATGAGGTTGATGTTGCCACCATCATAAAGGAGCAAGCCCTGAGAGCTAGGAGAACTGGTCTATCCTTGTAATGTTCATTCTTATTCCCTACCTGTTGCCATGCATACCTTGAAACTACTTAACAGTACTACAGCAATAATAAATGCATAAATAGAAGCCAAAACCTGGACAAAGGAAATGAGAGCCAGAGGTGTTTCAAGTTTAGGATCAATACAGTGAGTTGAAGTCTAAAGAGTACAGTTATAGATCAATAGGCTTTGTCCTTAACATGCTGTATTAGTTAGGGTTTCTATTGCTGTTAAAAACACTGTGACCAAAAATCAAGTTGGGGAGGAAAGGGTTTATGATGTGGGATTCCCCTCTGCATGCTGTGAATACTATTGCTTAATAATTAAGCTGCTTGGCCCTATTGCAGCGCAGAATAAGGCAAGGTGGGAATGCCTAGCAGATAAAGGAAGAGAGAGTAGGCGGAGTCATGGAGATGCCGGTGCACACACAGCCATCTTGTAGAGTGGATGCTGAAGGTCATGGCACAGGCAATGCTAGTGAATGGGGTGTATGGTCTGTCTCTGAGGGGTGATGGAGACAGCATTGCCTGTGCTGTGTCCTTCTCAGGACAGCATATGCAGTTTGACCCAGAGCACAATAATCTTCCTTGCTCTTATCTGCTAAATCCCCTTTCACCAACGCAAGAAAAAGAAACCCTCAGACTTAACCATTAATTCACTAATATGATGATGTCTGGTTTGTTCTGAAGGAAAATAACTTTATAGGTCTTACATAGTGTATGATTACATGACAGAACTGCAAGTGATCTAGAAGTGTTCAAGGACAAAGAGAAACAAGACAGGAAGAGATGAAGGCACTAAATTCCACAACCAGGATCCTGCCCCCCTATTGCTCAGGTGAGAAGCCATTTTAAGAGGGATCATGTAGATAAAGGGTGTCATGATAGCAGATCGTCCCAAGGTTACTATTTTAGGCAGTAAGAAGTGATTCTTAATTTGACTTAAATTTAGTACAAAGAAAAATAACAAAAGAAGTGAAACGAAAGGATTTGCTGAGCCAAATCTGCTCGCCACTCTTGTCTTCTGCTACCATGTAAAGAGTCACACTGGACCCTACCTTGGATTGGAACACCCATCATGGATGGGGATAGAGACTTTTGAGTCCAAACTTTAAAAAAGGAGCCCATATGTTACTGTTTAGCATGTGAGCCTTGCAGAGTTTCTGCCACTTTGGAATTGTGGCTCTAGGTAAAAGCAATAAACACCAGGTGCTCCTTTACACACACAAAATCAATGAGTATTTTAAAATCATAGAGTCACACAATGGATAGATGGATGTTCAAGGCAGTAAAGCTCTGCCCCCCCCCCCAACAAGACCATGAGCATGGACAACATAGGTAAACCCACGCGAAGAAAGTGAATTTTCAAGTCATCCTTACAAAAGCTCCTTTTGAGAATGCTTTACAGCGTGCACACACTGACTTAGCAAGTGGAACAAGAACATCACTTTCAAAGAAATGGACAAGTGTGCTTTGAAGATGCAGGCTCCACGTTGCCTTAGAGGAGCGTCTTGTCAAGACTTAGAGTCCTGCCAGGTGGGAGATGCAGGCCCAGCCTGGGAATCCTCTGTGTCAGTATCTGTTTGCTCTTCCCCACTCTCTGTCCCCTCCTTCCCAGACAAGCCGGAAAATCAAGATGGAGCACTGCTATCCCAAAGAGCCCAAATCCCACAGGCAGGGTAGGGTAATGTAACACAGACGGAAGTCATCTAGCCCCACTCATTTCCGTGCCTAAATTAATGCTATTTCCTGTGTTTAATGCATTTTGGTGTGAACTTTCTCAAATACACACTCTGAATTAAAGAAAGAGGTGCCCCCTCCCCAATGTGTCCAGAAGAGGCTTTCACTAGTCCCGGCAGATTCATACAAATTCTCATGCTTCAGTACACGATTGAAAGAAAAAGCATAAATAGGCTCGAAATTTCTCCCACACATCTTATTTATGTGATTACTTTGCCTTGCTAAGAATTTGCCTCTTGTTGACCTTTAAAACACTTATTAGAATATTTATCAGTTATTAATGCATGTGTGCATTCACAGAAAGAAGCTAGCTCTTTAGTTACTTCCTGCTGGGACTAATTTAGGTTATAATATCGTGTATGTGAATTTGTAAGTAACGGAGTCCAAGAGTGGATGGAGGGAAGACTCCTCCAACTTGGGGAGAGAAGCCAGATTAGCCAGCAGGTGCAGACGCGGAGATCACTGCCTGCTACATTTGGGTTTTTAGATTCAAATAACCAGGCATAGGGCTACTGTTGCCCATTACCGCAGACATAGAGCTACTGTTGCCCATCACCGCAGGCATGGGGCTACTGTTGCCCATCACCGTGGCTAATTTGGTGTGCTTGTGTCACATTCCAGAGACTGGTTGGGTTCAGGACTGAAATAATTTTTCCCACAGTTCTGGAAGCTGAAGTTCAAGTTCAAAAGCATCATAAAGACCAGTTTCTTCTGAGCACGCTCTCTCCCTCTCCCTCTTTGCCCCCCTTCTTTCTCTCTCCCATTTATAGATGAACATTTTCTTCCTGAGTATGCATTTGGTCTTCTCTCTGTGTCTGAGAAGGTCACTCGACACAGTAGACTCGGGTCTACACTCATGACTTTATTTTCATTCATTTGCCTCCTTCAAATTCCTGCCTCCAAACACAGTCACATTTGAGGCACTGGAAGTTAGCTCTACAACATCCAAGTGGGTACAAGGTATAATTTCAACAAGGTGAAGGCTCCTTGGCTACCCTGACTGCATGCATTCCAGCCAAGTCGCCGCTGACATGGTACTGGAGAGTAGCTTTCTTTGATCCAAACAGCCTTTACACAGCTTTGTGAAATGTTTTATTGTGTAGCTATTGAAGAGTTTGTTGCTCTTCGTGCTGGAGATGGCTGTGTTCCAACAAGGAATGGAGTGTTTCCTGAGCCGATTCTGTAATGAAAGAACTAGAGGGAAGAAAACTGGGTATATTAGGACTCCAGTCATTGCTACAAGATATTCAAGCATGCAACTTTTTGTCCCATTTGGAGGTTTCGTTTGCTTGCAAAGAATGCTGTTTATGGGTTGATGTAAAGTTCAATTATTTTTCTCCCCATTCAATCCCACCTGAAGTGACGCGAATTTGAACACTCCAACATATAGTGAAGAGAGTCAAAATACAATTGGCTTGCTAAGTGACCACACAAGATTCTCTTGCTGGCACTTGCAGTATTTTCTTTGGCTGACCAAGTACTTTTCTTCCTAGAAAGTAAACAGAAAACAGCTGTCTAAGAAATGGGTCAGATAAAATGTATTTTTTCAGGTGCAGGATAAATAGATCATAGATTCGCTAAAATTGTCCTAAATAAAACAAAACAAATCTCTGCCACACACACAAGCCCAACCTGAAGGCTTTCAAAGACAAAGCAAAACAAAGCAAAAACAAAGAAAAAAATCAAATATATTCATGGGTGGTTCATAATTATCTTCAATTTTGTTTCCAAAAGCTTGACTATTAGAATTATAGGTGATCAAAATATTTTAAAAATCAACCCAAAACACAGAGTCTAGAGAGAATTGTCCTATGATGTCATGTGTCATGGAGGGCTGGAGGGCTGGAGCCCTCGAAATCATAGATGGGATGATGCGGTGAGTACTGAATGCTGCGTGAGGCGGGAGGAAAATACACCAAGTTGACAACCAGGTCTTGTATTTTAGAAGACAACCTATTCTTTTAGCCACTCGGAAAGGATGGAAGAAATACAGGATGAAAGGAAACAGCAAAGGTGAGGGATGACTTGGTGGATAAAGTGCACGTTCTACAGACATGAAGACCCGTGTTCAGCAGAGAGCACCTATAACCCCTATGGGGGTGGTGGAGTCGGGGAGAACCTAGAGCTTCCTGCCAGCCCGTGGACCCTAGATGGCAGGCCCCAGGTTCCATGTGAGACCCTCGCTCCAGAATTCAGGTAGGGAAGCTGAAGAGGAAAGCAGTTGAGCTTTCACAGGTACATACACGGCACAAAGACCCAAACCCACAGACACGTGCACACATCAGCATCACACACACATGAGACGGGGGATCAGAGAGAGGTGAAAATCCAATCTGAAGAGGAAACACAAAGAACCTATCGATTTCATCAAAAATGAAACAAAATGATTATTGTTCTGTGTTCGCAAAGAGAATGAGAAATTTGAGGAATCTGGTAGGCAGGAAATTTCAGTGACCTTTTTGGGTCCCCCCCCCCATTCTCTTTCGATGGTCTTCATCCCTTAGTAAAACTAACACTGTTGCCATTGTCAACTAACATGAGAGATTCTGGAGTCCAGGGGAACTTAGGGGTTTTCTCCCTGAAACTCCTTTGCTGTGGAGGGTATCGCTCAGCCTTCTGTCTTCCTCATTGAATTTTCTCTTCCCCCTCCTTCCTGTCTTCGTCCTTAAATACCAATAGTTCTGTTCTTCACATCCTCTCCCGTTCTTGGGAGACTGCAACACCGCCCCCCCCCCCCATGCCAGTGACTCCCACTGTGTATCTGTGCCACAGCTCACAAAGCCAGCTTGCTACAGTCCACCTCTCAGAGCTAAACACAGCAGACTGGAGTTTCAGCATCTTTAATTGTGGTGGCCAGCTTCCAAGACGACCCCCGTAACTCCCACCCCTTGGCGTTTATGCCACTGAATACAGCTTTCCATGCCAGAGAAGAATCATACGTGTAACTCAAGGGACACTGGAAAATGATGGCCCTTGTCTTCCAAGCATGGATCTTAGAAGCAGCTGCAGCTTCTCCAAGGACTTTTGCACCGCTCACTGTAGGTGAAGGTTGCTGCTATGTCATGAAAATGAGCCCCATAGAGACCATGTGTTACAAATAGTGCCCCCTGCTAGCAACCAGCACCCACTTGCTACCCACCTTGCCTATTCTAGTCGGCCAAACGAGAAATAGATTCTCAGCCCCTGATGGCCTGCAGTCTTGGCCAAGCACCTTCACTACAGCAGACCGGAATCGGAACCATCTAGCTAAGCCACTCTCAAATACAACCTCACAGAAACTACAAAGTAACACAGTGTTGGTTTGGGCTACTCTGTTTGGGGATTTTTTTTTTCATGTTGCAAATATATAACCAGTACTCTCCACCAAAGCCCATAGCTCCTGCATTCCCTCCCCTCCCCCCGTGTCCATACCAGAATCCAAGTTCATCAGTTCATGCAACAACTAATGACAACCTTGGCTAAGATGGCAGGAAGAGAGCGAGCTAAAGAGATATTCACAAACATTTTTGGAGTTTGGGGGCAGGAGATATGGCAGAGGGTATTAGAGAACAGTAGGGTGTTGGGATGAGAGGCTTGTTCATTCTGCTGTAGGCTTTCCTGAGCTTTAGTTCAAATGGAAGGTAAGAAAAATCCAATCATGACGGGAAGGGGAAAGTATTAATAATGTGTCACCTCTACGGAAGAATGCTGACAATACTTCACATTTCTGTCCGCACTCTTGGAATTTCCTCTACGTAAATGATCACATTTCCTATTTATAATAATACTGTATGTCATTGGATTATTCTACAATGGATGTAGCAAGAAAGGGTGATATTTGTCTTAGTTAGCATTACTATTGCTGTGATGAGGAAAGGGCTTATTCAGCCCCCACTTCCACATCACTGCTCATCATTAAAGGAAGTCAGGACAGGAACTGGAGCTAGGAGTTGGCGCAGAGGCCATGCAGTAAGTGCCCTTACTGACCTCCTCCTCCTCAAGGCTTGTTCAGGCTCCTTTCTTACAGAGCTCAGGACCAGCAGCCCAGAGATGGCACCACCCACAATGGGCTGGGCCCTCCCCCATCAATCACTAAGGAAAAGCCCTATAGGCTGTCCATAGCCCAGTCTTGTGGAGGCAGTTTCTCAGTTGAGGTTCTCTCTTCTCTGATGATGCTCGCATTAGATTTCCCTGTATAATGTTGTCCGTCTGTTAGTCCTTCTTTCGGAAACTGAGAGGGGACCCAGGGCACAGCATCTCAAGCCAAGGGTGAGTTTGTAACTAAAATGACAGGAGGCGGCACAGCACTTGATGAATGGGATTCAGCCTTCAACGAGGAGACTGGGGCCATCTCTTAGCTGTGTTCTGCCGCTTGCTTGGTGTTCCTGCACTCTTGTGACAGGGTGACGTCAGGCTCCCAGCCTGACCACACCCCACACCCAGCAGCAGCTCAATGGAGCCAGAGGCAGTAGCTTCAGCTAGCTTGTAGGAAAGTCCTGAAGTTCACTCTGATCAAATGTCTACCCCAAAGTTAACCATTACACCAGCTGACAAAAACCAAACAAACAAAACAGTGTGCCATGAAATACTACGTGTAAAAGCTGACAGCACACAGGTGAGCCGCAGCAGGTACGCGGAAAGAAGTCAATAAGTTGAAATGTAAAAACAGGGTTAAAAAAAATAGCGCTTAAGCAGATAATTGTCTGAATATTAGAAAGTGTCACTTGTACCCTAACATAGTGGGGGTGAACAGTCTTGCAGGTTTCAAAGAGAGGATGACTTCCCTCTTCTATCCACTCCCAGCTACCATTTCATTTCATGCTGGGTCAAAGCATCCTCCACTTTAAGTTCTGAGAGAGGAAGCCATGCCCAAGCCAATGTACCGATGCACTGTTGTTTTTGAGATACTGATCCCCAAAGACCCGTGAGACTTGCGGAACAGAATGAGAAAGAGACCTGTTTGGGGGGTGGAGTGTTGCTAAACGCAGTGGACTACAGGTAGGTGCACAAGGCACCTACTGACATCTTCCCAGTTTGCTGAAATCAGTTTCCGGCCTGGAATCCTGGGTGGGAAACCTTCGCCCCACGGCATAACAGGGCAGAGTATGCAGATGGGACCCACACCATGGCAGAACCGGCAGAACCGAGTCTTCTCTGCCACGTTGTCAGAAGCGCGCTCCCTTCTCGGAGCAGCCAAAGGCTTTGTCCTTGAGAAGAGGGCTGGGGGAAAGTGAGCCAGAGTGGGAGAAGCAATCAGGACAGGCCTGCTCAGTCGGGGGCACGCGAGCTTTCTACTCAGACTCCTTAAAAAGCGGTCCTATGGCTGCTCTGGCTCGTTCAGGGGGTTAGCTTTGAACCCACAGCAGGCCGGAAGGTTTAAGGGCATTTGGGGAACAAACGCTCATTTTGAAAGCATGACCTACAGCCGATTCAGTTGTGTGTTCCTTCTCCTGGATGATCAGACTCCATTTTCTGTCTTTAAGGAGAGCTAATTAATTCTAATGTGGGGAGGCTAAAGGATATTTCTTCCTGACTTCTGACCTCACTTTCTTTTCAATTCATTGATATTTTTTTTAACACACATACTTCAGAAATGGCAAGTGACCCCCTGTAGGAACACAATGAAGGGGAAGAGGTACACTATAGAAGCATATATTGAGCCAAAAAGACAGAAAGGCATTATAATCCTCATTATTACTAGCAATGAAAACTGAAGTTCTAAGCCTACATTCAGAAAGGAGAAATGGGAAAAATGCAGCCATGATTTGTTTGTTGAAGGAGGAAGGGCAGTACTTAGCAGCTGGTTTACACTGGTTTTACAGGATCGGTTGTGAATGCCTGCCTTCTGGAGCATGCGTGCACACAGGAGAAAGAAGCAGCAGTATTTTACACTTCAGACCCCAACTCTGAACACGAGACTGACAAAGTTTTACTCATTAATTTCCACACATTTCTAACAATAGCCCCCAGATAGTCTCAACCTCATCGTTTCCTGTCTGATTTGGGACATTTTCTGGTATAGATGGTCATAAATCTTGTAAGGAATATTGCTTTTTTTTAAGAATAAATGGTGATTCCAAGGCGAGGGCTGGCAGCCTCTGTCATACCCCAACATGCTCTCTCTTCTGCGCTGAGGTGCTCCATGGGTGCCAGCAATTCTTGGTGAGTGCCCCACACAGAAAGGGCACATCATCAAATCTTCCCGCTCAGGCCATCTTGTCTTCCTGGAATTTGTAATATTTTTCTGATACGGGTAGGGAATATTTTTGAGAGTGCACAGTCATGTTAAAGTAAATGCCCTGGAGAAATCCTTTCAATTAAAATTCAGTGGGTTTAGAAATCCGGGCTAGAAAGGATTTCCCTGACCTACAAAACCTAATAAGATTTTTTTTACTTTCCATTTTATCCCTTCTTATACCTCCTAAGTGTGCGCGCCTGCCCTGCTTTCTTACCTGGTGGCCCCATTTAGCTCTGCCCTCTAGACATTTCAGTCAGCAAATGGCTTTCAAGAATATTTCGAGAAAACTTGACATACTGATCTACTCTCAAACTCAATGATTTTTTTTTCTGGTGTAGAAGATAAAGAAACCACACATGTGTGTAGGTGTGTGTTGTAAGTATACGTTCATGTAGGTGTGTGCATGTATAAGTAGGCAACCACACTCGTGTATGTGAGTCCAGAGGTTGGTCTTGGCTGCCTCCTTTGATTGTTTTCCATCTTATTTTCTTAATATTTTTATTGACTTAGTGTGGATGTGTGTACACATAGAGGACAGTTTCCACCGTGTGGCTTCCAGAGATCAAACTCGGTTTTTTAGGCTTGGTAGCCAGCACCCTTAGCTCCTGAACTGTCTTATTTCTCTCCGCCTTATTTTTGAGACACATCTCTCATTGGAACAGAGCTCATGGTTGCCAGGCATGACTGGCCAATGACCGCAGAGATCCACATCTGTCTCTCTGTCCTCCCAGGGTTATAGATGCCTGCTGTGATGGATGCCAGGATCTGAACTCAAGTACCACACGTGTGTGGTGCACACTCTCGGGACTGAGCCATCTCCCTAGCCCACTGCCAGCAAAACAGTCAAGAAAAATCTGACCAGGATTAGTGGTGCATGTTTGTGATAAGAGCACATGGGAGCCTGAGACAGGAGGATCATGTAGATGGAGGCCAGCCTGGGCTACACAGCAGCAACACTGCCTGAAAACAATTAAACAAACCATATAAGTCAGTAAAACTTCCCCTCCAACAACAACAATAAAAATTAATTGGGAGATAGGCAAAATCTGTGATGACTGATAAAGGGAGTTCATGCAAGAAAACAGGGATGGGGCTGGGGAGGTGGCTCGGTGGTTAAGTGTGTTGCTTTTATAGAGGCCCTGAACTCAGTTCCTAGCACGCATACCAAATAGCACATAATCACCTGCAACTGTAGCTCCAGGGGACCCTAGACCCTCTTCCGGCCTATGCATGTGTACGTACCCACATGCAAACAGATAGACACACATGCACAATTAAAAATAAATAAACACTAAGAAGACCTGAAAGGAGGGCAAGCAAGATGAGATGTTTCTATCGGCATATGGATGTGCAGTTAGGAACCGTCCTCTCTCCTGTAGAGATCAGCCGTGGCTTTTCAGTTATCACATGCACTATGAATGTCTGGGCTGAGAATTTCTTGGTGAGTTTCACACACTGCAAATGTGACATACAAGGCCACTTTAAGTACTGTGCCTCAAAATAACTCCTTGACTCTTAGAGTTCTCACTATACAATACTAAATGTCCGGGCTCTCCTAATGGCAAGCAAACTCTCTTTATCTGTAAATGGGGTCTCATTAGGACTCTGGTTAAAAGAAAAGATCTTCAACCCAAATTAGAGCCAAGAAGCAGGAGATGAGTGAGATGAACACAGAGTGCTCCTTAGAGTCGATTCTTATTGGAGGAAGAGTTAGAAACAGGGAGTTCCCACAGAAACCCAGGCCAGACACTGAGGAGGCCTGTGCCTTGGGGCCTCCAGGCCAGAGCCTGCCCAGAGCACCAAGAGAGCCTCTGCTGAGTAAATGCCCTGTGTGACCCTCCTGCCCTGTCCTAGTGCCTAACGATGTTCTGAAGCTACAACAGCCACTATTGCCGAAGACCCAGCATGCGTGAGTGAACAGCGGGTTGTGGAAGACTATGAAGTTTAACTGCACAGATGACCTCATGTTCAGTCATCAAAACCCACGGAGGCACTCGCTAAAATTTCCACTGCCAAGGGTAACGAGTCATGACCTCATTCTCTCTCACACCAGTTTCAGTGAAGATACTAAGAATAACAAGTAGGAGCCTTTTATTGGATTTTCAGAGGACACACTGGGGGCTGGGAAACAACTGTCACCTTCAAAGGCTGCCCCCAGATGGCAGAAGATAAGCGAAGTGTCTAATGTACCTCAAGAAACAGGGCAAAGGAATTCTAAGAATACTACAAAATTTCTCTCTAAAGAAAGCACAAATTGGACTCCTAGGTTCAAAGATGCAGGGTTATCCTTAGAAAAACGTAAAGGGCTGGATACGTGCCCAGAACTCAGGAGACAGAGACAGATGGATCTCTGTGAGTTCAAGGTCACCCTGGGCTACATGAAATTGATCCAGTCTAAAAGAGAAACAGAGCTAGGCTGTGATGGCTCATACCTTTAATCCCAGTATTTGGGAGTCACATGACTTTAATCCCAACACTAGGCAGGTGGAGACAGGAGTGATATGGTGGAGAGAGGAATATAAGGTGCGAGGAGACAGGAGCTCAGGGCATTCAGTCTGAGGACTTGTAGAGAGAGGATACCCCATTCAGTCTGAGGATTTCTTAGAGGCTGCTCTGCTTCTCTGATCTTTTAGTTTTCAACCCCTAATATCTGACTGTGGGTTTTTATTGCCAGAGTTTGCAGTACACTCCAGTTTGGAGCAGAAATTTGAAATAACTCCTTGGAGCTCAAGTTTTGCTGTGCAAAGAACACAGAGCTTACTTTACTATGCCCATTATATAGATTTGTATAACTTCTAAGTTATTACAAGTGGGAGTGCCATTTCTGCTCTTAGCATCTTAAGGCTAGCAACATCAGGAAGTATCCCGAGGACCCAGTCAGTGGCAGACAGGAGTGCTGCTCTAGGAAGTGTGGCTGTTTATTCAGCCGACAAGGGCTTATGAAGATTCTCAGACCCAATAGCTAACCTAGAACAAATGAGACTTTTCTCAGAAATCACAGTAATGGAGCAGGAACAGTAGCTCCCTGAAATCTAATTCCTCCCCCAAATGGAAAGGTTGCTATAGAAAATTAGCCCTTACCTCAGAGTCAAGAGGGATAGGCAGGTGAGGGTGCTGTCCTGGAGCTTTATGGTGCTGCATACATACACGTTCAGAAAGAGGATATTGAGGAACCCCAGCTTGAACAGATAAGGCATGTGTGCTTGTGTGCATTCTGGCTCGTGTTTGTGGGGGGGGGGGGAGGGAGAGTGATGTGTTCATATGAGTATGTGTAAGTCAGCGTTTTATATCTGGTGTCTTAAAAAATTCTTTTATATTTTTTTATTTTATTGATTTTTATTGAGCTCTACCTTTTTCTCTGGTGTCTTTTTTAATGGTGACAGTTCTCCATTTTATTTGCTGGTGCATGGTCTCTTACCAGATCCAGATCTTTGCAGTAAGCCTAGCTACCCAGCTTCCCCAGACAACCCCCTGTCTCCTCCTGGAGAATACTAGGATCACAGGAGTGTGTCACACTGACCTAGTTAGGGATACTATTGCTGTGATGAGACACCATGACCAAAAGCAAGTTGGGAAGGAAGGGGTTTTGCAATCACAGTTCCATGTGAGAGGTCATCATCAAAAGGGCAGGAACTCCATCAGAGCAGGAACCTGGAGGCAGGAGCTGATGCAGCAGAGGCCGTGGAAGAGATCTGCTTACTGGCTTGCTTCAATTGCTTGCACAGCCTGCTTTCTTGTAGAACCCAGGACCCTCAGACCAGGGAAGGCCCAACACACAATGAGCTGGGCCTTGCCCCATCAATCACTTAATTAAGAAAATGCCCTGTGGCATTGCAGAATATTATTTTAAGATGTATTACATTTGTTTATACAGTGGAACATTTGTGTAATGATGTAAAGATGTGTTGTATTATTTCATGTTGCATTTCTTTAACTCTGTGAAGCTGGGTTACTTTGCCTGTCCAAAGCACATGATTGGTCTAATAAAGAGATGAGCAGCCAATAGCAAGGCAGGAGAAATGATTAACAGGGTTGTTAGGCAGAGAGAATAAATAGAAAAAGAAACATGGGGAAAAGATCAAGGAGCAAGAAAAGAAGGGGCCAGCTACCCAGCCACACAGCTTGACACGGAATAAGAAGGAAAGGAAAAAATATACAGAAATAGAGAAAGGTAAAAACCCAGAGGAAAAAAAAGGTAAGATGAGATAATTTAAGTAAGGGAAAGGTGGCTAGAAACAAGCCAAGCTAAGGCCAGGCATTCATAAGAAAGAATAAGTCTTCATGCAAATTTATTTGGGAGCTGGGTGGCATGTCACTAAAGAGCAAAGTACCAAAAAATCGAAGAGTACAAAAACAACCAACACTATAGCCCATTCTTGTTGAGACATTTTCTCAATTGAGGTTCCCTCCTTTTAGATAACTCTCTGTCAAGTTGACATAAAACTAGCCAGCACAATTGACCCCTTGTTAGCTTGACACACAAACATCACTGTTAAGCCATAACTTTTCCTTTTTTGTTCATCCCCAAAATTACATATGAATATCAATCTTACAATACAAACATTCTAAATTTTAAAAGTACCACAGTCTTTTAAAATTCAAACACTTAAAAATTCAGTCTCTTTAAAATATTCAGTCTCTTTTAAAATCCAAAATCTTGGTAAAATCCCCAAATCCCTTTAATGGTTCTAAGTCCCTCAACTAAAATGATAAACTCAGCATCTAATGTTTGGGATTCACTCGCTGTGTGCTGGGCTCCTCCAAAGGGCATTGGGTGACTTCTCCAGCTCTGTCCTCTGCAGCACACACAGCTTGTCTTCCAAGTTTCGACAGGTTCTGCTCCGCCACTGCTGCTGTTCTTGGAGGTCATCCCACGGTATTAGCGTCTCCAAAACGCTGGCGTCTCTTGCATCTGGGCTGAACTTTTACCAATAGGCTCTCCTGGGCTCTTTTCGAGATTCCAATTTTGCCCCACAGTGCCAAGCCTCAGTTGCTCTCCATGATCCCTGTATGACTTCAAAACCAGAAGTACCTGGCTGACTTTTACACTACCAGGTTTGACTGCCAGCATGAGGGACAAACTTGGGCTCCCCTGGAACACAGCTTCTGTGTGCTGACCCCAAGGAAACACTTCCTAGAAGATTTTACCTCAATGATGCCCGTGTCTTTGTTTGATTTTCCTTTTTATTTGTTTTGCTTTGCTTTTTGAGACAGGGTTTCTCTGTATCAGAGCTCCAGCTGTCCTGGAACTAGCTCTTGCAGACCAGGCTGACCTCAAACTCACTGAGATCCACCTGCTTCTGCCTCTCGAGTGCTGGGATTAAAGACGTGTGCCACCACTGCCTGGCTTGCTGGTCTCTTTTTAATCACTGCTAATTTCTCAGCTCCAGCTAACCAGCAAAGCAGAGGTTCTACTTCAGTGCTCTGGCCTCTTGATAATCATCACAGCTGATTCTTCAGCTCCAGCTGACCAAACACCACCGATTCCTCACATAAAATACACAGCAGAGTCTTTGTTCCCTTCTGAAACTTTACAAGCCCAGTCTCCAATGTCTCCCAACATTCTTACCTTTTTCTCTAAAGATTTATTTTATTAATATATTTTTATTGATTTGGGGGAAATTTTGCATCATGCACCCCAATCCCACTCATTCCCCAGTCCTTCCATATCTGTTCTCCACCCCTGCAGTCTCCACAACCTACTACACAAAAGAAAATTAAAAAAATAAAAATAATTCTTTAAAAAGAAAAACCAAACCAACCAAACAAAACCCTTAGCTCCTCCATCTTTCCTGCCTCTTTGTTATAGACTCTTTTGTTGTAGTGGCCTTGGGAGCTGTGGTGTCACACAGTAGACCCTTGGCCCAAACAGCTGTACTTGCAAATGTTCATTACACTGAGTGTTGGTCTGGTTCAAGGCCTCTGACTCCCTCTACACCATCAATGCTGGACTCTCACTGAAACTTCTCTTGGATATCCTGCTGTCCCTGAGTAATGGAGATTCTGCAGTACTGTTCTGCAGGACCAGTCCCTTGTCTAGCTCCAGCAGGTCATAGGTGGGGTGGGCCAACTCAAAGCCTGAGTGGTAGTTGGGGTCAGCTTTCTAGCTCTTCAGCCTTCCTACACGCATGGCCACGGATGGGGTCAGCTTTCCCATGTGCAGAGCCAGTTCTCCCAGGGCCGTTTGAATGACTGGGGCCGGCTCTCCCATATCCACACCACTGGGGCCAGTTCTCCCAGGGCCGTTTGAATGACTGGGGCCGGCTCTCCCATATCCACACCACTGGGGCCAGTTCTCCCAGGGCCGTTTGAATGACTGGGGCCGGCTCTCCCATATCCACACCACTGGGGCCAGTTCTCCTATGGGTGTGAGGTGGGGCAGGTCCTCCACTGCGGCAGCTGGCCAGCTCAGGCCACCAGGGCCAGCTCTCCCTCGGTCTCTACTAGGTGTTAGCATGGGTCCAGCTGCGGTAGGAACTTGACCCAGACATGACCTTCGGCTACAGCTCAGGCCTGGATGTCATCATGTCGGAGAGTAGCCGCACAGGCCACTCAGATTGGTGCGACCTTGGTAACGGTGCGGCCCTTAGTCCCCAGTGTGGCCTCAGGGGGCAGCCCAGACCCTGGGCATTCTCATGGCAACGTTCTTATTTTACAGACTCGTACAGAATAGCTCACTGAGCTTTGAACACTCAATGACTTTCTAGCCCAAACTTTCGAAGTCCTTCCACAATCCTCCCCAAAATAACATGGTCAGGCCTGCCACAGCAACACCCCACTCCTGGTGCCAAGTTGCCTTAGTTAGGGTCAATATCGGTACGAGTAAAAGCAACTTGGCGAGGAAAAGCTTTGCTTTCCTCACAGCTATATAGAGAAGCTCGTCATCTACAGTGCAGACAGGAACTCAAGCAGGGCTGGACACTGGAGGCAGAGGCCCTGGAGGGGTGCTGCTTTCTGGCTTTGCTCTGACGGTTTGCTCAGCCTGCTTTCTTAAAGAAGCCAGGACTGCCAACCAGGCCAGGGATGGCACCACTCACAATGGGCTGTGCCTTTCTCCACCATTACAAATTAAAAAAAATGGCCCTCCAGCCAAATCTTGAGGAGGTATTTTTTTCAGCTAAGTTTCCCTCATTTCACATAACTCTAGCTTGTGTCAAGCTGACATAAAACTGACGAGACATCCTTCAAGCTTTTACATGGATGCAGAGGATCCCAACTGTGGTCCTCACATTTGCACATCTAGCACTTTATCCACCAGGTTTCCTCCCCTGCCCCTCCTCTACCCTTACTGTGTAGCCTGGGGCTTTTATTCAAAAGCACCTAGCAGCTCTGTAGGTCTAGATGGGGCTGTCCTCTGTGCTGCCGGGTTGTCTGGTGGTGCAGGTCTAAAGGTTACACCTGGAGCAGCAAAGTCCTCCCTGATCTCCAAAGTGAAGCCAGCCAGGGGCCAGGAGCTTTCCAAACTGAAATTCTGAGGACTTTCTGGGGCTGGCCTTCCTCAGCACGGAAACAGAGGACTGTGGAGATCCTGGCCTGAGTAACCTCAGGATTCCTCAACAAACTCGGCTTACAAAAGAGTGTGGGAAAGCTGGAGGGAGAGACACACAGCAGAGAACGATTATAAACAAATGGTATAGATTAGCCTAGAATGTTGAAACCGAGTGCGGCATGTCATTTAAACATCATTAAATGATAATATGAGGGGGATTCAGGAGATAGACTTAAGGTAGAGACCCTATTTCCTGAACACTGTGGGAATTCTTACAGCGGGCTGCTTGGAGGCCAACCAAAATCTCCTAAATCAAAAGTATATTATTACTTCGACATAATTTCTTTAAAAATTCTATGAGTTACAGCTAAACTCTTAGGGTGTACGGACTCAGAAAGATAAGCAATAGTCTCTAGGGATCAACATCTGTGCTTTACGTTGGAGTCAGGCCAAGCAGTGTAAAGACTGCCTGAGTGGTGACGAAGCCCGGCCGGAGGGCTGTGGACACAGTATTTCTAAGTAACACAGCCACTGAAACGGACCGTGCTGCTGGTGCTGTGGTTTGAACGTGATGTGCTTGCATCTGTAGTTCCAAGCTGATGTACGATTTTAGAAGGTAATAAGATCTTTAGGATGTGGTATATGGCTTTTTCTGTTGGGCCCACCAACCAACTTCCAAATCATGACAGGAAGACTTCTTCCAGCTTAGGCTTGTTTCTAGCTAGCTCTTTGAACTTAAACTAACCTGTTTCTCTTTATCTACCTTTTGCCTGAGGGCTTTTCCCCTCCCTCCCTCCCTCCGTCCCTCCCTTCCTTCCTTCCTTCCTTCCTTCCTTCCTTCCTTCCTTCCTATCCTACTTTTCCTGTTTCTGTGCCTAGCAGGCTGGCCCTGAGTGTGTCCCTCTCTTTCTCCCTCCTCCTCTTCTCTTCCTCTTAAGCCTAGATTTCTCCTATTCATTTTCTCTGCCCACCAGCTCTGCCTGTCCCTCACTTTCTGCCTATTGGCCGTTCAGCTCTTTATTAGACCAATCAGGTGCCTTAGGCAGGCAAGGTGAAAGAGACGTAACACAGCTTTAGATAACTAAACACACACCCTTACATCATGCAACAAATGCAGCGTAAACAAATGGAACACACCTTCACAGGTTAAAGCCATATTCTTCAGCATTAACAAATGTAACATGTCTTTATATCGTTAGATATTTCATAACAAGGTGGGGTCTCTCTGGAAGAAGTGGCTCATCAGGCTGGTCCTTCTGCTTCCTGTCCACAATGTCAGGATCCAAGGAGGAGAGGCAGTAAAGCTGCAGGCTCTTGCCACCCCAGGCCTTCCTGCCACATAGCCGCCCCTCCATGCTAAACCCTATCTCCTTAAACTGGGGTTCTCCCTTAAGTTGCTAGTCAGAAATTCACTCACAGTGAAGATAAAAGTAACTGACATGCATGGTACCACCGTGGGAAAGAGAATGAGTCGCACAGCATGTGCTAAATCCGCCCAGTGTTAGATAGGAAGGCGACTGAGCTCAGTGTAAGAAAGGTGTTTGGGAAGGCTTCAGAGTAGCAGGGTCATCCGTGTTGGTGGAGCTGCAGGCTGTGTTTCTGCCGCCCAGCTCCTGGCCGCCAGCTAGCTTATGCCCTGAAATAACAACACACAAACTGTATTCTTTTAAACACTGCTTGGCCCATTAGCTCTAGCTTCTTACTGGCTAATTCTCATATCTTGCCTAACCCATATTTAGTAATCTGTGTAGCACCAGTCTTACCGGGAAAGATTCAGCATGTCTGACCTGGCGGCTTGCTTCATCGTGTCTGCCCTGGAGAGAGGCATGGTGTCTGAGCTTACTTCCTCTTCCTCCCAGCATTCTGTTCTGTTTACTCCACCCACCTATGTTCTAACCTACCAGGCCAAGCAGTTTCTTTATTAACTAACCAATGAAATCAACAGATTGATATATGACACTCCCACATCACATCACCCTCAGGGTTCTGACAGGGCAGGCACGGGCAAGCAAGACACACAGGCTTTCCACTTAGCTCACCCAGCTTATCCCTCAGCGACTGTGCAGCCTAGAGGGGTTTGTTTCATCCTTCTGTGCCTCACCATTTTAAATAGGTGGACAGTGAGTGGGGTTGTGCGTCCCATGGTATTCTGTGTCTACAACACCAAGGTAGACACAGGATAATATGTGCCAAGCCCTAACACAGGACTAGGTACACAGCAAGCTTTATGTGTTCCAGCTATAATTATCAGGCCTATCTATTTTGTAGGCATAAGTGATGAAGAGTTAGGAAGGGTACCAAATGTGTTAGACTATGAAATCAAGAACTTAAAAAGACTTTCGACTTGAAACATAAAAAAATATTAAAAAGTGACGTTTAATGACAGAAAAGTCCATTGGGGGCAAAATAACAAGAACGAGCTTGTTTTGATAACAATGCACCAATTATAAGTGTTTAGTTGATTACATTTGACGTAAGTTAATATATACTCGCGAAAATTAAATTGAGGTTGACTTAATAGAAATACAGTGTTCAACACTGACCCTACGCTGGTGGAAATACAGTTGGGATTCCATTTCATATTCTTTGTAGGCATTGAAAGTGAGTGCATCCAAAGGAATCAAAGTCTGATGGCTTAGATGAAAACCCTTTTCTCTAAGATTTAACTTTATTTTATGGACATGTGTTTTGGCTGAATGTATATATGTATGTATGTATACACACACACACACACACACACACACACACACATCACATGTGTGCAGTTCCTGGGGAGAACAGAAAAGGGCATCACACTCTCTGGAACTGGAGGTCGTGAGCTCCCACGTAGGTGCTGGGAACTGAACCCCGGTGCTCTATGCAATAAGTGTGCTTCCCTGCTGAGCCATCTTTGCAGGCCCTGGATACATACCTTAAAAGGAAATGTTTGTTTCAAGGAAGAGTCTGGGAAGATTTAGCCAATGTGGTCCTTAGGGGTTGTTCAGAAAAGGGTACGGATCTATGGGGTGGCAGGAACTAAAGGAGACAGATGCACACCCAGCGTGAAGAAGTGAGACGTTAGGTAGACATCTAACTCTTGAACTGACCTAGAAACCTAGGCCAATCAGTGTGACACTCAAAGTCCTTCCCTTGCAAGGGTCATCTACTGTTGCTGTCCACTGTCCCCTCACCCTAGGCACTTACCATGCCAACATTGATGCCCCCAGACTTCTCCCCCACCCCACAACGCTAGAGAATCCCAGCATCTTGCACATGCTATACAAATGTTCCAATACTGAGCTCTGCTCTTTGTTGGTTCTGAGACAGGGTCTTTCCATGCAGCCCACACTGACCTGAAGGTTGCAGTTCACCCGTCTCCACACCCTGTGATGGAATTGGAGGTGTGTACCATCGTGCCTGCTGAAACCAAGCTCCTTGAACTTGCTGACATTTCTCATCTTCTCACGCTTTCAGCTGTGTTTGCTACTTAGCCTCAGTCTTCCCTAGTTATTTTGGTGGCACATGACTCTGCTGATGGATAAACATCTTCCTGGCCTTCCTTTCCCTGCAGGAACTAAGATTGGTGAGTTCGTCCTGCTAGATCACTTCTTTAATATCTGCTGTGGGAAAAACTCCTGTATGCTGTGAATAAGTGTTGCTCTAATTGGTTGATAACAAAAGTTGATTTGACCTAAGACAAGATAGAATAAGGCTGGGAAAGTCAAATGTAGAAAGGGGGAGAGAGAGAGAGAGAGAGATAGAAGCCAACCACAAGAGAAGCAAAATGCTAGAGAAAAGGTAAAACCACAAAGCCATGTGGCAAAATGTATATTATTAGAAATGGGTTAATTTAAGTTATAAGAGCTAATAAGCCTGAGTTATAGACCAAACATTCTGCATTTAATATAATAATATAATTTTGTCTTTGCCTGTTTATTTGAAACTGGGTAGTTGGGACAACAGAAAACTCCGCCTCTGTCTACACCTTCATATTGAAGGTGCTCTCATACTGCCTACACTTTGTTTATTCTCAGGGGGTCTCCCTTGGCTGGAGGCACATTGAGTCTGTCCATGGTGTGGCAACCACTTTCTAAAAGCCATGGCTGAGAACATGGGGTTTCAGCCTACCCACTGTAAACCCATGTGAAACCTGACCTGCATTTAGATTTTCACCCAAGAACATCACATTACCTTGGCAACTTATGTTGCCAGTTATGATTTTTGTCCATATCCATTTCTCTTAGTTATTTTGGTTGTTTAACAGAGAGAGAAACCTGCTTTAATGGTCTTCTCAGCTGTGTTACTCTCCTTGGTTTTCATTTAAATCTTCTTCAACTAACATGTCAGTTCTGAAAGGGGAAGAATCGCATGCATCCTTGTAGACCTAACCCCCAAACTAGTGCTTGTCAGGACAGGCCGGCAATTGCGCCTGAGTAACTGAAACGATACAGCTCCCAATGACAGAGTCTGGGTAGTGGCCTCACCAGAAGTGAAGAACCTGTAGCTCAGTTCTCCCTGTTCAAAAAGCAACAACTAAATTCACAGAGGTAAGATTTTTGTGCTCTAGGGACCTTGATTCACAAAGCAAATTTACAAGGGACTAATTTATATAAAAAAAATCACATCGTGATTAGTATTTAATGGAAGGCCTAGCTAGAATGGCGAAGGGAACCTATTATATTTATTTTTCCCTTTTATATTTGATTTTTGTCTTTCTTTAAATACAAATAGGTTTTTGTATTAAAGATCTTGTTTTTTATTGCATTTATTCATATGAACCTCTGGGAGTCGAAGAAATAATAGGCATGTATGAAAATAAATAAAAATGGATACCATGAGTTTATCCAAATATTAGCAAGGACAATCTTGTATAAGTCAGTCCACTCCGAAAATGAAATCACAGACTAGGAGCTTGCTATAGTAAGGACAAGCCAGAAAGGGGCAATTCAAGGTTGCCAAATTCTCACTGTGACCTTCTGAAGTAGAGACCTCTCAGCCCAGGTGATCTTGAACGGTGATTTGTACGAGGCCATCTCACCTCCTGTCTATGTGGAAAAAGCTTGTAGTTAGCTTCCCTGCCAGCATTGCCGCTGGTTCATAGGAAAGTCCATTATCACACCATGCTTTGTAAAGTGCCCGTATTAGGATCACATAGTTTCTCTTCTAAAAACAATGTAACAAATCTCAGTGTATTTGCTGGTAGGCCTGTGTTAAGATTTAGCTGTAAGCCTACAAAAGGTCCTCAGCCTGCTGAGAGCTGTTAAGATATGATGGGGCCTTTAGGAAGTGGGGCACATTAAGTAAACCTTGTCACAGGAGCGTATACCCATGGAGGATACATTGGCACTGGAGACCCTGTTGACTCTTTCCCTCTGCATCCCGGCCATGGAGAGGTGACGAGGTCCTCTCACGATGTGCTGTGCTGTCACTGACCCAAACAGATGAGGTGCAGAAACCATGCACCAAAGTCTCGAAAATCATGAACCAAAAGAAACCAGTCTTCCATTTTCTTTTCCTCAGGTAGTTTATCATGATGAAGTGAAGCAGACACAACTGGGGAACACCTTATAGGAACACAGAGAGAGGTTGGTATGGTGGCACACACCAGCAATCCCAGAACTCAGGAGAATCACACGTTTGAGATCAGCCTGGGCTACATAGTGAGCGTCAGACCAGCCTGAATCATAGAAGGAGGATAGCCTGTCTTTAAAAACCAAAACAACATGCATGCTGAATCCTATACATTAAACATAGTGTAGATAGTATTCATATATACAGAAAAATCCAGTTACAGAATACTAAAACCCCCTGATGCTCAAGGTCCTTCTATAAAGGGGTAGAGTATTTGCATATAACCTCCACACATACGCCTGTGTATTTTAGATCATCTCTTGCTTATTCATAATACTTAATATGATGTAAATGCTGTGTAAACACTTGTCACACTCTACTGCTTAGAGAATAACTAAAGAAAAATGTTTGTGCATATTGAGGACACACTGCTCTGGGTATATGAGTGCCTCTCTGCCCTGTGGTTTACTGAATCCACAGCTGAAGAATTCATGTTGAAAACCAATGGCACGGAGGTCTTTCTAGAAATCCTAGAACTTTTATTTTCTTGAAGTCCACTTGATATCATATAAAGTAACATTTTCTTTCATTTAGCCAACTTCACAGAAGCTGGTATAATGTATAAACATGCCTGGAGAAGGAGGAATCTTATTTAAAACTTTATTTATCATGTTTTATTGAAAAAGATTATGTAATGTACACACATGTATATGTGCATACACACACACACACACATATGGTCAGTATGTCTGCCTCCTGAGCGCTGTGGTTACAGTGGGTTGCAGTGCCCACTTGGCACTTAAGTGTTTGCTGTGGATCTAAACTCCCATCCCAAAGCTTGTGGACCAGACATTTTACCCACTGAGTCATCTCTCCAGCCCTAAATCTCATAAATTTTTTGAAAAGCAATGTGTATGTTTCTACAGATGATAGGAAATTCTCTGTAGGATTGGTCTCAAAGAGATTCCATCTCCTCAAAGGGGTTATGATGCACGCATGCGCAGAAAGAACGACAGAACAAAGGAACTGGTCTAAAGCAAGCACCCCTTTAATGGCGAGAACTCGTTCTTCAGAAAAACAAAGGTGGCATTAATCTCTAGCACGGGGAGGTCAGTGGCCTCACCTTTGGATGGCTGGGTGCAGAGAGGACTCTTTCTGGGTTGTACTGGTTTTAGTCTTTGCCAAATGGGGCTTCTTTGTCTTTCCAAGTAGTGACACCCAACTTGGATGCAATGTAGGCAAAGAATATTTGCCAAAAAGCCAAAATGAGATAACCCCCAGGGTAAGACATGACCGCTCTGATCAATCCTTCACCATTGTAAACAACAAGGAGAGTTGGTTAAGAATGGGAACGGTTCCAGACGGGCACTGAACCATTATGTCTCCATTGAGACTGCTGGAGAGAGTGTCTCGGCTACTTCTGAGAAGGGCAGTAACCACCACTAAAAGCTGTGGACTTTCTACCCATTCAAATAAGCATTCTTGGTAAAGAAAATTCAGTAGAATTCAAATGAGCCACCAGTCAGCAAAAAACTGCTGCTGACATTATTAATCTTCCAAATTACTCAGATCCATCATATACATAAAACTCATCATCGGGCACTTGTGGAATAGGTATCCTTCACTTAAGAAATGGTCCCTGTCAGCAAAGTTTGCAGTACAGAGACTTTCTATCAAATCAATCTTATTTTCCCATTGATTTCCATTACAAAATCCGAGATGCATTCTGCTGTTAACTACCATTAACGGCCTATGGAATGCTTTGGAAATGGCACACGTAAAAGAAAAATGATAATATCCCAATAAAAATGACATTGATATTTAATATATTAATAATAACATTGTGTTGTATTCAACATGTCACAACAAAAAAAACCATTCAGGCTAAAATATAAAACTGCCTCACGTTCACAAAGGGAAACATTCCCTAAAACATGGGACTTAATTTATCCCTACCTTTATAACGGTCTGGTGTTTCTATCCTCCTACAGTAAAAGTCACTTTTTATCGTTTAGAAAAATCTTCTCATTTCCTGCTGGTTTCTTTCTTTAAATCTTTGTTCAGAATCCCTTTAAGGGTCTCTGATACTGCCCCTAGATGAGGGAAATCAGCCTGTCAGGTTTAGTCATAGTGGGTTAACCCTGTGCTGCAGGGATTGAGAGAACTGGGCGCCTCCTGGAAGGGGCTACAGAAGTTAGTGTTAGTAAAGCATAGGGTAGACGCTTCTGGCGCCTTGTCTACATCCTAGGACAGAGTCTCGGAACTGCCCAACGACTGTCCGACACTGGTGACACATCTGTGTTTACAGTATTATTTTCGGCCTATACCTTAGCACCGTATATTGTGTGTTTTACTGAATGTAAGTTGAATGACTAAATTTCAATGACTTTGCTCATTCTTCGCTACTGCTTCTCAGGTCTAGTTTTTCAAACTAGACAAGTGATTGATGATATTGATTTCTATAGGAATCATGTCATGATGGTGGAATTAAACATCTGTCTAGACATAGAGCCTGGGCTGGATACTCTTGACAATGGGCTTTTGCTGAATTTTTCAGTTCCTTACTTTTTCTTTTTTTTTTTTTAAAAAAAATATTTATTTATTTATTATGTATACAATATTCTGTCTGTGTGTGTGCCTGCAGGCCAGAAGAGGGCACCAGACCCCATTACAGATGGTTGTGAGCTACCATGGGGTTGCTGGGAATTGAACTCAGGACCTTTGGAAGAGCAGGCAATGCTCTTAACCGCTGAGCCATTTCTCCAGCCCCAGTTCCTTACTTTTTCATCATTCTCCATAAAGTTTTGTTAAGCAACAGGTCACTCAAGTTAGAGAGAAAAGCAAACTGACTCCCTAGCCCTTGTCTGCTACCAGTAATGCACCGAGCCATCTTTTTGCCCAATTTGGATGACCTAGTAGAGTGCAAGCCTCAGTATTCTGTATTGGCCTTCACATTTTATGTTGAAATAAATATTCTATTAAACTGTGACCCACAGAATTCTGAAATGTTAAAAACTGAAAAATTGGGGTACAGCTTGAAGTAAAATCAGTAGACTAAATAATTTTAATTTGTTAAGAGTCCTTGGTTAATTCAATCAAGACTTATTATTATTATTATTATTATTTTGGCCGATCATGTTCAGAGTTCTCAACATGTCAGTGTCTCAAGACTGAACCCATATTGAGAGTGAGGTCCATGCTAACTCAACTCAGAAGGAATAAACAGAATCTTATTTATAAACATTTTTTATTGGCATTAGCAATCATGTTGGCTGCAGTGACCATGTTCCTTTAGGAGGTACATCTTTTCCCTGCAGGCTGAGCAGGAGGGATGCCAAAGTATGAGTGGAAGGTGAGCATCGGACGACAACTAAGACAGGTATTTAACCTTTAGAAAAAGTATTCTGTAGATGTGTGGTGGTCTAAACAAGGCATTTCTGAGGCTGTGCTGGAAGAAGCATGCCACTGGGGCTGCGTTCTCAGAGTTCATGGCCTCGCCTTATTTCCTATTTCCAGCTCACTCTCTGTCTTGCACTTACAATTCAAGATGTGAGCCCCTGATTTCTGCTCCTGCGGCCAAGCTGTCCCTGCCATCATGGATGCCAACTCTCTGGAACTGTAAGCCAAAAGTAAACTCTGTTAAGTTTTCCTGGTCACGGTGCTTTGTCATGAGAGTATAGTGACTAAGGCAAGAGGCCAGATAAAGCTGACTTTTCTCGACTTGGAATCACAGGACAACTTTCTCCTCTCTTCTCGCTCTTCCATCTCAGCCTTCAACATTTACACCTCCTCTTGTCTGTTTTTAACCCACCTCCTGTCAGACATTCTTGTTTACACATAGACCACTTCCTCACCTCTCACTTTATTCTAATAAGAGTCTGAAGGGACGGAAGTCATAAATACTTGAAAGTATTTTTAATTTTTTTATTACAGTTATTAATGCATAACTAATTGGACACATTAATGAGTTTCATTATGAAATATCCATGCATGGAAAGTATTTATTCGTGGTAAGACCATTTGTATTCAAATGCTCCTCCCTGATACTCCCCTTCCCCATGAGGACAAAGACAATATAATGCAAATACATTCAATTCTGTTGCAAAGTGAAACTGCAGGTCTGGCAAGAGGTATAAGCATTCATATGCCAATGAAGGTGAGGTAAGGAAAACCACTGGCAAATGAGGGGTGCAGAGTTAAACTCAAAATGCAGGTAAAATCAACAGGCAAGATGACTAGTCAGAGAAGAATACTTCAAATACAAGATGAGATCTTCCAAGATGTGTATGAAGTCTCACGTTTTTACAAAATGGCCCATTCTTTGATTATGCTGCAAAAGTCTAATGATTAGACAAAGTGACTTAGGAGTTGAGGAATTCCTCCCTCCTGTTGGAAGGTTTTACACCCTTCCGATATATACGGATAGCAAAAGATGACTTGGGAGAGAAAGCAAATCAGATTTATTGAATTAAGCAAAGTTATGTGTGAGATGAGGAAGACTGCATCTTAGTGCTTCAGCTTGCTGAAGACGTGGCAGTTTGCTGAAGAAGACGTGGCAGGTTGCTGAAGAAGACGTGGCAATTGTGGGGAGTCTGAGGGGACAAAGGGCATACAAAGGAGAGTGACAGACTGAGGAAGTAAGCAAGGCTGCTGCTCAAAGGCTTCTGCCAGTGTGGGGAGGGACACTTTCAACAGGAGGATCTTAGGGGAGACAGCGGGAAGTCACAGGGTGACACTCTTACTTGCTATGGGTCATTCTGGAGGAAAAGAATCCAATTTTCGCCACAACTTCTGGGGAGTAAGGAGAGGCCAGGGTAACCCAGAAAGATCTTGCTTCATTTTCAACTCAAACTTACTCAGCACAGCAGAACATCTTAGTTTGAGAGTTTGTTGAGACCCCAGACAGGTGCTTCGTATTTTGTAGACAAAATCAAGTGAATAAAATTGATGTTATTAATTAATTCTATAATTAGAACAAAAAGTCCAAAACCACATTTTTTTTTGCTAAGTACCACTTAGAAGAGTTATCTTTTAAAAATTGTTTTTGTTGAGCTATACATTTTTCTCTGCTCCTCTCCCTGCCCCTCCCCTTCTACTCTCTACTCAAGAGATCTTATCTTTTTATCCTTCCTGTGCAGATGTGTGCACATCTCTCATAGGGTCCTCTTTGTTGTCTAGGTTCTCTGGGGTTGTGGACTGTAGGCTAGTTTCTCTTTGCTTTATGCCTAAAAGCCACTTATGAGTGAATGCTGGTGGGAGAGCAAACTGGTACACTGCTTTGGAAATCAGTATGGCAATTTCTCAGAAAATTGAGAAACAACCTTCCTCAAGACCAAGAAATACTATTTTGGGGTACATACCCAAAGGATGCTTAATCGTACCACAAGGACTATGTTCAACTATGTTCATGGAAGCCTTATTCATAATAGGCAGAATCCAGAAACAACCTAGATGCCCCTCAACTGATGAATGGATAAAGAAAATGTGGTACCTTTACACAATGGAGTAGTACATAGCAATCAAAAAAAAAATGACATCTTGAAATTTGCAGGCTAATGGATGGATCTAGAAAAATGCTGCAGCCAGCGCAGCCTGGATAGCCAAGACTGACGAGGGGTGCCAGGATTGAGACTCCTAGGCTTCTTTTCAGGTGAAAGAACAGCAACCTGTATTTTGCCCAGCAACCTTTTATACCTCTACTCCTTCTGTGGAGACCCACTGGCCAGAAAGAACACAAACATCCTTGTCAATTACAGACCACAAGGAAGTTCCCCTGTCAGTCAGGGGGAGTGAGGGCAGATGGATCACAACAACTCCCCCCATTTTATTTTATAATACCTTGCCTGTCATGGGGAATAGCCCTCCAATATTCTCTGTCTTAGGTAGCATCCTGCTCCCAAAGTATTCAGGGGGAGTGAGGGCAGCTGGATCACAACAGAAAAAACCATATTGAGTGAGGTAACCCAGACCCAGAAACACAAATATAATATGTAATCACTCATAGAATAGGTATCTTAAGACTTAAGGCTTTTTATTTATTTATTTATTTTTTGAGAATTCCATATATATAAGTACAATGTGTTTTAATTAACTGTACCCCCTTTTCTCCCTCCTACAATGATATAGGAGGGTCATCTATCTTTTTGTTACTTTCATTGGTTAATAAAGAAACTGCCTTGGCCTTTTGATAGGCCAGGCCTTAGGTGGGTGGAATAGACAGAACAGAATTCTGGGAGGAAGAAAGCAGAGTCAGGCAGACACCATGCTTCTATTACCCAAGACAGACACTGGTTAGAATCCTCCTGGCAAGCCACCACTTCATGGTGCTACACAGATTATTATAAATGGGTTAGTTAAGATGTGAGAGTTATCCAAGAAGAGACTAGATATAATGGGCCAGGCAGTGTTTAAATGAATACGATTTGTGTGTTGTTATTTCGGGTGTTAAGCTAGCCGTGTGGAAGCTGGGCCGGATGAAAAACAGGCCTGCTCCCCTCATCACCACACTGCAATTTCTCTCCTATTTCCCTACCAAAGTTCCTTCCTCATTTCATCTTGGTTTTAAAATCCACTGCTACCTACATTTAGCATTGAGTTTTAGTTTTAAATAAAATTCCAAACAAACCCTTAATTAAAAAAAAAATATTGCTCTAAAATTCGGTCTCTGTTTTAAGTAGCTGTCCCCTGAGGAAGCCCTACTAGTCCTAAGCATAGGAGGATAAGCTATCCATATATTAATAAAGCTGAACTTACCCAGTGGTGATGCCTGCCTTAGTTATGTCTGTGAGTGACATGTCTGTATCAGCTACTTTCATGCCATCATGGTCCGGAACTCATGAACAACTTAACAGAGGAAAGGCTTGTGTTGGGCTTATGGTTTTGAAGAGCTGAAATTCATCCCTGCAGGGAAGGCATAAGGAGGGCTCTGTGTGTGGCAACAGGATCATGAAGAGAGTGGTCACATCTAGTGGACCATGAAGTAAACAGAGAAGGACAAGGCCCAGGCAGGTACATCTTTAAAGATCCTATCGCTTGCTGCCTACTTTGGAAAACCAGGTTTCAACTTATAAAGTCTCCACAACCTTCAGAAGAGCAAGCACCACCAACATGGCAATCAAATATTCAAAACACAAACCGATGGAGGGACATTCAGATCCAAACCATGCTTTATATACTCAATTACAATGCTTTGAAGATTTATTTCATGTGCGTGAGTATATGTATGTATGAACACTGTTTATGTGCCTGGTGCCTGCAGAGGTCAGAAAAAGGTATCAGATCTCCTGGAAATGGAGTTATAGATCATTTTGAGCCATGATGTGGGTGCTGGAAATCAAACTTGGGTTCTCTGCAAGAGCAGCAAGCACTCTCAACCACTGAGCCATCTCTCCAGCTTCTTATATTAAATTACTATTAATAAAATAGTCTCATTTCTGAATTCATGAGGTTAATATTATTTATTCTTGGGTAGTCCCTGTAGTATCACTTCTAAAGTATTTTATTTATTTGATTATTTAAGGCAGAGTTTCACTGTGTAGCCCTGCACTGTCTGAACACACAGATATCTGGCTACCTCTACCTCCCAAAAGTTGAAATTAAAGGTATGTACCACCACCTCTGGCCATTATTATTGAAGATGTTATCATCAGTGTTTCTCAAGGCAATGTTTACCTAGGAGACAGATTTTGGAGTCAGCCTGGAGGGATAGCTATATCTGAATTTGCTTCTAGTACTTAACAGACATGGAAGAATGGGAAAAATACATGCATTCTCTGAGCTTCAATTCTTCAAACAGACCAACACACCACAGTAGTAAAGACCTGATGTGAACAACTGGCAGATGCCGGATACTGCGAAGGCATTCAATGTGTGAGTAAGAAAACTGCAGGCTACTTTTGTTCCCGTGATCTTAATTTGTTGATTATTTCATACACTGACATACTTAACATGTATTTTTGCAATGTGAAACTAGGATTTCTAGGCTATTAAAAATTTCGGAACAAAATCCTAATACACAAGACAGCCCACTCTGAGTTGCTGGTCAGCGGAGTCCAAGAGACTCCCAAAACAATATAGGTCATTTCTGTTGACCTTGCTTGCCTCCCAGAGGTTTACAGTAGGTCCCCTATTGTTGAAGACATTCACTTCCGAGGCTGGATCCAAAGGACCCGAGCTAGATCTGATCTGAAAGACTCCTTCCGGAGGACTAGTTTTCATGGCACTGGAAGGCACCATGCAAGTGTCCGAGAACCACAGCAGCCACCACCATGGCATGGCAACCCTAGTGGCACTCACCTTGGTGGTAACCAACAGCTCTCTAATTTGAGGCCCCTCAACAAGAGGGAACTCATGCCTGGTAATGGAAACCAAGTCAAGTACCCAGGGTTAGTGAGGTCAGGGATCTTGGAGGAAAACCTACTGCTGCGTATCTTTACACCCACAGGTGAGTGCAGCTCTCACCCATCATCAAAGGAATGTCCTTTGCAATAGACAGACACCATAACAGAAAACCACAACTTGTCAGAATTCAGAGAACAAAGAATCTCGAGATGCCCAGCCTCAGTTGCTCCATCTACAACACAACTCCTGCGCCTAAGGCTCGGGAAACACCAAGGAAGAGGAGGCAGAAGACTGTAGGAGCTGAAGGACCAGGAAATCCGCTGTGAGGCTGTCTTCTACAAAGGCATGGGGCGTCACCCATGATTCCTCATGCTGTGAACACGTGCATCTCCAACAGATATGATGGCCTTGGTTGTTTTTACTGTTTTGCTCTTTTTGGGGCCTGCCCAGCTCCCAAACAAATACACACAGAGACTTGTGACTACTTATGAATGCCTGGCCTTAGCTTGGCTTGTTTCTAGCTAGCTTTTCTTAACTTAAATAATCCCATCTATCTTTTTGCCCCTCTGTTTTTACTGTTCTGTCTGTCTGTCGTCTGTCTGTTTCTCTCTCTCTCTTAACATACATTACTATTTTACCATGGGTGTCAGGTTTCCTGGACCTGGAATTACAGACAGCAGTGAGCTGTCACATGGGTACTGGGAACTGAGCCATGGTCCCTCTGAAAGAGCAGTCAGCGCTATTAGCCACTGAGCCATCTCTCCAGTCCATCTTTCTCTATTTTCTCTGTAGTCTGCTGGGTGGCTGGCCCTTGGAGTCTTCCTCTACTCCTCTTTCTCACTCCTCGATCCTCTCTTGATTTTTTTCCCTTATTTACCCTCTCTGCCTACCAGTCCCCCCTATCCTTGCTCCTGCCTTGCTATTGGCCATTCATCTCTTTATTAGACAGGTGTTTTAGCCAGGCAAAGAGACATTACATCACAGAGCTAAACAAACATAACATCTTTGCAGTATTAAACAAATGTTCCAGAACATAAACAAGTGTAACCCATCCTAAAATAATATTCTCCAGCATTATGCTAACAGGGAGGGGGGAAAGTGTCACAGGGCCCACCCCTAGGCAAAGAATGCAGGCGACTAAAGAATGCTGAGCTTCCTGTTGGTTAGCCGGTATCAACTGGTCAGCCCTAAGATCATATACATACAACAACACTAAATGGACTGAGTATACATACATTTAGACATGTGTGTGTGTGTGTGTGTGTATTATACAAAACCACATATATACATATACAAGTATAACAATAATAAAGAAAAGAAGGCCATGAATTTGAGATGGAGGGGGACAGGACATGGAAGGATTTAGAGGATGGAAAGGGAAGTAAATTTATTAAATATCTAAATATGATGGATTTTGGAAGCATGCCATTTGGAGTGCTTTGTTGCATACATCTCTTAGAATGAATTCTCGATAAAAAAAAAAAAACCCTCAAAATGTTATTTGTAAGATTTACTTTGTAAAACTTTGTAGGTTGGGTGCTTGAAAGTTACATGGAGAAAGCTTCGGTGGCAGTCCTCCAACCCACTAGAGCAATTGCTATAAACACATCTTAACCTAAAACCAAGAAACCCAATATTTCGCCAGGCAGAGCCTCATGCAGAAGTCTTGTAAGTCAGGCACTCATGAGCTTGAAGCTCTGCCAAGTCACTTCCTGCCTATCTGATCTTGGTCAATTTATATACTAAACCTGGAGATCTTTGTCTATTAAATTAGAATAATGAGAATCCCTATTCCGGGGTCGTCCTGAGGGTTAAAGGAGACATTACACACATAGAGCATAATGTGTGAGATTTACAAAATCTTCAAACTCAAAAGTTAAGACGAGATCGGGCGCGTTCAGGGTGGTATGGCCGAGATGGCTCAGAGGTTAAGAGCATTGCCTGCTCTTCCAAAGGTCCTGAGTTCAATTCCCAGCAACCACATGGTGGCTCACAACCATCTGTAATGGGGTCTGGTGCCCTCTTCTGACCTGCAGACATACATACAGACATAATATAAAAAAAAAAAAAGTTAAGATATATTTTGTTTAAAAAATGGTAATAAGCTGGGTGTGGTGGAGCACACCTTTAATCCCAGCTCCCAGGAGGCTGAGGCAGGTGGATCTCTGTGTTCAAGGCCAGCCTCGTCTACAAAGTGAGTTCCAGGACAGCCACAAGCTTCAGAGAAACCCTGTCTCGAATAAACAAAACCAAATAAAAATGGTAATAGAAAAAAATGCAAAAATTTAATTTCCCTGAGCCTTAAATAACAAATTATGCAATCTTGCCTTGATATTTTCTCTTGTATCCAAGTTCTTTTTCTTCTCTTATTACTCATGAATACATCTTCGGCACTAGGATCTCTCAGTGGATTTCTGCCCAAGTCCTACAACCAGGTAGGGCACGAGGCCATCTAACAAATTAATGCAACGGCTGGGGATCTTGCTTTCTTTTTCAAGACCCCTCTTGGTTCCCTACGGAGCCTATTAACTCAGATGCTCTTTAATTTCCTTGCTTAAAGTCTGGAGACAGTGACAGCTAACATTTAGTGCTTTTAATAGTGACATACTACACTAGGTGGATTGCAAACAGTATTTTGTCTCTTTTGACAAATAAAGGCAGAGATTGGCATTGTTGTGCAAAAGCCTCGACTCGACTCCGCCATTTGCTAAGGTGGCAGTGGCAGCGTTTTGTCCAGGAAGATAGCAATTATAAAATTAATTTGGTTAGTTTGATCAACAGAATCTCAGGGACTGAAGGATAAATAAAACGGCTTTTCTTCAATCTTAGCAATTTGTTTAATTTTCTCTGAAGGCTAGGGATTTTTTGTTTTACAGAACAAAGTCAATATTGTTATCAATGAACGGGAAAGGTTTGGAATTGGTGAAATTGTGTCTTCCATTGAAGGTAGTTTCTTGTCCCTAAGAACTGAATTCTGCAGTCATTCCGAAAGTAGTCCAGCTTTCGGTGTATTATGGAGAAACTTGTACCACACTAGCCATTTAAGGTCAAGCAACTGGGCAACTCTTAACCACGTGCACCGCGCAGGTTCCATCTCCGAGTTTGCAGAATCTCGGCATCTCTAAAGCCCTGCACCATCCCAGCTGTTTGCACGACTTCAGGAAGCTCCTGGATAAACCTCTGTAAGGTACACTAGCTAGCTGCCTGCTCCCGTCTGCACCCTAATTCTACCCAGGCACACTCAAAGATGCTGGGCACCAGTGCCTCAGCCAGGTCTCCAGTTCCGGCCAGAGAAACCAGAGGGCGGTAGGCGATCGGCGGCGCGCACGGAGACGCGCGGGCCGGGGCGGGGACAGCGTGCGGCGTCGGGGGCGGGCGCAGGCTGCGTCTGTGTGCAGCGCGCCTTTGTTCTCTGCCATTGTGAGGCACTTCCTCCTCTGGCTCTTCATTTCTGCACCGCACGGGGAATTCGGAAGGGGCTTTTGGGGTTTACTTTTGGGTATGTGACGCTGTCCTGTGCTTGGCCTCTCCCTCGCTGCCCTCCTTCCCATGCCTGTTGGGGAGGCCGAGTGCAAAGAGCCACTTGACCCCCACCCCCCGACGGCTGCGCCACTCAACCGGCTGCACCCGCAGGAGGCATCCCAACCCAGCACCAGGGATCGCACCTCCCGATCGGCCACCGCGGCGGCGACCCGTTCCCTCGGATCCGCACAGGGTCCGGGCACCAGCGGCCCGGGAGAGCCCCGCAGCGAAGGTCGGAGGCCAGCGCGCAGCCCAAGCCCGGTCGCCCCGGCTCCCGGGAGCCAGCGCTAGTGTCGCAGCGGCCCTCCCCAGCGCGATCGAGCTCCCCGGCCGCAAGGCGGCCGCCTCAGCCCCCTTATATAGCCCTCTAAAAATAGCTTGCCTCGCACCGCCTTGTAAGGCAGCAGGGAGATCCGCAGCGCGCCAATCGGAGGCCGCCGTCGGGGCCAGGCCCCGCCTCAGGGCCTACTCCGAGAGCCGCATTGGTCCTCAGTGACTTCATGAGCCCCCTGTTTACCTTACATGGTCACACGCGGCCTAATGGACGCCCTCCTCCGAGATCCCACGGCTGCGCGCAGAGCCCGGCGGAGGGAGGGAGTTTGGGGAGGGGGAAGAGCAGGAGGAGGAGACAAGGGGGGGGGGGGACTACAAACTAGCGAGGATGGGGTGGGGGGTGGGGAGGGAAGGGAAGGGGTGGGGGGGGGAGAGAAGCGATCGCGAGAAAAAAAAATGCAACCTCCCAAAATAAAGAGCAAAGATTGCATTAGGAGCGAACAGCGCTGCAGATATAGATGGCAGCTTCGTGTCAGTGAGTTTGCGTCCCCTTTCCTGATCCACGAACTGGAGTGATTAGAGCCCTGGAAGGGAATCGTTGCTCCCGTGAAGTCCCCTTTTCCTGGCAGTCATCTGCACTGTACACGCTGGATCCCTCGCTCCATCCACCCCACTCACTCGCTCCTCTCTCACCTCCTCTCTCCCTCTCTCCTGCATTGATTTTTTCTCTCTCCTTTTTTTAGTTGACTGAAACAAAACAAAACAAAAGGGCCACTGGATGTCTGCCTTCTTGGGGGGTGAGCCAGACAGACTGACAAACAAACAGACCCAGCTGAGCTCGGGGGAGGGTTTCTCCTCCGGTTTTGCCCGGCAGCAGCAGCATGGACGTGTTGGCTAGTTATAGTATATTCCAGGAGCTACAACTTGTCCACGACACCGGCTACTTCTCAGCTTTGCCATCCCTGGAGGAGACCTGGCAGCAGGTGAATGATTTAAATTACTTGTGTAAATCGTGTTGCGGCGGCGGAGACGCGGGGGCTGCGTTGGTGTGGGCTTTGCGTTGAATTTTTAAATTTTTTCTTATTTTCTTATTTATTTTTGTCTGTGTGTTGTTTAAAATGTTTTCTGAAACAATCATATGCGCTTACCTCTCCACCCACCCCTAACCCCTTAGTGTGCTGAGCTGAGCCGGTCCTGGTCCTAGCTGCCAGCATTTCTGTCACCAACACATAGCCCTGAGCACACGTTGTCGGGCTCACCGTCCCCCAGCAGAGACCTGCTGGTGAACTTCTGGGGGTATAGAGGAGCAGTGGTTGACAGGATGCCACGCTCCCAAATTCAGGAGTTCTGACCTTCCTAGTACTTAAATCAGGTTCATCTATTTCAGCTGGCACTGAGGACCATCGTCAGTTGTGTGTGTGTGTGGGGGGGCACGGAATGTTTTCCCCAGTTATTTAGCGAGGAGCTAGATTTTTAGATTAGAAAGTGAGCTGTGGGAATAGATGCCAGGTGACAAAAGACACTTAAGGATGTGTACAGGAAGATGGGAAGATGGGTCTTAGGCTGACAATGCATTGTAGGTTTCCCCAGCTAACGCCTCCGGAATGAACAGCCAATGCTGTGCCCTTGTTTTTCTTTTTTGTTTGAGGTGCCTCTCAGGTTAGCTCTACCTTGGACAAAGGGTGGTGTGTGCTTCTTTGCTTCTGACTTTGTCTTAGAGGACTAGTTAAGAAACTCCTAAGATGCTGAAGGGTACCGATGCCAAGTTGGCTTGGCATGCAGGTGAGGTTGAAGCCTGACTGGGGACAAGTTTAAGGGGCTTTGTGAAGTGGAATAAAGAAAGTGCTGGTCAGTGGAAAGTGCTGGGTCTGCTGCGGAAACAGTGGTTTTTCCAGCACAGATTAGGAGCTGCTGAGGGGACATTCTGCAAGAAAGATGGTGGTAGGTGGGGGCAGGGCGGCTGGGGAGAGGGGACACGATGCAAAGTGGAGAGTCCAGGAAGACCTTCCAGATTTGAACGTCAGGAGTGTGAACTTGTACCGTTCATCCAAGATAAAACCACTTGCCCTTGGGGAGGGCTGTGCGATCCTTGGTGTGTGGCTGCTCGTGTAACTTCCCTGCTCAGTGACAGCAGCTTGTTAAGGCTAATGAACGGCTGGGTTTTCTCTGCCAGGATCCAAAGCAGGATTTGCCAGCTCGAGGCTGGGGTGTAACAGTTGCTGCTTTAGGAAGAGATGTTTAGCTCGTGGTATGAGGAGCCAGTGGCAAAGCCCTTGTTCTTCAGATGGTGCTATTGTTTCTAGTTGTTCTCGCCTGGCTAGAAGCTGAGTTCTCCTCCAGGTATTGGTGGCCTGTGTCTGTGAGCCTGTGCAGGGCATGCATTCCAATCGGAAGACTGGAAGATGGTCGCGGTTGCTGGCCTTTGCTGAAAACACCCAGCCACACCAAAGGCGCATGCATCCTTTCCTCTCATCCTTAACAAGGCTAGGTCACATGAAGGAGCTGGCTACATCCCTTTCCTTCTTTTCATTGCGCTTGTGAAGTAAGCCAAAATGTTGCCAGAATTTCGTTTTCTGAGCAGCCTTCTTTTCACAGCGTCAGCCCATTGGTGTGGAGTCAGTGGCGTATTAACAGCCGTCTAGACTGGTTAGGGAAGGGAATCTGTTGATTTAGTCAGCCTGCCCCAGGCAACCCTTGTTGGCAACTAACTGTTTAGTGTTGGAGGGAAGAAAGTTGGCTTTATTTGTTACAATGTTCCCTCCTGATGAATCACACAACTTTGTTTTGGTTCAAGTTTTCAAGGTAGTAAAGCCTGCTCATGGAGAGGGGTGGGCTCTTTAGAGGATACCTGCTTTTCTAGATCTGCCTAGAGAATCCAGAAGGTACAGCTTCAAGGAAACATCATTGGCTTGACAATTAGGGGATGTATTAGATCTATTGTTTCCTCAGAAGCCAGCTCTGCTCTTCCTCTCCCCCTCCTCCCTCCTTCATCTCCCTCCTCCCTCTTCTAGAAACCTCTAGCTTAGTGGTTTGGTTTTTTTTTTTTAATGAGCAGGCAAAGGAATTCTCATGTCCTCTCTTATTTTCTTGCCTCAACTGTCTCCAACTGCCATCTCTGTCATGTTAAAACCCTTCTCCAAGTCCACATGGAAACATAACTTGTGGGCAAGCACTTATAAACAGGGTACCAGGGCCAGGAGCTCCCTGCACCTGACTCTATGCACAGCTGCTCTGTATAAAGGTAACTAGGACCCGAGTTCATGCTCATGACAAAACCTTTAGCCTTTATCTCTTCCTTCCTCCCCCTCCCCAAGCCCCCTTGCTTCTGAGTCTAAGGGGTACTGGTGGTTTTACGCAACTGTTAGTTCACAATTAACCAGATGGTGAAATTTTAAGACAAAACAGCTCAAGAAGGTTGCTACAGAAACCCCAGGCAGGAGGAAGCTTCCCGATGGTGCTGTGGGGCAACCGGATTCTAGAGGTCAAATGAGGAATCATTATTAGATGTTTTTCTTAAAGTGAACGATATACCTGGCCTCGGGGAAACAGGGGTACTGATAATCCAGTTTGGTTTCTAGAGAATGGTTTTGGATGATAAATCCAAGAACACCTGTGCATTGGAAAACCGAGGAGGTGCTGTTTGTCGACTTCCTTCAGACTTAGGCTGTGTGATAGTTTCCTGCGTGTGTGACATGGATTCTTAGGCAGTGATAGTCAACCAGAGGTCCAGCTCCCAAAGTTGTTGTTGGTGTAATTAAAAATCCAAATGGACACCCCAGATAAGCAGCCCTCCACCTCTGGCCCCTATCTGCGTGCTTAAGCTCCTGGCCCACGTAAGATCACATCTGCCTGTCATGTAGCTGTAAATCATGCATGTGTGCTTATGCGGTCTGTTATTCTGTGGGATTCAGCTGACATAACTCTGAAGGCTACCAACCCTAAGCTCTCGAAAACTTTCAGTAAATATTTCAGAAGCTGTTTGCACAAAAGTTGAAAACAGTCAAGGCTAGGACAGAAGCGAGAGTATAAAGTGCAGGGTACCATTTGATGGCAAAGCGAGGTATGTCCATAAAGTCAGGAGAAGTCGGACTCTTTGAACTGACTGCTGACTCAGAAAATAAAAAGCTTTTCATGTAGCGCATTCATTTTCTTCCAGACCCTATAGAGACTTAGAATTTTTATAGATTCTTTATTCCCGGCATGCCGCTTCATGAGGGCAGTCCCAAGTCATGATAATAAGTATTATTTGCACTTAACTTTGCTACATGTCATTGAGAAGCATGGCATGTTTGCTTGAAAACTCTTATGGAATTATGTTCCTTGTTAATGCTGATTCATAATTGGCAAATGGGGTCAATTTCAGGCCTCTCTTTTGCTTGGAGAAAATTTTCCACTGCTACTGGAAACAGATAAATAAATCATAGAACATCCTTCCCTCCTCCTCCTCCATCCCCCGTTGTTTTAAACTAATGGCAATCTTGGCTTCTGTGAGGACTAATGTGTCCCCATAACTCCGCAATTTCATCTTGGTTTCAGGCATTCTGAAACACTTTTTATGAGGGCTTTTGGTATGGGGCATCTCTAGGGGGAAAACCTACAGAAATGGTTGCCTTCCAGGAATAGCCTCATGGTACCAGAGCTGGGATTTGGTCTGTGAGGAGATCTTGCCCTTCCGTTGCCTTCCACAGGCCTGGGCTGCCAGGTGCTACCTCAAGCAGCAAGACAAAGCAAACTGCAGGAACTGTCCGTCTGCAGGTTTGCCACTGTCCCAATTTGCAGGAAACCTTATCATGAATTAGAATTTCTTGGCAACAGCACCACCCTGAGAAATTTGTAGACACAAAGGAGCCTTGGCAACCACGTTGAAAGGATAAAATAGCTGGCTTTTGTGTGTGTGTGTGTGTGTGTGTGTGAGTTACTGTAAATCTATTTCTTTATTTGAAACAGTGTCTTGGTAGAAAAGAATCAGAACTACATGATTATGAATATTTCCTTTATCGATGCGGTCGCTGAATACCGAGAGCACGTGTGAGTGGCACCACTCACACACTTAGCCTTTTTGTAATAGATCCACTTTTATGTTCTCTTAATAAACACGTCTTCGCACACATAATCATCCAGTCTACCTGTTTGCAGTTTGGTATTTTAAAGTAAGCAACGATCTCAGTGCAGACACTGCCACTATACCTGTCCTCAGTAAGCGGAAGGGACTCACTAGTCTTTGTTCTCCTGTGTCTCACAGCCCTGCTCACCACTGTGAGGAGACGGGGATGTTGGGGTCCCATCCATTTAAAAGCCAAAGTGGAGGATACTGAGTGACAGCTTTACCCTGGGATGATTTATGGGTGGGTATACCGGAGACCTTAAGTGTTCCAGTGTGTCTTCTCTCCCATCCCCCTTCTACATAGAAATGCCTATTGAGGCTAATTTGCTTCCTCTTAAACGGGGATGGTTTAGAGAGGGTCAGAATGGAGCTTTTGATAGCCATTCCCTTACGACTCTTCAAGTTCTCCCTTCACAGAATCCCTTGCCTTTTAGCTGTTGGAGTATAGGCTCTCCACGCTTCCTTTGTGCAGTCGGAGCTAGCTCGTGACGATAGGGGACCTCTTCCAATATTTGACCTGTTAGTTGGTAGATGTTCCTATCCAGAGTTTTTACTCGCCTTCCCTGGACCTGTTACTGGTGAGTGTATACAGTGCCTCCGTGGTGCTGGCTCACTTACCTGGAACTAGCACACATGTTGGAGCTGGGATTTGCTGAAAGTTTAGGACAGCTCCCCGACTTGACATGAACCATGCCAAGATGGTGAGGGTAGAGACTTTGTGTCCTACCAATCCCTTTGTTCTCTCGAACCAGCTAAGTTCTTGCTTATCATAAACAGGTGGAAATGTGTTACCAACTCTACCAAGGAAGGAACCAGAAAACTCTACAGCTACTAACAATACTTAATCATTAATGCTATATATAACACTGACAAAACTAGAAAATACTCTTTTCCCTACATTATATACCCGTTTTAGAACATCCTCAAGAGAAAACATTCTTACTAAATCTCATTTAGGAGTCCCCCAAATAAAGTCTTGCCATTTTTAAGATGCGTGTTTGCCCGAGTAGCTCTGACCCTGCCCTCTAGTTGCCCGTGCTTGCTCTGGAAGTCTGCAGTCTGTTGGTCCCACTTTCTGGTGCAGGAGCTCTGTCTGCCACATCCTTTGTGTGTATGCTCCAGCTGAGTCAGCAGTCGCCTTGGGGAAACGAGTCCCAAATGTTCACCTGCTTGAGATGCAAGTGACCTCCGGTTCCAGAGGGAAACCATTTCTGATTGACCCAGTGATAGCAATAGACCCAGTGATGCTGTGTGGGACTTGGCTATTAATAAAATATTCTATTTATAAAGCTATATTAAACCTGTTCCATGGTAAATATTTCATTTATTAAGACTTTATTTGTGCAGACTGTGGTGTTTGAGTCATGCAAAGTCGAATAGGATTGCTGATTCTGCGCCATGGCTGCTTCACCCCAGAAGAGAACATGTCTAATGTTAACACAGAAAAGGTCGCCATTGTAAAAATGAACTCTTCATTGCCGTCGGTCTGTGCCTGTCTTTTTTTCGCCAATGGACTTGTTTATTTCAACCAGGCTTGAGATCTGCTCAGTTCTATTGTGGGCAAGCTCGGGGCATGTTGGAGGCCAGTGAGCACCAGTGTGACTTCACCTATTCGTAATGTCCAGGAAATGGCGTCTATGTGTGTGTCATTCGGAAATGACTTGACGTAATTAAAATAATTAATGTAGAACCGCGTGCAATATCTATTTCTGAATATGGATCCATTAACCATTTCCTGAGGGTCATCTTGAAAGTCTGGCCTCTAGCTTGTAACAAAGCTAAGAACATAAAAGTCTTACAATTTCAAATCTTGAAAGGGGTTCTGGTTTGCGCAACCCTGAAATACTGGAGCTGAATCACTGTTAGCACTGATGGCTCCAGAGACCAGGACTCAGACACTTGAGTAAGATTCAGATAACTGCTTATGAATATACTTCAGCTAATTTCTCGTTCTCCCATCCCAAAGAGACACAAAAAAAAAAATCTTCCTTTTACCTTGGAAACAAGAACAGAAACAAAACACACACACACACACACACACTTTTGTTTACATTAACATCGCCTTGGCCCTAGAACAAACCATAGAATACTTTAGGGACAATGGGTTCAGCTGGACTCCTCTCCCACTCTCAGTAATCTACAGTGGTTCTGTTCTTGGTGTGAGGCGAGAGCCCCATAGTAATAATGCCACTCTTCTAAACAGTGGTATCATGCAAAGAGCAGCAGATTGGTGGGGAGGTGTGTCTAGGTATAGCTCTCAAGGGCTGGGTGGAAGATGGACCTGGGGTTGATACAGAAGGCAGCAGCTGGGAAGTGGCCCTTGCCAGCCAGGGGACTGCATAGAACACTTGCCTCTTCGTGGCCCAGTTCATGACAGCCTTTTCTGAAATGTTCTCAATTCTCTGGAAATTTAGACGGATGTGGGGCTGGGGTGCATAAAGTAGGAAGAAATCCAGTCTCACAAACAGAACATTTATATGGCTGCCATGTCACTCCAGAGTCTAGGATCCTCTTTCTTCTTGTATACCCCCTCCCACTCCCTGCTAGTTCTCATGGGAGAAATTCTCTCCTGAAACTCGCCTCATGGTTACCCTTTGCCTTCTAATTGCTGAGAAGCTGAAATTCCGCACACCACCCCCATAGTTAGAGTCTGCTGTAATGTGTCAGCGCTGTGTTCTGTTCTCTGGTCTTTGTGAATGTGGTGTGCTGCAGGGTTTTCAGGTTGTTCACCGTCACTAAAGCTCTGACTTTTCTTCTCCCGTCTTCCCTCTTTGTTTTGTGACTATGGCAACCCTTCTCATGACCTAGCTGCAGCTCTCCAGCCGTCTTTCGCTGCTCTCTGTATTCTCTATAATAAAAAAGTTCTAGATTGAAAAATCCTGTGAGTTGATACATAAAATCAGTGTTAAATCTTCCATTGAGCTGGCTTTAATGTGTTAGCGCTGGCCTTCAAATTTAGCTCCTTCTGTCACTGCTCTGGAACTGTCTTTGTATCACCTCCTGTGGTCAGCTTTCAAGCCTCCATATTACACATAGGATAAATCTCAGACTAAGTATCAAGCTGTAACAAGACCAGGCCCATATCACATTAGCAAATTGCCCCTGCTCTTAAGAGTAGCCAGTGGCATCCAAATGAGGCAAGTGGCTTTATCTACCTTTGTTTTTTTTTTTAATTTAAGGCTTCCCCCCTTTACCCCTTTTCTACTTTTTCCTCTCTCTGCAATTTTCTTTGTCTAAATTCTGTATCCTTTAACTTTCAGATGGTTGCTGTATTTCCCAAGAAACCACCCACCTGTTTTTCTTGTCCTTAGTCACTAGCAACTGCTTCTATTTTTTTTTTAACAAATTGTGTCTAATTCTTTATTTCCTTGTGGTCTTTTCTTGTTATACTATCTTCTACTCGGGTTATAGTTCTTAAAACAGAGTTGTGCCTTATTTATGATTTTGATAGTTACCTTTTAATATTTACCTGCTAGGTTTTAGTAAATCCAGTAGAGGGTCCATAGTTCCTTGAGAGCTTGTGGTGGCTGTGGTTTAAGATGTGATTTTTTTTAACCGTGGTTCTTAGTCACACAGACCAAGCAAGTGGCATCCCATTGGGAGGGACTCAGTCGGGCTTCTAATAGGACTCTAATATGTAGCCTCAGATTGGAGCCACCGGTATACAGAGGGTTAACTATTCATCCTTACATTAGAGTAATTTGAAAATAAGATTGCTGGCTGTTTCTAAGGAAGCTGAACAGAGATGTTCAATATTCCTCATCCAGCTTTGTTGGGATGTTGAGTTTTGTTAGGAGTAGCTGCCCAGGGCTTCTTCCACCCATCTTCTTTGTTTTTCCAAACTTGGTATGTCTGAGGCAGTTCTGTTTGGCTCACATTTCCTATGACCCACCCCGAGTTTGCTTAACCTGGTCAAATTCCATTTCTGGAAGCTTTGAGGTGTTGGGCATTAGTATCCAGTTAGTGACATTTCAGATAATTTATCCCTGGTAAGTCTGCAGTCAGGGTTCTCCACTTAGCTCAGCCTGCTCTGTGGTTTAAAAGGAATCTATGCGTGCATCATGCCTGTCTATCAGATGGTACAGGCAGGCATTAGGGTCCACTTCTCCGTTTTTCTTACTAACCACAGTGTTTGAAAGTAGACTCTGCTGATAAAAAAAAAAAAAAATCAAAGGCTCCATCCTTCTAGTAAGAGGAACAAAAATAAACTGTAGGAAAATGACTGCTGAGGCCGTTCGGGCAAAGAGCAGCCTCTAGATCCATGGAAGGCTTGGCTCCTGTGGTCATGACTATGGGCATGTGGTGATATTCACAGAGCAGCTTTAGAAATGCCTCTTTCTCAAACTGGGATGTTTGCAAAATTACATCTCCTGTAGCTTTGTCCTTTTATCTGTAAGCTGTCTTTGAAGGGGTATGGTTGGCAAGAGAGACCTCCAGGAGAAGCTTAGGGCTCCGAGTTGAAGGATGCTTTTTGGAACGCTCAACCCAGCTGTGAAAGTGGCAATTAGCCATGGAGCGATTGCCCTGCAAGGGAATGTCCACCTGCTTTTGACCCCACACACATTCACATTCACCGTCCCAGGCCAAGTGAGCAGCATTCAATGGAGTGGTTATAGTCTTGGTGCTTACTTTTGGAGAAGCAGCAGATTTGTTCAATCTACAAAGGAGTGGAAATAGATACTACCTGCCCCTGACTTTTGAGCCTTTGTGTTTTGTTCATCTGGGGACCATTGTCCCTGCTCATGGGTATAGTTTCTCCTCTGGCATTGGAGGTCCCCTGTGAAGAGGCTGTGGGCATAGCAGTTCTCCTGTGATCCTGCTCATACTGAATTCTACATTCAGGAGTTGTTGGCCCTTAGCTCTAAGTCCTCCCCTGTGACTCCAGATTCTTCCTTCCTTTAATAATGACCAAGAGATGATTTACTCTACAGTAAAGAGTTTCACATTAGCCAGGCAGTGGTGGCTCACGCCTTTAATCCCAGCACTTGGGAGGCAGAGGCAGGCGGATCTCCGTGAGTGTGAGGCCAGCCTGGTCTACGAAAGGGAGTTCCAAGACAGCCAGGGCTGTTACACAGAGAAACATTGTCTTGAAAAATCAGTCAATCAGACAATCAAATTTTCACATTTGTTTATGAGAATCTTAACAAACATATATATTGAATTTAAAAGTTCTAAGGGGCTCATAGCCTCTTGACATTGACACATTCATTCTGTAACTAGCAAGAAAATATTACAGAATTTCCTCCTCAGAGGTGAGAAAATTGAGGTGGGGATGATTAAGCAAGTTATCTTACTGTGGCTGCAAAGTAAACAGGTTGCAAAAGGGGTGGTAGATATGCTGTGGTTGCTATTCTTATTATCATAAAAGGATCAAAATAACACCTAATATGTATCAGATACTTCCTAAAGATTTTCTCCTTTGAGAGTATTATATGTATGATTTTATTCTCTTTTCTGCACAACCATGTGAAACACGCAGTGTGCTCGTCCCAGTTTAGAGATGGGATCACTGGGGTTTGGACATCCGGTGGCTTACCTAAAGTTACATGCCATAAAAGTGGCTTGGCCGAATCCAAACGAGTGCTTCCAGTTTTGTATGTATACTAACTCTTGGTTTGGTAGGAGACATAAAGGTACAAGTCAAAGATATGGCTTGGTACTAGTTAACCCATAGATGGTTTATGGGACGTCTTGCTTTTTGAACTTTGATTTTTGTCCTCGCTACATGTTCCAGGTGCTTCACATGGTTAGTGTTTTGTCCTACACAAATTACATGGAAGTGTAGCTGGAACCTCAAGGTCACTCTTATTCCTTACCTGGAATGGAATTACTGGTTCCTAAGAGTTGGCTCTGTGACCCACTCAGCTAGTGCTCCTAGTACTTAGAACTAGGGAAAGGAATGCACTGACCCCAGAAGTCAGACCTAGGGTGACATCCTTGGAATTTTCTTGGCTTGTTCATGCAAACATCCAACCTTTCCCCTTTCTTTTGCACCCGTCTTATTTTTAGCTACTTTTCCTGAGTTTTTCCAGTGTGCATTCTCCCCTCCCCCTTCTTCTTGGAGCCAGAATTAGGCACATCTAACTTAATACAGTGCTAGTTACCACACCTCCCATTTCCAGCTTACCTGATGACTGAGCTTACAGCAGCTCATGAGAACAAATCAGGTTTTATGAGATCTATAAATATCTCAGATAGGAATTTTATTTCATTTTCCTCCCTCAAATAAGACATAATGGAAGCACTCACATATACGAGGAATATTCTTTCTGTGATAAAGTGGGGTGTTTGTGAATAGGCCTCTGAAAAGCAATCATTTGATACGGTTGTTCATGTTAGGAGTTTTCTCTCAGGGAGGGGTGCAACTAGGCTTACACTGCCATAAAACTCAAAGATTAGATCTTGGAATTTCAGGTTTGGTTCAGCACCTATGGAGAGGTGTATTTTACAGAAGCCAGCCTGTGTAAAGACTGCATCCCTTCCTTCAGTGGATTTTGCATCTCTTGTTTTAGAGATAGAGGAACAAGACTAGACAAGTCCCATTGGCCAGTAAGGGTGGCGAATGTCCAGAAGGTGTCCTCAGTTTCCCTAGTTGCTTCCCTTCCAGCTGACTTCCCTTCTCTCCCTCTCTCCACTTCATGGATTGCCCTAGGAAGACGTCAAACCACTGCATAGCACTGAGGATGCTGTTTTCTCCCAGGTTTAGATTTTCAAAATGTGTTTAAGCTTCTTCATTTCCTTAAGGTGTGTTAACCTACACCTACTAGTGGAAAGGCCTCTTTATTATCGTTATTAATTATTATTCACCCTTCCCTTTGAATAGTAGCTGCAAGGAGCTTGTGCATTTTGTAGCACGGGCTTCCTTTGCTGTACCATATCCAGGGCTACCTTTAGAAGTTTATATATAGATTTAACAGAGGTTTCGTTGTTTGTCTTAGTTTTGAGGGGTATTTTTAATTAAATGCCAGACATGGCCACTGAAGTTATTTTTTCTTTTCTTTTAGCACACATTTATTTCCCCTCATCTCATCCCCACTTTCAGGGACTCAGTTTAACTAGGCTACAACTTCATTTGTTCTTGAAACAGTGAATCATTTGGACTAAGTATGCACGAGCCAGATGAGGATTTTTCCTCTAATGTTATTTGTTTGCTCATTCATTCATTCATTCATTCTTCCATCCATCCATTCATTCATTCACTGGCTTAAAGCTGCATCTCGCTTGGCTAGCATACATGTTTCAGTCTCCTTTATACCTTACCTTAGCTGTTTGGGGCAGGATGGCCTCTTCTTCCATTCACCTTGTCTCCGATGTTCACATCCTCCTGCATCTGCGATTCGCATGCATTTGGGGTGGACCCCTAGACTAGCAGCACTCTGAGGCCCCTGCACCTCCCAACAGCTCCTGTTTGGGGACAGCCCTGACTTCTCCGTCACTCTTGTAAGCTGCATGGCTTTGGGCATTCACCCAGAATCCATTTTAATTTCTGCCTCAGTCTCTCCCATCTTGTTGAATGTCTTTTCTCCGGGGCTCATTCTGTTTCATAAGGCAATTTCCAAATTGCCTCTCACTTTTCCCTGGTCATCCGGGTTCTGTTGTAGATGATGGAAATCTGGGGTGGAAAAGACCATCTGTCCTGCCCCTCCCCCACCCGGCTCAGCCGTTGCTCCAGCACCCATTCTTTATTGGTATCTGCAGCACTTTCCAACTTGGAAAGAAACTGACTCTGGGTTTCCTGAGCCGTGCAACCTCTTCTTGTTCTAAATGAGAGTAAAATGGAATTTAAAAACGCACGCGTGCGCGCGCGCACACACACACACAAATAAACAAAACAAAACCCCCAAACTCTTCAACCCCTTCAGTGCTATTTATGCTGACATTTAAAATTAAGTGAAATTTATTAAATAAAATTAAAACTCAAAATCCTTATTTTCCCACCAGACATTGCTTGCTCATTAACAAAAATGTTTTTGCCAAACCCTGATGTAGAAACATGTGCAGAACTCTGCTGACACTTCAGCTGCGGGGTTTTGTTTTGTTTTTTGTTTTTTTGTGGATGTTGACTTTGTGGGACTTGTAGAAGTGGTGCTCTTTGTGCTAAAAAGTCCTGGTTTTATAATAAAAGACTTTCTAAGGCTCAAGGGCTTTGCCCTCTTCCTGCCATTGACATTCAGAAATTGCCAGCAAGGCACTTGGCCTTCATTTCTAGTGTGTTCAGAATGCCTGTCTACATTAGGGGTGCTTAAAGGAATTATTCCTTTCTGTTGGCTTCCTTATATAACTAAGGGTATCACTTTTGTTGCCCAGATGGGATTTTTTCTTTCAGGGTCGTTTTTATGCCCCCCCTTAAAGCAATCTCTTTGAGTGACTTAATATGAATTATTCCCCTCTTTCTCCAATCCCTAATTATTATTTTTTCTTTTCTAAAACACCTGAATAGTAAGTCGTGACTCAAGGTCAGTCTCCATCTCTCTCTTTCTCTTCCTCTGTGTGTGTGTGTTTGAATAAGTTTTAGAAGCCACGTGCCATTTACATTACTGTGTGAATGAACCACTAATAAAATATTTCAGAAGATATTTCTAGCAAGAAAAAGAAAAAGAAAGAAGGAGAAAGGAATACAGGCAGACAGGGTGTGGGCACAAAGGGGCTGCAGAAGAGAAGCAGAACGCAGGCCCTTTGCTCTACCCGAGACGTGCCTGCTGACCTTTTCCTCCCGCCTCTGGGTCATGAAAGACAGAGTTGTGAGGACTAGAAGTCCAAGAGCGCTATACATTTCATGGGCATCTCTTCTCCTCCCTCTCAATTTGCAAATAACCTGGCTGAGCTTTAGGGGCCATTAAGTCCAAGCCAGGATTGGTCTCTCAAGAATTGTGAGCCCTCTGTGCAGTAATATAAACACATTTGCATATTAGCACAGTGTGTGGTGTGGGCCAGCCTGCTTAGGGCAGTGCCTGCCAGGGTGGACTGTGCAGGTTGGGGTGTGAGTATGGTGCTAAACAACACCCTTCAGCTTTCTCTCTGTCCTTCTAATGTGAGCAAGGTCAGTGTTGGAGTAGCTCCTGCCGTTAGCCTCGCCGTCCTTCCCTCCCCTGTTTTCTCTGTCCTTTCTTTTGATTTTATTACCAATGCTATTACTACTATTTTAAATGAAGAAATTCGAGATCCAGGACATCGGATTGGCAGACATTCAGATACAAGCTTGTAGTAATCGTTTTTGTTTTACGATTTCCCACATGAGCGCCTGTTTTTAATAAAAAAAAAAAAAAAACTTTTTTTACCTGTTTGTTTTGTTTTTTTGAGACAGGGTTTCTCTGTGTAGCTTTGGACACTGTCCTGGAACTCGCTCTGTAGACCAGGCTAGCCTTGAACTCAGAGATCCGCCTGCCTCTGCCTCCCGAGTGCTGATATTAAAGGCGGGCACCACTACCGCCCAGCAATAAAAACTTCTGGAACACGCACGGCTGTAGTGAGGTGATCAGGTTTGCTGATCTCATAGAAGTGTGCGATGGCAACCGAAGTGGTAGGAAAACATGAGGGAATTCAGTCTCGTAAGCTAAACGGAAACAAATCATCAAGCTCTTTTCCCCATCTGCAGTGCGGGCATTGTAATGACAGGATTGCGGTCTTCAAATGGCACAAGGATGTGATCACCTTGTATGCATCACGTGGCGTCCTGGACTGTGTTTTCTGGATACTGGTGGGGGGACTGTGGTTTCCAGCTTTGAGCTAATGCTTCTTGTTGACCTTTAAACCACATTTTTTTATCATTAAAATATGCTGACATATTTAAACTCAGTTGTGTGTGTGTGTGTGTGTGTGTGTGTGTGTGCGCGCATGTGCGTGCTCACGTTCTGTCTGGTCGAAGCGTGCAGAGATGAAGAAAGGCTAGGTTTGAGGGTGGGAGAGAGAGCTCTGTGCCTGAAAGTGGATCTGTGTGGCTAAGGGACTCATTGACAATGAACTGTCACCTGCTGTTCTGTGATGGGACGATGGGGGCTTACCTGGATAGGAAGTCCTGGGCTTACTGGGACCTCCGATGTGGTTTCTCTGAGAGTCTTCTAAGTTTCTGCCACTGTAGAAGTGAGGCACAGAGCCGCATGTGGCTGTACTCGATGGGATCTCTTGTCTCAGCCGGAGATGACCTTGGTGGGAAGAATGAAGGTAGGAAGGGAGCACGAGTTTTCTAAGAGGGCCACGTTGACCTTGGATGGAGTTGCCGCAGGTAGAGAAGGACGTCACGTCCGCACTAACTGGACTGGCCAACCTCCATGACATCTTTCCTGAGGATGCTCGTGCCTGTCTGCTGTTCAGGACAGGTCTCGTGCTGACAGGGCTTTGAGAATCAAGTGTCGGTTACTAAGGACGTTCTCAGTCTGTGTTCCCGAGCACTGGGAAGGGATGTCGCTTCTAGGTCACTGTGAGAGATGGTCTATCCCCCTGTTACTTGGGACGTAGCCAGAATGCGGTACCTATAGTCAACATGCTCCAGGGCTTCTTCGAGAGTTTCAGATTTCCTAGATGGGAAGGCATGGCCAGGCATGAGGTGTGCCTGGGGACCCCTTTTATCATGTTAGTCTAGCACCCCAAAAGCTCAACTAATGATAGTGCTTATGGACAGAGGGGATGCCTCTGAATGGGGTGTTGCTTTTAGCATGGTTTACTTTTTTTTTTTTCAGAAATCATTTAATACCCTTCACAGACAAGAAATTCCATCAATTCTTAATATCACTTAATGTGTTTTTTGTCAATTTCATATCTCGATCAATTTACTTCCTCTCAGGTCTCTCTCCCCTTTCCTCTTTCATGCCCTACCAGTAACTCAGTGAGTTCAGTTTGTGCTGCCTGCTGGACATGCACGTGGGGCCACACACAAAAGAAAACACCCCTGCTGTCAGCTGCCCATAGCTCCTCAGCTAGGGCCAGGTGTCTGGTAAACACTTCCTCCTGCGTGCTGGAATGCCATGCTGGAATGCAGGCAACCATAGCTTCTGATTGCATGTGTACCGCGCAGTCCTGCCATGCCCAGGAGACAGCATTCCACAGCCCTTCCTCATCCTCCAGCTCTTACGTTCTTTCTCCTCCCTTCCTGTGATATTCCCTGAGTCTTGGGGGGTTGATATAGATGCATAGGGCTCTGCATTTGGCCTAGCTTGCTTTTTATTGCTGTGATAAAACACTGACCAAAACCAACTTGGAAATGGTTTCTTTGGCTCCCAGGTTATAGTCCATCATCAAGGGAAGCCTTGGCAGGGACCTAGATGTAGGAACTGAAGCTGAGATTGTGGAGGAGTGCTGCTTACTAGCTTGCCCTCTCTGCTTGCTCAGTTACCTTTATTATATAGACCTGCTTGTCTAGGTGTTAAGCTCCTACAGTGGCCTGGGTCCTCCTATACCAACTAGTAATTAGAAAACACTTCCATGTCCACAGGCCCATCTGACTCTCTTCTCAGGTGACCTTAGGTTTGTGACAGGTTGATGGCCCAGGTTAGGACAGCACTCCACAGTCACTCATTTGCAGCTCTTTGACCAGGTCTAAGCCACTGTAGTGATTGCTGCCCAGTGACAAAGCGCTTCTGGCAATGAAAATGCAGAGCTACCTCGTCCATGGGTATAAAGAGAGATTTAGAAAGCAGTCTGACAACATGAGCATTTACCCAAACAACACCAGCGGTTCTACGTGAAAATCTGTGACCTCCTCAGCTGTGGGCCTTTGGCTACATTTGCAGTATCAGCCATGAATTCCCTCTTGTGAATGGGTTTCCCATCCAAGCGGAAAGTGGTTGGTTACCTCCATAACGGTCATGCCACCAGTACATCTTGCTGGATGTATTGGTATAATCCAAGATGCATCCTGCTAGGCCGGGTTTTGTAACATTCAGGGTCCCCCACTGGGTAAGTCCGTTGAAGACATTTTCTCTACCAGTTGCCTTCATAGCTTCTTCTGGCGCTGTGAAAGCTGGCCAGCAGAGAGGATGTTTCCTGTAGATTTGGAGACTGATGTCTCAGTGTCCTGCAACCAAAGCATGGTTCTCTAATTTCTTACTACTTTTTACAAGGTTTCTCAACGATATTATTGTGTATGTGTGAGAGGAAGAGAGGGAGAGAGGGAGGGAGAGAGGGAGGGAGGGGGAGAGAGAGAGAGAGAGCGCCCCTGTGCAGGTGGTGGGACTGGTTTCTGGAGTCAGTTTTCTCCTTCCTCCTTTACCTGGGTTCTGGGATTGTGCTCTTAGCTTGTCATTGCCAGGTTTTTGCATAAAGTGCTTTTACCCAGCGAGCCACCTGGTTGACTCCAGTTTCTCATTCTTGTCTAAGAAACCGACATATCTAGACGGCCTGTGGGAGAAGCTGGTGTCAGCCCTCGATGGCTAATTTTCATAGTCCTGCAGGTAGAGCAGGAGGGGCGCGGGGACATTTCCTTTTTCCTTGTGGTTATAAGCAAAACTAAGGCATTGGGGGGCAGGTGAAGACTGGGTATGTAGCACATGCTAAGAGCACCAAGAATTTGGAGAATGGAGAACAGATCGGGGATAGAAAGGTGATGGAGACATTAGCAAATACAGAGAGCCATGGGAGTGGATACTGGAGTTAAGGAGAGGCTGGCAGAGTGGCAGGAAATGGAGAGGTGGTAATGTTGGCATCTAAGGGGGAAGCACCAGTTCTAGCCAGCTGCTGCTGCTAGGGGGATATAAAATCTGCTGACAGATCTCAGATTTCAAGAGACGCTAAAGAAATCAAGACACAGCAAGAAAGAGCTAGAATTTAAGAATTGCCGTTTCCTGCTTATTTTCTGTCTAAAACACTGGCAGAATAAAAATATTGAATATTCAAATAAACATTGTGGGCTGGGCCCGGCCTGGGTGTTTAGTTTATCTGTCTTTTAGGCTTGTGCAGTTTTGTGCCTCTGTGTCCCTTCAAAGTGAAAGTTTGCATTTCGGGGTGACATTGGGCAGGGGTACCATCTACCAGGACTTTCTTGGTCTGTCTGCTTCAGTAGGCAGACTTGAAGTAGAGGCCAGTGAGGTCTCTGAAAGCTCACAGCTACCGATGGTCTCTGCTCTAGATTTCCATGAGGAAGCAGAGGTGAAATTGGGCAGGCATATTCCTCAGCCTCCTGACCACTTCTCTAGGGATTTGTTAGGCATACATTTGACTCAGTTTCCCAGAGGGGCAGTTTGCTTGTGGGGTCAGGAATGTAACAGAACACTTGAACACGTTGCTAGGTTTTGCCACCAATATGATTTGCAGAGAAGTGTGGCCATCGAATGCTTGAGGTTTGAGTTGGTCAGACTCTTCATCTGGTCAGCTGCGCCTGTCTCTGTAAACGTGAATACTTGTGTTTATTGAAGGTGTAGCTTTGATTTTTTTTTTTTAAAGAGAGGATTAGAAAGGCTCAACTATTAAAAAAAAATGGTAAATGATTCAGATTAGGTAGCAGCATTCCAATTTATAACTATGACAGTTAACTTCATTTGAAAACAGTTTTCTTCAAAAAAAAGATCAAAATATGTCCTAAAATAGTTCAGAAACTGACTGGTGTTGTCCCAGGAGCCCTGACCCAGGGACCATAGAAGTAGCCAGGCCAGGGGTGGTGATATTTATATTTAAAATCTTTGCTCTCCTTAAGTAGGTCCCCTTTCTCCTACATGAGGGGCCCCTCACTGTGCCTTTCCCCTTAAAGCACGGAGTCACTCATTTTTGAAGACTTTATTTTGAAATAATTATAGACTCATGGGAAGTTGCAAAAAAAAGAGTACAAAGAGACCTATGTGTCCTTTACCCAGGCTTCTCCAACGAGACCTACACACCCATCCTAAAGCTTGTTTTATTTTGAGGCATTTCTTAGGAGTGTGGTGAGATAGGAGAAATGCCTAGGAAAACCATGTGTTTATGAGCAATAAGGACTGTGGGGAGGCTCTGCTCGGCTCCAGTGGGGGTGTGGGGAGGCTGTGCTCCAGTGAATGTTGGGGGGTGAGGGCTCTGCTCGGCTCCAGCGGGGGTGTGTGTGGGGGTCTGCTCCAGTGGGTGTTGGGGCTCTGCTCTGCCCTAGCCTCTGTACCTTTCAGATGATAAAATGAAAACCCAAAAGCCAATCCCTTTCCTTCTATAAACAAGAAAAGAAAAAGTAATAAAACTATCTGTTGTGCATACTCATGTACATAAAATTTGAATATAAAACATAGGAGAATTCAGAATGATGGTTTGGGGGAAGGGATGAGGTATAAGAGGATCCCAAGAAAGGGGAACTTGGACTTTCTATAACTTTCTGCTCTCTTTAAATGCTTTTGGTCTTCCTGTGGGATCATTGCTTTTTCAGTTTTAAAGAGCAGTCTAGGTAATGGAGTGATGGACCAGTCATGTTTTCCTGTGTGTGAGTGTGAGTGTGTGAGTGTGTGTATGTGTGTGTGTGTGTGTGTATGTGTGTGTGTGTGTGAGTGTGTGTGAGTGTGTGTATGTGTGTGTGTGAGTGTGTGTGTGTGTGTGTGAGTGTGTGAGTGTGTGTATGTGTGTGAGTGTGTGTGTGAGTGTGTGTATGTGTGTGAGTGTGTGTATGTGTGTGTGAGTGTGTGAGTGTGTGAGTGTGTGTATGTGTGAGTGTGTGAGTGTGTGTGTGTATGTGTGTGTGAGTGTGTGTGTGAGTGTGTGTGTGTGAGTGTGTGAGTGTGTGTGTGTGAGTGTGTGTATGTGTGTGTGTGAGTGTGTGTGTGTGAGTGTGAGTGTGTGTGTGTGAAGTCTTACATGTTAGCAAGGTTCTTACTTGGTTTGCTGGTTTGGACCATCAAGAGGGCTCTATAATAAGCACTACTGCTTTTTCAGCACAGGCAATAAATGGATCTTTCCTCTTCCTGCAGCCTTCCTGGAGTAGTCGCGAGAGCCAGGCAGGTGAACGTCAGATACCAGCTTTGTTACTGATGAAGCTGCATACAGATCCATCAGATGTACTCTCTCGGTCTAGCCTCTTTATGTCTAACCACTTTTGCCCAGAATTGAGCTTCCAGTGGGCTGGTGTGTAATAGTCCCCGTCCTACCTGGGCTTCAGTGGAACTGCTGTATCTTGGCCCATGATAGGGGTAGAATCGGGTAGAAGACAGCCCCTCTCCAGGGAGAGGTCGAGTGTGGTTGCGAGAAGACAGCTGAGCCGTGCACTGACCTCTTTCCTTTTTCTGTTTTCTCTTGGGCAGCAGTGAGTGGAGTAAAAGGAATTCTGGGAGGCTGAGTTCCCAGGGTACCTTGAAAGAATTTCCTTACGTCAGTGGAGGTCTCGATGGGAAATAAAGACCAGAAGAAGACAGCTTTCGGGGGGGGGGGGGATGTGAAGGGAAGTTTCAGGGAAGCAGGGGAGCTGAGGGGGAGGAGGAAAGTGAAAAGCAGTACCCACAGATGCTGGCCTTGCTCAGGAGCAGGGCTAGAGGGAGTATTTCCTCTTAGTATTGGAGGGAGTGGCAGAATGGAGCAAGTACAAGGGAATGACTTAGAGAATAACTTTGCCTGAAAGAAAAAACGGAGGGAAACGAGAGGAGTATTTAGCAGGACCCTCAGTGGGCAGGTAGTGTAAACAGAGCGATGAGAAGACAAGAACCCCGGCCTCCCAGCCTTGGACTTCCTGCTCTTTAACACTTTACATCAGCGCAGTTACTCCTACTCCTGAAGTCAGCCAGCCTTGCTAGAAGAGTCCCTTGTCTACCAACAATGGGTGGCACACGAGAATGGTCACCCGTTCAGTGTAAGCCAGGGGATGCTTATAGCTGTAACTCAGGTTTCCCCTTCTGTTTGTTTTCTTCCATCCCATCTATTTAATCCCCCCCTTTTTATTCTTCCTTCTCTTTCTTCAGTGATAGAGTTAAGCTCTGTGCTACGTGTGGAGGATGCTCTAGTGAACCAAAGGGTCATCGTCGCTGTTTCCATGGAGCGTAGTGTATAGGAGTGGGACAAGAAGAGAGGAGAGTAACTATGGAAGCGTGAAATATCCCTGGGACAGGAGGAAAGGGACGTGTGGCCAAGCGTGGATGGTATTCAGACACATCTGACATAGCCGAGGAATTTTCCTACCCGTCTTTCTAAAACTGGCCTCCCAGAACTTTCCCCAGGTGTTTATAGTTACTACTCAGAAAGACTCCAAAAGGGAACAGATATTTGATAATTTCTAGCAGCAACTCTTGAACACCTGAGTTTCATTATTTTGAACCTGAAAAGTTGTTTCATTTTCTTTCTCTGCATTTAGCTGGAGTTTGCTGTTCCTAAACAAAAGTCTTGTCGCCCTCCATGTTTTCTGTATGGTGGCACTTTGTGTCTATTCCAAGGCTGGGTCGAAACTTAGGAGAAAGTAATGTCTGACTGAGCATGTGCACGCGCCTCTTCCTCTTTCTTCCTTCCATATCCTGCTTTTCTAAACAGCAGGTGTGGCGGCTAGTTCCAAAGCACGTACACTCTAAAGGGTGTTAGAAGCAATCTAGAAATTACTTAAAGAGGTCTGCAGATTATGCACAAATATCACACCATTTTAGATAGTGTTTGAACAGATTTTAATGTCTGATGGGGGGGGTTATTCTAAAAATTAGCCTCCCACGTACTAGAGTTGAGTGTTGTCATTAGCATTGAATCAATGTGTTGTTTAAAGCTTTTTTAAAATTCCCTTTTTGGGGGGAGGTGAAAGAAAAAAGAAAGTTAGTAGGTGTCCCTATGTGACTTAGTAAATCATGTCAGGCAAAAGAAGTCCCAACAGAGCCCCTAAATACAGAGCAGTTGGTTCATGGTCATCAGGGGTGGTAGTTTGTTGCTGAATGTAGATGACAGGGAATGTCCTGGTCCTGAAGTTCTGCTGGAGGCCCGATGAGCGAGGTGCTATCTACTCTGCTGACAGATGTGAATGTTTGTGAGCAGGCTGCAGGAGTCTGATCTACTCAGGCCTCTCTGGGGAGAGCCATGCTATTAACAGCAGACAGACAGAAAGAATGTCTGCTTTTCAATAGGAAATGGTCAAACTTCTATTTAGCATCAAAAGCTAGAATCTGAGAAGCTGAAGGAGGGATTTGCTTGGTCTGTGTGGAGGCTGTGGGACTAATATGTACCTGAAAGCATGCTTGTTTATGTTTCATGACAGTTGGCTGTGTGCAGGCAGCCACTGGCACTACCGAGGCCTGGTGTTGGGAGACAGCACATACTTGCACATGAAGGCAGACGTTGGGAGTCTCATTTCACTGTGTCCTGTGAGCTTTGGTGGTGGTTTTGACCTGGTGATGGAGGCATTTGGATTGGGTCATGAGCCCTCTTGGAGGGGAAAGTGACCTTTTTTCTAGGCTGAGAGCCCTAGGCAAAGCAGAAGTGACTCAAGCCTGGTGATGCCAGCATCTTGGCGGGGTTAGCGTATCTCCTCTGCCTTTTTTCCTGGGGTAAACAAACCAGAACAAAACGGAAAGTATTCATTTTGGTGTTTGAAGGTGACTCAAATCCAAGTAGATATTTAGTGACAGTGGGATGCTTTAGGAATTTATGACTGTAAATGAATGGATATCGTGTTTGCATGATACACTTCAGACTTTTGTCATAGCCCCCGGCATGACTTTTCCCTCCTTGGCATTCAAGAAGCTAATAGATACTAGCTGTTTGTGGGCTAGACTTTGCTTGGTGTAGCTGTTCTTGGTGACAACACTTGGACCTGGAGACATTTATTTTAAGGGAACCCTGGGTTACTCTGTTGCTCCTTCAGGGCCGCTGCCTCCTTGGCTTCAATGGGTAGTCAGTATCCTCTCTTGCATCCGACAGCCCCTCCCTTCTGCCTTCTAGGCAGTGGTAAAGCCCTCTCTCATGATATTGCAGAGTCCATAATACTGCTATATTGATTTTGGGCCTGGAGCATGGGGTGAGCTGCTTCCAACTCTTTCCAGCTTTTGTCAGTTTGGAAGCTGCAGAAAGAGCAGTTCAAAGTTCTGGCATCCCTGAGCACTCCGTCCTAAATGAGGGATCCTTGCCTCTGGAGCTCTCCTTAGGTGACCAGCATCGAACCCTTGCTGTAGCTAACAGAGCCCTCCAGGTGTCCCGGCTAGATCTGGATTGCACCCCACATCCAGAGGAGGCCCCCCTCCCCCTGGAGCAGTGAGTGCCATTGGCTGCTACAGTTGGGTCACAAACTCAGCCTACAGGAATGGGAGAGGTTTCCTCTTTGCTTAGAAAGCCAGAAAAACATCCACAGTGAGAGGCTACAAAAGAGAAAAACACGCTCAGGCCATGAACCTTTGGTTGGATCTTTGACAAAAACCTTTCTGAGGGTTTTGAAGGAAAGTGTTTCAATGTATGAAAAATCTTTTTGTCGGGGACAAGTTTTTCTCATTATCTTTTCAGCACCCCTTCCATTGTGTGTGTGTGTGTGTGTGTGTGTGTGTGTGTGTGTGTGTGTGTTATACATATGGTAAACCTAACAAATGGCTATCAGATAGTTGTTTGGTGGGGAGACTTTCTTAGCTCACTGGGGCTGTGTTTAGGAACCTTTCTTTTCTTTTTTAAGCTGTTTAGGATAGAGGTCATATATGTATTGATTTCTTACCCTGTTTCGATTCTGTTTTGCGCTTTGTTGTGAGTGTGCTTTATGTTGGGAGTATAAACCTGGAAAAGCAATGCCTAAGAAGACTTTGTGAAGACACATAGCTTCAGAAATACCACTTCCCCGAGTTGGTACCAGCTACCTAGAGAAGCAGCCAGGCCCTTTCAGTGAGTGCCCCAGCAAAGCTGAACCAGAGAAAACTAGCTGACCAGTGACCTGCAGCTGATCGCCCTTGGCCCTTTCTGGGCCTTGCTGGTATATTTCTCACTGCTCCTGATCATGTACCATGTGCATCAGAACCTCCTAGGTGGGGCATCTTTCCCCAGATACACAGTGTAGCGTTGATGGCTCCAGGCCCTTCTTCATGTGGCCTGTACTTCAAGAATGTCATTATTCTGCTGTCCACTCTGCAGTGGCTCTCTCATTAGTCAAGGTCTACCTCAAATGTGCCTCTGTCACAACATTTTCACTGACCCCTTTAGCAGCAATGTATTGGTTCCTTTTCTGTGTTGCCATAGCAACGAATCTATCCCAGGTACTAGTTACACATATACAAGATCACCTTCCATTGCTCGTGTTTCTGAACACAAACACAACCCCAGCTCCATAGCCGGATGTCCTGGCTGGACCTGGATGGCTATCCAGGAGCGGGAAAAGGGCCATTGACTGCCATGTTTGTAACCATATTTGTAATATGATATACCGTGGGCAATTTTCAGTGAAGTACTGAGCTACAGGATCCCCAGGAGTTTCCCATCAGTGCCTGACAGAAAGTAGAAACTCACGAAGTTAGCGTTGAGTTAATATCAGAGCAAAAAAGCTGCAGTCCCTGCTTCTCACGGCCTACCATCTAACCAGAACCTTTTTTGTCCTCCGTCATTATCCTGTTGACCAGTCCTGCCTATCAGGGAGTCTCACTCAGTCAGTCACCTCTCAAAGGAACATGCGATGAGAAATAAACATGGCTGTATGAATCTAAATCTTTAAAAAAAAATTCTTCATTTTTAAGTTAATTATGCCTCTCCTGAGCCCACCAGACTCCAAACTCTCAGACACAGATGGCTCTCATTAAACCTGGTGGTTCACATGACCAAACAGATAGACGTGAACACGACAGAGACATTTGTGGGAAGGGGGATGGATAGGCAGGGTATGGTAGGGGGCTCAGAGGTTAGAGTTGTTGGTTTGCAGAGTATACATGTGGGAAATTAGTTTTTAAAAGATATAGAAGTACATAGAATACCAGAGAAGATAAGATATTAAAGTGCAGCCATCTAGTTCATAAATACATAATTTTATTAAATATGAAAATGTTTTTATGTAAAATTTATTTCATCGAATGACCGCCAGCTGTGCCGAGCACCATACTTAGCCCAAAGGAAGTTTCATGTTTCAAGGCTGCTGTGAGTCATCGTGGTACCTGCCTGGGGTTCCATGCTGCTATCTCTGTAGTTCATACTTCTTACCGAGACACTTTGTAAGAATAGGGATTGTAGCAAGGGGTACTGAGCAAGAGCGTTAGCCAGATCTCAGTGTGCAAAGACGCTTGTTCTGTGTTCCTTCCAGTGGGTCTCTCTCCAAAGGGTATTGCCTCAGAATTGGGGGAGAGCCGTTCAGGTCTTCCTGGTCGGTAACTCCCCTAAGACTCAAACAGGAAAGAACTGCACAGAAGTGCCTGGAGTTTTCCCCCTCTCCTCCTTTCTTTCGGAATGGAAGCCCCAATATGGCTTCTGTGGCTCATTTGCTTATCTCGTACACTCTAATTTTTCATAGTTCAAACGTTCAGGAGAGTTTAGATAGCCTTCTTGGATTTGAAGCAAGTCAACTCTGGGTCTACATTTCCCAGGTGAGACCAGCGAGCAGAGACGATGTTTCTCTTTTTCAGTTGGCCATAGTCCCTACTCCTCTTCACTGTCTTATTCCTTTCATGAATACATCTTATTTTCCTTGGCCCCTCTTTGTATTTGAGAACTATTGATTCATCAGGAAGAGGATTTAATGGCTACAAGCGTCTATCCACAGAAATATTCTATCATCTGCCACAGTGTTAACAGTTGGACTTTGTGTGGGAGATGGGGTAGACACTGTGGTTTCAAGTCGCTATCATTGAGGTTCCTGGAAACATGGCACTTTTTATATGCAGAGGGATCAGAGTGGCAAATCTCATCTCCTTTGTGCCTAGCTTCTTGCAGACAGGCAAGATTTGGCCATAAGAAGTTTATTATATTGACAGCCAGAGGATTTTCAGGTATTGAAAAGGATTATGTATAGCTAGTCCATTTTTATTAACACCTTTAGTTTCTTGGTAAAGAAACCAGGGAGTAAGGATCAGATGACTCACCAGGGGACACACAGTGAATTAAGTAGGAGGGTCTGGTAGAAGTTCTCCTGGATCTGGTCTGCATTCTTTCCCCTATATTTTCCTTGATTTTCCATGCTTTCAAAAGTCCCGAAGTTGAAAGACCAAGCTCTTCCGGACAATCTAGCCGTTCCTTTCCCCAAAGTTACTAACAGAGATGATCCACCACCATCCAATCTGAGTCACGCTCATCCTTATTTACACTGTCCCTTTCCCATTTAGTCTCTTACTACCAAATGACTAGATACAAAATGCTATAAAATTAATGTTTACATTCCAGGTAGGAAGCAAAGCCGTATGTCTGATGGATCTTTATGTTGGGGGCCAGGATTTTTATACCTAAGGGAGAATCTCGCTGTTCTATTTCCCATTGCTCTATTTTCTCCTTCTCTTCTTTAAGAAATATTTTAAGTCTTATTTTTATTGTCTTATTTATGTGTCTACGTGTGTATCTGTGTAGGTCTATGTGTGTGCACTTCAGTTTAACTGTCCTCAGAGGCCAGAGGCATTGTCTATGTGTGTATCTGTGTAGCGCTATGTGTGTGCACTTCAGTTTAACTGTCCTCAGAGGCATCTGAAGTTATGATCACTTGCGAGCTGCATGACATGGTTGTAGGGAACCAAATTTGTGTTCTCCGAAAGAGCAGTGCACACACTTAATCAGTGAACTGATGAGCTATCTCTCCAGCACCCTTGCTTTTCCTTGTTGTTTTAAAGATTACATTTTCGTGTGTGTGTGTGTGTGTGTGTGTGTGTGTGTGTGGTAGTGGGGAAGCCAAGGAGACCAGAAAAGGGTATCAGATTCCTTGGAGCTGGACTCACAGGTAGTTAGTTGTGAGTCGCCAAATTGGGTGCTGGGAACAAAATGGCGGTTCTCTAAAAGAGTAACAAGCTCCCTTAGCCACTAAACCACTCTCTAGCCCTTTTCCTCCTCTTGCTGCTCTTTTCCTGTGTTTCTTTTTGTTATCTGCCTTTTCTGTTTGAATCTTAGACAAATATGGATGAATGATTAATAATATTGGTGTTAAAAAATGAGTCAAGAGGGCCAGTGAGATGGTTGAGCGAGAAAAGGTGTTCGCTGCCAAGTTTGATGTCCTGAATTCAATCCTCACTTGGTAAGGACATAACGTGGTGATGTGGTAGAAGGGCAGAACCAGCTCACCGTTCCTATGTGTTGCCTTTAGACTCCACACATCTGCCGTGACATATTCACATTCTCTCTCTCTCTCTCTCTCTCTCTCTCTCACACACACACACACAGTGTTAAAGAAGAGAGAGAGAAAAGGAAAAAAGGAACCAAGAACCACTATTTTGAAGAGTAATGTGTGTGGGGGGATGTTGGTTTTCATTAATAAAAAATTGTATTTATTTAAGTCAGGAAATATTTTTAAAATGTTGGATAGCAGACTCAAATCCCTCATTATATATACACTGTAGTTTACATAAATCTGGCGTTGATGAAATAACTCAAACGAGGCCTTCAGTGTACTATATAAGTTTTCTCTGGCCACACACTAACAACTTTCACTAGTGTTGTTCCTTTATATTTCAGTAAATTACACTGGAAGTTGAGAGATTGGAATGACTAAATCCCATTTGCCTTCAGCAGCTTTACCAAAGTATGGAATAACCATAGAAGACAGAAATGGCATAATAATGGGGTGTTTTCTGAACCAAGGGTGCCCAGCCCAGTTTTATCAGAAACGAAAGAAAAATATAGTCAAAAGCTTCTGGAATGAAGCTCAGGATCTGTGGGTTTTTCTGATTTAGAAGATCCCATTCCCTCATCAGAAAATTTTATTCCCCCAAAACTTCTGAGGGATGTCATATGTTGAAGTTTTAGACCGAGATCCCAGGTTGAAGGCTCAGGGTTGGACCAAAATTGTTGAACCTAATTGTTGTTTGCCAAAACTTTTGATTCTATCTCTGGTTTTATCGGTGATTTGGCTGCTTAATTGTGAAAATGCCAATTTTTTTACTAAGTCAGGTTCCATATACACTGGAATTTTAATCCTTGTAGCCTTCCAAGGCTACCCAACGGGACTCCCAGCTATGAGACCATGATAACTCCCGATAAGCCTTTTAGATGGTTTTCAGAACATGAATTCTGTTTGGAAAACAAAAATCATCGTTTCATATGGATTGAATTTGAAGAGTCCTACTCCTGCCTGTGTTCCAGTTACGAGTTGGCTTCTCATCTGCCAGCTTTGTTTGGTTTGTTTAGAGGAATGGAAGGTTTCTGTAGATTTCTGAATCAGTAAATCATTGGTTGTCATCTCACCGTGTGCTTTTGAGAACTCTGTAGATCCTCTCCTCTCCTTCATGGGGACGTTAACAAATACTGGGAGTGTAGATGCCATCGTTGTTTTTCAAGAAAATAAGTCCCGCGGAAGAAGAGCTTAAGTCACTGAAGGTCAATCCAAGTATGACCAAACCTGTGCAACAATATTCATACAAAACATCAAAAGTCCCTTTAATTAGAGCAGTGGTTCTGCTGGGGCCCACATTCCAGGCTTGTCAGTAGAGAAGATATGTTTTCTTTACAGGCGAGTTTTATTAGCAGTGATGTTCCGGTATGTGGTTCAGGTTAATTAATGATGTAGTCACCCTGGTATCTTGCCATGAGCTTTATTCCAGTGAGTGAGCACTAGGAAATCGCATTGTCTTATCTTGTCATACCAAAAAGAAATCCGTAATTCGGACCATTGTAATATGTTTCTATGAGGTATGTCAACAAAGTAATTTAAGAATTCTTCCATGAATATGGCTGTTGACTAAGAATTAATTCACTATAAACAGTACATGTCCTGGGCAGTGGCCTCAATGGTTATGCACAGTCTTAACTATTTTATTGGCTGAAATGATTGAGACCTCAAGGTTCAGACCACCCACAAATTCCAGAGGCACTGACCTTCATTGTATGAGGAGATTTGTACCAAGGGCCATCCCCCCCCCCCGGGGAGTTTTTTTATTATTAATTTTTTTTATCATGATAATGTTTTAAAACTTAATTTGGGTTGTGCCTACATAGCAACCTTCCTTGGAGGTTGAAACAACAAAGCAACTGGATTGGAAATTAGATTTTCCCCCTTCCACAGCTAATGTAGTTCTCATTCCTTTGGGAGTTCCCCTTTGCATGGGCAGATGATTTCTCTGGAACTCTATGGAAATTGGTTCAGACAGGAACAAAGGGGAGAGGGGTGGCAGTGATGATTCAAATTAGTGTCTCTTCTTCAGTGAGAGTCTGGTCGCTTGAAAGTGCACGTCATCTGATGTCAGTCAAGCCGTCTAGGGTTAAGTGAGGTGCCAAAGTAACTGGAATCCAAACTTCAGGGTCTCAGCAGTGAATTCATCCTGTCAAGATGGCTTGAATTGTTCATTTGAAGCCTGCACTATCTCCACATGGTTCAGAAATGGGCCACACACAATTTTACTTTTCATTACATGATGGAAAACCCTCTCTTTTCTCCCAGGCAGCCCAAGAAAGATTCCTAGTGCCTAACATAATGAATTAGAAAGGGAACAGCTTAGCGACACAGAACAATGCCAGCTTTACGAAGAGGCATCCAAAATACATGAAAAAGAATACACACTTGCTGTCAGTGGCTTGCGTGCAAACACAGACACACAGTCAAGGGAATGCTGCACAGATCCTATCCAATATTTTTACCTTCAGCTCTTGCCGGTTCAAACACCATCCCCTGTTAATTGAATTTTGGCTTACTTCCAAAGTTTGAGAGCCTGTACCCGTGAAATAATGACCTGAAATAAATAGTATCTCTCACTAGAGATATCTTTTTATGTAAAATTCTTAAAAGGAACAGAGAGGAATGAAATGCTTCTATGTTTGGAAGTTACGGGAAAGACGGACAAATGGGCCAACAAAAGGATTTCGAAGGCCCTCACCCATGGAAGTGCGCTAAACAACAGAAAACGGTAGTTCCTGGAGACTTCTAGGTTTGAATGGATTTTTCTGTGGAAGGACTGATTTAATGTTTGATGGCTATACGACTGCTAATCCTTGAGACTAGATTGTTGTAAGCATCCGTGCTTTGAAGACTGAGTGACTAGAGTCACCTTTGTTGTGGACATCCCATTAAGTGGCAGAAGTGGGAATAAATGGTAGGAAGTGGATTGAGCGTCTCTCTGTCGTTACCCTGTTCCCTCAGGACAACAGTTAATAAGCACCCATCATGCAGGTACTGAGAGGGGTGGGTTTCTTCTCCTGAGTGGAACTTGAAGTACATGATGCAATACGGCCTGCTGAGAAGAAACAGGAGGGTGTTTGCGTCCGTCTGGAAGGGGCAAGTTTGAGCAGCCCCAGGAGACTTTGTCTTCAGGAGAGACTGTTTCCCTCCTGTTTGATGGGTGTGAATCAGCAGTTACCTTCTAGGTAAAATGGTGAAACCTGTCAGCTCAGTATGACAACATTTGGGGATGGATTTCCAAGCTCGAGAGATCACCTCAAGGGTTGTCTAAAATTCCCAGTTAAGACATAACTTCATTTATTCATTCAACTATTCCGATTTTGGGGGTGGGGTTAAAAGACATTTTTGCTGTGTGCTGGGGATTTATTGGTACATTTCAGCCTCTACTCTCTGGATCTATTGCTCTTGTAGGACAAGGAGGGCAGGTAACTGTGAGATCAGTCCAGGACTTTGTAAACACTAAACCGCACGTCAAACAAGGTAGTGTGGAGATGAGTGGATGGGGGTTCTTCGGGGCTGGTTTGTCTAGGCGGGGCACAGCAGGCCTGTCTGTGTAGGTACCGGTGAGCCGAACCATGACAGGAGCCCACGCTCTGGGTAGTGGGAGGGTGGGTACGAGGAGAGTTGTGTCTACATGAGGAGAGTAATGAGTGGAAGAGAGAGGAGTGGGTGGGGGAAAGACAGGTCAGCAAGGCGTAGGAAAGAACCAGGGGGTGGTGGTGGCTTATTCACAGAAGTTTGTGGCGGGGGTGGGGGGTGGGAGGGGGAGTTTGAACACGTGGTGGTTCATGCATCTTGTAGAGAAGCAGATGAGCCCTTGCTTGGGGAAAGCTGAAGGATCAGGTGAAGAAAGGAAATCCTGAACCAGATTCTCAGGCTCGGGTTTTTTCATCAGTGGGAGTGGGGGTGGGGAACAGCCACAGAACGAACAAGAGGAGCACGGTGTCCACTTGTCCACACTGCTCTTCTCTTGATGTTTTCTAGAGCAAGAGAAGAAGGAGGTGGCAAGTCTGTGAAGGCAATGACGTTTCTTCCGCTCAGGTGCCTTCTCTCAGGCCTACCCCATGAAATGAAATTGCACCTCAGCTTAGACTGTGAGGTTTTTTTTCTGTGTTGTAAACATATAAATTTATCCTCAAAAGCCCTGAAACAGACATGATGCTTGTAGTCCAAGCTTCGTGAGAAACAGGAGCAGGGACAACCGCCCACCCTGTCTCTTGTGTTTTTCCCCACTGAAGCGGTTTTGCATTTATCACACTCCTGTCTCCCCAGAATGTGGTCACTGATGGCTTTTCCACTGAATCCAGGTGAATCATTCGTTCATTTACCTACCCACCCGTCACGCAGTAGACAAGTGTATGAGGGCAGGTCACAAGTCAGGAATTTACATTTTAGATATTGGTGAAGCCAGCAGCCAAGTGGAGGCAGGAAACACAAGATATAGCATTCTGTGTAGAGGGTTGCAGAGAGTCCAGGCTCTGAGTTCCTGCTCAGAGACATGTCTCGAGACACCGTCTAGGTTCTCCAAACCCTTCCCTTCACTATGGTATCAGCGCTGAGCCGTGTCTCGTGCTTCTGACCCTGCTCTCCACGTGCGGGCTGCACTTCCAGTCTGTCCGTCCCATTTCAAGGGCTCCACCTACTTTAGGCGTTCAGTCCATTCTTCCAGTGGATGAGCACACCGAGTTCAGGGATGTTAAGGTTGCTCCGTCACACGGCCATCTTAAATATTTTACAAAATCGATTCCACGGGCATACAATTACACAAAATGACAACAGTCCTAGCAAGAAAAGCAGCTCGGAGCTTGCTTTCATGGTGCCCTTGGCTGCCATTTTCCGTGGCCTGGGGAGTACAGCACTCTCCTTGTTCCCTGCATTGTCTGTAACACTCTGCACCAGAGGTTCCTGGAAGCTGTATTTTCAAAGTGTCTTCTGTGATCATCAGCCACGAGATTGCATCTGCCCCTGAGAGCCCCAGTGGGCTTTGAACCTGTTGTTCTTGGGAAATTCAAGCTGTGAGGGGGATAGGAGAATGCTGTGCGTGTGTGCGATGGTGTGTGTGCGTGGAAGAGCATGTTTAATTAACCCAGTGCAGAAGGACGTAACAGTGGCCTAAGAGGAAGTCTGTGAAAAAAAAAAGGAAAGAAAAAAAGGAAGAGAAAATTCCCAGTAGCCTGAGTCAGGCTGTGTAGTGTTCTGGGAGAGGAAGGGGGATGATGTCATGTTCCCATCCTGGTTGCTGAGAGTGAAGGGGCCCAGGGAGTTTGTGGAGGGTTTGTGCATGTGTACATAAGGTTAATGGGAACGGGTGGGGTGTGGATGAGCGAGCCGTAAAGCAGGATTAATAACCCCTTGTCAGACCTTTCTCCGTTACTGTGTTTTTCAGTAATTTTCGTTTGAATGAGAGCTCTCTAGCCAATTAATGTTTATTTGTTTCTTTTGGCAAGGCATGGTGGGGGAAGGGATTGAGGTTGGTGAGTTTAAATTTTTTGTTTTGTTTTTGCATTTTGGAGGAAGTGTGTAGCATGAGCTTGGATTTTCAATGATGCCCCCCCTCCCCATCTCTTAAGAGGCAGGAGGCAAGACATGGCCAGCTGGTGCCTTGAACTGGCACAGGTGCAGAGGCTGTGGGGGTGGGGAGCCAGGAATAATTACAGGTTTCTGAAGCATCAGGCCCTGCCTGACACAAGCACTCGTCAAGAAAACTGCTCTTTATGGGAACTGAATGGTGAAGCTGAGCGCCCATCAGGCTCACCGTTGTTCTTGGGACACCATCAGTGGGAAAGAGTCCTCCTCAGCCTGGGGCTCTGAGACGTCATCCTTCCCAAACAGGAGCTGCTTAGCCCTGTCTCCGGCCATAATAGATCTTTCCTTTGGGGCTCTCCCTTCGGGGGTCTTGTTTAATGTTCAGATCTCGTCCATTGCTCTTGACAGCAGTCTATGGAGTCATTTTCTTCGACTCTTCTTAAGGCACAGGTTTTATTCTGTCCATGCAGATGTAAGAATGGCTACATCTGGGACATGTACTGAAACTTAGCTTTGTAGCAAACAGTGCTTTCACCGGCTTGACCCTACATGGTGGCTTGGTTGGAAGAGACGGAGAGAGGAAACTAAGTGTCTTCTCTGTCTAGCTATTCCGGAGTCTTAGCATCTAAATCACTCCAGCACTGGGATTTAGTTTTGTTCCTTGGGTAAGGAACAGTGTGCAGCCTTTCTGAGGGCTAGCTGCAGACCCATGGACTTCAATTGCTTTTCAAACCCGTTTCCAAGTGTTCTGAGAATGAATGAGAACAAGGCAGAACCAAGTTTAGAGGTTCTGTTTGTGCTTGGTCCATCTCATTCCTAGTTGATGCAGGGAGAGGCATTCCAAGTTGGAGAAGGTGGAAACCCAGTCTTTCTCCTAGACCCCGAAGCTCGGCTTTGTGCAGTGCCTGACGTTAGTATTTTATTTGGACTTGAGCTGTTTTGGATGATTTGCTTTCTGCATCACAACTAAAGATCCCTTGGAAGATGAAAGGGGTATTTGAGGATGCTGCACATCATGTACCCAGGAAAAGTAATTTCAAAGACACCATCCTCTTCCCAAGCTTTTATGCTCCTCTCCTTCCTTCCTGGCTTCCCCAGGGAAACATATACAAACACATATTTTCTTTATCTGTTGGAAATCATTTGGGGGAGGAGAAGCCCTTGAAGACATTTTGATACAAATTTCCTAACTTTCATGTTTATTTGGAATTAAATTAATTTTCACAACATTGTCTCAGAATTTAGAAATTACTAGATGGAGATGGCTTTAATTTGGTTTCAGCTCCAGCAACCAGTTGATGTGAGAAAGAGCCAGGAGGAATGTGATCTTGCATCTCCTATAGTTCCCTGGTTGTTTTGTGGAGCTCATCAGTTCTGACAGCAGTGTGCAATGGTGTTGTACCTATGTAGTGTGCTATTGATGTGTTGTTGGTTTCTTTTTAACATGCAGTAAGAGATCGCTGCTTATACTGTATTCTTGCTTATTCAAATTCTTCCCTTTCCAACCTCCTACCCTAATGTGCTGATAATAAAAATCAAGAAGGTGAAAATTGGCTTGGGGGAGTGACTGTCTAAGCTGTAGGAGGTGGGTTAGTGACAGTGACGCCAGTTCGTGTGCATATTCTGTCCTAAAGTATTCTCAGTGTGACTATGCCCTTTCTCAATCAGCTTTAAAATGTTGAAGCAATGGACTTTTCAAGTGCTTGGGAGGAAGCTGAAATTCTCCCCCAGGCTTACTAGGTTAGTCAGTGGTGGCTCTCCTCCTCTAGCCACGGAGAAAGATGGTAGCAAATCTCTCTGGTTCCTCTTCCATCTTTCAGTGCTGACCTCATTTTAAAGAAATATGTCAGCAGCTTTGATCCTGTCATTCTTTGAAGAGACAAAGCCATGAAGTTCCCATCCATATCAATCTTTGTGAATCTTTTTGTTGATATCAGGAGTTGGATGAGCCCTTCTCTTTTGCTAGAAAGTTTAAGCATACGCACATGCTCAGAGTCCCCGGGAGGAAGGTTTTAGAAGTGTCCACGCCCATCAGTAGCTTGTCTGGTACCATGCTGAATTTCCATTCTGGGATGTGTCTGAAGATTTCAGAGCACACACACAAAGTGAGCTTTAGGCCCCTCCCTGGAGAAAGCAAGAGGTTGCTTCCCCGCTTTGTCCCTGTGAGGCTCTTTAGGGACTGTAGCACGTGGCAAAACCACATCTAATAATTGGCAGAAAGAGGTTCCCATGGGCAGCCAAGTGCAGTTCACCTGTGTGTGATTACCTGGGTGAACATTCTTGCTTGGAACAAACGCTCACCCTTTCCTTGCCAGGAGCCCCATCATTGCCACTCATTACCCTTCCTCAACAGCAGCGTCAGGTCAAAGGCTGATCTGAGAGAAAGCCCGACTTTGTATGTTTAAAAAGTGCAAGTCTATATTTCCATTTATTTTTTATTTTTTTTGCATCTATGTGTTCTGCCTGAAATTGTCTTATCTCTGTGTAGGCTCAACTCTTGACCCTTCTAGGTGAGACAGATGGGATGCTTGTGATGGAGGACAGCCGCCACAAAGACCACAAGTGACCAGTGATTGATTAGCAAATTACGTATCGATTCCTGGCCTTTTATTTCTTTGACTTTGCATTATTCCAGAAAAAAAAATCATTAGCAAAATGCAATTTATTGTCCGCTTTTTTTATTTAACTTAATAACTTGAATAAACATGGATCCAGAGTCCGGAATACCTGTTCTGCCATAGTTATTAAATAGTAACAAACGTGTTTCACCTATGGCGTTGTCTCTTGTTCAAATTGAGATGAAGGATAAAAATGAAAGCCTTTTACGGGCTAAAAGGTTTGAAAGGGGATGATCCCGGGGAACCTAGGCTAGAGCCTGCTCTTCTTGCTTTTATGATCGTAATCGTAAGCACCCAGACATCCCGCCACTCTGTCCACGCTTAGATTTGGTTTTGCAGATACATATCATTGCCCAGACTTGGGAAGGAGAGTCTTTCAACATTTGGCAGTCAGCACATTTCCTCAGCACCCCATTTTGAAGACCAGGCTTCCTGTGGGACATGGACTCCATGCTGAGATTTGAATGAAGAAGAATTAGTGGGAGGGAGGGTGAAAGATAGCATCAAGCCTGTGAACTTGAGGAAAAGTAACGAGGAAAAAAATGAGTGAGAAAACCCTTCAGGGAGGCGTGGCGAGGAGGTGGTAATGGATTGGTAGTTTGGTATAATTTGTAATGAAGTGGGCAGAGTGGAACAAAGCCATTTGGTGACTTTGACATCATATACCCAGGTGCTTTACATTTTTCTTGAACCCATGACAGTAACTGTTTACTGCCAGTGAGGAGATTTTTGATAGGCTTGTGTGCTGCAGGCCTGGAATTTTCTTGATCTCCTTCAACTTTGGTTTCTGGAACTTGTCATAGAAGAAGAGGCTATGGCTGTAACAGGTTTGAATTTTTTTTTTTTAAATCACTTTCTATTGTTTATTTGCATGGTGTGAGACAGAGACAAAGTAGGGAGTTTCAGGTCAAGGAGCCCCTGTAGAGATCAGCTCCCTCCTTCTACACGTGGTTCTGGGCCTCTAACTCGGAAATCAGATCAACAGGAACGGCAGCACCTGCTCACGCGGAGCCCTTTCTTCAGCCGATTCCCCTTCTTCCTGTTTCTAAAGCCAGGTCTTGGATTGTTATCTTTCACAAGCTTGTTTCGGTAGCAAAGGGGCTGGGAAAGCATGAAGTAGGCCATAAGGGAGCTTTTAGGGTGGTAGCTTCAGAGGCCGCTCCAGGGATCATTATTCGGAGACGGGGCAGAGAAGCCATGCATTTCAGAATTGGGTATCACAGCCTTCCCGGAGCTCATCTGTGACTGTAAGTTCGTAAGGAAATCACTAGCACTTGCGAACTGGCTCTCCCTTTGCTGAGATTAATGGCTTGTTCAGGATTCAGGCTGATGCAACAGATCGAGCCTTAAGTTGTGTTGTTAGATCAGGCTGCAAGAAGCCTCTGTCACCAAGGTGAGGTAGCAGACAGGCATAATTCGTGTCATTAAACTTGATGTCTGCTGACCCAGACTTGGAGTTTGGTGGCTGACGTGTCATCGGAATAGAGAAAAACATATGAACACTCTTCAGATTTATAGCCTAGAGATATCAGCTTGCTGATGTTTGCTCAATTTCATTCTCCCCCTCTTCTTCAATATAGCTAACTACGGTTTGATTATCACTGCCAGGAAATTTTCATTGGGAAAAATACCATTAGCTAGTTTATATACTTTATTTGAATTGCATTATTTTCCCAATATTTTATTTGTCTAAGATCCATTATACTTAAAGTATCATATCATTTTGTCTCTTCTGGTCTGTGACAGCTTCTCAACCTTGCTTTATAGTTTATGACCATGACATTTGTAACTGGCCAGTTGTTTTGTGTAATGGATTCTGTTTCGGTTTGTCTCATATTTTCTCATAATTAGATTAGGCTATGTATCTTTGGTGGGAATACCACAGAATCTTGTAGTACCCCATTGAGCGTATCATACAGGGGTTACCAATACGACTTGTCATGAGTATGTTAACTATAAACAGTGGTTCAGGTAGTATCTGCCAGCTTTCCCCACTGGGAAGTTACCATTTTTGTCTCTGGATTTAACATCTCATTGGGAGATACTTTAAGAGGACAGATACCTTGCTGCTTATGTTTTCCCCTCTCGTCTTGAGCCTCCATTGATTAGTCTTACTTGGTATCGCTATTGCTTTGCTGTTTGTTTCATGCTGGGTTTTTAATTACTATCAACCTTTCTCTCAACCATATACTTGTCATCTCATATAAGGAAGAAACGATCTTTCCCCTCCATTTATTTATTTAATAATCTGTTTATAGTAGTGTGAGGTTTTGATTTATTTGGGTTGTAATCTGTTGCCATTATAAAATTTCCCCTCACTGTCTCTATTTGGCCACTGAAGACTTCTGTAAGTGAGAAGCATGGATGTCTTTACTGTACCCCACTTCCCTTACACTTCCTTGTCTTCTGGGATCACAGGATCTTCCCGGCTTAGCTAGTTTTAGTTTTACCCTAGTCCATGGAACAAGTATTTTTCTAGTGAGCCCTGACTGTCTTTGCGGACTATATATAAGTTGACAGAGTTTAGGAACGCTCCACCTATAGACCCAGACACTAGGTGTGTGACAGTAATCCTTTCATAGGAGACAGAGAGCTACCCCAGGACATTCAGTAACCCATGACTCAGCTGATTTTTACCTGGACCGTTCCGCTTCTCCTCTTTGGAGAAAAGGGCAAGAAGCGTTCTGCTTGTGCACCCAAGGCCATCTTTTAGTGGTCATTTCTAAAACTGCCTGCCTCAGCAAGATGAGCCGTACTCTTGACTGTAATGTAAACCTCAGTAAACTTAAAAGGCTTGATAGCTACAGTCTGTTAATTGTTGACAAAGAAATGAAATCAGGAAACACTAATAGATATCTAGAAAAATCTCCAAATATCTGGACATTAGCATACCTTTTACTTGCCCCCCGTGATGATGGCTGTCTCTAGTGAAACAGCTGTAGAATAGTGAGCGTAACAAGACCATCTACATGAAGGTGCTGGAGAGATAAGAGGGGTACACAGATGTAGATGACAAATACACTCGCCTAGGGGAACTATACAGTTATGTTCCCGTGTGTGTGTGTGTGTGTGTGTGTGTGTGTGTGACTTTTGAAAAGTGGTAGAGACAGAATGACCAAAGCAAGAGTGCCCAGCACTGTCCCTGGTGGGGGAGGAGGAACCTAATAGTTTCCAGATTAAGGTTTTATAACACAGAAGTGAATCCATTAGAGCGCCGACTGAGGGCATTGGCAGTGGAAAGAAGGTAATAATCCATAGCAATTAGGTGGAGAAAGAGAGGGGAAAATGTTTAGGCATAAAATCCAAAAAGGGGTCCAGCAAGGTAATAGAAATTCTAGATCTGAGAAGGTGGCAGTATTGGGTTATTTGTTTCTAATATAAAGTACCTGGAAGAGGTGAGCCATTTAGTTGTGTGGTTGGCAGTAAAATATCAGAACTTAGTAAACCTTCCGTGATGAGCACTCCGCGTTAGAAGGGAGAGTTCCTTCCTCGCGTGCCTGTCAGCACCTTGGAAACACTTGCAGTCACCTCACTTTGTGAATTCACATCACTCTTACGCGCCACTGTTGACGCTACCCCTACCTCACACGCGTGACCGCATCTACTTCAAGCATGAGCGTTGTTTGTATGAATGAGTACGGAAACCATTCATTCGTTCATGGCATTAGACACCAGCTGGGAAGCCCAAAGCTGATTTTTAGTCATGAATCTGGTTCTCATTCAGAAATACAAAGATTTACCTGGTCTGACCAAACACCAGTTGGTTTAAATGTTGCCAAAATAAAATCCTAACAGACACAATGTGTCTACGCATGCCCTCAGAATATGTTCTGAACAGGATAAACCCTGAACGCTGGTTGAATAGAAGCACTGTGGAGGCAGTAAATCTGCAACAGTCACTTTTGTTATTGCCGTTAGCCTTAGAAGAAGGAGTGGAGGTGGGGTGAGTGTGCGAGTCAGCAAGATCATTTATGGAAGAGTCTGGAATGGTGAAATTGAGGAGAACTTTGGAAGGCGAACTTATTTTTGCCATGAAAGAACTCCTACCATCTTTCAAGGACTTAGGAGCACCTTGGTCAAAGATTTGCAAAAGCTATTTTTTTATGATTTTTATGAAAGTTTTATTATTTATAATCTATCTTTCATAGGTCTTTCATTCACTACCTAAGCCAAGCCGGCCAGGGACTCAGAGATTTTCCTGCCTCTGACTCCTGAGTACTGGGATTAAAATTATGCACCACCAAACATGGTACCTTTTATAGGTCCTAACTGTTATCTTTGAATTTATTTTTGCTGGACAGTCAGAGATACCAAGCAGTAGTAATGAGATTCATGTGTCTTCCTCCAAAGTGGAGAGTAATTGCATTTGTTATAATGTACTAAGGACAATAGAGGTTTTGTCTTACGTCTTCAAGATTTTATAATAGGCATTTTGTAGAATGATATCCATTCCCTGTGGTCATAGAATCCAGACTCAAGTCAGGGCGGGCTCTGGTTGACGGCTCCAGAAGTTGCCTCTTTGATTAAATATGTGTAGAACACAGCTTGTAAAGTTGACTTAGCTTTGTAACTTGTTCAAGTCTGTCTTGAACATTGGATTGGGACCATGAACAATCTTTGCTTCTGTTTGCATCTTGCTTCCATGGCAAATCCTAGTGGTGCTTCGACCATCTTAGCTGCTGAATTGATAGAGACGAAATAGACCGTGTTGGTGTAAAGGTTCTGTGGATTTCACAAGTGTGAGGCAGTCCTTCTGGGGATCCAGTGTTCCGTCTCCTACAGTAGTTGAAGTTATCCATGTGGCCTTGCTGAGCTCCACAGTGGGACTCAAAGAGTACATACGAAGGCATCAGACTCATAGGCAAGAGCATTTTCAGACGTTGGCCACGAAAGCCTTCATTGCAGTTCCCATCTGCCTCCGGGTGTCCTTTGCCTCTGATGGTTACTTCTCTTCTTCCTTCCCCCACAGACATGCCTTGAGTTGGAACGCTACCTCCAGACGGAACCCCGACGGATCTCGGAGACCTTTGGTGAGGATTTGGACTGCTTCCTCCATGCCTCTCCTCCCCCGTGCATTGAGGAAAGCTTCCGGCGCTTAGACCCCTTGCTGCTCCCAGTGGAAGCCGCCATCTGCGAGAAGAGCTCTGCGGTGGACATTCTCCTCTCTCGGGACAAGCTGCTCTCTGAGACCTGCCTCAGTCTCCAGCCAACCAGCTCTTCCCTAGACAGCTACACGGCCGTCAACCAGGCCCAGCTCAACGCAGTGACCTCACTAACACCCCCCTCATCCCCTGAGCTCAGCCGCCATCTGGTCAAAACCTCACAGACTCTCTCAGCCGTGGATGGCACAGTGACGTTGAAACTGGTGGCCAAGAAGGCTTCCCTCAGCTCAGCGAAGGTGGGAGGGGTGGCGGCAGCCGCAGCCGTGGCACCAGCTGGCGCAGTTAAGAGCGGACAGAGCGACAGTGAGCAAGGAGGGGTAGGGGCTGACACATGCCCTGAAAACAAGAAGAGGGTCCACCGCTGTCAGTTTAACGGATGCCGGAAAGTTTATACAAAAAGCTCCCACTTAAAGGCCCACCAGAGGACTCACACAGGTAGTGGTACAAGTTGGCCGCAGGTCACTTCTTCCTCTTTTACATAGTCCCCTTGTGGTGAGATGGGCTTCTCTTAGAAGAGGTTGCCTTCCTGCTCACAGGCAGGAGAGCTGGCGAGGGAAGTGAAATGCCTCACTTCTGACTCTAGGGTCTTAAAGTTCTTCCAGCGCAGGTCGTGGGATTTTTCACTGCCTGGCTGAGGGGGGCTAGTTTCAGAGGCAAGGCTAACCCCCGCAGAGAAGCAAGGGTTGAAGGAAGGGAACCCTGGTGTGACATTCCCAGTACCCCACACTAGCATCTCTGAGTATGGTTCTGAGTATGATCCACACGGAAGCTGAAGAGGTACATTTCAGAACATCCACGGCTGTACCTGGTAGCCAGGACGGCCCTAGTCACTCTCCCCCCAGCATCCCTGATTTTTTTTTTTATCAAAGTCACCAGCAGCAGGAGGGTTTCAGAGTTCATTAGATGTGATCATCCTGTAATTAATTGGCATCTCCTCTTTTGCATTGTTCTCTGGCGCATGCTTTATGGAGAGGTGGCAGAATTGCTTTTTAACGAGCTTGTTACCGAGAAGAAGTGATTACTCGGCTGTGTGTGCGGGAAGGGTGGCAGGGAGGGGACGGGATATTTCACTCAGGATTTCCGTGCTGCTCTTGGGGGCAAGGGGATCATTTGGAAGTGGGTGGTTCACACAGGAAAGAGAGGGGTCGCCATTTTCCTTGAGGCTGTCTGTGTTTTCAGTTTGGGGACTGGAGCTTGGGCTCTCATCTCTTCTTGGTCGGCTAAAGTGCCACGAGGAGAAATTCCTGGAGCCGGTGGTTTGTGAATGGGTCGCCACCAGTGCATCACGTGTATGGTTTTTGTGCCCTGCTTAGGGAGCATCCCCAAAGGTGTAAGAGATAAGAACATTCTTAGAGGAATGCAGGGAAAAGGCCTGTGAGGTAAGAGAAGAGCCTAAAGAGCCTAGGGCCAGTGCTGGCCTTCAATCCCAGCACTCAGGAGGCAGAAACAAGTGGATCTCTAGTTCAAGGCTAGTCTGGTCTATATAAGTGAGAACCAGCCTAGTCAGGGCTACACAGTAAGACTTTGTCTAAAAACACAACCAAGCAACCGGCAACAATGTGGCTCTGAGGGTTTCTCTCAGCCCTGAGGTTTGGGTTCCATGATGTCTTTGTATGACCATCAACAGTGCTCCTGAAGAAAAATGCACCCTGTGTGAAGAGAAGCCACCGGTTTGAACCTCATTGGTGTCTTCATTGCAATGGAGAGGCCTAGCATTGCTTCCTGGGTCCTGACTTAGGCAAACACCCACAGGACTGAGCAGAAAGCATTGTGTGATTCTTGCTAGGTTTGTGGAGTGGTCTTCCTAACACAGCCTCTGAACCCATGGCCCAGCTTCAGATTCTATCAGAATCCGAGTTCAGCTTCTCCGGCTGCAAACACTGAAGTCAATGCTGCTCTCTGTCGTCAGTCCTTTCCCCTTCCCTCCCCCTCTTTTTTTTTTCTTTTTTCTTTTTTCTTTTTTTTTTTTTTTTTTTGTTTTTTCAAGACCGGGTTTCTCTGTGTAACAGCCCTAGCTCTCCTGGAACTGGCTCTGGTAGACCAGGCTGGCCTTGAACTCACAGAAATCCGCCTGTGTCTGCCTCCCAGAGTGCTGGGATTAAAGGCGTGTGTCACCACCACCCAGCCCTTTCCCTCTCTTAATACTATTTGAAATCATTTTAATTTTTATCTTCTTTGAGTCAGGGAAGAAAGTAATGACAAGACCTTACAATACCCTCAGGCTGTAGAGTAAAACTCACTCCCTCTGTTCCCCAAGGAAACCAAAGAAAGCAAAATGAAGCGATAATGTTGTGATATGCTGAGTTGTGAAATATGTGATTATAGATAGCTACCTTCCTGAACATTTGGCACTAACCAGGTTACCTCTTGGCTAGAAGCTGGGCAGCTCTGAGGAACAGAGATTTAGGGAGTGGTGGTTAGAGTCTAGTGTTTTCCTCTTCTCACCGTGCGACCCCGGCAGAGGTGTCCGAAGGGTCACCGTGATAACTGATGCATGATTTGGGGATTTGTTCTTTGAAAATAAAGTATCAAGGTGGGGCTTGTTATGCATAGCGCCTGCAGCCACTTGCTTCGTAGTGGACGGAAGTGCCTAGATCACTGAGCACAGAAATGTACTGAGAAGGAGGCAGTTGAATAGCAGTTGAACAGGGTGGTATAGTCAAGTCCACTGGGGCTTGTGTTCTGCCTCTTCTACTAACCTAGACTTATGACCTGTATACATTATCTTCTCTGGCCTGTCTCCTCGTCTATGAAGAAGGATAAGTACGTCCACATTATGGTTTCCAAGACTGAATGAGCTGTTTGCTTGGCAGACAGTCGTAGCTCATTAACGATAGTAGTGGAGCTGTTTTGTTATTATTATGGTTGTGATGATTCATTGGGTAATGATAAATTAGTGGAACAGCTGTATGAAAACTACACATGGGTCAGTTAGGCAGTGCTAAAGAAAGGCTGAGTGTCCTTAACCTCAATGTTCCAAACTCCCACACTCTCTTTTGGTGTGTGTGTATATGTATTTGTGGGTTGTGGGTATGTGCACACACATGCCTGTGGAGGCCAGAAGTCAGCATTCAGTGCCTCCCTCAATCCCTTTTCCCTCTTAGTTTTTGAGAAAGGGAGACTTAATGAACATGAAGCTCATTAATTGGCTAGACTGAGTGGCCAGTGAATACTCAGGGTCCTCCTGTCTCCACTTCTCCAGCTCTGAGATTATAGATAATACTTGGTATCTATCTGTCTGTCTGTCTGTCTGTCTATCTGTCTATCTGTCATCTATCTGTCAGCTATCTGTCATCTATCTTTCATCTATCTATCTATATCTATCTATCTATCTATCATCTATGATCTATCTATCATCTATTTATTTATTGAAAATAGATTCTTTTCTCATACATCCTGACCAAAGATTCCCATCCCTCCACTCTTCCCAGCCCCCCACCTCTTCTCTCCCAGATCCATGGCTCCCCTACATTTCTCTTCAGAAAAGAGCAGCCTCCAGGAGACAACAACCAGATACAACAAAACAAGGCACAATAAGAGAAGGCAAATGGACTCATACTGAGGCTCAACAGGGCAACCCAATAGGAGGAAAAGAGTCCCAAGAGCAGGCAAAAGAGTCAGAGACATACTAGCTCCCACTATTTTGAGTTCCACAAAAACACTAAGCTAACAGTCATAACGTATATGCAGAGGACATGGTGCAGACCCATGTAGGCCCTGTGCATGCCACTTCAGTCTCTGTGAGCCCCTTTGAGCCCTGCAGGCCATGTTCTCCTGGTGTCCCCCATCCCCTCTGACTCCTACAGTCTTTCTTCCCCTTCTTCCTCAGTGTCCCCTGAGCTCCGAGGGGAGGGACACCATGAAACCTCCTCTTTAGACTCTTTACATATATAATGTCTGGCTGTGGGTCTCTGCACCCACTTCTGTCTATTGCCAGAAGAAGCTCTCTGATGACTGCTGAGTATAGCACACTTCTCATTACGGGCGTGTTTGTATAAGATCAGAAAGTACAAAGTATGGGATACGTCTGCACCTAAGCTTTTTGGAAGGATGCTCAGCATGCAGTCAAATGGCTCCCATGGCTGATTTGTGGGTGGGGAGGGATGATGCTGTTGGACACCAGAGTGCAGGGTTAAACCGGTCCTGCAAATTCTAGCCTAGAGAAATGGCTTTCCTTAGATATCAAGGGAAGCTGTCGTAGAAGAAGAGCATGGATAGGAGAAGAGGAGCAGTTGCTGTAAGGAGGAGAAATCAATGTGAAGGGGAAGTGGGGAGAGGAATGGAGGATGGGCGAAGGGATATGAATTAATTTGGATTAAATGGATGGGAATCAGAAGTATTTATTTGGAATTGGTGTGAATGGGGCACATGGGGAACTGAAAATGAAGGTGATAATTTATGTGGTGTGGATGAACTAAGAATAATGAGAAAAGCACGAAGGGTGAAATCAGACTAAGTGCCTCGGTATAGGAGATGGGCGGTGCAAGCCTAAGGGCAAAGGTACCTGGCGGGGGGGAACTGGGATGGAAGGGTCTGCTTCTGATGGGAAGAGTGCAATAGGCAGAACCAAATGATGAGACGACTCTGGATAGATCCAGGCAAGCTATCCAAGTAGGAGATTCACTCCAAGTCAGTGGAAATATTTCTTATGCTTCTGATGTTTGGGGATAGAAAAAGAAAGACCATAAGGAAAGGATCCCAGAGAAAGGAGAGAGACTGGCGTCTTGTCCTCTAGAGTTATATATATTTTGCCGTATCTCTTTTCTATAGTAATATGTTGCAAAGGAGACACAGTTGCAAAATGAGATGAAATAAGATAAAATGTGTGAGCCTGTGTCTTCTCCACATAAAGACAATACATTGTTGGTGATGTGAATTTGTTCACATTGGGGAATTTTTAGAGTGTTATTCACTTAGTCTTTATACAGATGGGATTTCCTAGGCTGGAAAAGATATGCATTTTGTTTTTCTTTCTTCTGTGACTGTTTTTGAAGATGCTGAATCCTGCAAACCTTCTGACCCGGAGAATATCAAGCAATGAGATGGTTTTTGTTTTTTTCCTTTACTACTACTGCTTCTCCTCCTCCTCTTCCTCCTCCTCCTCCTCTTCTTCTTCTTCTTCTTCTTCTTCTTCTTCTTCTTTTTCTTCTTCTTCTCTCCTCCTCCGCTTCCTTCTCCTCCTTCTCCTCTTCCTCTTCTTCTTCTTCTTCTTCCTCTTCTCTCCTCCTCCGCCTCTTCCTCCTCCTCCTCCTCTTCTTCTTCTTCTTCTTCTCTCCTCCTCCGCATCCTTCTCCTCCTCCTCTTCCTCCTCTTCTTCTTCCTCTTCTCTCCTCCTCCTCTGCCTCTTCCTCCTCCTTCTCTTCCTCCTCCTCCTCCTTTTCCTCCTCCTCCTCCTCCTCCTCCTCCTCCTCCTCCTCTCTTCTTCTTCTTCTTCTTCTTCTTCTTCTTCTTCTTCTTCTTCTTCTTATTCTCTCCTCCTCCTCTGCCTCCTCCTCCTCTTCTTCCTCCTCATCTTCCTCCTCCTCTACCTCCTCCTCCTCCTCTTCCTTCTTTTTCTTCCTAACAGATGTTCAGTTGGTAAGTTGGGTCCAAATACCGTTTTCTAAAGGAGAAGTTAGGGATTGGGCATCCAGCGTGGAGAGGTAAGAAGGTGAGACAGGAAACCCGATGATGGGAGCGCTGAGGAAAAGGATCTGAGTGAAGGGAGGTGTGTGCACAGGTTGACCTGTGCACCATTCGTGTGTTCAGCAGCCATGCCATTGCACAGACCTGCCCCGCCCCCTTCTGATCCGTGTAAAGTCTTTCTCATTCATTGACGTGCTTTGACCATAGTTTTCTCATCCATCGGCCTTCATGTAGTTGAGTTATCCTTATGTTTTGTTACCAAGGGAACCTTCTCTCCCAGTGTTTAAGAAAATCTCCATTATGCTCATTCTCATCAGCCCACAGCTTCTTACGGTGTGACTATCTTTCTGCACAGAGACAAAGTTCATCTTCTTGATCTCTGCTCAGAAGAAGGACAACTGAGGTGGCAGCCGGGCTGTGTACACAGGAGGCCTTTCCTGTTCAGCGACCCTTAGAGAAGCATGCCCACACTCACGATAGTAGGAGTGAGCTGTGTAGACAAAGGCAGGACAGAGGCCAGCATTCCTTCTGGGCTTCTGGGTCACCCCAGAGGGAGAAGGAGCCTGCTCTCCTGGGTGCTTCTTGGAGAACCCTTTCTGCGGGGTGGGGTGTTGTAGGCCATGTGCAGGAGGACATAGGTTTTACATAGAGGAGTGTAGCAGGATGCTTCCCAGCTAGGGGAACACAAGTGTGAAGTCTGCTTTGGGGCAGTTTCTGGTGGAATCAAGAGGTGATATCATTTATTTTCAAATGAGAAGGTGAATAAAAGTATTTCAAACAAAGGGACAAGTGTGGGTGTTTGGAAGGTAAACAGAAGTGGTTATAAAATGTACATGGTGAAAGTTCTCTAAGGTTTGCGTGGAACTTATTTAGTTTATTGCTCAGCAGACTCTTGAAAAGTGCTGCTGCATGCCAGGCGTCATTTCCATCCCTTACGAACCTGACCCCTCAGTTCTCATGCTAAACGGCACAAGTGCTGTCTTGTTTTATATAGGAGGAAGTGGCTCAGAGAGGTCAGATGGTTTTCACAGCGTCACACAGCATCACCCATCTCACGGATGACTAGGCTAGGATTTGAATCGAGAAACAGTGTTTCGGTCTGAGATTTTAACTTCCATGTTCAAACTAATGACAAAGGGAAGTAAATTTTTTTTTCATAATCTATTTTTTGTCGTTGTGTTGTTTTGTTTTTCAAGATAGGGCTTCTCTGTGTAACAGCTCTGGCTCTCCTGGAACTCGCTCTGTAGACCAGGCTGGTCTCGAACTCACAGAGATCCGCCTGTCTCTGCCTCCCAAGTGCTGGGACTAAAGGCATGTGCCACCACCTCCAAGCTCATAATCTATTATGAAATGAAAAACATAGTTTAAATATAGATAGACAATAAAAACTTCTTTAAGTAAATAGTTACAAGTTAGGGGCACTTTAAATGTACTTCTCTTTAGGCACCTGGGACTCAGAACAAGGAAATGGCAAAGCTAGCTACTATTACTGTGGTTATTACCACCTTCAGCCTTAGGATTAAGGAGAGAATTGCTTGCAGATATTCCAATTCATGTGTTAGAACAGCAGATATTAATCACTCTCCCAGTAAAAGAAGAAGGGCAAACAGTATCACACACAGGGGAAACTGAGATCAGAGGTGAGACACACTTTGCCTAGGCTGTTCAGTCCCCTCACTGACAGCCTTAGGGGTAGACCCAGCTTTCTTTCCCACCTTGTGGGTTTTCATTCTTTGTAACAGGTTATCTTGCTTCCCTTATTTCTTCTTCAGCTATCCCTCAAATGCCACTAAGTGCTGACATTGCTTGCTGTCATTGTTGCTGTGGCAAGACACCCGGCAGTGTAGGGAGGGAAGACTATCTTTCGGCTCATAGTTTCGGGGTGCGGTCCGTCATGTCTGGAAGACGGCAGTAGGCAGGGAAGACGGTTGATCCTATTGTGACTGCAGGGAAGAAGTGGAGAGAATGGATTTGGGTTCTCGTTCTTCCTCTTTTTATTCAGTCTGGCACTCCAGGTCAAGGAGTGGTATTGCCCGTAGTTAGAGTGGGTCTTTCCACCCACTGAACATCTAGGAAATACCCTCACGGACATGCTACCCTAAGACAAACCTAAATCCCGTGAAGTGGACAACCAAAATTAAGTGCCACGTTGCTCCCAGGTGAGATCCACTGTGCCACCGAATGACCATTAGAACAGGGGAGGGAATTCTGAGAAATCTCACAAGGGAATGGGCTTTTATCAGAATGAGAACAAGGGCCTTTATCAGTAGGGGGAAGCAGCATGGAAGATTCCGCTGTTAAGAAGTCGCTTTTCCCTTTTTGGATGGGCGTTTAGTGATGCTGTTCATGTTTTTAAATGACAGGAATGGGATAATACACTAATTTATATAAATAAAAGACCTAATTCAAGGTCAGGCATATCAGCAGGATGAAATTAAATACCTCAGCATCAAACTGCAGGGGGCCTATTGGCCCACTTTCAACTTCCTCAGTGCCTTGGATAGGGCTTCTTTGAATTTATACAATAGCAACTGAAATGGGGACAATTTAAAGACATTAAAGGGGCCTTTAAGATGCTAAGACACATGGCTGCTAATGCCGTTTATCCATGTGTTGAGGCAGAAACTCATTAGGCCTCTATTAGGGCATGGAAAGTAAAATAAGGGTTAATCATTCAGTTCACGAGGTAGGGAGAGTTCACTCGTCTGGATTTAGCTTGGGAGCTTGAAAAGAAGATGTACAAAATGAGGTGGTAAGAGACAATTGATGGGAGAATTTTATGATTCAGAGAAATCTAGTCTTCACTACATGATAATCTAGTAATGCAAACGCTCTAAACATTTATGAAGATAAATTTATCTAAACACATGTTGGGTAGAATGGTTTAAACTCAGCATATACACAATAAGCACATTAATTTTATCATTATGGTATAGTAATAAAATATAGGCTTTGTAGGACGCCTATTCCAGATGTCCTTTTAATGGATAATTGGTGTTCACACAGTAAATAAGTATGTTAAAATAAAAGAACCAAGAAGGAAGAAGCATGAAATTACTCAGGATTTTATTGCTCTGCTAGAAGGTCTTCCTGCCCCATCTCTGAGAGTGTGTGTCTAGTCTGCACGAGTGGATTCTTCCTTCTCCCAGTCACCCTGGATGTTCACCCATGTCTGTTTATACTTACAGCTCAGTTCCACATCTGTGGAAACCTGCAGTATCTGTCTGAGTCAGGTTTGTTTCATTCTGTTTGTTAAATTTGAATCTAGTGGAAGTTGCAGGTGAAACCTTGACAATGCATCATTAAGAAACCAGCTTTTCACATGCAGTGGTTCTGACGAGCAAGTGGAATTGCTTGGGCACACATTGGGAGAAAGTCTGACCCTTCCCATCCTGGCAATTCCTGATCCTACCCTGATGGAGCATACTGAAGGCCTAAATCCCAATTCCTTCTTCTTCACTCCCTACCCAGTACCTGATCCCCTTCTCCATTTGCTTCTGTAGCCTTCCTTAAATGAGGATTCACTAGCAGTGAATAAAGTTGATTGGTGTCTTACTTGTAGCTGAGGACAATGGGATGATTTCTTCGTTTAATTTAAAAATTCTCAATTATGTGAGATTATAGAATTTTTAGGGTCTTTAAACAAGTTGATAGACACGATGGAGGTTTTAGAAATTACTCTATCCCTGCTTCTTCATCTCTGGTTCTCTGTCTTCCTAAGACTAGCTTCTCTCCAGCGTTATGTACAAATAATATATTGACATGAGAGTCATCACACTAAATGTCAGTAGAGACATGACCATTAAAGTCATCAAAAGGTAGCAATGTTTTAGCATGCTTAGTATTTGGCCAGCTAAGAAGGCGTTATTCTCCGTTCTTACAGTGCTCTTGTTCTCAGATAACTGTTCTCAGTGGTGCTGTGACCTTTGGGGCTTATGCAGTGGTGCTCAAACCCCCTGAATTATTTAGGAATATGTATAGCAACAGGAACTTTACCATGATTTGTTCTGTATTTTGGTTGCCTTACCAGCACAGTTAAGGCTTTCCAAAGAAGCTGGCCAGGGATTGACCCAGAGCTGGACCACATACGTCTTCAGGGAAATGAAGATCAGGAATATCCCACTGCCAGTTCCTTAGGAAGCTCAGATACAACTTTGTCTGAGCCAAGCCTCTTTGATAGGTCCTCTTCTCTTTTGCTCTTGTAGCTTTCTCTGTCCTCCAAAATTGTATCTTCTCTCAAGTGCACTCTTTTGTTGGTGTTTTCAAAATAAAATGCATTTATAATTTGGACCTCTTTATGTTTTAAACCATCATTCAGTATCATAACATACACTCAGCTTTCTTTTGTTGTTTTGGCCTTCAGAATATACCCTCATTTTATCACTATGATGAACACTAAATATACGAAAATCAGGAAGGTGTGCATGCTGCTTCCAGGAAGTTCTGTTTCAAAAATTCCCAAGTATATTGAGACAAAACAGTTTCACCCATTTTACTGGATGAACTAAAGATAACAAAGCTATCGGTCTTTTTGTTGCATCAAGAAGGTGGATGCTCTCTTCCAACTCTCTTGCCTCGTTAGGTTGTGCTTGATGACACCTTCCTCTGGATCCCTCGCCTCCACATCAGGGCAGTCTGAAGGAAGAGGATACGTTCTTATGTGTGAGCCGTTGTCAGAGGAGGACGATCCTAGGATTCTGGAGGGTGCCCTGAGAAGAGTAGAACTGTGCAGTGTTTGCTAAGGACTAGGCTATAAGGAAAGGCTCATAGATTCCACTGAATAGCAACATCAAGTATAGCAGGAAATATTTAGAATAACTATAGGAAGACAGAATAACTATTCTGTCTTCATTTTGTGTGTTCATGGAGTTTGATGTCACCTTAGTGGGATTCATTGCTTGGTTGTGAACTGATTGATGATAACATGAAGATGGGAGCCCCCTACAATGGGATACGCAGCATCTTTGCTTGCTTATGAACTGATAACATGAAGATGGGAGCCTCCTACAATGGGATACGCAGCATCCTTTGCTTGCTTATGAACTGATAACATGAAGATGGGAGCCCCCTACAATGGGATACGCAGCATCCTTTGCTTGCATTCAACTTGTAGCACGGAAATAATGATTGCTGATATTGAATTCTCAATTGCTCATGAGCCTGTTGAAACTGGTATTGGTATTTTAGAAAGAGCAACAAAAGATACATCTCCCTTTTCTGATACAGGTAATAAGACGTCTTATGTTCCCAGTCTTCAGGGGAGCATCAGAAAATCAATATGAATAAATTCGAGTACCCAGAAGATCCCACCTATTTGAAGATGCAGAGCACGGCAAATGATAGAATGTATTAGAAATACTTCTGCTTCTCTCACATGCTAACGCTTGCATGTAGAAGAGGTTTCGTAGGCTCCTTAGACATTTAGGCAGAGGGAGTGTTGCGGCTTTTCTTTTTCTTCCTTCTTTGTTGTTGTTGTTTAATGTTTCAAGGCTTACAGCTAAACTGAATTTGAAACTAAATACTGTCATTACAGAAGATTTTTTTTTTCTGAGTTCTTCCAATTTCTCTGGGGACAAAATAATGGTTGCTTGAAGCAGAGGAGAAACAGTAATTAGGGCAAATAGTAATACTGTGCATGATTGAGGAAAATGTGGGGTGGGGGAGAGAATTCAACAGACAGACTTGTACAGCTTGTTACTAGGAAACCACATCAGCATTAAATACAGTGTGCTAATTGGCTATCCTGTTTCTGCCTGGGTACCAGCCTGGGCCTGCTACACAGCTGTTTCTGCTCCTTCTCGTTGCTAGGTAACTGCATCATTCCCCCTCCCCCTCTGTGTTCTGGAGGGTAATTGGCTACTTCTGCTCCTGGTGTTGCTGCTGGGTACCAGTCTGGGCCTGCTGCTCTGCTGTTTTCCAGAGGGATTTAATGGGGGAGGGGAGAAAAGGAGAGAGGAAGATATGCTGGCAATTAATGGAGCATAAGTGCCAATTGTGCACAATGTCTGGCACCTGCGTCCCCTCGGCCTGCTTTCTCCACTAAACCCTTTAGCTCTGAAAAACACATCAGGCTCTTGAAGTCTTTCCTTTCTCTGCATGCCTTATGAGTATAGTTTAAAAGAAATACGGCATTTAAAGACCAATCACATATAAATGATAATTATAAAAAAAAAAAACAACCTGGCAGACCGTTACACACTGGCATCTGATAGAGGCACCAGCAGAATCTGTACAAAGGTTAAAATTACTATCACTAACAAAGCAGCAGCTTGTGTATCTCCGGTGTAATACCACTTTCTCTCTTAAACGGGCAGAATTCTTTTGTAAGCCTCTCCTTGATACACGGTACACAAAGTACAAACAAAGTGAACCAAAACACAATAGGATTTCTCCGAGTGGTTCTGTTCCCTACAGAGTGGTCGGGGAAGGCTTCTGGACCCTGCTGACTCGGCATTGTGGGTTCTGTTCCTCTGATGTGCACAGCACATGTCCTATGCTTAAGGACAGTACATTGTTGCAGCCGCAGGGAATTACAGTGCACGTTTTTGCACAACTTGATTACTTGTGGCAAATGACCAAATACAAAGTGAAATACTGAAACCAATCCTGGGATTCTTAAAAGAGATTTGAGGTGGAAAAAAAGTAAAAAAGTGTCATTACAGTTGTCCACTCCTGTTCAGGTCGAAGTTTCCAGTTTCCATTATGGAAACTCTCCCTGGAAGAGAGGAGGATTCTTCAGATGTGAGGTCGTGCTCCAAGGACATTTCCCTTTTGGTGGTTGGGAAAGTCGATGTAAACTGGGGCCCCTTGAAGAGGCAGCTCTCCCGGTGCATGCGGTGTGACTGTACAAAGAAATAGTGAGCAAACTTGGCACCCATGGCTGCTGCCGGCTTCCCATCCTAAGGAGATCACCATGCCCTTTTGGAAATGCAGCAGAGGAAGACCCTGCTGCACAGGCAGGCCCTTCTACTGTACGTTCAGATCAGGCCCCGCGAAATCAGGTCTGTTTAGCTGGGCTTTAAAAACAGTGGATGTACTCACACGATGCGAGTTGGATGGAGAGACTGTGGCATGTCCCACAGTAGCAAACCAGCTGGCCATTAGTTGCGTTCAGTGAGCAAGAGACAGCTCTCACCTTTAGAGGGTACCACCAAGCCGGTGCGGTTGTATTTCCATTGTCTGCACTCAGAGGACCAGTTCTTAGTCACTCCTACGTGTTGTACGCTGAAATGCAGCCATTTGCTCTTGTGGCACCACCAGAAGTCAGAACATTCACCGTTTGTCAAGTTGTATATTCCAATGAGGAGTGTGTTGTTAATTGGAAGGTTTAATCATTGTTGGTAGCAAATTGCCAGAATAACATTTTTTAAGTTTATGTTGATTGTCCCTAGTTGACTTAAGCAGTATGTGAATTAAAAAGTCCCAAGGAGTCCTGAGGATTTGTCGTGCCTGCCCCTATTTGTCTTTGTCCGTTACTTGGATATGATAATGTGGCCTCGCTGTATTTCTGGCCAGGGGAGCTCGGAGGGGGAGTCTTTGAAGTCTTGGGTGATTGGTGGTTAGTTCCAGTGACAGGTGGGCATCAGTGCACACTTCTGAGTTCCCTTTGTACTCTCCAAGAGAACAGATTCATTGTCTTTGGGCATCTCCATTTCTAAAAATTAGTGTATCCAATCAAGTATACTTTGGGGTCTGAAGGAAGGAGGAATATTACATAGCGCTTCAACGTCGCTATTCTCCGCAGTCCTAAAGACAGGTTTGCTAATTCTTGTGCTTCACAGTGCTAATGCCTGCAGTTGGGACCTCTGGACAGAGGAATCTGATCATTGCTTCCCAGCCAGGATCAGTGCTAGCTGGAGTGTGCCTTGGTGGGGATCTGAAACGGGGGCTTGGGGGACAGCATGGGGTGGGGGCAGACCTCTGCTTGGGGGAGTAGAATCAGCCTTTCTTCCCCCTTCAGCTTTTGAGCTGGACACCATGTGTTTATTCTTACATGGCCACCTTCTCACCAGGGCAGTGACCTGCTCAGACATACATCTCACTCTTAAGCCCTGAGGCTAACGAGGTTTAGCAGGAATATGAAAGTCAGCAGTTTGAGTGGAAACTGAGGACTCTGCCTGGCTGAACAGCCCCCTACAAGTGCAAACAGACCTTTGAGTCCAGCTGTTTCCCACAAATGTGAGATCATCAGTTGCTAAATATGGTGGTCCCCAGCTGAGAGTGGGGAGCGTTGGCCCTGGGGGACATCTGGCAAGGTCTGAGGATACATTTCATCTCCCATCTTGGTGGGGGTGGAGGCTGGTAAAGCTAGCATCTGGTGAATGGAGGCTGAGAGTCTGCTAAATTTCCCGTGATGCACAGAGCAGCCTCACAGCTGAGGTGGAGAGATAGTTGCCTGTTACAGCCTCGTCATCTGCTCCCTGAGTCGCTATACACAACTTGAAAAATATTTCCTCTTGACTTAAGATCATCGTCCAGGCCTTCCCTCTGTTTAATGGTCTTTGGGCCAAATAGATGCATTTCATACGATATTATTTCTGTTGAGATTTAGAACCTATGCTGATTCCCCCTTAGGAAATGAAGGAAATCACCCTACCTGTTAGATGCTTTCCTTTCTAGATTAATATTCGTGAACATCATCCATACGGTTTTTGCTGATGGCTCCTGACCTGTAATAATTTGAGATTTTGCCCAATCAAAAATTGGAATTAGACAAGCTTCTGGGTTGCTGGAAGTTGGCGGAGCCAGCCAGCTCTGAATTACCATGTGGTATTGTCTTTCTATACCTGTCTGTTCATGTGGTGTGTCCACAGGGATTTATGATACCCATTTCCCTGCTATCAAAAAGATGAACTCTTATAATACAGAAATAAGAGAGATGTATTTCCAGCCCAAAATGTTACTTTTTTTCGAGGAAACTTTGCATTGTATTTGATTGATGCTTCATTTTGTGTTCTGTCACTCACTGCGGAGGTCTACAATAGCACCGTAAGGAATAGCCTGCAAGTGTTTGGAGTTTGTAGAGAGAGAATAGTGCCATTGCAGGTAAAGATTTAAGTGGTAAAGCGCAATGCACAAGTATTTTATATGTGCATTTTATGAGACGTTAATTATGCATTGGCCCTCTTAGCTGTATTCACATGCATAGAGAATAAGATCGTCAGCCCTGCTCTCTCCAGATACAGTGGACAATGTGCCATTAGAATTGCGCGGCCCTGGTCTTGCTGGACACAATACTGCTGACAGTAATGCTCTGATACGTGTGGATGTGGCTGAGTCCGTGACATCTGTGGCTTTCATACGGATTAGCTTCTCCATTGCAACTTGGAGAGATTGCCATTAGTGAGCTGGCCTCATGGGGTCATGGTAAGTGTCATGTTTTGGATCACAGTTGTTATTGGACCTTAGTTTTAGACCCTGTAGGGAATCAGTAATATTTATCTTGATGACCTATAGATACAATGGTTATTTAACCGGTTCCCCGAGCAGATGTGCCAAAGAAAGGATGGGCTGGCTTTGAGGATGAGGAGGCAATCTGGGTGCCAAGGCTGTTTCTCCATTATTCCATTGCCCAAGTATGCTATAACGTCCCTTCTATCAATAGTTGTAGCTTACAGAGCACACTCCGTTGTTCACTCACCTTCCCAGGCGTAGGTTATTCTCATACCCATTTTACAGACGGAACGCACGACAGAAGATTGCTAACTGTGATCGGGTAACTGTCACAGAACTTGTCACCCTAGTTCCCCTTCAAGGCCTGTTGTTTCTTTGGGGAACTCTGTCAACACAGAGGGAACATAAATTCCTAACTAGTTTCTGTTCTGCTTAACTCACACGCAAGACAATGGTCATAGGAAGTGTCACCTCGTCCAGTCGGATGGCGAATTCGGAATGGCTGAGAGAATGGAATGTCTTAGGTATTCTGTCCATGGGGATAAAAAGGGAGTCGTAGGTGGATATTCCCATTGCAAGTTAGTTTGATAGATGCAAACAAATTTAAAGCATAGATTCTTGAAATGATATCTAATAGCAGAGAATTGGTGGCCGGAAGTGGAAACAGAAAATTCTGCCTGGCTCCTTAGTAGCCACCACCTTTGGTTACAAGACTGGGAAGTCAGATGAAGATACTGTATGTAGGAAATTACTCTGTGTATGAATGGATCTCGTGTCAGTGTTCCATTCTGATTTTACTTATTTTATAGTCTTCCTAGCAGTGTTTGAAAGAATCACTTTGCTTGTATGAAAAATAAGAGATTATGAATAATTCCGTTTGGTCACTTTCCACCCCACCCCACCCCAGTTTTTTGAGGATCATTATGGACAAGCTTTAGCTTCAGAAGCGGAAGCCATGGAAATGCAGGAATTGTGTGTCCACTAATGAGCCCGAGCACAAACTTGGGCCAGGAAGTGCTGTGATCTCTCCTCTGTATTCAGAGGGAGCACATGGTGAAGAAGAATGGCTGTTCTCTACCAGTCTGTCTGAAGGATGTATGGGGACCACAGAAAGATGGGCACTTACATTGTCTTCTAGAGATCTGAAGGAAACAAAGCTACTAACACCAGCAGATGAATTCCTAGAAGGCAAGGGAATAGCACACCTCACCCCTCAGGGCTCGCTCTTCTGAGGTCTGTTTGCCTGTGGGTTTTCCTTTGTGTGGTCCTCTATTCTCATGAATTGCTGTGTTTTCAAATCCATTTCTCCCTTTCATTTTCTCCTTCCAGCTGAGGAAATAAACTTAAGAAGCCATTGTAATTGGCTTGCTCTACCCCCATTTGATAATAGACTTTGGCTTGTTGGTCATTTGCTGTTGAGCATTTAGAGTAGTTTCTAACCTGCCTTCAAGTCCTCTCTTCCCAGCCCCGCTGCCACAGGGTTTTCCGTGGTTTTCCTCGGTGTCCCTCCTTCTTCCAAAACCAGAATGTTTAATGATCAAAGCCAAGGACTGGAAAGACTCCTTTTCAGCCAAGGAGAGCCTGCGTGCACGCTTCCCACGACTGTCATTGCGTGGCCTAGCAGGGCCCCGGGCACAAAGCTTATTAGATCAGTTACTACAGACTCGCTTTTACACCTTTTTTTCTTTGATCTGTTATGGGGCGAATAGGCAATACTTAAAATTAACTGAAAAGCGTTTGCTCTATTGAGGCGTTAAGTCTTTGTGTACACAACTACATTGTCCACACACGAGTTCTTTCGGATGTGATTTACACTCAAACCACTGAAATTTTGAGATCTGTGGATCAAGGGCCCATATTGATATGGTTTGAAAAGTCACCTGATTATTCTTGTATGAGTACCTACTGCAAGGAGAGCTGGGAACCCACGGAGCTCCCTGCCTGACGCCACATCACAGAGATCCGGCTGGCATTTGGCAGACAGCTTCTGTGTGACAAGTGGGGGTGGGGACTATCCATGAAGAGAGGCTGCTGTATATGGGGGCCAGTGGGGAGTACTTGGGAGCCACTGGGGCCCAGGCAATGAGGCAGCCTGAATGTGTAGAAAGCAACAGTTATAAAATATAAATGTGTTTATTATTATACTGGGCCTGTGCTATATAATTTTACAGCCATATTTGTGATTTACGGCTGGAAATCCATATGGAGGGGAAGCTGGCTAATTCATCCAGATTGACGAGGAGAGCTCTGAAGATGCTCCAAGAGGGAGAGGAGACGAGGCTGAGAAAATGGCCTCCTGAAACAGCCTCTGAAAGGTGGGGGGTAGGGAGTGCTCTCTCAGACACTCCTTTGTTCATTTATTTTGATAAGCAGAGCTTGGCTTTAATTATTCATGATAATGCTTGCCCTGGAAGGAGCGGCCTCCGATGTCACGGCAGCCGCAGGCTGGTGTCCGGTTCTCTGCACAGTTAACACTGAAATGTCTGCCCCGCTTTTCTTCGTAAGAGTTCCTGGGCTTTCTCCACCTGAGCCCTGAGAATTAGTTCCATTGACGCCCGGTTCCCTCTCTGGGGACTCAGCATTGGCTGGAGTAGAGGGAAAACGTTGGGGGTTCTGAGCAAATTGGGGAGACCAGTGTTTCTTTACATGTTCTGTTTCCCTGGATTTTTATAGGGAAGGCAGATTTTTTCGAGTTCAGGAGCTTAGGTGTCTGCATTTAGTAAATGGTCGCTGAGTTGAACTGCCCTTGAAGCTGAGTATCATCGTGAAGCTTGCTCGCCTGCACTGTCGCGCTGCAGTTTCCTAGGGAGGAAACGAAGAAAGGGTCCCAGTAGCGACGAGCCCGCCCCCTCAGCCCACTGGGGCCCATTTGCTGTACTCTCGTCCTCTTCCCTGGACTTAACATCAATTACCGTCCTCATTTCCGGCAGCATTCCAGAGTGTTTCTTGGCTTAGCACAATCTGTAGTAGTTGTTCTGAGCTCTTGAGAAAGAAAGCACACTGGAGCAGTGTGTGCTTTAATCCCACCATCCCCAGGGCCTCTGCGATGCACGCCGCTTGAAGGAGGACTTCGTGCACGCTGGCCACTGCAGCCTCAGGACACTTGATAAACCAGAACTATTAGCAATATAATGCTGACTGGCCCATCCACTCTGCACGGAGTTTGTAGAGTGAAATCCGCGATGTGAAATGTGGCCATCGGAGTGCTTTCCAACAGGAAGGTGCTATGAGCGTCATATATGTAATTACAGCATTTTTCTACCACTTCCAGTTCAAAAGTAGCCAATCGCCCCAATTGATTAATTCTAATCCTGTTTTATTTGTTCAATATCCAAAATACAACTTCAAAAGTAATTAATATAAACAATTATGGCGCTATTTTGTAGCCCCTTCATTACTGCTTTCTTCCCCGTTTCACAGACTGTGTATTGCTCACTTAGGACGTAGCTCCACTCAGATCACTCACGTTGGATGTACTCAGGATTTGCAATGCTGGAGGCTGTCTGATTGGATGGTGCCAGTCTATAAGCCTGTGCTGTCTGACCCCTGCCTATTCTCCAGTCACAGTGAATAGCTCCCGATTGTATGGCAAGACTTTTTCTGGGGAGATGTAATACACAGGCCTACTCACCATGGAGGACGAGTCCACCAACTTGGTGAACCAGTGAGTTTTCTGGAGGTTACTTCCTGGAACAGAAAGGACTCAAAGATAGCTGCATGACCAAAATGCATCCCCTGCATAGGTGGCAGCTCCCAAAAGCCAGGAACCTGGTGCACACCGTATAGCTTGCAGGCAGCTCAACACATTGAAGAATATCCTTCCAGGTGGCCCAGTTAATCCGAACCTCCTCCGGGCAGCTCAGCTGGTTTGTGCTTCTTCCAGACAGCTGGTCTGCTCTCAGTTGTCTTTGTAGCTTGTCTTGTCTGAGAGTGACTCTCAGCAATGTTTATTATTGATTGCTGGGCGGGAGGGGCCTAATGAATCTGGTCAGTTTTAGGGACTTCCTGAAGCTATTTTGGGTTGTTTCCCTTCTGTTTTAAGGAAGAAACGTTTCCACCTGGAAAGACACTGCTGCGTCCCAGCAGCACACGTTCCAGCTCCTCTCTTTGATGGACCAAGTCTGGGGGAGGATGTGACTGGGGGAAGAGAGAGCATCGGGCCCTGTGGCGAACTTGTGGGAACTTGTTTCTGGCAAGGCTGCTAGCCTCGCACCACTGGACGTGGGGGATGGACGAAGGCTTGCTTTGCAGTCGGCCGTGTGGATTTCCAGTTTGGGTTTACCTAGAACTGTTTCAGGCAACAAAGATGTGCAGGAAGTGAAAGGAGTGACAAGAGAAAATGCTGATCCAGCTGATACTAGCCTTCTTGTCTAGGAAAGATAGCCCGCCTTCCTGCACTGCTGTACTGTAGCCAACAATGTCATTCTGTGCACCAGCCATGGGGCCTTGGCCCCTGGAGGAGGTTTCTAGCCTTCGCAGGTTACATTCCTTTGTTTCTTCATATGTTAAAAGTATTACAATGTAGGTGCATCAAAATAGTGCTGACAGTCTTTCCCATTGAAACCTTTGTTTTATGAGAACTTATTTCCAAAGGAATGTAAGCATGATTTTTTTTCTATTGTAATTGTTCAAAGAGGTGGTAAGATAGAGATTATGTATGTTAAGTAAATTAAGGTAAAATTGCCGAGTCTGAAATCCGTACTCCTCCTCTCGTGCTCTAGGTGGATTGGCACATAGCTTCATTTCTCATCTAAAAAAAAAAAAACAGAGAGGACTATCCTGGTCTCTTGAGAGAATTAAAGAGCAGAATATTCATAAAGCAGCTCAGGGGCTTCAGGGATACAGTATCTAAAATGTGCTTGATAAGTATTAGACTGGCCCATGCCACCATGATGAGCCAAACATGACCAGCCAATAAAAAAAGAGGTGGAATCAGGCCACGGCCTTAACTCGGTGGTCATTCAATGTCTTTCTTCAGAGTACATTTCTTGTCAAGCTTGCCTGGGCGTACATTTTGTTCCTCTCTCCAACATTCTCTTTCTCCCCTGGCCCCACTTCAGGTAGATACACAGATCTATTAGGCAAATACAGACATTTGACTGTATCTAATAGAAAAGGGGCGCACATTTCACTGAATGAGCTATGTGACATGATGAGTTACACGCCATAGTTTAGCAGGGTTTAGACTTTGGGCTCTCTTTATAAATGCGGCGTTGAGCTTACGTTGTGTGGTTCAAACCCTTCGGTTGCCTAACCATTGCCCATTGCCGCGTCATGTGTTGACAAGCTGGAATATGGAGGCGCATCTCTACTGAGAGAAACACGGGTCTGGACATGTGTCATTTTCTTCTGCTCGTTTCTGTTATCATGTGAATTCATTGGGTCCTAAACAGAGCTTTTGTGTCCAAGATTCAAGCTAGTTGAAGATTACATGTAAGATTTTCTCTTTTATGAGAAACCTGGGCTCTTGGCTGTGTTATAAGCAGCCGGTCAACACCTAGACTCATCATCATCCCATGTTCCCGTCCTCAAGGCTCACGTTTTGAAGAATTGCTTGTCCCTGCTATTTAAGGTGGCTCCCAGCAGGTCTGCTTTCCAGGGACCCAGTTTTCACACAGCTCTTTTCAAAGTGGGAAGGAGTGGGGCTGTCCCAGCCTTTACAAGTGCATTTGTCACTTGGATTCATATCTCATGAGCCAGGGCTTAGTCACATGTCAGCAAATAACTGCAAAGATCACCTGTCTGCCAGTCCATCCGTCCGTCTGTCCATCCATCCACCTATCTATCCATCTGCCATTTTGAGACCTTTTGAGGTAGGGTCTTGCTGTATAGCCCAGTCTTCCCTGAGCTTGTAGCCCCCACGCCTCTGAAATACTCAGGTGACCGGGTATGTACCACATTCCTGGTCAGATATAATCTTTATTCTTGGTGCTCATTAGCTTAGCTAAAAGTCAGGGGCTCTACTGCAGGTGAGAAGCTCATAACGGAGACAGTCACTGGCAGTTGGTGCTGCACGCTTTCAGCCTATAATGCAGACATCCTAATATAAAATGCTTGGCTTGTGAAATTCCCAGTGTGGCACATGGTCCGGGGAAAGTCCTAGTGCATTCTAGTTGGTATGTGAAAGTTAAGCTCCTGATGGGAGTTTTCGTGTGCGTTTTGCATGCCATGAGAATATTGCTCTGTTGCTGGAAGAGGATGAAGTGAATACCAAGTCCCCAGCTTGAGAGAGCAAGCACACGGGGTCAGGTTGGCCACACGCTAAAATTTATTGTACCTCTTCTCCCTCCAGAATGCAAAGTCAGATTGCATTGGCATTTTCTTCCCAGGGTGCCTTCATTTTTCGGCAGAAGAATAAAGAGAAAATATTATAGCTGTGGGTTTAGCACTGAGAAAATGCAGCCTGTTTGGGGTTAGGACTCTGTAGTCTGACAGATTGTGTGGGGGTGCTTCTGCATATGTGGGTGTCTGGTGTTTGTAGATTTTAGGGGAAGAGGAGGTCGAGTGTATGATAATGTAGATTCTATAGATGACTTTATCTCTGTGTTTTCTTCCTGATGATCCCATGAGGAAGCATGAGACAGAGGACAAATGCTGGTGGACAGGACAGTGCTTGAAGAAAGGCGTGTGTGTGTGCGTGTGTGTGTGTGCATGTGTGTGTGTGTGTGCGTGTGTGTGTGTGCGTGTGTGTGTGCGTGTGTGTGTGTGTGCGTGCGTGTGTGTGCGTGTGTGTGTATGTGTGTGTGCGCGCGCGTGTGTGCGTGTGTGTGTGTGCATGTGTGTGTGTGCGTGCGTGCGTGTGTGTGTGTATGTGTGTGCGCGTGTGTATGTGTGTGTGTGCGTGCGTGCGTGCGTGTGCATGTGTGTGCGTGTGCGTGTGTGTGTATGTGTGTGTGCGCGTGCGTGTGTGTGTGTGCGTGTGTGTGTGCGTGTGTGTGTGCATGTGTGTGTGTGCGTGTGTGTGTATGTGTGTGTGTGTGTGTGTGTGCGCGTGTGTGCGTGTGTGTGCATGCGTGTGTGTGTGTGTGTGCGTGCGTGCATGTGTGCGTGCGTGTGTGTGTTCGCATCAGGTTAACGCAAGTTCTCTACCAGTCTTCCAGGTCTTGGCAACATTGAGGTAGATTGCTGTTGCCCTTAAAGGGACCATTGGTTTTGTAGTTCTAGGCCTTGTAAAGCAGATTTCTCATATGATAAGTCTCTTTAGACCATGTCTCACAAGGAAGGAGAGAGGGAGAGGGAGACAGGGAGAGACAAAGGGGGAGAGCGTGCCTACCTGTGCTAGTGACAACTTCCCAGAGCACGGGCTTCTGGAAGTACGAAGGTCATATGTTATGTCAGGTTCTGAACATACAAGGCTCACAAACTGGGCCTCTGGCCTCAAGGCCATCCATTTGAAATCAAGTCCCTTGTTCTGGCTTTTACCATCTGTCTGTCCGCTGGTAGTATTGCTCCTCATGTGTTCACCCTTCACCTCCACTATGATAGACCACTGCTGCTGCTTGTCTCTGGACCTTTGCATATGTCCCTTATATGTCCCTTCTCTTTGGAGTGCCCTTGCACCTGGCATCCTTCGAATTTCACCATCGCTGTTCTCCTTCTGTTTTCATGGTCCTCATGAGTTATAAGGATTTTTCTCTCTACATGATAGCCCGTGTGTGCATGCATGTGCACACACACACACACACACATACTGGACCCTGCATCATTTGTGTGCATGCCCGATGCTTTCCCCCTGGGATTTCTCCGATGGAACCATTCTTTCCTACACACTTTCCTCTCTAGCCATGTCATTGGTGGATGCATATTAGAACTAATGCTGGTGGAACCCAGTAGGTCACAGAGCTGTGTTTACTGTGGACAGAGATGAGGGAAGGGCTCATTATCTTTATGATAATGCATCTTAAAGGTCTGTGGAGCTGATAGGCAGTCCAGTGCCAGTACGATCCCAGTGCCTGGTCACACACTCTGCACTTAATATTTATTGAATTGCCAGTGTAAAATGGCCCAGTTTAAAGAACACTTTGCATCTGAATCAGGGCACAATATTGTGCCACAAGAAGATAACAATCTACAGGAACTAGAAGACAGATAGTCATACTGAAATGTAGAGAAGGCTAAAATTTGGGGGGAGGCAAAATACTTCAGTAGGGGCGACATGTGGAAGACAGACATCTTATGAGTGGAAGACAATGACACTCCAGTAAGTGGAGTTCTAGGGAGGTGTTGGCATTTCAAGAGGATGCAGATGCCATGTCTTAGACATGGTAAATAGCTGTGAGGTAGAAGAGCAGACCACACAGTTTCTTGGACAGCTTCTCTTAACTCCCTCCGTAGGGGGCACAGTGTCTGCCCTAGGTTGTCATTTGTCAAAAAATAGGAAATATAGGTTTTTCTTTTTCTTAGACTTTTATACTAAGGTAGAATAGATGGTTGGATTGATTTAGACAATGGAGAGATTCAACTTCTGAAAAGAATGTTTGATTATTTAGGAAGAGGTTTTAGTAGGTTATTGATGACTTAACCCTTTACTTGTTTGACGTTTATCGCTAAAGGAACTGGATCCACACATATTCTGTTGAAAGCAGCTCATCCAGAGGGGGTATCTTCCTCCATTATCTCTGTGTAAAGTCTCTAATTTGAGCTTTTTCGGGGTTTGATAGACTTGTATTTTTTGACCCGTTAAATTTTTCGACATGTTTAGGCTGCATCTCTAGCATCAGAGTTGTATTATCATGGAATAACAAAATATCATCATGATCTTAATCAAATCATTCCAGTCATTTTATAGCTTCGAAAAACAGCTCTGATGTGGGTTTGGATAATCCTGTCCTATTTTTTTTAAATACATATCATCTCTGTTCATAGTTATAACATATATCGTAGAAAGCTCACGTCTCATCCTAATAGTAATTCGGGCTGTATTCTTCAGTTTGTAGTTAGGACTAAAGAAAGAGCAGCATGCCCAACGGCGCGTTAGATGTCGTGCAGTGGATGTGTCTTGGTAGGAGCCACGCATCTCAGCTCTGGCTTGTACTAATGCTGCACTCTCGCTGTCCTGACCGTCCCATCCTCTCCATGTTCTGTGATTCCCAAGTCCCAGCCACCCCTCATTGTCCTCAGCTTCCCAAAAGTCACGTAGGCCAGCCCTTGTCCAGACTTCAATGTTCCCCAATTGTTCTGTTTTTTACTATCAAATTCCAGTCAGTAAGAATAGACTTGCCATTACACTCTAGGGCTGCCAGCCTTTGAAAGGATTGGCTCCTTAGGAGGTCCACGTCTTGTCAGAAAGGCTTCCTAATGAATTTCTTCAAGATTCTTTATGCTTTACAGTTTTTGTTGTAGTAAAAGCCTGCTCTTTAGTCCTTTATAACTATTTCTATATTTGAAAGTGAATCCCAAGGATTGGCCACAGGTGATTTTAAATAAAGCATTTTTTTTTAACAATAAAATTCCTACCTAAATATCAGCATGAATGGTAGAAACTTGACTTAGGGCAGAATTATTTTAGTAGCAAATGGAAAAATTATCTTACGCATTAATTTCAATTCGTTCACATGGTGGTGAAGTTGTCATGTTAAAAGAAAAATATGAATGCTCAAGTAACTTTCTTCTTCAAATTTGACATATTCCTGGTCTTTAACTCTTATTTGAACCAGTCATCAGCAAAATACGTTAGATTTTCCAGGGACATCAAGCTTTCTCTAGATTAGTCTCTAAAACAGCTGATAAAAATCATTTTTAAAAGTAAACTCAAACCAAGTACAAAGAAAACAGGAAAAAATACTTTTGCAAGTAGCTTGGTGCTTTAAAAAATGGTAGTAGTTAAGCTATCTCAAGTTCAAGTGGTCATGATTTCCTGTTTCATAATTTGAAGACAGAGAATGCCAGATATGGGTGCTGTTGGGGTTTTATTTGGTCCCCATCTCCTTTTCTCTTGGGGGGGAGGTGTTCTTTGAGACTGTTGGCCTTGACCTTGCTATGTAGCCAAGGATGAACTTGAATTGCTGCCCGACACCTAAATGTGTAAATGAGTTGTGAGGATAACAACGTGCCTATCTTAATCATTGTACGATTTGGCCTTGTTGTGTTGAGGGATGATGTTCACTGGCTGTGCTTTCTTCGACCCCACTAGAACAGGTTAGAACACTTCATAGATTTTCCATTAAACAAGAAACTAGACTACAACTGCCCTTCAGCATTCTTTGGCTTATGGGAAGCCTGGTGGGGTGTGTCTCCAAACACGTGGGACGGCATCACGGGTTCCACATAGAAAAGGCTTCTTAGCTTGCAGCAAATAAGTCATTTCAGCATCTAGGTTGCCACCTTGATTTCATGACTGACCCAACCTTTCAAACACAGTCACTTCCGTGTATGTGACAGGGGCCTCTGTTCACACCGTCCTCTCTGGCCTCTCAAGTGCCAGATCCTTTTTGCCACCCTATCACAGATCAAAGTAAGACCTTCCATCGCAGTGGGGCAATGTGGTCGGCAGTCACGCTCACCCATCCGCCTTGGATCATGTTGTTGTTTTTGTTTGTTTTATTTTTTAAAATTTATTTTTATTCTGTGTGCATTGATATTTTGCCTACATATAAATCTGCGTGAAGGTGTCAGATCCCCTGGAACTAGAGTTACAGATAGGTGTGAACCGCCATGGGGATGCTGGAAATTGAGCCTGGGCCTCTGGAAGAGCAACTCATGCTTTTAATCACCATCTCTCAGGCCCACCATCCACCTTGTTCAGGCAGTTGGCCTCGTTTCGGCAGCTGTGCCGTGTACTTCAGGTTAGCTGGCTCTCACGCTTTTAGATGGGTCTCCTGTCTTCGCCTCCCACCTCACTGTAGAAGTGCTAAGATTCCACGTGTACGCTGCCACATCCAGGCATTCTCACAAGGGTTCAGGAAGCTGAGCTCAGTCATCTGGCTCTCGGCGTGCCTACGTAGTGCTTTTGCTTGCTGAGCCATCTTTCCAGCCCATGGACTCTCTGGTGACTGACTCCGAGGACACACTGTTATTATATGACAAAGGTAGAACTGAATGATCCACTTCCCCCCTTTGGAACAATGGTTTCTGAAGCATTGACTAGGAATTTGCTAGATACACAGATTCCTGAGTCTTCCTCTAGTGAGTCAGACACTCTGGGTGGAGTCCAACTGGTTTTTTTTTCCCCTAGACCTTAACGGGACTCTAATGCAAACTGAAGTGAAAAAACTCCTGCAATAGATTATCCATGGCAATAGAGGTTGCTATGGGACATAAAAACCACAAAAAACAGTAATTATGTTGGGCTTCTTATTGTACTTTGTGGATATATATATATATATATATAGTTGAACATATGTATGTAAAAATTAACATATAGATGTTAATGGCATAATACACATGTTAAACTTTCAGTGGTGTAAGTTAATGTAGTCCTACAAAGAGTCTAAAATATTTTATAATGCCTCCGTTGTGTATGTATCTGTGAATAAGCACACACACACGCGAGAGAGAGAGAGAGAGAGAGAGAGAGAGAGAGAGAGAGAGAAAGTTTATGCTATACTCTGTGAATAAAGGGAGTATATTAATCATGGATCTTGACCTCAGTGAAACTTACTCTCTGGCAAAGAGGAAACTCCATCCACCTATTAAGTTTGGGAGATCAGAGAAGTGTTCTTTGAGTCTTTGGATAAACATTTCCTAAATGCTCCAAGTATGTGTTCCCATGCCCTTACCCCGTGGTGTGGTTTAAACTTACAGAGTTTCCTTCCTTCCACATGTTTACTGCCTTCACCTTGACATCCTGGCTTGACTGTCACTTGATCAGGCTTCCAAAGGCATGCCCAGAGAGTCTCAAAGCAGACTGCATAGAAGGATAACTCAGGCAGTCAAACTCATTGTAGCAACAAGGAGAATCCACCAAAGAGGGGGGGTTGCTGGTACATTTGGGGAGTTTGCCAGAGCCTTCTAGACAGAGAAATAGAGGCAAGAGGAAGAGGGAGGAGTAGAAAGAGAAGGGGGAAGGAAGGAGAAGAAAGGAGTAAGTTTGAGGATCCACAAAGTAGAATAACTGAATGGGGCTACCAAGCCTCTCTCTTCACAGCCTCTTAGAGTTGAGAATTCATGCAAGTTTCTCAGCGTGGGAGCAAGCTTGCTTCTCCCACAGGTCAGAACATGGAAATACCAACCGTGGGTCTAAAGCCATGGGCTGGACATGGGAAGAATTGTAGTCACATTCGGGAGGATGGACCTTTAAGGGTGAGTTGGTCTGGAACTTGTGAAGTTCAGTTGAGAGCAGAAATATATGTGTGCCACAAAGGCAAGCTCTTATTTTGTCTGTGTAAAAAGAAGGTTGGGGGGAGAGGTTAGCTTAGTCGCAGAATTCTTGCTCAGCTTCAACAAAAAAACTGCCAAAAAGTAAAAGAGAAACAGGTAAAGTTAATTTTAGCAACATATAGTATGTAAAACAATGCACACAAATATGATAACTTAAAATCGATGTTAAAAAGGAGGCAGAAATCTTAAATAAATAAATAAATAAAAAGAAAAAATAAAATGGAAAAAAGAGGCCATAATTTAAAAAAAATGTATTAATATGTCATGTTTTCCACTCCTTTTAGAGTGGGTCTTTAAAATCTAGTATGTATTACTTTTGATGGCGTATCTGAATCCGGGTGTTAAACTTTCAGTTGTGAGTGTAGTCCTGCTAAGAGCACAAAGTATTTTGTGCTGCTTCCGTCTCTAAGGTGCATTTGACAACTGTAGGTTGTAGTTCTTAGCTCCCCTAGAGCCGTTCAGTTATGCCCTGCACAGATATCAGAGGCTAGGAGAGGAAGCCAGAACCCTTCCCATCTCTCTCCATGTTCTGAAGTAGGACCTATCTGTCTTTGAGGATGTGATTTCACTTACTTACTTTTGGACAGCCATCTTAAAGTAGATACTCAGGCTATGGAGAGTTCAGCTAACCTAAGATGGCCATTGCTTTATAACTGTTTGAAGAATAAAATTTAAAATCTAAAGAATAGATAGTAATTTGCCCTGAAAATGGATAAATGCTTTGTGTAAATGCAGTAGCTTGGTTCCTAGCGCCTGGGAGGCCGTGGGTGAGGGAGTAACAGGTGAATGGAAAATCAACATGAAGTCCAGATTAGCGAAGACACTCTATTTTATGTAGTAGCTATTGGAGATGCTTTCGATAGTCTGGGCAGGTACAGCCTTTGTCTTAGCTTCCATCAGTCAGCCAGTCCTTTATTGGAAAAGAAGAGAAACTACTTAAGATATAACCAGAATCAAAGAGAAACCTGGGCAATTTTCCAAAGCGGAGCCCATCAATAACTTGGTACTGGTACCTACAGCCTAAGCTGGTAGGACCAGCTAGTTTGCTGGTTGTTCTGTTTCTAGTGTTAGGAAAGTTTCATGGCATTGCCTCGCCTGATGATTCATTCCCTGCATACAACACTGTAGTCTTTAGTGCTGTTGAGTGGGATGTGAAAGCAATTGGTGGGTCTGTGCTGATGGCCTTTGGTTGTCCTTAAATAAAAAAAATAAATAAATAATGAGCCCATTGCAGTATTTCCCATCCTCTCCATTTCCTGATCTGAGAAATTTCCGTGTTCTTAATCCAAGTCCTGAAAGGACTGGAGCCTGATGTACCAGGATGCCTAGTAATCACATCACAAGTAAGCAAAGATTTACATTAGCCTTTTCAGATCTCTAACCATGTCAAAGTTTTCCTCCTTTTAAGACATGGATTCAAAATGACATTCTGCAGATCAGGAAGTGGATTTAGAAAGTTTGCGTGCACACTGCTCATTTCCAAGGGTCTTTTAAAATCCTCACGTGCACGATTCTGTTTCCTGCTCATATTTGCTGCTCCCATCTGTATCTTAAAGGTGAACTTGAAACTCGGTGCATCTGCTCCATCATGGATGCTCTCCAGTCCAGCCCCAGAGGCAGCCTTTAGAACTGGACTTCCTAGGTCCATGCGCTCCACTTTCCAGGGGGCAGTTCCTCAGAAGGCCCAGGTCCTAGGTGTGAGCTGAAAGTGGTCAGGATGCTTTTTTTTTTCTCTGAGAGGTGGGAAAGAGATGGAAATGGGGAAGTGGCCTCTGGTGGTGAAGCAATTACATTTAGTCCACTTCCAAGAAAAATGACAGATTTAAACATCCTTGCATACATTTTACCTCTTAAACCAGCAAGGGATTAGAACTCACATCAGCTTTCTTGGTCCTGTGTGGACTCTAGCTTTGTTGACAGTGAAAATGCAGTAGGTTTGAAGAATTTATCATCATCTTCATCAATATTAATATAGTGTGTTCTACTGCACACTCGGAGCTGTACATGGATGCTTTGCCTAAAACTGACAGTCTCGCAGAGGAAGGGGACAGTAGCACACTAATGCCACGGCACACACCAGCCCCACGCAGTCTCATTTCCAACATGGCACACACCAGCCCCACGCCGTCTCATTTTTAACACGGCACACACCAGCCCCACGCCGTCTCATTTCCAACATGGCACACACCAGCACCACGCCGTCTCATTTTTAACACGGCACACACCAGCACCACGCCGTCTCATTTTTAACACGGCACACACCAGCCCCACGCCGTCTCATTTCCAACATGGCACACACCTGCACTATGGCATCTCATTTCCAAGTGAGAGGGACAGCCTGCACTTTGTCTTTTATTTCATCTTATTTAGAGACACGGCTGGCTTTGAATTCTGCATTCTCCTGCCTCCTTCTACCTCCCACATGCTAAGATTGCAGTGTGTGCCACTGGGTCCTCCGTCACCTGCTTTCTTCAGAGGCTAATGAGGGTAGGACTACTTAAAGCCAGAGGCTGAATATGAAGAAACAAGAGCCAGGGCATACAGAGGCTCTGAGGTAGAAGTGCCTTCAGAGCTGCCAGCAAGATGGCGATTCCTGGAAGGGGAGGCTGGTTGATGAGAAAGGTGGTCAGGATTCAGGTCATGCTAAATGCACACTGTAGGGCTCTGTAGACTCGGGACTTTTTTTCTGAGAATGATGGAGAACAACCAAACATTTGTATTTCATTTTAACCTTATTTGATGTGGGAGTGGTTATGGTAGCCTGGTGTAGTCTGTTGTTACCTTTCACAGAAAATGGTGTGTGGGGATGTGTGGCAGTATGTGGGGGTGCATGCATGCGTGGCAGTATGTGGGGGTGCATGCATGCCTGTGCACACATGTGCAGGCATGCATGTGAAGTTCAGTATTGTGTATCTTCTTCAGTTACTATTATTCTCTGCCTCATTTGCTTTGAGACAGTCGCTCACTGAACCTGAAGCTCACTGGTTTTGCTATGCTGGCTAGCCCGTGAGCTTCAGGCATCCTGTCTCCACCCACCTAGCTCAGAAGGTGTGTGGCACAATGCTTGCTTTTTTAAATGTGGGTGCTGGGATTCCAAATTCAAGTCCTCATGTCACCTACTGAGCCATCTCCCCAGCCCTCAGAAAAAGGTTTTCAGATGCTTAAGACAAAACCCATAGAATATCAAAGAAGCCGATTGTGTGGGTATGTCAAGGTGCCCTGAAAGAGACACATGCTGTGGTTTGAATTTTCAAAGGTTTCTATGAAGAATTAAACTGTAAGGGCCACAAACGGAAGCAGATCAGTAGCGTGGAGCTAGAGCAGCTGCTTGTCTTTGCCTTCCAGGACCCTGGCCTTAGAAGCCGGGCTGTGCAACTCCATCTTTTTGAGTGCAAGAGGGAAAAAAAATGTATAACTTCTATTTATATTTAATTTACAATCTTTTTAGTGCAAGAAGAATAATGTATGACTTGATTTATATTTAATTTGCCCTCATTCTTTTTAACGATTGCTCTGTTGAATATAGGCTTTACAATATCCTAGCATGCTAGGACTTTAGTACATTTATATAATTCATGAATAAATCTACATGTGTTTGGGCTGCATGGTCAGAAAGTATTTATGACAGTGTTGTTTGATCCATCAGGTCTGCCAGTTGCAATTTAGGGGGAGTGGCCCTGAGAGAAGCCGAGAAAATGCCATGCTGGTCTAGAGCACACTCCATTTCAGATCCATTTTGTGGGAGCGTGTGAATTCTTGCTGTAATTCAACCTCGATAAATGTCAGTTGTGTTTCTCAGGCACCCTCACCTCTCCTTAAGAGCCCTCATCCAACAGTAAATCACCTCTGAGGTGGCACGTCTCCCCCAGGGAAACAAGTTTTGTGATGTGCTTGCCAGGCAGGCAAAGTGGTTCTTGATATTCAAACTGAGATCCTGGGGTTGTGAAGGGTGCTCCCCTTCCTGCACTGAGAGCTGGGCGCATAGTAGCTGGGTGTGCAGTCGCCTCTGGGAGGTGTACGCCTGCCTCTACTCTGTCATCCACTGGACCTAATGCTTTATGTGTCTCTTAATCTGCCTGTCTCAAACGCCCTTCTCCTGGACATTTTTGTTCACTCTTGGGGTGCAGCGGGATGAATGGTATAGCCGTTCTCGATGTCCCACAACTGTCATGTGCTTCATTTTTATGCCCTGGAGGAGTATCTGGATAGACAAGAAGGAAGTCAGGATGAATGAGAAGGCCAGGTGGGGAGAAGAACTGGGTCACAGTTTACCTAGTCCGCTTACAGTGAGCAGCCGCTACCATCCCTCTGGTCTTCTTCCCCTTCCTCATCCACCTTCCTTCTCTTTCCTCTCCATCTTCTTCTCCCTCCCCCTCTTTTACCTTATACATCCCCCTCTCTCTTCCTTCCTCTCCCATCTCCCTTTCTCCCTTTTCTTTTCCCCTCTCTCTCCTCTCCACCCACCTCCCTTCTACCCCCCACTCCTATGTTTCTCCCTTCCCTTCCATTCCCCTCTTTCTCATTAAAATTATTTTCTTTTTCCAAACAGGGAAATTCCTTTAAATAGAAAGAAGATTAAGCATTTCATGAAATGAGCATACTTTCCCTTAGGTAGGACTAGTAGGATACAAATTCATGCCTTTTAGGTCTCGGTGGGTCCACACCTCAGATCTAGTGAGGTGTTGGAGTCTATGGAGAAGCTATCCTGACCACAGTGAAAATGCTAACAAGAATTTTACAGACCTGCCTCACCAGTAGACAGTTGGTTAAGGATCTGGGCCCAGAATGTGGAGGTACAGCAGCCTGATGCCTGGTCCTGATGAGAAGGTATATCTGCAACTCCCTGTGTCTTTTCTGCTCCTCTGACCTCTGAGTCCTGTGTTCAGGCACAGCGCCTTCATTTTGCTCAATTCTCTTATGATTACTTAAATTTTCTCATTTAATGAGTATTTGCAGAAATGGTAACTTGAAGATAAACTGATTAGACATTGAAGAAAACAAACCTAAAACCAAAAAAACAGGTCAGTGAGTCACCGTAATGTAAGGTGACTCAGATGTCCTTTGTACTCGTGCCTGACCACAGCCAAGACAGTGCGGGGAGAATGACCCTGCAGGCCTAGGCTGTCTCACTCTACCCTGCTGCCAGAGTCACAGCCCCAGGGCTCTGAACCCTCCTGCACAGGACAACTGGTACGTGCAGGGAACAAGCCAGGCAGGTGCAATATTTGGGGAAAAATAACTGAAACTTAATTTAAGAAGCAAAACAGTTAAAGAATTCAGCAAAAGAAAACCAAACCCTTTGAAATGAGAAAAACAAAAACCCTAAGTGCCCCTGCTTCTGTTCCCTTTCTTCTCTGTCTTTTCTGGACCCTTCCCTACGTGGTTAGCACTGCTGGACCAGCCAGTTCCAGGGTGACATTGATCTGGAACAGTGGATATTGGCCGTGGCTGTGGGATTCATCGTATTTCCTCAGCTCCTTGTTGTCATTTGACCATGCTTGGTTCCTGGAACTAGGAAATTCCTGTCTTTAGATTTATTATTATTATTGTCGTTGTTGTTGTTGTTGTTGTTGTTATTTGAAGGTCTTTGGGACTGGAAGGCATTTTGAATTTTTGAGCACTTAGGTGCCTTGTTCATATTTACATATGTACTTTTGTGTGATCCATGGCATTAAGTAGTTGGTGCCCACTGGTCTTTCAGACAGGGCACTGTGGGGTAGCTTGCTTTCCTAGGGTATCCCTCTCATTCTGAATGTACCTGAAGAGCACTCTGGTCTTCTTTCCATCCACATACTGAATAGCTACCATAACTTCAACTGTCTCCTTGTTTCTCAGCATTGAAGCTGACCATATTGGCTCCAGCCTTGCCTGTCTGGAGTCATGAGCTCTCAGTGCTTTTTAAATTGGCATCTGATTAGGCCTTCCTCCCAAGCAGTTCCTGCAAACACAGGAACTAGGGGAAGAATTGACGTTCATTGGCTATTCACGAGGTACCTGGCCCACGAAATCTGTTGTACGTACCATACAGATTATTTTAAAACAGATTTACTAATAAATCCACTGACTCCCATTGAACGGATTGAGGCACTGATTAATGAATTCAGCCACGTCACAGGTGTGCTGACTCACAAGCTGAGGGGAAATCTTAACGCTTCTCTGCAGCAAGTATGTCCTTTTCACATCAGGAGCTATCAGTAAGGTAAATCCAATATTGCTTGCTGCACACACACTTCCGTAAATGAATCCTTTCTCCTAGGCTCCTACCATTCCTTCTACTCTTGGTTCCCTTTGGGAGAAATTTGTGTCTCTCTTCTCTTTGGCACTGTGTCTTGCAAAGCAGTGGGCGTACTTAAGCAACAATTTAATGAAGTAAGAATTTCAAGCTTGAGTAGGCAGTGGAGCCTCACGCCTTTAATCCCAGCACTGGGGAGGCAGAGGCAGGCGGATCTCTGTGAGTTCAAGGCCAGCCTGGTCTACCGAAAGAGGTCTAAGACAGGGAGGACTACACAGAGAAACCAGGTCATGAAAAAAACCAATGGGGGAGGGGTGGAGAATTTCAAGCATGTTTTATTTGATTTCAAGTGATAAAATTAGAGAACTGTGAGCACTTTTTAGTCAAGTTTAAAGGGAAAATGCTACCGTAACTGGTAATGTTTTCTTAAATGCGTGCTGGGAGACGTAGCTGTTGAAAACGCAGAAAGATGGTTGTATCCATCGTACTTTGGAGGGGTAGCCTCTGTGGCCCGAAATATGTGTGTGTGTGTGTGTGTGTGTGTGTGTGTGTGTGTGTGTGTGTGATGTGTGTGCTCTTGCAGCTGTGTCTGTGTGTGCATGCAGGTGTTTGTTCATGAACACAGAGGCCAGAGGTTAGCATCTGGTATCTTCTTCCATCATGCACCACTTTGGTTTTTGAGATGATCTCTCATTGAACCTGGGGCTCCCCGGCATGGTTGAGCTGGCTGGCTGGCTCAAGAATGCCAGGAATCAGCTTGTCTCACTCTAGTGCCGGGCTGCAGGTGTGCACAGCTGTACACAGCTGTTTCACATGGATGTCAGGATGCTTGCTTATTCATGTGCCCATGCTTATGCATCAAGCACTTTAGTGAGCCATCTCCCTGGCCCTCAAATTGTGTATTTTATAATATTGAGCAATAATATGAGTCTCCCATGTGCCTCTACTGTTTCTAATTAATTCGTAATATGTAAGCTATATTGTTAATTTTTGCAAACCTTTTAGGGGTACACACTATTGTTATCTCTGAGAAAACATGCCTAACTTGCCCAAGGTTAGACAACCACCCAAGATTAATTACCCTTGCCTGTGGTCAAAGACTGGACCCCAGGAAGATTGACTTTGAGTCCCAAACCACTGTGCTCACCTGCTTTTCAGTGGCAGGGCCTCCATGTCATGATTTCATTTGGGGTTTTAAACATTTTTCTACTTAATGAGGACCAGCTCACTATATAGTTAGAAGGATAAATATTTGTCCTATTTGATGACAGATGTGATGGGTTAAAAAAAAAAAAAGCCCCAGGCAAAGCCATGCACATTTTCTTACATATTCCCCCATCTGTATTTACTCTGTGAAAAGGTCGCTTGGGCACAGTGCTCAGATTTCGTGTTCCTCAGCAGCTTCTCTGTGGCTAAAGCTTGCTCTACAAATCGGCTTCTGCAATATTTTGTGATGATGTATATGCTATCCAGTGCGAACACTCTAAAGAGAGCCACTGAGTTACGGGAACCTCCCAGCTAGGACCTCTGGGAGCTTTCCCCATAAATGCCAGGAACTGGGAAGTGAGTTTTGTCTTTCTCTCAGATGAGATCCTGCTGTCTGTCCATCCAGTCACATTTACTGGAAGGAACACTGTTCTGGGAGCCTGAGGGGTGTCTCTCATCACTTAACTACCTGGCTATGGGTTGCGGGGGGAAGAGGCAGGGAAGGGAGAGACAAAAAAGACTGAAAAGGTAATTTACTGCAGGTTCTTGAGAAAAATAGAATTAGAAGCATTTGTGGTTCGGATGAAAATAGCACATTTCCTTTCTGCTTGGACCATGAGGCTCAGAGTGCTCCGGGGAATAGAAAATAAATAAAAATTGATTCCTCACCAGTTGAAGGAAATGCCCTGACTCTGGGAACTGAAATGACAGCCCCAGAACCAAAGATCATGTAAAGCCACTTTTGAAGGTTAAAAAAAGAAGGAAACAAAAGAAAACAACACCAGGAGGCTTTTATATATATATATAAAGTGGCATTCTATATTAGGGAACATAGTCTACCTACAATGATCTGAGAGGCCATTTTCTGATACTGACTGCCAGGTAGCAGAATCTGAACAGGCGTGAAGTCCTTCCTTGCTGACCATGGTCCTTCTGTGTCTTCTGCAGGTGAGAAGCCTTACAAGTGCTCATGGGAAGGATGCGAGTGGCGTTTTGCACGGAGCGATGAGCTCACAAGGCACTACAGGAAACACACAGGTGCAAAGCCCTTTAAGTGCAACCACTGCGACAGGTAAGGTCACTTAGAAGCTGCTGGACTGAGGAGGAAGATCGTGCAGTAGGTTGGAGGGTGGTCCACACGTATGATGTGGGACTAGTCACGGGGCTGTTTCACACCCAGCTCCACAGCCCTAGCCATGCCTTCTACTTCTCTACTGCTTAAAAAAGTGAGATGCAGCATGCTCGTACATGGTCTAAATTCAGGTTCTCGATTTGGTTGCACAATATTTACTCTGAATTGGCCTTGAACTAGTGCTGGTCACTGGGTACAAAGAAGACATCAGCACTGGCTCGCACAGAGGTGATGGGAGAGAGAATGACAGTATACTGGAAGAGGGAATAGAATGTCTCATCATGGTTGCCCTTTGATCTTTTTATTATCATCCATACCACCTTTCCTCATCTTTCATAGTGAAGGGAAAAAAGGTTGATTCATGGGAGAAAGACTGATTTCTAAGACTTTTCTCAGAAGCAGTATTGGAAATGGTTTACTACAGGAAAGGCCTGGTCTTTGGACATCTGGACTATTCCTTCCTCGATGAAGATATGCTTAAGGGTCCAAAGACGGCAATACTCCCCCGACTCACCCTTAATTCAATTTCAAACCTTCAGCATTTGATAGTGGAAGGATCACGTAGCAACAGATAGTAACCGAGTAATAGCATCTGACAGCCCTGGCATTATCAGCCGATAAACCCCAAAATGGAGACTCTGCAGGCCAAGGTGAAGGCAGGATTAGGTTTAGACATAATCAAATAATGGGCTTGCATCTGAGCATGTTATCCTTCTAATCCTATTTCTGTGTTTAAAAGGAAGCTTAAGAAAATTAACCATCTTTTTAATGCAATACTAAAGGTCTCAGTTATGATGAGAAAAATGCTTCTAATACAATAAAAGCCCCTGAAAGCCTCAGGGCTCCTCGGCTTTGGACAGCGGCTTGCAGGATGGCAGGTGGGGGAGCAGGATGTCCACCCAGGCCTGGCCGTCCTTGGGAGGAAATGAGATCTCTCTCACTTCCTGCGTCTCCCAGTCCCTGTGCTCTACGCCTGCATCTCCCACTGGCCAGACCTTCCTCTGAGGGTTTGCAAGTTTGGAGAGATGGAAGTCCACGCTCTGCCAAGTTAACCCAAGCTTACAAAGGACAGTTCTCCTTTTCCTCCCCCATTCTTCCGGAAGAGGCTATTTTCCTCTTATCTCTGTACTCTAAGAACTAAATAAAGATCCTGTGCCTCCTGGAGGCAGAGATAACCTCCCCCCAGGCCTGAGGAAGTGTGCCTCTCAGGGCTATTGTCTTCTACTGCCTTGAGAGCTATGTCTACAACGTAGGAAGTGGCCCTTGTTCCAAAGCCATTCCTTTCCCTAGAAGCTCTCAGGAGTGCAGCCTCTTTTTTCTTCAGCATGTCCCAGTCAGTGTCTCTGTGTTTGGCACCATCTCCAACCTCTATTCCCATATCCCGGTTGAGTCCTCCCCAGCCCTGGCTGATAAAGAAGCTAATAGGTGGGTGTTGGCTCTGCCCACAGGCCTGTGAAGAGCTTTCCACTGTTACCTCCTGGGATGAAGATGAATCTTTGTGAGTTGTCAGTGCAGTGGCAGAGGTACCCTGCCCATCTCTTGAGGGATTTGAGGTTGACTTGGAGATGGTGGCATTATGGCTTGCCCTCATGCTTAGAAGCGGCCAGTGAGCACTTAGGAGGAAATTGCCAGGTCAACTCACTGAGGAGTTCCTGACTTGATCCATTAGCGGTCAGTCATCCACTTGTGTGACTGATGCAGAAAAATATTCCCAGCCTGTTGTTGGGTGTGAGGGAGAGAGCGGCAATGGGAAGTCTGGTGAGTCATTTGCTTTCTTTTCCTCATCAAAATACACTGTGGCCTTTGGAGGTGGAGTCTGTTGTGTCGATGGCGCAGATTCCGTGGCGCTGGGGGAGTTTGAGTAGACCCTATGCCCTAGGTCAACCTCAGGAATAAGGGTGGGAATTTGCTAGTACGTCTCATGACAGGCAGTACCTACCATTTCACCACTTAGGGTGCTAAAATAGACAGGTCTGAGAGCTGTCGTGCGGCCCCAGAGCAGATGAACAGAAAGCCCGCAGTGATGGAAGCTTCCATCCCTTAGGAGACTTTGACCTTTGGACATTGAGGATATCTACCGCTGCTAGCAGGATCCTGTGTCCTGTTGGCTTCACAGTGTGTGTGAATGCATTGTTCTTTGCCTCAGACATTACGCAGTTCAACCCCTTTTCTGTAGAGACTCAATGAGATTTAGCCTCCCTTTTCTTAAACATACACCATGTATAATGTACATTTTTATTTTGTGTGTGTGAGTTTTAAAAATACATGAAGTAATTAAATTTATTTGCTTCCTTTGCTCCTACTTAAAATGGTTAAATGTAGTTTTATCTAGAACAATTGTACCTGACCACCACAGGCTCCTATTCCCAGACGTTGTCATGGCGATTGCTTTTGTACTGTCCCCACCACTCCCTGTTGCCTCTCCACCGTGAAAGCGCGGCATTGGTTGTCTGGTATTATCCTACTTCCTGTGATATTTCCTCTCACAAGGAGCACTATTCCTTCATACGTAATGCCTTTTCACACGTGGAAAGAGGCAGTCCTGGAGTGTTGTGCATTTGTTAGACTAGGCTCGATGTGCTTACATACTTTCCCTGCCTGGCCCCCGAAAACACTGAGCTTTGTGACTCCAGGCTTCAGGTTCAGGTTGGAGAGAAAACCAGTGAGGACTGTATCACATCCTCAGCATCCAACAGAGCCTGCGTTAGTCCGAGAAGTGATCCGTGCCAGAGGTCCTGTCTCAGCCTAGAGCGCATGAGGCTAGTGATGGGGATAAACAGAGCTCCAGTTCTACAGGGAGCAGGCTGGTAGAATCCCAGTGGGCCTGCTACCAAGGTGGTCATAAAGGTCTTAGATAGTTGAGGGCGAGCGTTTTAGTTCTATAGCAGTACACCTTTAGGTGATAAAAAGAATTAGTTAGGTCAGCCGCCAAGTCCTCTAGAGGGTTGCAGTTGGCTTAACATACATTCAGAGTGCCCTAACTGTTAGCAAGAAAGATTGTAAGATTTGACTAGTCCTCTGCAATGTACCGATTCCAATCACTGAAGACCTTGCTATGTACTGTCACTAGGCTGCTGTGTCATGAATACCTCCTGGGGTGCGGGAACCTTAAAATGACTGACATTTAAGATGCCCTTCTAGATGCTCAGTTTATCTACTCCTCTTTTCTCTTTCTCTGCAGAGCTCAGGAAGTATAAATTGATAAATATAAATTCATCTTGACTAAGTACCTAACCAGGTATATTGAATTTGAGTGGAAACCTTAATGCCGGGGAATCTGGTCTGAGTCTAAATATCAGACATTTCCTGGAATTTAAGCAAATGAAGATGCTTGTTTGGGTCACTTGGCACGCAGCTGTACTTCATACCAGGCGAAAGGACTTGGCTTTTTTCCTGAAAGATTGGAGGATAAGGCTACGTAGACTTGAACATATATGTCTAGATGTCCTGCCATAGTAGAAGCTAATGGAAAGCTGGACACGGGTGACTGAGTAACATTGCATAGCAGGGATATGTTCCCAGGACCCGAGAAGGAAAGCAAAGAGGCCCCTCCTCATTTCACCAATTCAAATCATCATGTGTCCTGGATTCCAAGATCCTGCTCTGTTGTCTTCTCTCAGGTCCTAATTCCACCCTAACCACTGATCCTCTGGGTTGATGTTCTGGTTGGTGTGGCCACCTGCGACCACAGATGTCTCATGTTTATTTACATTGCAAAATCCTTCCCTTGCCAGCCGGTAGCTTCCAGGTTCAACGTAAGTCCCTCTTGCTGGGCTGTGGTCAAGGTGTTGGCAGCCTGCATTCTACCGCAGAGGGTTTTTTTGGGGCGGGGGGGGGGGTCTATTTCTTGCCCTTTTCCAGGATCTAGAAGCTGCCCGTACTCATTGTTGGAGACTCCAGTCCTCCATTTTCAAAGCTGCTCTGCCTCTTTCAACCCCCCTCTTCCATTTTTAAAGACTGCGCTTTGATGATGGAGGGGAGGGATAGAGTCTCCAGAAATGGTGTGGGCGGCCTGTAGATGCTAGAAAAAAGCCAGGGGAGGCAGGGAGAGAAGGAAGGAGAGACGGCAGGCCCATGACAGTATGGAATTGTGCAGGTTAAAAACTGAGTTCCTACAGATTAGTTAGCTGTATTGCTGTTCTGCTTCAGAGTTAGTTCAGAGGGACTGCCTAGATAGCTCCCTCCCTCCTGATTTTCCCATTCTGTAAGTTTTTTTATTGTCTTTCTGTCTTATTTTCACATCATCTCCTTAGGTCCTGTTTTGGGTGTGTACCTATTTAAGGACTGGGCACAGACAGAGGATGTAGAGACTGTTGGGGTCAGGGGACAGGGTGAATTTGGGTTTGTTTGTTTTAAGAATGAACGAACACAAGAAAGTCTTGCTTTAGACTGGAAATTCTGCAAACCTGAATGGGCAGCTTGCTAATTTCCTAGCAAGGGTTTTGAGTGATGGGGCTATCTCAGGCTACAGGGATGCCTAGGAATGTTTCCATAGGCAAGGCAGAGGCTGGCTTACGGAAAGAGGGAGAAAGGGAGGGCACACAGCCAGGGTTAGACTGAAGTTAGTGTAAAAGGTTATCGGTTAGCTCAGGTAATTGTCGGAGGTGCAATTCGGTTTGCCTTTAAGGCTGGTTCAATCCAGGTTCTCAGATTTCATCCAGATTTCTCTCCTTTCACCCTTTTCTCTGCCTGCTTCCTTCTCCAGTCGGCTTTTCCACAGCTGCAGTACAGGCAGCTCCAAGCTCATCTCACAATTCAGCATTCCCAGTCGAGGGTGAATGTCTCTCTTCCAGTAATTTCAGCAACTAAGACCTGCCTTCCTTTGGCTTCTGTGGGTCATGTGACTGTTGCTTAGCAATCACTGCCGCCACAGCTTTCACCTTCGAAGGAAGGTCAGCTTTGTACGACTGAGAGCGTAAAAGGATTTCTACCCGAGAGACTATCGTGTGTCTACTATCAGTAAAGATGACTATAGCATCTTGCCAAGGAAGGCGCTTGGTTATAGAACTTGCGCAAAGTGTTGGTCCAAAAGCCTTAGTCCCATCTCCATTCCACTCACTCCTCCCACCTATGTAGCCTCAGCCCAGCTCTTTAACACACACAGAAACAGACAGACGCATATACCCAGACTGACGGACGTCAGTAGGGTAGTGTTGAGGGTATGCTGGCACAGTGCCTACGTACTCCTCGGTCTGTGAACACTGTTCTCCATTCTCTGCCCTGTTGTGCAAGTATTATACCGTGTGACCCTGTGGGAATGACAGGTACTACATTCCTGGGCTCTCGTTGTAAAGCTTGAGACTGCAGTCTGGGTGTCAAAACATCAGTGCTCCGCCAGCTGATGATGATACAGGCCAATTATTCGATACTGTATTTACAGTGTATGAGCGTGATGTACGTTCTAAAAGCATCTTCGATAATTATAGTTATGATTAGAACAGTTAGTGTGCATTGACATCTTACTCCATGTGACGTGATAGTCTAACACTGGTTTGGTTTAATGCTGTGAGCAAGGCCGTGAGCTACAGTGAGCATCTGTCAGCCCCACAGCTCCTGGAAGAGCTTGGGTTTGAACTGAAGCAGTTTGACCCTAGTGACTTCTCCAGTACACTTCTTCATCTTTCCATAATTCATGGGTGTGGTCTCTCTTTAAGACTGACCATTTGGTAAAGTGATAGAAGCAGCTGGGCCTCTCTAACATGCCTATTGTTTATTGTTCTAGGTGTTTCTCCAGGTCTGACCATCTTGCTCTCCACATGAAGAGACATATCTAAACAAAACAAAACAAAAACAAGAGTCAACAACAACAACAAAAACAACAAAACACCATAAAGGCCAGAATTGCCATGGCATCAGCCAGTGTCCGTAGGAGATGCCCTGAGGCAGAGGGCTGGACTTCAGGCGGGGAGCACTGCCTCGCAGAAGAAAGTTCTCGCTTACAAACCTCTGTGTACATACATGTACACGCACACATACATACACCCTCACACACAGACCCACTGTCATGCACTCAACTATATTTAAAGTATATATGTGTATTTCTTATGCCTTGCCCTAGCCAGATGGTAGAAGACGAGGAAGAAGGAAGCCAGGTGAACTCAGCAAGGCGCTGGCTGCTGACTCCACCCCTATTGGAATTACTTTCCGCTGTTGCCAATGGAAAGAAAGCGAACAGACGAACGTGGACGTCTCCACGGTGGCCGGCCGGCGGTGCAAGGGGCTTATGTAACTTTGCTTCTCAGTGCAACGTTATAAGAGAATTCAACATCTCCTGGTTGCGTACGTGTAGCGCTAACGTTTCTTTTTAAATAGTTGGGGGAATTGACCTAGCAAACCAAATTGCAGTTTGGTAGCCAAACTTAACTCCTGGTTTATTTGTCCGTTGTGTGTGAAAAGTCCTGCTATTCCGTGCGTCACGCTTCCTCCCAGAACTGTCGTTTGGTTTGGGTTCTCCTTGGGACCCTTGAGCTCTTTTGAGTCGGTACCAACGGCTTAACGGCAGCAGCCTGTGGATTCCCATCTTACACCTCTCTGGCCTGCATCTCTCTAGACTTCACTCTCAAGGGAGGAGTTTTCTTTTCTTATCTTTTTGACTCTCGCACATCATATGCACTAGGGATTCTGGAAACTTCTAGCATGACTGCAAAGTGGCCAAGAGAATAAAGTCCTTGATGACAAGTCACAGTGTACCCCTTGAGCCTCACCCTTCTTGCCAGTGCTAGAGTTTTTCTTTTTAATCTCTCTGATTTTTTGCTAACGGAAACTTGAAAAAAAGCTTATTTGGAAGCTTAAATGTTTTATCTTTTCTCCATGGACTAAACCTCTCCGGGACTCTCGCAGCACCTGGATGTCCAGCTCTCGAAGCAGCCAATCAGACGGGACATCCCAGTTCTCTCCTCCCTCCTTGAGGCGTGATGACCTCCGTTCACAGGGAGCAGCTCCTGTGCTGCCATGACTACCCTAGAACCAGTTACAGCGTAGATGTCGCTAGTCTCCAAGGGCAGCTGCATACTTAATCTAACTCTGGGTTATGACCTGACAAAAAAGCCAAAAATATCACTCTTTTCCAGGAGTGGGGAATCTGAGGATGCCTTCCAAGTCGAGAGGCATCACAAAACATCATCCCATCCCTTCCCTCTTACCCACTGAGCTCGTGGTACCCACTTGTTAAATACATTCTCCAACATGCCATTGTGGGAATGAAGGTTGTCCGTTTACGGAAGGATGGAAGTGTCTCTCTTGTGATGTGTCTAGGGGGATAGGGGGCTTTCTTTGGGGGAGGGGGAGCTGGTTCTTTTGGCTAGGCCCACCATGACTTGTGACCTAAAGCACCCAGGATCAACAGAGGCCTCATATTTACTCCAAAAGCTGACTCCAAGGGGTTATATTGCTCACCTGCCTCTCTCACACACACACCCAATGTTGGTCTCTATCTTCCTGAATTCTCAGCTAGCTGGCACTGGCCTAAACTCCAAAGACTGCCTTTAGGACCATAAAATGTCCTATGCAAGCAAGCGGGGTGGTTATTAGGGCAGATTGTATATTTTGTATATTCTGGGACCATCCCTTCAAGACATGTCTAACAGACAAAATGGCATTTGGTCCACACATGGTGGCTGCTCCTTCATCCCAGCCGGCTCCCTCCTGCTTTCCTCTGACTGCTTCACTCACTGACTGTTAAAGGGCCACCCCATACATACGTGGGATGCAAAACTGAAGTCTTTTAAAGGAAATAATAATAATAATAATATAAGCAACACAAACACACATGACAGCAACCTTCAAGATCCTTGGCACTTGGGTTCTCAGCTTTCTACAACTTTTGTTTCACTGTTGAATCTGCTCGCCCGAGAGTGAAAGGACCTCCTTGTCACAAATGCTATAGCTTCCAGTGGGACCACTTGAAGCATTTCGAGGTCTGGCCTTTAGAATTTTCTTTCTTCTTTTACTTTTTTTTTTTTCAATTTAGACCAAAAATAAATAATAAAAAAAAAGAAAGGAAAGCACCCTAAAACACACACGTGCGCGCACGCGCACACACACACACACACACACACACACACACACACACACACACACTCCATTTGCCAGAAGCAATTATGTATATGTTAGTTGGAGGGTATTAAAGAAAATAGAAATCTCTTTCATTCCAAAGATTTAAAAGCGGACATGACTTACTTCCTGGAGCTCTGCTTACTGACAATCTCAATCTCTACTACATTGGAGTGCATTTTGCAGCCAGTCCATCAGGGCACACCGTGGGATTATATTTGAATGTGCGGTGCATCCTCTTTGGGTGAAGGATGTCTGAGGGACCTTGAACCTCAGCTGTATTGAACTGTAGCGCCTCCAGTCAGTGCACTAGATGAAACTTTACCCAGATTTTGTTGGTTTGTTCCTTTTTTTTCCTTCTCCAGCAGCCTCTAGCATGAATGCACGCACACGCCAGGGACGGCATTAAGCCGTGGCTGTCACGATTCACAGATGTTCTCTCCAAGGCTGGGGCTGCTCTTGCTCTCAAAATGTTATTACTAAGGTTTATAGTGCTTAATTTAAATTTTGTACTGACCATTGCAAGGCTCTATTTAAAAAGAAAAGAAAAGGAAAAAAAAAGAAAAAGAAAAAAGTGAAAAAAATACACAAAAGAGTAATCATTGCTATTTGTCCCTCTTGTCATCTGTGGTTTCATTTGAATGTGGCAGAACAAAGGCTCCTTGGTCCTCTTTGGTGTCTGAAATGTTTGGTAATTTCTCTTTTGTATCAGTGAGGTCCTCTGTCATCTGCTCCTGCCCTCTTGGAGCATGGTGCACTGAGATGCCATGATGGTGCTTGCTTGCTTCAGAGTCCTTTGTTGACTGTGGGAATCAGCCTGAGAATTTGGTGGGTGCTAAGCGCGTGGCTTTGAACCTCTTCTTCTCTAGCCCCGTGGACACCTGTGGAGGATATCTAGTCTGCAGCGTGAAGCGGGCAGCCCTTGGACATTTTGGAAATAGGTTTGTAGAGAAACCATCTGTCCTTTCTCAAATTGCAGAGGTGGTCTCTTGAAACCTTTCGGGGGGAGGGGGAAGCAGGTTTTCCAAGAAAAAAACCTCAACATATTTTGCTCCCAAGAGGACTGGTTATCTAGAATGACGTAATGGACATTTCAATCACAAAATCTCTTTCAGAGTTTAAAACATTACCTCCTAACAGTCCAAGGGGTCTAAAATTTGAAAGGACAGACCTGTCCTCTTGAGGGCTCTATCCAGGGTCCAGAGTTGGCTGTGTAGAAGATGTGTTTCTAAGCCACCAGCGATTTCCTTTGCTTCAAGTGACGCCTCTTTCTCGTCCACACAACGTCAGGGATGTGGAGACCTGACTTTGTTATGCTGCTCCTTGCTTCTGGCCTCCGGTCCCACTGTCGGCTCACTGGCCCAGCTTCATGCTCATGGTGATGAGCATTTGGTCCAGAAAAAAAGAGATGTTTGGATTCCATGATAAAGCTGCATTTTTGTAAAAATATTGGAGACCCCAAAATGACCTTCATGCTGGCCATTTACCCCTTCCTTTCCAAATTCCTTCATAAAATCCTCCCAGCACTCCTCTCCCTGCCATCACCTCCCCACGCACACCTCCTCTACCCCCTTCCATCTTCGATTGCCTGATGATAACAGGGTAAAAAGACAGCCAACCTCATGCCTGATGAGCAGAATGGGTTCTTAGGGGTTTTTTGTTTGGTTGGTTTTTGTTTTTTTAAATCTTCTTTGAAATCAGAGAAGAGCTTATTTGGGGGACTTGAATATGGGCTAAGCTTCCAAATGATCCCTGTCTATTTGCATTCAAGGGAAAACAACTGGGGTTGGAGTTGGGGCTAACCCATGCATTCAGAACTTCCTGTCTGCAGCCTCCACTCCTGCCTCCTCCCCTGGGAAAGCCCAAAGAAACACATTGCCAGTGCTAACCTCAGCAATGGTTCTTAAGAGTTCTGGGTGACAACTTCTTGGTCACTTTATAATGTCAAAATAAAAACAGCTTTTACTCCTCTTTTGCGTGCGTTCCTCCAAAAGGACAAAGGTGGGGAGCATACGGCCCATTTGAGTACACTAGTCAGTCTGCTTTCTCCCCTTTAAAAACAAAGAAACGAAAGCCCTCATGTCACCATATGGCTGAAATTTTGCACCCAAAATATTGACCGAGTGGAAATTTAGGAAGTAGTACCTGGCTGAAATAAATTCACAAAAGCTTTCCCTTAAATTTTCTAGAAGTGGCAGAAGTTGGGGCAGGCGGATACCTAGTTCTGAGTGCCCAGGGTGCATTTCGGGAACATGGGTGACACTTACTTAATTTGGAACTTAAGGGCCCAGCCTGGGTATAGTTTGCTGCCTTTCTGGTGGCCTCTTTTTCTCTTTGAGGATCTTTGGAAGCTTTTGAGATGGACAACAGAAATATGTCAAAGAAAGCAAACTCTGTTTCTATGAAATGTGGTGTCTCATCACTAATGCCTGGGGCTTCAGGGTTTCTTGTTTTTAACACTTAAGTCTCCTCTCCTGGTTCCTCTACCAGATCCCAGAAAGGGGACGACTAAGCTGCAGTTAACTTTCTGTGCATCTTTTCACTATAGTACTGTATTCTTCAGGTGTTCTGTATCTGCGTGTAAGTCCTTGGGAAACAGGTATCCAAAACAAGAATGAAATCCAGGCTGTTACTTCAGAAATATCCCTAACAAGATATACTCTTTCAAAACAGGGCTCCCTCTCTGTGGTCATGAGGGAAGGTTGATGTGTTCTTGGTTGGGGACCGTTTATACGATTTTTTTCAACTGTGAGCTCTGACCCCAGCTTCTGTCTACTGCCATAAAAAGGACCCCACGTCAGAATAATGAAGGTGGTGTGTGTGCACACGCTTTCCTGGGTGTGCGCATGCATGTACCACACCTTCACAGAAGGAAAACAGGCTCCTGAGGTATAAGAGGGGTAGCCACCAGTGCCTAATCTCTTTTGGGGGGATGAATGCTTATAACGCCAGTAAATAAAAAAACACACCACTGGGAGTTAGTTCCTTGTACAGGGGAGGAGCAGTGGGTGGGGAAAGGGGACATTTTAATCCTAGCCCTTGGGACCAGAGGCAGAACACTTTCTGTAAATCAGGTCCTGAAGACTCGGGGGCTCATGGATGGTTCTTAGTTTTGTTTCCCAGCATGCATTTCCTAACCCAAGCTCAGACAGTTCGATTTCTTTCATTTTCACTTCTGCTCCATTCCAGGGAGGGAAAACACACCTGTTAGGGCCAAGATCTCCTTGCTAGCACAGAGGCAAAAATAAATGTTTAATGTCTTTGGAGCCTCCCTCCCTCCCTCCCCTCACCACCACACCCCTGCACCGGCATCCCTGCTCATAACACATGCCTCCCCGGCCACCATGACTTTTGTTTCGACTCTCTATTATCTTCTTCACAGTTGCTTGAAGAAATTTAATTTTGCACTATACATTTTCGTTTTGCTGGACGTGTCTAACAAGCGTGTTTGGAAAGACTTGCTCCCAGCCCCTCCCCTCCCCCCACCTCCCCGTCACATTCTCTCAGGCCTTCTCTGGTATTTATAATATATCACAGAAGTACCCAGTCTTATAGCCCTCGGTTATGCCTTTTTTTGACATTTTATTTTTTTTAAGCTTTTTATATATATATATAAATATATTACTTTGTCAAGTTTTTTTGCTGTACAAAAGTCTTAAGATTTAAAACTATTATTTGTATTATATGATGGTGGTATGTTAATGTTACAAAATTATTAATGAAGAAAAAATTTATTTTTGTTACTGGTCTGTTTCATAATTCTTTTTTAAATTGGTATATTGTAAGATATCTATGCAAAAATGTTATGTGACGCATTTTTATTTAAGAATGTAATATGTGTAATAAACAGTAGAATGTGTTTGGCCTTGGGATGGTTCACTGGAGTCTCCGTCAACTCATTTCATTAGGGAAAATATCATCAAGGAGATGCAAATGGCTCCTTATAATCTTCATATAACTTTTCTTTCTTGGGGAAGGGGAGGAAAAAGGTGTCGCTCCTCTCTCTCTCTCTCTCTCTCTCTCTCTCTGTGTGTGTGTGTGTGTGTGTGTGTGTGTGTGCACTTCATGGTTTCAGTGAAGTAAAGGAGAAACAGCAAATGCTTGGAGGTTATGAAAAGCAATATTTTAGAATGAGGTCGATTATGGGATGCTGTTTGTTTAGGGAGCTTGGAGAGGCTTGTTGAAAGCAGGTTATTTGATGAGGGAAAAGGGGCAGTTTGCTCTGTACTGCCGTTAAGCAGAAATGTGTTTGGAAAAGATCATTTGAGGCGGTGTGTGGAGAAGGGCTGAAGGGGCCCGGGAAGAGGGAATCCCCGAGGTGTGCACCGCAGCAGTGGGTAAGAAGGGGCGGGGATGGCTAAGCAGGGCGGGAGAACTCAAGTGACTCCACAGATGCAGGTTCAAGTACCCCAGAAAGCAAGAGAGAGGAGAAATCGGAGAGAATCTCGGAAGGAAGAAACGACTGACATTGCTTCTGTGCCAGGCTTCTAGAGGGAGCATCAAGATAGGACGTCAGGTGGAAGATCCAACTGCAGTGTGACCCCAGCTCTCTTACCCTGCCATTCCCCCAGGGCAACAGTATTATTAGCCAAACCAACAATAAGCACTCTGTCCCATGGGACACACAGCTACTGGGGCTTTCTTTTCATGGTTTGGGTTTCCTGCAATGGATATGATGGCTTAAAACCGCTATCCCTCGTCATGAAAGCTGGCGGAGAAAATTTCAGTAAGTGTCCACATTAGAAACCATGACTGCAGGGACTGAGCCTGCACAGGAACACAGCCAGTGCTTCCTGGACAGTGAACTGAGGAGTGGGGTGGGAGCTGCCAGAAAGATGGGAATGCTTCTCAGCTACCACCTCTGTGCAGGGAAGCAGCCCAGACAGGCAGTGTCGACCCTGTGAGGGAAGGCACAGCACTAGACCTGCAGAATTCCTGCAGGTGAATGATTGAATTCTCATAACCAAAAGCATTCTTTGGAAACTTCTCTCAGCAAGAAGGGGAAAAGGTAGCTTTGCAGCATTGCTTGTGGCAAGGCTTGCTAGTCTACGTTGTTGCCTTATGATAAGGTATCACACTGGACACTTTAAATGACTGACAGCCTGCCCTGGGCTGGAGTGCTGACAAGAGAGGGTAAATCTAATCTGTATGGCATAAGGAGATGAGATACACAGGGAATATTCTGGACGACAGAAGGGCCCTTCTTTAGAGACACAATTTTGCATAGAATCAGTTGAAATGTGGATTATCCATACCACAACCTTTTGAATATCCCTTTAAAAATTATATTGGTGTGTGTGTTTGTAGGTCAGAGGACAATTTTCAGGAGTCACTTCTACCATGTATGTCTCAGAGTCTCAGATTGAATTTGACTGGTCAATCTTAATGACAAGCTCCTTTAATTACTGACCTGTCTTGCTGGCTCTTGAGCATCCATTTTATGGAGTATAAATTTGAGGACAGCTCCAGTCTCCAGGCTTTACTTCCCTGGCACTAAAAAACTATACTTTATGTAGAGTAGTAGTAGTATGTATGTATGTATGTATATATGTATGTGTGTGTGCGTGTGATCTTTGCCCTCTTTGGTTGTGGCAGAGTTTTTGTTTGACATTTTCTGTATCTATCTTCTTGTGAAATAGCAGATCAGATAAGTGAGATTAGGAATGTCTTAAATAAATGAATCAAAAATCAAAAACTACAACTGGAACCCAGCAGTAGTCTGAGCGTGCAGCCTGGCTCTCCTTGGGCATGAGGAATGTGAACAGGTTGCTGCAGTCCGAGTTTGTGTATCCGCCTGAGAATAGTGGACTACAGAGTTCGATGGAATTGATAAATATTTAGTGTTTTGTAGCTCATCTCCCACTCACAGATTTAGAAGAGGAGATGGCTGTAATTTCTAACTCCCAACTAGACATGGGTTCTGGTTGATCTGCGATGAGCCAGCTTCATCTCCAACTCTCAATGTTTTAGCTGATAGTTTTAAAGCTGTCAGTCTTAACTGGCTTGAGTTTCATCACCTTTTAAAAGTCTATCTGAGTTTGCTGTAGCTATAAATACAACCAAAGCCTATTTTTAAATGATGAAATGGTCCAAAAAATCTACAAGAGAATGGGAGGCCAAGATTTCTGTTTGCAGACATTTTTTTTCTTTCCCACAGCTGCATCCAGCAGTCTGTCAAGACTGAGTAGTCACTGTCCGCCATCCTAGACATTTGCTCTCTTAAGTAGAGAAAATGGTCACACTGAAAGACAAATACTGCAAGGTGTCATTTATAGAGTGAATCCTAAAATGTTGAATTCTTAGAAGCAGAACAGCGATCATCTTAATGGCTAAGCCATCTCTCCAGTTCCAAACAATTGTGTTCTTGAAAATCACAAACAGAATAGACTGTAAGTGTTTTCATCACAATAGACAAATAAATAGGTAAGTATGTCAAAGAATATGTTAACTAGATTGCTTGGAGTGAGTGGTCCACCATGCAACTCAAAACATCACATTCTATAATAAATATATGCTATTTTTAACAATGATTATTGTTTATTCAAAATTTATTCTAGAATTTCATCATCAACATAAACAGAATCTACAATCTTCTACCTCCAAACAGAAGTATCTTTTTTGTACCTTTGCTTTTTTCTTGAAATGGTATTATATTAGGATATATGCTATTTTTTAAAGTTAAAAATGATTAATAAAAATAAGTAAAGGAAATGCCTTAGGAAGACATTTGATTGTATTGATGCCACATTACACATGAGACAGAGGTGGCCACCGTTCCTTGCTTCCTAATCTAATACATTTACTTTCTCCTTCCCTGCTTTAGGGAAACCAAGTGTTGCCTGATGCAACACTCATTCCATCTCCTTGCTTCCTCTCCACTTCCCACAGAAGGCTTCCTGCATGGTAGTTAGCGTTGTCACGTGGTAGGTAGGAGAGCACCTTGGAGATGTCTGCCAGTGCCACTGTACCGCTTGAGTCAAGAGTTTAGCAGATTCCACCTTGCCCAAGTTCACACAGCACGTTCCTTGCACAATGAAGTCAGCCCAAGGGTGTTGATAGGCCGCCATGTTCTGATGGTCTTGACCATGGTCCTTCAACTTGAGCTACTTCAGTGTGCCGTTCAGGAGCCCTGTGATATCTTTGCACTAATTTTCTGCCCATCAAAGTGCTTTTAAGACATTAGGTATAAATTTTAGTTTTGTATTAAGCAAAACCATTTCCAGATCATTGGCTTGATAACTATTTTCTTTTAAAATATAAATGAAGATAAGTAAATAATTCAGAATATAACTACCCATCTTTGAATTGCATTAAAATGCCCAATTGCTGCGTTTGGTACTTGAGAGACACTGTTTGTGGCCCTCTCTCTGAAGTGTCTGCTGCCCCTTTTCCCTTTAGCTGACTGCTGAGTCCCTGAGCCTCGCCTTGGAGCACATTTCAAATTGATTCTAAAGGTAAGTGCCTGTGAAGATTTAATAAAGTCTGATTTGATGCCTGGGAGGTTACGTCAGGACACAGCGCTCTTGCAGCTGAGACAGCTGTGTGTGCTCTGCCTCACTTTCCCTTCTTGAGAGACTACCTGTCTGGACATCCTCACGGTGGGTTCCCATGTAGGTTGCGCCATTAGCCTGGGAGTGGAGCCTCACGTAAGAGGCGGCAGCAGATTCTCCCTTACTCCTGCTCCAGGGTCAACAGTCAGTGCCTGGAAAGCATTGCATTCTAGGAGGCTCATTTTCAAAATGGGCTCACCTTCATGCCATGATTCCGAGGTCTCTAGCCTGCACCCACACATGTACAGAGACACACAACTCGGTCTCCTAAATACTTTCCTAATCGTACCGCAGATCTTTCCTGTCCCCTGTCCTACTATTAGATATGTATACTTTGCCTAATGTCTTCCTAGTTCATATCCCCAACTAGCCCAAAAGAGGCAACTCTTTCTGTCTTACCCATGCTTAATATGAATGCACCTTAATATAAACAAATTTATTCTTTTTTTTAATATTTATTTATTTATTATGTATACAATATTCTGTCTGTGTGTATGTCTGCAGGCCAGAAGAGGGCACCAGACCTCATTACAGATGGTTGTGAGCCACCATGTGGTTGCTGGGAATTGAACTTAGGACCTTTGGAAGAGCAGGCAATGCTCTTAACCTCTGAGCCATCTCTCCAGCCCAACAAGTTTATTCTTGTACATGAAAGCAATGAGACAATGAGACGTGTGGAGATTATAGGTAAGAGGAAAGAAACTGAAGCAGTAGCCGACTCTGGAGATGTAAGCTGCCAGGCAGGCCACACCTTGCCCGTTACTGCCAGGCCATGGGGCAGCCAGAGGAAATCAAGGGACTGAAGCAGTATTTGTCCCCAGTAAAGTCTTCTGTGTGATCAAAATGAAGAATTGCCAGGAACCTGGGTCTGCAGAGCTGATCTCAAGAAATAGCTGCTAGTAAATGGCTGGATAAATAACCATGGAAATTGCATGTGCCTCTCATGCGGCTGGGTTTGCCTGCTCTTTGACGTGACAACTAACTTCCAATTGAGTCTCTTGGATATAAAGTCAGCAGGCTCTCTTGGCTGATGAGGATGATTGAGCCCCTGGGGGTGTATTTAAAGACACTGTTGAGGACTTTAAATAACATCAGAGCCACAGCGGTGATGGTGAGTTTTCTGTTGGTCCACAATCTATACTGCTCTTGTCATTAAAACTGCAAACTATTTTGAGAAGTATGTGAGCTGCAGTTACACAATCTCTGCTCAGAGAGGCCCAGCTGCTAGAAACAAGATGTGCAGGCAATATTTCCACGCTCTGGTGACCTCGGGGAAGAAGGTACAAAGTGCTGGGTAACTATACTAAATAACGGCAAAACTTAAACCTGGTCTTTGATTCTGGGAGCTCTTAGCACCTTTTGCTCCTCATCTTGGAATCCTGCTTTTTGTTTGTTTGCTGCTGTTTCATTCTGTTTGCATTTATTCTCTTCTTCTGGCTGACCTTTCTCACTCCTCTTTCTGCCTGCATGTCACTCTGAGAGGAGCCCGTTCCAGAGCCCACATTGAGCTTTCTTCTCTAGGGTGGTCCCAATGTCGCGGCCCATCTTTCCTGGGGGTTTTTTCATACTCCTTTCTTCCTCCTCGATAAAAGTCACTATCTCTATTTTTCAACACAGTTAGGATGGTTATAAGTAAAGAATGCATTTAGTTGGTCTTCTGCTTTCTCAAGGTATAGCCATAAAATGGAAAAGCACAGGGAAGATTCCAGCACATCTTCATATACGAGGCACTGTTATGCCAGACAGTGAGTCTGCTGTTTAGAATATATAAGTCCGTCATATAGATTTCAATATTCCTTACCGCATGTGAACAATAAAAGGTACATGATAGTAGAACAGTTATCTGCTGAGTTCTAGAAAGACAGGGCTGTAACATGGCCAGATGGAAACCACTTCCTGTCATTTGCAGTCCTTTCCACCACTGCAGGGCCGGCTTTGGCTTACCTGAAAACGTCCCCAAGCAGAAACCAACCTCTGTTCAAATGGATGCAGAAGCCGACTGTGGGCACTGTTTCTTGGAGTGGGCACCAGTGACCACAAACATTAGACTTGATCAGCCTTCGCTTTAGAAGTGCCATTTTCTGTTTCGTTTCAACTCAATTTAGACCTCGATGGCCAGGACTTAGAGCTATGGGCTCAGCGAGGGTGGTTTAACAGGAGAGCTCCCCAGAGTCAGAAACACTGATATAGAGATTATAAAACAAATAAGATTTTTGTAGGTAAGTAAGTATTTTTTATAGTTTTGTTCTGTGAAAATATGCTTTTGCAAAGAGCTGCAATTGAGATTTTGCTAGGTTAGTGCAGCTGTCACTAGGCACCTGTGACAGAGAAGACAATCCGCTCACGCCCCACACATATCCCTTAGTATGGGTGACTTCAGTAGGCAGCTGTGGTACGTCTCTCGGAGGATGTGCTGAAGTGAAACCTGTCTTTTCCTTTGCATTTTTTACCAGATTCAATCATTTTCAAGTGTGTGTGTGTGTGTGTGTGTGTGTGTGTGTGTTTGTGTGTGTGTGGTGTATGGATGAGAGGAGGAGAATTTTTGGGAATCAGTTCTCTCCTGCTGTATAGGTTCTGTGGACCAAAATCTTATCTTCAGTCTTGGTGACAGGCACCTTCATCCAAGTCCGGTCCCCACCCCCTCTCTGGGTCTTTTCTCGGCATGAGCCTCTGTGGTCACAATTCTTTGAGGAGATGCATTTTCATGTTGTTGGCTTTGTTCCAACTGCCTTGTTTGCACTTGGCAGCCAGCGCTCTATGCAGCAGTGATGTGCTCTGACTGAGCCATAGTGGGGTGCCAGGAACACTGAATCTGAAGGGCTCACCCATTTGGGGAATAAGATCACAGTTTGAGGCCCATCCTGGGCTGCAGAGGAGCCAGTGGCACTCTGTCAAGTCCTGTAAGGTTTTAAACCTCTGCCTCTCCCTTCACCATCCAAAGAAACCTGAGACCAAGCACTGGAAAGAACCCCATGTTAGAAAGAGCTTGAAGTATGTCTGTCAACAAAGTATTTGGAACTTAGTCCAGTTCTATGTCCAAATGTTCCCAGTCACACTAGGGGAAGGACTGTGTGTCACGGCTGGAGAATATGGGCTTCTCTGTATTCTGAGAAAATTTCTCTAAAAATAACCTCTCTGGAAGCCCCAACAGAAAAACACGAGCAGAGAGGAAATTATGGGATTATGGATGTTCTTCCTTAAAATGCTTAGATGCCAGTTCTTGCCTCTCTCCTTCGCCTGACCTGCATGACGGGGATGGTGTGGGTGACTTGGGGAACAGAAAGGACATGCAGTAAACCTGAGCTAATTCGTAACGGGAAGGGTGAGGCAGATACGTGGTAATCAATAGAGCAAGGCCTTGTTCTGTGGTCGGTGTTAAGGGCTCCTGGGATGGGATCCCGCTGCGCCTACCCCTGAGCCAGGGGAGGAGACAGCGTTCATAGCACTGTCTCCCCTGAGCTTGGTGGACCTGCCTTTTCCATACAGGGACTCCTCAGTTTCCCCACTGGAGAAAACGGTTATGGATGAGCCTCTACATTTTTCCTTTTTATGCCCCTGTGTTTTTCCCATAAAAGAGGAAAATGACCAATTTCTACCCCCACCCCCCCCCAGGTCGTTTGCAGGACGGAATGTACGAATTCGAAACATTTCCTTCTGAAAAATTCTGTTGGGAGAACAAGCAGGGAAAGCAGAGCCGCAGTGAGCACAGGGACTCAATTGTTCCTCCGCTGACTAAGCCAGCTCCATGCCTTGCTCTGCCACTGTGCCGAGGGACCAGGCAGAACGGGCTTCCTGGCCCTGGAAAGGAAGAGGCATGAAAATGCTTTGACTGAAAAGTGAGTGCATTAATTGATTGTTAATGACTGTGCAGCCCTAAATGTCTGGAATTTGGTTTAGATTCAATGTAATTTGACAGTTGCCAACCATTATTAAATCCCTTTGATGCGCTCCCTGCGCAGCCGTGATGAGCAGCTGATTGACTCTGGGGCATGGAAAATGCAACTGGCTGGGCAGGGAGTCAATGGGTGTCTGGAAGTCAGCCATCCTCCCCTCCCCCCCGGGTGGGTGGCCTTCCCCACACCCTGTTGTTTCTGCTTCTCTTATTCTTCTGCAGCCTGTTTTGTTTCCCTTGTTCTCAAAGGGGCATGCCTTCCAACACCTGTCCACCTGGCTCAGAGCAAGGCATCCTCTGTCCCATTGCTTTTCTCTGAATTAGAAGTCAGCCTTCCCTTTCTGATAAAAATAAAAAAAAAAAAATGCTACAGTTGTATCAAGGGTTAAGAAAAAGGTGCAGAGATTGGGGGTGCAGAAAAGCTACTGTGGGAAAAATAGCACTTGTGGGAATTTGAGGAATTTTCTCTTTCCCCTTCCCCCTCCCTCCCTCTCCTCCTCCTTCTCTTCCTCCCTCCTGCTCTTCCTCCCTCCCTCTTCCTCCCTCCCACACCTCATTTCTAGTTCTCACAACTCCCTTGGTTCCTCATCTCTTGCATATGGTGCAACGTAGCTTCACCATAATTCCTCCCAAATAACTCGGTTTCTTTCCTGGCATGACCTGTCACCTGGCTCCCACAGAAACTGAATCTGGGGACCCCCCCCCCCCCCGATTCCAGTTTCCCGGGAGAAAGAATCTGATAGTCCAGGTTCAGCTCTGTGGCTCACGGATGGCCAGGGACATACGTTTATCCTTCTGGAGCTCAGGTGAGTCATCGGTAGGCAAGGAGCCAAAGGATACGGCGCCCAGGGAGGCTTCTGCGGGGCATGGCACTAGGCCTGTTCTTTCTTCTTGAGATAAACTCTTAGAAGGTTCCATCTGGCCTTGAAAACGGTTGAACGGTGTGTGTTGGTAGTTCGTGAGGAACGCCTGCCTTCCGTGACGACAGCCACTTGCCTCAGCAGGAAGGATGGTTCCTCCTCAGGCAAAACCATTAATGCCCATTTGTGAAAGGGTCTGGAGGAAACCGTAAGAATCCTTCACAGCAGCTCCTGTGACCTAAGAGTGGAGCTCAGCCATGAGTGAAAACCCCTTAGTTCCATTCCGACCAGAACAAAGAGTCATCTTCCTTGTCATGCGCAGACAGCCTGATGGGAGAAAGGGGTACGTGAAGGCTCCGGACTCAGTTTCCTAGCTCTCTGGCTGTGCCTCTGATGAGCTGTGTGTCCCGAGGTCCATTGCTTGGCATCTCTGGGCCTTGTTCCTTCAGTTGTGCTGTGATAGTTGCAAATAAGAGAAATGGACATAGCAGGAGGGAGACACCAGGCCATTTCCCCTCCTGCTTCAGACCTTTTTAACTGCACTCTTGAAGTTTGGAATTACTTCCAAAAATATTTCAAGATTAGTTTTAAAGCATCTAGGATTCTTGAGCACACACTAATTATGAATCTCCTACCACCTGTGCTGTTCCAGGCTCTCTCAGCTCTCTCCACGGTGTTTGCGAGAATCACCTGAGTCCATGCAAGTGAATGATGGAGTGTGTGCGCCCTGGCACACTTGCTGAGAGTGTGCACCCTGGCACCCTTGCTGTGGGTGTGCATGCACCCTGGCACCCTTGTGGGGAAGTGCCTGCACCCTGGCACATTTGCCGAGAGTGTACACCCTGGCACACTTGCTGGGGAGTACATGGACCCTGGCACCCTTGCTGGGAGTGTGAATGCACCCTGGCACACTTGTGGAGAAGTGCCTGCACCCTGGCACATTTGCTGAGAGTGTGCACCCTGGCACACTTGCTGGGGGAGTACGCATTAGTGTCAGAGACAGATGGGAGGGGACAGTGCGGGGCGGGGCTCCTAGTCTGTGTGTAGTCCTGCCACAGTCTCTTCGCCTGCTCATCTGGGTCCCCAAACACAGTGTCCCCAAACTCCTCTGTGAGTCTACCTAGAAGCTGGTTTGTTCACACCGAGGTGAGCTTTTCCCAGCTTCTTTCTGGCCCTTTCTCCAATGACTCAATCCCTGAAAAACTAACCAATGTGTTCTCAGAAAATGGAACCTGGCCAGGAATGTTTGTCATTTTCTTAGCTAAGAGTTGCTTTTTTTCCATGTTGGGCCTCTGATTTCCTACAGTTCTTAGACAGCACTAGGAGGAAAAGGGCAGGGAACGGTGTCCCCTAAAGGTCTGTGCTTAAGTTTGTCCCCTCCCTTCTGTTTGGAGGTTCCTTCAGGGCTGCAGCAAGCTGGGTGCCCTGCACCAGTGCCCCCTACCCCATAAAAACACAGACAGCACACACACAGATACACAGACTGACAGACACACATACAGACACACACATACACACACAGATACACACACATGCAGACCCACAAGACACACACGCACACACAGACACATGCACACACACAGACACACACCCAGATACACATACACACGCACACACACACGCATACACACACACACACACACAGACACACACACATACACACACGCACACTCAGGAAGACAGTGTGTTCGATGGTGTAACTTTAGATGGTCTCTACAGAATCATCCCTATACACTGTCCCTCCCCAGCAGCGTGATTTTCCCTTGACTTGCTTGATCAATGGTTTGAATTTCCTTCCAAATAAAATGTAAGCAAAACCAATGCACTACTGTTCTTAGAAAATGCTCCTGCCTTGAGAAGTGGCTTTCAAGAAGTGGTGGAGATGGAAATGAGGAAAAGGAAAGGCACCAATGGTTCCAGAAGCATCCCCCACGCTGGGCTAAGAGGAGCTTCAGTTTTTAATGTCTGTATGTGCATGTGTGTGCATATCCTTGTGCACTAGAAGGCGGAGGCCAGAGATCAAGGTCAGGTCTTAACTCTCTCTATATATAACTTCTCCACCCCCAACCCCCTAGACGGGGTTTCTCTGTGTAGCCTTGGCTGTCCTGGAACTCACTCTATAGACCAGGCTGGCCTTGAATTCACAGAGATCTGCTTGCCTCTGCCTCCTAAGCCCTGGGATAAAGCCTGCCCCATGCCACCACTGCCCTGCAGCTACCCTCTCTTTGAAATGTCTCTCACTCAGTTTGGAAGTCACCTATTGGCCTAAGCTGACTGGCCAATGAGCTCCAGGAATCCTTGGATCTTTGCCCCCACCCCCGCCCCTGTCACAGGCGCCTGCCTTTATTAGCCATAGATCTAGACTGAGGTTCTCCTCGCTCTTGCCAGGCTAACACTATACCAACTGAGCCATCTTCCTTCTAGGGAAAACTTGGTAGTGACAGTCACAAGCTGATCATGGGTGGCAGTGTGTTTCTATCTTATTTCACTGTTTCAGTATCTAAATTTTAAATAATAGTTCACATGGTAGGGGACTATGAAAACAGCCATTATTTAAGCCCAACTCCCTAGCACCACCTCCCCGCCCCCCCCCCCCCTTTTTTTGAAAGAAGACACCAAAGACCAGGGAGGCTCGGTTCCATGGACCCTAAAAAGGAAGCTTTGCTATTCTAATAATTCTAGTTCTCCTTGGAGTTCTGTCCAGCCCGTACCAAGCAAGTTTAACCAGCTGTGATAGGCTGTACAGAGGTCTTTATGTTTATAATTGAGTTATTCCGGAAGTTTGCTCAAACGGTGTCTTCTACTATATTTATATTAAGATAGGCAGCTTCATTTTATAAGCTAAAGCACAGCTACACCATTGTATTTGCTCTTTTACAAGAGGAGGCATTTTCATTTGGTGTTGCAGGACACAGGAATTAGAATAAGAATTAATTAATTTACCAATTTAGCTAATGAGTATACAGTAAGCTAAAGATTGTGCTGAACACTGGGAATACAAAGACGCAGAAGGCAATTTATATTTGTTAGAACTGTGTGTTCATATTTACTCGTTTGCTTTGCTGGTGGCAGAAGCTCAACATGAAGAGGCCTTGGACAAAAGGGAGTTCATTATAAGTATCTTAGCATATGTATAATTCATTACAGGAATATAGGAGTGGAATGTGACTTCTAGAACCATTAGCACTGGGACCTCAAATGCACAAGGCCTTCCCCTCCACTCATTAGTTCACTGTTCTCTTTCTAGAGACTTCTACTTTGCCTTCATATCAGAAAATGCAGCTGCCATAGCTCTGAAGTGCACCCCCCATCCAAACCAGAGACACTGACTTCCCATTCTTGGAGACAATACAGCAATTCCCAGGGAGAGCCCCTGCTGGGCTCTGTTGGGGTCAGGAGTTCATTTTCCACCCGCTGACTCTTGACTCTGGGTGGCCTCCTCCTCTCCAGTCAGGGGCATGCCCTCAGTCAACAGGGGTCAACTGTAGCTTCTCAAAGGCATAGGGCCACTGTGATAAAGGCTGTGGTACCCACATGAGATCTGCAGGAGCATAGGTGTAAAGTGGCTGGTCCTGGAGAGGAAGACAGCCCGGGATCATGATACCGTGTGTGTGTGTGTGTGTGTGTGTGTGTGTGTGTGTGTGTGTATGTGTGTGTGTGTGTGTATGCATGGGTGTGGGGGGTTGTGGGGGGTTGTGGGGGGTCAGTATACCTGCACGTGTGTGTGTGTGGAGGCTAAAAGCCAACCTCAGGTAGCCTTTCTCAGGTGGTACCTACCTTGGTTTCCTCAGACAGCCTCTCAGTGGCTAAGCTCACTGGGCACATGCTTCAAGGATCCATATATCTCTCCCCCCTCAGGACTGGGGTCACACACACCACCACACCCATGGGCGCTGGGACTAGTACAATAAGCACTCAGCCAACCGAGCTAGCACCCCTACCTGATGCTATCTTTCTAACATGAGCTTGATCCATTGCAGGCACATGGATTTGCTTTGTTCAAAAGCTCGTCACTCTTAAAAGGAAAAACATCGTTGCCTAAAGAAAAAAACTGAGGAGGGTGTACAGAGAAAAGAGAGGGTCACTCAAGTGAGACATGAAAGATGAAAATAAAATCGGCAAGGGAAAGGTATTCCAGGAACAGGGAATAGCATGTATGGAAGCTCAGAGGCATGGAAATCCGACACAGACATAAAAAGATAAAATCGGGAAGCATAAAGAATCCTTCATGCCTCTCTTCCTTCGACCCATCTTTTGTGGGGCAAAAGAAGTCCTGAGATAATGACATACGGTGTATAGAATCCACTGTGATAACATCTGGCATTGCTCAAGGTTTGTGGGGTTCCTCAACAGGCAGAGTGGACAGGGTCCCCAGGCAGTAACTGAGAAAGACAGGGTGTGAAAGTGATGCCAGGCTACAAAGAACCATGTACTTGACAACGAGCCTCAGAATGGCTAGAAGAGGCGTCTCCAAGGCGGTGACATTTGAACTAAGACCCCAGGAGGATAAGGATCCACGGAGAGAAGTTCTGGAGAGGATGGGAAACAGCCTTTCATGGCCAGAGCATGGGACAAGAGGATACCAGATGGACAAGAGCCCAACAGTGGCCAGCAGTTCCCTGTTGGCAAGGGGCTACATGAAGAGCAAGAGGGAGTCACGGGCCCCCTGGAACGGCAGCTTCCCCTGTCCTGACTTTCACAGTGAAAATAAACTCTCTGCCAGGTGAAGAACATCCATGTCTCGTCCGAAAGTGAAAAGACTGGGATAGGCCTGGAGAAATGGCTCAGCGGTTAAGAGCACTGACTCTTTCTTCTTCCAGAGGTCCTGAGTTCAATTCCCAGCAACCATGTGAGATCTAGTGCCCTCTTCTGGGGAGCAGGTACACATGCAGGCAGAATACTGCATATATAATAAATAAATAAATGAATAAATCTTTTTAAAAAGACTGAGATATTCTTACTTTCTTAGTTTCCCTCTCCTGCCCAGTCAACCAGCCTCGAGTTCTTGTTCTCTAGAACAACCCCAAAGTGTCTTGGTTTCTTTCTTCCTTCATCTGCGCTCCACTTGCTTGTCTAGGCTGTGGATGCTGCTAAGCCCGGGCTCCACTTGGTGGGATGTGTAAGGCAGAAGCCGGGACCGAAGGTTTTATAAGGCAACATGCCAAGGTCACGGTCACAGCACTTGACTTTTAAAGTGTTTTCCATATGTTTGATCAATCTTTTTCTCCTTTTTTTTTCTTTCTTTCTTTTTTCTTTTTTTGTAATTCCCATCTTCCTAGTACATTTCAACATGACAAAGAGATCAAGGGATTTTTGGACAGGAGACTTGAATTTTATGTCCTCGTTTAAAAGACATGTGGCCTTGGGCAAGCCCTAATCTCTCTCAGCTACAAATCCCTTCTCTATGAGTGAGGATGCTGGATACTTTCATTCCTATTACACAGGGCTTCACATAGATGTGAAAATGTTTTGAAAGCAGAAGCGAATTTTTATGTGAGTGATCAACTTTATAAAATTGTATTTAATTCCATTTTCTTTTGTTTGTGACCTTTCTGGTTCCTATACTGTAAGACACTAGAAAATAAATTTTATTATAGAGTACTGGGATCTTTAGCTTGAAGGATCTTGATTCTTAAAATCCAGCCTGTATGATGTGTAGCCCAATTGATCTTTCTGCTAATATGGAAACATAATTGTCCTGTCCAAATATGGTAGGTAGTCGCTGGTCAAAGTGCCATTGTGTGCTTGAAATGTGGCCACTGTAGCTTAGTAACAATGCATATTGTGTTTCTTGCATTAGTCAATTTAAATGTAAATATTCACACATGGCTAGTGGTTGCTCAGTAACCACTACAAATCCAAGGCCTCTGCATTCTTGGGGTTATGGTCCATATAGCAAGGACCACCCAAGGACCTTTCTAACTATGCTTTAAGATAGACAATTCAGAAGCAAGTAAGCCAATTCAAATACTGTAAGGACTGAATCTTTACCCAGGTTTCTTGTTTTTGAGCTGAATATAATTCTAGACTCTTTTTTAGGGTCATAGTTAGTTTATGTATCAACAAGAGGAAAGACTTCAAAACAAGTCTCAGGTAAAAGGCAGCCTCGGAAGATAAGCTGCCTAAGAAACAGTCTTCTGGGAGTTATATTTGAGCATGGAGCTGTTCCAAATTTAACAGACTCTCTTTCTCATTAGGAAAAATAGCTGTGGAAAACCAAGAGTTGAATTTTTAAAAAGGGTGTGTGTGCCTAACCAGGGATTGTTTCGTGATGTTACAGTCTCAAGATCACAAGGGGGTTCCCTAATGAATTTGGTAACACACACACACACACACACGCACACACGCATGATTATCTTCCTGTGTCTGGACATTTATTTATACCATAATGAACAAGCTGACAGAGAAAGGTACAGAAAGAATGGAATATGGTAGAATTGTTTCGAGAAGGTGAGGAAAGCTCAGCAAAAAAGAATCAAGACTGTGGAAAAGACTAGCAGAGGGGGAAATGTTGATCTCTAAGAACAGCTTTTGGAGGGGAAATGAATACAGAGATGAAACCAAGAGGAAGAAGAGAGAACAGATTGGGGTGGGCGGGGGTGAGCAGCAAAGAAATTGAAGCTCCATTTGTGAAACATTCCCCCCCACCCCCGTGTGTGTGTGTGTGTGTGTGTGTGTGTGTGTGTGTGTAGAGGGAGAATCAGAATCAGGAAATAAGAATGACCAGAATGAAATTACTTTGTAAAGAAAGACAGGGGCAAGTTAGTATGGACAAAGAGGGACAGCTTTTTCCCCCATTTAATTAAGGAACTCTTAATGGAGCAGGCAGGTGGACATAGTGGGCCTTTGCTGTTTTAGGAGCTACTGAAATTCCGGATAATAGGAGTGGACGGCTAAAAAGTTATTGAGAACCAAAGTGGTAAGAATGCTAATTTAATTGATAATAACATTCTACTTAGTTCAATGCTTGTGATTTAAAAATCACACATTAAATAAATTTAAATAACTCTGGTTATCATCCAATTATGATTGTTTAAATAATGTAATGTAATTAAATGCAAAAAAAAGTATTTTAAGCAGTCACTCTCTTGTTCCGAATTCTCATTTTAAGCATTTGCTGTTTGATTCTGCAGTCATAACTGGAGTCCCAGGGCCAACTCTTTCCAAACAGATGGAACTGAGAAGAAGATAAATAGGAAAGATAGCTTCAAGACCCCTTATTTTATTATTATTATTTTCTGCTTCCCTTGTTCCATGGACACAACCGTTACCTTCTTTCTTCAGACACCAGTGGTTTAACTTAACAAAGCAAAGCAGACCTGTGGTCACCATACTTGACAGCAACAACTCACGGATTCGTTTAGAGTCATGGTTTCCATGGGTGCTGTCCTTCACGATAGAAAGACAGGGCGGAGCATCTCAAGTCATCTCATGGTAGACCAGGAAGCAGGGAGCAGTACAGGGAGTTGCCAGGGGTAAAAAGTCTCCACAAGAATCCGTGCTAGACCTATGCCCACTGATCTACTTCCTCCAGCCAGGCCCCACCTCCTAAATTTCCAAAGTCTCCCAAAGCAGCCTATCTGCTGGGATCAAACACTCACAGGTCGAGCCTGCAGGGGACACTTCACATCCATAAGGTCCAGTTTGTCCCTTCACCTTGCTCTCTTCAACAAGCAGGTTTTCTGGCAAGACCTCCAGCATTCTTCCTGATCCTACTGGCTAAGCTTGGCTGGTCACACGGAGGTTTAGTCAGGCAAGTGGGCACCACAGAAAACTGTCTGGATGGTGACCATAGTCTGGTGGCCATGGCCTTATCGCTGCCTGAGGTTGTCATCTGCCTCCTTTATGGGCAGCCTGGCCTCCAGATTCTTCTCATTTGGAGTTATAGCCTCATTGTTGGGAGGAAAAATAAGTTGACACATCTCCAGGTTTGTTTGAAATTATCTTTATTTTTTTCGGAGAATATGCAGCATTGTAAATTCACCTTTTAAAGCACAGAGAAGGTTCTTCGAGCCTGTCCAGAAAGTCACAATCCCAAATTGTTGCACCTATTTAAAAAAATTAACATGCACATAGCCTACGTACAATCTTATCTATGGACCACCTGTAGGATCTTTTTTCAAACAGTGTATTGGCTACATTTCTACACTGATATTCCATGCTTCATCAACCCTAACATGCCTGTGATTTTAAAATTCCTTGTCCACTGAAATGAGGAAGTACTGCTGATTATCATTGGCAGATTCCCTTAACCAGAAAAAACTGGTTTCAGATATATTATACTAATTTATAAAAAAAAAATAAAAATTATATAACATAATATCTCCCCCCCCCCCCAGAAAAAAGGATGTTTCTGTCAGTTCACAAACGTCTTGCTTGTTTGCTTGCTTTGCCTTTTGGCGACACGCTCTCATGTAGTTTGTCCACGAAATACTATGCACCAAGGCTTTCCTTAATCTCCCATCCTCCTCTTGGCTGGGATAGCAGACATGAGCTACCATTACTGACTTTCATGAACTTTCAAATGTGTTTCTTTGCATATCTGTCTTTTCACTTCCTAGGGTTAAATCCCTAGAAACAGAATTGATGGAGCGCAAATGTGAACTAGCTTGGTCCAGCCATTCCGCAATGAATATGTATTAAGTATAGACAATTTTTGTTAATTAAAAAAATTTAATCCCAGCACTTGAGAGGCAGAGGCAGGCAGATCTATCTCTGTGAGTTTGAGGCCATCTTGGTCTATAGAGAGAGTTCCTGAAGCTACACTGAGAAACGCTGCCTTGAAAACCCTAAATAGATAGATAGATGATAGATAGATAGATAGATAGATAGATAGATAGATAGATAAAGTTTTTGAGGCACGTGTCATGGTGTACACCTTTAATCCTAGGACTGGGAGGCAGAGGCAGGCAGATCTCTGTGAGTTTGAGGTCAGCCTGGAACAAAGAGAGTTCCAGGATGGCAAGGGCAGCCCAGAGAAACCCAGTCTCCAAAAAACAAAACAGAGAAATAAATAATAAAAAAATATCAAAAGGCCTGGTGCACTAAAGTGATGAATCCTGCCTGTTCTGGGCAATGCACACTCACGGGGTTGCCTTTACAACATCTGTGTAAATCTAACCTGTGCTCACATAAGAAAATCCCCAAACCATTCCCTCCTTTATTGTTCCTACAGTTCTCATCTTTTGTCTGGGCATCTTCAGGACTTTGAGATAATGACGCCTGCAGGGGATTCCCTGATAAAGGGAAAGTCGGTGAGTTTTCAGAGAGCCACCTTCACAACAGGAATGTTTGTGATAATTGATCTGATTGTCTTTTATCTTGCAGTCAGGTAAGGACAAGGCTCAAGAATTGTGACCATTTGCTGGGGACAACAATCCTGGCCCCAGTAACTAGGAAATGCTTTGGGGTCACTTTCCTAAGTTCTTTTGTTCATTTGATCTGAAGTTGCTGAAGCCCCCTGGGGGCCTAACTGTGGGAAGCAGTGATAGCCATGGACAGTCCTGTAATGGGGAAGAGAGGTGAGATGCGGTCACATGTAAAGTCACAGAACAACAGTAAGACAGGGTATGCTTTAGTATCAAATGTGTAGACATTAAGTCCAGAGTTTGAATGTGGTCTGGAGACAAAAATCCCCTCTTCCTCTAAAAGGGACCAAGACAAATGCTAATTTGCCGTGACCCTCTGGCAGCACAGCCGTGACACACGGTCTGTCCTTTACAGGGAACATCTGTGTCCTGTAGTGTCCCTCAGGACTGCAAGTCACATCAGCAATGTTCGATCTTTTCCTGGAGCATCTAAGGCACAGCTGCATCTCTGATGTCCTGTGTGTCCTAGAGGGGAGGCCAGGGCCCCTCAGCTCGGGGATGCTGAGAGCACGTGACCCGGGGCTGCCACTCTAAAAAGCGGGAACTCAAGGAACACATGTCCATGTTCAGTGGTGTGGAAACAAAGTCTCACCCACAAAGCGGGCTTTTCTGTTCATCAGCGATTCCAGTTTGTGGGCATGTGCTTCCACACCGAATTTCATAAGAGAGAGGGAAGGAAAGAGAGATGGATCTTTAAGGATACAGAAATAGTTCCTAAAGGCCGATTCACATGACTTTTGAGAAGCACTCCACCACTGTCTGGCTGCAGGGCTCCAATCTAATAAGGATGGCAAGAAACAGGCCCCTCACTGCCCATACTGAAAAAGAACACATGCACCGGCCCCGGGCCCTCCAGGGCAGGGCATATGCTTGGAAATGGTATGCAGACTACAAACCCAAGGGTGGAGCCCCAGATGGGAGGCAGAAGAGACAACTGGGCCAAATGAGTAGATCTTAATCAGAACCGTGCACAGAACACCCCAGGGTGTTCAGCATAGACACGGGTCCCAAATATACCCTAGACTTCCTGAATCAGAATCTTGGGCCAGATTCAGCTTTATTTTCCAAGATTCTCTGGCAATTCAAACAACTCTCCTGTGATTAGAAATTACTAAGCCTGGGAAGGTCAGAGGGGGCCAGGCAGCCTCATTCCTTACGTATTGGGACTCCTGCATAATTAAAAAACAAAAAGGTGAAAATTGAGCTTTAAAATCACACAAGTAGGTAAGCACATTTTAGATACCGTAACCTGTGTCTACAGTTAGCCCAATCGCAATGAGCGTAGATTGCAATGCAGCTTAAATATCACAAGGTAATTAAAAGATTTATGAATTTATGAATTCTTAGAAACCATTGATCCTGTGACGCAAAAATGGAATGAAAGCTTGAAGCTGTGTACATACCCGATGGTTTCTTCCCATCTTCTCGGGTCTGACTGAAGGACACCACCTCACCTGGAGAAACGATTCAAGCGTGGTGATGACCAATGGGAATCCCCAGGCTTGGCGATCCTCTTGCCCCCTTTTTCCATCCTGATCCCTCAAGCATCCCTGTGGTCAAAGTCCTGGGTTTCAGCTGCAATCATGAAAGACTCTTGGGATTTAGAGTCAATAGCAATGTTCTTGGAGACAGCCATGTCCCTTCTATGGGAAAACGGTTACTATGGATACCAATGGCAGCTGCTCACATTTGAGGTGCTCCTGTTATCTTTCAGGTTCTACGCTAGGGTCAGAAAGAAGATCTTCTTTTTGCATCCCAATGGTCCAGATGTCTGAGAATATACAACTAAAAGAGAAGCAGCTTATGTCCCCCCGCCCCCCAGTACAGGTATCCTACAAGTCCCGTCCCAATGGTGAAGACGGTGCTTCTCATTGGCTTTCAAATGATATCTATTCCAAGAACAAGCACACCGGGTCCTAAGCTGATGACACTGGACACAGCCTTAAGATTTGGGGGGCAGAAGTACACAGAACTGGAGACAGGAAATTCTGAAGTAGACAGGGCTTTCCAATGGAATGAGAACTACAGGCTGATAGGAAATCTTCCAAGTGTGTGGGCTGAATGGCAGATCTGGTCTTCATGGGGACAGGTCTTTGCCACCTGCTCCTCTGCCCAGAGCCTTTCCTTCCTTTCCACATCTTGACCCTTTATGATGTCAGTGCACTTACGGTCTCATTCCTTGGTGTCTCCTCTGAAGGGAGTCCCTCTGCTGATGGAATGTGTCCCTAACCACACCCTTCAGATGGTTGAAATGTTCCTCCAGGGTCACCCCATGGACACTCACCCTCCAGTGAGAGCAGCATTTTCAGCTTTCCACTGCAAGAATCTTTCAGAAGGAAACAAGAAGGCTCCCTTCTCACCACTGGCTCTGTGTATTTCTGTGACATCAGGAAGCAATGTGACTTCTACTCTCACTGTGGTCTGGCCCTGGCATCAGCACCACCCCCATAATATCCAGTTCCCCAAGTCCTTGTGGCAAATCTTTCTCTGTATTGTCAGCCAGCTCCAAAATAACAACACAGAGACTTCTTATTAATTATAAAAGCTTCACCATTAGCTTAGGGTTATCCCACTAGCTGTTATGACTTAATTTAACCCATTTATGTTAATCTATGTGATATCATGTGGAATTACCTCTATTTCATTTTGCACCCCCCCCCCCGTTACCTCCCCGTGTCTCCTGCAGGCCTAGTTCCACCCTCCTCTTCCTTTCTCTTCCCTGAAATCCCACCTATACCTCCTGCCTAGCTATTGACCATTCAGGTTTTTATTATACCAGCTACGGCAATATATCTTCAAGCAGTGTACAAATATCCTATAATAGGACGTGAGTTGCTGAGTTCCTGTCTCCTGCTGTGTTGTTCTTCTCTCTCTGCTCCACTGCTCTTTTGGATCTGCTCCTCTTCCTGGTTTCTAGATGCCATGATTTGCAGAAGTTCTTCCCACTTCTCCCCTCTACTGTCAACCCCATCTCCTCCCACCACTTTCCCACTTATGCTATAAATGACACCTATATCTGTCCATCTCATCCCCACTCTGGACTAGTTTTCCCTACTTCCCCTGCCAACTCTTCTTTAAAACTACACCTTCTACTTTATAAAGATTAAGTTCATCATTTTTCCCAACCCCGAAACCCAAGTCGTTATTTTCTCCCTTACATTCCCAAATCTTATTCTTCTCTCAATCTTGAAGCAACTCTAGGTAGTTTCAGATGTGCAGAGATGGAGAAAAGTAGACTCAGCTCTGTGCCATTCAGGGACCAGGCCATGGCCAGGTCACGAAGATTCTTCCATCTTTAATACGTGACGTATAAAGAAATCTGAGAGGTTGACATTCTGAGGGCAGGGGAGACACACTGCATTGAGAATCCCGGCTGGGAGATATCTGTACACGTGTCAGATTGGACAGCGACACACAATGATGTCTGCATTTCACTGGCTAAATTTGATCACCCAGACTAACACCAAGGAGATATCAAATGTTACCGTGCTGGGGGTCCAGGAGGGTTTTCATGAGTGACTGCAGGTTTTCAAGTTTCTCTGAAATCCCTATTCAAAGCTATGAAGGAAGCTCGCTCCCTCTTGAGCTCCTTCACTATCCAGTTGATCAGAAGCTCTTCCTGGTCATTCCTCTGCAGTAACACTCTGCATATCCAACCTCATGTTCCCATCCCTTAAAGCTTCATCCCTCCAGCTCTCAGCTCTCATCATCTTTCTAATTTGACCACTGTGATGATCTTTAAACTTGGGCCTTTCTCCCTTTAATCTCTCACTTGGCAAACAAATACTTCTCAAGCTATGAATTCTAGACACCAGGTTAAATAACAAGGGGGAAATGAGGAAATGGATAGATTCCTAACCCACCTGGAAGGTAGAGGTGTATGTGCTCTTCTCAGTTGCTTGCTTGTGATGGGGGAAGGACAGGATACAGGACATAATGTGGAAAGGGCTCCTCCCTCTCTTACCACTGCAGTAAGCAGGATACATGACTGCCCTGTTCACTGCCCCTTGGGCCCTTGGGGTGAGCGCCCCTCACTACTTCCACCACAGTCTCTGCCTCCATGTTTAATAATCACGCGCGTGTGTGCTCACGCTTGCTGGGCTTGTGCCTCCTCCTTCCGAACGGGGCGCACCAAAGTGTAGGGACTGCGTCTCTGTCACCAGCATGGTCCAGCACAGAGTGTAGAACAGTCTGACCCAGGGCAGGAAGGCAGCTAATCTGGGACTAGCAGTCTAAGAGAAAGAGAAACTTCTCAGACTGTAGCTGGGTTGGTGATGGGGCTAAGTGCTTGTTCCAGGCTAAGAGGGGGTATGGCTGAGGTTCAGGCTTGGGAAGGAAGAGAATTGGGGCTAAAAACCGCATTCCATAAATTCTGTGTGTGTGTGTGTGCGCGCGCTAGCACACACATGTGCACAGGTGTGCATGTGCATGCATTTCCTCTAAACTGATGAGAAGCCACAGGAAGACCCAGTTAGAGTTTTAGATCTGTGCTGCTCTTTCTAAAGTGATCAGAGGAGAACAGGATGAGACTGGACAGCCTGGGAGAACACAGCACAATCCTAATAGTGTGAGCAAAACAGTTCCAGCGTGTTCCACACTGATTTGTCAAAGATGCTGGCTGGGATGATACTGTCCCTGTAGAGAAAAGCCTCCAGAGGGAGAGCAATGCAGGAAGCTGGGTGGCTTCCCAAATCAAACCATGCCTCCTCCTGGGGGCTTCCCTTGATTATCCCTTGCTCTAAATCATTGTAAACTATCAGAGTTAGATAAATCCATCTGGCTTCCCAGTGTTCCTTCAACTTATAGGCAAAATACTCATATAGGAACATAATCTGATCACACTAATTCATTTGAGGTTGTTGGTCACTGATTATAGGAGCTTTCGCTATAAACTGGAATCTTAAGGGGGCAGGGAGGCTCAGTTCAAGCTTCATGAGAGCCTGTCTCCTTGGGCTGTTAAACCCTTGGCTTTACTTCAGTTTGACAAATCATTTTTGATGGACTCTCTGGCTCTCTTGGGGAGAGCATTAAGTAAAAGGAATGGCTGGCACTCTGCAGACAGTGCCCTCCTGGAGGCCCTGAAGTCAGATTCTACTGTCCTGTCAGTCAGGAGTTCCCTCTTGCCTGGACTCTTCATGTGTCCCCAATCAGGTATTCTAGCTGGTCTGAAATGGCTTCAGGGAGCACGCGGCCCTTTGTGGGTCTTTGATTGACAGGCTCATGGAGCAAGGCAGCAAGGGACTATGTTTTAGTCCCAGGTGTGGCTGGAGAGCTGCTCAGTTCTGAAATGGAAATTTCTTGCTCCCCCGCACCTTTGTCTTGCTGTTTTCCACCCTCCAGACTCTAGACCACCAAGGCCAGCCTTGCCAGGCAGAGGAAGAAGACAGCTGCCCAGGACCCAATGGGGTTTTATTTCTTGAGTGCCTGTGCTGAGGTGGGGGGGGGGGGGGGGAGAAGTATTCTGTTTGGAGGAAGCAGAGTAATTGACACCTGGAAAGCCAGTTATTCACAAACTCCAGGAAGTAAAAATGAAAAAGCCCTTTTGTATCAAGCCCACGTCTCCCCGGTCAGGGCAGAGTCTGCTTGTGATAATTGCAGCCAAGGTGAGGTGCTGGGGGCCTTGAAACATCATTTCATCATTTATCCCCTTCCTTTGTCTTTCAAACCATGCCTTGGAGCCTTCTGTTTTCTCCATCTGCTCTTCTTCCTTTTCTTTTTAATAATAATTAAAATTGCAGGAACTTCTGTTTCATAGGGCTTTTCTTTGGATGTCTTCCCCTTTTCATTTTAGGTGGCTGTGTTTACAAGCAAGGGCTCCCCTCGCCCCTTTTAAATAAAACCTCCATCCCCCAACAGCACTCAGGACTGCAACATTTGAATCAGGACCATGGCTGCAGGCTCTGGGTGTAAACAGTTGTGACCAGGCAGAGCTAGCTCGGGAGGGCGTTCACCAGTTTGTGTAAGGAGATAAGAAGACCTTACAGAGCAAGAGGGAAATGAGAAGACCCACCTCACCCCCTTCCAGAGCAAGAGGAAAATGTGCACCAGGGTCCACCAGACGGGGAAACTGAATTTAATTGGAAAGGTCACCAAATCTCTTGATTTTTTTTAAAAAAAAATATTCAAAAGCAATGTTTTGTGTGCTCAGTGTAAAATATAATCCAAAGGACAAAAAGCCAGCCACGCCGGTGCTGCTGAGAAGTGGTAGCAGGTGGGCCGCTGGAATTCTGCCTTCTCTCTCATTGCCCACATCTATGCATAGAAATAGAAGAAATTAGGAAAATCAAAGAATTTTTATCCCCCACAAGCTGAGGAGCCTGGCCCCAGGACAATCAGTAGTTGAGCACGGCTTCTTTCTGGACACTCCCTTAGACTCAGGAGCCGGCAGGCGCTGTTCCACGCTTGCCAGCACCTCAGAAGCTTGCAGCTTCTCCCTTCTCCCTGTCCCCGGAGGCCTAGGTAGCATGCTAATATACTACATAGCCATTTTAGATTGTATACTTGGCAGATAGTCATTTTGCTTTCTCAGAATCAGATCCTGATAGGAACATGAACTTGATCCATGCCATAAATCAAGTTCTAATACACGGTGAGAGTCTTAACCCTTCTCTGGCCAGCTCTCTCCCCTGTGGCGCTCTGAGCACCACCTTAGGCTTCCAATACTATGGAAATGGTTCAGACTCAAATAGACTTTTTTTTTTTTTTAAATCACTGGGTCTTAAAGCAAATCATAGAGCTCACACCCTATGTTTACATGTGGAAAGAGAAAGGCCAAGAAAGGGGGAGAGGATGCTTTGACAAGCCAGTCTTTTAAATAAATAAATAATAAAAGCTTATGGAAAAGGAGAGGGAGAGGAAGCCACTGGGAAGGATGCCGCCTGGGCTTAGTTAGCAACGCTCCCTTTGTTTGAAGTAATTCCCCTCCCCCAATTAAGGATGTGTCTTCCTTTGCTCCTTATTAATTTTCTCTGCTGCTCCCCTCGGCCTTTAGGTATGGAGGACCAAAGCCCCCACCTGTTCCAGAGGCTGCCGCTGTTCTGCTGCACAGGCTGACCCAGAGCTCACTAGCAGACAGCGCACTGCAGGCTCCAGGCCACACAACCTGTGCAGCAGGCAGGAGGCTGTGTGCAGAAGGGGGTGTGCACCCCTCACAGCCTCCTAGGAAGGCTAGTTGTCTCCTTAGCAACCAGCATTTGTTCTTTCCGGGGTGTCTCGAAATGTAGATGTCAGGTCCCAAATCTATATATAAATTTTAATATCTGTCCTCCAGGGATAAGAGAGCACAATGCCTGGAGTCCTTAATGGCCACTCTGCAGTTCCTGTGCCTTCTCAATACATTTGTGGGATGTCACCACAGTCTTCATGTTTAGAGTGATACAGGTGTGCTGGTTGTGGTTTGTTTGTTTGCTTTGTCAACTTGACACAAGCTAGAGTCATCTGGAAGAGGGAGAGTAATTGCTTCCAGAGGATGGCCAATAGGCAAGCCCGCAGGGCATCTGCCATGGGTAGTTTATCTCCGGGTAGGTGGTCCTTGAAAGACTTCTGTACCCCGATATTAGGTTTCTCCGCTGATGCAATAAATCAGATCAGGCCAAATTATTAGTTCAGGTTCAATAAGCAAAACACTCCAGGTGCTTCTCAGGGGAAGAAAGCAGGGAAACCACGTGGCAGGTCTAGCAAGGCCGGTCTTAAAGACCCTGTAGGCATGGTCTAGGGAGGAGCTTTCTAAGGGGCAGGGTCTGGAATGGAAAAGTGGGGCTGGGTTCCCAATGGAACCTGTACAGGGTTTGGAATGGGGAGAGTGAGCCTGGACCAGAGCTTCCAACCGAACAGTCTTGGTAAAGGGAAACAAGCCAAACAAAGCGGGAAAGCAAACAGTCAGCCACGTCTCTCCATAACCTTCTGCTTTAGTTTCTGCCTCCAGGTTCTCGCCTTGAACTTTTGACCTGACTCCTCTCAGTTCCTGACAGTAACCAGTGAGGAGACCTAAACCCTTCCCTCCCCAATTTCTATTAGTCATGATGTTTGATTACAGCCACAGAAGGCAAATTAGAGCAGCAGGGGCAGGACAGGGGCGGTTTCCAAGCTAAGGGCTCTGAACAAAGTCTTTCTAAAGCATTGCAATGGGCTGACAGTTGTTATCTGCATGACCTCAGTCAAGTTGCGTAGATTCAGTCTCAGTTTCTCCATTGATAAAAAGGAGGATAAGAGACAGCAGTGGGAAGGAGCTGAGAATAATCAAAGTGCCCTCTGCATGTTATAAAGACGTCATAGCGAAACCTGTTATATTATACAGTCAATCCACTCAAATAAAAGTGAATGGGCCTGTTATTTTGTACAACTAATATGCAATAAAATTTAAGAAATGGGGATGAACATTGTGATGCTTAGTTTCGAATGCTTTGGGGGGGGGGAATTTGACGGGCGAATGTGAGCAACATGCCTGGTTATCGTTGCTGGCTTCACCTAAAGGACACTGCGGATCAGAGCTGAAGACTCACAGATGCTGTTCCTCTTGTATCACTCAGCGATTTTAATTTTTGATGAGTTGACTTGAAATTTGATTAAAGATTTAATCTGGATCATTGTCAAATGATAGTATAGGCTGTGATAGGGTCAATTTAGAAAAATTGAATCCCCTCTACGTACTTAGCAGAGGGTCATTAGCAGCAGAATTCAGTGTATGGGGTGGAAGAGAGGAGAAGCCACACAGGAAGGGCTGATGCCACTCAGAAATTAACCAGAGCAGAAGCTGCTGCCCTACTTAGGCCCAGAGAAGCCTAGGGAAAGGCAGTGTTACAGAGCCCAGCAAGGGACTGCAGGAAGGCAGCTAGAGCCACGGAGGACACGCAGCCATTACTGCAAACTGCTAGCTAAGGCAGGCAGAATTACCCAGGGCCCCATTCCTCTGGCTCCGGGATATTTCTCATTGACTGAAGCTGACCTGCAGTCTGCAATAGTGAAGCTAGGGAAATGTGCAGCTTTCTCAGCTTCAGCAAACTCAACGGAAGAGGATTTCAGCCTTAAAGTTCTTTATCATCATAGGGTTGAATGGATAACATTGGATAACATGTGGAAGATGCCAGAAGGAAGCCACTTAGATCTGGGTTTCATTTTTCCCTGGACTGTCTAAGAAAATGGCAGTTTGCATCATGTGATTCTATTTGATGTACATGATGTTAGGAAAATGATAGGACCGAGCTAGTAATCCCTGTCTGTGACATTCCTTTTTCTCTCTTTCCTTCCAGAGCATTCTTACATGCAGTTGTTTTAAAAATTCACAGTAATAATTGCTTTTCTGCAACCAAAATACCCAACAGAAAACTCTAAAAGGAGGGAAATTATTTTGGCTCACAGTTTCGAGGGTTTTAGCTCATTTTGGAAGCTCATCTCATTTCATGGTTGTGAGAGCTTTCGGTGGTCTGCTCACATATCTGGACTCAGAAACTGAGAAAAAGGCAGACCAGGGGCCAGGGGCAACTTTCAAAGAAGCTCTCCATCAAATTTCCAGAACCACCAGAACAAACATTTAAAACAGGAGCTTGTTCTGGGACATTTAGAATTCCAGCCACAGCCCTTGCCCAAAGGCTCCATTCTTAACTTATCCATGTTCACTGTATAAGGTTTTGGTCAAATCTTTACTGTTCATGGTGATAGAAAGTAATTTTGCCTTTGTGGATGCCCACCAGTGAGAAAAATAGCAAATATTTTTGCCTTCCATAGAGTTTCTTTCACAGAGGGCTGTCTTCTTCAAAATCTTATCAGCCTTAAGTATAAACAAGGGCAGCTGATCAAGATTCAGGCTGATCTCTGCTGTAATTGCCCAACTAGCATGTTGGCTTCATCTCTCTGTCCTAGACAGTAACATTGTTTCTCACAAAGAGCTAGACTCTGGCCCTCTTCCCAGCACCGGGTGGGCTCCTTAGCCATTTCATTACCAGAAATTACAGCCATCATCTAACTGGGAACAGCATTATCTGAAACACAATTGGAGGTAAGCAGAAAGTGTAGATGGCCCATGATGGCTAATCAGAAATGTGGCACCAGCTGACACCTCACATCACATCTGAGAAACATCACAGATTGCTCTTATTGGTAGAGACACCCTGATGGCCACCCACACAGCTGCAAAGAATGAAGCAGTTATGATACCTTAAACTTGCAGTGGGGAAGACCAGGAGGTCGGAATTCATCAGGACTGAAGACTGTGAGGGAGGTTATTTCCTAAGACCGGTATGCAGCAGTGGTCTGCTCAGATTCCAAGTCAAGACAGGAAAACAATCTGAGAAATGGGACCACTCGAGAATAATACCTGGTAATGTAGTGTGGTAGCAGGACACATACTTCAAGGAAATAAAGCTGGAGCAGTTTCCCCAGAAGAAACCAGCACCAGAGTCCAACTGTGTGTGTGCCTGCAAATCAGGGGTCCTACAAATCCAGATGAGTCATGGCGAATGTCCTAGGCTAAGGTCACTGACACCGAAAAGACAAAGTCCCTTTTCTCTAAAGCAAAGCAAATGGACTGAGAAAGTGATTGCATACTTGCTTGCCATGAGCACGAGACTGTCCCAATGTTATCATTGCAGCAATGAAACCGTGTGATGATTGGTAGGAGTTTCAGGGGATGTTTTATTCAAGTTAAATGAGGCTGAGGACTGAGTGGTGAGGGAGCAAAGTGAGCAGCCGTATGTTCTGCTCTGAAGAAGGGGAAGAAGGACCTCAGCTGTCAGTGGCCAGTGATATTATAGATGTCCCCTCAGGCTCGTGGGAACAGGTAGAAATTGCACCGTGTAGCGGCTGTTGGTTGCAGGAACCAATGAGAATGTTTCTGGACAACAAGGACTTGTAGGTGAAGCCAGGCCTGTGACCGGAACAAGCATGAAGAATAATAAAAAGAAGAATTAGTTTGTATCGACATTCCCCATGCATTAAATATAAGAGACGTGTCCCCAAATGAATTGCACCGTTTGACAATGATGTTCTAGGAAAAAGAGCAAATATTGACACTTCAATAATGTTTGTCCTGCAATCAGTGAGTGGTATACAGCATTCAGGATATCTAGGTTACTGGAATCAATTAGGAAAACAGAGAATTGATATCCTCCAATGAGAGACATATGGTAACTGCTGACAATGATAACATTGGCTCTGCAAATCATTTCTGAGGTCACAGGTCTTTCCGCGCTGCCGTCCATCCACGTGTGTGTAAGGACGCAGGGTGAGAATACAGTTTCAATCAGTTCTTCCATCTGCACACACCGTCCATACCACACACACTCCTCCAATAGGCTGTTTGCATCCCATGCATATAACTCCCTCTACTCCCCCTTCCTTCTTCTTGCCTTCCTCCTTCCTTTTCTCGTTCCTGCCTTCAAACCATTCTGCCTTCATCTCCTTTATCTACCTAACTGGGAATAGCTTTATCTGGAACACTACTGGAAGTGAACATAAAGTGTGGGTGCCCTGTGGTAGCTAACTGCTGCCTAGTCTTCCCTCTGTGGTCACCTCCTTCTGCCTTTATTTCCATTCTCTCCCTGTCCTTCTTTATCCCTCTCTGCTTTTTCTTCCTTCCTTTCTTCCACTTTCTGCCTCTCCCTCCCTTCCTTTCTCTTCCTCCTCTTCCCCTCCCCTTTTCCTTCCTTTCCTTCTCCTCTTCCTCCTGTTCCTGCTTCTTCCTCCCTCTCTTCCTTTGTTCCCTTCCCCTCCCCTTTTCTTCCTCCCTTCCTTTTCACCTTTGAGCTAGCACTATTATTTTAGAATGGGCAAAATCTCTATTGGAAAAGGAAGGAGGTTATAAAAAATAAAAACCATAAAGTAAAACATTATTGTTGAAATTTCTGATAGAGTCTTCCACACAGTAGATCTAAAACGGAAAGACCTGCAGAGATGTACAAGAGGTCCCTACTATCACAAGGGGATATTCTAAAGCATCCAGTAGGTGCAACCACAGGTAGTACAAAGCCCTGTACATACTATGTTTTTTTCTGCATGTGTGTAACTACTATATATGTGTGTGTGTGTGTATGCACATGTAAATATACACACTGAATATAGAGTATGCAAATATGTACATATCCACTGCAAGTTCTAATTCATAAATTAAGCAGAGGAAGAGATTAATGATAAGAATTAATGGTAACAGAATAATTAAAACAGTGGACTGTGGTAGAATTGCCAGCCACATTGCTGTAGTTCTTTGCGGTCACTATTAAACGGAATGCAAGGTTCTTGAACATAAGTCTTATGTTACACAGGACCGTTAGCCTAACAACCGAGACAGCTCCCAGGTGACTAACGGGTGGATAGCACACACACCTTTTGGTATGTTGGACCATGGTGTCATTCAGGTAGGAAGAGGCCAGACAGTGTGAGACTTCGTCACAAACACAATTCAGACATTACGTAGTATTCATTTCCAGAATTTCCATTTAACATTTTTAGACCACAATTAACAGCAGGTAGCACCTAAGGCTACAGGAAACTGGAACCTCTGGTAAGTCAGGAAGATACTGACTAGTAACTGTGTTCTCTGATTTCCTGCGGAGTTCTAGCTGCTCCTTGCTCTCTGTTTCTTGGCTGTTTGCTTCTGTTTCCTTTCTTCCTCCCCTCTTCTTTCCTTTCTCCCTACTTTTTGTTTTAATATTTAATTCAAATTTCCTGTCCTGGTGTTTCAAGGAAGTCTGTAGCCATGAAAACTCCACACCACAAAGATTCCTCTCTCATTTAACTTGTGTTATTGTTCCTGGGTGTCTTCTCTCCCTCCCTGCCTTTTCCTCCTTGCCTTCTTCCCAACTCCATTTCAATTTCCTTAAAAATAAGGATATACTCATTTGTCTCACATTTTTTATAGATTTCCCCAAATAGTGAACATAACATGGGCAGGTAGAAGTTTCGTGTAATAAGTATCGACTCAGACTGAAATGTTTATAGTTTAATTTGCTGATATATTCTCTATTGCTGACCTGGTTGCCATATTTACTCAGTGTGTCTCCAGGAAACTGAATTTTCAGGTCCTTTCAGTCTTGGACATTGCCTTCAGTGTATCAAGTCTCATCCCATGAGGTAACTGTGAACATCTGTTGGGAAAGTCAGCACAGTTACAAAGAGATTTTAAGCAATGGGTAGATGTGTACAGTGTAGTCAGGCTGGATGAGGCTTAAAGACAGAGTTCATTAACTCTTCTTGATAAGAGGGAATTCTCGGGAGCCAGTTCAGGTAATCTATGGAGTCTGGGAAAAGCCCCAGTCCTCGGCTTTTTTTTTGGGGGGGGGGGGATGGTGAAGTTTTGTTTTCTTTCTTCTTCTTTTTTTTTCCTTGCTCCTCTTTTGCATTATGGAAGGGAGTGTCTGGGTGTTACTGGGGTGGGGGTGAGAAGCTGGTGTAATCCTCAGCCTGCAGGGTTCAGGGTCACAGCTATGGCCTGGCCACCTCCAAGCCACTCAGATGAGCAGGGTTTTCACAGCAGGAGGCGGCACCACAGCGCCAGCGAGGTTGCTAAGGATGTCATTATCACTCTCATTGCAGGAACTGGTGAGTTAATTGGCATGACCTCATTCGGGTCCTCGGGGCCTACCTGTTCACAAATTATAAAGGAGACAAAAGTTGATCTTTTTATAGCGTCAGGAGGCAGCACCTGTTAGCATTTAACGGGGCATCTGAAAGAAGCTGGGCTTCACAACGCTTATCTACCTGTTAACTTCCTCGCCCCGTGTTGTTTCCCCTTCATGGGACAGTCTCAAGATGTGCTCTTCTAAAACTTTCTTCCTGGATCTATTTTCCTTTGTTCCCTCTAGAGGAAGTGAGATTTTTTTTTTTTTTCCTGGTGAGAACATCAGCCATTAAACTGAGGAAGGCTTGAGGAAATGAACTGAAATGTCTCGGAGAAAGAAAAATGGCACTCTGTGGATGAGAAAGAACCGGAGATAATGGAGATTGATCGCTCGATCTATCTATGGCCTCAAATAAAACTGATTGGATTTAGCATGTTAGGTTACAGTTAAAAAGCTTCGTTGTTTCGGTTGGGGTAATCCAGTTTCAGATTTTCAGAGGGAGCCATTTATTTATTTTTGCATTTGTGAGTCATTTAGTCATTCCCTTGTGAGTGAGAATACATTTATTTCCCTACGCCCTGCTGCTAGGCGTTCTATTAATACCATACTAGTTGGAATAAATGGAGCAGGAGAAACTGTTTGTGGTGGATTTGTTTTTCAAAATTTTTTGTACTGCTATTTTGGTAAGTCGGCTTTCCAGCCCCTCCCGTGTTTTAAAGGGGCGGTAGCTTCTCACCCTTTCTCACCCCACCCCCCTCTTGCTTTATTTTCCATATTGACAGCATCAAGGCCCTGCAAAGCCTTGCAACCCAAGAAGTGCATACAGGAGAACTGGCTCGTGGTAAAACATCCAATCAATTAGTCAGATTGCCAAAAATTGGAAACAAAGTGGCAGTTTTTTTGCTTTTGTTTTTTTATCCGAGACAGGATTTCGCTGTAGCTTTGGAGCCTGTCCTGGAACTAGCTCTTGTAGACCAGGCTGGCCTGGAATTTACAGATCTGCCTGCCTCTGCCTGGGATTAAAGGCGTGCCACGCCACCATCCGGCCTGTGGCAGTTTCTTAAGCACAAGTTTTCTCGCCATTCTTTTGAACTTCATATTAATAAAAAGCGGCTGTTTCTGCAGGTTGGAGGGAAGTGGTCAGGGTCAAGTCACTGTGACTGTTCAGGAACAAGGAGCTTTGCTGTGCGCCATCGTGGGACAGCTGAACAAAGGATAATGTCCTTGTTATTCTGGATGGCTAATTACTGTCAGTAATTGTTTGGGGCAATGAACACAAGGTGGGATAAAGACACGTTTTGTGGGTTTGTTGTTGTTGCTGCTGCTCTGCCGGGAGGTGGATTGCTGCTGCTTTCTGCGGTGAACCACATTAACCCAGCAAGCTGATTCGCCAAGAGCACTGAGGACCGGTTCAAAAAAGCCCTTGAGGACTTCGGAAAAGCACGCGAGCCAGGCACTGTCCCTACCTGAAGAAGGTCAGGCAAATCCTGGGATCTCTTACTAGGCCTCAGCTTTCACATCCTTGACTGCTAGGATAAGAATGGGGGAGGGGAGAAAGGGTAGCAAGTGTCCCTTTCTGGCCAGGGGGAGGGGAGTGGGGCTGGCTGAGGACACCGTTCTATTTGTTCCTTTCCCAGAAACCTTGAGAAGTGAATGAGGAAAGAAAAAGCGGGATAGGAACACGTGCGCGCGCTCTCTCTCTCTCTGTTCTTCCCTTTCCCCTCCCCCTCCCTCCACTCCACCTTGCAATAAAGTCAATAATAGCAAAGATAATTTATGTTCCGCCTTAAACACCAGCCCAGGAGTGTAATGTAGGGGGTGAGGAAGGAGTGAAGGCAATTTTTTTTGCATAGCTAAGTATTTAACTTCTTTTAAGGTTTTAAATTATGTGCATCCAAGTTGGTATAAAGGAGGCATCACCCGAAACTGACAGACAGGACTCAGGGGCATAGAGAAACAGTTGTGAGTTCCAAGGACACAGCTCACACATTCAGGGGCACAGAGACTAAATCTGAGGTCTGCATCGTGAGCTGGTGTGTCTCTGAGGCTCCAGGGTGCTGCGCAGGTGGCCTTAGATAGACAGCTTGCATCAGGAAGAATGGCAGCCAGGAGCCAGGGAAGCCTCCTCCGCCTCCTTACTGAAGATGCTTGCCTCTTGGCCAGGGTGGTGAGCTTGCTGATTTCTTACACTTGCTTTAGGAAACCAATAAAGCCAACGGAGTGAAACGTTTTCCTGGCAGATCTGGGTGTGTTCTAATTGGCCTGGAGATGGGATTCCCGTTATTGCCAGGGAGGAATCCAACCACTCCAGTCCCCTGAGGTTAACCTAGGGTAGATTTGCGAGGCATAAACAGGAACAGGGGTTGAGGCTCAGTTTCCAGAGCCATGTTTTTTGGACTGGCATGGGGGATGGAGGAGTTTTTGCATTTGTTTTCATCCATGTTCCCAGACCTCTCTGGGCTTGTCTCCTTCAGCGGTGCTGTCACCTTCTGTCCGCTCTCCAGGCTGGCTGCTGCTGGTCTGGGGGCCAGTTCTAATGTTCCCTTGTCCAGGCCTCTCGAGGCTGGTTAATGGAATTGAAACAAAACTCTTCTAGCCTCATACCCAAGGCGATCGTGACTCTGCACTATGCTGGGGACAATGAGCGTAGTGTTGACAGGCTGTGGCTCTCACAGGCAAATGTCACAGAATACAGCTGGAAGGTGCATGCTTTGGTGAACTGCATGCACTATGTTGTAGGAACCAAAAATAACGGGAAAAGGAAAAAAAACAATATAAGAGTTTTATTTCTTATTGTTCAAGGGCTGCTACTAAATTTTGGCTCAACTCATAGCATGTGTAGATTTTGAATCTTGGTCAAATTATTTCACCTCTTTTGCTCCTTAGTTCCTTCATCTGTAAAAAGGAAGGATACGATTAATACCTCATTTGCAAACTTCCTATGAGGACTCTATCATGTTGTTTGTACAATATGTTGCAGAGCCTGAAATGTAATTAGTATTTAACTAATGTTAGTTGAGCAGCCTACCTGACTACACATCTGGTACTCAGTTGTCCAGTCATATCATATATGTGATGGTTAGTATTCATTGTCAGCTTGACGAGCATTGGAGTCACCTAGGAAACACACCTCCAGAGAGGTGGACCTGAAAAGGGAGACCCTCACTTATGTAGATGGTACCGTCCTGTGGGCTGCAGTCTCAGACTGAGTAAGAAGGGGGGGGAAAGAAGAAGGGAAGAAGGGCCGCAAAATGCCACTATTCCTTCTTCTCTCTCTCTCTCTCTCTCTCTCTCTCCCCCCCCCCCCCCTCCTGACTGCTGATATACAATGACTGGCTGCCTTGCACCATGCCTTCCCAGCCATAACGGACTGTGTTCCCTCACACGGAAACAAATACTCCCTTCTTTCCTTAAATTACCTTTGCCAAGTGTTTTGTTAGAGCAATGAGAAAAGCAAGTGGTACAATATAAGTAGAGTTTGTTTTTCTTGTTTTTATGACGCATTGTTGATGTTTCTTCCGAGCAGCAAGCACCCGCTGCAGACAGAATGGCTAACTGAGGTAGCTGATATATGTGAAAGGAGGGGAACTTGCTTCCCCATGTTGACTTCCTGTCCTGTTTAAGATGAAATAAGAGCATAAAATGGAGTCTAGTGCAACACAATGTGAGTCATGTGATGGCTGTTAGTAAATAAATATCTTCAAAAACCTGTGTAGCCCCACATGTTTTTAGTGTTTTGGCAGTTTTGTGGTCAAAAATGAGGAAATCCATTTTGGTTGGGTCAAGATAGACTGTTGTCCCATAGTTAGAAGCTCCTGGCACTGGAAAAAGCTGGAGCTGAAAATAAGTGTCAGAGCCTTGCTGGCACGTGTCCTCAGTCCATCTGCTTACATAAGGAACATCCACTAGAGCTGCCCCTAGAGAAGTTAAGGCAGAGGGTCAAAGATGACATTGTGAATGGCCGAGGAGACAGCTTATTTGGTACAGTGTGGGTCATACAGGCGTGGAGACCCAGGCATGGATTCTCATTGGCCATGTAATAATCCCCAACCTGGGCTGGAGAGATGGCTCATAGTTAAGAGCACTGACTGTTCTTCCTAAGGTCCTGAGTTCAATTCCCAGCAACCACATGATAGCTTACACCCATCTGTAATGAGATCTGATGCTCTCTTCTGGCCTGCATGCATACATGCAGACAGAATACTGTATACATAATAAATAAATAAAAAAAATCCCTAGCCTGTTGGTACACACTTGTCATCCTCATAGTGAGGAGGTAGACACAGAGAAGCCTTGGAGTCTGTGATTAGCTAATCTCGCCAAATCAGTGAGCTTTAGGCTCAGTGAAGTGTGATAGAGGAAGAAATTGACATTGGCCTTTGGAGTCTACAGTCACATCCGTGCATGTACCACACATGCGTGTGCACACACATGAACATAAACATATCATATATCACGGAAGGAGGAGGGAAAAAGGAGAAAGGAAACCATAAGAAAGTGGAACCTAAACTTTGCACATTCTGGCAGCTAAATAGCATCAGGTGTATTTGGAGAAGAAAGTAGGGCCACAGACACAGTTTCCCTCCCTGACCACAAGGAAAGGAGGCAGCCAAAGCCTCGTCCCGGTCTTTGTTCAAGAGACTATTAGGAAAACTATCCAGACAGCAGTTTGGGCCTTAGGTTAGGAAGGCAGCCGTGAGTGCTGGAGAACAGGTGAGGGAAGATCTCCAGCCACAGAGAAGAAAAGAGCGGTCATATGAGACATGGGAAACCATGACTTTAGACAGGAACTCCAACTTTGTCTGGGTTGGTACAGTAAATCCACTCAACAAGCCCATAAGTAGGATATATCATTTTTTTCAAAAAAGGAAACCAAGACTTGTGGAATGGCAAGCCCATCTGGCTCCAGAGCCATTCTCAGCCCGTGCTTCAAACAGCTTCTCAGAGCAGAACCTCCCCACGGCATCTTTTATGGACTCTGGTGTCCTAGAACCTGGGCCACGGCTGATCCTGCAGGAAAGATGGAGAAATCCCAGTTGTGGGGCAGGAAGAGTCAGGATTGGGGATTAGGCCGGATCTGACACAGTGCCCTCGTGTCCCTTGGAGAACATCTTAGCTCTTCCTAATAAATGACAGTTCATGTTTCAGTCAGGGGCTACATCTGGTCTGGTTAAGACTTGGGGTTTTGGCTCTGCCCTCATTCTTAATCCAGAGATTCCCCTGGGGACCTGGTAGGTTCTGACACTGCCTGCTCCATCTTCTCAGCAGCAGATCAGAGGGGCGTTCCAGAAAGAAAGCAAACGGGCGTTGTCTGCATACCAGTGTGTGCCTCCCTCACTGAAAAGTGCTGTGCCTCGATAGAGGGGCTTCTGCGTGCTTCATACAAGCCATTACGTCTTATACCGATGGAGCAGCCATTTCCTGGGTTGACTGTAGCTGAGTATTGGAACTAGGTGGCCTAGAACAAGCAGATTGGTCTCTGGTTATGAAAATTGATAGTCTACGGTCGGGAAAATGTCTAGGCCACATCCTTTTTGAAACTCGTGGGAAAGGACACTTACACGCCCGTTGCGAGCTTCTGGTGGCTTGCCGGCAATCTTTGACGTTCCGTGGCTGGTAGAGCCATTCCTTTACCTTCTAGTCCACACGACATTCTTCTGCATCTGTTTTGTCTGCACCCATGCCTGTGTCCAATACTCGCCTTAAATTTATTTGCTTAATTTACTGTCTAGGTCCCTGAGCCTGTTAGCTATGCTCTCTATCCCTGAAACATATCCACGGCCTAATTTCTCCTTCTTATTTGGACACCAGATACATTAAAATATGACCCACCCAATGGCCTTATCTTAATGTACGTAAAGATTTTTTTTTTTTTTTCTGAAATGAGGTCACTCTCTGAGATTCTCACCTTTGGGGAAGAGGCTGGAGTACATTTCAGCTTATAACACACCTATCGGATAAAGGCTTTCTCTTCTCCTTCACAAGCAAAGAAAAAAACAAGGCTCAAAACCAATTGGCCAATGAGTGGTGGTGGGGGGGGAGGTCAAGGGTCAAAATCAGCCTAACTTGAAGTTCTGTGCTCTTCCCACCACAGTGCCTTTTCTATATAGGAAGACTTTTCTGCAGTTTCTTAAAGGGCAAGTTACCTTTTTAAAAATGAGTGTGTTTGCTTGTGATGTTCCCAATCTAGCTACTGGTGCTACTTCACACTGTTGCTTTGAAGAATCTTCCTGTTCGTGCTGCTGGATAAACACCATGAGAAATCCACACTCAAACCCACACTCTCCAGGGGACGCCTAGAGAAATGCGTTCTGGGTATCTCTGAGTGAGTTTCAGGAGGTCTAGAGGCCTTCATGTTGTGTGAACAGCAGGAACCATGTGATGTATTTTACCTCGGGAAGGTGTATTTGCTGTGCAAAGACTCAAACGCGGGGAGATAATCCCATGTTGGCACCCGATACCTCAAAATGAAGTGTGTGGCCTCAGGTGACTCACTTACCCCTGCACCCCACCATCTGGGACCCCCAGGAAACGATGCCCGCTTGCTCTCTGACAGCATCATTTTCGTGGCCTTTGAAGTATCTCAGAAGGGGCTTGGCAAGGGGAAATGCTACATTGACACCACTTAACTGAAAAGAATTGATGTTCATAGAATAGTATTCCGAGGGAGTCCCAGTTTCCCACGGCTTATCTCCATTCCCAAGCCCTGGAACTGGAAGGATTGACCTGGGAGTGAGCCAAAATTACTCCTTGCCATTCTTTTTTTTCAGTGAGAATCTGATTCTACCTGAACCTGAGCACTGGGTTAAGGGAGGCTCAGGGATTAGCTCCCACCAGCCTTTTGAAAGGGAATGTGATCGCTTATCAGCGTTCTCTTCATATCGCTTCTTTGATACAATGTAGCACTGCTTCTCAGGTTCTCGCCTCTGGTTTTTCGGCCTCCTCCAAGTTACTTAATTATATTGTTTTCATGATCCCTTCCCTTCTGGCTTTCAGATATCCGTGTAATTATCAGATTAAGTCCCATGTAAAAATCCTTGTTTGTGGTTTTCCTTCCAGTATGCTAAATATACCTCTAGTAGCAAAGAACTGGCACCGGTACATTGACAGCCCCAAATAGAAGAAAGCCAGATGTAAGCGTCTCCTTGAGCTGTGATAGAGCAGAGGCTTAGGGGAACCTCAGAGGCAGAACACTTAGCTAGCTTGTCTAGACCCTGGGTTAAGTCTCTAACCCTAGAGAGAGCAAGCAGGAGAGCGAGAGCAGGAGGTGCGAACCCCAACCTCATAGTGTGACTTTGTCAGCCAAATTACCTTTACTAACGATTTATCTTTATTGGGAATTTATCTTTACTAACAAGCAGCACCGTGGCAGATTTAAATAAAGAGGAAGCCGGAAGCCATTGCCTCTGACGAGAAGGAACGTGACTCAGTGCAATCAACTAAGGTGCCAGCTCTGATGCCCTGCCCGAACTTACTACTTGCTGAAGGTTCATACCCTCCTCAATACCTCTGTTATTTTAAAAAGAAGATGGAGAGAGATCTGGAGCTTCCTGACTCCTGTGAGAATGTTTTTAAGCCGCTCATTTCCTGGCAATCAGCTATTTGGCCAGAAATGTAGCTGATAGCGAGTTTAATCCTCACATCATGGCCACTGAATGAGAACAAAGGGAAAACAATTTCACTTACACAAATGCCATTGTTAATCACTCATCTGCAGCAGGCTTGTTCAAACCACTAGACTATCCTTCTAGATCAGCACTGCCCTACTGCCGCATCTAAATGAACCACAAGCCACGGAAAATCTATAAATGGTCTTGTTTTCCTCAATTAGAGCATGCTCTCGCTGCTGCTGGACTTCTTTGGGAACTTGGAAATAATGTTTCTAATCACAGCACTTTTCAAAGCTGTAGAGAGACCTGTGTGAGAGACACCAACAATTATTTATCAGTCTACACACCTAGTAGCCATGGTTCCTGGAAAGCTGCTATCCTTAGAAGGTTCTGGTTGGGTTTTGTTTTCTGGTTATTGTATTAGTAATTTTTCTCATTGATGTGCCATAGTGCTTGATGAAAGCAACTTCAGGGAGGATTATTTAGGCTCATAGTTTGCAGATTGGCTCATCATGCCAGAGAAACCATGATAGCAAGAAGAGCCGTAGCTGTAAAAGTGTGGTCTTGCAGCAGCTTGTAATACTGTGTTCGTTGTGCCCATAGTCTGGACACAGTGGCTAGGAAGTGGGTGGGTTATAAGACTTCAAGACTATTTCCAGTGACCAACCCACTTCCAAAGCAAGGCTCTACCTCGCAAAGTTGCCACAGCTTTCCAACACTGTACCATCATCCGAGAGCCATGAGGCGGGGTGGGGGGGTGGGGTGGGGGTGGGGAGCTCAAGACCAGAAATCAGATCTCCAGAACTCACGTAAAGCCTGACATTGTAATAGGTGTCAATAGCCAAAGGATTGTGGGGAAGGGCCAGGAAGGCTCTAGAAGTCTGCTGGCTAGCCAGACTAGCTGAAGAAGTGAGCTTCAGGCTTGGTAACTCTGCCTCTTAAAAAAGGGGGACTAATGATACTTAACAACTTTTTTCGGCCTGTGCACACACACCACACACACGCACACACCACACACCACACACACGCACACACCACACACACGCACATACTACACACACGCACACACGCACACAGAGGGGGGCTATGAAGATGGTAATGCGCTAGAAATCTCATTTTTTTTTTCTTACCTTTTCTTTACTTTTTAACCACAATCATACTTTTGAGAGCCAGCATTTTTCTCGGTGAGATTTAGTGTCCTGCGTCTGCGTCTTGCAGACTGACGCAGTGTGTATGTAGTGTTTCCAGCTTTCCCAGGCAGCACGTTTGACGCGTTCACCACCCCAGTGTGCCTACAAGGCTACCCAGGTTCTCTAGTGGATACTTAGATGCTTCCCAAGTGTGGTGCCTGGATAATGTTCTAACAATCCTCCCCGGCTATGCTTCCTGGTGGATCCGAGAAGTCTCTGGAACACACTCCCTGGAGAATTTCTGAGTCATAAGGGTGTGCTCGTATTTCATCTCACTAAATGCCCTCCAGGATGTTTTTGCCAATTTATAATTCACCCCTGGTGAAGATGAGAACTTCCTCACTTCCCTGTCGGCACTTTTGGATTTTTGTCAGTGGCTGGGTGCATTTTGCCAAAATGGTATCTCGTTTTGTAAAAAAACAAACAACACCCCTGCCATTCTCTGATCGCTAATGAGTCAGTGTAGCTCTTGTTTCTCATGGTAGCTGTTTCAGTTCCCCATCTGTCAGTGGCCTTTTGACGTTCTTTGCCCATGGCTTTGTTGTCATTATTTGGGTTGCCTGTCCTTTTCTTGCATGCTTACAAAGTTCTCTGTGTGTTTTCGACTTTGTCAAGATCTCTCCCTAACACTTCATCTGTCTATGGATGAATGAAAGTCTGTTGTCTAGATGTGTTCCAAACCACTATTTCTCTTATTCCTACATTTCCACAAACACACAAGCTCCTGGTGTGACTGCTATGCTACCTATACTTCCTGTACCAAAGGAGAGGCTTTAGTGCACTAAGAAGCCCAGCACAAAAGGCGGCAATAACAGCCTATGTTGTTTTGGGAATCTCTTAGACTCCCCTGACCAACATCATGGGAAGAGGTACCTTACTGTGATTCTTTTAATGGTCTATGGTTCTTAGGGAAAACTCTGTCCTTCCAAGGGCCATAAATTTATAATTTATCTCAGCTCTTCTATCTATCTATCTATCTATCTATCTATCTATCCATCCATCTATCATCTATCTATCTATCTATCTATCGTCTATCATCTATCTATCTATCTACATTTATATGTGTTGTATATTATTTTAGGTTAATATAGAGGACTATGTTTCTTTAAGATTTTCCAAATATCTTTAGCATTGTTCATCGCTCCTCCCTCCCCTGCTTCCAATGAAAGCCTCCTCCCACCTTTTCCCACTTTCTTCTTCAGATCACCAGTGTCTTGTAATTCTCTTCTCTACAGCCCGCCTCCTGCTATGGTTCTGTTTTTACTTCCCTGGTTTTCTTGTTTACTGTAGGTTATATATTCACACTGGAAGATTTGGAACCTCAGATGAGAGAGAACATGTGATATCTGTCTCTCTGGTCTGGGTCGCCTTACTCAATATATAGAGGTTGAAGGTAAGTTCTTGTGGCTAAAGACACCATGCCCTTTAGGCTCAGGTTTTGGAGGATCTGACCTGTGGGCCTCCTTCTTGAGAACTGTCTTTCACGATACCAGAATTTGCTATGTAAGGTCCCCAAAGGGGAAGCAAACAATTGTACTACCCAGATATAACGGCTATGACCCACAAGAATCACAGGCACGGAAAGAAATGTCTAAAGCTACAATAGCAGTGCTCATATCTTGAGAGAAGACCAATGGCTGTCTGATGTAGACTTAAAACCCACTACACAGGAAGAGAATCATACTTTGTAATGGAAACACAGCCAGCTACCCAGGGCTAGTGAGTTTATGGATCTTACAGGAGAACCTGCATCAGCTTTTTTACTAGATCCACGTAATTCCTAACTGCTTTCCAAATACTTACCTTTGTACCCACAGGTAAATGTAGCTCTCGCCGCCCCTCGCCCATCAAAGAAGCTTCTTTTGGCAGCTGACTGAGACCATTACAGAAAACTACGATTGGACATAAAAGTTAACAATGACTGTGGGGTGCCTGGCCCCAGCTGATCTGTCGAGAACACAACCCCTTCACCTAAGGCTCCCGGAACACTGAAGAAGAGGACGGGCAAAGTATTAGAAGCCAGAAAACTGGGTGTTGCTGTGAGAATGTGTGTCCCAGAGATGACAGGGAAGCTATACCCAAGATACGGCAGTAACATGGCTGCCTTAAGAAGACCCAAATAACGACAATACCAATACATTTGTTAACATGAAAGAAAGGTGGAAATCTCAAAGGGCTCCAACCCTAGACAAAGAACTGCAGGCAACCAGTGATTGCTGAGAGAGGGAGAATTAGTCTTTCCCTAGAATGAGCTCCTAATTCGTTATACAATAACAAGTGGTCAGAACTGAAACCAAATACTATAAGTAACACTAAAAAATGCAGGAGGTTGTATATATATATAATAATATATATATATCAATAATAATCAAAGGATAAAGAGACCATAACTTGAAAGGGGTAAGAGGAACATGAAAAGGCTCAGGGCAAGACATGAAAGGGGGGAAATGATGTAATTATATTCTAATTAAAATTTAAAAATAATTATGAAAAGAAAAAATGTAGTGCACATAGCACAGAGAGGAACTGGGTTTCTTCCCACTTTCGAGTGTAGCACTTTGACATTATTGACCATGTTGCAATGGTACTTAGAGGAGAAACACACTATGCTTCTACTTGCACTGTACCCTTTTCTTTGCTTAAAAAAATAAACAAACCTCTAAACACTGATGCGTTTCAGACACAGCGGGGAATCTGTTGTTTTTGTACTGTTCTCTATAATGAATATGGAAGTGTGTAATTATAAGTCTTCACCGCGTCACTCCAGCTTCCGCTTGCTGATGCTTCCCTGATATTCCTTCCCGCTTGCTGATGCTTCCCTGATATTCCTTCCCGCTTGCTGATGCTTCCCTGATATTCCTTCCCGCTTGCTGATGCTTCCCTGATATTCCTTCCCGCTTGCTGATGCTTCCCTGATATTCCTACTGTTATTTGTTCTTGTTTTCTTTAGTGGTTTAGAGTTGCAAGATGGCTTCGCCATACTTCTCATCTTATTATTTATTGTCATTGTTCACTTTATTCGCTCTCCTTATTTCTACAACTGTATGTGCATATCTCTTTATACACCTATGCACGCATGATACCTGTATCTCCCTCCTGTTATTGCAGGTGGAGCTGTTGGTGACAAATGTTTAACTTTCCTGTAGTGAATATATATATATTGTATAGCCATGCTTATGCCATATTCTTCTGGTGGGTAGACATCCTTGACTTTGAGCTTGGTCGTACAGCCTGTTTCAGCGAGTAAAACATTGATATCATTCCGTTGGCAGCATTGGAGTCACTCATTTGAGCTCCCAGTCACTACAGAAGCATACCTGTGTAGGCTTCTTCTGGGCTAAGAAGAGTGAGAAGCATGGAACTCGGTAGAACTGGAGAACTGGGCCCATGTGTAGCTTGTAAGGAAGTTCTCGGTCTAGATAAGCCAATTCTGAGATGGTCTACAGATGTGTGGAGAATAGACTTTCCTTTTGAAAGCCACTGAGCTTCTAAAGATTATTACTTAACAATGTTTAACTTATGCTTCTTCTCTTGCTTCCTTCCTTCTTTCTACTATGTCCCCTGCTTTATTTATTTATTTATTTACTTATTTATTTATTGATAGCCTTCTTTATAATACTACTGTCCCATTTCTTCAGCCAGGCTAATGTGTTTATGTCTATCTTTTTAAATGACCACATTATCGAAAAAAATATAAGTATTCCTCTTTTCTATATGTTTATTATATTGGCTTGGATCTGGAATATCCCCCAAAGACTCCTGTATTGAGGCTTGGTCCCCAGTGTAGCTGTGTTCTGAGGTGGTTAGATCGTGAAGGCTCCTCTCAACTCATCAATAGACTGATATGTTGATAGACTCATTGTCGATTGGGCTACTGGGAGATGGAAGGAACGGTAAGAAGGACGTAGATCACTGAGGGTACATCCTTCAAAAACTACTCTCTTTCCTGCCCTCTGTCCTTCCTAGCCACCATGTCGTGAACAGTTCTGCTTCCCCGTGATCCTGTGATGTCCTGTCTTTCTACAGGCCCTCGTCATGGAGGAAAGCAACTGTGGGCTAAAGTCTCTGTGCCCTATTAAGTTGTTTATCTCAAGTATTTTGTTCCAGAGCCAAAAAGCTACTGTATTATATATCTCCTATCTACAATCTTAAAAATAAAGTGTAAATTTAATTATTTCTCCCTTTAAAATTCTATTATATTTATTTTACAATTCTATTAATTTGAAGGTAACTAGTAACAGTTGTGTAAATAAAAAGCCTGTTGCTTTGGTTCTTGATAAAACACTGGAGAAAGAAATCTGTTGGAATTCTCAGTCTTGTCTTCATGGCAAGAGAGGTGGAGCTTGGTAGAATGGATGCACTGGGGCATGTAATTTTAGTCTGAACTTCACGAATGAGCGTGCTTGGCTTTGGTTCACTGTTCTGCCGTTTATTGTAAGAGCTTAGTCATCTTTGTATTACTGGGACCTAGCCCAGGTTTTGGTTACATAGTTAATTTTCAGTAAATGTGTGGTAAATAAAAAATATTTAGCATCCCAAATCCTTAATTTATTTCTCTCAAAATAGGGATGATAAATTCCCGACAAAATCCTTGGCAGAGTTTATATTCAATAAATGTTAATTGCTTTCTTCCTTTCCCTTCCCTGCCTCAGGTAGTTACGTGTGGAGCAAATGAGAAAGCCTGTGTTAACTTGCTGTTGTGATCTCAGTTCTGAGATCATTACAGACTGTAATGATCTTCCCCAGTTGTTATTCTTACAATAATTTCTTGAAGAGTAAATTATGAATGAATCCAAATGACAAAATGCAGCCTAGAGTCTGAATCATGTTAGAAAATACAATAAAGCTAATAGGATAACTAATTTGGAAACAGACTTGGGGTCTGCAAAGCTAAGAAACTGACATGCTCTGATACAGAATTTAAAATGTATTTCATTCATAATTTCCCAAACTTTCTTTTTTAGGGGACAGTGATAGGAAATGTCAGTAGGAAATATAATGTAGGCTTTATTTTTGGCATTAAGTGATAAACATTACTTATTTTTTTAAGAATGGAATTGTCTGGGATACTGAGACTGCCATCCAGGACACAGAACACAAAAGGTCAGTACTAAAGAGGGTTAAACACTGAGTCCTTCTTCAAGAGACTGGGTGACTAATTGAGAGATTCTATGGCTGTGTTTCTTTTCTCCCCCTGGATGCTTCTTAAAACAACATGAAGGAGAAACACGATCAATGCCTGAACTATTGAGTTCCTTGCATCACATGGCTGCTCCCCTCAAACCTCAATCTGAGCACTTCCGCTTCCAGTTCATCTCCTCCCCTCCCCCCTCCCCTCCCCTCCCCTCCCCTCCCCTCTCCTCTCCTCTCCTCTTCTCTTCTCTTCTTTCTACTTGTTTTTTTGTTTTTCAAGACAGAGTGTCTCTGTAGTTTTTGGAGCCTGTCCTGGAACTAACTCTTGTAGACCAGGCTGGCCTTGAATGCCCAGAGATCCGCCTGCCTCTGCCTCCTGAGTGCTGGGATTAAAGACGTGCATCACCGCCTGGCTCATCTTAGTTTCTTTAAAACAGAAAGCCAGAGTACTTGGCTGCAGGAAGCAGTACTGGATTTGGCTTTGAGAATTTATAAAGGGATGGAGGGATGCACGGCAGGGAGGTAAACAGCAGGGTCGACACAAAGAAGTGAAGGAAAAGCAAGGGACAGAGCTACAGACAATAAAAGGTAGACTGCTGTAGAGTCTTCTCTTGCTGTATTTGCAGGTGCATCCAGGCTCGCACCATGCTCTGTTGGGAGCATCGGTGAGCAGCCTGCCCAAGCATCCAGGAAGGTCTGGTGCAGTTCTTCTCATTCACCCAGCGAAGGGGCAAGAGTCCCATATATAACCCCCAGTTTTATATGCAAAGTTTATATGCAAAGGGAAGTATGCTTCCCCTAAAGAAAATCTGATTCTATTATCAAAAGAAAATTCTTTGCCAGATGAATTTGGGGTAATTACGAAAAGAAAAATTGTCTGTCATATTGTTTATAATTCTAAAATAAATTTAAAGAAGAGAGATTTTTGCTTCTTAATGAGATTGTGGTCATGTTTCAGATCTAACGTCAATGAGTCATGACTTAAACTTAGTATCCTTTTATTTAAATTGTTGGAAATAATTTGAGAAAACATCGTAGTATTTAAAGATTGAATACCAGATGAGAGCGATTCCTCCGAAAACCAACTTCTGGTGGAGATAAAGAGTGGTAGTTACAGCGGCGAACAAGTTGAGCTTCTGAGCTTCTCTGTTAACCAGTTTCGTAATTAATTCAAATTTCCCTGCTTTGGGGGCTGGAGAGATGGCTCAGCAGTTAAGAGCATTGCCTGCTCTTCCAACTTCCAAAGGTCCTGAGTTCAATTCCCGGCAACCACATGGTGGCTCACAACCATCTGTAATGAGGTCTGGTGCCCTCTTCTGGCCTGCAGGCATACATGTAGAAAGAATATTGTATACATAATAAATAAATAAATATTTCAAACAAAAAAAAAATTTAAAAAAAAATTTCCCTGCTTTACAAATCACAAACAGTATATAAACAAACAAACAGGCCCCGAGAAAGTCTGCCTGTCCTGTAAAATGTGCTTGCTATCTTCTGCCCTTCCCGACACTCCACTAGGTCCCCCGGGCTTCTCTTCTGGAGAAACTGGAGAGATACATGCTCTAAGATATGAGAAGCATGGCTCGAATAGATCTCTCTCATGGCTTCACGAGAAGTGAGGTACTTTTCAATACAAGCAGAAATGCTGAGATCCGGAAAGGAGGGAACTATTTTCTCCCACAGCTTAACATAAATTCTTTCACCTGAGCTGGCGGCAAGAGGTGATTTTTTTTCCAAATAAATTAACCTTTGTGTTCTTTGGGGCCCATAATATGTTCTCATTCTACTGGGGCATTTGAATTATTGATCATCTTGTGTCTTCAACCCCTAGGAGGCAAATTGGAGGAATCAATGCTTTTGAAGCAGTTAAAATGAAAATCACCTTGTGTATGTCTTTCTACCAATTAGCGTTACTAGTTGTTTTCTTAATCCTGACCGTCCCGCATCATGAGTTGGTGACCAGAATGACAAGTTACACTTTGTAGGAGGATTAGAGGCTTTCTTGGAAAGGCAGAAGGGACTTCGAACATCACAGAGCAAAACAGTTTCAGCCGTTTATAGAATCTTGAACACAAACACCATAGACACAGTGTCCACACTGGCTGAGCGTCTCCATCCTCCTGCAGCTCCGTGTTAAACCTTTGGAGAGATCCCATTTGCCACCCTGACAGAGGGCCCATTGCAATCAGGCAAGCCTTTAAAACAACTTAAATATTTGGAGAGCTCTGAACAGGAGAAGGCAAGTGGCGTGTAGCAGTCTTTCCTGAGAAATACAGAAGCCGCGTAAGCCATGAAAAGTATAACGAGGAAGGAAGGCTGTGTTTTGTTCTTTCTGTTGTTTGTGTTGGTGAAAATAGAGTCGCGCTCTGTACCCCAGGCTAGCCTTGGACTATCAGCTTCCTAAGTGCAAGGATTACGGTCTTAAGTCGCCATGCCTGGCCACTGTGCTTTGGTTTATTTCTGTTTGTTCAGTGTTGGGCCTTGAACCAAGGGCCTGTACAGGAGGCCAAGACATTAACCCCCAGCTACGTTCCTAACCACCAGCCCTCTGCATTCTTTATTAAAACAAACAATCAGGATCACCTACAAAGTATCTCCACAGTTACTGAAACTATCTGAGGACGGGAGCTGAAATGAGGAATGTTTAAGAATGCTAGGTTGAAAATTCCTTCTCTGCATTTGTATATCTGACAACAGATTACACATTTCTTTGTAAAGCCCTCATTTCTTTTATCTTTGAAACAAGGGAAATGCGCATTTCAGGCATTGATTCAAAGGTCTGGCAGCTCCTCGGCATGTCCTAGGAATTTAAGACTTTGTAACTATTAGGACAAAGAATGCAGGATGAAGATTAAGCCTCTATTTGCCTGTCTACACCACGTAGGTCTCCAGCTTCCTCCTTTTCCATGGAAGCAGAGTAGGTCTTGTTCATCATGCACCCTAAGCCAGCTCTCCTAGAAAGATGGTTCTCTTTCATTGCAAAGTCACTCTTCATTCCTCGTCCCAGAGCCTCGTCATCCTCTGTCCCCCCTTCCATTGTATATTTAATTACTTCATAGTTTTACTCTGTTGTCTGTCTTACATTGTATTCAGCACCATACAAGAGAGACAGTTTATCTGATTTTTCTCATTCACTGAAGTGTTAATTCAAATGGCCACAGAGGTGGTACTCTTAGCGGGATCACCAATGATGAATAGCCGTTACACTAACTTTAAGTATATATTACTATTATTATTGAGTGCACAGCACCTTGGCTGTTTGCCCAACACGTCCTTGCAAACTCAGGGTCACACACACGGACACACACACACACACACACACACACACACACAGACACAGAGTAATTCTCTGCCACAATTCAATAAGACATGGGATCTTCATGATTAAAATGACCTTAGCATTTGGAATCCTGAAATAATGGCACTCCAAATTAAGTTAAAAATGGGTTAGGTTGCTTGCAGGGAATAATTGCTATTACCACATACCATTCTTCTCTCCTCCCTTCAAAGTCGTTATTGATTTCATTGCTGCTCGGATATTGAGGTGTCTACCTCAGTCTATTGTTTGGGAGAATTTTAGACTCTGATAGAGACTTACATAATTAATGGGAAAGAGGTGAAGGAATAAAGAAAATGGGGACACACACACATATACACACGCTTCTAAAGGAGGTTGTTGCTGTGATAGACATTTTCTTTGGTAAGAGCACAACAGAATTCCTTGTTCCACATTCACTTTCTGGGTGGATGGCCTACTCAGGGCGTGAGGCCAAGGCCCTCGGACAGCTCCAAGTTATTCGCCCCACGGCCATAGTAGGTACTATACAGACCATTTTGATAATTACATTCCCAGAACACCTGTTCTGAATCACCCAGTAATGAACTAAGTTTGTATCTGGACGCTGCCGCTGTGGAGACTGAAGCAGCAATAACGCTTTCGGTTTCACCATGGTTTTATTACCTTCGCGGGCCACCAGGGGCCCAGCACTTCCCTGGAGGGACACTTCTCAATTTAATTAACCTGTGGTCATTTAACCTAAAGAATAGTAAATAAAAGACAAATACTCCCCTTCCCCCCATTTGTCTCTTATGCTGAATTACTATTACTAATAACAAAATAATTAAAATCCAAAATAAAACCACGTAGCTTGGGGGAGGAGTAGGTTCGTCCACGAGGAAGGGAGAAAGAAGCGTGAGAGCCGATAGAGAGCATGCGCACATTGAGTGTGGTTAAACAGTGTTCTCCTTGACTCTCAGCGGCGGTTTCGGAGGCCTAGAAGAAGCGAGACCAGTGCTACGGGGGTAGGATTTCATCTGCCCAACAAGATCTCAAAGCCTGCTGCCAGAACCCAGCCATTCTTATGCTATTACACAGAAGTTCTGGAATGCGAAGTCCCCCCAGGCAAGCAAAGAAGGGGATGATGTAAACTCATGAACAGAGAGACTATGGACTGATGTCACTTTCTCTCCTGAGAGCAGATTTGATGGTGAAAAAGAAGAAGAAGAAAAAAAAAAGGCTTGGGCTTTGAAGAGAGCAAAGAGGGAAGCGCAGTTCAGGCTTTGCAGTTTTAGTCAAGATTTTACCTGGGCCCTCTTAACTGGTGATATTCCCTTCACCGTCTGGACCCCAGGCTACAGAAGGAGGCAATATATTAAGTATTTAGTTCATTTCTGGGTTCTCTCTGATGTAGTATCCTACAGCGCTGGTATAAGACAGGATGGTTTCCAATGGCAGAGGAAGGATTAGCATTAAGGGCACCCTGACCACAAACTCACAGGCTTTTTCATCCACCATGACCAGGCACTAGGGGGCTTGTCTTTAGGAATGGCCGATTTCAAAATACAAACCAAGTCACAGTTGTGACACTTACTTTGAAATTTAAGGTAGGGGTCAGAAGAAATGAGCTAATTTTGTGGATGAGACTGGAAAAAGGAAAATACACAGGAAGCAAGCCCAGCTTCTCCTATAGAACAGAAGGAAAGTTAGATTTGGTGATCTGAATATTACTCTCCAATGCCTATGTGAATCCCCTTTCTAGGTTCATTTAGGTGCTTCGAGTCCATTTGTGTACAAAAGAAGCCATCACCTTCAATCAGCTGTCACCTGCGCTTCTTCCCTGCCCTAACATGCCCTCTCGTTTGTCTTTCCCTGATTAATGGACATTATCTTCCAGTTCCTCAATTAAGACAGTGTTGGAACACACAGCAGACCCTGGAAGACGGCTCTTGGTAATATTGAGTATCATGAGCATGCAATCTCAGAAACATAAACAATATGTTTGTGTCTTTCCTTAATTTCAGAATTTACTGAATAGGGAAAACCTAAGGTTCCATGGTTTTACTAGCAGCATTTTGATAGAGAGACCCATTTTCCTTGATAGTACTGACTGAGGCAAACAGACATTCTTTTATTTCAATCTTAATTACTGATACTAACTCTCATATCACAGAGTGCATATGTGTGTGTGTGTGAGTGTGTGCATGCATGTGTGTTGTGTGCATGTGAGCTTGTGTGTTTATATGACTATATGGCAGGCAAGAGCATGCTACACATCGTTCGAGAGACAGGGGCTTTCAAAGAAGCCTGAGAGACCGAATACGGAAGTTGGAAGGAAAGCTGGGGTGTCTGTAGGGTGAGGCAGCGAAGCTGGAGGCTTCCTGCTGTAGAGTTAGACCATGAAGGTCCCAGGTCTGAGCTGAGTTATTACGTGGAGCTTGGCTATAAAAGTGTAAGGGAAGGAATGGTCAGAGGGATGGGTGGCAGGCCAGACGTGCAGATAGGAAGACAGGCTGACAGTAAGGCCCTGGAAGAGTTGGAAATTCTCCGCCTCTTGGTCCTTGATGGGAGGTCAAATACAGGACAGAAGGGACTGTCGTGACTGCAGGCTTAGATGTTTATCTCTTTAAGGACCAGCTTGGGGAGTTGCACCCTTTCTCTGGTCTGCTAAATTCTCAAGCCTTGTTTTCCTACCATGGTTTAGTATTCCTAGATGTTCTTAACCAGTGTATAGGATGATGTCTTTTACTTCCAAGAATATGTTAAGTATCAACCTGTACTGCGTGGGTGGTGGGTGCCATGCAAATAGTGCCGATGATGTGTCTAGCAAGGTGCAGTGTCTTCCTCCGCTCTCAAAAAGGAATCAAAAGCTGCTTGTGAAGCAGAGCCTCTTGGAGCAAAGTCTGAGAACCAAGAGTTCTATGCAACATGAAATAATCAGCTCAGGGCAGAGCTCGGCCTCGGTACTTCCGAGGGAGTAGGCAGCTTGGTCCCTCTGCCTTTCTCTCCCTGCCTGTCTGCCATAGAAACCAGAATTCTGTTTCTCCAAGGTAGGACCTAGAAAACAGAACTCTTCCTTCCCAACGCAAGCTATGGATGCTGGAGAAATAACTCTCTTGTTTAGAAGAGAGTTTGTTTCCAGAGAGTCTGAGTTCATACCCAGGTAGAGGGAAGGCCGCATCAAAGCCCCAAAGAAAATACCCAGGGGACAGGACTTCCAAGATTGGCTCCCTAGCCTGCTGCCCCTAAATCATATTCTCTTTGCACACTTACCTATCCACACAACTGGCCATTGAAATTAAACATGAAAATTGCCAGTTTTCCAAGGATCATTGGATCTTTATCTCTGAAGGCTCCATTGTCATGGAACTTTGATTCAATACGTCTCTGTTCCCTTTCTTAATAACCTTTTGTTATAAGAGTGTCAGTGTGACCCTTAAGACGAGTGACACAGATTTTCATGCCTTCTGTCTCTGCAGTGGGAGACTGGAAGCACTTTCTTATTTCTCCCCCCCCCCCCCGTGGGTCCTCTCCCTCAGCTGTATCTAATCAGCCATGCTCTGTTGGTGTTCCACGACTTCGTCTTCTATCGCTACTATAATTGCCTAAATTGAACCGAACACGTTACTTTCCACCCCGGCACGCCCCCACTGTGCTCTCCCACCATCTTCAAGCTGAGGACGGGATAGTTCTTCCAGAACCCAAACATTGTGTGCAGCGAGAAATGAACAAGAGAACAAATGAAAGACATATGATTAACAACTTAAAGACACTCTGCAGAACAAATAACCACATAGCAAGAAACAAGCAAGAAGAAGGCAGGTGGTATACACACCCTTTAAGTTTTAAAGTTTTGTAAAATACACCCACGATGAGATCTAAGTTTTAAATAGAAAATTGATGGAGGAAGGTCATTGGTTAATTAATAAAGAAACTGCTTGGTCCTGATAGGTTAGAACATAGGTAGGTGGAGTAAACAGAACAGAATGCTGGGAGGAAGAGGAAGTGAGGTAAGATGCCTCAGACAGAGGCGATGCTCCCCTCTCCCGGGCAGATGCAATGAAGCTCCAACCCAGGATGGACGTAGGCTAGAATCTTCCCGGTAAGTGCACCTTGGGGTGCTACACACATAAATAGAAATGGGAAATCAAGATGTAAGAATTAGCCAGTAAGAAGCTAGAGCAAATGGGCCAGGCAGTGTTTAAATGAATACAATTTGTGTGTTGTTATTTCGGGTAAAGCTAGCCAGTGGTGGGAGCTGGGTGGCAGAATGCAACCTGCAGCTCCCACAACAGAAAATGTGGTGAATTTTGTCAAATTGCACAAACAGGTAGATGACACCCTGCTGGGGAATATTTTCTTATGGTGTGTGACTTTTTTTTTTTTTTTTTTTTTTTTTTTTTTGCTTATGCTGCATTTGTTTAACTCTCTGAAGCTGTGATTTTTTTTTTTCCGCCTGTCTAAAATTCCTGGTGATTCTAATAAAGATCTGAACAACCAATAGGGAGGCAGAAGCAAGAATAGGCAGGGCTGGCAGGCAGAGAGTATAAGCAGAAGGAGAACCAAACAAGAGAAGTGAGGAACAAGAGAACAAGGAGAGGAAGAAACACATCAGGGGACAGCCGCCCAGCAATACAGCTAAGCCATAGAGAAGGAAGTAATGAAAGGTTACAGAAATGGAGAGAGCTAAAAGCCCAGAGGAAAAAATTAAGATTTAAAAAAAAAAAAAAGCTGAGCCGGGCAGTGGTGGCGCACGCCTTTAATCCCAGCACTCAGGAGGCAGAGGCAGGCGGATCTCTGTGAGTTCGAGACCAGCCTGGTCTACAAGAGCTAGTTCCAGGACAGGCTCCAAAGCCACAGAGAAACCCTGTCTCGAAAAACCGAAAGAAAGAAAAAAGCTGGCAAGAAACAAGCCAAGGTAAGATTGGACATTCATAACTAAGAATAAGCCTCCATGTATGATTTCTCTGGGAGTTGGGTGGTGGGCCTCCAAAGAAGCCGAAAGAGTAAAACATCAAACAGCAACACTCAAGTCAGAGCGAGAGCAGTTCCTCCATACTGGACATTTCCTTGGTGCCTTCTTCGCCTTATGACTGAGGATGACAATTGTTTTCCCACATTCTTGTTGGGATCACTCGTGTATCTCCTTTCATGAAATGTCTGTGTTAAATCTATTTTAAAATGTAAGCATCTCTTAGTTGTGAATTTGTGGGAGTTCTTTTTAAATTATGAATTTGAACTTTATAAACTAATATTTTCAAAGTTTTGCCTTTCCATTTCCTTAATTGTATTTTTGGAGGAAGAGAAAAATATTAATTTGATGATTTCCATTTTGAAATTTTTTTTGAGTGGTACTTTGGAGTTTTGTCTCAAAAATTTTAGGCAATTCCAAGACTGATTTTTTTTTTTCTGTTTTCTTTTAGAATCATGTAGCTTGAGCCCTTTAATTTGGCTACAGAGGCTGTTTTGAATTGTTTTTTTTTTTGTACATTGATAGCAAAGTTCTTAGTGTTTTGATCTTTCTGTTCAGCAACATTTATTTAAAATATACGTTGCTTGTTAAATTGGAAAAAGTATCAGTTGTCTCTGTACGTGTGTTTCTGGGTTCCATCTGACATGTCTCTCCGTTGTCTGTCCTGATGGCAGTTCCAGTTTGGTGACCATCACAGCTGCAGAGCAAGCTTTGAAAACAAGCAATCGAGTGTCCCAACTTCCTCAAAATTGTTTGATCCCAAGACCTTTGGACTTTGTCATTTTATAAGCTGTTGATTTTCACAAAGAAAGATCAGTTGGGATTCTGACTGGCTTCATGTAACATCCTTAGGAATTTGTGAAGATTTATCTTATTAATAGCAATTTTTCTAACATGCTGTGAACTTGCCAACCTTGTCCATGTCTTCAGACAAATCTCACTTATTTTCCAGTATAATTTTAGTTATATTTATTTTTGCATTCTTGATGGGTTTTGAAGCAGCAACAACTGTTTAATTTCTTAGTTTTTATTTTCCGCTAGTATATAGAAATATTGGAAATCTTATACACAATCATGTGCATAGATGAATAAAATTACCCTTGGTTTTCTTTCTTTTACAGTCTTTGTGGTCCTTATTTCTTTTTCTTGTTTCAAGACTCCCAATACAATTTGAATGTAAGTGGTGGGAATCCGCACTGCTCAAACAACTAGATAGAGAGGTCCAGCCATTCTCTGCTGGCTGTCATGGAAACAGAGTTTTAGTAGATCTCACTCACTGTGTTGAAACAAATTCCCATATATTTTTGGTTTACTGAAGATACTTATCACAAATGAATGTTGAATTTTGTCAAATATTTCCGTACACCTTAAAATCCTCGTATTTATTCTCTTTTTAAATAATGTACTGTTACATTGATTGTTTTTTCAATATTCCTGGGCTAAACCATGATATACTTTTTTTTGATGTTTCACTGAATGTAACTTGTTAATATTCTGTTAAGGATTTTTGCGCTATTGGCCTGCAATGTCTTATAACTAAGATCTTTTGATAGATTTTTGTACTAGAGCTACGCTGGGATTTTAAAGTAGGTTGAAGTAAGTTGATTATTTGTGCTTCTTAGTTTCCTGATTACTGCCATTTTAAAATATGTCTTCACCCTGTCTTGAAAAACCAATATATATATATATATATATATATATATATATATATATATATATATTTATCTTCATCAGTTTTTAAAAATTATTATTATTGCTCTAAGCCAATGACTGACTCTTAGCAATCTCGAGCCATCTTAAATCAAAGTTGTTGGGCCCCATACCCGGAACTACTCATCAAATAAGTTTGAAAACAGACCAGTAATTTGCATTTTGAAAAAAAATCATTCATTTTATTTTTACAATTAGCAGGTAGAATATTAAAAATCATGATAGCTTATTCCCAACAGTGTGTCTGAATGATTCTTCCTCCCTCCTCATCTCCCTATCCACTAAGCCCCACCCCTGCCAGACCTCTCCCTCCCCCTCCTCTCTGCTCTCCTGTCAGATGTGTCTGTTTGCTGCCCCCACTCCTTAAGTGAGGACACCCAATGTCAGGAAGATAAATCCAGCATGTTCCCTTTCATACACAGACGCTAGCTTATAATATCTACATGCATAGCTACAAATGGGCTTAAAAGCCAACAAGTCATTATGTGGTACCACTGATTTTGATCCACTGTCTCAATTTGGAGGACTACTTTTTCAGAGGGGAGAACATGTATCCTTAGTTCATCGTAACTGATTTAGAATTAATATTCTTCTTCTTTACATAAGATTTGTGAGTGCCATAGCAATAAAATTCTGTCTTAACCACATTTTTTCTGCTATTGTTTCCATATGTACTCTGGTAATGAAAATTTGTTTCTATTTTGAGTGTTCTGCTTACAGCATATTTAAGAAGTGAAAGTATATTTTATAATTGACACCATATATAATTTTATATTTTCTCTTTTCATTCTATAGATGCAAATTTTTAGCTGCTATCACTTCATTCAGATTGAAAAAATGAACTCTTTATCATTTCTTGAAGTGTCCATATGTTGGAGTTCTCTCTATTTCACTGGTCTGAAAACATGGATTTTAGCCCCATTTTAAAAAGTGACATTTTTGCAATGTCCATACTTGGTGGAAAACATCACTCTCCTTGTCTTGAGTGCTTTAAACAAGGCCCCACAGCGTCTTTATACTAAGGCTGTTTCTGCCAACAAATACACCATTTTCTCATTTTTCCAAGTCTTTTCTTTCTTTGGCTTTTTAAAATATTTTTTTTCATCTTTGGTCTCTGCCATTTGTTATGTATCTGTGTATTTGTTTATTTTGATTGGTATAATTATGCATATTTATGAATTACAATGTGATATTTTGGACTCATGTATGTACTGATTAGTGATCAGTCAGGGTATTTAATACATCTGCTAACCTTAAAGTTTCATAATTTCTTCATAATTCAAATTCCTCTCTTGTATTTTGATTGCTATAAAGTGTTGTTATTAAAGTCACATAGTATATCATAGAATACAGAGTGGAATCCAGGGCTCAGACAGCGATATCCTAGCCCACTCTTTGATATTCTCCCCTTCTCTGGCAGTCACGGTTCTGAGCTAAGCTTCCAAGCTAACAGCTTGTGAAAGAACCCACTTACGAATTAGGTCACATGGTGTTTGTCTTTCTTGAGTTTGTCAAGTTTCTTAGACTTATCTATTGATATATGTATCAAATGGAGGTAACTTTTGGTACTAACTCTTCATGGACCTCGTTTCTCCCTCACTCTCTTTCCTTTGCTGCTGCCTCCACTTACACACGTGGACTACATGATGCCTTCCCAACCGTGAGCCTTTGTTCATCTTTATCCCATTTTCCAGGTTCTTATATCTCTCACTCTCTCTCTTTCTCTCTCTCTCTCTCTTGGTTTTTTGAAGCAGGGTTTTTCTGTAGCTTTGGAGCCTGTCCTGAAACTAGCTTTTGTAGATCAGGCTGGTCTCAAACACACAGAGACTGCCTCTAGGGTACTGGGAATAAAGGTGTGTGCCACCACCACCCAATTCAGGTTCTTATCTCTTGACCTGTCTTGGATAGTCAATCTTTCTTATACAGTTTTTTAAAATCTATTTTATGTATACCTGCACACCAGGAGAGAGGACATCAGATGCCACCAGAGATGGCTGTGAGCCACTGTGTGTTTGCTGGGAGTTGAACTCGGGACCTCTGGAAGAGCCCGTGCTCTCAAGCTCTGAGCATCTCTCCAGCCCCACTTCCACTGTTTTGAAGGCTGTTCACCCTCTACAGTGAAAATTTCATTTTTTGTTGCTCTTCCCACTTGCAGAATTTCATTCATTCATTTACGGTTTTCACCTTTCTGCTGATATTTTCCTACAGCCCGGTCACTATGACCACATTTTCTTTTATGTCTCTGAGCACGGTTAGGCTAGCTGCTTCCACGTCCCCGTCACTCTTGTCTAGGCTGATTATCACTTCTGCCCTTTATCATGGGGCATGCTTGCCTTTCTTTTCCAATGTCTACAATGTTTCTTTTGCATGGTGAGCCCTGGGAATGATAGAATATCAGACGGAATTATATCATGTTAGAAGAGTGTTGAACTTCGTTGTGAGAAACAGTTAAGTAACTAGAGAATGGTAAGGTTCCATCAGGATTATTGATTCATTGGCTGCCAGTGGCTGATTAGTTGACTTAAGACAGGCATATTTTAGTTTTGACAATCTTTTGGTGTGGTCCTTTCTCTAGGATGGGGTCCTTGCTCCCTAAGTGTGGCCGTTTAGGGCTCTTGGCTTGAATGTCCAAATGCCTTGTGATATCTTTCTGGGTATACCAAAGCTCCAACATTTCCGAGCTCAGCCTCCTTCCTGTTCTTGCCATTCAGTCCTCAGACCTTCTCCTGGTCCCTCTTAAATCCTGTCATGAAAAAATGTCAGCCTAATCCACCGAGGGTCAACAGCCCATCCCTGTAGAGCTCTAGGGACATCACTTTTAGAAGTCTTTCTTTGCTGGTAGCCTGCCTAAGTGCACCATAGACACTTCTGCAACTTAGAGTTCAACCCGGGACATTTTAGCTCAACAAGACTTGTTTTCCACTTAGACCCAACTTGTTACACTGGGAAGGAACGTCTCATTCACCTAGCTATGAGATCCTCTACTGTTTCCCTCCTCTCTGGGAGCCTCTCACTGCCTGATGGCACAGGCTGTCTATGATTTTCTCCCCATTACCCTGGATTGTGGATATGAGCGGGTTTAGTATCAGACTTGGACGCTATGGTAATTTTTTTATATACAAACTTCTACTGACTAAAAGCTGAAACATTTGAGCTAAAGGCCTCTACTTTATACTCCTTTTGTCAAAATGGGAAGAGAGAGCGCAAGGGATATGTGTGGCATAGTCACTGAAGTCCAAGGCAATCCATCGGCTTCGAATTGGTTGCCTCTCTGATTCTAATAGGCACTTGTATCTGTGACCCCTGTGTGAAGGCAAATATTCTCCCACATAGGTAGCATGCCTATAATATAAAAATGATTGACTTATGAATGAATGGTTACATTCCCCACCATTGCTTTATTCTACAACAGCACCCAGTTGCCCCACGTTCCTTCTGGGGATGTAGATATCTCATGGAGGAAAGAAGCAAAGAAGCTGAGACAGAGACATGGGATGAAGCTAAATAAGACCAGTGCCTCATCTGCATGCAGGTAGAAGTTCTCTAATGAGCGGTCAAAGGCCATGCTGTCTGATGCTATTCTGTTTCCAAGGGTAAGATATGTTTATGCCTTTGCGCCAACAAACCTCTCCCTTGCTTAAAAGCGTCTTAGATATTACTTTCCTGGAAATTCAATTTGGCTCTGCCCTGAATTTTATACCCATATTTTTGCTTGAAAACGCAAAGAAATGGAAAACCATAATTGTTCTGTTTATGTTTATGTTTGTGTTTGACAATCAAAGCTGCTTTTTTTCAAAAAAATTATTTATTGTGTGTATGTGAACATAATGATCTCAACGGCCATGTTTTGACTGCTTTCTAAGAATAAGGCCTGCTGTTGGCATTTCATGCGAACAGAGCCATTGAACGCTAACCACTACCCTGTGAAGCACAAATGAGCGAGCGAGGCACAGAGGGCTTGAGAACCTTGCCCAGGATCAAATGGAAAATAACTAGTGAAGCTGGAATCTCAACTATCTGAACAGAAAAACAGGACCGTGTGCCGGCCAGGTTGTGCTCTCTGATGCTTGGAGCGTAACGAGGACAGAGGCTACATCAGAATCAGCTGCAGACGGCCCACCCGCTGGCGCTCCAGCTCGCGGGATCTAACCGTCTTTCAAATCTGGAGCTGCAGAGACTTAAGTGCTCACTGTGAGAAGGAGACCCTTAAAGTCTGTGTCTTTTTAGAGGGGAAGTGAGTAACGCATTCAGAATAAGCCACCAAATGTCGCGTGGGGATGTGCAATGCCCGTGGGAAGTGGGTCCCCGTGGCTATGTTCTCCCCGACTTTGCAGCTCGTGCTGTGTATCAACCTTGCATCTGTTAGCCCTAGAAAGCAGGAAGACTGGGGCGCACAAAAACCGCCTTTAGTGTTGTCTCTGCCAAAAAGCCAGGAAAGGCTTGGATGAGAGGGCTGGGTAAACCTTGAGAAGTGTTATCTCTTCGCACTCTGGGGGATGAGCATTAAAACTAGAAAGGGCCCCGTGGATATTTTTCTCCAGCCCTATCATATTACAAAGAGGGCAACGAAGGCGAGGGATGATGTGTCTTCCTCAGCGACTACCTGGGTCACAGCGCAGTCAGGACCCTCAGTCGCAGTCTTGACCGTGTGGTCTTTGTAGGACACCAGGATGTTTTGACTGGGGTGGGGGTAGGATTCTGGGTTCTATTCGGAAGGTGACCCCACACTAGCTTCTGGCTGCAGAAACAGGGTAGCGTGGGGCATGCAGGAGGCAGGAGCTGGCAGTGGGAGGGCGATGATGAGTCAATCGTGAGCCAAAATACCAGCCATTAAAAATAGAGCCAACTTTTCTTCTGTGTCACCCAAACTTTCATAGACATTTCCAAGCTGTCTTCAGGGACTGGAAGTCAAGGGAAACAAGATCTTACTTTACTTTGTGGGTTAATTCTCTATTGATTAATGGCAGGACGTAAAGAAAGTTAAATAAAATGAGTTTGTTCCACGTGATACCTCTCACTTGCTTCGATAGTTTGGCATGAAGCCTCTGGCCAGAAACTCTTTAGGCATGGTAGCCCGTGGCAGTGAGGAAAAATGGCTGCACAAAGGTGAATGGATTTCCCAAAGACTGCAGATCTGCTCAGCCCACAGATAAGATCATGAACTTGCAAGCATTTGCCATTCTCTCTATGAGCTCAGCCATCAAACCAAGTACAATAAATCTGAATTTAATGGGAATATCAAGATGAGGGCAAATTTTGAATAGTGGACAGAGCTGGGTTATTGTGCTCATATGCCCACTAGCCATGTGTGTATGGCTGGTCACATAACTTAGTTTCTCAACCTGCAAAATAATGGCGATTCTTGACTTTTGAGATGAGTCCAATGGCTGTCTTTACCTTTCACAAAAGGACTTGCACATATTCAATGTTTATGGAATAGATTATTCTAATTCCTCATATTAGCCTCAAAATCTTCAACAGAAGCACAAATAAAAGACCTAAAATTGTGTGATCAAGGTATCAGTAGGAATTTCTCAGCCCAATTGCAGTGTGCCTTTGAGTCAGCATTCTTCAAGGCATGGTTAATTATTCCTTTCTTCAAATGACACTGCAGATATTCCTCTTGGCATGCAACAGGTATAAGATGACTTTTCAACCTTTCTGAAGATTCTTAACTTATCCAGAATTAGAAATTCTCCAGGTAAAGCCATGTCCCTGCTGATTTTGGTATGGTGTTAGTATGTGCACGGGTTTCAAAGAGATCAGAGTCAAAAAGAATAAAGATTATCAGTACACTCGGTTCCCACTCTTGACCAGGGATATAAGCTTTCCGATATACTTCTATCAGCCATGCATTCAAGTGTTGGAAGAGGCAAATGGATAAATCATGGAGAAAGGGGAAAAGTAACAGTTTATGGTTTGCAATCACAGGAAAAACAATCAGCAAATGGGAATATCATGAACTAATTGAAACAAGTTCTCTCTCTCTCTTTCTTTCTCTCTCGCGCTCTCTCTCTTTCTCTCTCTCTCTCTCTCTCTCTCTCACACACACACACACACACACACACACACACACAGAGAGAGAGAGAGAGAGAGAGAGAGAGAGAGAGAGTCTCTATGCAGTTATGGCTATCTAGGAGTTTGCTATGTAGACCAGGCTGGAAAGGAATTCACAAAGATTCACATGCTTCTGGCTCCTGAATGCTGGGAGGAAAGGTGTGTACCACCATGCCAGGTCTGAGATGTCTTTTCTGAGAATGCTCCACCTGTTCAAAATCTTGAACTCGTGGTACTGTATTTACAATAACTAATGGCCCCTTTCCTGGTCAGAGATGGAAGCCGACCCAGTCTGAGGGACTCTGCTGCAATGCTGGCCCTAGGGTGATAATCAGTTGCCTGGGAATCTCCACTAGGGGATATGACATGGTTTTAGGCTACCACGTGAAGTGAGAGAAAGCAAGTTGGTGTATGAAATGGTGGTGGAGACCAATGACCCATAGTCACAGGATGCCTGGTTGGGACTCTGCGGGTTCTTACTGAGCATCAAGTCTGCTTCTTGTCTTCCAAAAGGGCAGGGCTGTCAAGTTCTCAGAGAAGGGCATGGGTGCGGCCAACAAATCCTCATTTTCACACATCTGAATTTGTGTGCTGCTTGTATTTTAAAAATCCCTTTGCTGAGACAGTACCTGAAATGGGTAAATGTTAGAGGCTGTTCTCGACCACTCTGTGTTAGGATTATCTGGCTGGGCAGAATGCATTTCAGACGTGGCAGCACAGGGGCCCAGGGCCTTAGCCAGGATACAGTTGTGACGTCTTTATTCGAGGCCACCTGGTGCAGTTCTTGTTTCCTTTGCACCAGCATGGCTCCTGCCTCACTAGACTGGAGGCTTCTTCATGAGATGCTACCACACCCATCTCCTCACTCCCTGGAGCACCTGCATTGCACCATTGACTTTTCTGATGGTATTTATATAAAGACGGAAAAGAAAAACTTTTTATACTTCAATAATTTTCTATTTGGGCAAAACTTCTTTTGCCTTGATTTAGGAAATAACCGTATTTCTTTTCTTTTCACTGTAACCTGCATCTCTTCTCAGTTTTGTGTCAACGAGGAGATAGGTTTATTTAGCCAGTAATTTCCACTGCAGAAAATCTTGGGCCCAGATTGCCCTGCAAAAGCAATATGTTCTGTTTTATTTTTATATTACATTATATTTATTTTAATTGCATTCTCCATCTGGTCAAAGATGGCATTAGGCACTGTAAATGAAGAAAAGAAACAAAGAGAGAACTAGCCACGGTAATAACCAAGATCATTATTTCCAAAATAAATCCATCCAGGGGCACAATAACCTCAATGCGTGGGCAAATTCCATGGCTCTCTTCAAAGAGAACTCTGGGAGAACTGTAGGAAAGAAGGGAGATGAAGATAAAGTGATTGATGCCTCCTGGTGTCTGTATGCTTTGTATGGCCTGGGATGTGTTCTTGCACTCAGCCCCTTTCCACATTAGTTCTTAGACAACTTGTGTGTGTGTGTGTGTGTGTGTGTGTGTGTGTGTGAGAGAGAGAGAGAGAGAGAGAGAGAGAGAGAGAGAGAGAGAGAGAGAGTCATTAGACAACACAAGTAAGTAGTCTTAAACTATCGTAGGTGCTTTGATTATTTCCAAAAAAGTTCAGAAGGATGTAAATGCAGTTTGAAACTAGAGAGGACATGCACACACATGAAAGGTCATTTTTCTGCTTGTGTCAAGAGATGTTTCTGCAAAGCTGCACTAGCAATCGGAGGACTTCCAAATGAAGCCGGTAGGACTGCAGTGATCAGTGCTCCAGACACCACATCGGTAAGTCAGACACACCCAGGGAAGGCAAGTCCCTGAAAGCCAGGTCAGGATGCTGCTCCAGTGATTATCATGGCTGCAGGCTCGGCTGCTCCTGTTTTTGAACGTGAACAAATGACAGGACTCTAGGGGAGGGTTTGCACATGAAAGTTTGCCAGAAACAAGTGGGTGGTGACATTCCCAGACTGTAATCCATTCCTCCTCCCACTCCCAGTAGTCTGTCACTTAGGATAGTTTGTGTTTCAAAAAAACAAAGCCTTATTTGAAGTGGCTAAGGCAAATAGTGTAATTTTTTGGTTCACACACAGATGGATTCAAGAGACAATGATTTCAGATATGGCTGAAGGCAGCAGAGATCAGCCATGTTCTGAGGGGCAGCATGGCTAGGAGGGCTTCCTGTCTACCCAAGCTGTCGCAGCTTTCCTCCAGGGCTGGTTTCAGGTTCAGCTTCCAGAAATGGCTTTGATATCATCAACACCAGCCAGAAGAGAGAGAGGAAGGGCGAGGGAGAAGGCAAAGAAGAATGGGAATCTTTCCCAGTTTTAATAAGCCCAAGGAAGCATTTTCCACTGACTCCCCTAGGAAGAGTCTCCCTGCATTTATTGCTCCTAATTGGATCTTGTGTTCACTTCAAAGGCAATCCTTGTAGGTGTGGAATCGTGGACAGCTGGAAGTGATAGGACTCCATCCTGGAGCAGAACAGCTTCTGTGTCAGGGGTCAGGATTTTTCCCAATGGGAAATCAAACATGCTCTCATCACGGAAGAAGAAATGAGTGGTCGGTCCCGAGAGAAGCATGGCAGATGCCCTCACCTACTGCTGTCTTATGTAGACTCCTCTCATCTTCAGCATATTTTACAGAGCAACAAAAGGACGGGTGTAATTATAAAAGTCAGAAAAGGGCAACTGGCATTTATCAGGCCCTCTGTGTTTTGAGAGGTTTGGTAGGCTCTGTCCTTGAAAGAGCATGTTACAAGGAGGAAGGCAGAGTTATATTACAATAAATAACTCTGGTGTAGACCGTCTCGGTACCCCATTCACAACCTTTTACCGGGCGGTAAAGTCCTCCCCCAGCTGCCAGTCACATGGGTGGTTCACAGCTTAAAGCCTCACTCTTTCTCGAAGATGGCGTGAAGAGGCTAGCTGTGCTTCCTCTCCGCCATGGCCGCAAACCCGGGACACAAAAGTCTGTGGAGGCACAAAAATGTGAGGCTAGTCCACCTCATCTGAAGGTCAGACAGTTTGAGTTTATTTTGCTCTCTTGGAGTTGTTGACAACAACTGTGGCTGCACACCCTGACCTAGGGTGTGGTTCCTGGGTGTTTTGGACATTAAGATGGCGCGTAGAGGTGGATCTGCTCCACCCTGACCAAAGGTCAGAGAATTCAAGCAGACTTAAATAGGGAGTTTGACTTGGGGAATGGCTGCTTGCAGGATACTTGGCCTAGGGTGGGTTCACTGCCCCAAACATTTAATGCTTTGCTTACAAAATAATGGCTTGATGTCTCGAGTATTGGAGCAAATGACTGTTCTGGTTGTCCTTTGTATCAAGCGAAAGAAGTCTTTTGTCTTCTTCTGCCCTTTCACATTGGGGTATAAAAGTGTATGGAAAAAAATGTGGGGGGACTCAGAAGTCAAAACTCAAAATTCAGCATCGGGTTCCGCTGAGTTGCCCTCCGGGTACTATCCTGGGTCTCTGTGTTTCTTTCTTGTCTCTGTTTCTCCTACCTAATGTTTCTAACCCTCACACCCCTACCCTGAAACGTTCGAATCTGTTGTGGTTAGGATTCCAGCTAGAGTCATCCCCAAAAAGCGTGGCTCACGACAAAATTCCATTCTCCTCTCTTCACTCAAAAACAAATCTATGATGTGGTTTATCTCTAGATACTCCTGTACCTTAGACCAACTTGGGATCACCTAAAACTGTCTCTTTATTCAGATTTCTCTCCCTTTTCATTTTTTTCTTCCTAGACAACTTCTTGAATAAGTGTCTCCTCAAAAAATGCATTGCTGAACCTTTACCATGGCTTCAAGTTCCACAGATACCGGACTCAAAACAGAGGGATCTGGATAGAGAGGAGTAAAACACAAACTGATTAAGAGATGGAGCAGGAGTTAGGAGGGAGTCACCTCCTAACTAGGACTGTCTGTCTTCAGGTCACGATCATTCCCACCAAGGTGACTGAATATAAAATAGAAGCTGTGTCAGAAAGAATGAGGATGCCACAAAGGACTAAGGCCATCTATGTATGTAGGCTCTTTACATTTCATCTCAATGCCTCCTTCATGGTTTCTTCTCTACTCCCTAGACTTTGGGAAAAAAAGAATCATAGATCTTGAACATTATGAATATTAGCCCCCTCCTCTACTCAAAAGACTAGACTGGATGCCAGCATCCTGAGTTTTTGTTCAGGAGAAGGAGATTTAACTGATTCACTTGTGCCAAGGAAACTTTGAGCCAACCAATTTCAGGCAAGAAGCAAACCTTTCGGATCCGTCTAGCATTGTGAAAGCCATATCCCAGAGGCAGAGCCTTTGTAGCCACATAAGAGAAGAGATGGTTCCCCAAAGACCTTATGAGTGCTCACCGCAGTGATGAATGCAGCATGGTCTGAACTCTGCTGCCCTGAAGGTCATTTCTGCCTCTTTAGCCATCGTGTTTGCTAGTGATGGAGGCGACCTGGATCACTTCCTCACGCTCACACTTCAGCTGCAAGGAATAGCTCATGCGCTAGAGGACAAAGCAAGGACACTGAAAGCCTTCAGTAGACTTAGTGCCCTAAGCAATACGTTGTATGTAACAAAATGAATAAAGACTCTTTAACTAGATTAAATTGAGTTGGTAATAATAGCTTGAAAGAAACATGACTTGACAATAGGTAGTTACAAAACAAAATCTGGGATTTTACAAGCTGATTGTTCAATGAGTTGGTTCCTAATAAAGGTTTTGTCATTCCATTTACATTTGTGAGTATGGCATCTAAGTCAGAGTAGGGAAACGGAGTCTGGAGAAGGTCAGTTTTTTCCGATATTCTGCACTTGTCAGGCCATAGGTACGTTCAGATACAGAAACTTTACTTCATAGGCCAAAGAGACATGAACTCAAGAATGCTCGTTCATGACACACCTATTTGCTGCTAGACACTACTGGCAGATTTGGAAACTCAGGCCATGATTAGGTGGGTTACCTGGAAATACATTTTTAGGGAAACAAAGCTGGAAGTGTCTGATGAGCGATTACTAGAAGCCACAGAGTTGCTGTCTTCTGGTATTCAGTAAGTTGTCATGTGAGAGAAGAAATGATACTGGTCTTGGCTGTTTAAGGGAGTGAACACTGCCCTCCAGATGTCTAGAAGAGAGAGAGACTGAAATGGAGTTCATATGGAACAAGCTGGCCACTATTTATAATGCTACAAGGAGCTGTGTGGGCTCCTGGGTAAGAAAAAGCAACAAGGCCTTTCTCACCCAGCTCTGGATTCTGAGTCTTAAAATACTGGTCAATCTGCCCTAGTGCATGATGGTCTCCCTGGTGCAATAGCGGCATGACTGCTTTGAGGTAACCAACCACTTTATGATTAGATTTTCGACCTACTCTGCAGGAAAAAATATGTATATGATGTTGTAAATCTGTAAACCTGGGTATGTTGCAGTAAAATGGATATGTAATCAAACTATCTGGTAAATATTCGGTTTACACCTTTAGACCTGCCCTGCTATCCACTTTGCCCAAAGAATCTTCTATTTACAGTGAGTGACAGTTAATACAGAAACTCATAACTGATCAAAATGTTGAGAACAAATGACTGAGCAGCTGTAAATAGGACACCTATACCAATCCTTTAACCCCCAGGGAAGATCACGAAAGAAAGGATAAAAGGAGCTCAAGGGTGGAGACAAGTGCTATGAGGTGTTGTCTTTCAGATACGACATGGCCAGGTAATGATGAACATTCAGTAACCGTGGCCACCTGCACAAGACCAACACACAAAAATAAAATTGGAAAGAAGGAGGTGGCTATTTGAGGGAAAGAATGGGGTTTGTAGGAGTGGGAGATTTATTAAATTAATTAATTAGATTTATTAGAGAGTAGCAGGTGTGAATGTATTCACAATACATTATAAACATATATGAAGTTGTCAAAACCTTGTTTGAAAAAAAGTGCAACAGGAGGGAAGAAAGAAAGGACTTAAAAAAGAAGGAAAGAAAGAAGGAAGGGAGGAAGGAAGGTTGGAGAGGTCATTTGTGATAGAATAGACTTCTTCCTAAGAAATTGGTCTACAGTCTCTGGAAGTGCCAGGAGTACACAAACAGCTAGTGGCAAAGTCCAGTCCCATGAGCTCAACATTCCCTACAGCTCAGGCTCCATGATAAGTGATGTGCTTTCAATATCTCAAATTCTCACAGCATCTTAGGAGGCCAGAAACAAATGATTAACCTTGTTTTACAAAGTGGTTTCTGATTCTGAAGATGATCTCATTATGTATAAATTCAAACATCAGACTTTGAATGCGCCTGTAATTCTGGTAGGAAAGCAGCTAAGGAAGTTCTTGTCTTAAAAGGAGACTTGTTTAGATAATTATAAAGGATTGCTACTGGATCAATGTAAGTAATTTACTGAGTCTCAGTTTTGGCCCCGTTAAGTCCACGAACTTTGGAGTCTTTGCCAAACATAGCATACCTTGATTCTAGGTTGGACCGTTTGGGAGGGTTAACGGGATAATAGACAGGCTAAGCTTCTTCCACAGTGTCAGCAAAAAGCAAACCTGTACTAGCAAGGCTCAGCTAGGTTAGACTGAGGAGATGAGTGACATCCCAACTGATGTGGCCTAACTCAACAACTCCAGCAAGGTTGACAAGTGAGTTGTCCTGCCATACTCGGGAACCCTTGCCGATAGAGGATCCATCTCCCCAAGTGAGAGGGCAAGATTCTCCAAGAGTAGAAAAGTGGGGTTCGCTGACATTGGTTCTGACTCTTTCTAACTGGGATGATGTTCACCCTGCCCACACTGCTACCCACTTGATGGGAAATCTATGCCAACCAATTATCTTTAAGAGGTGGGACCAAGTTAGGGTGTGGCTATCTGGGACCTGGGGAAAAAAAAAACGGGCATGTGGCCCAGGTGTGCTCTTCTGTGGTTCCCTCGCAGCACAGCTTGGACTTCTCGTTCCTGTATCGTGAGTTTCCCCTTATAATGAATAAAAATATAATTGCTGTATCTTTTAGCTAGCCTGGGTACTTAACCAAATCGAGCTGACTTCTACACCCACTCACACTTGACTTTGGAGTTGCAGATCAGAATGTGAGACTCTCTAGTACAATGCCACACAGATTTGGGATACACTAGTATCTTCCGAGATAGGATTCTGATGGCAGTAAAGAGTCAGGGTTGGTCTTTGAGTTATAAGTGTGATGGATCATTGAGATTTTCTGGAAGTAACCAGGTTTGGGGGCACACCCTTGTAATTCCAATGTAAAGGACATTGAGGTAGGAGAATTGTGAGTTCATGACTATCTTGGGCTACATAGTGAGACTTCTTTGTTTTTTTAATTTATTTATTTATTAAAGATTTCTGTCTCTTCCCCGCCACCGCCTCCCATTTCCCTCCCCCTCTCCCAACCAAGTCCCCCTCCCTCGTCAGCCCAAAGAGCAATCAGGGTTCCCTGCCTTGTGGGAAGTCCAAGGACCACCCACCTCCATCCAGTTTGGTGAGCATCCAAACTGCCTAGGCTCCCACAAAGCCAGTACGTGCAGTAGGATCAAAAACCCATTGCCATTGATCTTGAGTTCTCAGTAGTCCTCATTGTCCGCTATGTTCAGCGAGTCCGGTTTTATCCCAGGCTTTTTCAGACCCAGGCCAGCTGGCCTTGGTGAGTTCCCGATAGAACATCCCCATTGTCTCAGTGTGTGGGTGCACCCCTCGTGGTCCTGAGTTCCTTGCTCGTGCTCTCTCTCCTTCTGCTTCTGATTTGGACCTTGAGATTTCTGTCCGGTGCTCCAGTGTGGGTCTCCGTCTCTGTCTCCTTTCATCGCCTGATGAAGGTTAATATTCAGGAGGATGCCTATATGTTTTTCTTTGGGTTCTCCTTATTTAGCTTCTCTAGGATCACTATTTATAGGCTCAATGTCCTTTGTTTATGGCTAGAAACCAAATATGAGTGAGTACATCCCATGTTCCTCTATTTGGGTCTGGCTTACCTCACTCAGGATGGTGTTTTCTATTTCCATCCATTTGCATGCAAAATTCACAAAGTCCTTGTTTTATACTGCTTAGTAGTACTCTAATATGTATATATTCCGTACTTTCTTCATCCATTCTTCCATTGAAGGGCATCTAGGTTGTTTCCAGGTTCTGGCTATTACAAACAATGCTGCTATGAACATAGTAGAGCATATACTTTTGTTGTATGATAAAGCCTCTCTTGGGTATATTCCCAAGAGTGGTATTGCTGGGTCCAGGGGTAGGTTGATCCCGAATTTCCTGAGAAACCGCCACACTGCTTTCCAAAGTGGTTGCACAAGTTTGCATTCCCAGCAGCAATGGATGAGTGTACCCCTTTCTCCACAACCTCTCCAGCAAAGGCTATCATTGGTGTTTTTGATTTTAACCATTCTGACAGGTGTAAGATGGTATCTTAAAGTTGTCTTGATTTGCATTTCCCTGATTGCTAAGGAAGTTGAGCATGACCTTAAGTGTCTTTTGGCCATTTGAACTTCTTCTGTTGAGAATTCTCTGTTCAGCTCCGTGCCCCTTTTTATAATTGGGTTGATTAGCCTTTTACAGTCTAGTTTCTTGAGTTTTTTATATATTTTGGAGATCAGACATTTGTCAGTTGCGGGGTTGGTGAAGATCTTCTCCCAGTCAGTAGGTTGCCTTTCTGTCTCAGTGACAGTGTCCTTTGCTTTACAGAAGCTTCTCAGTCTCAGGAGGTCCCATTTATTCAATGAGGCCCTTAATGTCTGTGCTGCTGGGGTTATAAGTAGGAAGTGGTCCCCTGTGCCCATGTGTTGTAGAATACTTCCCACTTTCTCTTCTATCAGGTTCAGTGTGTTCGGACTGATATTGAGGTCTTTAACCCATTTGGACTTGAGTTTTGTGCATGGTGATAGATATGGATCTATTTTCATTCTTCTACAGGTTGACATCCAGTTTTGCCAGCACAATTTATTGAAGATGCTCTCTTTTTTCCATTGTATACTTTTAGCTCCTTTATCGAAAATCAGGTGTTCATAGGTTTGTGGGTTAATGTCAGGGTCTTCTATTCGATTCCATTGGTCGACTTCTCTGTTTTTATGCCAATACCAAGCTGTTTTCAAAACTGTAGCTCTGTAATAGAGTTTGAAGTCAGGGATGGTAATGCCTCCAGACTATCCTTTATTGTATAAGATTGTTTTGGCTATCCTGGGTTTTTTCTTTTTCCATATAAAGTTGATTATTGTCTTCTCCAGATCTGTGAAGAATTTTGATGGGATTTTGATGGGGATTGCATTGAATCTATAGATAGCTTTTGGTAGAATTGCCATTTTTACTATGTTGATCCTCCCAATCCAAGAGCAGGGGAGATCCTTCCATTTTCTGGTGTCCTCTTCAATTTCTTTCTTCAAAGACTTAAAGTTCTTGTCATATAATAGTTAGACTTCTTAAAAAAAAAGAAAAAAACAACCAACAACAGCAACAAAATCGGAAGGGAACTGTGGCATCCATTTTCCCAAATGCTAGGAGGTCAATAAATTTGATGTCCTAATATCAAATTTCCGGAAGCTGAACCAAATTAGTGGGTCCTCTGCTTGTGGAGTCCCTCCAGTGCTGTTATAAGAACAGAGGAAGCGCTTTTGTTCTCTACTTTTTTTTTTTTTTTTTTTTTTTTTTTGGTTTTTCGAGACAGGGTTTCTTTGTGGCTTTGGAGCCTGTCCTGGAACTAGCTCTTGTAGACCAGGCTGGTCTCGAACTCACAGAGATTCACCTGCCTCTGCCTCCCGAGTGCTGGGATTAAAGGCGTGCGCCACCACCGCCTGGCTGTTCTCTACTTTTTTATGTGATTTATGTGGTAGTGGCGAGTGTGTATGCATGTATGTCTGTGTGTGTGCATGTATTCATGAATGTTTATGTCTGTGTCTTAGCAGCTTGTATCTCTGTGTGTTTATGCATGTGTGTCTGAGCACTCCATATGTGTGTGTCTAAGGAGTGTTGTGTGTCTGTGTATCTATGTATGCTTGTGTAGAAAATTCCCCTATCCTGTGGCTACCTCATTAGCTTCTGTTGCCCGTAGCCTAGTAACCCAAGTTTATGAGGTTTCACTGCACTTCGCCCCACTGCTAAATTACTAAGGTTTGGAACAAGATGAATTCAGGTGCTGACCATAGCCCTGTGCTTTTAAGTTTAGGAAGCAACAGGGAAATGCTTCCTACAGATGTCGAAGTTAGCAGAGTATACAGATTGCCAGCAGGATGCACAGAGAGACCAAGAAGAGTGAAAGACTTGATCTAAAAGTATCCCAGTATCCCTCCAGCAACTTTCTCAAAATCCGAGCATTTAGAAGCTTCAGGCTTTCTCACGTGCCAAAGCTCTGTTATCTGGGATTCTCACACTCAAGGCTTCTCTCTGTAACGGAGAGGACGGACACTGTCACATGTACTAATTGACTTTGAATGAGATGCTTTTTAGGTTTGTGCCCTTTCTGGACAATGGGGACACCATTTTCCATGAATAATTTGTACCATCCTGGCACCTCCTCAATCTTCCTGGCTGGTATTTATGAGTTTAAATATAGCTAATGATATCACATGCCTGCCAGATGGTCAATAGGAAGTACCTGGGATATTTGAGCACCGGGCACATGTTTGAGTTCTTGAATTAGGACTCAAATATGAAGACATTTTTGGAAGATAATTTAATTGCAAGGATTTATAAACCTTACAAGAGGTAAACAGAAGTAGCCAGAGCAGAGGAATGAAACAGGAAATCTCTGGAGATGGCCCAGGCGTCCTGCTGACTGGGATGTGTAGATCTGTCTCATTAAGGCAGGTTCTTGCCCTACTGCTCTGCTAGTGTGTTGTTTTAGAACTCTGGTGCCACACAGGCTACGAACAAGCATGCTCTTCTCTGTGCCCATTGTCTACCCATCTACCTTGCTTACAGGGCCTTGCTGCAGCATGCTCTTCTCTGTGCCCATTGTCTACCCATCTACCTTGCTCACAGGGCCTTGCTGCCTCTCCACAGAGTCCCTGGATTTCCCCAGTCATCTTCTCCCATACTTTGCATTGTATTCCTTCTGATCACTATTCTTTTAAGTCATCTGACTATTCTGTGTTATATGCTACCCAAAGGCCTCGTCATGGCCCACTGCCTTCCTTGGCAGCTCCACATCAAATATTTACTGGTCTGAGTGACTGTTCCCCTCTCCCTTACTTGATTGTGGTCTTCCTAAGGCTGCCACTAACTGGATTTTACTGCCATGTCTATAGTTGGCAAATTTCTCACACCCTGCTCTTTCCTACTTACCCAGGATGCAATCTGATTTCCGCAAAGGAAGATTGACCTCTTGGTGGAAGACTGTTGAAAGAATATCACCCAGTCCTCAAAACAGATTTTCTCCTTTTAATTGCATGTTAATTTGCTTTGTTTTCTGACTTGAAAAACATTTGCCTGGTGGGCGTGGCAGCCTACTTGTAATTCTAGCATTTGAAATCTAGAGATGGACTTTCTGGAGCCAGCTGGTTAGCCAGACTACCGTATAGGTCAGCTCTAGGCTCAAGTGAGAGACCCTGTCTCAGTGAATTAGGTGGAGCACTTAAGGAAAACTCCCAACATCAACCTTGGCCCTTCACATAGACTCACATATACATACATGTGTGCACCTACATGCATACAAGAGTGCATACAAACTAAAACAATAGGTGGCCATACAAAGGTAGGTGTGTTTCAAGGGCTATGGGCACAGCATACGAATGGTTCTCTGTGCACTGTCACTTGGATTATTCTTAGTACTAGGGATGGGTGTCCTGTATAGAGAGATTTCCAGGAGAAGATCTCTACAGAGAACACAGAACAAGGTTTCAATGGCTGACGATCAGGAAGACAGAAATCAACTAGAACAATGCAGTCTCTGGACATGTTTGAGGGCTGGCTCTAGAACAATGCAGTCTCTGGACATGTTTGAGGGCTGGCTCTAGAACAATGCAGTCTCTGGACATGTTTGAGGGCTGGCTCTAGAACAATGCAGTCTCTGGACATGTTTGAGGGCTGGCTCTAGAACAATGCAGTCTCTGGACATGTTTGAGGGCTGGCTCTAGAACAATGCAGTCTCTGGACATGTTTGAGGGCTGGCTCTAGAACAATGCACTCTCTGGGTATGTTTGAGGGCTGGCTCTAGAACAATGCACTCTCTGGACATGTTTGAGGGCTGGCTCTAGAACAATGCACTCTCAGGGTATGTTTGAGGGCTAGCTCTAGAACAATGCAGTCTCTGGACATGTTTGAGGGCTGGCTCTAGAACAATGCACTCTCTGGGCATGTTTGAGGGCTAGCTCTAGAACAATGCACACTCTGATATGTTTGAGGGCTGGCTCTAGAACAATGCAGTCTCTGGGTATATTTGAGGGCTGGCTATAAAACAATTCAGTCTCTCAACATGTTTGAGAACTTGTGTTTGGGGTTGTAGAACCCTGGCCCTTGACTTTCTTTGCTTGCCTCAGACCTTTGCCTGCTGGAGTGAACTGAGCAAAACAACTTGTTTTCCTGTGTTTGCAGCTGCTCTGAGCACGAGACCCTTAGAAGTTCCTGATGGCAGGGGAGTGAATTCTGGTGGGTTTTACATCTGGAAATACTAAGAGCTTGGGGCATGGCTATCCCTATATAAGGATCCCTATATAAGCTTCCCTGGAACACAATAAAGTTGGCGTTCTTGTTTCAAGGATGACCCGTGTCCCCTTGTCTCTGTCTGTGTATGTGTGTGTGTGTGTTTAAATCTCCAGCCTAGTTCCCCACTCTTACGAACTGCACTGTAGCACGTAGAGCAGACGCTGAGCTTTACAAACCTACACTAGAACAATGCAGCCTCTGGGTATGCTTGAGGACTGGTAGAGGCTGATCTCTTTGTTTAAGTACCAGTCTTCTGTGTAGATTTCCCAAGTGGTCGCCTGGCTGGCCTCATTGGTCTTTACTTCACATCAGGATCTCTCACAGGGTTCAAAGAGCTATAAGGAAACACACACACACACACACACACACACACACACACACACACACGAGAGTTGGAGAGACAAGTCAACTTCCCTAGCTGTGAACTCCCCCCACCTCTGGGGAAGCTACTTGGAGACACTGAAGGTCATCTCAATGCCCTTGCTCTGATTTTATCAAACTCATTCATTCTTACCATTGCACTGGTGAAACCAGGACCTTCACCAATACACAAAGGCTGGGAGAAGTCCTCCCACCCCTTTTTGTTCTCCCTGCGTTGGTCCTGAGATGTCACCATCAGGCAATGGTCACCACAGGGCAGGATGCCTTGCAAGCAAAGCTCCTTCTCTCTCTTTACTCTCCCTCCCATCTCCCAGGGAGAGACAGGTTCACCATGCTCTTCACCCTGGACAAGGGGACATCTCATTAAAAAGGAAGGATGCGTAGTCTCTGAATTAGGTTAATGGAATATTGCCTGTAAACCTAGAATTAAGATGCAGACAATACAAAAGTCCTTCAGCTTCCTTTTATTGGTCTTCAGAGGTGAAGCTAAGAAGAGCTGTAAATATGAATGGGGGGAGGGTTCCTGGCTTTTCAGTGTTGAAACTCCATTCACAATAAAGCTAAGTACCCCTGATTTGTTTCCTTGAGTCCCCTCCCACTTTTGCCTTGTGTCACCTGGGCTTCCGTCTCCCTACCCTGGTCGCAGTGACTTTGAGACTGGTAAGAATCACCGGGAGGTGACACTCACAGCTGTGTGGTCTGGAATGCATTATAATGCTATGTCTCAATTACAGTCTTCTTTGGGTGACAGAGAAGGCAGACACAGCCTGCCTTAGAGCGCACTGCCACCTCCTGGAAAACACCTGCTTCGTGTCTCCTCTTCTACCACCACCAGGAAAAGAGGAACTCAGACATGGCCTCCTATCTTTAGAAGCGAAGATCTGGGTGCACAGAGCCGTGTTCTCCAGCCCCCTTCAAATTGGAGCACGGCAATTCCTGAAGGAGATGAAAAGGTGTTGCATTGCCATCTTAATTAAAAATAAGTAACTAGGTCGGGGAGGCCACTGGCGTGGAGAGCCGCTGTCATTATACTCTGCTCCCGAGGCGGGTAACAGACGCCGCTGACTGTAATGAGTGCCTGGCACCAGCAGGACTCTACCCTTGGGATCTCTGGAAGAGGCGCCAACCTTATTTACACCAGGAAGGACTGGACAGAGGACAGAGGGCGGAAGCTGTATAAATGGGCAGAGAGCATTGGCGTGGAGACAGCTCTGAGTCCATCGGTCCTTAGAGCAATCGTGTATGGGGAAGCCACCTTATGGTCTTGCTGGGCTAAATAACGACTTATTTCCAGAAAGCATTGAAGAATAGATGAGCGTCAAGGGTTTCTGTTTAAACTCACAGCATCAGAAGGCCAGCTTTTGTCCCTGAAGAGAATCTTTAAGGATTATAGAGGGTTGGAGGCTAGGTTTGGCCCAGGGGAATGAACACATTTGTGAAGGTCTGAAATTTGACTGTTTGGTGTGAAAACAATGGATGAGAAATTTCTCTATCAGCAGCTTTCCTTGGAAATAACAACAGAAAAAAAAAGATTACTTACATAAAGACAAAATATTCTCAATAAATGAATTAAACCTAATTAGGCAAATTGCTTAAACTCACCCAGTGTCCCTCTGAGTCATTAGTTCCTGCCTTTTGAAAAGAAGGTTATAAATCCTTTGAAATAAAAAATAAAAACCTGAAAATTATTCTTCCTCTAGAGAAATATATTCCCGTTTTCCCTGTTATTTAAAAAGGTGGGCTGGTGTGAAGGCCCAGCAGGTGAAGCGTGCACTGCCAAGCCCAATGGCCTGAAAGTTAAATCCTTGGAATCCATGTAGTGGCCGAGAATCGGTTCCCATGGGCTGCCCGCTGACCTCCACGTACGTGCTGTGACATGTGCGTCACACACATACTCATTCCCAAATAAATAAGTGTAAAAGTTCTGTGGTAGCACACTGCAGCCTCACCCAAACCAAAGCCATTCAAACGACATTTAATTTAAGGTGCCCTTTGCAGGAAGCCGGCTTAACGTTGGGGTCCATGGTTGTACAGTGCGGGGAGAAAGAAGCCAGGAAGCTCTACTTTTGGCAGCACCCAAGAGTTGCTGGGCTGTTTCTACCACTCTCCCCTGGCCTTGTGTTAAATCAGTTACGTTTTCATCCTTTAAAAAGCCTGCACTTTCTCAGAGGTGCGCATCTGAGAAGCTCCGATAACACCTGGCTTCCGCCCGGGCTCCAAACAAACAAAGCGTTTCCAGAGCCTTGCCTTGGCACCTGTTTGGATGCGTCCTTTGTCTTTTCCTCTGGAGAGAAACCCCAAAGAAAGCTTTCTGGGCACACAGCCTTCCTCCCTCATGGCAGGAGAATCACACGCGGCCTATTCTGACAGTGTCAGAGTGATAGTCCATAGCTCTCCCTGGGACTCTAGGAATGAGGAAAAGTAGGCGTGGAATCACAAGGACTGCATTCAAAGAGCAGTAACGTGCGACCACTAGGGATTTATTCCAGGACTGAACCCGCTCCTCCCCGACCTAGGCTCCTAACAAATGTCTTTTCTTGATTTTGGTTCTTAGCATCTTTATCATCAGTTCCTGGAAGGAAGCCTTTTGTCTTCCCCACCTAATCTGTTGAAAGAGGCCACATGGTCACCCAGATATTTCCTCATTTGAGCTTCTGAAAAAGCAGTGGCCCCCTTCAGCTCTGTTCTTGCTTCAGAGTGTCCTTGAGACTAAAGCATTCTTGGTTCTCCCTGAACATGATGGAAATGACAATCTCAAATTCACGTGGTACCTTTCACACACACACACACACACACACACACACACACACACACACACGCATGCACACGCACAATCTCCCATTCAACCTCATCTCTTTGCATTTAGCAGATGGGAAAGCTGAAATGCACACAGATGATGGTGGTGAACCCAAACTTCCTGCACACAGAAATGATAACAGCATGTAAGTCGTGGTTTAGTCTTGGGCTCAGCACTTTACAACTGTTGTCTTCTTTTGTCTCCAAACCCCTCTTTAAAGGCTACAATATGAACCCGTGAGAGAGCGGAGCAGCTGAGGGCGTTTTCTCCCGAGCCTGATGACCTCACTTCGGTCACCAGAGCACACAGAGTAGAAAGCCAGAACTGACTCTTGAAAGTTGTCCTCCAAACTCCACCCTTGTGCCATGACACATGAGCCTGTGCCCATACATACACAATCAGGATAAATAAACAAAATCATAAAATTTTTAAATGGCTACCATTTGGGTCCCTTACTTTCAAGGTAGAAAACTGGGGATATTTTTATTCACAGATGTTGCCATAACGCGGTTGAACAAATGACCACAGATTCTCAAAGACACCCAACTGAAGTGACTGTGGGCCACAGAGGTCTGTGAGTTTCTAGGAGACTGGCTACAGTAAGTTGGGTTCACACACGATGGCTCCACCATGTGCCTCTTTTATCCTCATTGGACTGGTGGTATTCTGACTGAGCGGCAGAGAGGAAGCCCACAAGTGTGGCCCAAGAAGCCACTTATACTTAGAACTAGCATAGGAGTGCACCCACGCACGTCAGCCAAGTCATGTGGCCTCTGAAAGTTAAGGAATGGATGAGCGTGCTTCAGATGGACCATGGCAAAGATGGGTGAAGGCAAGGGTTACGAGAACGCAGCTAGCTAAAGTTGGGATTTGGCTTTGTAGCACGGTCACCTGACTTTAAAATCCAAGCTTTCAGCTGCAGTTACATCCAAGGAGACTTCACAAAGGGGCTGCTATTGTCATCTAAGAAACTCAGGTGGATCAGTGGAGACACGGAAATGCGCGTGGGCAAGGAAACACGGAAGACTATGAGGTGGGAGATGCGTTGAGGCTGAAACTCCCGCTGCTGCCTGGTGTCCACCGTTAGAGTAGCCGCTCGTGTTTTACTTCTCTATTTCAGCCCAAATGAACAAAATGGCCCCGTTTCATCTTCTGAGATGTTGATATTGGCACACGCCAAGTGATTTAAGATTCATCATCCACTTTAAATGATGCGTGGGAGAGGGGTGTGGTTATCACACTGTGTTTGGCTTTAGCTGTCTGTCACAAATGATGCTCTTCTGAAAGACTGCAGACACCTCAGCACCATGCTTAAGAGGTGTCAACCTCAGGAAACAAAGTCAGCCCCACAAATCAAGGGGAGATATGCCAGAGTGACTGGAATGGCATTTCAAAGTGACCTTTGAGGATAAATGGATTTTCAGAGAAATAACAGAGGCGAACTGGAGAAACAGTGGGTAACTGAACACACTAAAAACATTTTGCCTGCCAGGGGACGGATAATCTACTTTCTATTTTAGGAAACTAAAAGATAGTTTAGTTAGTGATTGGTTTAGCGTTTTACACCTGGTACTTTGGACCTCAACCTAGAGCAAGATTGCTGGGGTCTGCCAGCCATAATTTCACCGGAGAGTGACCTGTATCACGATGAGCCTCCAAAGGTCATCCCCCAGCAAGAAGCTGGGGAAGAGCTGAGGACATCCTTCCGAAAGAGAGATGACTAACTCCAGGCCATCCAATGCCTGCTGCCTGGATTTTTCTCCTCTTCTGACTTTTGTCCTGTCTTTGGCTGTCACTGATTTGGATAACTTCAAACCATGATCGTATTGATTGTCTTTTTTCCCCGTTATCTGAAATAGCATCTAAGAGGCCACTCTTGCTTTCCCCTCGATGTGCGTGTGTGACACAGAAACTTGGCTCACTGAGAGAGACGAAGAGCTAGCTAGGCTGCTGAACACCAGACAACTGTGGGAAACTCTCTGCAGTGGCAAAGATGGGGACGAGGGCAATAGAGGTTCTTATGGGATGACATTGGTAGGGGAATGGATGTGAGTGTGAATGCAGAGGCCGAGCAGGCAGCAGGGATGCAGAGGACCACTGCGATATTTGCCGAGATTCCTTCATCAACACTTGGTCATTTTTCCTCATACTACCCAGCCTTCCATTCCCTGTGTCTTTCTCGAGGGGGCGAAGTCCTTTTTGGTGATACCTTATGGATTCCAGAATAACAGACTGCGGGAGACTCGGAAGTAAAGGAGAGGATATTGGGAAAGTCTGTTCACTGAAAATCAGATCCCACACAATAAAACATGTCACCAGAAGGGAGGATGGTAAGTAGCTCTGTGTCCTGAGATGCTTTTCTTTTCTTTTTTTCTTAAATAACTGTGAGAATTCCCTTCCTACATTGCACCTTCTTTACAAAAGCTATGGAAGATGAAATAGGAATCCTAGCCTTAATGACCAATATTTACTCTGCCCTTATTCTGGGATTGTAGAGGTGGGCCAGAGTGCTTTAATAGCTCTGCCTTGAAACATCGATGACACTGAAAGTTCTTTACAATCTAGGTCAGCAGGCGAAGGTGCTAGCCATCAAACTTGACTGCCTGAGTTTGGTCCCTCAGGACCTACATGGGAGAAGAAGAGCAACACACACACACACAATATGCACGCACACACAAATGTGTGCATGCGCACACACACATACATGCACACACACCCCACAAAGTGCACACACATACAGAAACACACACTTTATAAACGTTGATTGGAAAAAATTTCTCCTCAGAATTTTGCCCTTTACACTTCTTGAAAGCATCTCCCATTGACACGAAACCCAAGCACGGTCCATGAGGCAGCTACTTAAAGACTCTGCCAGAGTACACTATGAGCAGAAGACTCTGTCTTTCCTCCAGGGGACTCTGATTCTGACTTTGGATGTATGCCCGGCCCACATTGAAAAGCAAATTATCTCTTTTTCTTTGAGAAAATGTGATACCCTGAATCTGGATGTGCAGTCTCTGGGGCTGTGGAAAGCCCTATTCCTTTCCTGTTGCATTTTGACTGGGCAGTATATTCTCACTCTTTATCCAATAAGAACACCATGGCATCATTTCCTGTCTTAGTCTGTGGGTCGGGGAGCCAGTCTATGGGTGAGTGTAAGACCTAGATTTGGGCAGTTGCATATTCCAACGTTGGACATAAATCCAGGAAGATGATGTAGTTCTCCTCTGAGAACTGTATTAGGACAGTGAAAAAGAAAATCTTCCATGGGTCATGTTGAGAATGAGATCAAGGCCCCAAACTGCTGAAGGGCTTACTACCCTATAAATAAAACTTTCAGGAAAAAAAAAGCCATTGCAAAATTAAATACAAAAACCTGCTAAATCTTATAAGACCTCTAGAATCTTTGGATCATTCTGCTCTGGAATTCTCTCTCAGTTTGTTTTAGTTCATTGGACCAAGCCCATTCTTCTTTTTCTGTTTAAACCAAGTTGTTTTGTGTCCCAACTCATTGTATCCAAAACCCTTCTCTCCAGTAACAGTCTTTGAGTCCATAGAAGAAGGCACATCTCTTGATGCTGGGCTAAGAACTCAGTTCTGTAGGAGCAGGATGTGGAAATGTCTTCATCTAATGGGGACGGCAGCCGTTTGACTTTATCAGAAGCAACAAGCCAAAGACAGCCCATGGATTTCTGGATTGAGCTCTAAATCCCTGGGCAGAAGAGTTATTCCAGGCTCGTCTTCTCTTCTTCTTCTCTACCGACAAGCCCCGGACCCCCAACTCTCCCTATCCTATCTACCTCAGGTTATTTAAAATTACAAAATAATTGAGATTGAACTGAGAGCCCCTGATTATTAATAGAATCCCAAACTGTGGATTCTTTTTTTTTTTTTTTTTGGTTTTTCGAGACAGGGTTTCTCTGTGGCTTTGGAGCCTGTCCTGGAACTAGCTCTTGTAGACCAGGCTGGTCTCGAACTCACAGAGATCCGCCTGCCTCTGCCTCCCGAGTGCTGGGATTAAAGGCGTGCGCCATCCCCGCCCGGTTCCAAACTGTGGATTCTTGAGTAGACCATAGCTCATTTTGGCAATCAGACCACCTTCAAATTCTGCTGAAGTTTTAACCCAACCAGAAGACTCCCCGGCTGCCTCCCTCCTACACCCAGCCCACCTGAGGTAAGTCAGTGGTTCCACTCAGCCTCTTGCATGTGGCCTCCATTTCAGGATTTATCATTATGCTCTTTGTTTTTCCTTACTTTTGCACTGGATCCTAAGAGACTTTTCTCCTATTTTGTCCCTTTTTACTCCGTGAGTACATAAATAATAAATAATTGTTCCCCTGTACACTTAGTTGCAGGTTTACCCTAATTATGAGTCGGTTTCTCTAGTCACCACATTCCGTGGGGAAACTGTATTGGCTTTACCTGGGAACTTGTTAGCAATATAGATTCTCAGGTCCCATGCACTGAATCAAATTCGAGATGGGCATAGTACCTTTCACCAGGAAATTCATTGCTCCAGCTTCTTGCTAGCTGATGCACGAGTCTAAGGACCACGAACATCAGCATCCCTTAGGGGCTTGTCATACATGTCAGATCTCAGACTTCACCACGGACCTATTGATGTGGTCAAGAATTGGGGTTTTAACACATTTCCAAGGTTACTTATGTACTCTGAAAACTACTGGGCTATCTAAATTGTTGAGAGCATCAAATTACCTAGGAATCTTTCTGTTGTTGTTGTTTTTCTTTGTTAGAAAACTAATGGTTAAGGATCCAACACACTGTAGCCAAAGATGGGTGCCATCAGTCCGCATGAATGAGTATAAATTCTCCAGGACTGAAGAAAAATTAGGAAAGGGGTTTCACTTCAGACGCACCATCAAGCCTTCACCCCAAATCAGACAGGAGAGCTATGTTCTCTGACTTATGTGCTATGTTTCAAGGTAAAAATTTATTCCAAATGAGAATTCTCTACTAAACAAATCTTTTAAGTAACAGTCTTAGAGAAAATAGTCAACCTTTAAAGTGATAGACTTGCAAACCTAACTATAAAGTAAATGTCATAGGGTAAATTCGCGTGTGTGCAAGAGGAAGCTGGTGGGGACTGGAGTTGTTAAATTCTCTAAAAGGTTTTTTTTTTTGCCAAATCTCCATATTGAATAAAATTTGGAATATGGGGTTGAAATGAAAATCTCCTGATTTCTAAAGTCATAACCAGCCCTGGGTCTCCGCTGGCACTTCAGCTGGCACCTCTGCACTGCCTACTTCCGGTCTCAAGCCGGATGGCTCCTCGTGTTTACATAGTGCTCTTCTCTGGCCTCCGTGCATTTAGAAGTCAAGTTGAAGCATCTCATATTTTCCCAGACAGAGACGGAACCAAGCTCTCTGGGTCTTATAACAGCACAGTTCCCCTAGTAGCATTGACCCCTCTTTCCTGACATCTCTGTTTTCAGATGGGTGCCACATTCAATCTTTTGGAATAATACCTCTGATTTTTCTTTCCTTTTATGTTTATGGCCATCAGCTCAATGCACAGTTTACTCAGTTTGTATGTGCAGCGTATAACATTGACGTTTTGCACTCCCTTCCCCTTATGTCTAACTGACTTTAGTTCATTTTGCCAGGCTAATTTCTGTGCAACCTACGCCATGCCCCACCCTTGTCAAGTAGGTTGGCCATTTCCAGAACTTGGAGAGAGGGAGAGAGAGAGAGAGAGAGAGAGAGAGAGAGAGAGAGAGAGAGATTTTTGCTGATGTTGGTGCTTCCAAGTTTACAAAACAAACACTCAAAGGCAGAAAGGGTCAGAGAGGACTGGTAGAATGATAATGGGAGACTTGAATGCCCCTCCCTCATCTTTATTTATTTACTTCTTTATTCATTTATTTATGCAGTGGTGAGTGTGTGCCATATGGATGTGCTCATGGGAGTGTTTGCAAGTGTGTGTGTAGGCGCACATATGCAGAATACAGCCTCGACGAACCAGTGAGTTCCAAGAATCCACTTGTCCCTGCCCCTCTAGTGTTGCTACACCCAGTTCTGGATCCTCTATTCTAAAAAGAATCTAATCTATTTATTTACATATCTGTTTTAACAATTCCTAGTATCAAACGAAAATGATAGTACAGCTTACAGGAGCCTCTGGAATATAGCGAACGCAGTTCAAAGCAGAAGGTTTACAGCTGTGTGTGCTTCCACTTAGAAATCAGAGGGATCACAAATGAGATTTTAACAATGCACCTAGAGGTTCTAGGAAAACAAGAAAAAGCCAAATCCAAATGCGACACTTGGCAAAAGAATCATAAAGCTTGGGGCAGAAGTTAATGAGACAACACTAAAAGAATAATATATACAGCCAATTAACAGGGGCTTAGCTCTTTGAAAAGATAAACAAGATTGACACATTCCTAGATAACCTAACCAAGACAAAGTCCCAAAATAAAATGAAAACTTAGTGATGGAAAGGGAGTTGTTACAATAGATCCAAAGAAATCCAGAAAATCATTAAGGATAGTTTGAAAACTTCTATTTCAAAAAGGTGGAAAACCTGGGAGGGAACAAACTTCTAAATACATGAGTCAGGCTACAATCAGCATAGACACAGACCAGCAATTTTTCCACAGAGGTGATTAAAGGAGTCCTCATGTAAACTGAGGACCAGAGGTGTTCAGTACTGGATACAATCACACTTTTAAGGGACGACCGACACAAATTCTTCTCAAACTATTCTGAAATAAAAAAGAAACACTACTGTGTTAGTTAAGGATTTTATTGCTGTGGCAAAACACCATGACCAAAAAGTAAGTTGGGGAAAAAAAAGGTTTATTTTTGTCCATATCATTGTCCATTGAAGGAAGTCAGGACAGGAACTCAAACAGGGCAGGAACCTAGAGGCAGGAGCTGATGCAGAGACTATGGAGGGGTGCTGCTTACTGGCTTGCTCGACATGGCTTGCTCAGCTTACTTTCTCTTGGAACCCAGGGCCACTAGCCCAGGGATGGCTCCACCCACAATATTCAGGACCTTCCCATGTCAATCACTAATTAAGAAAATGTCCAGCAGGCTTGCCTACAGCCTGATCTTACGGAGGCACCTTCTCTATCAAGGCTCCCTCCTAACTGATGATGCTAGCTTGTGTCACATTGACATAAAACTAGCCACTACAACTAGCAAAGTCATTCTATGAAGCCAACAAACTCTGAAATAAAAAATAAATAAGAATTCATCCCATCCTGTAAATAAGAAGAAACAAAAGAAAACTATAGACAGATTTACCTGATTCTCAACAATTTTAGCAAACTTAATTTAAAAAAACATTAAAAGAATCACACATCACAACCAATTTGATTTCATACCAAATAAAAGTATGGCATAAATCCATAAATGCCTGAGTAGAAATAATGAAAAAATCATATAAGTATCTCAATAGACACAAAAGACAATTGAAAAACTTCAATGCACCTTCATGACTAAAGTCCTGAAGAAATCAGCAATAGAGGAACTTAATGTAATAAAAGATACAGATGACAAATCTATAACCAATATCATGTTAATGGAAAAAATTCAAGATATTACCACCAAGATCAGTAACACTGATTCTCTTTCCATTCAGCATAGAGCTGGAAGTTGCAGCTGGAGATATGAGACAAGAAAAGGATAGAAAATAAATACAAACAGAAATATACTTCTATTTGCAGAAGATGTGATTCTATAATAAGAGACCCTGGAGACTCCACCAGAATAATCACTAGAGCTGATAAACACATTTAGAACAGTGGCAAGACACAAAGTTAACATACAGAAACCAGTAGCTTCCCTGTGTACTAGAGGTAAACATGCTAAAAAAGAAATCAGGGACACCATCTCATTCATAATAGCCTCAAAAAAAGTTCTTTGGATAAACTTAACTGAGGAAATGAAAGCCTTCTACAATGAAAAGAGTAAAACATTGAAGAAAGAGGTTGAGGCCGACATTAGATAGAGAAAGACCTGACTACTCATGGATCAGAGAATTTAATCTTATAAACATGGCCATCTTTACAAGATTATCTATAGAGGTAACAGGATCCCAATCAAAACTTCAAAGAAATAGAAAAAAAACTCTTATAATTAATCTGGAATTGCAAAAGATACCACTAAGTCAAAGAGATCCTGAGCAAAGAGAATAATGTTAGATGCATTAATACATAATTTTAAGTTATATTACAGAGCCTTCATAATTAAAATAGAATGGCACTGGCACAAAACAGAAATGTAAATAAATGGATTAGAATAGAGGATCCAGATTTAAAAACTCCACACAACTACAGCCACCAGATTATTGACAAAGAGGCAAAGCACACATTGGAAAAAGCAGAGTGTCATTAACAAATGGTGCTCAAAAAGCTGGCTCTCTACCTATGGGGGAGCTAAACTAGATCCTGATTTCTCACTGTGCACAAAATGAACTGCAAATGGATCAGATTCCTCATTGTAAGACCTGAACCACTAGAGGAGAAAATTTAAGTATAGTACATATCAAAATATAAGCATTGGCACAGAGTTTCTGAATAGGACTCCAATCAGCAGGAAATGAGCTCAACAACTGACAAATGGGAGCTTAAAAAAAAATTTAAAATCTTCTACATTGCAGAGTAAAGTGTTAATTGAGTGAAGGAGCCACCTACATAATGGGAGAAACACTTCAAGAGCTATACACGTAACAGGATTAATAGGAAGCATATACAGAGAATTAAGAGAGTGACAACCATCAACCAACTTAAAAACCAATGGGCTAAATACTAAATATTAATACTAAAGAGAGTTCTCAAAAGAAAAACAATAGAAATGGCTACAGTTTTTTAAAAAGTGTTCAACATCCTTATCCATTTAGGCAAATCAAAACTCCTTTGAGGTTTCATTTTATCATTGTCAGAGTGGATAGCATCAAGAAAATAAATGACAACAAACGCTGGTGATCTGTGGGGAGAAAGGGACCCTTACTTACTGTTGCTGGAGTCTAAATTGACATGGCCACTGTGGAAATCTATGCAGAGGTTTTTAAGAAACAAAATAGAGTTTCCATACGACTCACCTTGGCATATACACAAAAGAATCTACACTGCTGCAGAGAGAAACCTGCATGTTAACGTTCAAGCTTCTCTACTCACATAGTAGGCAGAGGAACCAGCATAGATATCATCAACCAACAAGTGGATAGCGAAATTGTAGTATATATACACAATGGAATTTTATTTAGCTATGAAGACAAATAAAATCATGACATTTGTGGGAAAATGGATGGAATTGGAGAATATAATATTAAGTGAAGTAGCTTGGGCCCAGAAAGCCAAACACAGCATGTTCTCTTTCATATGCAGATCCTATGTTCAAATTCTTAGATTGGAATGTTTAACTTGGAGTTCCTAAAGCCAGGAAGCTTAGGAAGGGACTGCTGGGGGAAGAAGGGAAAGACAGACTTTAAGTGGGGGAATATAGCAGGGTATGTGTATATGAAAGTAGAGGGATGGAAAGGTTTAAGTGGAGATTGGGTTAGAAGAGAAGAGGAGAGGAAGGAGTAGAGGAAGAGTGAGTCAAACCAACGATAAAATAAAAATTGCCAAATGAAAACCTACTATTTGGTGAATTTATTTTAAATTATAATTTTTAAAAAAGTTTAAATGAAGATACTCTAAACGTTTGGGTGATGCCCTGCCTGAAGCCATAGACTGCTCCCAGTGACAGACCGGAGATAACCTCATCAGGAGTTATTGGCCGTGGAGGCCCCAGAGGCTCCAGAGTTCCCTCTCAGTTAGGTGAGAGCTATTGCTCTTGGTTGCCCACCACAAGCAGATGATAAGACGCATCGGCTCAAGCCACCATACACTCTGTTTTAGGAAACAGAGAGGTCTGGCTGGAACTGACCTGGAAGGCTCTGTTCTACAGATTAGCTTCCACAGTGCCAGAACTATATCAGAGGCTTGGGAAGAAGTCTTTGGTAGTCTTATCCAGTTCTCATCCCTGAAAATACATTATCAATTTTCCAAGCAAAGGCACTCACTGGTGCAATAGTGGTATCATTATTAAGGAGTTAACCAACCTCCATATGATTGAATTTGAGGCTCACTCCATGGGAGGGAACTTAGGACTGTATTGTAAATCTAGTCAAAAGTCTGTGACTGGAGAGATCACATATCCTTAGGGTCCATGAACTAATAACATTGGTCTTAGCTTATAGTGTGTCGAGTTGTTAATTTGCTAAATGGTAATAATGCGTTTGTATCCATAGATTAGTCCCATTCTTGGCCTTTGTCAAAGAAGCTTCTTTTTTACAGTGGGCATTGATTAATGCAAACATTAATTAGTCATCAGTCATCAAAAATAATTGGTCATTGTGCTGAGAATAAGTCACTATTAGTGTTCAGCCCTAAATGTTACTTCTGTATCATTCCTTCCAAGGTTTGGTGAGCACTGCGGAAGAGGGAGCGGAAAGACGTAAGAGCCGGAGGACAGAGGAGAGGGCTACAACAACGGCTTCTAGACACGAAGCGGCCTCCCACTCATGAGCTTGTCAGAGCTGTGGTGGAGGGGCTGATGATATCGCCTGGGGAACTATTCGTGGCTGCCAGTTGCTGGGAGAAGAAGGTGTTGTTTTTCTTCAGTGGTGTAACTGCTGACAAGTTGCCCATTCTTCAGTAAATGACCACCCTATCCACGCTCCTGCAAGCAACCCTAGTTAAATTCAGTGCACCATAAACAAATAGAGTTTAAAGGAAATAGCTTGGTAGTAGGAGGGAACGTGTTGAGAAGGATAATTTGAGAGGGAGAGAAGGAAGATGAAGATGATTAGTGGATAAAAAAACAGTAATAAAAGAAAGGAGACAAATAGAAATCCTCGTTGGGAGGAGGGATTCTCTGGGAAATAAACATGTTGACAAGATGGGGATGAACACTCTACTACTAAAGATTTTTTTTTTACTTATTTACATTATTTTGAATGAATTAACCCTTAGAAATAAAATTCCCTTTTCAGAATAGTAAGAAAATATCACACAATCTCAATAACAGAAAGGCAGAAAACTATGTATGTGGCTATTATCTTCACACAATACCAATCACTTCAAAAATTTACTAATCAATAAATGTGAACCTTTCTTCTTGACAGTTTTGTGGGAAGAAATGGAAACAGGAAATGCAGAATAGTCAAATGTTTGAGAGAGAGAGAGAGAGAGAAGAAAAGGCATTAAGGAAATTGTTTTATTAGCATGGGCATGGTATTAAATTGAACTGTATTAAGTTACCAGTGCTGAAGTATTTAAAACCTTTGAAAGCTGCAGTTTCCTGTGATTCCATCTGATACATGAAGCCCCTTGGGAGGCAGTCCCTTACTGACCTCTTTTTTCTGACATCCTGTTGATGATGCTAGGAGAGCTGGGAAGACCACTCCTTACCCGTTGTCTGTTTGCAGCAAGCAAGCGACCCAGTGTTAATGTGATGTAGAAGTATCTGTGAGATGGAGATCAGATGCACTGGCTGCTCGGACCCAAGTTGTGTGTCTCTTCCAGAGCAAATCTCTCTGTATATGGCACTGGGCTTCACTGCATCGTCCCATTGAGATTAGAGTGTAGGGTGTGGATGTAAATATGCCCGTGTTTGTGTTCACTGATGTGCTGTGAGGGGAAAAAAAGGCCTTGACTTTGACCCAGGAATTTCATAGCCTCTAACATCCATGAAAATAACAAAATAATTTCATTTTAATGTGGGGTCAAAATCAAAACCCAGTCTCAGAAAAGATTGTAGATTATAGGCACTGAACCATGGCTTAGATCTCTCAGTGACCATTTTAGAAACAGGAGTCTGAAAACACCTTCAAGAAGAACCTTCAATATCTTTCCAACCTTATCCTTTAGGATTTCTTCACAAGAAGTGAAAAAGCTGTAAGGAGAAGCAAAAAACAGGTTATGGCCCCCAGGCTTCCCTCTTAGATAGCATATCAATTTTCTCCGCAAGGGATCCTATAGTATGCAGACATCCAAATCATTCTATTTTTAAAATCCCGGGAACTGACACTTGGGCTACACGAGCAGCAGTGACCTGAGATTATAAGCATGGCTGCCTCTTGAATGTGGCATTGAGTGGGTCACACCAGCTTTCTTCTTTTCTAGGCTGACCATTGATGAGAACTAACTGATTCCCCCCAACAATGACACAATTGTGGAGTTGGCATTTTTATGTAAATCTCTGGTCCCTGATTCATGCAACACCATCGCCCATGACATTTCCTTTCTGACCCTTATCAGCCGCACATTAGGAAACCATGGAGAAACAAAGAGGACAAAGAAGGACCCTGAAAGGGTTACAACCAGGAAGTGTATTGTGACTGTGGCCAACAAGGAAATTTGGAAATGGGTGACTAAACACTAGGGACATCCTGTCAGCCAGTCACAGCTGCATTTGTTCAAAGTCTGTCAAATGCTTAGCACCATTTCAAGGTGTCACATGGAGATACATAGGAAATGACAGTCTCGGTGGCTGCCTAGAAAGCACTTGGAATTTAATAGGCGAGAGAGTGCAGCTAAGTGGCTACATTGCCGCAAACACACAAGTTGGTTCTTCCCGTTTCCACCCTGTTCCTTCATAGCACGTGGAATACTTAGCTTATTTCTTTATGTTCTTGCTATACAGCTTCCACTAAGCTGGGATTTGCCCTGGATGAGACAGTATGTCTGTTCTAATTACTCAAGGCTGCTGTTTGGATTTCACTCACTGTAATATAAAACCAAATACATGTGCACCATGCCTGTGAACTCGTAGCCATTCTAAACTTACCTAGGAGATGCTAAAAATAATAAAAATAATGATTAACCAATAAACAGAGCAGTCGCACAAATATTTCAAGCTAGCAGCAACTCTACAAATTATATAAGCTATTTTCTAGATGCTGCTACTAACCCATGAATAAAAAGGATCAAAGACACAAGTAAATTTCTAAAGAATTGAGATGGTAGCACACCCAAGGAACTCCTTTGTACTTCCTTTCCTTAGTGAATATTAGGATCATAAATTCAAAATAATAAGTTGAGCACAGACCTTGGTCAGCTGGTTTCTAATTAGATTCTGAGCGCAGTGGGATTCTTCTGCACAAAACACAGACTTGGAAGAATCAGAGTTGAACACATCCCTGCTGAGGTGTCTCATATACAAAGTTAGAGAGTGGAGCTCAAGGCTATGACACCCATCACCAAACAGAGGGATTGTAATGAAGAGCCTGGTCTTTCACATGTACTTGCATTGCCCTTTGCCAGGCCCTTCGATTCTCGCTCAGACACTTCCTTTATTTGATGGGGTCTTGCTTAGGTTTCTGTTGCTGTGATAAAACATGTGGCCAAAAGAACTTGGGGAGGGAAAGGTTTATTTCATTCATACTTCCACGTCACTGTCCATCACCAAAGGAAATCAGAGCAGGAACTCAGGGCAGGAATCTGGAGACAAGAACTAGAGTAGAGACTAGAAGGAGTGCTGTTGACTGCCTTGATTCTCCTGGCTTGCTCACTTTGCTTTCCTAAACACCCCTGTTAGGACCACTTGCCCCAGGACAGCATCCCACCTCAATCGTCAATCCAGAAAACACCCTACAGACTTGCCTACAGGCCAATCAATCATACTGAGGCATTTTCTTGATTAGGGTTCCATCTTCTCAGATGATCCTACCTTGTGTCAAGTTGACATAAGGAAGGAGCCAGCACAAATGGGGTGTTAACAAGTGTGATATAGTCAGAGGTTTGAATAGTGTCTGGAGGCTGGGGCTTGATCCCCTCCTGCAGGTCAGGTCAAACCTGCTGAAAAAGGGCACAGAGAGCATGAATATGGCCCCTCATGCAGGTTTAGACTGAGCCTGCTCAACCAGCTGCCTGCCACTTAGCTCCAACGCATCGGTGAGTACCGCCAGCTCAGCAGAATTTTCTCACAGGTCTACAAGTGCACGCACCACTGAGTTTTAAAAGGGCTTACTTTATAGCTTTCGAGTTGTAATAGCTAAGTAGTACAATATTCTTCTAGAGCAATAAAAATTAATTACCAGCAAAACAAATGTTTAAAATGCTAACATGACTCTTTATTAGAATATAGAGTATTTTTAAGCTCGTGGCTTGGCCTCTGAACAACAGCACACTCCTTCACCTCAACCATATTCCCATCACTACGGCAAAGCAGGCCAAGGCAGGAGGCAGATGCGAAGAAGTGCAGCATGGTCAGCACCTACTTTGTGGTTGTCCTTCCCGGCGCTGCTGGCGACCAGTAATTCTCATACTCACCATCAAGGAGTGAAAGCAGAGCTTCCATGGTTTCCTCACAAGTGGGCTGGAGTCGGGCTTCAGGCAGAAAGAAAACCATGTAGCGTTGATCCTCAGCTCAACCGTGTATTTGAAGGGGATCCAATGTCTCGAGTCCAGTCTTTGTAGGATCCTGACATAGCATCGAAATGAGACCTTGGAAGGTGGGGTTCCATAGCCACGCCAGGGGATATGAAGGAGCTGTCCCTGGTTAAGACCCTCTGTCCTTGGTAAGCAGCCTGTATTTTATTTGGTCCCTTCTTCCTTCTGCCTGGAACAAAGCAGCAAAGACTTAGTTAAAAGTTTCTCAATTGATTAAAAAAAATAAAAAATTTAAAAAATGAGGCAGCCTCAAATTGCAAGGCAAGAACAAATGGTCTAATCCTCACAGAGGAATATAAAAAGAAAAAGGAAAACTGGAAAACCAAAAAACCAAATGAATCACAGGAAAATTATGACACCACTACTAGGTAGGTGGGCCCCAGGGGCTCCTGGGGAGTGGGGGGCAAGCACTGCATCTTCCTTCGGCTGACCAGCCTCCCCTCTCTGCCTTCCTGGCAGGTGGCTCCTCTGGGACTGTAATCAACTGACCAAGGCTGAAAGGACAATGCCCTTCCTGTTAACTCCTGTGCCTTCCAACTTGCCAGCTCTTTTTAACTCAAGCCAGGGAAAGTTCTGGTCTGAGCCAACGCGTCGTTGTTTTTCCTTTGCCCTCATACCGTATCCCTAGAGAGTACAATATCGAATCACACAGACTGCCTTTTATCCTCGGCCATTTTGATTCTTCCAGCTCTCAGTGGGTCACAGGAACTCCTGCTCTCAGGCCCATCTCACCATCATAACTTCATTGATTTCTTCTGTGCCTTAGATCCCATTAAAGAGACAAAAAAGTATTCTTACATAAAATATCTGCACTTGATCCAACTCTATAATTGGTTCAACGCTTTGCTTTCAATGCATTTGCCGCCTTCTGTCCAACTTGAATCTGTAGGTGGGAAATGCCGAGAGAGCTGGTTTTAAAAATAAACCCGACGATCCAAGGGTTTTATGTTTTGTACAGATCTATCCCTGAGGTTTTAGATTTTCTCTCTAACCTCCCATTGGGCATTTGTGTCTAGGTAGCCTGTTGGCACTCCATACTAACCACACCTACATTCCTTTTCATTACATCTTCCACCAGTGAGGCTGTTGCTATTTCTGGTCTTGCATATTACTACAACACACATGTAAAAGTCTGTAGATATCTTTAGCTTCTTTTTCCCCCCTCAAAGTCACCAACGTGGATTTTCATCGCTATTACTCCTTGTCAGACTCCTTACCTCAGAAATGGTCTGTTGTGTCTTCTAACACACTTCCCTTCCTCCCACCAGGCTCTATCCCAACTGGTCTCACACGGCTTCCAGATGCATAAATCTATGTTCATGAACCTGCTGAAAAGCTTTCCGTGTCTTCTCATTGCCCACTGAATTAAACACAGACTGCATAGCTTAGACTTTGGGATCCTCCACAGTGTTTTCCTAAACTACCTTCCCAATACTGAATCCTCCACACTTTCCCTACACTGTAGTCAAACGCAAGCTTCCTCACTGTTCCTTGGATATACACCAAGTCCCTCAATGTCCCTCTCTTTCTTCAGGATGCTCCCTCCACACGGAGTCTCCACCTATTGACCTGACTTTGAGGCACTTTCTCAAATCATCTTTCTCCATCCATCGTCTTTTCCTGATCCCCCCTACGGGGTTCACTTTCTTCCTGCTATCTCTCTTCTACAGCCCTTTCTTCATAGCCTCTTACCGTTTCTCCTCTTTATGTTTTTTTCTTACAGATAATTTATACACCCCTCTACTTCCATGTCTCCTGATTCTACAAGAAATCTCTCAGAACTAGAAGATCTTCTAGGTCTCAGCCTTCCTTTCTGTAGATTCTTTCCTGAGATCCGTCACTATTAAAGCCCAACACTTACTGGACTTCTGCTAAGTCCTGTATTTACTGCTCTCCTGAAAATCTATTCAAAATGGTCTGTTGACAGACCTTCCAAGTGTTTCTGATTCCAGACATCCTAACATGATAACCCATGTACTAATCCTACAGCTTCTCCTTAGATCCTACACAGTCCTCAAACCTCTTGTTCTTCCTGCCAGCACTGTGATGTTCAGCTGCTGGTCCCAGATAGCCATTATCAGGTCTCCTGACACTCTCAGCTAGTAATGGCCTAGTTTTATATGGCTTTTTCGCCTTTCCTTTTTGTAATTCACTTCTGGGTGCTAAAATGCAAGAGAGGGGTGCTTGGGTAGAGGTGAGAGAAGCCCAGAGAAATTCCAAAGAATTAAGCAGGCAGCAAATCGTGGTAGTGAGGTCAGAGGCAGCATCTTTTAGGTATTTGGGACTTTCTGCATGTGATTCATGCACACACACACACACACACACACACGCATACACACCTACACACACACGCACACACATACACACACACGCATATACTCACGCACGCACACACACACACACACCAAACACACATGCACACACTTGAATACATTTGCCAGCTTCTTACTTCTCTCCCCTCACTGCTAGGAATTCATCTATATCTGCTCAATCACCAGTTCTATCTCTTTTAACTCAAAAACAATTCTGAGTCTCTCAGTTCCTGGGTTTGTATTGCCCCAAGTGGAGAAAGGGGCCGAAAAAGCTGACAATTGATAAAGGAAGGTCATTGGTTAATTAATAAAGAAACTGCTTGGCCCTGATAGGTTAGAGCATAGGTGGGTGGAGTAAACAGAACAGAATGCTGGGAGGAAGAGGAAGTGAGCTCAGATGCCATGATCCCCTCTCCCGGGCAGACACAATGAAGCTCTGACCCAGGATGGATGCAGGCTAGAATCTTCCCGGTAAGCGCACCTCACCTCGGTGTTACACACATTAATAGAAATTGGTCAGGCAGTGTTTAAATGAATACAGTTTGTGTGTTGTTATTTCGGGGTATAAGCTAGCCAGGCGGCCAGGAGCTGGGCTGTGGGAAGAGGCCCGCAGCTCTTACTACAGACGATAAAGCGCAGGATAAAGCAGTCCCATCATTTGCACCCGGAAGAGGATGCTGAAGAGGAAGCAGGAGGCAGAAAGAAGAAAAGTCTTGCTAAGAAAATGGGGAGGGCTAGGGACAAGACTCAGGGAGCTGCCGTGTGTCATCCATGAAGCGAAGAACAGACTTGGGGACGTGACTTACCAACCATACTCACTGGTGAAAATCACCTAGCAAAGAAATAAGTTGTTCCTAATCATTTTTGGTTCCCATGTGCCGGTCCTTCCTTCCCTGGATGAAATTCCACACCAGCTGGTCTGAGAAGATCACGTGAATCACATGAATCAGCCTTAGGCCACATTTTTTTAATCCAAATTATTCCTCGATTTGGTTTATTTTTGTTTCTGAAGCTCACCCCAAGCAACTATTTTATGGCCAGCCTTTACTTAGTCCATTCTTTGTAGTTCATTCTTTTCAAATTTTAGCTGTAGGATAGCAAACTCATTTTCCCTTCTTTGTTGATGAAAGACCTTAGGGGTTTTTCCCCCCGTTATTAATTACTATGAAGAAGTAGAAAAACAGAATTGTGATTCTCAGCTTATACATAGATTTGGTTTTTTCTGAGAATACAAAATAGAAATTCCACAGATTTCTTTTTGTTGTTTTATTTAATTTTGTTTTATTTTTGTTTGTTTGTTTTTATTTTTAAACTTTCTTTTTATTGATTCTTTATGTTTTTCACATCATGCATCTTGATCCCATTTGTCTCCCTGTCTTTTCATATCTACCCTTTGTCCTTGCAACTTCCCCCAAAAATAAAATAAAATCTAAGAGAAAAGAAGAAAAATCTTATTATAGAAGCTTTAGTGTGACACATTGGATCATGCGCTACACCCTTATACCCATATATCTTTACTTGAGTGTTCATTACAAAGAGTCACTGGTCTGCTTCGAGGCCTCTGGCTTTTGCTGGGCCCTCACCGGGGCTCCTCTTGGATATCCTGTGTTGTCCTGTGCCATGGAGACCCTGAGCTTTGAGTCTCCAGGGCCCCTTCATGTTTAATACATCTTTGAGATAGGGTCATACTGTGTAGCACTAGTTGGCCTGGACTTGATATATAAGCCAAGTTGGCCTTGAACTCACAGAGATCCCCCTGCCTCTGAGTGTTAGAATCGGTACCACCAGGCCCAGTCCTCCTTAGATTTACTTTGTCTCAGAGTAGAGCGCCGGAGTAGTCTTTTCTTCTGAACGTCCCTGAGGGGCTGAAAGAGCGGTCATGTTTCTGCCCATCTTCTGTACTTGAAGGTGCTTCCTAGGAAAAAGGAGAAAGCCACCTTTCCAGCGGAAAGTGATATACTGCTAAAGCCTTCTAGCCTGCTCAAGGCTCTTCCGCCTCCCTGTAAGGACATAGGTATAGGCAGATGTACAAATGGTTTGATTATAAAGGCCCTGATATATGCAGGAAGAAACAGCTTGAGATGGAGTACAGAGGTTGTTATGAAAGGGTTTAGATGTACATAGTTCCAGGATGTAAAACATTACAATTCTGAGAGGTGCTCTAATTTCAAGAGCAGTTCATATATATATATATATATATATATATATATATATATATATATATTCCTGTTTATTCTACACAGAGGCTGCCAAGTTGCCTGCATGCAATTTAATATTTACCATGGCTCTGAAAAGCTTTGGTTTTGTAAATACAGAGTCGCTGTAAAATAGATCTAGAATGGAAATCTCCTTGGAGCAAGGGGCTTGGTTCAGCGCAGTTGTGCACAGTGTTACAGCTTCAGTCCAGGAACCCAAGGACACTACCAAGATTTAATAAGGTCGACACATTGTGCAAAATTTTCATACTTCCTATCAAAACGTTTGAAGATGAATGCTTATGCTTATTCTTCCGCACCCAAGGCTGCAAAGGACCCAGAAAACTTTCCTTGTTTCTGTGTGTGAACCAATGACTTCCCAAGATTTTCGTCTTAAAATCACTTCCCAGCAGTTCCTATGCTACTGATCCAAGCATCTCCCACATACCCTTGCTAACCTGTGGCCACAGGGCTCTAACAAAAAGGGCAATCTACAAGACATCCTCTGACTTTTGGATACAGATCATGTAATATCTCGATTCCTGAGCCAAAAGGAATGACATTCCCATGAAAAAATATTTAGGTATTATTATATTGAAAGACGATATCTTCCATGAAGGCCTTTCTGTTGGTGGGAGACACCTTCTCACTGAAGGTATACAATGTCTCTGGAGAGTCAACTGGCTTTGCTTCATTTCTCTCAGAGAGAAGAAATCTATAACGACTATCATAGAAGCTGAGGAATGAGCCTAGTTCTGGGTTTGATAACTAGCACATTTCTGCAAATTTCTCTATCAAGAGAAAAAATGCCAGGGATTATAATTGAGGATGAAAGAGCACATGGTTGACTGGAAATCTAAGTTGATTAACGGCTTCAAAAAGTTAAAAATTCATTCTAAGCAGAGAGGGGCTTCGTGGGGTATGGTACAAGTCTTTGGGCATGCAGGATACAAGTCTAGGACCAACTTAGACTCCACCATGTTCTCCCTGGAGGGGTTCTGGGAATATACCTGCCTCAAACTCTCTGTCTATTCCCAAAGTGAGTTCATTATGTCCTCCTAAGAGTCAAATGAGACAGATTTAATGCAATGCCCATCAAAACCCCAACAAAATTCTTCATAGCCCTTGAAAGAACAATAATCAACTTCATAGAGAAAAGAAAAAACCCAGGATAGACAAAATAATTCTGTACAATAAAAGAACTTCTGGAGGCACCACAATCCCTGACGTCAAACTCTACTACAGAGCTACAGAACTGAAAACAGCCTGGTATTGGCATAAGAACAGACATAAGGACCAATGGAACTGAATAGAAGACCCAGATATTAATTCACACTCCTTCGAACACCTGATTTTTGACAAAGAAGCAAAAAATATCGAATGGGAAAAAGAAAGCATATTTAACAAATGGTACTGGAATAACTGGATATCAACATGTTAGAAGAACAAAAATAGACCCATATCTATCACCATGCACAAAGCTTAAGTCTAAATGGATCAAAGACCTCAACATAAAGCCAGCCACACTTAACTTCATAGAAGAGAAAGTACACTTGAATGCATTGGCACAAGAGACCACTTCCTATATATAACCCCAGCAGCACAGACACTGAGAGAAACCATTAATAAATGGGACCTCCTGAAACTGAAAAGCTTCTGTAAAGCAAAGGACATGGTCAACAAGGCAAAACAACAGCCTACAGAATGGGAAAAGATCTTCACTAACCCCACACCAGACAGAGGTCTGATCTCCAAAACATACAAAGAACTCAAGAAAATGATCACCAAAAGAACACATAATCCAATAAAAAAAATGGAGTGCAGACCTAACCAGAGACCTCTCAACAAAGGAATCTAAAATGGCTGAACAACACTTAAGAAAATGTTCAACATCCTTAGTCATCATAGAAATGCAAATCAAAACAACCCTGAGATTCCATCTTACACCTGTAAGAATGGCCAAGATCAAAAACACTGATGACAACTTATGCTGGAGAGGTTGTGGGGAAAGGGGTAAACTTCTGCATTGCTGGTGGGGATGCAAGCTGGTACAACCCCTTTGGACGTCCGTATCGCGATTTCTCAGAAAATTAGGAAACAACCTTCCTGAAGACCCAGTAATACCACTTTTGGGTATATACCCAAAGGATGTTCAATCATGCCACAAGGACATGTGCTCAACTATGTTCATAGCAGCATTATCTGTCATAGCCAGAACCTGGAAACAACCTAAATGCCCCTCAACCGAAGAATGGATAAGGAAAATGTGGTACATTTACACAATGGAGTACTACACAGCAGAAAAAAATAATGACAGCTTGAATTTTGCAGGAAAATAGATGGAACTAGAAAACATTATTTTGAGTGAGGTAATCTAGACACAGAAAGACAATTATCATATGTATTCACTCATAAGTGGTTTTAAACATAAAGCAAAGAAGGCCAGCCTACAAAGTACAATCCCAGAGAACTTAGACAACAGTGAGGACACCAAGAGAGACTTACATAGATCTAATCTACATGGGAATTAGAAAAAGACAAGATCTCCTGAGTAAATTGGGAGCATGGGGACCTTGGGGGAGGGTTTAAGGGGGTAAGGGAGAGGCAGGGAGGGGAGCAGAGAAAAATGTAGAGCTCAATAAAAGAAAAAGAAAAAAGAAAACCTGAAAAAAAGAGTCAAATGAGATAATGCCTTTAAAATCCCTTTGTAAATTGTAATAATTCAAGCAAATGTTAGTTACTTTTACATTTTTGAAAATGATCACAAAATATAAATTTTTGTGGAATTTTGTGGAAGGAAAAAATGTATTGCTGGGTATTTTTGACTTCTGGGGACTCCCTTCAGCAAAGGTCTCTAGTGGGTTATCCTGTATCCTTGGCCTGTACTCTATAAGTCACGTTCTAGTGGGGAAAGGACAAGAGACATAAACTAACCAAGAGGTCGCCCGGCCTCTGTGATAGGGTAGCACTTGCTCCCGTCTACCCTCTTATCTGTTCATGATGAGGGTCTTCTTTTTAAAAGTTTTTTAAAAAAAATAATGGTAATAAACATTGACAAGACTTTGATGAGGTGTGAGATTGTGCACTGTAGGTGGACATTTTAGATGGAACAGTAGAAATGGAAATCAGTAAATGAAATAAAAAAGAAATCAAAACTAGAATTATCATATAAGCCTGAGCTTCTAGATGTGTCTAAGAGAAGTGAAGTGGAGTCTTGGAGGGAAACCTGCACAGCCTTGTTCTTGGCAGCATTAGGCTGGAGAATAGGCTAGACCCAGTGCCACTGCCCGGTGACAAACAATGCATGGTATATGCATACTCGGGAATATTGCCTGCTCTTGAAAAGGAAGAAAATTCCAATCCGAAGAGACAGCTTGGCCATTAAAGGCTCACAGCCGAAAGGACAAGAAAGGAAATTGTGACTTACCCCTACAGGAGATTTACACTGAGGATATTGTGCTAACGTAAATAACTTAGTCCTAAAAAGACAAATCCTGTACTGCTCTGTTGATGTGAGGCATCTGGACAACTCACACTCATAGGTGTGGAGAGAAAACGGTGCTTGCCACAGTAGGGCATACGGGAAAATGGGGGATACACAATAAGACAGTCATGGGGTTGGTATACAATATTGAAGATTCTGAACTCACACCTAAAAATGGTTGCCACTGCAAATTTATGCTAAGTATTTTTACCATAATTAAAATAGAAAAAACTCAGCTAAAATATAGTAAATATTACAGCAATTCTGCATTTGCTCCCCCTTTGACTTGTGACTGTGAGCCTCAGACTCAGCAAAGGGCGAAGAGCCCAGTTCTCTGCAGCAAGCCTGCCCAGCAGACCTTGAGTAAGCAGGGCTTCAGAGAAGGACCTGGGAAAACAAAGCACAAGCTCCTGGCTCTGACTTGCATTTCATTGGCACTTCCTCTTAGAAATATTCCCGGGCAAATGCTTCCAGAAGAGTCTAGAAGAAAACACTGCATTGTGCTCAGTGGAAAAGAGAGCACCAACAGCTGGCAAGTTTTGAAAGCATGGTTGACAAACTGTAATCGCTGGATGGAGCTTCGAGGGAGCATCAGAAAGGAGAGCGCATCCCTGCAGATTATTACCATAATCATCTCATTTAGATTATAGCCAAATACCTAAGATGTCTCCCAACCTGACACTTCCTGAAACAGGTAGTTAATTAGTGCAGGTAAAGCAGCATTTAACCTAGAGTCTTGCCGGCAGGCATCTGGCACAGTATTAAAAAGCAGGAAAAAGAAAATAAGGATGGTGGGGGGAATGGAGAATGGAGCCAAAATCTCTTGGAAACCAAAATCAGAGGCCAGAAGGCTGTGATCCTGTGGAGGTTTCTCTAGAGCCCTTGGCACTTAGGACTCACTAGTTCTCCGTAGTTACTTGGTTTATTTTTGGTGTAGCCATATGGTATGAGAGTCAGCTGCCCATAAGACTGCATAGTCAGGAAGCACAGGGTGTCCTTTTCTGCTTTCTATAAGGCTTGAGACTGCTTTGGTCTCTGATTCCGACATTGATTCTCTCCCACAGAATGTTAAATCTTGGCAGTTTGTGGATGCGCCAATACCTGGAAAATACAGGAGGCTTCGGAAATACGTCATAATCACTTACAAACGAGCCAGGGTGAATAGCAAAGCTTGCTCGGTACTCCAGGCCTGTCCGTGGCTGTCAAATCAGTCCTATAAGTTAATCAATTGTATTAGTCACTCAAGTAGCCAGTGACGAGGAGCTCAGAAAGGTACGAAGACGGACCTGATGATCTGGACTGGAACAGCACAAACTCTATCCCTTTGTGACTCAGAAGGGAAAATGCAGAATGAAGAGGCAGTGTGTTAATAAATTCTTAACCTGTGGTGAACCTCGGGGGCTTCGGGTGTGGGAGGACCGGGGAATCAAATATCAGATTCCTAAGAAAATCTCACAGATGTGTTGGCCATGTCTTCCTTACTGGTTTCTGTCCCGGCAGAGCTGCTGTCTGCACACACTGATAATAGGAAAGTCCCCTGCGTGTGCCCCTCCTATGTGGCATCACATAGTGGACTTTGGTTAAGATGGGTTTGTGTGACCAATGTTCTAAATAGGAAAACAAATAAACAAAGCCAGAAAAATGAAGCATTTTTTCTTTCAAGACCTCCAAGCAATGGAGACTGCTTTTTAACTTAAGTCTCGCCATTCAGGGAGTGGCAGTGTTCTTACCCACCCCGGATTCTTCAATTGCTTCCAGTGCTGTGACCAGACCCAGATTTGCAGACACAGAAGTGTTGCAAGGAGAGGAAAATGTTTACTCTGCTTGCTGTCTGCCTCCTGCTGTAAAAAATACCCAAAGACAGCATTCTGGCTTTAATCTTCTTGATGGTGAGCTATGTATCTTCAAACCACATGACGGTTTAAAACATATTCTGTTTGTAGTGGCTAGTTTTATGTCAACTTGATACATGCTAAAGTCATCTCAGAAGAGGGACCCTCAATTAAGAAAATACCACCGTAGGCTGGAGAGGTGGCTCAATGGTTAAGAAAATGCCTCCAAAAGATCATCAGGCTGTAAGCAAGACTGTAGGGCATTTTCTTAGTTAGCGATTGATGTAGGAGGGCCCAGCCCACAGTGGGTGGTGCCATCCCTGGGCTGGTGGTCCTGGGTTCTATGAGAAAGCATTCTGAGCAAGACATGAGGAGTAAGTCAGGAAGCAACACCCTCCATGGCCTCTGCATCAGCTCCTGCCTCCAGCTTCCTGCCCTGTTTGAGTTTCTTTCCTGACTTTCTTCCATGATGAACAGTGATGTGGGATCATAAGCCAAATAAACCCTTGCCTTCCCAACTTGCCTTTCAGTCATAGAGTTTTAACACAGCCATCAGAGTAAACCTAAAACGTTAGTCTAGATATAGTCTATTCTAGTTTAGCCAATCTCATTTAAAGAGAGTTCTGCCCTTGAACACTGTATAGAAGATATCACCTCTTTAAAGGAAATAAAAGTCATCAGAATGCCCAAGAGGCTACATGGGTTTTTCAAGGCTGAGAAGTACATGGCTTCTCAGTTTTTTGTAGTAGCTGCTATTCATCAGTTTATCTTTCAAGAAGGTACATACTACACCAGGAGACAATGAAATTTTGATTGATATTTTCCATGACATGTGCCATTATTATGGGATGAGTGGGACTTCCTCCAGAGAGGATCATGAAACAGAGGAACCATGAGATGGCCCTCAAACAAAGAAAACACTTCCTGGAACTATTTGGAAAAAAAAAAAAACCTTGTCTTTGTTATTGTAAAATTTGTGCATATGTGAAATTTAGTTTTGCACAGATGCCAACAACACTCCACATTAGGAACTAAATTACAAACTAAAGTGGACAGATGTGTAAGCCATACAATTGAGGGCTCGTTTGACCTTTCGTTCCTGAGCAGATGAGCTGGGTCTGTGGACATGATCTTACTTAGAGCAGCTTTGGGTACAGTTTAGGACTGAGTCATACAAATGCCAGGCAAGCAGTTTGACAAGTGGAATAGACCTTTCCAGGTGGAACAGAGATTTGTTTGTTTGTTTGTGTCGCCAGGAAAGCTTATTGGGGCGGGGCTCAGCTCACACTCAAGGCCAGAATGACTGTGCTAGAGAAGGGGTCCCATGAGAGAGTTTTGGGGAAGGGTGGATGAGGGGGAAACGGGAGTGCTTTCTAGAAAGGAGGAACTCCAAGGGGCTCTCATTCGGGTAGTGGTGCTTTATAAACAGCGCATGGAGAAAGTTCTCTATTGACTGCATTAGAAGCCTGAGAGAGTTAACCTACTGAATGATTGCATTGGGATACACAGGCTAGTTTGGTATTTAGATATTGTTTGCCCTCCCTCATGCTTCTAGAGCTGATCTGGGGTAGGTGCGGGTCAGTAGATGAGATCTGCGGTAGGTGCAGGTCAGTATATGAGGTCTGTGTTAGATGCAGAGATCTGGGGTAGGTGCAAGTCAGTATATATAGGTATATATAGTAGATATAGGTCAGTATATACAGATATATAGTAGATATAGGTCAGTATGTATAGGTATATATATAGTTGATATAGGTCAGTATATACAGGTATATACAGTAGATATAGGTCAGTATATATAGGTATATATATAGTAGATGTAGGTCAATATATATGATATATATAGTAGATATAGGTCAGTGTATACAGATATAAGTAGATATAGGTCAGTATATACAGGTATATATAGTAGATATAGATCAGTATATACAGGTATATATAGTAGATGTAGGTCAATATATACGATATATATAGTAGATATAGGTCAGTGTATACAGGTATATAATAGTAGATATAGATCAGTATATATAGGTATATATATATAGTAGATATAGGTCAGTATAGCACTAGTGAGGTAGTAGGCAAATCATAAACACCAGGAAGATGGCAGAAGAAACAAGTTCATCCAAATGGAGAATGGGTAGGTGGAAAACCATAGACAAGACCCATCCTAGACTCCCCAACTCTACGGAGGTATTAGGCTTCCACATGCTAACATTGACTTTGATTAAAGAATTATCAAATGGGGCTTCTGTCCTTATGCATATAAAAGATTTTTCTAGCTAGAATGGCTGCATCAGAAGAATGATCCTAACAGGGCTTCAGTACGCAAACATAACCCTGGCCCACACTGTGTCCACACTGTTGTCCAAGTAGTGCAACCATCATTGTTGAGGACGGGAAGCAGGTAGAAGGCTAGCTCCTTAGGGAGCCTGCTGGTCCTCATGTTGTCTTTATCATTCTGTAGGAGCTGGCAGTGAAAAGAGAAACATCTCTAATGATTCTTGTAGAGGAATAATCTTTCTGTACACTGTGAAGATGTGCCTCCGCCAAGGCACCTTCTGATCGGTAAATAAAGAGCCGAATGGTCAGTGATTGGGCAGGAGGGGATAAATGGGCCTTCTGGGTAATAGAGAGGTGAAGATTTCAACAGTGAGATACAGGGAAGTCGGATGTACAGTATGGAGGAGAGGTAACAAGCCATGTGGCAGAACATAGATGAACATAAATGGGTTAGTTTAAGGTTATGAGCTAGTTGAGGACAAGCCTAAGCTAAGGCCAAGCTTTCATAATTAATAAGAAATCTCTGTGTCATTATTTGGAAGCTGGCTGTCCAAAGAAAGTCCTGAGCAAAAAGCCTTTCTCATCTAATTTTCTGTAAATTTCAGATTAATTAGAAGCAATGGCTGCTCTCACAGTCACAGCTTCCGGCTCCTCCGTGACTGCTTCGTCTTTTACAGTAGTGGCTTTCAAATTCGAATGCAAACGGAATTGTCTGACAGACCTGCTAATGCATTTCTGCTGTTGACCTTAGGGATGACTCTTCCTGGGTTACTTTTTATATTTGTGTTTCCAAAAAGACTAACAAGAATATACCACTTTAAATTGTCTGACTCCGTTAAAGGAAAGAAGAGAAGAGATATATGAAAGCTCGCCATGCTTTGTGCTTTCCATATGGGAAATCTCTTGACCCACACAGCAAACACATGCGCTCTTATTTCCAAGTTCCCTTAACAGATGAGAAACTAGGTGAAAGGCTTCTTTCAATGCTGAAATTTTCCCAATGCTATTTGACAAGATTCAATATCATCTCTGACTTCTAATATGCATTTTCTTCTACCCTTAGGTAGGTTTACCTTCCAATAAAAATACTTTTGGATGCAGTAGAATGGAGTAGGCTACTCAGTTTTTTTTTTTTTTTTTTTTTTTTTTTTGGCAAGGCTACTCACTAATTCCTTCTCACTGGAAGTGAGGGACGAATTCAGTATAGTTAAAGGAAACAAGAAAGAAGCGCTCTGCTAAAGAGGTCGCTAGTGACAGGTACTCAATGGCGTGATTTAGCCTTATGAGGAAACTAAAGACATGTTCCTCTTTCATAAACCAATGGCAAAAAGCAGGGCAATCCATTCTGTCATGAACTCCACAGTCTATCCAAACAATCTTCTCGGGGCTGTTGGATGGTTTGCTGATCTGGAGGGGACATACCGGCTCCATAACCAAATGATCCCTATTGTAAGAAACTGTACAAAATCACCAGGCTTTCATTCCCCAACAATGCCCTTCTTATTTCCCTCTGCAGTTCAGGAATTGTTGCAAGGATCCTGATGAAGACACCCAATGTAGTCTTTTCCAATGCTACCATCTTCTCCTGTCCTTTGCCTTGATGGCTGTAATCAGACTGTAGACTGATTCCCCAGAGTACACATCCAAAGAATCATTTTTTCCTTGCATCCTAAATTATCCCATGGTTGCAAATAAAAGCAAAGCAAATAGTGTTTCTTAACCTTTATCACATGTGTTAAACCTGGATATGGCGACACATGCTTCTAATCCCAACACTCTGGAGAAAGGCAGAGGCAAAAGGACCTCAAATTCAAGTCAACGGCCCACAAGCTAAGAGGCTAAATGTATACATGGCTTATATGCTTATAGGCTTTGCATAGCTCACCCAGAAAGGCAAAGCACATTTCGTTGTGATGCTCAAGAACCCAAAAAAAATTTTTTTAATGAATCAAACCTTCAATTAAACCTCCCCAAACTATAAATAGATCAAAGTCCACACCCATGTGCAGTGCTTATTAAGTCTCCAGCTACTCCTTCACCCATGACCAGCCCCATCTTCTTCCTTCCCTGCCCATCTGCCCTCTTCCCGGAGGTGGCTGGGGATTACACTGACAGTTTTAGGTTCTCTTTGGTGGAGAAGGAGCTCTAGACAGTCAGGCTGTAACAGTTGTATCTGTCTTGGATATCTTAATGGCCTAGACCAGGCTATTTGTCAAAGTCTTGGGAACTGAACTGATGAAGGCTCTTTCCCTCCACATTAAGATATTTACAAGGTGAGGCAAAGGCGTGGCTGGGATTGTGATATTCGCGGGACTTTCTTCTTGTAGCTTCCCGGTCTCTCAAGGTTTCCAGGATGGTTTCTGACCTCCCCTCTTAACCCTGATTTTCCTCTAAAATTACCCATTTTATCATCATATGTATGCTTCTCTTTATTGCCCCCTCATGTTCTCTGTTTTGCATACCCTTGTTCTGGGCAGAGAAAGTTGAGGCATATTGGCTGATTCAGCTCAGAGTTTGAGTGTCTGTCAAGACTCAGTTTGACTGATGACCAATTAGTCAATCTCTGAGTAATTCTATGTCCAAGGCTGTAATTTTGACACAATTATGAATGGTTCTCAAATTTGGGGCTGTGTCTTGTAAATTAGCATGACTGCAGCATCCCACAGAGGTTTGGACCCTGGGACCCTAACTACAGGGATGAAGAAAAGACAGACAGGTGCACAGCAAAGTCTCTAGTCACTGTAAACAGCTCAGCGGGAGGACTTGGCTAATCTCTGCAAGAGGTGTTTGTAGGTAGCAGTCTCAGGCTGCAAACGTCCCAAGGGGGCTGCAGTTGTTAGTCTTTGCACACACTCACCAATCCTTCATAAACGCTCTCTTAGACTGCCTAGGATAGTTTTGTGCCCTCTTGAGCCTGGCCCATAAAGATAACAGCTTGGACAAATTGTCCCATAGATCCGAGGCCTTGGCATCCTCTCCATGGTCACGTCCATGTCAAAATACACCGAACTTCTTTCACTTGGGGCTTCCTCTGCCCTCCACATGACTGCAGACAGTGGTGTAGGGCAATGAAATCATAATGCTAGCTTTCGAAGGGAGTCTCCTTGGATAGTAGCTTATGACATTTAGTCTTAATCAACAATACCAATGTCACCTGGAAATTTTTGGCCGAACAACCTTGTGTGGATATCAAAATTGTCAGGAGTAGGCCTGATAAAACACAGATGACTGGGTTCTCAGCCCACCTCCAGAGTTTCTGACAACAGAGACACAGTGAGACCTGAGAACATGCATTTGTAACAAGTTCCCAGATGCTGCTGATGTGGGGAACAAAGGATCACTCTGTGAAGACCACTGCTTTGTCAGGTATGATGGCATAGACATACATTCCAAGCTATTTGTGAGAATACGTCTGACATATGATCAGAAGGGTGGAGATGTAGTCAGTGGTAGACAGCTTGCATAGTGTGTGAAAGACTGCAAACCTCTGTCCCCTGTACGACAGAAAAGAGAGAAGGGGAGAAGGGAGAACAGGAAGAAGAAAGGCTACCATTTTAGTGCAGCTAGGCTGACCTGGGAGCTTTCAAAGCATGGCTTGTCCTATCTTAGAACAATCAGGCCATCTTTTTGGGAGGGACTGGGATAGAGGGTCATTTGGCTATACTCCACAAGCAATTTTAGTGTCTAGTCAGGATTGGAACTCCTTGGTTCAGACCTAAAAACTTAGAAATTCTGACCCTATGGAAGAGTGACAGACCCCAGACACTTTTTAAACCATATTACATGTAAAGGATAGGAGAATTAGGGCCCTAACTACTGTTGCAGGAGGGCTGCTTGTTCTTCCTGGCTGCCGGGCTAGCTTAGACCCAAAATAATCACACAGAAACCATATTATTTAAATCACTGCTTGGCCCATTAGCTCTAGCTTCTTATTGGCTAGCTTTTACATCTTAGTTTAACCTATACTTAGTAATCTGTATATCACCATGAGGTCGTGGCCTACCACCAAAGTTTCAGCACGTCTATCTCCAACGGCGGCTTCATGGCATCTCCCTGACTCCACCCTTCTTCCTCCCAGCAGTCAGCCTAGCTTTCCCCGCCTAGTTCTGTTCTGCCCTTGCCATAGGCTCAAAGCAGTTCTTTATTCATTAACCAATGAAAGCAGGACAGACAGAAGGACCTCCCACACCAAACTACCTCTTTGGTTATACAATTATCTGGTTATGTGACCTTGACCTTGTATAAATCACCTGACTTCTCCTGTGGGTTTGTTTCCTCTGTGGTAAAGCCACAGGATAATAAATGAAGGTTTTCTGTGTCTTAAAAACATTTTGAGAAAGGAGAGGGTTTTCTTTTTAAAACAAAACATTTAGACTAACAAGATGGTTCTGCAGGAAAAGACACTTGTTGATGTGGGAGAGAGGCAGGTGGATTTCTGTGAGTTCGAGGACAGCCTGGTCTTCAGAGTTATTCCAGGTCAAAGATACAGAGAACCTGTCTCAAAAAGCAAAAAATAAAAGTAAAAACAAACAAAATAGAGGTTAAAGTAAAACGAACAAAGATGGAAAATGCACAGAGACTTTTGATACTGTATGCTATTATGCTCTCTTTGAATTGTTTGAATGCCGAGGAAAGAGCAAAAGCTACTAAAAGATATTTGTTTATAAATGCTGCTGAACTAATCCAACATAGATATTTTGAAAATGCCTTGACTTTGAAATTTGGATCTAAGGACATGATGCTTTGGAAAGGAGTTTCTTATTTTGTTTTCACAGAGGATGAGATGCTGTTCATTTCTTCTATTCCGATATGGTATGATGGACCACGCCCTCCTGAAGGTTTGCTGTGAACATCTTCAGAAAATTGCTCCGCTCAACTGCCAACTGAGATGAAACTAGCACACAGGTTATACCATGAAAGACCTAATTAATGACACCCCCATTCAGCAGGAAGCAGTTTGGAGAGAAAAAACTGCACCCATGTTCCCAAAAATATTGTTTATAAATGTTCTTTTACATTTAAAGGGGGAAATGATATAGGTATGAATAATTTGCATTGGTGTGGATTTTAAGGTCAATTTTGTTATATGTATATGCATTTCTTGATATTGATTAAGGTATTGTGATTGTGTAGTTCATTTTTAAAATGTAATGTATAATTAGGAAATATAGGTTGTTGATGGATAATCATAAGTAATAGTCAAGCTTGTAGTCATGTTAGTTAGATTTTCTAGATAAATAGAGATACATTTCAGTTAGATAGACATTCTTCATATCTTTCAAAGACTGCAGAATATGGCATTTAATGTTTTAATAACTTAGGACTTTTCATGACAATGAGACACTCTGCTCCTGGCAGCACCAATCTACTTCAGGAAGAAGATGGGCATCGAAGAGGATCCTTATGGAGTTTGGTAGCCATTTGGGCAAGAAACTCCTCTTGCCTGGACTATTGCATAATCTGGACACAGGGAACCCGCAGAGAAAGGACTACTAAACTTGCCTAAAGGTGAGATGATCTTTCGGGGTTCCTGATTCATGAAAGAGTCTACAAGACATTCTTCAGGACAAGCAGATAGTGATTGCCTTTGAAATTTCCTGCTTTGTGGAAATGTCTGCTGGAAACTATGGGCCTGTAGGCTGAAGATGGATGCCCCAACGGTACAGAGAAACTTTGGGTGACTGTCCAGGCAGCGAGATGTCTCTGTCATTTCTAGACTTTTGGATTTCTTGTTTGCTTGGGTAATATTGTATTCTTCTGGAGTCTTTGGAGTTAAAGAATAGATAGATAGTTATAGTTTTCCATTGTTATGATAAAAGATAAAATAGATATAAATATTGTAACTGTAATGCTTGCTTGATAACTGTTTTGTTATATGTAATTTTGCTATGTTAAAGTTAAAACCTTTTTTTTGTTTAAACAGAAAAAGGGGAAGTGATGTGGGAGTGTCATATATCAATCTGTTGATTTCATTGGTTAAGTAATAAACAAACTGCTTGGGTTCATAGCTTAGAACATAGGTGGGTGGAGTAAATAGAACAGAATGCTGGGAGGAAGAGGAAGTGAGGTAAAACGCCTCAGAGAGAGACACCATGCCCCATTCCCCGGCAGACACACGCGATGAAGCTCCGACCCAGGATGGACGTAGGCTAGAATCTTCCCGGTAAGACCGGTGCTCACAGATTATTAGAGATGTGTTGATCAGGATATCAGAATTAGTCAGTAAGGGCTAGAGCTAAAGGGCCAAGCAGTGTTTAAATGAATACAATTTCCGTGTAATTATTTCAGGTAAAGCTAGCCATGCGGGCAGCTGGGTGCCGGGGACGTAGCCCGCTGCTCCTATTACTACAACTTGTCCTGAACTTGATAACCTGAGTTTGATCTGCAAAACACCCTTACATAGGGCGAGAAGAGTACCAGCTCCTGCAAGTTATTCTTGGACTTTTATGAGCATGCCCATGTACACACAGGAAGGAAGGAAGGAAGGAAGGGAGGGAGGGAGGGAGGGAGGAAGGAAGGAAGAAAAGAAAAAACACTACTACAAACAAAGAGCAGAAGAGATGAAAAGTGAGTGTTTCTGATAAATCCTTATTGGGGTAATCCACTCGTGGTTTCTGCTATGTTTGGGTCCTATCATGGCTCAGAACCCTAGATTTATGAAGAGGCATGGGCAAAGCCCAGTTTGGTCCAAAAGGCTTTATGAACTCTCCCCACAGTTCTGACAGAGCCTTTGGGTAGTGAGTGCCTTCTGCTAGGAAGGTCAGACTCAGTCTCCACTCTCACCTTCAGATAGTATATGAACCGGGTCTCATAGGTCATACCTGGAGATGCTGGATCACTGCTTCTGCATGCTTCTCTCCAACCTGGCTCATCTCTGATAGGTTGAAAACAGTCCAAAGGACTGCACTGTGACTCACTGGCAGGCTATTTGATTGCCTCCACTTGACACAAATGTTCTTTCACTACTTTCCACAACTCTGCCCTCTGCTCTAGACTGCAAAAGTCACATGACAAGCAAACTGAAGAACAAAAAGAAGCCATGATTTATTATCTCCCACCTCTCACTTCCTGCCAAGGCCTCTGGGGCCACCAAGTCTCAGGACAACCCCCCAGCACTGACCTTTACGAAAAAAGCAATTGAGAATTAGCAGCTTTGCTAATCCACAAATGACACCTCAGAGACTGTGTGCAATAGCATGTCCTTCACACAGCCACCAGAGTTAGCCTTCCTGCACCACACAACAAGGGCAAGGACTTCAGGACAGGCTTTTTTGTTTTTAATGTGGAAGCTATAGAACCTTGAAGTAGTGTGTTGTGTGTGTATGTGGGGGGGGGTGATAGTTGGGGTAAGGGGTGGGGACTTAGGTCATTTGGATCCCTGTCTCAAACAGGGAACACTGGTCTTTCAGAGTGAGTACTTTTGAGAGTTAGTTTTGACCCCTGCAGTTCCCTCTGGCTTCCTGATTGATGATGTCCTTGCCATCCACCCCGAGGCAATGCAGCTGAGGTGGGTGATCCTCACTGGAGGGTGACCCATACTGTTTTGACTTTCAGCTTCCCAAACTGTGAGTTAATTAAACCTCTTTTATTTATAATTTTAGCCTGCTTTGGGTATGTCACTATAGTAATGAAAAGTAGACTCATGGACCAATAGCACTCTTTGTTAATGTTCTAAGATTAGACAATGCCCATGTATGACCTTCCCAGAATTTGCTTACTGAAGATTCTAAGACAGGCCCATTATAATAACTTTGATTAAACTAAATAGACCTGAATAGATCTAATTTAATTATAGATCATATATATATCAAGCTTTGAAAGAATCTTATACTGTGACTAACAAATCTATAACCAGGGTTCCAAAAGAACAAATGCAGTGAAAAATGAAGACACATTAAGGCAGCCATCAGTTTGTCTCAGGACTTATGACACCCGAATGTCCATGTAGCTGACACTGGGCAATCCAGAAATATAGAAAATAGTACTTAACTGAAGTATTGTTAGAGGTCACTTGTTTGTTTCCTGGCCGCCCAGCAGCTTAGACCCAAAATAATCACACAGAAACTATATTATTTAAAATATTGCTTGGCCCATAGCTCTAGCTTCTTATTGGCTAACACTTATATTTTAATTTAACCCATTTCTAGTAATTTGTGTATTGCCACATGACTGTGGCTTACTAGGTAAATCGTCCATCTCCAGAGGGGCTACATAACTTCTCTCTAACTCCTCCTTCTTTCTCCCAGCATTCAGTTTAGTTTTCCCCACCTAGTTAAGTTCCCCTATAGCTCTGCTATAGACACAAAGCATTCCTTAATCAACCAATCACATTCATAGCATACAGAGGGGAATCCCACATCACTGGAAAATTATTTTTAAAATTTTAATTTGGAAAAAACTTGTTAGTACCTTAATAAATGCTTGACTAAAAGCAGTTTTAATTCAGTCTGTCCGCTATGAAAGAAGAGCATTTTATAACACCAGGTACTGTAAACATTTGTGATGGATCAGAGCAGGATACAGGTAGCTCGAATTTCAACAAAGCTATAAACAGCAGCAGCTGGAAGTGGCAGGGGTATATTTACTTATTGCCTAATTTGTGGTGATTCAGTCAACCTTATTGTCATCATCACAATGCTTTAAGATAGATGTTACTATTCCAGTTTCACAGATGAAGTTAAGAATTCAAAGATTAAATACCTTTATCTAGGTCACACAGTCAGCAAGTATCCAAACCAGTGTGATCCTATCATGGAAACCAGATGTTTTCATTACTTTTCCCATTACTATGATAAAAAGTACTCTGATAAAAGCAATTTAAGGGAGAAAGCACTTCCTGGGCTTACAGTTTGAAGTACGTTTCATATCATGACAGAGAAGTCCTGAAGGTAGGGCCTTGGTCACTGACTCCCTTGTGCCCACAATCAGGAGGGAGAGAGTGAAGAATTCTTGTGCTCAGCTACCTGTTTCATGGCCAGGACTCAAGAGCAGGCTGTCTTCTTTTAGGGAGGATCCTCAATCAAGACCCCCCATAGGTGTGCCTAGAGACTGACCTAACCTAAATAACCTGTCACAGGTGTGCCCAGAGTTAATCTAATCTAAATAACCCCTCACAGGTGTGCCCAGAGTTAACCTAATCTAAATAACCCCTCACAGGTGTGCCCAGAGTTAACCTAATCTAAATAACCCCTCACAGGTGTGCCCAGAGTTAACCTAATCTAAATAACCCCTCACAGGTGTGTCCAGAGACTGACCTAATCTAAATAACCCCTCAGAGGTGGGCCCAGGGTCTAACCTAATCTAAATAACCCCTCACAGGTGGGCCCAGAGACTGACCTAATCTAAATAACCCCTCACAGGTATGCTGGAGGCCAACCATCTCCTAGTCAATTCTGAATCCTATCACACTGTCAACACTGACATCACACCAGATGATTGGGTTTCCATGGGTGTACACCATCTTATTCAAAGACACAGAGCTGACAGTTCTTTGTGGTAACAGAGGAAAGTATAAATTCTTTTTAATATTCTGAAAAATTATTCTGGAAAAAAATACTATATTCTTATATGTAGACAGTGTAATTGGTAAAGCTTATCTGGAAGGAAATTTGTGCATTTATATACGCTTTAAAATATGTATATCCTTTAATACAAGTACACTAGCTTTAGAAGCTTATACCAAAGATAAAGGTTTTGTGTGGTATCATAGAGAAATGCATGCAAAGCCACTTCATCCCACCGTCTCCTTTTGGAAGCCACTGAGCATCTTCACGGCATTACAAATGCTTCTTCACAGAAGAACTTACCCTCAAAGAACTTCTGTGGAGCCCTGGGTTCAGCAAGAAAAAAACAACACTTCTGTTGACCAAGGTTTCTGTCCCACCAGGTCCTGCAGCCATTCTATCCCAAAGAAACACACAAAGGACTACATTAATTATAAACTGGTTGGCCTGTTATCTCAGGCTTCTTATGACTCTTATAATTTATATTATCCCATAATTCTCATCTGTGTTAGCAAAGTGGCTTGGTACCTTTCATCAGCAAGGCATTCTCATCTTGCTTCCTCTGTGTCTGGGCAACATCTGCAGACTGAATCTTTCTTCTTCCCAGAATTCTCCTGTTCTTGTCACCCTACTTCTGTTTCCTACCTGGCTACTAGCCAATCAACATTTTATTAAATAAGTACAATAAACAAATCTTTACAGGGTAAAACCATTGTCCCACAACACATTTCCAGGGAAACAGAACTTACTGAGGAACTATCTTCTCTCCTTGAGTCTGACACTCACATGGGCACCAACTCTGTGCTTCTCGAATCTGCCAAGGACATGACAAACCCAAAGAAGTGTAATTATGACTCATGTTCCAGCTGGGTGCATGGGGCTGCTCCCCTTTCCTCTTCTTTGTGCTTTTAATTTGTCTTTTTATTTCATATTACCAGTTTTTGTAGTTTCAATGGTGGCACTAACGGTGGAGGGAGAAATGTTTGGAAATCTCTTCAACTTAGAATACAGGCAAATCTTCAGCTCACAGTTTGAGCCAATCTAGTTTGTGATTATTAGTATTGAAAGTAATCCATTCCTGATATATCCTAAAGCAGGTTGTGACCTCCAGTAACACCACTCACTCACCTCCCCCTGGGATAATATCTCTTATAAGAATAGATCTTAAGGCTCCTCTATGGACTGACAACCTCCTGTCCATAATATGCTGAGGATCTGGAATGGATAGGAAGATATAAAATAGTGAAGACATCAGGACTTCCTGAAGAACAGGAGACTGATTTTAAAGATCACAAAGGGGTTAGAGAGAGGACTATAAGGTTAGAAACATTTAATTCTGTAGTAGAAGACCAGAGTTGAGTTCACAGTACTCTTGTCAGATAGCTCACATTTGCCTTATAACTCCTGTGCTCCCTCTTCTGGCTTCCATGAGCATTTACATACATGTACAAATATACACACACACAAATATTAAAAAAAATTAGTCACAGAAGGTGGTACACATAGGATTTGAAGTCCCAATGCCAATGTTGAATAACTCTGATTTACCTGCTATACCTTAAACAACTATTTAGCCATGGTGAAATACAATTTCTTTGTCTACAGAGTGAGGATAATCATACTAACCTTGCATGGAGGTTAGAACGACTCAATAAGGTATTGTAGATTAAAAAGCACTTGTAAGTTTGTAAAAGATACAATAACTAAGATTTATTGAGCTGAAACTTTTTATGAGACAGGCACTATTCGAAGTAGTTTAAATCTCATTTACTTTCTCTCTAAAGGGTTGACACAGATTTCTTTTTTTCTTTGTTTCAGAGATGAGGAAACCAGATCACAAGGACAGTGTTAACTGAACCCAAACCCTGGCAAGTTGACTTATGAGCCTCTGATATCAACCACTGCTTCAATGTGTGGTAAGATGGAATCCCTGTGCAAGCAGCTGCAACCAATGACTATCCAATGAGACTTCATCACTCAAAGCCATATTAGGATTCATTCCTCGTGTCGTGTAGTCTATGGGATTTGACAGATGTTTGATGTCCAGTATAAACCAGAATAGTATGATACAGAACAGTTTTAGTGCCCTAACTGTCCTCTGGATTCTGCCCATCCATCCTTGCACTTTAAAGTCCTTGGTAACTACATCTCATCACTTAATTTGCATAGTTCTATGTTTTCCACACTATTATATAGCTGGGATTCCACTGTGTATGTAGCCTTTCCAGATTGATTTCTATCTCTTATAATATGTGTCTTAGTTACTTTTCTATTATGATGAGTCATTGTGACCAAGGCAACTTATAAAAGGAAGCATTTGATTGCATGCTTGTTTGCCGTTTCAGAGGGCAAGTTCATGACTGTCCTGACAGCAGGCAGGCAGGTATGGTGCTGGAGCAGTAGCCCAGAGCTTATACACTGAGACAACAACAGCAAGGCCGAGAGTAAGCCAACTAGACTGGCATGGTCTTTTGAAGTCCAACACCTACCCCCACTGACACACCACCTCCAGCCAGGCCACACCTTTTCCAGCCAGGCCACACCTCCTCCAACCAGGCCACACCTCCTCCAACCAGGCCACACCTCCTCCAACCAGGCCACACCTCCTAATCCTCTTCAAACAGTTCTGCCAACCAGGAAACAAGGCTTCACATAAGAATTGGGGCATTCTCATTCAAACCACCACAATATGGCTTAAGTTCCTTCATGTCTTTCCACAGCTTTGGCAGCTCCTTTCTCACCGCTGGACATTATTCCCTTCTCCAGATATGCCACAGTTTATACCCATTTATATGCTGAAAGACATTGTGGCTGCTTCCTGTATAGACAGTTATCAACAAAGCTGCCATAAACACACACGTGAATGATTTTGTGCAGACGTGTTCATAGTTCTAGTGTGGAAGAACTAGGGAGTATGATTGTTGAACTGAATGATAAGCATATTTTTTTCCACGAGAAATGGACAAAGTACTGTTCAAAATTGGTGGAGACAGTTTTACATTTCCACCAGCCATGAGTGAGTTCTGGTTGCTCCACACCCTCGCTAGCCTTTGATGTTGGCCTTCTAGATGTGGGCTGCTGTAGCAGTCTGTAGTGCATCTGGGAGCTTGAATTGGCAGATTTCTGGTGACAGACAGATGAGATAAAGCATCTTTTTCTGGGTTCCTCGACACATTGTACTTTCTTTGGTGAGGCACCATTGGGGTCATCTGCCCACATTATACTTATCAGATTCATGTATTAATATTTGAATCTCAGGGTTCCTTATACATTTTGGATCACACTCTATTTTCAGATGTGCCTTTCAAAAATATTTTATCTCAGTTTCTGTCTTCTAGTTTTCTTGACATTTTCTTTCAAAGAGTTAGAAGCCACTAAATTTTGGCATTTCAGTTTTTTTTCAAGGGTTGAGCCTCTCTTGGTGTGTCTAAAATGTCACTGTCATACTCTGAGCCATCTAGACTTTCTAACTCATCTTCTAGGATTTGATAGTCTTGTATTTAACATTTAGGTAAAGTGCGTTGTGTGTGTGTGTGTGTGTGTGTGTGTGTTCACATAGATGAGATTAGATTGCATGTGCATATATACATTTTCATGGAGACCAGAGGTCAACCTTGGCCGTCATCCTCAATAATGCTGTCCACCTCCTTCGAGATGAGACAGGGCCTGTTATTGGCCTAGAAATTACCAGTTACGAGAGCTAGGCAAACAAGCCCCGGAGACCCGTTTGTCTCTGTCTTCCCAGAGCTGGGATGACATCGGCTTTCCACCATCCAGCATTTTGGGCTAGGTTCTGAGGATCAAGCTAAGGTCTTCATGCGTGGCAAACACTATACAGACTCATCCACCTTTCCAGCCCCGGTGGCATATTTTTGAGTTAATAACTGTGCTTTCCCTGTTCTGTACATGAGTGTCTAGTTGTTCTAGTACTTGGTGTTGCAAAGAATATTTTTTGCTCTGTTGTATTATTTTTCTCCAAATCAATTACTGATGTGCATATGGGCCTAATTATGGATTCCCTGTTCTCCTAGTCTAATCATTTATTCTTTTGTCAATACCACACTGTCTGTTGACTGTAAGGTTATAGGAAATCTGAAATAAGGCAATGTCAGGCTTCTGACTTTTTTCTCCTTCAGTATTGTGCCGGCTATTCAGTGTCTTTCATTTGTCCACAAATCTCTAGAATCAGTTTGTCAATGATCATGAAATAGCTCCCAAAAATTTTGTTTTGGGGTTACATTGTGTCTATAAATAAAATTTGGAAGAGCTAATATCCGGGCAATACTGAGCCTTCCTTCATGTGAGCACATATATTTCCCCATTCATTGACGCCATTCATTTGAGTTCTTGTGTTTTCCTTTGTGTAGTACAAATATTTCATTTTGGGCACACTAGATTTTTTAAAAACTTTAAATTCTACTTGTTCTTTGCTGTGTATAGGAAATCAATGAACTTTCCTATGCCAGCCAGTTTGATCTGATGGGTTCTTAGTTCCAGAATGATTGTTGTTGATTCTTTCTGTTTTCCTACATGAATGTTCATGTCCCTTTAAACACGGCAGATTTATTTATCCTTTCCTAAGCTACATGCCATTTGTTACCTTTTCTTGTTTTATTGTCTTAGCTAGGCTTGCAAGAATACTATTGAAAAGCAGCAGTGAGCGCAGACCCTGTGCAGAAATGACTGATCTCCCATGAAAGCTTCCAGGTTCTTGTCATTCAGGGTGATGTGATATTAACTGAAGGAGCTTTAAAAATTATTCATTGCACTTGGGCAGTGGTGGCACACTCCTTTAAGTCCAGCACTCGGGAGGCAGAGGCAGGGGGATTTCTATGAGTTTCAGGCCAGCCTCGTCTACAATAGCTAGTTCCAGGACAGCAAGGATTGTTACACAGAGAAACCCTGTCTTGAAAAAAAACAAAAAAAGAAAGTATTCATCACACAGAGGAAGTTCCTTTTTCTTAACCATAGAAGTGTGTTGGATGCTGGGAAGGCTTTCTGTAGACTACTGATATGATCCTGTGACTTCCCTTTTCCAGCCAGCGTATGTGATGGAGTGTTGAACCAGCCCTGTGTGACTGGGATAACCCCTTAGACATCATATGCAGTTCTTTTTATCCAACGTTAGACTGCATTTGTCAATATGTTTTTGAGAATTCTTCTGAGTTTATGAGGGCTATCAGTATATACTTTTCTGTCTCTGTAATGTCTTTGTCTACCTTGAGTATTAGATGGATGCTGGCCTTGTAGGCTGGGTTAGGAAGTAATTGTTAGGCTAGTAGTAATTGTGGAGAACTGGCAAAACTTCTGCTTTAAATGTTTGACAGGAACCTGGAAACCACCCTGGGGCTGGTGCTTCTGTTGTGGGTTAATCATACCTTCAGTTTCTTTAAAGCTATGGGATTGTTTTAACTGTCTCCTTAGGGTTTATCTTCCAGCGGTTCACTAACGCCATTCGGAGCTCACTTTATTTCAGGCATTAGGCTAGCACCTCCGAGACCAAACACATGGACAGTTTATAATTCAGTCTCATTTTAGCCTTACCAAGTGTGATCCATAACAGGAAAACAGGGCAGGAGAAGAAAGGAAGTGACTTGCAAAGAGTTATGTAGGTAATAAGTCATGGAAGTTAGTCATTTGGTGACTATGTCTAGCTAAAAGGTTTATTGAACAAAAGGACAGGGGTTTGACTATTCTTTGGAGATCGCACTGATAATCCACTTATCTAATAAATATGGATGGAGCAAATGCTTTGTTGACAGCACTGATATGTCAGCTTTAGGAGATGCTGATGCCAGTGTCTGCGTGGGGATGGTGAATGCACGGAAACTTGGGCAGCTTAATTAACCAGTGTTTCGGCGGCTTTCATCTTTCCCCGCATTCTTGAGCTTCTATGAAGTGTGTCTTTTCTTTCCTGCATCTTCATTTCTTTATTTGTAAAGTGAGAAGAATAACGGCTCCAAAGGATGCTTATGAGAACCCAGTAAGTTAATACGTGTTTAGCAATAAGAACACTCTCTTATTGTAGGAAACTCCTAACAACCAAGCGGCAAGAACACAGGAGATTGAACGCAACACAACACATGCCATATTTAGCTGCCACGATATTAAAAGCAAAAAAGCACAAAGGTTAATTTAGCTGTTAAACTGGCATTCTTCTTTTTAAAAATGTTTTAAATTGAAGTAGAATTGCATCACTTCCTCCTCCCTTTCCTCCCTCCAGCTCCTCTCCATTACCCCACCTTGATTCCCTTCCTTGAATACACAAGCAGAACCCACTGAGTCCGTTTATGTTGTTTGTATGTATATGATTTCAATACTCACTGCTCTGCACTGGACAACTAAGTCACAGATCAAAACTTTTTTCCCAGAGTCATGGGAGGACAGTGATGCTTGTCTTCACTAGGTCATTGTCACACCTGATATTTTGTTCTTTTCTTTCTCTCCTATTAGTTTTGGGGTTTGCTGGGATTCTTAAAAATGCGACAACAACAACAAAAAACCACACACACACAATTTTTTAAATCAATGTCTCTCTAAACAACTCTGGATGTCCTGGAACTCACTATGTAGACCAGGCTGGACTCAAACATACAGAGATCTGCCTGTCTCTGCCTCCCAAATGCTGAAATTAAAGTCCTGCACCACTTCCCTGCTATAAAATATCTTGATAGGATTAATTAAAGTACAAATTTCTAGCTGTTGCAGTGTTGGCTAGGTTCTGAGTATCAAACTGGTGAGCATACACATATGATTCCAGAAATCAGGAGACTAAGTCAGGAGGATCACAAGTTCAAGGACAGCCTAAGCTACCCAGAAAGAGCCTAAATAAAATAAAAAGCAACAAAGATATAACAAATATAGCAGAGGCCCTCTGTTATTTAGGATCATATACTAACCATCAACTACCCAAAGACAATTCAGTTTCTGCACCTAGTTTATTTATTATCATTAATTATTATCAATACAACTATTAATAGTTTGAATTTAATAGCTCCTTGCCTTCAAAATTAAAAACGTTTTATCAGATGTTGAATGAATTTAATAATATTTTGCTTGAACAAGTAAGAACCCTGTAAGGTTGTTTAAAGAATTTACCCAAAATAAGGGGAAGGAGGTTTAAAAGTAGATTGAAAGAAACAAGTGTTATTTAAATTGTAATAGATGAAGACCAATATATCTCTCCAAGTTATTAAGGAATAGCTACCATGCTTCAGATTTTTTTTATAAGCAATAATGTCTCATAGTGAAAGTTTTCAATACAAAATGTATATTGGTACAAGTAATATATGGCAATTGGATGCTTTATGAGACATAAAGCATTTTATAAGAATTTTACAAATGCATCACTGTCCTGTATTACTGGGACTCTGGGAGAAAAGTTTGGATCAGTGACTTAGTTGTCCAATGCAGCCTTGAAATCATATACACGCAAACATTGAAAATGGACTCAGCAGGGCTGGAGAGATGGCTCAGTGGTTAAGAGCATTGCCTGCTCTTCCAAAGGTCCTGAGTTCAATTCCCAGCAACCACATGGTGGCTCACAACCATCTGGAATGAGGTCTGGTGCCCTCTTCTGGCCTGCAGGCATACACACAGACAGAATATTGTATACATAATAAATAAATAAATAAATAAATATTTTTTTTAAAAAAAGAAAATGGACTCAGCAGGTTCTCTTTGTGTATATGTGTGTGCATATGTGTACTTATCATTTTATAAAGAAAAACACAAATATCCCTCAGAGTGTTTAAATTCAAGTAAATACATTTTCAGAAACACATTCTATATTGTTATTAAAAAGTCCACAAATGTCCTCTGAAACAGCACTAACTAGTCCTCACTGACCATCTATGCTAGCGTCTTGTGTCCTCTGTAACAACACTAACTCATCCTCACTGAGCACCTGTGCTGGTGTCCTGTATCCTCTGTAACAACACTAACTAGTCCTCACTCAGCATCTCTGCTAGTGTCCTGTACCCTCTGTAACAGCACTAACTCGTCCTCACTGAGCACCTGTGCTGGTGTCCTGTATCCTCTCTAACAACACTAACTAGTCCTCACTGAGCACCTGTGCTGGTGTCCTGTACCCTCTGTAACAGCACTAGCTAGTCCTCACTGAGCATCTCTCCTAGCATCTTGTAGTGTTTTATCTATCTATTCAATAGATGAACATCTATGGATTCTAACCACTTTATACAAAGCAGTAATAGGTTAATAAATGTTAATAAAATTCTAATTAATAAATATTAAAATTAATTTGCTATTAATGAATAGTAAAACATTTATTTTCTTGATTTTAAAAATCTCTTTAATACATGAATATATGAAAAGCAAATGACATAGCCTTTAATTAGCAAAGTGTGAGGTGTGATAATCTTGTGGCTGACTATCAGCTTAAAGGTATGAAAGTATATTGAAGCCTGGCAAGGGAGAATTTGAACTCAAACCTGTCTAACAATAATCCACACTTCATTAGGGCAACTGTGTAGGCTGGACTGTTTTAAGAACTCCATATTCATACGCATGCTATTTATTTCCCTGTAGTAACAATGATCTTTAACAAATGCTATCGATGCTTTATTTTTCCTGAGGTCTTAGTTACATAGATCAAACATTTTCTAAGTAGCTGTCGCTGGTTTGGACAACAAAGAAATCAGCAGTAAAGATCAATATCAAGAAAGTTATAAAAAATGTAATTATTTTTTACCATGGAGAGGAGAGAGGCAAATGAAAAGAGGATTCTCTGTTTGGGCCATCTCTCCTGTTCCTCACATAGTCCATCGTTCAATGGAGCCCGAGCAGGAGAGGAGGCCTCTGAGGTGTCTTTGGAACTCGCTCTGTAGACCAGGCTGGCCTTGAACTCATGGAGATCCACCTGCCTCTGCCTCCCGAGTGCTGGGAGTACAGGCGTGCACCACACCACCCAGCTTCTGAGGTACTTTGACAACAACAGCAGGGATATGGGTGGTGGCCGGCCATCCTCCCTGACAGTTCAGCAAATGTTTGGGCTCTGCCTTGTCACAGTCGTCTGTTTGGGAGTGGGACACGAGTACATCCCTGGGTACCCATGGAGATGAGTTCTAGAACTTCATACAGGACTGTTGTGCTTTCACAGAACCTACCCACCTCCTCCTGAACTCTTTAACTCATCTTTAGATTACCCCTGACACCAGACACATGGAAGAAGAGTTTTACTGTTTATGTTTTTAGACATGCTCAGTATACAAGAAATTCTCTTTCATGGATATCTTAGATAGAGTTTCTGTTGTGTGAAAACACCGTGACAAAAAGCAGCTTAAGGAGAAAGGGATTTATTTTGTCTTCTAGTTGATAGTCCATCATTCAGGGATGCCAGGACAGGCATTCAAACAGTGCAGCAACCTGGAGACAGGCTCTGATGCACAGACTATGGAGGGGTGCTGCTCACTGGCTTGCTTCCCAATGCCTTGCACAGGCTGCTTTCTAATAGAACCCGGGACCACCAGCCCAGGGGTGGCAACCGCTACAGTGAACTGGATCCTCCCCCATCAATCATCAACCAAGAAGAAGCCACAGGCTTGCCCACAGGCCAATCTTGCAGGCATATAATCTCAGCTGAGGTCCCTCTTCCAATTAACACTAACTTGTGTCAAGTTGACATAAAGCTAGCCAGGACACTGGATATTTTCAATACAGAGTTAGTAGACTCACTACAGGTATCCATGGGTACATGAAAGAGCAGGACTCAGTCTGTTAATGAACTGGGCTCTAAATGGCTGTGATCCTCTGAAAATGTCACAGCACACAATCATTCACTTAAATAAAGGCAAGCAAACCCCTCTAGCCCCAAGATTCAGCTTCTAATCAGCTGAGGTCAGCAAATATCTTTTGCTTCTGGACCCAGCACTGAATAGGTGATCACCTAGTATGTAACACGTAATGGTCTGGAATACGACGAAAGCCTCTGATTAATAGTTAGTAGATTTTTATGTGAAAGAAACTAAAACTCAATGCTTAAAACTCAGAAAATGTAACCGTGAGTTTAAGTGAATGTTTGTTGAGTTTCTTGGGGGGGACACAGCACATATCAACAAAGAAGGAAGACGTTGATTAGCCCCCCAAGTTCACAGCACTCTCATTTCGCTGGGCAAATGGAAAGATAATTGGTCTTTATGTATTCTTTTTGAGCAGATATTCACCAAATGCTTGAAAGAGAAAACACTCCTTTGGGGTATATTGTTAATAAGCACTGAATCAAAGACGGGCTGATGGAATTTTGACAGGAATGTACGAAGAGGTAAAAATAACAAATGTTGAGGCAAATTTTGTACTTTAAACACTTAGTGCATAAACAGTAGCATGAATATTTCATGTAGAAAAGTATTTTCAGGTTTTTTCCTTACAAAATTAACATATATTAAAATGGAGAAATTAAAAAGTATGGAAAAAAGGAGCAGAAAAAAAATCTGTAAAAATGATAGAATAATTCCCAACACTCCGGTGCTCCCAAGTGGCGATGGTTTGGGCACAATTTTCTTTCAACCTTTGGTCTCTGCACCTATTTCAAGTGGCTTTATTTATGTATGGATGTTTGGTCGCTCCATTATATTTTTAATCTTTTTAGAAACATTTCTTTACATTGACAAACTCCTTTAAAATATTATTTTTGTGGATATATAACACTTGAAAATAAACATCCACTGCACACTATTGTTTATTGCAATGCATTCTTCTGTGCTGGACAGAACTGTTTTTCTCAGTGGGGATGGTGGGTGGGTGGGAACTAGGAGCTATTGTAGGTAGTCCTGTGGAGAATAAGTTATACAAATTTCTGCTCTTGTTTCTGATGATTTCTTTGAGTACATCCCAAGAAGAGTGAGGTCAAAGAGGAAGAATACTTTCAAGTCATTTGGTTTAAATCAAAAAGGCCCAGTTATTTTTACAGAAGTACACTTTGGAAAGAGAGTGGGGGGAGCGTGAATTTTTTTTGATATGAATTTCTCTTTTATTGATTTTATTGAGCTATACATTTTTCTCTGCTTCCCTCCCTTCTACTCCCCTCCCCTTCAACCCTCTCCCATGGTCCCCATGCTCTTAATTTACTCAGGAGATCTTGTCTTTTTCTACTTCCCATGTAGATTAGATCTATGTATGTCTGTCTCTCTTAGGGTCCTCATTGTTGTCTAAGTTCTCTGTGATTGTGATTTGTAGGCTGGTTTTCTTTGCTTTATGTTTAAGAGCCACTTATGAGTGAGTACATATTTGTCTTTCTGTGTCTGGGCTACCTCACTTGATATGATGTTTTCTATATCTCCATCCATTTGCCTGCAAATTCCAAGATGCCATTATTTTTTTCTGCTGTGTAGTACTACATTGTGCAAATGTACCACAAAAATGTCAAAGGGCATTTAGGTTGTTTCCAGGTTCTGGCTATGACAAACAATGTTGCTATGAACATAGTTGAGCACATGTCTTTGTGGTACAACTAAGCATCCTTTGGGTATATACTCAAAAGTGGTATTGCTGGGCCTTGAGGAAGGTTGTTTCCTAATTTTCATACTGATATCCAAAATGGCTGGAGCAACTTGCACTCCTACCAGCAATGTAGGAGTGTTCCATTTACCCCACAACATCTCCAGCATAAGTTGTCATCAGCATTTTTTATCTTGGCCATTCTTACAGGTGTAAGATAGAATCTCAGAGTTGTTTTGATTTACATTTTTCTGATAGCTAAGGATGTTGAGCATTTCCTTAAGTGTTGTTCAGCCATTTTAGAATTCCTCTGTTGAGAGCTCTCTGCTTAGGTTTGTACTCCATTTTTATTAGGTTATTTGTTCATTTAATGACCAATTTCTTGAATTTATTGTATATTTTGGAGATCAGACCTCTGTCTGATGTGGGGTTGGTGGATATCTTGTCCCATTCTGTAGGCTGCCGTGTTGTCTTGTTGACCGTGTCCTTTGCTTTACAGAAGCTTTTCAGTTTCAGGAGGTCCCATTTATTAATTGTTTCTCTCAGTGTCTGTGCTGATGGGGTTATATTTAGGAAGTGGTCTCCTGTGCCAATGCGTTCAAGTGTACTTCCCACTTTCTCTTCTATGAGGTTCTGTGCGACTGGCTTTATGTTGAGGTCTTTGATCCATTTGGACTTGAGTTTTTCGCATGGTGATAGATATGGATCTATTTTCATCCTTCTACATGTTGATATCCAGTTATGTTAGCACTTTTTGTTAAATAGGCTTTCTTTTTTCCATTTTATATTTTTTGCTTCTTTGTCAAAAATCGGGTGTTCAGAGGTGTGTGGGTTAATATTCGGATCTTCTATTTGGTTCCATTGGTCCTCCTGTCTGTTCTTATGCCAATACCAGGCTGTATTTAGTACTGTAGCTCTGTAGTAGAGTTTGAAGTCAGGGATTGTGATGCCTCTAGAAGTTTCTTTATTGTACAGGATTGTTTTGGCTATGCTGAATTTTTTGCTTTTTCATTTGAAGTTGAGTACTGGTCTTTTGAGGTCTGTGAAGCATTTTTCTGGGATTTTGATTGGCATTTCATTGAATCTGTAGATTGCTTTTGGTAAGAATGCCATTTCTACTATGTTAATTTGACCTACCCAAGATCATGGGAAATCTTCCTGGTGTCTTCTTCAATTTCTTTCTTCAAAGGTTCAAAGTTCTTGTGATACAAGTCTTCCACTTGTTTGGTTAGAGTTACTCTGAGATATTTTATGCTCTTTGTGGCTATTATGAAGGGTGATGGTTCTCTGATTTCTTTATCAGCCAGTTTACCATCTGTGTACAGCAGGGCTACTGAATTTTTTTTTTTTAGTTAATCTTGTATCCTGCTACATTACCAAAAGTGTTTATGAGTTGTAGAAATTCCTTGGTAGAATTTTTGGGGTCTCCTATGTAAACTATCATATCATTAGCAAATAGTGAGAGTCTGACTTCTTTTCCAATTTGTATTCCCTTGACCTCCTTTTGTTTTCTTATTGGAGAGCATGAAAATTTAACTTTAAGGTTTTTAAACTGTTGTTTAGTGTATTTCTAGAAAACAGAGTTTCAAAAGTTATAGTAATCTATGTTTAGTAGGGACATCACATAAAAGCAAATTTAAAAAATTAAGTAAAAAAACCTTCCAGACAAAGAACATACATCTAATTGAATATCCCAACTAGATACCACATTAAAAACCTCTGTACCAGGGATAGGTTATCTCTTTTTGAATTGTACACTGTGGTCCCACAGATGCCCAAACATTATAGACTATTATCAATGTTCTTGGTTGCTCTCAAGAGCTTGAACCCATTGCTGAAGACACCATATACGAGAGTCAAAGAATCTGGAAAAGTCAAGCTTGTACTCATCTGAACACTTGGTCCCTACTGACTAGATTTCATAGTGTCGGAAGGTGCTGTGAGGGAGGAAAGTAATCAGCTGTCTCACTCAGCTATGAAAACTGTAGGCCACAGTAATGACTGGCCTGCTATAGTCCCTAATACAATAGTCCCTAATACATAGTTCCTAATACAATTCTGCTAAATTGATACAGTATTAAAGTGACTCCTAACCATTTATGGCTATACCCATAGATCAGTGTATTTCTTAACAATCTTCAAAGAAGCTTCTTCTTATATAGGTAGTGACCATGACGGTTTGAAAGAAAATGGCCCCCAAAGGGAGTGGCACTAATGGGAGGTGTGGCCTTATTGGAGTAGGTGTTGCCTTGTTGGAGGAAGTGTGTCACTGTGGGAGCAGGCTTTGAGGTCTCCTATAAGATACAGCTCAAGATACTGCCCAGTTCACTTCCTCTTGCCATCAAATCAAGATATAGGACTCTCAGCTCCTTCTCCAGCACCATGTCTGCATGCATGCCACCATACTGCACTGTGATGATAATGGACTGAACCTCTGAAAATGTAAGCTACCCTAATTAAATGTCTTTTCTCTATAAGGGTTGCTGTGGTCATAGTGTCTCTTCACAGTAACAGAAACCCTAACAAAGACAGCAACTGACACAGAGAACTTCAATTGGTCAATGCGCAGGGGAAAAGAGATTGCAGAATCCTTGGCCCTAAGTGGCACATATATATCACATCTTCCAAAGCTCTGCAATCTCGAGGCGGCAGAAATACTGTGAGATCCAGCAGTGGTATATAATTTCAAGGAAACAGTAGCTGGATGTATAAATTCACAGCGATTGTAATCATGACCGTATGCATAAGGCTTGGGCAATCTCAAGCCAGACAAAGCCCCAACATAGATGGGGGAAGGTAAGCATGGTATCCTACTAGGAGCTGAGGAGATAGTAACTTTTGCCAGCATTTGCAGAGTTAGTTTTCCTTAATAATGTGAGCCCTGGTAGGCTGACCACATGCTAGGGTAGACTCTGCCCCCAAGACTAGTTAACACCATAAACTGAACTCCAAGAAAAAACATGGAGACTAATCCAAAAGTTGGGTGGATGGTGCAATGATGGTGGATACGGGAGAAGTTAGGCGAGGGTGGATCCCATCAGAATGTGCTGTAGGAAAGTCTCAGAGAGTTAACGTAAGTGCTATTGAACATTTTTTTTTTTTCAGACAAGATCTTACATGTAGCTCAATCTGACCTCAAACACATGGATCTCAGTCTCTTGAATGTTGGTATTACAGGCATACACTATCCTTATCCTATTCAGTTTGCAAATACTAGTTTAGATCGGCAAGTGCTAAAGGAAATAGAAACACCCTAAAGGACCACACTCAAGAAGCTTTGAAATGGTTTTCTCATACGCAGTCATAAAGATCTGTCCGCGGGCTCTCTAATCTCTAGGTCGGCTACCTGCGCCTCGTCATTCCCATGTGGACCCTGGGCAGAGCAGGCAGTCTTTCCCTGGCCCTGCAAGCGCTGCATATGTTATTGCAGACTATTGGCAAGGTGAGAGAGAGTAGACAGAAAAGGAAAAGAAGTCACGAACCAAAGGCAATTATCACCATCTTAGTATAGTTCTTCCCTCTTACTTTCATCGCCTTTTATGTTGCCTGCCTATCCTGCAGTGTGAAACATGATTTTTCAATGTGACTAGTTTTCCACAGTTACCGTTTTAATGAGTGAATATCTTTCTTAGTTGCTTTTCTTGTTGCTGTGACAAACGCCTGACAAACCAAAGGAAAGAAAGGCGGCTTTCTTTTGACCAGAGCTGGAGCGTTTCTTCCGTTATAAAGGAGCATTAAAACGGAGGATACGATGTGTGACGCAGCTACTCCGGAAGCAGAGGCAGATGAGAGCTAGTGCAGAGGTGACTTCCTCCCTCCCTTTGTTCCAGGATCCCAGCCACAGTATACTGCCGCTCACATTCAGAGGGTAGCTTCTCCTTCATTAAACATTTCTGGAAGCACCTTCAGAGACACACCCAGAGACGTGTTTCCATAGTGATTTTAATCCAGGCAAGTTAGTTAAAAATTAACTATTACAATATCCAAGTATCATACATTACACATGAACATTTACATAACCTGATATGGGACATTGATTTCCCAATACTATAATATTTATGTTGTAAATAAAGCTATACCTTATACATAAAATGATTTCACACTTCATTTCATTCTCTTAGTCTAGATTTCCAGAAGCAGAGACTATTAAAGATGCATTACAGTCAAGATGCTTTATTTATTTATTTATTTATTGGTTTTATGAGACAGGGTTTCTCTGTGTAACAGCTCTGGTTGTCCTGAAACTAATTAGCTCTTATAGACCAGGATGGCCTTGAACTCACAGAGATCCTCCTGCCTCTGCATCCTGGAGTGCTGGGATTAAAGGTGTGCGCCACCACCACCTGGCTAGAACTAAGATTCTTTCTCTCTCTCTCTCTCTCTCTCTCTCTCTCTCTCTCTCTAATCTATCTATCATGCATCTATATATTTTTATGGGGTAAATGGGGGTGTATGTATGTTTCTGTGCATACAAAGATATGCATGTAGGTATATGTGCATATGCCTATGTGTGTCTAGAGGGCAGAGATTGATATTGAGTGTCTTCAATCCCTTTCCACCTTATTTTTTCTTTTAATTTTAGAGTCTAGTATAATTACACCAGTTATCCCTTCCCTTTCTTTCTTCTTAACCCTTCCAAATCTTTGGCCTCTCTTTTCAATAATTATTGTTACATGCATATATGTGTATGTATAAGAATTTCTAAATATAACTTGCCTTGTTTGTATAATGTTACTCGTATGTACATTTTCATGGAACTGGACAACAAGTTGGTGTGTTTGGAACTGGACAACAAGTTGGTGTGCTATTCCCTGGAGAAGACTATTGCTCCCACTCTCAGAATCTCTTAGTTGCCTATCGTTCTTTGTGTAGGCTGAGGCCATGTGGGCTTTCCCTGGTCCACTTTGCTGTGTCTCTCGGTGTTGTCCTTGTTCAGCTCAAGTTGAGGTAGTCCTGTTGATGAACTTTTATGGGTGTAGCTTTTAACATCACTAAAAGACTCAATCTCACAGCAAAATCCCGGATCTTCTCTGAACTTTACAATCTTGCTGCCTCCTCTTCCTCAGTGTTCCCTGAGCCTTAGGTGTGAGAGCACTTTGTAGATGTGCCCCATGGGACTAGGCTTCACAACAACGCATTTGATGGGTTGTGGTTTTCTGTCATGGTCTCCACCTGTTCCACCAAGAATTTTCCCTAATGGAAGGTGAGAACTACCCTTATTTTTTGAGATAGAGACTCTCACAGAACCAGAGTTTGCCAGCTCAGCTAGACCTGGTCACTAGTGACATCCAGAGAGCCATCTCTCTTCACCTCTTAGTACAAGAAACACAAACACACGCCACCACACCGACATGACACCACACCCACATGCCACCACACCCACACACTACACCCACACACCCCACACCCACACCCCACACCCACACCCCACACCCACACACCACACCCACACACCACACCCACACACCACACCCACACACCACACCCACACACCACACCCACACACCACCACACCCACACACCACACCCACACACCACCACACCCACACACCACACCCACACACCACACCCACACACCACCACACCCACACACCACACCCACACACCACCACACCCACACATCACACCCACACACCACACCCACACACCACACCCACACACCACACCCACACACCACCACACCCACACACCACCACACCCACACATCACACCCACATACCACACCCACACACCACACTCACACACCACACCCACACACCACACCCACACACCACACCCACACACCACCACACCCACACATCACACCCACACACCACACCCACAGACCACACCCACACACCACACCCACACACCACACCCACACACCACCACACCTACACACCACACCCACACACCACACCCACACACCACCACACCTACACATCACACCCACACACCACACCCACACACCACACCCACACACCACACCCACACACCACCACACCTACACACCACACCCACACACCACACCCACACACCACACCCACACACCACACCCACACACCACCACACCCACACACCACCACACCCACACACCACCACACCCACACACCACACCCACACACCACACCCACACACCACACCCACACACCACACCCACACACCACACCCACACACCACCACACCCACATACCACCACACCCACACACCACCACACCCACACACCACACCCACACACCACCACACCCACACATCACCACATCCACACACCACACCCACACACCACACCCACACACCACCACACCCACACACCACACCCACATACCACCACACCCACACACCACCACACCCACACACCACCACACCCACACACCACCACACCCACACACCACCACACCCACACACCACACCCGCACACCACCATACCCACACACCACCACACCCACACACCACACCCACACACCACCACACCCACACATCACCACATCCACACACCACCACACCCACACACCACACCTACACACCACCACACCAACACACCACCACACCCACACACCACACCCACACATCACCACACCCACACACCACACCCGCACACCACACCCACACACCACACCCACACACCACACCCACACACCACACCTACACACCACCACACCCACACACCACCACACCCACACACCACCACACCCACACACCACACCCACACATCACCACACCCACACACCACACCCGCACACCACACCCGCACACCACACCCACACACCACACCCACACACCACACCTACACACCACCACACCCACACACCACACCCACACACCACCACACCCACACACCACACCCACACACCACACCCACACACCATCACACCCACACACCACACCCACACACCACACCCACACACCACACCCACACACCACACCCACACACCACACCCACACACCACCACACCCACACACCACACCCACACACCACCACACCCACACACCACACCCACACACCACACCCACACACCACCACACCCACACACCACACCCACACACCACACCCACACACCACACCCACACACCACACCTACACACCACCACACCCACACACCACACCCACACACCACACCCACACACCACACCCACACACCACACCTACACACCACCACACCCACACACCACACCCACACACCACACCTACACACCACCACACCCACACACCACACCCACACATCACCACACCCACACACCACACCCGCACACCACACCCACACACCACCACATCCACACACCACACCCACACACCACACTCACACACCACACACACACACCACCACACCCACACATCACCACACCTTCACGTTACTACACACCACCACACCTACACGTTACCACACACACATATTACCACACCCACACCCATGCACCACCACACCCTGCTTTTCATGGCATTGGGTATCCTAACTCAGGTTCTCATGCTGGAGTAGCAAGTGCTTGTACCTACTGGGTCATCTCCCTAATCCTAGCTCTTGAGGTTTTTAAGCAACCTATTTATTCCCTATTTTCCTCATGAAATATGTATATGTCTTTGTCTCTAATTTATGAATAAAGAATCTCAGAATAGAAGGGAAATTAACTATTTTCATTAAACCACACAAAGAAAAGGTGAGAATAAGAAAGAAATTTCTAAATGGTTTTACACAGGTTGTTTAGCATCACAGTGAATGAAGATTCTCTTTATATACTTAAACTCAAACTCTCAGGACAAGGGGCAGCCGCTGCCTTGGAGTCACTGTGTAGTGAAACTCAGGGAGGATCTTTCTAGACAGTGAGAGAAGATTTGTTGCACAATTGGTTTAACTATGAAGCAAAAGAGAAAACAACAGTTAAACCAAAAATACTTGACAAAAATACACCAGCGATGCATGAACAAGGTTAAGATGTATCTGTAAGAAAACCATACACAGGGACACACAGTTGAATATATATTGTAAGTTCAGAGAAGTTATGATCCTTCAAGAATAGGAAAGATCAGCAAGCAGTGGGTAAGTAGCATGAACAGGCAATATATAAAATACTAAACTGAGTCAAACAGGAGACAATGTTAAACCTTATCACAAACCATTGAAATACAAAGAATGTGAATAGTGGGATGTTTTCACCCATCAAGTTGGCAAATACTTAAAAAAAAAAACTGCTTTCATACATGACTGTTAAATGTTAACGGAAGCAGCCCTTATTCAAGCCACTTTATAGCAGGATACTTAAATATATCTTCCGAACCCAGTAATTGCACTTCCTATAACTTATACTGGATTATGCTATTCAAAGATTTGAAAGAAATTGGCTGGCTGTTCATCATAATATTATTTATAAAATCATGAAAATAGATGTTAACTAAATGATGGAATGTTATTAAGAAGTGTACCATGCTTTAAATGGATCATGACTGCCATAGGAAAATTACTGTGATTTAACTGAAATCCCAGCAATAGTATTCTAAACATAATTAGCTATCTATCAGAAACATTAACAATGACTAACTCTAAGTAAAATTATTTGACAATTTTAAACATTTTTCTTAATAACTAGAGCAATATGATTTACTAATTGAGAAGCCATGACAATAAGAGAGATAAAATTTTTATTATAATTTTCTTTTCCTACTCATAAAACATATCTAGTGGCATTTGCAACAAATCTTACCAGGAAATGCTTGTTGGAAATGTATTCAAGTTTCTAAGAGTAATGTTCAATCATGGAGCTTTAGAGCTCTTAGCTATTCCCTTCTCAAGGTGATACACATGGGTAGGAAGTGGAGAAGTACCAGATCAGCTGATCATGAAGTAAATATTCCATTTAAATAATTGAGATCACAAGTTGGCCCATCTTCCCCCTTCCCTATCACTGCCTACTAGGAACCAGCAGGAACCAGCAGAGCTAAAAGGCAAAGGGTCCACAGTAGATGCTCTATTGTTCTACAGAAAGATCTAGAAAACTCAGAGCCTTTGTCCAGCCACTTTATCTATGTTGTTGGTATCGGTTCAAACAGTCAGAGGACATCTCAGCAAAAGCAGACCTGAGCGCTGGCTTCACAAACTCCGCCATGGTCTCATGCATCCTTTTTAAATAAAGGAAAACATTTTACTATTTGATATTTTATTTCTCCCCTTAGGGCTAACTCCTGGCTTGAGAAAGCATACCCTCCCTCTGTGAATCCTCCCTGGAGTGGTTTGGGGATTCTCTATCATCTGTGCTCACTCCACAGACCCTGGCTCCAGTCCAGGGGAATATCCCCTGTATTTGCTTCATTGAATCTGCTCACCCTCCAAAGTCCCTTGCTTTACCTGAGTCTCGTGCTTTTTCTTGCTATGATGTATCCCATGAGTTTCTTTCACCCAGCTCTAAGTGGGTTTCCCCAACACCCATCTCATACAAATGACCATCTCAAGACCTAAGCATGTAGTTCAGAGAAAGAGCATTTGCCTAGCATTCAGGCAGTCCTAGGGTCCCCAGCACTGATAAATAGAAGAAAACTCTATTAGACACCCTACCATGTTTTCTCACCCGGTGACCAGTAAGAGTGAAGTGTCTGCTGCAGATTGAACTCAGCAAGGTGGAGAAGAGCGTGAAGCAGAGAGGCCTGAAGGGACCATCACGCGAGCTGCTGTGCTAGGAAAATGCTTTCAGTCTGGAGGAGTTACTCACTGGGCCAAACATTTAAAAGCAGAGACAAGTAAAGAGTGGGCACAATAAAACAAAACAAACAAACAAAAAAAAACCTTTCAGATCCAATGAGAGGAGGGTCCTGAGAAGAGCAAGGTTTTGGCAGGGCAAAAGCCTCACCTCAAAGGACTGAGGGGCTCTGTGTGATCATGATCTTCCACATCCCCTTGGTCCAGCTAGCTCAAAAGTCTGGACAAGAAATAAAATACACCACCCATGGCTCTCCGGCCCTCCCCCGAGGAAAGAGACAGACCCGACAGGATCCCTGGTGTCGCGAGTGCTGGAGCACAGGTTTGAATGGGGCTGTCAGCCCGGCAGATGGATGGGCCCAGGACTTGAGGGTCCTCTTTTAATTTTGTGCACTCCGGGGTGGGATAAAGATGTACACAGGACAAAGGGGTGCACAGGCAATTCATATAAAAAACAAGTTCATAGAACTCCCCAACAAAAATGCAATTCTACTCAGTTATTCTGAAGTAATATAAATAAAACATTTTTAAAACAAGAAAACACACAGTCAAATGATACATTGAAAGCTGCCAGCAGAAACCTGTAAACATTTCTTTCAAGTGCCTCGTGAGGCCATTTGGCATGACTACGCAGGGTTTTCCTAACACTTGCTGATAATTGGATTTTTCCCAATCCCATGTCCAATTTTCCTGTAATATGTGGTCCCCTGCCAACCCCACTGGCCAAAGATTATCTTTCTGTAACCTTATGGAACGCAGGCAGTAACCCAGAGCCTCAAGGCCAGTGAGCTGGAACCTCAGGCTCCTTGCTAACAGGGGTGAATTATTGCCACATCTTTCCTGGTGATTAGCTTATCCCTTATTGTTGTGTTTTATAGCTTTCTAGTTAGTCATCCCAATACAATTTATTCACAATAATAGTGTTTTTATTATTGCTGTTTTATAGTTTCTATAGCAGTAAAATTTATTCTCAGCTCTATTATCACAATATTCGACTACTAATGGAATTCTTGCTCTTATTTGATTGTATTTTATAAGTCATAACAATAAAATTTACTCCCAAAATCATGACTGCAAGTTTTATGCTCTTTAAACCACTTGATAAAATGCCTACAAATACATGTGATTCTCTAACCCCCATGAGAGAAAGTCTGCCAAAAAATAAACACTGTTGGGGGCAGTGGATATGTGTGTGGCAGGGGACTTGGTTCCTACTGTGCAGATATGTGTTCTTTGATTGATTAAATAAAGGAGTGAAAGAAATAAAAAGATGGGGCTGGAGAGGTGGCTCAGAGGTTAAGAGTATTGCCTCCTCTTCCAAGTCCTGAGTTCAATTCCCAGCAACCACATGATGGCTCACAACCATCTGTAATGGGGTCTGGTGCCCTCTTCTGGCCTGCAAGCATGCACACAGACAGAATATTGTATACATAATGAATAAATAAATATTTAAAAATTTAAAAAAAGAAATAAAAAGACTTTACAAATACCTTACTTAAAGGAGTACTAAATTCTATTTGGCAAAAATATTTGTTAATAATAATCATAAATTAATAATAATAACTATTTTTATTACCTGCCAAACCCTACACATGTCTAACATCTTTATTCTCCAAAATTATGTGCTCTGAAAATAATGTTTGTGACTTCTCTGAACTCCACAATTCATGGTAGGTTGCCATGGAAGTTGGAGAGAAGTTGTTTTGAAATATTATCAAAGGCTAGGGTCATTTTGAAAGCAAACAAACAGCTTCAGTGGCTTAGGAATTAGAAGGCTCATGGCCAAGTCAGTAGGCCACCTCAGCCTATTATTGCTATTTTGACCCTGAACACAAGGACATTGTAGTAAGCCTCATCATTTACTGTGCTTGGAACACGCAATCATAGAGGTTAGAACGCGGGTTTGACAGTAATGCAAAGCATTAGCAAGGATCAAACAAGGCTATGGCAGGCTTGTGGCAATCCAGGTGTGGTTAGGGACGAAGATGGATGAGCTGGCTTCAACAGATTTGCTACCATCATCTCAAGCAGCAGCAGCTGAGCAGATGAGTGGGTGGATGCATGGATGCATCTCTGTTCTTGTCAGAGATACTCGAGCCTCTCCGAGCATAAGTAAAGGCAGGAGTTTCGCTTGCTGCTGTGAGGGCCACTTTCTTCTGCCCATTGCTAAGCAAGTGCATAGCTAAGGTCTTTGTTCAAGAAACTGTTTATGGCAGTCTTGAGAACCTGAGTCACTACTCAGGCTGAGACTGTGAACCTCACAAACAGCTCCAAACAATGAGCAAACATAGCGTGGAACAAGGGCTCACCACTGCAGTTACTAAGAGGGCAGCTTGCCTCTAGGAGCATCTTCTTGAAGCCAAGGCACAGATGGGAGCCCTTTGCAACCTCTCTTAGGTTTCCTTGCAGTAATGAACATCATAAGCAAAATCAGCTTAGGGAGGAAAAAGTTTATTTCATCTTACACTTCCATGTCCCAGTCTGTTACTAAGGGAAGTCACAGGGAGAACTTGAGACAAGAACTTGGAGGCAGGAACTGACGACCCCAGCATAGAGGAACTTGCTCAGCTACTTTGCTATATGGCATGGGATTGCTGCAGTTGGCTGGGCCCTTCCATATTCATCATTAATCAAGACAATGCTTCCACAGGCTTGCCCCCAGGCCCAAGTGACAGAGGCATGATTTAGAGTTTCTATTGCTGTGCTGAAACACCACGACCAAAAGGCAAGTTGGGGAGGAAAGCCGTTTACTTGGCTTACAGTTCCATATCGCTGTGCATCATGGAAGGAAGGCAGGACAGGACCTCAAACAGGACAGGAACATGGAAGCAGGAGCTGAAGCAGAGGCCATGAAGTGTTCTGTTTACTGCTTGTTCAACCTGTTTTCTCCTAGAACCAAGGATCACCAGCCCAGGGATGGTACCACCTACAATGGGATGGGCCCTCCCCCATCAACCACTGATTAAGAAAATGCCCTACTTCTCAATGGAGGATTCTTTCTCTCTGATGACTGTAGCTGGCAGCAAGTTGACCTAAGACACAAGCCATTTCTCAGATGAGGCTCCTTTTCTCAGATGACTCTAGCTTGTTGACAAAAAACACCAGCCAGGACACTTACTTCCCAGTTCTGTTTTCCTCCTCCCTTTCAGAGCTGGCACCTCTGCATGGTGGATAGACGGCTCTCTGCCGCATTCTGCTTCCTGTCTGCTCGTCGTCTTTTATGTTGTTTTTAACCCACTCCACACTGTACGTCTTTTCCACGTCTAATACTGTCTTGGCATCTGCTTCTCCCATGACCTGATCAACACACCAGCCAGACCCTAGGACAAGGGAAAAATTAATAAAGACAATTGACCAGGAGCTCCAGGGGCCTTTGTGGACTTTGTAGGTAATTACATGCAAAAACAAAACGGAAGTTTGGAAATAGCTGAGCTCATTCTACATGGCCAAGCCTTAGCAGGCTTTCAAAACAGAGCCAGCAAGCTACAGAAAGTCATACACTAATTAAGTAGAACACCACACTAGTTGGTTAAATAAAGAAAAGCTAAGACAAGAAAAGAAAATATGTTACGTAAGTCATTACTTGCTTGCCCTACCTATTTTTTTTTTTTTTTTTTGGTTACCATGTGGCATTGGCAAAGCCACCAACCTTTTATGAAGACACATTTTGTTCCTTTTCTGACCTTGATGTATCTTCTATCTAGATCAAGAGCAAGAAGGAGATGAAAGGAGGAAGGGTGTGTTCTCAAGAGCTAACAGTGGAGAGACAGGAGGGCAGGAGGAGGGGATGAGGCTGGGGAGATGCCCAAGCATGGCTGTCTACATCCCCTTCAGCAGCCGGCAAGGGTATGGAGTGGCAGTAAGAGTAATCCCTTGGGAGTCACTGGGGTTTTCCATCACTCTCCCAGCTGGAGACTGTTTCAGTCAACATCAGCCATCACCTAGTTTTCCAACAGAGCACTTCCGTTGCACCACCCAAAATGCTTCCTCCGAAAGCTTGATAAAGATTATCATTCCGGGGCGCTGCTTCTATCCCTCATTCAGCCGATTAACAGGAAGACACCCATCTACAAATTTCCTTGCGGTCTCTCACTTTTGCCACAGATTCATTTTTCCGTATCCTTTCTGTTAGTAGATGCAGCAGGGCCACTACAGATTATGACAGATGAGTGTGGCCATCTACATGAATAGTCAGTCACGTGCATGGGTGGTCCAGCATTAGACAAGTCAAGTGCACAGCCCCAGGACAGGGATCACGAACCTTGGGCTCTCATTCTGGTTCCACTATTTTATCAGCCATGCAATTTGTTGGCAAGTTTCACCTGTCTTCTTTTGTAAAGGAAAGGAAAATTATTCCTGTCTTGTTTCACACATGTGTTTGTGAGACAAATTATAAGGAGTAATGCAGGGGGATGCCCTCCAAAGACTGGGAACTCATCAATATGCACGGTGTAATTATCCCTGACACTAATAACAATGAACCGCAATTGGATTACGGTCCGTGAAGGGTAATTCCAACAGGAGGCCACACAATACAGAAGAGAAACGCCAAACTGCCACAAGCAGATTACTGGAACTGCTTTCTCTTTCACCACAATAGAGCTTATTTCCATGTTCATCCTGAGATTTTTCTAAAGATGAGGGAATGGGTGGGGGCTCCCAAACACACACCCAAATACAGCACATCTAACAGAAAGAGGGGCGAAGGGAGAGGGAGGGTGGGCAGGGGCGGGGGAGACAGACAGGGATCGGGAGAGAGATTTTAAGTGTGGTGTGTATTTGGAATGAGCCAGACATTAGCTACTAAAATCAGCCATGTGTGCTCCACTTCATCCTAGGGCTCTGTTTAGAAAGTAGCAGTGCTTCGGCATAATTGACTTTTTCTATAAAAATATCCTTAATCTGATGGAATTCATATACTCTTTTTCTGTGAATTTACCCTATAATCTCTCAAATGATTTCTATAAAAGGAGAGAAAATGAGACCCCCCCTTTATTTAATAAATTGAGAATTAATTTTATACACAGAAAAATAACTGCTTTTGAAACCATTATGAACTTTAATAAACACAAACACACTCGAGAAGTTCAACTCCACACTCCGAGACAACACAGATCTCACAAGCTCCGGGCTTGCTGCTTCTATGTCTGGACATGCTGGGAAGTGGGCATCCTCTGCTTGTCCCTCTGCATGACTTATTGACATCCCTAAGTTCTCTTCATTTAGAAGAAGCCGTAGAGTTCTAAAAGACTGGTAGAGTTGTTACTGAGCAGGCGTGGGCTAGTATATCATGCCTCCAACTCTAAATTCCTATTCTAAAATCCTCAGTGCAAAGATGCTGGGGAAAGGGGGCACTGGGTCATGAGGATAAAGCCTCCTGGAATATGATTACTGATCTTACAAAGCAGCTCAAGGGAACATGTTTGTCTCTTCTGCCATGCGCAGACTCTGCAGGAAGGCACAAACTATGAAGTGGAGGGTTCAGCCCTCCCCACATATAGAATCTGCTGGAGCTTTGGATTGGACTCCCCAGCCTCTGAATTTGAGAGCAGTGAACTTCTGTTGTCTATCAGCTACTGAGCTCGGCATTTTGTCACAGCAATAGGGAGCCACTACTAATCGCTAAGCTGTAGAATTCAAGCATGGATAGAGAGAAAGTTCATACATGGAATAACTGCATTCATATTCCTGGGTTGACTCTCGGACCCCACCCCCAAATTTAATGTGTGTGTATGTGCGTGCACGTGCACGCGTATGCACGTGTGTGCATGAGTAGGGTGGCCAGAGGACACCTTCAAATGTCATTTGTCAAATGCCATATACCTGTGGTTTTTTTAAAATTTTATTTAGTTATTCTTTTTTATTAATTAAATCTATTCTTTTATTTTACGTCCGGACCGCAGTTTCACAGTTCTCTCTCCCTCTTCTCTGATTCCTTCCCCTCCCCTCCCTTCAGCACCTCCTCCCCCAAATCTATTCTTTCTGTTTCTGTTCAGAAAAGGGCAGGCCTCTCACGTATGTCAACAAAGCATGGCATACCGAGCTGCTGTAGGACTAAGCTCCTCCCGTGGTACTAAGGTGGACAGGGTCTCATTGTCCTGGGATTTGCCAGGTAGGTTAGGTCGGCTGACTAGTGAGTCCCCTGGGGTTCTCCCCTCTCAGCCTCCCCGACACGGGGTTACAAAGCATACACCCTTGCACCTGGACGTATATGGGCATTCTGGAGGAATCGAACTCAGTCTCTCCTGCTTATGAAGTGAGCTATCACTCCAGTCTCTGCTTCATCATTTTAACAAGGTCCTTGGACTGTTTCCTTTTTGTTGGGGTGTTCTCAGCTGTTTAGCAGGGCCCTGTCTGGTCTCATTAGCATTTCCTTCATTTCCACCGCTCTTCTCTTTCCTTCCTACTTTGTTTAATCTTGGTTTTGTTTGTTCGTTTGTTTTTGTGTTTGTTTGGTTGGTTAGTTCGTTGGTTGATATTTTTCAGTGCTGGGCTTTTATAGAACCTAGGCTTTCACACTGAATGGCTCCCCTAGTTACGCTCTTCTGTCAGAGGAAGCAGAAGAGCCCTGTGTGCCAGCTCATCAGGAAGCTAGAGACTTTTGAGTACCATTTTAATTCTCAGTCCGTAGGACAGAGCCCGGCATAGTGGGTACCTGGTAAACATTTGCTGCATGAGTGAACTCTATTTCCATAATCATAATGTCACTGTTAAAATTTATCCACCAACATTTCAGCACTAATCCTACTTTCCCATCTTTGGATTTTCTCACAAGTCATCAAAGCCCTCCAGAAAAATCACTTGCTCTCACTAAACCTTTGTACCCTCCTCTGTAAAGCCAGGGTGGAACTCCTCTCTCATGGGGCTACCAGGAGGGCTAAATTAAGTCAGCTACAGTCCATAGCTCAACAGTTCATTGTAGACTCTTGTTAAGGAGATTTCCTGTCTCCCAGCTCCTCAGACCAATTCCAGCAGAGTTCCTTGGGTTGGAGCCCTGGAATCAGTGTTTCTTAGATTTCCATAGCAGTTTCTAATGTGTGTTTGGGTATAAGAGCCATTGGCATCCATTGCATTGTGCTGTAGATGCCAAATAGGATTTAACCATGGTGATTTTCTCACACAGGCTTTGTTGAAGAGTGAACCACTCTGAGCAAGTCACGCTGATCCCCACCACTGCCTTCCTCAGAATCAACCCCTCTCTTAGCCAGTGTAAGTTCTAGTTGATGGAGGAAGGTCATTGGCTAATAAAGGAACTGCCTTGGCCCATTTTATTGGTTAGAAGATAGGTGGGAGGAGTAAACAGAACAGAACGCTGGGAGGAACAGGAAGTGAGCTCAGACTCGACAGCTCTCCTCTCGGGAGCAGATGCCTCAGAGAGACGCCATGCTCCTGGCTCCTGGGCAGACGCACGCTATGAAGCTCCGACCCAGGATGGACATAGGCTAGAATCTCCCCGGTAAGCGCACCTTGGGGTGCTACACACAGATGATTAGAAATGGGCTAAATTAATATGTGAGAATTAGCCTAGAAGAGAATGGGCCAAGCAGTGTTTAAAAGAATACAGTGTCCGTGTAATTATTTTGGGGCATAAGCTAGCCGAGCAGGCAGCTGGGGTGCTGGGGACGCAGCCCCGCCGCCCCTATTACTACATCTAGTTGGTCTCCTCTGGATTCTCTAGAGTTTTAGCTGTGAAGTCCGTCATCCCTACCCCGATTTCCCTTCCATCCAATGGCCGCCTGCACCCCACCCACTGGCCTGACTCATGTCACTTGCAGCGTTCCCTGTATGTTCAAGCCACACATTTATGACTTTGACCCAGGGCTGGGTAAAGCTTAAACTCAATGTTGTAAAGGATCTATGGTTTTAAAAAAAATGTGAAATTGGGACTCTCATATAAAATGGACAAAGATCAAAGATTTTATTTACTGCATCAATTAGTGAGAGAGCCAATGAGATGTTAACCACTTCAAAGGAGAAATCAAAGAGCCACATGTATGTAGGCAATAGGGAGGCTTTGAAGTGAATTCACAAATAGATACGAAATGAGCCCAGTGCACTCCACTGGGCACTTCTCATTTGTATTTCCATACTAAAGAAGCATTTGGATTACTGTTTGTTTTCTGCCATGCGCACACTTTAGAAATAGATCAAAGATGATGATGATGATGATGATGAGAGAGAAAGGGAGGGAGAAAGACCCACAAATGCTGCCTTAAATGGTGGTGTGTTAGTTTGTTCATGGAAAATATGCCATGGCGTCTGTGGTCCATTTCCAACCTCTCTCTGTCTTTCCCAACAGCAATCAGAATAACAGCCCGTCAATAGACTCTTGTTGGCTTAGAATAGATAGGATGAGTAAATGAACACATAAGACATCGCAGGATTCTGAATGAAATGCATTTGGTTAATGGTGCCCCCAAACCTACACCACGATGAAGCCATTAGAGCAAGTGTATAAATTTCACTGATTAAGATGTCACCGGAAACGAGTTCTAATTAATACTGAACTAATGAAGTCAAGGTTCAGGAATGATTTGGAACCATGTCAACCTTCTGGACAGCACCTCCACGTGGGAGTGATGGTTTCAAGATGTACCTGTGTTCAGAATCAGGATAATAATTGTAACCAAAAGTTGTAAGAATTGAAAAGTTTAGCTGCGGGGTTGTGTAAATGGCACTGAAGTACTGTGTTAGTTATTTTCTCATTGATGTGATAAAATACCTCAAAGAAGTGGCTTGCGGAAGGAAAGATTTATCTTTGCTTGTAGACTGAGAGAGACAGGCCATTATGGTCTGGGAGGACATGGCTGGAGCCGTTCATCTCAGGGGCAGCTCATGCAGCAGCGGGAGGGTACGGTAGCCAGCTGGGTCCTGTTGGTCAGAATCAGAACTTGCCAGTTATAATGACTGAGGAAGACACTGTCTACATATGGGCTTCACACACATGTGCATAAACACATACATCTTATATGCATACATATGAGAGAGAGACACACACAGACAGACACAGAGACAGAGAACTTACCAGGAACTGGCCTGGGCAGACTCTAAACTGAAAGCTCTGTCCTTGTTTATAAGCCTTGACCTTATGATCAAAATGTTCCACAACCCTGCCAAACAGTGCCCCAACTCAGGGTCAAATGTTCAAACACATGAACCTGTAGGGGACATGCTACATTCAAACCACAACAATTACTTTAGAGAAGAGTTTCCTGTAAAACTTTAACATCAGTATTGTGGTTTGACAGCCAAGTTCTATGGTCTGTTCCTTGTGTCTCACAAGACTGTGTTCGAAAGCGAATCTACTCAGTGTCTAGATCTTTCCTTTCCTCACCCAGGACTATGGGAATGCCCACTGGATTGTGAAGAATTCATTGGAAGTAGAGCTCAGGGAACAGGGGATATGTGGGCCTGCCAGAGGTCACATCTCAGCCCTGCCTCAACCCTAACACTTCCTATTAGTATTTCCCTCCCAAGGCCTCACCCAAGACCAGTTCCTCCTCTGGACCAGGGCCACCTTTCACGTGCTGCCCAGCCCAACCCTGCGGAGCATCTTGTCAACAAGACTCTGGTCAACACCCTTCACAGCTACAACCTTTGCCTCCTGGTACACCCACCCTAAGAATCCACAAATCAGCTCGGGTCATTTACACCATCTCTCCTACCTTCTCTCCCCTGGCTCCTGAGAGCTGTGGAAGACAGCACAACTCCCATACACATAGCCGGTGCTTTCCTAGTCAGTGTTTATCGAGTGCCCACTCCACTGTGGACTACAAATAATAGAAGAAGAAGACTCAGAGGGACATAACCATTCAATTACTTCTCCTGGGGAGAACTGAGCCATGTCTGTCAACAAATGGTTCCTATACAGGGAATCAGTGACTGAGCAAAGCAATAATTCCACCAGAACAATTTGGAGAACCAATAAGTTTATTGGGGTCACTTACAGGAGTGTGGATGACCCAAAGGCAGCTACATCACTGTCATTATGGTGGTAGCTTACAAAATCTTCACCACTAGAGCTCTCTACATGACCTGCAGTTATCTGGTTTCAAGAGTCCCCTCTTCTCAACCTTGCTTGTGCTTATGCAACCTTGGAGAAGGCCTGGTCAATCTTGTTTCAGGAGCTTTCTGGGTTTCTGGGTTTTGCAAGACTTCTGCATCTCGTGGGCCTCTCTCCCTGCATGGTACGTTTCACTTAAGGGCAGATGTGACGCAACAACAGTAAGCAAGAGCAGAGTCTCTTCTCGGGTCCAGCAACTGACTGGTGATAGGAAGAATGGAATTCAAAACTGAACCTCAACGCGTTCAAATTAATCAGAGTGGGAGCTCTGAACATCAAGGAAGCCTCTAAGGGAGGCTCCTCAGTCCAAGAATCAGAAAGCCAGAGAAGGCTTTCCCGCTTCATTAGTCATGACCTTCAACTTCAGTGGAGCCCTGTGCAATTGCAGAAGCCTTTCCTCGCTGTCTCTTCAGCTCCACGGGATGGACGCGCCGTTGCCCTCCTCAGACCGCTGCTCACGCTGTTTTTATTTCTCCTAATCATCTTTCAGCGGATGACAGGCTCTGAGCTTAGGGAGGAAGTCTAGACTCCTGTGAGTCCTCATCGCTTCAGCCCGCCACTCCTGTTTCAGAAGAGAAAGTGTCTTTCCTTTCCTTCTGCCTTCCCACCCAGTCTCTGTTGCTCCTGTGGAAACAGGAATCTCACAGCTTGTCTGGTTTTCTCCATGACTTATGTTTTCTTAATTGATACTTTTTCTCTTAACAACTCTGTTAATATATAAGGCTCTCTTATACAAAAAAAAATTAAACTACATTAATTAGGGCAATGTAAAGTTTTCTAGGCTTCATTAGCTTCCATGATGAGTAACAACAATAATAATTTATAATACAAGAGATTGAAAATCTTATCCAGAACTTTGCAGGTTATTCTGAGTCAATCTCCACCCATACCTACCTCCAATTAGCTGAGGTTCCCCAGGGAAAGTGGGCCATATGTTCCGTGCATTGCTTGCTCCAATGCCTCCCTAGCCACTGGCCTCTTCCAGTCCACTCTCCCCTCTGTGTCCCGTGGTGAGGTCCCATCATTCACCACTTGCACTATTGCCTATGAAAATCACAGGAGAGTGAAGAGCAGCCCTCACTGCCAGCTTTGCCTCAGCTGAGCCAGGGCTCCAGGCTTGTCAGCTGAGTCCCCCTGCTGATGGCTCTGGCCATCACCTCCAGCTGTGTGCCTGGAGAACTGAGCAGTGCAGACAGAAGTGAAAGTCAGGGCCTCTTCCCCTCTGCCTTGCTCTTCCTTAAGAAACCATATCGCAAGGATGGCTGTAGCAGGCCTGGTGCCTGGCCCAGCCCCAGGGAACACTGCACATACTGTTTCCTACATGAAAAAGATATTTAAAATGATTGCTTTTGCGCTCTCTCTCTCTCTCTCTCTCTCTCTCTCTCTCTCTCTTTCACACACACACACACACACACACACACACACACACACACACAAACACACACATCCTCTGCTAGAGGTAATCTTATTTCTACAAATCTTGCTAGGTAGACAAGTCCCGTATCTGAACCATTTGTGGCTACATTTCTAGGTTACCTAGGCAGATCCCCGGTCTCTTGTAAACAAACCTGTGGGTGTCAACACAAACCTCAAGTGAGAAGGGTTTTTCAGTCTGATATAATAGACTTTCACAAACTGCGGAATAGCCATGACTCTGCCTGAAAGACCACAAGGCATCTCTCCTCAATCTTGAATGCAGGTCAACTCCCACACCTTCTTTCCTCCCTGCACAGTCAAGCTCCATGAAAGAAGAACTTTTGCCTGCCTGTCTTAACTACATTTTGGTGTGTTTTTATTTGATTATTATCTTCTTTGAAAATATAGTTGTAAAACTGACAAGGTGCCGTAGTCTCTCCATGGCTGTCCTTAGACACAAGGATACACCAACTTCCTGTCCATGTTATTGGAAATGTTGTACTAAACACAAGCAAAGCTGTATAGGGGGAGCTAGGGAGATCAGTCGGTGGATAATGTGCTTCTAAGCATGTGTGAGTACCAGAGCTGAGATTCCCAGTACCCACATAAAAGCCAGGTGGGTGCCGCAGCCAGGGAATTCTCAGAGCAAGATGGCTAGACTAGCTAAATCTGCAAGTTATGGCTTCAATGAGAGAAAGAGATCCTGGTTTATTAAATACAGTGGTGTGATTGAGGAAGCGACCCATTGCTAACTTCTGGCTTACACACGCAAAAAAAAAAAATACTTCTTCCATCTTTTGTAAAATAACATCTCAAATTCTTTCATCTTAATATTGTACCAAGGGTCATTTCACATCAATAAATAATGAATATTATCATTCTCTTTGTTGGAAAAAGAAGCAAGTTATTGTACAGTTCTGCCATAATTTATTTCAAGTGTAAATTTTATTTTGCTAGGTTTTCATCTTTGTGTATGTGTGCTTTTGATTGCAAAAAGAACTGTTCTTAAACAACCTTCCATCACAGAACTGGGAAACTGCATTCCAGAACAAGGGGAAAATCAAGTATTACCTAAATGGAATGAAAAGTTTGCTGTGTGACTGGTCCTCAAAAGATCCAATTGTGGGGGGGACCTGGAGATTAGGAAGCATTTTAAAGTATCTTTGAACCCCATCTCTCTATAGTGGAACACTGGGTGTCCATAATCTCCATGTCATGACAAAGAAAGAGATCTCACCATCAATATTCTTGAAATATTTTTAATATTGCCCTGGAATTTGGAATCCATTAAGTCCATCTAGAAAAGCTGAAGTCAAAAGGATATTTACTTAGCTGCATCAAAGGTAAATGAAGGCAGCTAGGAAAACTAGTTCACTCCGCATGTTAGAGCAAAGGATGTGTAAGTATTTCTTTGGCCTTGAGTGAGAATTTAAATCAAAGAAAATATAGATTGTCCTAATTTTTCTGTTAAGGAAAAAGAATAGAAGAAATATTACTGAAAATAAACTGAAGTAAAACTCGCAGCAGGTGGGTATAAGGGCGAAAGGTAGCATAAAGACCAGTCATAGTAAAGATGAGTTGATGAGGGAGGACCTTCTGTCTATGTGTTGCTTTTATTGGCCAATGAAGAAAGAAACTGGCTTGGCCTAATAAGGTAGAATAGGGCTAGGTGGGGAAAACTAAACTGAATGATGGGAGAAAGAAGGCGGAGTCAGGAAAATCCATGTAGCCCCACCAGATGCTGGAAATTTACCCAGTAAACCACAGACTCCTGGCGATACACAGATTAATGGAGATGAGTTAATTTAAGATATGAGTTAGTCAGAAATACACTTAAGCTATTTGCCAATAATATGGTATTATTATTGTATAATAGTATTGCAAATAATATGGTTTCTGTATGATCATTTCGGGGCTGAGCAGCCAGCAACAAACAGCTGTCCTACTACAAATTGGCACACTAACGTGGTAGACTAAAGTCCACTTAAAACCCGAGAGAGTTTGGGAAGGAATTCTAGGGGAGAGAGAGAGAGAGAGAGAGAGAGAGAGAGAGAGAGAGAAACATGGCTTAACCATGCCTTTTTTAGGAGAGGTTTTCCTGATTCAGCAGTAGCAAAAAAAAAAAAAACCTGCACAGTTTTGAAACTGGCTTTCTGGACCATGCTGCCAGCACAAACTCTGGCTCTTTTGGGATGCCAGGCAGTCGGGAAATGAGGTAGCAGCTCCCTACAACAAAGACTCTACTTTCATGGAGCAGTCAGAGATTCATTGACAGTGGGGACATGTGGATGCCAATTTTTAAGAATCCATGCAAGAACCCAAAGGAGATCAGAACACATGCACATGCACACACATACACCAGCATCCACACCAGATCTCTACTGGTCAAGGAAGCCATTTCCTCAGCTCTTCTCTTCCCCACTTCTTCCACTTTAGAGAGATCTGGAAACAGACTGGAGGGTCAATAGCACACAAACACACATATGAAGTCAAAACATTTAGACACGTGATATGAAGGGTTGTGTGGCTCGAGTAATATCACACAAAGACTATTTGGAGATCAAGAACACTAGCAGAGTTGAAGGGGAATAAAAAGATTGTTTCATCCATAAGTCTTAGTATTCTCCTGGGCAAGCACCTGCTAAGAAAGTGTCAAAGTAAGAAAGCCAAGAAGTAAGAGAATGAAAAGAAAAATGCCTAAGAAGCCATAGATTTGAAAAGTTTAGCACGTCTCTGAGTAATTGATAAAGCAAATAGACAAAAAGAAATGACACAGAATGTATAAATGATATTAGTTCCATCACTAATTGACATTTCAGAAAAAAATACTGAATATATACAATATCAAAAACCTACGAATTTGTTTCAAATGTGTAAGCACTTGCTGAAGTGGATATGAAATACATGTTCTCAACCTACAATAATATAAAATTAAACATGGACCATAGCAAAACATGTTAGAAATCTCCAAATACTCAGAATATTAACTAACTTAAATATCTCTCTAAAATTGAACAACCAATGAGTCAAAGAAGAAAACAAAGAGAAAAGAGAAAATACGAAGTGAAGGATAATGAAAATATAACATCAAACTTCACTTTTATGAATAAAAATTTAACTGAGAGTGAAAGGTTAAAACAGTGTTTGCTAGCGTGTAATTCATTAATATCTCTATTAGAAAATTAGAGTGGTGTGATCAACCAATAATCTGAGTTGCTTTTCAGAAGCCAGTAGAATATGCTGAAGAAGCCAGGACAAAAAGACAAAAGCACACAAGCCCAAAGTAAAAGATAGGAAATAATATCATAGCAGAATGAATGAGACAGGAAAGAGGCAGATAGAGAAAAAAAATCAATAGTCTAGAGCTATCATTTAAAAGAGAAGTATTAAAACTGATACTTAGCAAAGCTGATCAAAAATGTATAACTTTCAGGTAGGTGATAAAGCCTTGGAAAGAGAAAATGGGACATGTTCTTCCTCATGTGAAGATCCTAGCCTGTAATGTACATGTTTGCATGCAAACAGCTGTCAGTGTGGGTTTGGTAACATTTGCAGAAAAGACAAAGAAAGGGTAAGAATAGATGATGAAGGAAGGGGTGCAGCCAAAAAGACACCTGCGCCCTGAAAGAGGAAATAAATGTGTTTTTGTGCTTACAACCCTGCCAACTCCTTCCTTGTGGTGGACAAATGCATAAAAATGTGACCGAGAGTGGAAGTCCAAACCCGTGGCTTCAGAATGGCCACTCCAATAAGAGCGGCGGGGCTGCGTCTCCAGCACCCCGGCTGCCTGGCTAGCTTATGCCCCGAAATAACAACACACAAACTGTATTCATTTAAACACTGCTTGGCCCATTTCTATCTAGCCTCTTCTAGGCTAATTCTCACATATTAATTTAGCCCATTTCTAATCATCTGTGTAGCGCCCCTAGGTGTGCTTACCGGGAAGATTCTAGCCTATGTCCATCCTGGGTCGGAGCTTCATCACGTGCGTCTGCCTGGGAGCTGGGAGCATGGCGTCTCTCTGAGGCGTCTGCTCCCGAGAGGAGAGCTGTGGAGTCTGAGCTCACTTCCTCTTCCTCCCAGCATTCTGTTCTGTTTACTCCACCCACCTATGTTCTAAGCTATGAGCCCAAGCAGTTTGTTTATTCCTTAGCCAGTGAAATCAACAGATTGATATATGACACTCCCACATCACTATAGTAATACCATTACATGGACGACATTTTGTTATCCGATTCAAACATGGATACCTTGAACAGACTGTTTGAAGAAACAAAGATACTTTTACCTAAATGGGGATTGCAAATCGCTCCTGAAAAGATTCAGAAGGGGGATTCTGTTAATTATTTAGGTTATAAAATAGGTTTGCAAAAAATTAAGACACAAAAAGCACAAATTAGGAGAGATCGTCTACGGACTCTTAATGACTTTCAAAGACTGTTAGGAGACATTTCCAGTCTACGACCAGCTATTGGAATAACACCTGATCTAATAATTCATTTGAACAAAACCTTGGATGGTTATAAAGATTTAAACAGTCCCAGAGAATTAACAGCTGAAGCAGAAAAGTAACTGACAATGATTGAGGAAAAATTACAACAGGCACATGTGGACAGGGTGAATCCAGAGCTCGATTGTATTCTCATCATACTACCATCAAAAATTTCTCCTACAGGAATTTTAATGCAGAGAGATATTATTTTGGAATGGATCTTTTTACCACATAAACCAAGTAAGAAACTGAAAACTTATGTGGAAAAAGTCTCTGAGTTAATTATAAAAGGCAAGCTGAGACTTCGTCAACTAGCAGGCATAGACCCAGCAGAAATTATAGTGCCTTTCACTGCTGATGAACTAAAGAAATTATGGGAAGATAATGAACCATGGCAAAGAGCTTGTACTAATTTTTTGGGAGACATTAATAACAACTATCCAAAAAGCAAGAGGCTTAACTTCATAAAGAGAACTTCTTGGATTCTTCCTCGAATCGTCCGTGATGCTCCAATAACTGGAGCCCGTACATTCTATACTGATGCCAATAAATCAGGGAAGGCAGGTTACAAATCAGAAGACTTGGGTAAGGTGGAACAAAGTCCGTATAATTCTGTCCAGAAGGCAGAATTATATGCCATTCTTATGGTGCTAAGGGATTTTAAAGAACCTATTAATATAGTTACAGATTCACAATACGCAGAAAGAGTTATTTTACATATTGAAACTGCTGAATTTATACCTGATGATACTGAACTAACCTCATTGTTTCTCCAGGTTCAAGATTTGATCAGGAACAGGCTTTGCCCTATGTACATAACACACATCCGATCCCATAAGGTTCTGCCAGGTCCTCTAGCACAAGGTAATGCAGAAATTGATCAATTATTGATTGGTAGTATGCTACAAGCCTCTGAATTTCATAAAAAACATCATGTTAATAGCAAAGATGTGAAGAAAGAGTTTTCTATTACCTGGCAACAAGCTAAGGAGATTGTAAAGAAATGCCCTACTTGCTCTTTCTATAACCAAACGCCACTGCCTGCAGGGGCTAATTCAAAGGGCACCCAAAGGAATGAAATCTGGCAGATGGATGTGTTCCACTTTGCAGAATTTGGCAAATTAAAATATGTTCATCACACCATTGACACTTATTCAGGCTTTCAGTGGGCAACTGCTTTAAGTTCAGAAAAAGCTGATTCAGTAATCTCTCATTTATTAGAAGTCATGGCTATCATGGGTATACCTACACAAATAAAGACGGATAATGGTCCTGCTTATGTTTCTAGGAAAATGAAACGGTTTTTTGATTATAACAATATCAAGCATGTTACAGGTATACCATACAATCCTACAGGTCAAGCAGTCATAGAAAGATCAAATCGAACTATAAAGGATATGTTGAACAAACAGAAAGGGGTGGAAAACACCCCCAGAAATAGGTTACATAATGCTTTGTTAACCTTGAATTTTCTCAATGCTAATGAGAAGGGAACAATGACTGCAGAAAGACATTGGATAATGGAAAAGTCTACTGAACTAAATCAACCAGTTTATTTCAAGGATGTGCTGACCTCACAATGGAAGCCAGGAGATGTGCTACGTTGGGGAAGGGGTTTTGCTCTTATCTCCACAGGTGAGGAAAAATTGTGGATACCATCAAAATTAATAAAGGTTCGGTTTGAAGAAGAGAAGCCACTTGGAAAAGATAAATAACAATTCTTTCATAAGGATGGCGACCATACTGATGGTAAGAAATACAGATAGGTTGGAGGCAGGGTTCTTTTCTTATCTCCACAGGAAAATACTCATCTTCAAAGAAATTGAGGGACCCTGAATATTTAATTACTGATGGATGGACACATTTTGTAAGTATTAATTTATATATATATATATATATGTCTTATTAAATATTTCTTTATAAATATATAGAGCTGGTTTTGAAGTTGGACTCTGGCTCAGTCCCTCTCCAATTCCAAGCCTGTTAGTAAGAGAAAAACCCAGAGTTTCTGGAGTTTCTGTCTCATGTCAAGAGCCATGATATGGGACAGAAAGAAATATGAGTTTAGAAAACATCTTTGCTTTTCTTCATATCTATCATACTTTTCATTGAATATATCTATCATGCCTTTCATTGAATATATATATGTATGTCTATATATGTCTATATGATTAATGTTTAAGTTTTTCACAATGAACAATGAGTTTTTCCTGAAGTGACATTTGAAGTTTCCAGGAAGAAGATGGGGCCCCACAACAACAACTCTACCTGGTTGATATGACGTCATGATACTGATAGCTCTACTACAAGACCTGTTTTGGATACCAGCTGCACAAGACGATCCCAACTTGGTTAGCTGAAATGGTGCATATCTTGTACAACATTCTGGCCAGACCTCCACAAAATACTCAGAGACTATTTGCAATTTTAAAAGACATTGATCTTGAAATTTAACCATCATTTTACTTTCACAGGATCCCCCAGAAAGAATGTCGCCCCCATGACAGCTGGAAGTAATTCTAGAGGACGACGTCCCCTCTCCCAGTAAAGTTTACCCCTGGGTTTAGGGACATCATTTAGGGGTTGGGAGGTTGGGGGAGGAATTTTATAAGCTCAGGGATCATTTTGAAAAAAAAAAGAGGGGATGATGGGATAATAGATTTATAATTGTGAGTTACTGCTTTTAGACAAATATATTGGTATCGATTCTTGTATATTGATACAAAGTTAAATTATATTGACTATTGTATGCATGCATGTTTCTATGTCTGTTTAAAACATTTTTATGTATTGACATATATTGTATTGATATATATATTGTATATATTTACCATATTGCAGTGTACATTTCTACCTCTGATTAAGATACTTATATAATGTTTGTGTATTGATATATATTTGCCATATTGCAATGTATATTTGTACAGTGTTTATATTTGGAGGTCATTATCCTCATTTGTTACACAGTTGTTTATTGTCTTAGTCTTTAAGTTAGATAGATATTGAGAATTATATAGATAAATAGTCATCTTAGTTTGTCATTTATAATTAGACTAATCAGGTTCTCTAGATATATAGAGATTATACTCAGTTTAGATAGATAATCTTCAACCTCTTCAAAGAGCTGTAGAAAATGGCCTTTAATATAACTCAGAGTTTCGTGATAGTGGGACACAATTGCTCCTGGCAACACCACTCTATTCCCGAGAGAATGTTGAGCACCAAAGACACTCCACCTGGAGCCTTTCTATTTGGCAGAACTGGCCTTTGGGCAAAGAAATGCCCATACCTCCACCACTGACAGAGATACAGAGCATGCATCAATGGATGAAACAGGACTGTCATATCCTGCCAAGACAGGGTAAGATAGTTTTGAAAAGTTCCTTGCCTTTAATAATGGTATGTCAGTTATGTTAGGCCTTAGCCAAAGTTGGTTGACTCAACATTGCAAACGAGACTTTGGGTGATTGCCCAGCTAGTCAGTTGTCTCTGTCAATTGTTGCACATTTTGGATATATCTCGTTTGTTAAGTAATATTTATTCCCTTCTCAGATCTTTGACAGAGTTGAAGATTATATAATTGTAGTTACTCTCTACATTATTTAGACTCCTTGAGATAGAATGTTTAGCAAAACTTTTGTTCTCAATATTGTTTGTTATATTTATTATTTGTTATTATTGTATATCGGTGTATTTGGTTTAGTTCTGTCTTATTTAGACAAAAAGGGGAGATGTAGGCATAAGTCCCGCCCCTAAGGGGGCGTGTTCGCCTCGGGCTAATGTTTGCCCATAAATTTGGCGAGCGTGCTCCCAGCCTCTGCTTCTGCTTTTCTGGTCTCCGTGGGAACGGTGGTTCTGTAATTCTCCATTAAAGCTATATATATATTTTTACAATCTGTCTGCATTCGCTTATGCCGCTACACAGAAGTTCACTGCAATGCAGAGTCTGGGAACAGGTGTGTGTTTCAGTGGCTAGCTCCATCTGTCAGTGTGGTGGTTTTATTTGTGAGTTAACTGCAATGAACTGTTTTTTTTTTTAAAAAAATGGTCAAAGAAAGGAAAGATAGAGTGGGAAGGGAGGAGGAGGGAGAGGAAGAAGAAGGGAGAGGGGAAGGGGAGAAACGAAAAGTGTAGCAAAAGATTGCATTACAGATTGATATCTGTAGGCATTGATATCTTGTTTTAGTTTTTCTGAGATATATTTTCTCCTTCCCTTTCCTCCCTCTAAACCCTCCCATGAACTCACTCTTGTTCCCTTTCAAACTCCTTTCCCCAAATGTTGCCACATACTACGCGTATGTGCGCATGCATACCTACTTGTGTGTGTGCATGGGTGTGTATGTGCGTGCATGCTTGCATGTGTGTGTGTTCAATTATACAAATACCACTTGCTCAGTCCCTATAATGTGACTTGTATGTGTATGTTTCCAGGGCTGGCCATTTGGTGTTGGGTAACCAATTGGTGTGCTCTTCCCCCGGAAAAGATTATTTCACCAGCTCTCAGCATTCCTTGGCTGCCTGTAGTTCTTTGTCTACGATTGAGGCCTCATGAGCGCCATCCCCACCTTGCCCACATTAGCATAGCTCTTGGTGTTGTCCCTGTTTGGGCAGCAACTTTGGCTGCTTATCAAGTACTGTGGAGGATCTGTCAAGTCAGGAACTCTGAAAAGTAACTTACAAGTTAGGCTTACAAGCCAGCCAGCCTGCTCCACATGTGGTTGGCAAAAGACACGAGCCATCCACAGCGCTTATCTCCTCGAGTTCCATGGTGGCAGCTGCCCAGGTGACTGTTATATAAGAGTTCACCTTAGGCCCAAGAGACCCCAGGGACTTCAGACAAAACTTCCTGACCTTTGCGTTAGAGGGGGCTATACAGAAAATAATCCTTCCCCCTGTGCCAGGCAGAGCAAATTACCTCTGTCTTCAAGAACACTCCCGACACAAACATCTTGAAAAGTCGATCTTGGGAGAAGGTACTCAATCATGTCATCTGGATAAATTCCTTAACAAAAAAGTATAATTTACAAAAAGTGACTCAAAACTTAAAACAGAAAAATGAAATAACTAGTTACCAAGTGAATAAATCTACCAGTTGTCAAGGATCTATTGAAACCACAATGAGGGTTGTTGGACAACCGCTTGGAATGGGAGAAGCTTTAAAGTCTGCTATTACAAGTCAAGACACAGACTGTCTGTAAATTCAAAAAGAGTACAGCCAGCTTTCAGTGGTGGAGAGAACTCCGTTCAGTGTCCAGTGATTAACAAGGCTACGTCAAGGTAAGAAAATCAGCTTCCTCAGACGATTGCACCTTCAAGTTCATTGTGTAGCTGCCAAACTCGGTGTTGTGAAGTGCAATGATTGCCTTTTCCAAGGTAGTTAGCAGAAACGAAGGAGTTCCAGACTTTATTGATTTGACAAGTACTAATCAGAATGTTCCTTTGGTGATTTTTTTTTTTTGTATTTTGTTTTGATTTCTCTCAGAGTTCAAGCTCTGCTAGGATAACACCCACACTCTTGTGCATGCTGAGCAAGGATTTTTTCCGTTCAGCTACACACTAACCCTTGGCATCTGAGACAGTGTCTCACTGTGCAGCTTAGACAGGCTTTGAACTCACTATTTGAGAGCCACCATGATGGTGTTTCTTGTGTTTCTCAACATCACATGGTATAATTGTCAATTGATAACAAGATAAGGGATCTGGCCTCCCACAAAGACTTTACTCCGGTGCTGTAGCCTTTTGGTGGGAAGGTTGGGGTTGTTGTTGCTGTTGTGACACATGCCTGACCTACAGTGAGTGGACTTCTTCCCCCGTGGTCACTAAGACACCAGGGGATATCTTTACACCTTTTACTGGGACAGAAAGCTCTGGTCCACCTTAAGGCACATTTAGAGATGTTAGGGAAAATGTCCCATGACAGAATAACTGGTATTTTAGTTACATATCAGAGACACTAAGTATCCTGCAGTATGGGGAAGCCCCCACAACATCGCATTGTTCCAGCCCAGATGCCAGCGGTGCTCTGCCTGAATCCCTCGGCTACCACAGCAAAGTACCCTGACTGAATGCCAGAAATAACAGCGATTCCTTTTCTCCAGTTCAAGCATCAGAGTTCTGCTTCTGGTGAGGGCTCACTTTCTGGCTCATGGTGGCCTTCTCTGCCATCAGGGACTTGAGAGAGGAAGACCTGCGGCTCTTCTTACCAAAGCAATAATATCACTTTCGAGCCATCCCTCACCTGGTTGATTCCTTAATTACATAGTAACAACAGGACTGAGAACCCTATATACGATTGATTGAAAAGGGGACACATGTCAGGACTTAATTTGTTAATATTTAGATCAACAAAGGGTGAACCTTTGCAGGTAAGAGTTACATCAGGACACTGTAACTAACGCTGGTCCTTCAGGATGTAAACAACACCTTCGGGATCCATCTAACCACCTGACTGTGGTATTGGAATCCTTTATTTTTCCAACTTCATTCTGACCAGATCCCCAAATAGCTCAGTGTGTTTCCAGTTCCATTCCCACCTCAACCTCTATGTATTGCATGCTAAGCAGTCTCTTTTGATTTTAGTCTAAGAGATGACTTACCTTACCCTTAGAAGGTTCAGCTCCCATGATTCTTTGCAACATTTTCTCACCACCATCATCATGTCATAGTTAGTTAGTTCACTCCTGTTTTGAACTGTAAGCAAATAATAAACCATCTCTCCTGCAGGGGCTTGAACTCTTAATTGGCAGCATTTACAGCCACAAACTGTGTGCTCAGCAAATACTTCTTTAGTTTCATTAAAATCTAACTTATGCCCATTGTCATACCATATATTTTATCCCCAATTCCATCTTGTGTGTTTTATTGATTCCCTTATTAAGAGTTAGCACAAATACCACTTTGTGCATTCACTTCCCTCCACATTCTTTGATATTGTTAGATAACCACATTTTAAAGTGATTACTTTTTGCCTAATGGATAGTTATTTATATAAACAATAGATAAATGTATTCCATTTCTTTTTAAATTTTTCATATAAATAAATATAAATATAAATAAATACTTTTATATAAATAAATACTCTAAATCATAATCTTAGGTAAGACTTTGGTCCTCGAAACTCCCTCCTACCAAAGTGTCAACAATACCAGTAAAGAACCTCTCCTTAAAAAATGTTGACTTGCCCAAAGTCTGTGGTGATCACTTTGCTGAAAATTTTACCATATTTATGCAAAAAATAAAATATAATTCATAGTTTCCAAAGAAATGAGGAGTTGCTGCTACAAATCTCAGGCGTTTTGATTTGAGCAAAATTTGGTAGCATAAATGGGCGAAGCATGACATTTAGAAGCTGCAGGGTCTGGAGAAAGGGTGCGTGGTGACTTATGTCCTGGAGAGGATTCTGGAGAGAAACTGCTATTGATTGTTGACTTCGGGAGCAAGGGTCTATCACTAGTTGACTGATTGCCTTTGCTTTCTGGTTTCTTCTTCACTATTTTGGTCTAAGACCAAAGCACAGTCTTTGATCCTCGTTGGGTGTCTATCAAGGCCACCCGGAGTGCTGTTTCAAGCACACAGAGTCCCCTAAGCTTGTGCATCTCTGACTGGCTTCCAGTCACTCAGCACTGCGTCCAGTGTGGGACTCTTGCTATGAGAACCCCTAAGCTAGCAAAGGGAAATGTTGAGAGAACAAACAGAAATTGGGGTTCCGCATGTGAAAGAGCTCTCTTCTGGTAGTAACTTCGGAGATAAATTAGACTAGTGGCGGACACTAACGGCCTGAGAGTTTTAACAGACGCTTGCGCATTACACGGTGCAGCGCTTGCGCATTACACGGTGCAGGAGCCATTGGTGTGGAATACTCACCACAGAGCCATAGCAAACCTCTGCTTGCCTGTCCCAAACCAAAACACATCTATCTCTCCAATCTGAACTATCAACCAGACATCGAAAGCCACGTTTTTCATTTTTTCTGTAAACATAAAGTACATGAATGGAATAAGATTTTAATTTCCTCTTGCTTTCCAATGCCACACACATAAATTTTGTTGCTGCTAATTAGCTCACCCATTCAAGGTGGTGGTACCTTCCTCATCTGAGCAGGCGATGTGATGTCGTAAGAAAAGGCAGATTCCCCAGGAAGGGGAATGCGCATCACCAGTCCCTAACACATAAAAGATGCATGTTGAAAATCAAGGTCCATGCCCAAATGTGCAATGTATTTTTATCTTAAGCCCATTCCAACATAAGAAATATGGTTTCAACTAGATTGAAGATTTTTCTTCTCCTAAGAAACGTGATGGTTGCCAGCTAGAGATGGGGTTTCCAGAATTCTTCTCCCAATGCTTAACAGATGAATTTATTGGATGGAAAAGTAAGAGCAAATCCAAGCTTCTCTGGAAGGATGCCCAAACTTAGCAACAGTGACATCAATAAGTGTCACATGGAAACATGCATAAAAGATGGGGGTGGGGGGAAGGAAGCAAACACAAAACCACTAAAAAGACAGTAACATCGAGCACATCTAACCTTGATGAACCACTGGAGTCCCGGTAAGAGACTTAGTCATCCATCAGCACTGCTTGGGGGCTCATCAGGCGAACCATAAGGAATGAGGGAATGAGATATGGAATGTTCAAGAACACAGCACGTCAGCCTTTCCATTCTCCAGGGAGATTGAGGCTTCTCTATCCCGTCACAATATGCCTTCTTTATAAATGATGCAGACTTCTTACTTTCTGGAAGCTTCAAGGGAAATCCTCCAAAATTGGAGATCATGCAAGTATCTTCATGTTGAAATAATAGAAACTTTCTTCATGGCAGGAGAATGCAAGGAGTTGGGCACAAAATCATGCTTCTCCCTGTTCTAAAGTCAAAGAACTGACAATAGATAGCTCTCGCAAAGCCCATTCTCTTTGCTTAGTTCTAGTCCTACAGTAGAGTTCACCAAGTGTACACATTTTCAGAGAGAACAGTAGTCTTTTGAACAAGATTTTGTTTAAAGGTGTCTTCTTAAGAGTCAGCAAGCTCTCTTTAGGTAGGATGACTTCTCTCAAGTTTTATGACAATTCCAAAGTTCCCACAAGGACACTGGATTCTTCACAGACACCACCTGTACAATTTCTTTTCACTAGGGTAGTGTTAGACTGGAGTGATCTTAATTCTTCATTGAACATGCTTTTATACCCACCCTGAATGGGCATGGCTCTCTGATCTCAGCTTCTTATGTGAGTCACTCTGCGGTCTGTGAACATACTTTTCTGTCTCTTTTCTGACTTCTTAAATGTGACATTGTGCAATTCGACTCCTATCCCTTTGGTTCACAATAATCTGGGGGCTTTGTTTTTTTTTTTTAAAAAACTGTAAACAACTTTTTACAAGTAACGTTGTCATTTAATCTTCTCTGCCACTTAATCCAGAGCGTGTGAATGCTTTCCAAAAGATAGGCCTTGGCTGGGGAGGATGGAAAGTCTAGATGCTGACGAGCTGGGTCAAAGTCAGTGTGAGACAAACAGGCCCAGGACTCCGTGTGTGTGTGTGTGTGTGTGTGTGTGTGTGTGTGTGGTGTTCCAGGTGTCTGTCATTGCTAAGTATGGTCCCCTTGCAAATACGATTGTAAGTACATGGGAGCAGCCATCTCCACAAGTAGCATGTGATATATGAAAGTCAAAGTGGTTATGTAGTAATCCACCGCCACCCTCCTAAAGCTTTGCATCTCCCTTGAAAACTGTGTTGTATTCGGACCCTGTGTTTGTCCCTGAGCCAAACAAAAGTCAAACTGACTTCAGAGTTCATGTGTTAATAATGAAAACAACACATCAAGGATAAGAATTAATCATGGTGCTGTCCTACAGAGAGATCTTTAAAGTTTGGTGATCCACGATGGATCCACTATGTGTAAAAAAAAAAAAAAAGAGCTTCCCTTAAAATTCTGATGTTCAAATCAGAAACAGAAGAATTTTACTACAAATGAGAGAAGTTCCTCTCTCACTCTCTCTCTGTCTTTGTCTCCCCCCCCCCCACACACACACAACTTTTCAGTTTACACAAGCATCTAAGTAATTAGCTTTTCTAATGGAAGGGCCACCCACAGACGGACATGGACACACAAACACACACACACCACATACACATAATTTTCCAGTCTTCACAAACATCAAAGTCAATAGCTTTTCTAAATAGAAGACACACACACATGCACACATGCTTTTTCAGTCTTCACAGCCATTTAAGTCTTTAGCTTTTCTATTGGAGCACACTCACACTCACACAATGCTTTCCCTGTCTTCATTTGCAAATGTCTGTCATTTGCTTTCCTAATGGAACATACATAAACACACACACACACACACACACACACACACACACACACACACTTTCCCAGTCTTCACAAGTGTCTAAGTCATTATCTTTTCTAATGCAAGCTTCCAGTCCTTATCAGACTGAGTTGAACCTAACTGAGTTGGCTAGTGTGACTGCAGGAACAGTTGGTACAGAACTTTCGAGAACTTAGAGAAGGTCAAAAACTGCATAGATCTGAACAACAGAGAGGTGGGAGACTGGCCAGGCTGTGCCGATTCTCTGAGTATGGCCTGACTGAGGAAAGCCAATCTCATAGACTCCATCAAGGCATTTTTTTCGATATCCCAAGATTCTTACATGCATAAATTAATCAGTCCTGATCACCATGGGGATTAATCAAGCTGTAGAACTGGGTGAGACCAGCTTCAGAGTGGTCCTACTTCAAGCTACAGCTCTGCGTTGGAAGGTACTGCTATATAGAACTCCCTTCAGCACCACAATGCTGGGGGACCCCAATGCTAGTAGATCGTATATAGAATCACCCCTTCTGTGATCAAAGATCCGCATAATTGGTGGAGAAAATGAAGAAGAACTTGCATTTTTAACTTTAAAAGTAAGAAGTCCCTGAAGTAAATCTTAAAGACCTCTAACATGGTGGTAAGCTTGGTTCATTCCCACTCTGTCTCCTCCTAGAGGTACAGCTTAGGCAAGAATGACTGGCATCAAATGAACATCTGTGCCAAACTCTAGGCCATGAGTGGAAACAAATGCTTCTTCTACACTAAAGCCTCCCATTGTGCCTGATACTTTGTTCACTTTGGATGCAACCCCATGGAGATCTCAGACAGCATTGTCTAGTGAGTTTCCCTGCCATTGAAGGCAGTGCTGGTGGAGAAGTCACTACACAGAGACCAGTACTCCTGCTCCCCACCAATGAGCTGCCCTGGCTTGTTCATAGTTTGAGTGGAAGTGGGTCTTAGAGGCTTCATTTAATGCTTTGATTCTGAAATTAAGAGAACTGAAGTTGAGAAACAAAAATGATTTTTCTCCAGGCATAAAATTAGCTAATGAGATGTAAAGAGGCATTTAAATAAACCAGACAGGCCCAAACTAAGGAGGAATTGGTGGCAGGCAGAAGAGGATGAATGGAATGCTGGGGAAAAAGCATAAAATTAGAGAGAAAGTGGCTTAATTTAAAGAAATAAGGCCAGGGAAGTAAAGACAGTATCTATCATATGTCTGCCTCCATCTCTTTATCTATCTACCCATCCATTCACCCACCCATCCATCCATCTCTTATCCATCCATCCATCCATCCATCCATCCATCCCTCGGCTATAATGAAAGAGTTCTTTCTGTCTTCTTCCAAAGCCATGACATATGTTTTATAAATTCTTCTCTTCTGGAATTATAGAAACTATCAGCTTGCCTCTCCCCCCTAAGTCTTTCAACATGCATTGGCCTAGAGTCAACACTCTGCTTCTTCTTCATCCACAAATTCAACCAGTCTCTGATAAAAAAAAAAAAATATTTGGAAACAAGTAGACCTGTGGAGAACATGCACAGATCCGTCCTCATCTTAATTCCGCAAGCTACAGCACAGTATAGCAGCTGTGTGCCGAGCAGTCAAGCTCTCTTAGGTACTCCGAGTGATCCAGAGATGATGTAAACTCTGTGGGAGGATGTGTCTAGGCTGTGCACAAAGGCTACATCATTTTCTAAGAGACACTGACATATCCGAGGATTTGGTTTTGGCAGAGTGCTCTGAAATCAACCCCTTAAGGATGCAGAAAGACGACAATAACAGTGAATGGGGGCCAGGTGCATAGACCACAAAGCAAGGGAGACAGGCTGGTCTCCTGTGTCTGGAATGTGACAGGACTATTATGGTGGCTTATCTCATGTTGGCAACATGGTCTCACCTCTGGCCCTTGTTTTGCTATCTTGTATCTGTTTTCCCATATATAGAATTAAGCTTACTCCATGAGTCTCCCCTCACCCCACACTCTCTCCTTCTCCTAGAATGGCCATGAACATCATACTGGGAATAAGAGGGCTTTTAGCACTTTTATTTCCTAGGACTGATCCAAGCATGCATAACAGGAAAGAATGAGTTACGGAAATACAGATGAATATTGTCATATACAGTTATATATTTTTAATAAACAGAAACCAAAAAACGTGATCTTGAGTTGACAGTAATTCTGCCTTTTCTGAGTTTCCCAAATCAACAGATTCAGAGGCTAATAAGGCTAACTGATTAGTTCTAGTAAGAGTGTATTAAACAATACAGCTTTAAGTTAAGGCCAAATCAGCTTCTTCACACTCCTCCCTAAACCGTACACACTCAGTGACTTCAAGCTGACAAAGCAGGTACCCTCTACCAACTGCACAGAAGACCCTGGGATTGATACCTCATCCCTTTTTCATGCAGATAAAGTGAATGAGGCCCCAGAACATGCAGCTCACACATTGGCTCCCTGCTACAGGTCAGGGGATGCCTGAGCTTCATTAACAAAACCAGTGGATAAGTGATATTTCTTCTATTGTGTGAAGGAATCCGTAGAAAGAGGGGCTCTCCTTCTCCTCCTCTTCCTCCTTCCTTTCTCCCTTTTGCCTTTGTCTGTCTTCTTACCCAAGACAGATTTGTTTTTCTATTTTGTCACAAAGAATGAGAAGTAAAGGGTAGAATGTTTTTCTCCTAGAAATGCCTCTCGGTGGCTCTGCCATGAGGAAGGCTATGGTTGCAGCCCCGGTGTGCTAACTTTACCCACTGTGGCGTCCTAGACAAGACACCCTGCTTAGTGGCTCAGAGGCAACAGAAATGATGAAGTAGAGCTGATGCCCTAGGTTGATCAAGACATAGAAGCCAGCATTGTACTGGTTATGTGGAACTATTCCAAGAGATCAAACGGTAGTTGCTGAGAGACTCCATCATTCCCTACATGGTTAACTGGGATTCGGAAGTGAGTCTTTTTATAACTTTGACAGATAAAGAGGGCAGATCTTCACAATATTGAGGAGGAAGCAGCTGCATATTTTGGCAGCCATTGAGAGAAGAGTGAATATAGGAAATATAGCTGCAAGAATATAAAGGAAGAATCTGAATAGCCAAGGCAAGAGTGAAGAGTGAAGACAGGGTATGCAAGGAGTCTCCATCCCGTGTGCTTTCTCAGAGGTGGTGTATTGAAAAGCAGGAAGAGGGGACCAAGGAGACAGGGAGAGCAACTAAGGGCCTGGAACAGTGAGTACCAAATTGAGGGAAAACTTGCCTGAGAGACACTTAAAAAGTAATCAGGGAAACAGATTGAAGGTCCAGAAAGGGCAGCAAGTCTGGAGCCTGCGACAGAGAAGCACAAGGAGAGGCCACCTTCCATATCACACTCTTAATGGACCGAGAAATCTGCTGCGCTATTAGCTCAGAGCCAGTTGCTGTGCATGAGATTCTGCCTAGTCCAAAAGACGGTCAGACTTCAACTTCCTGATTTAAATCAAGAGCGCATGATCACTGCAAGGTGATTGCCGCTTCGGGGCCATCAGGCTCACTCACTGGGAAGCTGTCCTCAAGAGTGTTCGCCTAGGATTCCAAGGAATGCAGGATTAGCAACTTCCCTCTGGTCCCACCCACCTCTTCTCATAGCTCATTTCCAGAGGACACTGGCCACCACTTCTCTGCTCTCTCTCCCCCACGTGGTGGGTCCACCCACCCACCCAATATTTCTGCAGAGAATTCATGCTTGGTGTAAATCTAATAGTCTCTGTGACTTTAGGATGACTCTTTGCCCTTCAGCTGGCCACTTCTCTCTCCTGGGAAGCTGCACATAGTAATCCATATATAATCAGGTTGAGAATGACTCGAAAAAACTGTCCCTGTGCTCTGAAATCAAAAAGCATCTCAAGACCCAGTGGATAAAAGCAGTGCTCATTACCAGGAGATTAGTAACTCTGGACAGTGACTGAGGAAGGAGTCACTTCATCAAGATGTGAGAATCCAAGCATCTATGATGTCAATTGGCACAGCGCCTTCTCTGAGAGGCAGCCAGGTGGGAGAACGGGGAAGAAGACTGATCAAAATATTCTGGACTATCTTTTGGAAGGAAACGAAAGTTTAATGAGACTCTTCTAAATGCCGTAAATGTTGCTAGCTAATTTTGTATACCCCGTCTCATTAGAGCCTGTCGCTACCACCTTCATCTGAAATGTGCATGGGTGTGGGGTCAGAGTCACTCACTCACATTCCACCATTGTTCTCTGGCAGAACCAGAATCCGTGTTTCAGACTGTGGAACTCTAAATTTGCTTTCTCAGGACCATCTCAACTGACTTGGAAAAGCCCAGGGACATTGTGGTGTGGGTTCCAGATTAAAGTCCCCCAGGGTTGAGGTGTGGAAGGCACGCTCCTCAGCACCCTAGGGCTGATAGGAAGAAGCCCACAGCTAACAGCACCAACTGTGTGAAACCCGAAAGTTTCCCAGTAAAGCCAGGGCAAGGCAGGGATTCCTACTCTCTCCAGATCTGTTCAGCCTAAAGCTGGAGGCACTAGCAAGAACAGTGGAATTGCAAAAGAGCAGAGGTACCAGGATCGGGGGTGGGAGGTGGGGGAGCATCATATGGGTGGTATGACGTCACATGTAAAAATACACGTTACAAAATTACTTATTACTAAGCGAATTTAGTAAAGTGTTGGGATACAAAAGCAAGAGAGAGACATGGTAGAACTTTTAAATGCAAATAACAACCTAACTGGAAAAAAATAAGGACCAGTCCAGTTCACAGTAGCATTAACAAATAAAGCAATAAAGAAAGACTTCAAACAAGGGCATGAACAATCTCTATACTGAAAACTATAAGACATGGGGGAAAGAAGCTGAGGGAGAAGACGTAAATAAGTGAATATCCCAAACCCACAGAGTAAAAGAATTAACATTGTTAAAATTTGCACAAAGCCATATTCAAAATCAAAATCCCAGTGTCATTCTTTGTAGAAATGAAAAAAAAAAGCAATCCTTACATTTCTAGGAAAAGAGTCCAAAACCACCTAAATAATTCTGAAAAAAACACATGAACTTGGTGATATTGGGGGGGGGGGGGCTTGGTTTTAAACTACATTACAAACCTACAGTCATCAATACAGTATGGCATGCCAATAAGCGTGGACACACAGCACCGTGGAACAGCATTAGAGAGCCCAGTGATGACTCAACACTGTGGTGAGCTGGTTTTGGTTAAATCACCAGGAAGATACAAGAGGAATGAAATTGGGAAGGGTGGCATGTGTGAGCCACCACGTGGCGCAGGTGTGGAGGTCAGAGGACAACTTTCGGGAGTTAGGGAGATGACCCAGAGAGTGATGGCGCTCGCCACCAAGACTGAAGGCCTGAGTTGGGTCCCTAGGATCATATGGCTGAAGAGAGGAATGGCTGGAATTCAATGTGCAGGTGTGTCAAAGGACAGACACTGGCCGTGGGGGCCACTGGTGTCAATGTGCAGGGTGTGTCAAAGGACAGGCACTGGCTGTTGGGGCCACTGGTGTCAAAAACAGTGCGTGTTTTTGCAGTGAAAACAGGACTTGAAAACAGAGTCTGGACGATAGAAGAATAAGGGGAGCTAACAGCAGTGTCCTGAGTGAAGAGCAAGCGGGGGATGCTTGGACAATGGTGGGATAGGGTTGGAGTGAAGAGGAAAGAATGGCTTGGGAAGATTCTAGAAAGAGGCCCATTCCACAAAAGAACATATCATTTTAAGGTCCTCATTGGATAGATAGTAAAGATCTCTGTGTGCTTGTGTGTGTGCTCATACTTGCACATGTATGTGCATACGTGTGTGCCTGTGTGTGTGTGTCCATGCGTGTGCATGTGTGTGTGTGCGTGTGTGTGTGTGTGTGTGTGTGTGTGTGTGTGTAGCCCAGAAGTCATCAACTGTAATTCCTCAGTTGCTGTAGCCGGCCTTGTTTTTTGAAACAGGGTCTCTCATGACCTGGAATTCACAAGCTGTGCTGGCTGGCTGGCTGGCTGGCTGGCTGGCTGGCTGGCTGGCTGGCTCGCTGGTCCCAGGGATCCTCTTGCTTCTGCCTTCCACGCTGGAATTACAACTGTGTATCATGACATGCCTTCTGTTTTCCTAGTCTATATTCTAAAGGATCATGCTCAGTTCCTCATGCTAACAAGGCAAGCACTTCTCTGACAGGGCCATCTTCCTGTCTTTGAAATCTCTGGGTGTGCTGTTTGGATTGGGGGGAGGTAGTGCTATCCATCCAGGATGTGGACATTTTGTTTTGGCGGAGATTGTTCTGGTACTCAGGTTTGTAACACAGTTTCCAACTGAAATTCTCATCACAGTGATGTTTCTTTTATGTAAATATGAATGATATACATTTGAAATGAGCTCAAATCAAAAAGTTTTTGAAATTCTCCCAGTGTTCCAATCTGAAATAAGAAATAACAAAATGAATTCATTGCCGTTTTCTCAGAAGTTTAGTTCCGAGTAATTTTTAGCTCAGAAATTGTTCAACACCAAAAAACATCGTTCCATCTTCTCCTCTTGTCTTCCCATGCATGAGAAAGTCCATTCTCTGTCTACTTCCTCTACCTGTGTAGGCAGCGGGAGGCCAGTCCCCTTCTCTCATCACTCACGAATCACTGCACTTCAAGCCTGGGATACTGTTGCACTGAGATGAAAACACCCTACCTTTGCTCAACAATAATAGAATTATTTTGCATGATACAGGAATCTGGCAACCACCACTTCCATGTCTGCTTCCCAGGTTAAAAGACCATTTAGAATGGTGGGTCCTGTGAGGTGTTGCTTGGGGTCTGATGGGCAAGCCCAGCCCACTTCAGCCTCCCACAGACACCATGGAGAGGCAGAGAAGTTGAGGCATCTCCACTGTCTTTTCCTGAGTCATTTTTGTGCCCCCAAAGCTGTTCTTGAGGATAGTTTGCTCCTGCAACACAAAGCAGATACAGACTCCACGATCATTGCAGAAGAAAGCCCCCTCCCCAACAGCTGCAAATCTTTACCCTAATACTGGTATGAAAATAATTACAATAACTAGTAAAACTCAGAGTCTTCAGGGAGGGATTCATCAATACTTTGCAAAGTGGTTTGCAGATGTCATGTTAAAATAGGCTAGGTAGGTGTTTATCCATGCTTCTTTATAGGCCAAAATAATTTCACTTTCTCAACTCTGTCTCCCGTAGACTGGAAATGGTTATAGGCTGTCTCCAAATGAGAAAATGGATGCCCAAGGATGCATTGCATATTAGAGCTGCAGGGGACCAGAGTTCAGCTCATCAAGACATCTCACAGCGCCGAGGCCAGGCACGTTGAAGTGACTTCCCTCGGGTCACAACCTGAACACTTTAATAGACAAAGTTGGCCTAAAACTCAAGTCCAGAATGGGTTTTATAACACCCCACGGGAAGCAATGTGAGTCATGAGAGACTACAGTGCCATACAAATGCTTCGAATGATTATACCAACTCAATAACACTGTGGTATTTTTTAAAAGATAAAGATTATTATATAAAGAATATATATTTTAAAAGTGGAAAAATATAGAAAAGAAATACAATGAATAGAAGAATAGCTTGAGGATCCATCTTCCTGACCTGGTACAGTTGTTTATTGAACCACATCCTTCCACGTACATGTGTCCATAAACTGATTCTCCTATATGTGGGGAAGCACACTATAAACACCAATTCCCAACCAGCTTTGAGGTACAGATCAACTATCTTTCTAAGTAGGGAGATCTCTCCATTGACTTTGTATGTTTGTGTCTGTGTGTGTGTCTGTGTGTGTGTGTGTCTGTGTATGTCTGTGTGTGTCTGTGTATGTGTCTGTGTGTGTGTCTGCGTGTATGTCTGTGTGTGTGTATGTCTGTGTGTGTGTCTGTATGTGTGCCTGTGTGTGTGTCTGTGTGTGTGTCTGTGTGTGTGCCTCTGTGTGTCTGTGTGTGTGCCTGTGTGTGTCTGTGTGTGCCTGTGTGTGTGTCTGTGTGTGTCTCTGTGTGCCTGTGTGTGCCTGTGTGTGTGTCTGTGTGTGTGCCTGTGTGTGTGTCTGTGTGTGTGCCTGTGTGTGTGCCTGTGTGTGTGTCTGTGTGTGTCTGTGTGTGTGCCTGTGTGTCTGTCTGTGTGTGTGCCTGTGTGTCTGTCTGTGTGTGTGCCTGTGTGTGTCTGTGTGTGTGTCTGTGTGTGTGTCTGTGTGTGTGTCTGTGTGTATGTCTATGTGTGTGCCCGTGTGTGTGCCCGTGTGTGTGTCTGTGTGTGTGTCTGTGTGTGTGTCTGTGTGTGTCTGTGTGTATGTCTGTGTGTGTGCCCGTGTGTGCCTGTGTGTGTGCCTGTGTGTGTGTCTGTGTGTGTCTGTGTGTATCTGTGTGTGTCTGTGTGTGTGTCTCTGTGTGTGTGTGTGTGTGTGTATCTGTGTGTGTGTGTTTTATTAGCATTTCACAGCGTAGCTGCTCCACATTTTCTAACGGAGTTCCTAACATGAAATTTCTATATTGTCTGTTTTCTTTCTCTTCTAGAAATGACAGAAAGACGGTGTGTTGGCTAAAAGGGTCAGTGCCCTTTCTAAGTTGTTCTTCCTCACAGCTGGACCGCAGAGGCTCTGTGAACTGCCTGAACTATTTCCTCAACTAGCACACATGCTTCTTTCCCAGAATCACTTGACATCTTACACTGGTTATTTAGTTGTGATTATATACTTAATATTATATTAACAATTATTATACAAAGTTATTTTTTAAATGTGTTTTATGTGGTATGTATGTAGTGTGTATGCACATCTGCATTGCGGGCATGCACATGTGTGTGCAGATGAGTGTGTATGTGAGGTCAATGCTTGCGGAGGCCTGAAATTGGTTTGGGGCACCTTCCTCAACTGCTGTCTACTTTTATTGTAGGGGAAGGGTCTCTTACCTAACCCAGAGCTTGCGGGTGCCAGCTAGTTTAGCTGGCCAGCTTGCCCTTGGGAGCGGTCCCCAGCCTTCACTATCTGAATATGAAGAATGCAGGTAGACACCATGCCCTTCCCGGTTTTATGCTTCTTGTGACTTTTATAGCAAGTTTTTGATCACCTAAACCATCTTCTTCATCCCTCAAATCTCTACACTTCAATTTTTGTGTTCATTCTTGTTCTTAAGAACCAGTCGTAGCATTCTTAGACAGCAAATATGTAGAGGGAGTTTTCAGACCTGTCGCCAAGATGCCCTCTTAGAAAAGCGTGCGAAGTTCTGTTCTCAGGAAGAGACCAGAGTGTGAACACTGGCAAGGTCCGCCACTGCTTCATCTTTATTAAAAATATGAATCTGTTCACACACGTGCTTTAGAAATATTTCTATTTCCTACTCTTTCTTTTTATTTTGACTAGCTTGTTTTTCACAGTTTGATATCTCTAGAATTGGGCGTAAACTTCATTTCTGGCTTCTTGGGTCAAAAAAAGAGAGAGTCCTCTGAACTCTGAGTAACATGAGGGTGGAAACTTGGGCTGTTGTCCTCCTCCTCCTCATTTTTCTTCAGAATGCATGCTTGTCAAGCACAACCAGCAGACATTGATAGAATTACTGATCAAGTGAATGAATGAATGAGTGAATGAACTGTACATGACAGCTACAAGAATGGGTTCCCAGATGAGCCCTGTGACAGCCATCATGATACAACTGGAGGCCTGCCCAGTCTTCCACTTATTTTAGGAAAAGAGAAAACACCCAGGCTGGGGTCCCAGTTCTGGTGGGACTCATTACCAGAACCTCCTTCCTGCCAGGATGTTTTTCTTCTCTGGACACCAAGCACACAGGCTAGGCAATTGACAATGCATCAGAGAAGCCCAGCCTGATAGAGCATCAAACAGATGATGTGATTTTAAACCTGTGTTGCATAGACAAGGCAAGGAAACACAGTTCTGGGAAGGAGCAAATGTCTAAACAACCGAGAGACGAGCTATGGCACATGGGCTTCTGTCCCTGCCCTTTAGGACTGGAAAGTTTTCAAGCCTTTCAGATGTTAGAGGAGCGTGGTAGGTAAGTGATGGTGGGTATTGCCAGGCAGGGGGCCCAGACCTTGTCTAAAAGGGGTGCTTACCCCTTGGCAGTGAGAACACGGGCTTGAAGGTTATGTAAAATCTGATTGGATGTCAGTTTAGTCTTTAAACATCAGCTATATGTCAAACAAAAGGCTAGACCTGGCCCAGGGGAATAGGCTGCAACCAGAAAGCTAAACACTCTCAGAAAATAAAGAAACCAACATGCAAAGGAGGCCAGGTGTGATGTGAAAGCATCCTGGGGGAAGAGGGCTTTCTTGTGGCAGAATGATCAACACAGAGGTCACCAGCCGTGTTTCAAATACGCTGAAAGGACCATGCATACACCGAGTGACCTGCTTCTCCTCTAAAAGCCTCCCACCAACAAAGAATTTGTGCATAGGGTAGAGGCAGCCACGTGCAGCATGCCAGGAGGGGAATGTGTGATCTAATCTGAGTGGCTGTGTAATCCAGAGGTGGATTCAGTAAGACATTAGGGCCCACTGGGGAAGGCAACAGGCTCAGGTCTCCGCAGAGCGGGCCTTCTGGAGAGCTGCAGGTACAGCACCGCTCTTCCACGCTAGCCACTAACAGGTGTGGTGATAACCCCCCAAATCGGAAGCTGTGTGCCGCCCCTTGCGCAACCTTCCCTGGCAGACTCCCATGCACTTTCCAAGCACTGTCTGTCCTCTTTCTCTTCAAACGGCGACTAGTGTATGGTGTGCTATTTTTCTTTTTTTCCTGTTTGGAAATGCTCCAGCTGAACACTTGCCTGGTTGCTATGACAACTATCAGGTAGCGCCGTCTTTTTGCCTGCAGCTGAGACTGCCAGCAAGAAAGCCAGTGCACTAGTATATATATTGTTTCTTCCTGGAGTAATCTTTTAAACCGTAGCCTATAGTGTTCCCATAATACGTTCGATCAGAAGCTTGAGTAGTTTATTGGATTTAATGCACTTTGGCTCTCCTTTGACTGAATGATGCATTCAGTAGCAGGCCTCTATTCTGAGTTTTCTCCTTTGCAACGAAAGGTGCAAGACTTACTCTGGTGCCCGTTTTGTGATTTCTACAATTCTATGAGGGGAAATGGATTTGGACACATAAACACTCTGTCATTTTAATCTCACCCTCGTTGAAGAATAATTTATCTTATTTAGACAGGTCCTAGGTGGGCCATTTGCCAAATATCTGATGTCAAGTTAGTGTATGTCAGCAGGTAAGAGCTAATTCACTGATGTGTCTAGCGAACGCTGTCAGTTCAGGCTGCTGGGTTCAAGCCAACAGTGGCTGTCTATTCAAAGCCCTTCAATATGCCTTCTTCACCTATGTCCTGATGGAGGAGATGTGCCTCTCAGCCTCCAGACACAAGGAGAAGGAAAGTAAGGAGAAGGCTGAAGTGGATCACATGCAGAAAAAGAGTGACCCAGGAGAACACGAAGGACAGGCTTGTCTTGGGTCAATAAAGATCAGGGAAAATTGAGACTTTAGTGAAGCTTGTTGTATATGTGTGCCAGAATCTCCATGTGGCTGAAAGGGAAGTGGATAAACTCCTCTGTGCCTGTGTTTCTTCCAGCATGAAGCCATTAGGGCAGGACTGAACCGTGTAAGTAATGGCTGGGTATGCAATACAATCTTAATGGCATTTCCCCTAATAATTTATTGATATTTACAGCTACCAGAGAATTATAAAATATTTAAGACCAGGCTTTCTTTGACGGAATCTTAGCTGGGTGCCCCTCCTGTTTTGACTCTGAACATCAGACTACAGACACATATGCTCTGATCCGCTGTCCAAGCAGGGACCTTCTCATTCATTTACTATTAACAGCTTGTGAGTGTCCATGAATTCATCATCTTCTCTTTATAGTTTGAGATATTTTAAATGTTATGAAACATACACAGATGAAGGCAATGGGTTGTTCCTTTCAAGGTAGTTTCAAATTTGGCAGGGAAATCTGCCAATTTTCCCCAAAACATGCCCGTGACTTTGTCTATACCCCAAAAGCAGTGAATATAATCTTATTTAGAAAATGAATCTTTTCAGGTGTGACCAAATCAAGGCACCTATCCCAGAAAAACCTGAGTGTACTCTAAATGCCACCCCACACATCCTCTGGAAGGGAAAGAGTGACAGGACCCACAAAACCACAAGAAGAGAGACAGTGGTGCAACCACATCCAAGAAATTCCAAGGAATTCTTCCCCAAGCTGGAGGAGCCAAAAACTCTTCCTCACTGTCCCAAAGAGAATGCCACTCTGATGCATCATGACTCCAAGCTTCTGGCTTCCTGCTGGAAGAGAATGAAGTCCTCTAATTTTAAAATATCAATGTGGTATTTGTCTGGTGCAGTCCCAGGGGTCTGATGTATAGGATGATATGACATGATTGGCACCAGGATACAAATGATGTGACTAGTTGCTATAACAGCCCCTATAGCAACTAGTATTTACTCAGTGCCTCTTTGCCTGGCATTTTACTTAAACGTATTCTTTTAAATATGTAAAAGATACCATCAAGCATTTACTGCAACTACCACCATTTTATAAGTGGGGTAACAGAGACTCAGTGTGCTAGAAAGTTGTTCCAAAGTCATGTACCCATTAGTAACAATTAAAATAGCCAAGAACCAAGTACCTAAAGATCATATACTACTTTCTATCTTTTCTCTAAAGGGAAAGAAGAGAGAGAGCTCTAAGGACTATCCATGTATACTAAATTAAAAGTTTTCTTTCTAGATTTCTAATTAGAAAATTGAATTGATGTCTTTAAATACTCCGTGTCTTTGATTTGTTTGGTGCTCTTAACCACACTTTATCTGTTTGATAAGAAAACTATGTCTACCTAACACAAAAATGTCTACAACATCTTCAGGAAGCATGAAGAACAGTAGCTTATGGTGTGCTACTCTTTGCAAACAATAGTGGTATATTATTTGTGTTTTAATAAATAAAGTTTGCCTGAAAATTAGAGGGCAAAGCAGCCATACTAGTCAGCCATACAGGCCAGGCAGTGGTGGCACACACCTTTAATCCCAGGACTCAGGAGACAGAGTCAGGCAGATCTCTGTGAGTTCAAGGCCACCCTGGGCTATGTAAGAGTGACTCTGTCAAAAAGAGAAACAGCTCACACAAAGGTGATCCCAGTACTTGGGATCACATGCTTTTAATCCCAGCACTAGAGAGGTGGAGACAGGAGTGATATGGCTGGGCTGAGAGAGGAATATAAAAGGGAAGAGACAGCTCAGTGGAGGGTGGAGTCGGAGGTGGGGGGAAAGCATTGAAGGATCTCTTGCCCCTCTGTTTGGCTGAGCCTTGGTAGAGGTGAGCTCTCTCTAGCTGCTCAGCTGCTTTGCTTTTCTGATTTTCAGACTGAATCCCAATTTCTGTCTCTGGGTTTTCATTACTCATTCTACAGCATCCTATAGTCACACAGGGCAAGGGAGGACAATTTGTGAATCCAAACCAGATTATAGAGAACATAGGAATTCCAGCTGAGGCTTTGGGGCCTGCTCCTGTAAGAGAAACTTGTGGCAGTAACTTTTAAAAAATCTGGATAGCCTAATATCTACAAGAGGTTGATGACCCTTGCTTGGGTTGGGATAACAATAGATTGCAGGTATTTGAAAAAGAACTGGGCAGCATGGAACCGGGAAGCAGGTGAGTTTGACCTCTCATGGGCAGTGCCTAGCAGAGAGAGCAAAGAAAGAGATGGAGTAAGGGTTGGGAAGGGAAAGTGAGTAGCTGATAGCCAAGAGACGCTTTTACCTTGAGGAATGTCTGCTGGGTTGGGGTGAAGAAAAAAGCCAGTGATGTTGGAGTCCAGGAGGAAGCAGATCCTCTCCTTTGAAAACAAATGGATTAACCTCAGTTCAGTAATTCTCTAAAAAAAGTCTTGGGGTATCTCAAGGTCCTTTGCAGAGACCGAAGTCTAATTTCAGAGAAATTAATGCTTTGATGGTTTCTGTTCTTCTGTTCTTGCATGAATCAACACTTCTATTGAAAGTGATATCACTAACTTCGTGTTGGAGGGGAGTATGTTTCCTTCTCATGCAGGCCCAGTCCCTGGCTTCCTGGCACCTAAACTTTGCTTCATTGGTGTGAGCAGGAGGTCTGGGTGGTGTCTCTGACCTCAGGGTCTATACTTAGGTTTGTTTCCTGGTCTGAGTGTGCAGCTAACACTGTGTTTTCCCAGGATGGCAGTGCACAGCACATAGCTCAGAAGCTGACAGCTTACACACAGGGCATTGTCATGTTGTCAAGACCATGTTTCAGGAAGCCATGTGATTAGGATAGAAGCTAGGAGACAGTGAATTTGGCTTTCTGGTTCATTTTATTGGCCCACCATCTACAAAAGCAGTTCAGCATCTCCAAAGCCAGTCTCCATTTTTAAAATGAACATATTAATATTCATTTTATTAGGGATATTGTAGTGAATAAATAAGTTAGTATATGTAGGCCTGACAGCTCTGTCTTAATACATCTGTATGAAATTAGAAAATATTATGCTTTTCTATGAAAAAATAAAACTGAAATCACCATTAAAAATATCGGGAGAGGTTTGTGCTTTTAAAAAAACTCTCTAATTTTTCAAAATTGATACCAATTTTTTAAAAGATTTTATTTATTCTTATGTTTATGGGTGTTTTGCCTGCATGTATGTTTGTGTATCTCTTATGTGCTTATCAAAGGAGACCAGAAGAATGTTTCAACTTCCTTAGAACTGGAGTTACAGGTGGTTATGGGTTGCCACGTAGATGCTGGGAATCAAGCCCAGGTCCTTCCAACCACCGAGTCATCTCTCCAGACCAACATCTATCTTATTTCTTCTATGCTTTGCAGAATTTCAAGAGTTAATTAGTTACATATCAACAAATTTAGCATTACTCCTCAGAGCTGAAAAAGTATCTCTTTCTTTTCTATTCTGAATAACAGAGAACTTTACAAATGTCCTTGTAAAAACACAGTAGCATGGAACTCAGGAAGGTTCCTCCTTCTTTTCTCTCTAGCTGGTTGCAGTTCTTCAAGGTGCAGACAACTAAAGCTTCACACATTCTCTCTCCCAGATGATGTGAGACAAATGGAAAGGATAGCAAATAAGATCTGAGATCTCAGAATGCATGTCTTCAAGTTCACACTGCCTCTGAGTGCCAGTCCACAGCATCACTTCTACAGTTTTGAAGACATGAACACGAAAATATGACAGTTAGATATGATACTGGAGGCCCAGAAACTCCATGGGATTCCACTTGATCAAATATGGTCCATGTTGAAACTTTCAAAATTAGAAATGGGTTTGAATATATTAAAACTCTTCTCATCCATGCTGATAAAAAATAAATAAACTTAGTACTAGATCATGGCTATAGTCAAAGAATTTCAGCAGATATGTGTTTCTAACCATTTCTTACACATGGAGTTTGAAAATTGGTTCAGTGTTCATAAGACTGAGTTTATTAACAACAAGGTCCCTGAGAGATTGGACCTCAAGGTCCGTGGGCAGAGGCAGGTATTCAATGAGAGCGCATTATTTTCAGATAATATTACTTTTAAGCTGCATCGGTGGATTTAGCAAAATGTTTAGCAGCACAGATTGGGAAGAGCATTCTAGAGAGCCCAATTTTAGTGAACATGCAGTTCTTTCCCTTTAGGAATTTTATTTCTTCTGCTCTGGATAGAAGTTGAGGTGGTCACACCACAATTCAATAGAAAGGGTAATAAGCTTGAAAACTTAATCTACTCAAAAAAATTACAGATCACCCCCACTGGTTATTTAATCTAGATTGTGCCAAAGTAGTTATTTAGGTAGACTCTTGTTCATGGATTTTCATTGGTTTGCTTAGTAGGTATACAAGATACAAGCCAGAGGGCTCACAGACAGAAGGCTGCAAGGAAATAAACCCACAAGACAGTAAGGAGATGCTGGCGCTGGAATAGAGACACGGCTGTCTAAATGGGGATTGGGAAGATGTTAGGACTTTGACTCCTTTAATTTAGACTTGGAAGCATCTTGAAAGTTTTTGAATGGAAAGGCTCTGAGGTGGTTCTCACCCCTATCTGACTCTACCTAGTCTAGACAAGTGCTCAAGCTAGGTATTGTTTTCCTGAGCTTTCACATTGGGGGGTCATATTCATTCGAACCCTTTGAGACACGATGGGAAAGATTCCGGCTCAAAGTGACCTGATTTTTGAAAGAAACTTTATAGATTTCCACAGCTGAGAACAGTATGCCAGCACCAGGCACAATGGATGCGGGAGCTAAAGAGGTCAGCGGGAGGACTTCTCTGATCTGCAACAGTTACCTCTGCTCTGACCACCTTCTCCCTCTATGACAACGAGGATTGCTCCTTGCATCCCAGATTTCTACATCCTGCAAATTCCAAGCGCAGCAACAATAATGAATATTATATTTCACCATAATTTAAAAATAAGGCTCCAGAATTGTGTTTCATGGATTGCTTTTTGTAGTTTCAACCCCATCTCCCAAACACATAGTGTGTAACGGTGAACACGGAAGATGCTCTCCTGTGAAACATGAGATACAGTCAGAACAAAGACTGTAGGGGAGGGGGTAGTCCTAAAGGAAAGCCAAATATCAGCTATAGAAGAGGGGCTTGAAGGAGACCCCTAAAATGGATGTCCACGAGAGTGTAGGGACTGTTGACTCCTAGGAGTGTCCTCACACTTCCATAGCTGAGACAAACTCTTGGAACCTTTACCTTATTAGATAAAAAAAAAAATTATTTCTTGGAATCTTTTCTTTATTAGATAAAAAGATTATTAACAAAAATGACTTGCAATTTTCTCAAGTGTCGTAACTAATGCAAAAATAAATTCATAGTCTCTTAACTTGCAATCCCAAGTTCTGCCTCATTTCAAGGGTTCTAATTCCCGCTATTACAAGGGACTCAGGAGAAAAGGATTCAGCTCTGTGAATGTTATCTCTCCAGGCAAGTATCATAATGAAGACCATTCCTTTGTTCCTTCTGGAGATGCTCGTAGAACCCTCTGATAACCTCTAGTAGCCAAGTCAGGACAGAGGTGGATATTTGACTTGTTTCTGAGCATGTAACACACAGCACCTGTCCACAGTCTAGATGAACATGCTTTGAGTTCTCAGTTTGGATGTCTAAGAACACACTCATGGTTGCCATAGCAACTGCCTAGAGGTGACTCCTTATGTGTGGCAATGAGGATACTGTTTCTTTCTCTTGGTCCCTGGGGTAGGAGAGAGAAAGAGTGCAGGCTTGGGTGGTTTTCTTTCTCAAGTTTTTTAGATAATAATGTGAAGCCAATGTTAGGATCCCTCGCATAACCCTTTCAAGTTTATTAAGACAGGTTTGACTGAGTTCAAAGAGTTCGTTCAATTCCACATATCTCCATTTCACTGCAGAAAGCCCCGTAGTATATTCCTGGTATCTATTTAAAATTGCGATATTATTATGACTTTTATTCCCCTCTCAAAGGACTGTGTCCACTCTGGCACATCAGCTTCCAAGCTGCGAACTCATGAATATTCTTAATTAGAACTGTGCTTTTCTGATCTTTCCAATTCAGCTAAGTTGGAACTTAATTACAGCAAGGGACCAGGAACATCTGCCAGGTCTACCAGCCACGATCCGCACTTCCGGGCTTGCCCTGTGAGTTGCCAGCAAAGCTGTACATCACGGTGATTGCTGATGCTCTGTGGAGATACCGAGAAGGAGGAAGCAGAGCCAACAGCAACCTCTCAATTAAGTTTTCCGAAAAGCTCAGATGATTAACTGGCTACAGGCAGAGTTTACTCTTGGATCGAAAACAGGAGCAGCGACATAAAGCAGGCATGCCTGCCATCCCAGTGACTCAGGCACGGTGAAAAGAAACAGTCCATCTTTTTACATTAGCAGGCTGTCCAGCGTTTGGCAGCTCACTTCCAAATGATCCTAGTTTCCTTCCTTCATTAGTGCGAGGCTCAAGATAAGTTCTATTCAATTTCGTATTATTGACTTGATTTATGTCAAAACATTATACTTGTTAGGACCCAGGCATTGATAACTGCCAAGAAACTGAGACTGGATATTTAAAACATAGTCCTTGAAAACTGAGAATATGTTTTGGATGGGGAATTCCACCTTATTTTTTTGATGTTATAGTATATTCTTTTAAATTTAAATGTTTGTAATTGAAAACAATGTGTAGGCTTTTTGTAAAAAACACTGGAGATTTTATCCAGGAAATGTGCAGTGTGTACTTTTACCAATCAGTAGGCACCACGGGGAACAGAAGAGTTCTTGTGATGTTTGTAAATTAGTGGGAGAAAAGAAAGAGTTCCTTCATAATCACTGTGAAGTCTGCGATAGTGGATGATATGAGTTTGAAGTAAAGAGACTTTGGACCTGGCAGGGCCAAGGCAAGAGCACCAACAGGGTCTTTTTATTTTATAAGCAAAAACTGGGAACGCAGGAGTTTGAGGTGACTCACGACAAGCAATAATATAAGAAAGAGGTCATTTTTTTCACATTATCACATTTAATACTTAACCCTGGAAGGTTATTCTCAATGTATACTGGCTCATAAGGCCCAGGGCATGAGGCCCAGGGTAATTTCCTGAGCCTAGCTCGACTTTGGAGACCTGTCTTTGGCCATGACTTCCACATATGAGTGACTCAGCACAGACTCTGCTAACGTGGCAGGATGTTATTGGCCCTTATTCCTTACTCCACCTCACCACATCCCAAGTCTCCTACCCCCATCACAACCCTATGTAAGGTCCTGCCTAATACAATTAAAGGAGATCCTGCTTCAACAGGCTCTGGACTCAGTGTGTGTGTTTCTCCCTGGTGGCCAAAGGGGAGGTCTGAGTCTCCCCATCCTGCTCAGCCCCAGGGAAAGTCCGGCAGATTTGGCTCTGCCCCTGCCCTTTCTGCCAGAGAACCTGGCAAATGTATAGATAAACAGCTACAGTTCAGAAGCGCGAAATTTCTCAGAGACACACAGCCGCAACCGTCTTGACATTCAGTTCAGGGAATAATGACCAGAACCCTTCAGCTCATCTGTAAGAAGGCCTGGGACATGCAGCCAGAATGCAGTCTATCGAAGCAAGATTGAGTAAGATGGGACTGCCATGCCCCATGGACAGTTCATGCATGTCGGTCATTGATCACCTATACCTCATCCAGTGAACTGCTGGGACAATACCACATCCCTGAGTCCTAAAAGCACCCTTACCTTTATGTCCTCCCATTTCCTGACACACCCAAGCTCCTTCATTCTGTCCACCTGTGTCAATATGTGGTCCAAGTCCATTCCAGGGGCCGTGGAATATTCGCTACAAACACATTGTAAGTTTGATAACTTTACTAACGGTTAATGGAAGCCAAGAAAGAGCACAGTGGTTGGTGCCTCCTGTCTTCATGTGGGCCCAGGTCTCCACTGTTACTTTTGTTTGTCTACTCTCTTCTGGCTCAGAGAAGAGCTGCCTAACTGTCTCCTGCAGGGTGGCCCCACCCACTACAGTCCTCCCTCAACACTTTGTTGATATTATGTCTCCTAAACAAATGTCGGGTCCTCTTTAGAAGGCTTCTACTAGGAGAGATGGTCAGCCCCCCCTGAGACCCTAGGCTAGTGCTCTGTCTAGCATGTGCCAATCAGGGCCTTGCCAGATGTTGGCAGCAGGGAAGAACAAAGACAGAGGACTTTAAAACGTATAGAATAGGGAGAAGAATCTTCCTTCTTCCCTCCCTTACTTATTACTTCCTTTCTTTCTTATTTGTACTTGTGAGTGGTTTTGTTTTATTTTTAACACAGGATCTCATTCTGTAGCCCAGGTTATCCCTGAACTCACAGCATTTCTCCTGCCTCAGCCTTTCTGAATGCTAAGATTAGAAGAGGAGGAATATTTCTATTTTCTAGATCACTTTGTGCCTCGAATGAATCATGAGACTTGTGATGTGTCTGTGTGTGCATGCGTGTGTATGTGTGTATGTTGTGTGTATGTATGTATATATGTATGTATGTATGTATATGCATTCATGCATGTATGTATGTATAAGTACACACACACACACACACACACACACACACACTCTTCCTGGCTAGCAAGCTTTAGTCCTAGCTCAGCTTTGAACTCAGACTATGCTATCTTCATGTATATAAGGGAATATCTGCAGGTGGCTTCAGAGAAGATCTGCCCTGACTTGCCCTACACTTTAATTAGAAAAGTTTTCCCATGCCAGCAGATTTTCCTTAAAAGTCATGTTTTAGTTTCCAGGCTCTTAAACCTTTGTTTCCCCCCCAGCTCACTGTGACAGCGTGGATTCGTTAGGGCTTGTATTGTCTCTGATCCACCAACCAGCAGAGATCACTGACGCAGCAAGGGGTGGGAGGCGGGAGGCAGGTCATTTGTCTTTTCAGCGGGCACACAAATGATCCCTTCAGGTGTCTGACCCCCTATGGAATAGAGGAATTGATCAAAGGAGAGGCTGGAGCGGGACTGACAGGAAACCACTATTTTCCAGTGAATCGGATCTTCGGAAAGAATTAAAAGTAAGATACTGATATCTAACTTGGGTCCTGAGTCTCTTGCCTCATATGAACATGAGCCATGGCTCTTTGCTGTCCTGGCCACTGGTGTCTTTTTCAAACATGTGCCTCGAGGAATTCTACAAGGGGAAAGACACCTTTTTTTCCTTCTGTTGCTGAACTTGGAGATAGAAATGGAACCTATTAATCAAAGGATGGTAATTTGAAATAAAGCTGCCTGTGTCTATTTCTAAAGAATTATGACTTGCAAGGTTCGTGTGAGGTGAAGGAGAACAAGAAGAAATAGACATCAAGTTGAGATGCGGTGCCAAACATCTGGAGGAGAAAATGAGAGCATTATGGGAAAACAGATGGAGGGAATCTTGGCCAGATCAAATTAAAGGCAACACTGCTCGGTATCTGATTACCTAAGAGAGTTTGACTTAAAAGGAAAGTATCTATAAATCCTGTACTTTAAATAACCTCTTGACATGAGAACACTTTAAAAAATTGGAGCTCTTACAGGGCCTTGAGATTTACTTTGAAGGTTTTAATTGACTAATTACTGGGTGCATTGTTGCCTTTTTTACTATTAGAAACAAGCCTTTAATTGATAACCAAAGGCTTGTAAAGGCCCACACTAAAAATTATTTCCTTGTTATTTTAATTAGCCTACTTAAATTCCATTTGAAAAATGAGGGTCTCAGTCAAGCATTTGTGTATGTGAATTAAACATCTCTGTCAAGAGAGTCTGGTGGGCTTCTTTGAGAGTGAGCTTTTTTATGAAAAAAAAAAAGGCTCATTTTGTGTGTGTAAACATTTAAAGGGTTTCATCAGTGGTGGGCAGTGGTGGCGCACACCTTAATCTCAACACTTGGGAGTCACAGGCAGGAGGATTTCTGTGAGTTTGAAGCCAGTCTGGTCTACAAAGTGAGTTCCAGGATAGCTAAAACTGTTACACATAGAAACCCTGACTCAAAAAACACAAAATGAAACAAAACAAAATAAAATAGAAATTAATAATAATGTCGAGCTATCTGGACTGGAGAAATGACTCTTATATTTTTGGTTGTGAGCCTAGCCTTTAATGGCTGAGCCATCTCTCCAGCCCAGATTAGTAGCACTTTCTTGTGTTTTGGTGGTTCTGAATTCAGTTCCCAGACCTATATGAGATAGCTCACAAGTGCCTGGAACTCTCACTCCAGGGAATCTGACACCCTCTTCTGGCCTTTGCAGGCACGTGCACACAAAACACACACACACACACACACACACACACACACACACACATAGACACATATGCATAAAGATAAAACACATCCACATAAATAAGAATAAATTTAAAAATTAAAAAGAATATATACTATCAAAAATGAGTTTATGGAGACATTTACACGTTTACATTAAAATCCTCTTGCAATTCACAGGATCCATGCAGCTTACAGCGTCTAAAATCAGAACATATAGGTATTACAGAGGCCTCAAGATGGTCCTGCTGATGTGGAACACACACATTGCTGGGTCACCTGCCTCTTGAAGAGTGAATCCCATGCTGTCCGCCTTCTCCAGCCACCCTTTATTAAAGAGCTCAGCTCTGAGCCTACAAGCTGGGAGAAGCCAGCTCAAGCACCCTCCAGAGGTCTACTGAGAGCCTAGTCAGCTTTTGTCCAGGCGCCTTTCCTTCTTCTGCACTCGTGGCTTTGCCGTCTCTCACCGCCAGTAGCTAGCCTCTTCTTCTCACGCTGTGTACACCATTTTTCTCATCACTTTTTCCAGAAACGTTTTTTTTTTTCTCATCTCTTCAAACTTCACTGCGGATAAAGAGCCAGTGTGCATAACAGACTTTCTTAATGAACAAGAAGGACTAGCACCTCGTGAAATAATAAACAAGACAGCGCAGTATTCTAAACTTCAAGTCCTCCTGCCGCTTCCGGAAAAACCTTACTGGGATTTCCTTGCCTTGCATCCTGGCTAGCTAACATGTTGTTGGACATACTGTCCCTATCAAGAGCCCCATTTTCCAACTCTTCTTGGCACTCAGGACCTCCATGCGCTCCCCAACTGTCAGGGAAACTACACCATCACAAACCACCAAGTTCATCACATGGTTGCCCTTCTCTATCTTTACCCTTTCTGAGGAGAGTGTCAGATGGGTTGCGGGGAGATGTTGGGGGGAGGGGAAACTGTGGTTGGTAGTAACGTGGAAAGAAAGAAAGAAAGAAAAAAAGAAAGAAAGAAAGAAAGAAAAAAGAAATGAAGGAAGGAAGGAAGAAAGGAAGAAAAGGAAAGAAAGGAAGAAAAAAGGAAGGAAGGAAGAAGGAACCAAGAAAGAAAGAAAAAAGAAATAAAAGAAGGAATGAAGAAAGAAAGGAAGAAAAAGAAAGGAAGGAAGAAAGAAAGAAGGAACAAAGAAAGAAAGGAAAAAGAAATAAAGGAAGGAAGGAAGAAAGAAAGGAAGAAAAAGGAAGAAAAAGAAAGAATGGAAGAAAGAAAGAAGGAACAAAGAAAGGAAGGAAGGAAGGAAGGAAGGGAGGAAGGAAGGAAGGGAGGGAGGGAGGGAGGGAGGAAAAAATGTGGCCCCAAAAGGGTTATTTTTACTGAACAATATATTTTAAATGATAAAATGCACATTGTGATTTGTTCGATAATAAATGAAAATGTGTTCACTTATCTTCACCAATTTTGCTAGACTTTGGAAATGTGGATCCAAGGTCCCTTTTGGTTCTAACTTTGACTCAGTGCACTATTCACCCTATTTGCTGGATGGTTAGTCACCTATGTACTGAATGACAAGCGCTGTGCTAGCATATGGGGCTGACATGAGGGAAAGACACCGTATCCCACAGCCGCTTTCATGGGCTGGTAAGGGGTGGCAAGTTGTAGAAGCTGAATCACAAGACCACACAGTAGATGGTGTCACTGAGACAGGCCAATGGAGGGTACTGGCTTGCCCCAGCGTATTATGGGTGGTATACAGAAGGTGGCTTCTGAGATTCTTCTTCATTTACGAGTAAGAGATGCTTTCATGGGAAGAGGACAGAGCAGGGAAACAGCAAATGTACCAATGTGGGGAATGGTTGGCAACAGCTCGCTCATCCATGAAGTCAATCCTAATGAGGAATTTAGAGAATGGAGCCATGTCCTGAACATTCTCATGATCAGTCTTGACAGGAAGTGGTTGAGACCCAGAAAGGACAGGAAGTGGTTGAGACCACTGCCATAAACGTGTAGAAGCAGGCTGGGTTAGCATGGCTCTACCTATACCTAGCCACCTCCACAGAGCAGGGCTCTGTTTACATATTGGGATATCAGTTTACTTGAAGAACAATAGAAAGTGAAGGCTTAAAATGATAATGATGAACATAACATCGGCATCAGTTAGAGGACTGGGAGATATGGGCACCAGGACCAGGTTTTGATGGAGGAAGGTCATTGGCTAATAAAGGAACTGCCCTGGCCCATTTTATTGGTTAGAAGATAGGTGGGAGGAGAAAACAGAACAGGATACTGGGAGGAAGAGGAAGTGAGGTCAGAGACTCCACAGCTCTGCTCTCTCGGGAGCAGACGCCTCAGCAGAGACGCCATGCCCCGCTCCCGGCATGAAGCTCCCACCCAGGATGGACTAGGCTAGAATCTTCCCGGTAAGACCGGTTCTCACAGATTATTAGAGATGGGTTGATCGGGATGTGAGAATTAGCCTGTAAGTGCTAGAGCTAAAGGGCCAAGCAGTGCTTAAAAGAATACAGTGTCTGTGTAATTATTTTGGGGCATAAGCTAGCCATGTGGGCGGCCGGGTGTGGGGGACGCAGCCCTGCCGCCCCATATTACTACAAGGTTTGTTTTGATGATTTGGGTAAGAGATGATGAAATCATGGAAGATGACGTGATGGATTGGAAGCTGAATGTATCCATTTTGTTACAAGGTTCTCAAATGTACTTGAGGGCACTTTTTAAGGTAGTAACATCTTCCAGAGATCTAAGATCACATTGGCTATACGAAATGGCTAGTGCATAAAACCACATTTTCACCTCATTTGGACTGGTGCCAGTGCCATAGCAGGAAAGTTGATCGTGCCAACTAGAAAAAGACTAGGCCCGTAGGATCGTCTTCGTGCCCTGGATTTTTGTTAGTAGAATCCAGATGATAGCTGTTAATGGCACTTTGTGTTGAAAAAGCACAAACACACACACACACACACACACACACACACACACACACAAAGTATCCAAGATTTGTGATTCTAAGAGTGTGGTAAGTTCTCTCACTCCAATGTAAGCCTTTGCATGCACAGTGGGAAACCTGAGTGTTCCTATATATAGCATACGAGTCTTTCTGGTATTTTGTTTTGTTTTATTGACACATAACAATTGCACATTTATGGAGGATAGTATGATAATTTCATATGTCTATATATTGTGTTATGATCAAATCTGGGAAATCAGCATATCCACCACATTGAATATTTATATTTTTTGTTGTAAAGACATTCCAAAGTTTCTGTTGTAGGTATCTGAAACACAGTGCATTGTTGCTGGCTATGCACACTCTACTTATCTTCTTACCTAGCTGCTACGTTTGCCCAGTGAGCAAATTCTCATCTGCTCCCCTCACTGCCCCTCTAGCCTGTGGCAGCAACGACTGTGGTAAAAATCTACTTCTGTGATATCTGTGCATGAATCAGACCATACAGTATTTATCTCTCTGTGCTTGGCTCGCCTTACGGAACGTGAGGTCCTCTGATACATGTATTACATTTTCTTTATCCATTCATCAGTGAATATGGGATGTAGCTGTCTCTTCTGCAGGGCTGTTTCCTTACCTTTGAATATCTCACTACCCAGATGTAAGACTGATGGATTATATGGTAGCTCTATTTTCCATTTTTGAGGAAAATTAGTATAGCAAAAGTGTATAAAATTCCCTCTTTTCCATATTCTTATAAGTGTTTATTTTTTTACTTTGGTAACAATATAATTCTGTGTGAGATAATTCGCATTGTGGTTTTGTTTTGTATTTTTTTCTTTTCTTTTTTTTAATTGATTTTTATTGAGCTCTACATTTTTCTCTGCTCCCCTCCCTGTCTCTCCCCTCCCCCAAGGTTCTCATGCTCCCAATTTACTCAGGAGATCTTGTCTTTTTCTACTTCCCATGTAGATTAGATCTATGTAAGTTTCTCTTGTATTTCTGTAATGGATAACATCATTAAACACTCATGTGTATGTATCTGTGTGATCTGTATATAATATATGCACGTTAGTGTGAGGGTCTGTATACTTATGCCTACACATACAGAGGCCAGACCACGGCTTCTGGAATCCTCCTCTAGTGCTCTCTGGCTTGTTGCCTAGCGACAAGATCTCTCAAGCTGGCCAGCAATATCTTTGGATCTGCCTGCCTTGGCCCTTCAATGCTGGGATTACAGGCATGCACAGCCATGACTGTATGTTTATGTAGGTGCTGGAGATTTGAGCTCAGGCCCTCATGTTTGTATAGCAAATGCTCTTCCCTGATGAGCTACATGCACTCCCCATCCAGTTCATATCTCTTGGTCATTTGTGTCTTAACTGGAGAAATATCTAGACATTTCTCTAGCCCATTTTAAAATTTCCTTATTTGGGATTGTTTTTCTACAGATTTCTGAATTTCTTATAGATTCTGGAAACTAACCTTTTATCCGACATATTTCCTTTCATTTTGTAAATCGTCCGTTCTTTTGACTGCTTCCCTTACTGCACAGATTATTTTTGGTTCAAATCCTCCTATTTGCTTACTGTTTGTGCTTTTGAAGTTCCAGTTAAAGGTCTTTGCAGCTTTTCTCTGACGTTTTCCCTAACAATTCTACAGTCTCAGGCCTTACATTTAAGAATTTAATCCATTTTGAGTTGAATTTTATCTATGGTTAAAAAAAAAAAAACAAAACCTGGGTTAAATTTCTTTCTTTTCTACAAAGACACGGCTTTCCAGCATCTTTTATTTAGAGGCTTTCCCAATTGTATGGCATCGGATTCTTTGAGATGGCTGTAAATGCAGTGAAGCTGAATTGTCAGAATAACTTGAACAAAAAGTACAGATATGGAGGCTCCAGAGTACCTGATTTCAAGATACTTGATAAGCAAGATCATTGCAAACATCATGGTGTTGATATAAGTACAGACCCATAGGCCAATGAGGCAGAACAGACTCTCGCTAGTCTTGAGGCTCCTTGAGTTCACCCTATAAGGCCTTGTTCCTTTCTGTTTGCCCTGCCCCAAGTGGCTGCCCGGCACCTCTGACATACTACTTCTGCCTTCCTTTGGTCTTACTATTGTCTTCTTTCCTTCCTTCCTCTTTCCCATGCCCGTTCATCCCCAGCCATCTTCTCCAGACACAGCTGGTAAGACTTCAGAGTCCAAAAGTAAAGAAGGGAAAAATGACAGATACTAAACCACAAAATGTAAAATAAAATCAAAGGTTAACTCTTGTCTTCTGTAGGTTATGCAAAACAATGCTTATTTCCCATTTCTCTGGCACATTCTGAGATGTAAATAGTCATAGAAATACCAGCAGATAGAGAAACTTGTACATGCTGCTTCCTCTACCTCCTGAACTTGGATGACACTCTCTTCTCCGAAGAGGAGCAGAGCTGACACGTTCTCTTTCATCATACTCGCTAGTGTCAACCCTAGTACAACAAAACACATGCAGAGTTAGACACTGAAGACCAGATTTTCTTTCTTAACGTTTCTTGTGCTTGGTAAATAAGTCTGAAAATAGAACAAAAGACTCCAAAACCAGAGAGCCAGCATAAGAGGTTCTCGAAGAGGCAAACAACAGTTCTGGACCTTCTGGGCATCCTTAGTGGTGGACATGCTGGCCTAAAAGGGAGGCTGAGTCACAAATATAGAAAGAAAACAACACTGAGAGGTGGTAGCTGATCTGGTTAACTCTAGATCTTTCTACGGGGAAGCTGTCTTAGTTTCACTTCCTATTGCTCTGATAAAGCCCCCTGACAACCGCGGCATAGGAGAGGGTTAACTTTCGTTCATAATTCCAAGTCCATAGTCCATTGTCATGCAGAAATCAAGGCAGCAGGAACATGAACGCAGCAGCAGCTAGTCACAGCCACAGTCGAGGGCAGAGATCAATAAATTAATGCCTGCACCTGCTCAGTTCACTTTCTCCCTTTTGAATACAGTCCGGGACACAAACCTAGGGAGTGACGCCACCCACTTTCAGGCAGTGTCTTCCCAAATCCATTAACATAACAGGACAGTCTCTCCGTAGACGCGTCCACAGACCAACCTGGGCTAGACGGTCCCTCACTGAGACTCTAGAGTCTATGAAGCTGAATTAAAACTGACCATCCCAGCTCAGAGTCGCCACGTCCTCTTCAGTCCATTCTGTTGTGTCCTGAGACCTTCTCATATTCTCTCTGAGTCTTCCCACTTCAATGGAAACCCACTAACAATGTACTTTTCTCTGAGTTACCCCTAAAGTGACTAAGCTCTGAAGGGTGTGGGATCCTATTTGAGTGTGAACGCTCCTCCTTCAGCACATTTGTTGCGTGAGTGCTGGTAAGTCACCTAACCTCATTGAGCCTCAGGGTCATAAACCTCAAATTCTTAGATTTGTGTACCTTATTTTTGCCTATGTTTACATCATGTCATTTGCTATCCTTAACTCTATAGAGCTAAGATCCCCTATAGCTTCACTTGATAAGGAAGAGACAAAAGCCGGGAGGGAATCACCCATGCTGAGACATGTCACCAGAGGCAAAGCTGAGTACATTGGCTAAGTTCTCTCTCTGAAGGAGGAAAAGGCCAGGCCACAGCTGTAACCAGGACCTTGTGGTCTGCTTCCAAAGTCCTGCAGTAACCATGGTACTCAGCTGCTTCTGCACATCTGTGTGTTGAGGTTGCACGCTGCAGTTAGAATTCAAACAGGCGCACAAAATCCATATGGTGGAGCCCCACCATGCTGTAGGTGGGGACAGTTATTAAGAGTATCCCCTTATATTTCATTATTTATCTACTAGTCACTTAGGTGTTTGTTTTATTGATTCTGAATCGGTCCTATCATCCTAGTATATTGTAGTGTCCCCAAGAAAAGAGGCCGAGCTCTCTGTCTAATTTCCCACAGCTCATATTGGAAACCATGTGCCAATGGCTATGGATCACAGATAATTCGAAACCACGGCAGTGTCTGCCACTGTGTTTTCCTTCTAGTTTAATCCCAAAGAATCGGCATTATGGCAGACTGTGTGTTTATACACAGCCCTGTCGTCTATCTTCAAAGATGCATCATATGTGCAAGTTTGAAGCTCATGCACGTCACTGATGCTGCCACAAACCAGAGATTCCAAGGAAGAGAGTGAATAACCGGAACAAAGGAGCTGACGAAAAACATAGAGGGGAGGAAAGGAAGAGACGGGGAGAGGGGGAGGAAGGAAGAAGGGAGGAAGGAAAGGAGGGGGGATTTCAGGCCCTTTTCATATGCCTTTAAGGTTTAAAATCTATGCATTCTTAAAACACACTGTGACATTCTTCCAGTGACATTTCTAGTGTGTCCGAATCCCTAACTTCTGAGGTCATCGCAGCTCGTGTCAACCACGGTGTGAAAAAACTCTCTGATCCTTCTTTAAATGAGGTAAAAATCAAGTGTGTCTCTAAGAGTCAGAGTTACACGTTAGGAATAGGGACGTGAGTCCTCTACGAAGCTGACAAGGAGGTTTCTATTTTTGGTCTCCAGTCTGTTTCAGCATCAATGAGGGAAAGCGGGCCAGAACACACAAAAAAATTGTTGAGGGCGTCTGTAATATCTGTGGAGGGGACACAAAAGGTGCTGTGTGTATCAGACAGAGGAGAAGATTGGAAACAAAAGGAAAAGTCTGCAGGCAGAGGACTTAACATTCATGTATGCACTCATTCAGCAAATGTTTGCTCAGTGCCTACTTGAGGCAGGGCCCGGCCCAGGGTGATCGTACCGAGGTATAAATATTAAAGAGGCTCAGCTCCTGCCCTCACCCCGCAGTCAAGTGCTAGAGACGAGACATGTACATATTTATTATTTAGTAGTGTCGTACAAACAATTGAGCTGGGCGTCTGTGGGCTAAAAGGCTACATTAGTCATGTAGCATGCTAGAGAGAATGCTGGCCCAGGTCCCCCTGGCCTGGGCATTATCAGTCAGCTCGTGGAATCAGCTCTCCATCTTCCCATAAACTAACTGTGTGCTGGCCTCAGATTTGAACTCTGGGACTCAAGTTCTCCCACCTTCAGAGGACAATGGCTCCCTGAATACCCTGAAAACCTTGTATTCCATGGCAGATTTCAACAATCATAACACTTTGTCCAGGTGATTGACAGCCAAGGTTCTAGGGGCCCAGGCAAAGGTTTGCTTCTCAATAGTGCCTTTGGGTTCTGTGACAAAGGACCCCCCTGAAACTGTCCACCATAACATGTCAGTAGATGGTTCTCCAAAGCAATGTTGTAAAATGCTCAGAATTCTCGGAGGACAAACGGCGTCGCCACGACCACTTTGTTTTCAGAGTTCACGCTAGCGTCCAAGATGCCAGTCAGGCTGACAATTCTTGCTTCTTCTTTTGTCTTGGGTGATGCAAAATTAACTGCTCTGTTGTCCTGGTTCTTGTTTCCATTGTGGCACCGATATATACATGAGATTGGCCACTTTAAAGTCTAAGCACGCGACTGCCTGGATTAAGTCCCTTCACCTGCTGCTCAGCCCATCATCCGTCCCCAGGACATTTTCATCTTCCCAAGGCGAGGCCCTGCTCCTAGCAAACCATTCACTCCATACATCCTTCTCCTTCACCACTCTCCTTCCTGTCTCTATGGATTTCTCTACACTAGGCTCAGTATCGCACGTAAGCAAATTCATTCTATATTCTTTTTCTTCAATGCCTTATTTATCCAAGGTATAGCATGCTTCAGAATTCCGTCCTTTTTGAGAGCTGAATCATATACCACTGCTTGTATGTGCTGCATTTTGCTTATACAGTCATGTCTTGATGGACATTTAGATATATTCCTGCCTATTCACTCTTACGAATAATTCGCTGGGAACATGGGCAGACAACTATTTGCTTCACTGTCTCATTTGTAATATAATACTTGGAAACTATTGAAGTCACATTTGTAAAAATAGTCTCTTGCTCCTGGGAGGGAATAAGAATGATGGAGTATATATTGATGAAGTAATTTCCTTTTAATTCTATCATTATGGTGTGAATATTGGAAAGACTCTTGGTTTTGCTGTCATGGAATGTTCTTTATGACTCTCTAGAAGAGAGAGCTCTCATTTGTGTGACCTGTAAACTAAGACTGGGTATCAGACATTTCAGTGACTGAAAAGGAATCCTAAGAGCCATGCGTCATGATTCATGAAAGTTATGTTTATAAGTAATTTCTGAACTTAAATTTATTGAAGCACAGCATGCTTATTAATTTTTACATTATCTATGACAGTCTTCAAGCAACAAAGAAAGAGCTGAATACCTGTGCCAGAGACCACGCGGCCCTCAAACCCTTAAAAATACTAATAATCTGGCTATTTTGAAAACAAACCAAAACAAATAAGTTAATCTGCTCTTGCTTGTTTCATCTACATTTGAGAAAGCCAACGCCCAGAACACTGTCATGTCAAGCCAGACCTAAGAGTGGCCGGAAGCAAACTGGCCATTGCTCCACAATGAGCGTCGATATGTGTCCCACTGTGACCCTGGAACTCAGGCCAGCAGCTTAGTAAAGCACTGGTGATATGTTGTGGAATGTTAGTTGAATTGCATTCGCTTATGCTGTGGAACATTGTTTAATGATGCAGAAGTGTCTTGCCTTCTTTATGCTGTATTTGTTTAACTCTGTTATTTGCCTGTCTGAAACATTGGATTGGTCTAAGGAAGAGCTGAACAGTCAACAACAGGGAGGAGAAAGGATAGGAAGGGCTGCCAGGCGGGGAGAATAAATAGGAGAAGAAGAGGGAGAAACAAGAGAAGGAGGAGGAGAGGAGGACACCAGGGACCAGCAATCCAGTCACACGGCCAGCACTTTAATCCCAGCCCTCGGGAGACAGAGACAGGAGGATCTCTGTGAGTTCAAGACCAGCTTGGTCTACAAGAACTAGTTCCAGGACAGGCTCCAAAGCTACACAGAGAAACCCTGTCTTGAAAAAACAAAAACAGACATATAGAATAAAGAAAGGTAAAAAGCCCAGAGGCAAAATGTAAAAGAAGAAAAAAAATGGGTTAATTTATGTTAAAAAGCTAGCTGGAAGCAAGCTAAGCTAAGGCTGGGCATTCTTAAGTAAGAAAAATCTCCACACATTTACATTTATTTGGAATCTGGGTGGTGGACCCTCAACAAGAAAAAAAAAAAAAGCAAATACAGTGGTGGCCCACACCACACCATCCTTACTCCATATTTGCCCGTGTTCTCAGTCCTCTCTGATGCACCTTGACACAGCAGGCTCACTTTGCGAGGGCCACCTTGGCCCTCATATCTTCACGTGCCGACATTGCCTGACATGCTGACCTTGTCTGGAATTGCTCAAGCATAATACCACATGATGAAATATTTCCCTACTTCCTTCAGGATAAAACCTATGTCCTAAAACTCCGCTGAGCTGACTTCTGCTCTCTCCCTCTCCCCAAATTCATCTTCCCTCCACCACTACCTTCCTCAGCTTACTCCATGTCTCCAATGGTCTCAAAAATTTCACAAGTACTTCTGGATTCCCTGTAGGGACTGGTCCTCTACCAGAGACAAAGCATGTCACCTTGTCCAGCCCCACCAGTCTGCCTGTCTTTCTCCCACCCTCCTTCTCCCTCCTCTATGTATGTATGTGCACACATGTGTGTGCATGCACAAGAGTGTGCACTCACACTCCCTACTTTAGGCAGAAGAAAGGGACTCTGAGCAGATTGTACTGCAGTCCTGATTCAGGTTGTCTATTTAACTTTTTGTCTTCCCTGCTACAAATTAAAAAGAACGAGGAAGAAAAGGAAAGAAATGCGCCCAACTGAATAACAAGTCCTTTCAGTGCTGTGCATCATGGTGTGTGATGTGACTTCTGCTCCTGCCTTACTGAACCATGACACTGATGTCAAAGAGAACTGAAGACAAATGGGAGCAGAGGAGGAGATGAGAGTCCATTCGTTTCTTCTTTGTCTTTCACTCAATTCAGTAGCTCAAGGAACATTTATTAAGTGTCTACAGTGACATCAGAGATGATGAATAATAAAACCATTTTCTTGGTCTCTGGTAGCTAAGGGTCTAAGAAAAGCAACTCTGGACCTGAATTGAAAAGGGAGAGTGACCTACTAAGACAGTGCTCTTTAAACTTGGGGTCACGATTCCTGAATAAGTGTGAAATCGGTTTCATGAGCTACAATCAGCATTATTCACAAAAGAGGAGAAGAAGGAGGGAGAAAAAAAAGAAAATATTCATGTGCTCAGGGCACTTCCTGCTTTACGAGTCTTGTGTAGGCTCTGTGGGGGGGGGGGTACAATGGAATTTTCACTATGGATTATGATCAAACCATTTAAAAACACCACATTAAAACATCTGAATTTCATGTAAGAATACAGGGAAACTGTGTTTTTTTTAAGTTTCGCATCAAATACATGTTTAAAATAAAAATATGATATTCACAGATATTCTCAGGTCTTAATTAACAGAAACACGGGCTGATGGTATTTGTGTGATTTTTAAACACGGCTCCATATTCTTTGTCATTGTTTCCATTAAAAGTCAGGATCTGCGGCCTCTTTCCTTGAATTTTACTGTTCTCTGTGGCTGCTTTCCCAAAGCAGTACTAAGGATATGATAAATGGAATTTTGAGCGTAGGTCATACAAAGACAGAGTTTCCATTCTGTCTGTGGAGGCTTCAGCCTCCATGCAAATTTAACTTCTCCACTCTCCAGGTGGGCGTGGCAGGTAGCAATCCCATCTTCACCAACCCCAGCAGGGGCATGAGGAAGCCACTCTGAGTCCTTTAGAGCAACTGTCCTAATTTAGCCAAACATGATCAAGCGAATTCACGAAGGCTGGGTAGAACATACAAAACTCTCTCAGAAAAAAGTCTCCAATTACTGACCAATAGCAAATGGTACACAAAATAAAAGTGGATGCCATCGTAAGTCACAAGGTGGTTGCAAAGCAGGTGACAGAAAATGCCAAATGCCCAAAATACTCATTAAAATAGTGTTTGACACCTAGAGGCACGATTCACAAAAAGGATGCGAGGTCAATTTAGCAACAACATGAAATATCATAATACATAGTTCACAGGCTAAAGCAGTTTTAAGGCATGTCTACAGTTATGCAAATATGTACATATGTGTTCATAGTATGTATATTGTGTTCTAATGTATTTTCACCATGAATTACCAAAATTTTGAGTAGTATATTAAAATATCTGAATTTATTATGAGAATAGGCAAGAGATTATTTAATAAAACAATATGACATCAAAAGGAAGGTTCTTAAACATTCCCCAGACGTTGGATTCAGAGCCATGAGTCAATGCCATTTGCTTCTCATAATTATTAAAGTTACACTGGCTCCATGTGTTCTTGGAGCTGTTTCTGCCATGATGCCCAGATATCATAACTACTGTTCTGAGTCATGGTGTTTATAGTAATACTTATAAAGCATTGTTTTTTGAAAAGGAAATATTCTCCTGGTGTTTATTTTGGCAGGGCATTCTCAAACTGTATTATTCTATAATGGACTCAGAGCTACATCAGGTGGTTCCTACCCAGTAATAAAGTCTTGGCATGTTTGAACTCTGCGTTCAAACTCTCTTTATTCCTACTTATTGGACTGATCAGACCTATGAGGCAATTCTTAGCAGATCAGTTAATGCAAAGCTTCCTGAAGTTGCAGTGATCTCAAGGGAGACGATCCAGGGGCTGTTTTACTGGGAATTACATCATATCTGGATGTTCAGTCATGAATTAGGTTAGTAGAGCTAATGCACAGGTGGCATTTTCAGGGGATCTCTGCCATCATCTCTGCTGTCGTTCCATGGACGCCCTGTTGGGTTTTTCCTTCTTTCTACTGTGCTTGTCCAGAAAGCAGCAGGTTTTCTAACGAGGTAGACTTTGGAACAGTCATCCATAATCCTGAAATCCCTAAAGATAATTCTAGAACTGCAAAACTGACTTCCTATCAGACAACCTGGCTCCCCTGAGTTATTTTGATCGAGCCGTTCTTCTTTGGGCTACTTTCTTACCAATAAATTAGCAATAACAATTTATGTCTTCTGGTTTGGTTTATTGAGAAATTATGCAACTTGTTGCAGAACTGGCCACTCCAGTTAGTAGCATGGCACTTATACCAAGACTGTCCTGTCAAATAGTCATTGGGAGCCATGAGGTAACATAGAAGAAACAGAAGAACACCCCACCTTGCCCCAGTAGAGCCACACCCAAGTGAGTACAGAAAGACCCTCTACTCTAGTGAAAAGAGAAGTGCTTGGTCCCTTCAGAACATCTGCATGACAGACTTGACCTTTAGACAAGATCTAGAGGACATTAGGGGAGGCCTGGAATATTGGGATTTCGTGGAGCATGCTACCCTGGCACAACGTTACTCTGAGGACTATGTGTGATAAAATATCTCATGCATTTCCTATAGTAAAAATATTCAGAGTACCAATTCTGTCTTCCTGGAGAAATACTCAGCTACTACTTCTTTGTGAGGCAGTAGGCAATATAGACCGTGAACATTTAGTGCTGGCAGCGCTGTATTCCTGGTACTATGCTATGTGTTGGGATAAACACAGGTCCTGCCTTGTTACAGCTCACAATAGACAAGCAGACAGAAAAGTCCAGTGGAACACCCCAGAGAGGCAGGAAGAGGTGAACTCACAGAGTGAGAGGGGAGGGTCTCCCTTAGGCCAGGAGGAGGAAGCATTGGAAGGCGGGTTCTCGGAACAGATAGGCAGAAAGAGCGTTGCATGAGACGGCACACTGAGGTTCCTCCTTTGAGTGGAGCTAAACTGTTGGGTTTTAGGAGCTGATGATAGAAAACGGGCTATGAGGGGACTAAAGAGAGGACTCCACACGCCTTCTAAGGGTCTGCGGTTCTTTCCTAACAGTAATGAGCTGCTAATAAGGCCAGTACAGAAGGGAGGCATCTTTGCCTCCCTTAAAAAACAGGACAGTTTAAGTTCCATTTACACACAGAAAAATAATCACAAGTACATAACTCAGTGAATTAGAAATTCTGCCACAGGTGGGCATTTCACTGTTCCACAGTAACTTACTGTCACTGGCTGCTAGGTGGTTTTGATGCTACTTCTGTCTATGAAGTAAATCGGTACTGAAGTTCCTGCTGCAGGTGAGCGCATCTACCCTGAATGAAACTCTGTCGGAGCACTGCTGAGTGATTCGGTGCATATGTCCGAGGATACAGAAGAATTCCTGCAAGCAAGATATTGCTTACTGGGGTACAGTGGTCAGCCTTGCTTTTGGCCGAGAACTGGGTTTATTCTATGTAGTGATGGGTGGGGAAGAAATCAGAACATGAGAAAGCACCCAGGAACAGGGGTACATCCAGGCCTTGCTCAAACAGCCCCAAGTGGGCAGAAGTACTGCCCCAGCACCCCAGAGACTGGCCCTTTCATTTCTGCATATCCCGCCCTCCAATGCCCTAACTGCACCCTGCTGGAGGTCCCCACTGCTGCCTGAGCCATCGCCTCTCCTGTCACAGTCTATCAACACCCCCCTTTGCTGACCAGTGAATTCTGGGTAATGTGTCTTTGTGCTTACTAAAGCATTCCACTCATTTCTGACTCTTCTCTCACGGCCCCCTGCAGGCTTAGGGACAAATTTCTCTGTAGAAACTTCCAGTACTGCTATCATCTGCGGTTGCTGCTGCTAATTTGTTAGCCATCATTAACCCCACTTGGCAGAGCAGGGCTTCCCAAAGCACCGGCCAGCCCGCCTTCTGGCCATCCTGGTCCGATTGGCTAGGTCGGATCAGTAGAACTGGTGGTACAGAATGTGGAATTAAACTACACAAGGAAGGACTCAGCCTGCTATCTCGGCAGAAGCTCAGAGCTTGGAAATTTGCCTTCCAAGCTGGGAATTGAAGGAGACACCGTAGAGTGGGTGCCCTCCGTATCTGTAGATTCCACAGGCACAAATTCAACCAACTGTAGCTTGAAAATATGCTTCAGAGTGCGTCTACACACTGTAGAGAAGACTACACAGACTTCATTCACGTTGTTCCTCAAACAATACAATCTGATTGTTTACGTAGGGTTTTGCTCTACTCAGTATTATGTGTAACCTGGAGAAGACATAGGAGGATGTAGCTGCCTATGTGGAAACACCACGTCCCTTCATATAAGGAACTTGACTTGGTCACTGTGGGGGTCCTGTAGCCAATGCCCACTGGACACCTAAGGACAAATGCATTCATTTGCTTGACGGATGACAACCTGCTTTAAGTAGAACACTCCTAGAAGACAACAAAAGGGCAGAATGTGTCTCTCCCCTTCACAAAGCACCCCCAGAGGACTCCCACTGAGTCCAGACAGTAGCCTGCTCTCCCCAGTGCAAAGAGAAGCCACCTGACTGGATGCTACTCCTCTTCCATATCAATTTAAATCCTCTCATGCTCACCAATCACAGCTGAACCATTCCAAGCCCCACCCACCACCAGTCACTCAAACTCCACAACTACTTCCTCAGCTCGGCACTTGAACAGGTAACTCTCTTCTTTGGGTGTCCGAGGAGCTCAGGGTTCTTCCCAACCTGAATGTCCATGCCCCCAAGACATCCTCCCTACTAGTGAATCAAAAGACCCAGAGGCAACCCTTGGACACACTGAACTTGGAAGAACGATTGGCTAAGAGACAGGTGAGAGTCTCAGTAAAAGCCAGGGCAAGTCCGAGGCACACACCACTATAAATGTATTCAGATAAAGAGCCTGTGACCACAGCTGCGTGTATTTATGCAATAGTGAACACAATAGAGTAAAACACACTGATAGTGACTGTGCCCCCGAGCCCCGAGGTTCACAGGAACTCACTTTTCATAACAGCCAAGTGTGAGTGAAAGAGATTTGGGTCCCTGAAGCTACCTTCCACTGCCTGAGGATCTAGAGAAAGGGAGGTCAACGCCAGAAAAGAGTCAGGAATGTTTGTGACGCAGAAGGTAGACAGGAGCCAGGAATGGGTAGAAGAACTTGAAGGTAGGGTTAGATTACACTTGGTCACAGTCAATGTCTGGATTTCATTCCCCTTGCCCACGTATTTCAAACAGCCAGGTGACATGCAGGTCTTGTCCGGCCGTCTTCAAAGAGCGCCCTGGGTGCTGCCCGGGGAACGGACAATGGAAGTGTGTTTGTAACGGAAAATATCAGCTCTACACTTAGAAGTCCGGGTTGTTCCCAGCCAGCAACAGTTTAAATGCTTCACAAGCACGACCTCACCAAATCCTGCGAGAGTGCCCAACACGGATGCCACTGCCCCCGCTTCTTTGTGCGCGAGACAACGGAGACTCGGAGACTCGGAGACTCGGAGAGCTCAGCAGCTTTTCAGAGGTCCACAGCTGGTTGGCGGCCAAGCCAGTTCTCAAACCCAGGCAGCGCCAGTTCAGAGTCTGGGCTCATAACAAGCCGGGTAAAACAGGCACGGTTATCCCTGCCTTCCCAACTGACAAAGGACCGCTTTGAGCTTAAAATAGCACGCTCTAGTAAAGTGCTGTGAATATTAAGGAGGGTGCTGTGCAAATTTAACAATGCCATTATATCGTATAAATATAACTCATTAGACAAAGTATAATGAATTGGCTCCTAATCTTCTGTATATTATGGTTAAAAGAAGCACTAATATTTGCAGCAAGAAAAACAATTAGCACATTCATTAAGTCGAGTCCTGCTTACACTTTGCTCATTAACTCTAATCATCTATGAAATACTTGAACTAAGCTAACACGTCAGCCCCAGAGCCATTAGTGCCTGTCAGCAGATAGGAGGCTTTAACTTCGAGAATGTGTTCATTTTAGAGACTAACAAAGAGGCCAGCTCAGTCACCATTTTCTCTTAATGATATACGTGATCACGATATTGAATATAATTTAAGCTGGCCGGTTATTAGCCTCCACACCAGTACCAGAAGCTGGGCCCTAATGAGTGGTCACATTTATTTCTCTGTACCTCACTGAACATTATAACTCCTGTTTGGCCTGTCATCAGCAATACACAGTCTAAAACAGAGCATACAGATATTTCCAATGATTGCTTTTATATTTAAGTCAACATGGACAACTTTACGTGAGTTGCTAGGTATTCAGGCACACAGAAAAGAGTATTCCTGGATTTTCTGAGACCACAAACACCTTTAAGAGCTGGAGGGGGGAGGACCTTGGACTTCCCACAGGGCAGGGAACCCTGACTGCTCTTCAGACTGGAGAGGGAGGGGGAGGGTAGTGGGGATGGGGAGTGGGGGGACAGGGAGGGAAAAGGGAAGCGGGGAGGAGGAGGAAATTTTTAATAATAATAATAAAAAAGAGCTTGACCATGGCACGGATTTTCTCCCAACAAAAATGGCTATCTATATATACATGATTTAAGAGGGTCAAAAACTCCTAATACAGATGCTCTTAACAATTAAAATGCCACATAAAGAATTTGTGCATCAAAATGATTTGACTATTTAGAGACAACTAAAGCCCAATTATAAAGGCCTTTCTTAAATGAAGATTGGTAGCTAACACACAAAGAAGGGTCGAAATAGAAAACTTGCCACCCGTAAATGTTTAATACAGTATTGCTTTATTTTTGTTTGTTTGTTTTTTGTTTTTCGAGACAGAGTTTCTCTTTAGCTTTTGAAGCCTGTCCTGGAAAAAATTCTTGTAGACCAGGCTGACCTTTGACTCACAGAGATCCACCTGCCTCTGCCTCCTGAGTGCTGAGATTAAAGACGTGTGCCACCACTACCCAGTCTCAGTATTGCTTTCTTGGGTGATATAATAGCATTATGTTGTGTTTGGGCATGTTATCAGTTTTAGGGGATGCAAGTTAAGATATTCAAGGGTGAAAGGTCATAATGATGTAATTTACATTGCAAAGATTTAACAAAATAGATGATTGATACATACATCATACATACATACGTACATACATACATGTATATACTTACACAGAGAAAGAAAGATTGATAGGTAATAGGACAAATGAAGAAACCATGGGTGATTTAAGAGATATACAAGGTGGTGGAGTCAGGGATGGTGGCATACACCTGTGATGCCAGCTCTCGGGAAGATGGTGAGTTTGAGGTTGGTCTGGTTACTCATTGAATCTGTCAAAAGCAAAAGGAAGGAAAGGGGTGGGGAAGCAGGTGTTACATATCTGGCTTTCATTTTACTGTTCTTGCAATTTTCTCATTTAAAAAAAATTTATAAATGATATCTGTAGGGTAAAGATCATAGTTTTTGAGTGTTTAAAATTTGCAATAGAAAGCATTAATGTAATTTTAAAGTTTAGGTAGTAAAAGAAGAGTTTGTATGCATAGTCTAAAGGAGAGGCTGATACTACAAGATTCAAATGGAAAGTAAATTTCAGACTTGTTCCAAAAATAAGATTAGAGAGGAGGCCGATGAAGAGGGAATTAATCAGATAAGATTATAAATACTTCAATCCACCTTAATTCAGCTGAAACTTCTTTGCATATCAGTATGTGTAACATAACCACCATTATACTGTATAGGCATAACTTGTTAAAGTATAATAAATTGGTTCCTAAATCTCTGTATATTGTGGTTAAAAGCAGAGGAAAAAAAACAAAGCTTCTAGATTGATGGCTCAGCAGCTAAGAAAACTTAGTGCTCTTGCAGAGGATATCAGCACCCATATCGTGGCCCAAAAGCACCTGTAACTCCAGTTCCAAGGCACCTGACTCCCTCTTCTGGCCTCCCTGGGCACCAAGAGTACATGTGGTGCACATACATATGGACAAACACTCATACACATAAAAAATAATAATAAAAGCAACAAAAACAAACAATTATCACATTAATTAATCAGAACCCTACTATCAACTTCAATCAACAAATTATATATTTAACGAAATTGATTCTCCATATATATGGGATTCAATGTGTTACAATGAAATTCTAAGATATATTTCTTTATTTTATGTATGTGAGTGTCTTGTGTACATGTACAACTGTGCATCAGAAAAGAGCATCACATGGGACTACAGTTACAGACTGTTGTGAGCCTCCATGTGGTTCTTGGGAATTGACTCAAGACCTTCGGGTGACTACCCAGTGCTCCTAACTGCTAAGCTGTTCTCCAGCCCCCTAGGCAAATTCTGCGCCACGTTTTCCAAAGATCTTGATATGGCAATGATAAAGTTTACATTGAAGTCTAAGGTTGCCAGCAGTAGAAACTGTTAATAATTAATAATCATAACAAACAATCCAGTGACCTATCTTGGCAGGCTCTATCTAGGGTCTGATCACAGAAGGAATGTGACATCAGTCTGAGGGAAAACAAGAGAACAACAGTAGCAAAAGGAGACCAGAACACACCTGGGCATACATGGAAATGTTAGCAAACGGGAGTGGGTCATTAAATATTATTGAAGAAAGGATGGGGATTTAAATAAGTGGTGCTTAAAATTAGCTATATATATAATATATATTAAAAATAAAATATAAAAAATATAGCTAATTTTATAATGTATATATATATAATACATATATATAGAAAATATAAATATATAAAATGACACCCCTTACTGTACATAGAAGTTTCAGTCCTGTCTGGTCCTGCAGCCATTTAGTTCCAAAGAAACACATGGAGGTTTATATTAATTATAAACTGTTTGGCCTATTAGCTCAGGCTTATTATTAACTAGTTCTTACAACTTAAATTAACCCATAATTCTTGTCTATGGTTAGCCATGTGGCTTGGAACCTTTTCTCAGTGAGTAGTTCTCATCATGCTTCTGTGTCTGGCTGGTGACTGACTGCCTTTCCTCTTCCCAGAATTCTCTTAGTCTGGTCACCCTGCCTACATTTCCTGCCTGGCTACTGGCCACTCAATGTTTTATTAAACCAATATGAGTGACAATTTTTACAGTGTACAAAAACATTATCCCACAGCATCTTACAATATAACTGACTGTCTATTTCATTCAAGTTTCAATTATACTTTTTGGTATAAACTTTGGAAACAATATTTTCAATATGATTTTTAAAACACTTTAAAATTGGTACTTCAAACTGCATTAATGTAATAGACCTCTTTTTTAAAAGATGTTTAGTTAGGCATCTGTGTATATCAGTCTGTGGGCTTGTGGATGTGTGTGCAGCTCCTGCCAAGGCCCAAAGAGGGAGTCGGATGCCCTAGAGCCAGAGTTACAGGTAGTTGGGAGCCAACCAATGCGGGTACTGGAAACTAAACTTGGTTCCTCTACAAGAGCAGTAAGCCATATAAACCACTGAGCCATCTGCCCTCCGTAAAAAGACATCATTTATCAGGTGAAAGCAATCAGTAATTAGTGGGATGCATTTGCAATTCATGTAATAAAAGGGAAATTGTGTAGAATGCTTAGTATCTCTGAAAATGAAAAAGATCAACAACTCAACAGAGAAAAGGCATATGCAAGCACTTCTGTGAGGGGAGTACAGGGAGCTGATAAGCAGATAAATAAAGGTATCCCCTTTATTTAAATTGATAAAGTGCAAATTGAAACTACAAATACAAACAACATTGAAAACCACCAGAGAAACAGAAATCAGATAGTCTGACTCTCTATTAGCAAGAAAATGGAGTGTCAAGAACACTTATGCACAACTGATGAGACCATTCAGTTTCCTTCCCAGTTTCCACTGAAGTTTAAAAATACCCAATAAATTAAATCCAAAAATCTGTTGAGAAAAAGTAGAAGTTTCTTATGTGCACTAGAAGACATATATAAGAATGTACAGAACAAACTCCCCATAATAGAAGAAAACATGTTACATTCACTCAGTGAAATGCTTTAATATAATATCATAATGAAAATGAGTGCACCAAATGAACTGTAGCTTCATATCCCAACATGGATGGACAACTTTGATAATATAGATGTGAGCAAATACCTTGATACAGTGACCTAGAGGGTCAGGGCTTGTTATCTCCCAGATCCCGGTTTCAGGGCCCCATTTCGGGAAAGTCCCGATGACAGGAGCTAGAGTCAGCTGCCCTGATCACACGTGTAGTTAAGCAGGAACAAACAAATGAACGCACACATCCTTGTGCCTGATTGTTTTCTCTACTTTCTACAATTCAGAACCCTGCCTAGCCTCGTGAGAGGCTCTTCTCACCTCAACATGTTCACGAGATTCTCCCCACCCAAGATGAGCCTTCAGCCAACCCAGTCCAGATAAACCCTTGGTGAAATTTTCTTTGCAGGTGATTTTTGATTGTGTCAAGTTGCCAATTATAACTAACCTTCACACACAGAAAATAAAATGCAAGAGATTTTGTTTTTATGAAGCTTAAAAATACGCAAAAGCACAATAATGAATTTTTTCAGAATGCAAACACACCAAGTCAAATATAAAGAAAAGCAAGGGAATAATAAACTCAAACTTTAGGACCCCAGGAGTGGTTTCTGTGTTAAAAATGAGTTTCGTTTTGTTTTGTTGAGCCTGATCATGAGGTGTGGTGCTGTCACGCTGTCCTGCTGAAAGACCGAGGCTCCACCTCAGCTACTTCTTCAAGTGGACAGCCCAGTGGTCAGTAGAACTCCCACCTTGAGGACCACATTCCAACCCTGATGTACATACATGTGTTCAAATGTTGCTGAGTGTTCCCTGCAAATCAAAAGACCCCGCTCGCAGGACCACTGCCCTGCATGTGCGTCTCCTATGTGGATAAACTTTTACTAACATTTTTACACTGGCCCAATGAGACTCACTGAGTCGAGCAGAGGATTGCGTTCACCCCCACTGGGTCTTCAACACGCCTTATGAGCGTGATAGTCTCCTGTCTCTAGCTGATCCCTTAGGCAGGTCCTATGGCTTTTTGATCTGGCATTTTAATGTGGTTAAACCTAATAAATGGAGGAGATTTATCAAACTTCGGGGGTAGACACTCAGATAATGAACATGTCATTTCTTCGGAACTGAAGCAAGGATTTAATAAAATTGTAATCATAGTCTCGGCAATTTCATTAACCTTCATAATGATTCCAAAATTAATTTGAGAAGATAAAAAGTTGAAAAAGATAAGAAAGAGTGGGAATGGAGACTTGCGCTATTAGGAACAGGACTCCATATGAAGGCAAAATAATTAAGATGGTGTTTGGAGAGACAGGCGATCTAATGGTGGCAAACAGAGCCCAGAGAAAGAGTCATGGAACATCCATCAGCACAAGCTACCGTCCCACGTTAGTACTGAACTGCCCCGTTTAGCACTTAGTTTTCTTATTGCTCATACAGGGTCCAGTGTTAATATAGATGGATGGATGGTGTGTGTGTGTGTGTGTGTGTGTGTGTGTGTGTGTGTGAATAACAGCCTGGGCAGCCCTGGCTCAGGCTCGGCCATCTCAGCACGCTCTCTTCTTGCTTCCAGCTCACAGGAAAAGCTGGAAGACTGAAGGAAGACTTCACACTCCCATCTGAGAACACACACACCGTTTCTCTTCTCGTCACTGGCCATTGGTGTCAAGCTGCACCGGAGCTGAGCAGACAGACTTCGGGGTCCCCAGCAGACCAGTCAACGCAAACCAGCAATGCTCACAGGGAACACTCCATGATCATGTGTTTAGCTCTGTTTTCCTCTGTCTACCCAAGCACTGTTGACAATACCTGTGCTGTAGATCACGAAGAAAAAAGTATGGTGTCCAAAAACTAGTAATAGGTCATCCGTTTTTCATCTAAAAATTTAAAAAAATTGGATATTTAACTCCAGTGTGACTCCAAATACACGGAGGGTTTAGATGTGAATCATAAACTCCTAACGTTCTAGTAAAACTAGTAAAAAATATTGTTTTTATATTATAGGTTACAAGGTCTAATACAAAATCATGGAAAAGGAAGAAAAAAATCAGAGTTGAAATCAGCATTGCCCCTGAGGTGGACAGGGAAACAGATTTGAAATTCCTTAACTTTACAAGTACTGTGTCCTATCCCCTCCCTCAAAAAAAAAAAAAAAAAAAAAAAAGCAAGAATGGAGAAATATCAAGGCTGGTTGAATCTTAGTCATTGGAAACTGTATGTTATTCTGCCAACAAACTTCTGTCAGTTAAGAATGTTTCTTAATAAGGCCACTTGGGGGAAAAAAACAGAAATGCTGAAAGATACTTGTTAAAATGTATAGATGTATTTTTGATCATATCAGAGCTCTCAAGTTAAAGCACAGAAATTCACAGGTCACATTACCTAGCAGAAATGGAACCCCTCTCCCCAGGCTCCCCAAGCTTAATCCAGTGTGGAGAAACTTGACTTCATTTCTGTTCTACTAAGTCTTGGTTTTCCCAGGGGCTTCCTCTGAAGGAGAGAGCAGCGTTTGTGGAGCATGGGGCCAGAGCTTGCCAGTCACCGAGTCCGCCAGAGAGGCACTGAGGCTCACAGGTCACAGGAAACAATTTAATTCACAGAAGCAATAATTTATATAAAGGCACAGTGACCTGTGCAGAGTAAGCAATCTCATAAATAGCTCTACTTTATAGTTAATAATATGCATGGGTCATATTACTGGTTATTGGGAGCTTCGGGTTCCCAAGCAGGAAAAATTATAAAACGCTACTTAATGTAATTTTTTCTATTTTGGGATATCAATGGCATTTTAATAGCTACCATCCTTTTGGTTAAACTGAAAAGTCACCCATATATCATTTCTGTTTATGAGGCTCTCCAGACATCTGTTTCTTGCATTAGGTAATTAGTTTAGAGCAAGTTATGGTGAGTGACATATATTGAGTTGACCATCTGCCTTCATAACATAGTTCACTTCCAGGACAGGGCTCTCGTCCTCTGTCATCCCATCAATATTCCCAGCACAGGTCTGTTTCTCAGAGCTCCGCTCCCACTCCCTGATCATTTGTGTCTTAACTCTTTCCAACAAGACTCACAGAGCCCACCGACAACCAATGCAAGGAAGATTTCCTTTAGAGAGATTTAGTACATGCAATCAAGTCCCTCTAAAGATAGCCTGAGCAAATGGTTTACAAACTGACGTTTTTATACATGCTGTAGTGTTCCTAAATCAACAAATCTTGTTTTCCCTTAAATATCACCATAACCATGATACCTGGGAATGCCGCTCTAAAGCAAACTCACAAAGTAAAGAAGAAAGAGGAACACTGGACTGACAGCTTTCTTGAAAACTTGAACTAGAAATTTCATTGAGATGTGATGACATGTGTGTGCATACATGTGTATATGTGTACACGCATGTGTCTGTGTGTGCATGTGTGTATATATGTGAGCTCACAGGTCTATATGTGTATATGTGTGTACACATGTATTTGTGTGTCTGTGTATGTGTATGTAAGTACATATGAGTGTGTGCATGCAAGTATATTCATTTATGTGTACACATGCATGTGTACTTGTGTGTACATGTGCATATATGTGCATGCATATCTGTGTTTATGAGTGTGTGCATGCATATTTATATGTGTGTGCAAGTATATATGTGTATATGAGTGTAGACATGAATGCATACGAATGTGGATATGTATGTTTGTGCATGAATGTGGCTTTGTGTGTATATGAATTTGAATCTTGCAACTCTGTCATAACAGTAAAAAAATAATCTCTTATTGGTGGCACCATTTCCAATCCAATTGCCATATTGCTGTTTCTACCTTACTAAGAATTATGAGTAAATAATTAATCACAGTATTTACTTGTCTGGATTTTCCATTTTTTACAATATGTTCATTTTAAACCCATAGTAGAAGAAAAATGTGTACTTCAGTCAAAATGCTTTAGGAGCTGGGAAAATACTGTGATTTCATCATCTGACTTTATCTCTTTCATATCTGGGTCTACCACCCAGGAAAGAAAAGCATATTCAGAACCAGGAGTCACTTTGTGTCCCTTGTTTTGCTGCATGTTTGAGGCAACTGTACTACTCAACCTATGAATATATTATTTTGTCTCTTGTTGCTAGGAGACAACAAGATTCAACTGCAAATGTAAACAAATAGAAAGCAAATGAAAAGAGCATCCAATCTGTTATTTCTTAGAAGGTCTCTCAATACCATAACACACACACACACACACACACACACACACACACACACACACACATATATATGCAAACATCACATCAACTCATAACAGCAGCATAATGTAAGTGTCTTAATAATTAGATCCTTGTAAATTTAACTTGTGGGCTGAGGAGATGGAAACATCTCTACTTTCAGCAAGAGACTCTCATTAAACAAAGAGGAGAACAATTGAAGAAGCCATCTGATGTCAAGTTTGAGCTTACAGAAACACACACCATAAACACATGTGTGAGAGAACACATACATACTTGTGTGCTGATACACACGATACACACATACACAAAAAATTAAGTACTATGAGATATAGGTAAAATACAGAATAGAAGAGTAAATTTACTTACTATGTTAGACCAGCCTAAAGAGATAAATATATAAGCTCAAAAACTGCAGAAACACACACCTAGGGTGTTCACTTTCCTTCTGACAGTCTATTCAAATTATACACCCCCCCCCAAGAAGTTGTGACTGTTATCTCTGAAGTACACTCTCCTTCACTGACTTTTAAAAAAAAATTACATATTTTTATTATGGATCTGTTGCTGTCTCTTACTGTCTTGTCCCCTTTCTGAAGCACATAAGGATTGCATCTGAAGTTGGGATTCATCCTACTACTTATAGTGTGTAGATAACCCTTCATGTATCTGTGGGTTCCACACTCATGCCTTCAACAAACATTGCTTTGAAATTTCAGGTTGCATTTGCACTGAGCATATACAGTCAATTTTCTAATCATTATTCCCTTCACAACACAGTAAGACAACTATTTGCACATCATTTACATAGTATTTGGTATTACAAGTAATCTGGAGATGACTTAAAGTACAAGGGATGGTGTATATAGGTTATATGCAAGTCCGCCATTTTGTATAAGAGATTTGAGCATTCTCAGGCCTGGCACCAATTCCACACAGATACCAAGGGACAATCATTTTTACTGTGGCATTGTTCTCCTGCCTTCTTTTTACCCTGCATCCCCAAGCCAACTCTCATTAAATCAGTGGAGGAATTTACAATTCATCAAACTGGGGATAGCCTTCCAATCTGCCTACCTGGAGGGAGGGAGCACAGCTGTTGGTGTTTGTATTATCTCAGAAGATAAACCACCTTGCTTGTAGGATCGAGGCCTGGGGAGACGGAAATTAACAGCCTCAGGCTCTCTTAGACTTAGAGGAGAGGAATTTTAAAGAGGACTGCCGTGAAAGACTTAGTGTTTATATCATTGGACACAGCCAATGATTTCTTCTTTATCTCTCCAAATTTGTTTTTAGTATCTAAACCCCACTCTCAGACAATTCACTGGTATCATATTTGTTCACATAGCTGAAGACAAATCAGCCTTTTGATGGTCATGTAAGAGCAGATCAAACTGGAAGTCTGAAGCCTCCTCTTGCATCCTCCTCCTTCTCACAACAAAGTCCCTCAGTCCCCAAACTCCAAGTGTGGTGACTGATAGCTCGTAATTGAATTCTCCTGGAGAGAATATTCTCTGCTGAAGAGCATAGTCCAATCTAAGCTCACACACACACATCTTGAAAGTGGCCCACATCCATTCACAGGCCGAGGTGAATCTCACATGCTAAGATCTCACATGCTAAGATGGAGACTTGGTTTCAGATGACAAAAGTGACCACAGTACCAGGACAAGTGATGTGGTTGGTTGGGGTCTTTGTTGTGAACTCCTCACCACCAAATCATCTCTTTCTGTCTCCCTCTATTTCTTTCCCTTTCCCACAAAGAATGATGAACCTCTAGTAACCTCCTAGTGAACTTGATCTGTGACAGTGGATGTGTTATAAGTTGTCAAAAGTGCTTGAAATGAGATTTGGAGCTGGGTCACCCATGCACCAGTGAATAGCAATGACCCACGCCACTGGAGGCAAACAGGCTCTAGAATGAGGGAAACTTTTTTGCCAATGGAGAACAAGGCAAGCACAATGAGCTGGTCTGGTGGATGAGGAGCTGTAGAGACATGGAAGAAATACTAACAACAATGTAACTGATCTAATTAAAGATGTCTGAACACCAAATCCTGCTTTGGAGCATATCGGGTGACAAATCTTCCACTACTAAGGGCAGACAAATCTGAGAATCAATTCCAAGACAAATATAAGAATAGCACAAGCCACTATAAGTCGATGTTTTGACAGGTCTACTATGCCACTGTCAAGGCCCTGCATAGAAAAGACTGGGAACTATGAAGCACGCGATGGGAATATCTATGCTGACAAATTCAGCAGTATTAAGTTCTCAGATTCTTCTGGATCCTCTGCAGAAGTAGCCCACTCTTTCCAGGTAGAAGTTAATGACATGAGGTTGGAGAGGTGACCCCAGTTCAGTTCCTCACACCCATGTCAGGCAGCTCACAACAACCTGTGACTCCAGCTCCAGGGGATCTAGTGACCTCCTTTGGCTTCTGCAGGCATGTACTCATGTGGCATCCAGTCACCTAGACACACACATATACATAAATCAAATGGTAAAAATAATGTGTAGGCTAATGTCTCTGTTGATAGATGATTAAGTAGAAAAGCCCTGCTCAACAAGACGATGCAGACTCTATTTACTGTTTACTCAGATCTTCTTTCTGTCCACTGAAATAATAACAAGATTATTTTTAATGGTTTTTATTGTTATTACAGCAAAATTTGACTTGTTATTGACTTCTTAATGTCTTTGAGGAAGGAAAGAGCGAAGCTGCTGTAGGATCTAGACATACCAACATACCAACAGGGAGCTGAAGAATCCATGTGAGATTGAATTCTGAGTATTAGTATGTGGGTGGAACATAATGTAAGATACTGGTGAGTTGGTAGATATGAAAGTAATACAGAGCTTAATGTTTAGTGAGTCCCAGAGAGTGGTAATATTTCAGTTACTAAGAGGTTTATAGGAGGCTAGAGGAAACAATGGCCTACATTAAGTCATGCAGAAACATTGCAACATAAAATGGAAGGAAAAACCAAAAGCATTATGAAAGTATGCATTCATGGGTATACCAGATGGTGCTGAAAATGCCACCAAAAACCTCTGACCAAGGAAGCATTCTATTGAACAAAATAAGAAGCATAGGACTCTAAGGGCAGCATTATCAGTGGGCAACTCCGTGTTGGCCAACTTCTGACAGCAGGCAGGTCAGCTACAGAGGAGCTGACCCTTGACCCTTAGTAAGCTATGGAGATGCTTAAAAGAACAAGGCATCCCTAGGAGTGACAGACAACAGTGGGGGCTGTGGTGCATCCCCTGAAGTCATAGGAGTGGTACCCAGAACATAGAAGAGGCAAGGAGACCTGAACGTGTAAAAGGGCCATGAAGTGAAGTGGGTTCTGTGTCATGATGTACTTCTTACCCCAGCTGCTAAGAACATTAGCCTCTGGCGCTCTGTTTTCTTCTGTAGGAATTGTGTTCTGCTGAAGAAAACCATTCTCCTATGATGGAGGAAGGTCATTGGTTAAATAAACTGCCTTGGCCCTGATAGGTAAGAACATAGGTGGGTGGAGTAAACAGAACAAAATGCTGGGAGGAAGAGGAAGTGAGGTCAGAAATCATGCAGCTCCTCTCAGAGCCAGACTCATGAAGCTCAGACCCAGGATGGACGTAGGCTAGAATCTTCCGGTAAGTGCACCTTGAGGTGCTACACACATGATTGGAAATGGGCTAGTCCAGGTGCGAGAGTTAACCGAGAAGAGGCTAGATATAATGGGCCAAGCAGTGTTTAAAAGAATACAGTGTCTGTGTAATTATTTCGGGGTATAAGCTAGCCAGGCGGCCGGGGTGCTGGGGACGCAGCCCCGCCACTCCAATTACTACAGAACTACTCACAAACATGATTCCGTTCAGGGAAGTTTTAACAACTGGCCCATCAGGAACTATGAAAGTCTACCCCCTTACCCAATACAGACATAGAACTGATCCTGGCCTATAGTTCTACTTGGCATCACCCAAGGCCTTAGCGATTGCTTCAAAGCCTGACTTCCTTTCTTATACTTTGTTTCTCGTCGTTTTTCATGGGTTTTCACAGAAGAGTCCTCCCAGCAAATGTCATGAACGCAGATCTCCTTCCCATGAAACTGGAACTGAAGCATTTCCTCCCTCACCACATCCTACATCAGCGTTTTCAAACATATGTGGTTTACTTGTGATAGAGATCATAAAGGACATCATCTTCCCCTTGTTCATCCACTCCTTCAGAACCACCATGGACTGGGGAAGGCTTCAGGGTTGTGACATTTTAACATTACCCTTGATTCTAAGTAAGCATGCTATACAAACTGCTACCACATCAAGAACTCAGACTCAAATCATCCCATGATTTATCTTCCTCTATATCCCTGATTCAACTCATTGTGAAATGGAGAAGCAGTAATAGGTCAAAAGTTTGGTACCAGCTAAATAAATTGTGAAGAACTAACTGTCCCCAGCACCTAGTATAAGTTTTACTATTGCAACTATACCAGTTTGGTTTTCTGTTTCCATGAAATAACCCTAACCTGTAGGCAGAAGCAATCTCTGTCTACACTAACCAAAAGCAACTTGTGGAAGAAATGGTTTATTTCTCCTTATAAATTACAGTTCATCATTGAGGAAAGTCAAGGCAGAAACTAAGGCAAGAACTGAAGTAAGAAATCATGGGAATTATTTCTTAATTGGTTTACTTACCATGGCTCTCTCTACTTGCTTTTTTTTAACACAAACCAGGACCACCTACCCAGATGTGGCATTACCCATAGTGGGATGGGCACTCCCTCATCAACCAGAAATCAATAAAATGCACGAGAGACATTGCCCGTAAGCCATTCTGATGAAGGCAGTTCCTCAATTATGGTTTTCCCTTTCTGAGGTGACTCAGTTTGTGTCAAGTTGATAAAAACTAACAAGGAAAATTATTTGCATTTTCTCTCTTCTTGAGAAACTCAAAGCAGGGTTTGTGGGGGGAGCTTCCGGATTCCAGAAAGAACTACCATCTTTTTTGCCAGAAGCTAGCCTCAGCCCTGCTGTCTCTCATTCTTGCAATCTAGTTCCCCTTTCACCTCAATTTGTTCACATAGTTCTCATTTTTTATCAAATTTTTTCACTTATTTTACATCCTGACTGCATTTTCCCTCTTTCCTCTCCTCCCATTCATCCCTCCCCTCCCCTCTATAATGACCTTGAACATCCCTTGACTGCCCCACTTGCCCCCACCCGACCCATACAATTCTTCTTCCTCCCTCTCTTCAACAAAATTCCCTGAGCTCAGCCCAGTACTGGGCTGTGAATTTCTGCATCTGTTTCCATCAGTTACTGGATGAAAGCTCTCTGATGACAATTAGGGTAGTCACCAATCTGATCACAGGAGATGGCCAAAAAATATGGAATGCTTCATGAATTTGCACGTCATCCTTGCTCAGGGGCCGTGTCAGTCTTTTCTGTATCGTTCCAATATTAGTATATGTGCTGCTGAAGTAAACACAGGTCTTATTATTTTTTGTATTTGACGTATTTCTCAAAGCAACTTCAAACCGTGTGTGTGTGTGTGTGTGTGTGTGTGTGAAGGACAAACAGAGAATCCATTAAGTGGAAATGAGGAAGGAAAAAGGAAAGGAGAAAGGAGTAGGGGGAAAGGTTGTGCTATCACTGGCAGAAGTGGAAAGAGGAGTTGAATTGGCCTAATACAGAGTGCCATAGCTGTCTATATGACTACTGTTTAGCAGAACTCAGCACAGAGAAGCATTCATCTATATTACACAGTTACATGTGTGTTGTGAGAGGTCCTTCCGCTCCTCCAGCCAATAGCCGCTGAGACACCAGCCCATTGGGGCGTGGTCTCTCTCCCTTTAAAAAAGCGGCCACTTCCCTTCTCGCTCTCTTTGCTTCCTGCTCTGGTTCTGGTGACTAGACTTCTTCCTGATTGCGCAGAGGGCTGTTGTCTGGGACGGTGATCTGTAAGTTTTTCCCCCCTTTAAATAAATGCCACCCTATTAATCATAATTCCAAACTGGTGTGGCATTGTTTGTGACTTTACGCATTCACGTGTGCATGAGGCAAACTACAGTGAGACCAAATGAATCTGACTGCCCTGTTGCTGCCAGGGTGTGTCCTTAGATGTTGCCTGATGTAGGCTCTTCAGACTCAGAGAAAGCAGAACATCGCACACCATGCGGGCAGGAGGGAAGGCAGCAGAAGAATCAAAAAGAGACCGACATGGATGCAGATGCACATATAGAAAGAGATCTAGTTTCTACTTGTTATGAAGAAATATTGATTGTAGTTTCAGATCTCCAGATTCTTGCCCAATTCTGTCCTTTTCCTCTAGGCAGCCTCTGTTTTTTTCTTGCAGGGTTCCACAGAAAGTTTGCCCTGGAACCATGCTACGGTAGAAACACAGCAACGTCGGAGTTTCTTTTTCTTTTCCCAAGTAGGATAAACGTCCTAGCTGAAAGCACCACACAAGCCCGATCTGATGCCACTGGTCCTCGTTTCCTTCCATCATTAGTAACTGCATGGAAGAACAAGACTCTGCTTCTCAAACACACCAGAAAGTTTAGAAAACAACTTGTACATGCGGAACTTCAGGGAGTTGTTTTTCTCCTTCCTAGAAGGTAAATTATCATGATTAATTCCCATTCTACTTATGGCACTCCTAGGCCACTTGTTTCCCTGTAGAGAAATGAGAAAAATCAACCTACTATGCATTCGTCTTCATTTCAAACATGTGCGTTGTTGGCTTGGTTTACTTAGCCGTGTGTCCTGTCAGTCTTGAGTAGGGTTGCCACATGTTCTTGTGCTTCCTAGAGGACTGCCAAGGGTCGTGCTTGACTTGGGACCAAGCTTGTCTCTGAAGCCAGCTTCCCAGTCTCAGTCGTGTGGTGGTTCCTTACAGACATCTCTTTCCAAGGGAGATGCAGGCATGGGTACCTTGGTTCATACCAACACACTGTCGGGTGGACGTCAAGCATGTTTCTTTTGATATTTTCTTACATTTATTTATGCTGTTAAAAAAATAAAAGGAGCCGGGTGGTGGTGGCGCACGCCTTTAATCCCAGCACTGGGGAGGCAGAGGCAGGCGGATCTCTATGAGTTCGAGGCGAGCCTGGTCTACAAGAGCTAGTTCCAGGACAGGCTCCAAAGCCACAGAGAAACCCTATCTCGAAAAACCAAAAAATAAATAAATAAATAAAAGTAGTTGCTGGGCAGTGGTGGCTCATGCCTTTAATCCCAACACTCAGGAGGCAGAGGCAGGTGGATCTCTGAATTCTATAGAGCAAGTTCCAGGACAGCCAGGACTACACAGAGAAACCCTGTCTCAAAAAACAAATAAATAAATAAATAAATAGACAAATAAAAAATAAATTTATTTTAAAAAGAAAAATAGATACAAAGGAAGGGTCTGAAATTTCCTAAGTCATCGAAATTATAAATAAGTGAAAATGCTAATTTTCCTAATCTGCTCATAATACATTGTATACATAAACTTTACCACTGTATATCATAAATACATAGAAATGTTTTGTGTCAGTTAAAAATAACATAAGGAGTTGGTTTTTTATGTCCTTTAGCTACTGTGAAGAATACAGAAATCAGCACAGCAGATCAAATGCTTCCTTAAGCTATTGATTTTCTGAGCTGAGTTTGGAAGCTTGATAGCAGTGATTACAATAAGTACGTGTATCAAAATATCTAGTCGTACACTTTAAGTATATATAATTTTAATTGCTAAATCATATTAAATAATCCTGAAATGATAATATTTCAGGTCCTGGATAGGGCCTGAGAGATGACACACACTATAGAGCATCTGTTGCTCTTGCAAAGGATGGGGTTTGATTCCCAGTACCTGGATGGCGAATCACAACCAGGGAATCCGATTTCTTCTACTGACCACCATGGACACCAGGCACACACATGTAATGCAATTACATAGACACAGGCAAAACACTGAAACACACAGAAAATCAGTAATAATAATAATAATAATAATAATAATAATAATAATAATAATAAAAATAATGTTGCTGGGGTTGTAGGACCATATAACATCCCTGTAGCTCTAATGTTCTATATAGAAAGTCTAACCAGAGCACAGACTTGGAGCAGTGCACAGCCTCGGACTTGAGGCAGCACACAGCTGAAGGACTTTCCGAACAAACCTGGGAGGACAGGATTAACTAACTATATAGGTTCTATTCTGTAGGTGGGGAACAGGAACGAAATACTGTTCGGGTTGTTAACAATGTCATACATATCATAAGGTTTGGTTTGTTTATCTGTGAAGCTTTTAATAGTAATAGATTACATCAGGAGTGTCAAAATATACACAAGGAGGCTTGGGAGACAGCTCACTTGGTAAATTGCTTGCTATGCAAGCAAGCATCTACATAAAAAGTCAGGTGTTGGGAAGCAGAGGACAGGCAAGCCATGCCTACATCGTGAACTCCATCTCAGAGACAGAGCGTTCAGATATGGGAAGGGGCTGGAGAGATGTCTCAGTGGTTAAAAGCAAGTGCTGTTCTTGCAGAGGACCTGGGTTCAACTCCAGCACCCACGTTGGGTGGTTCAAAAGTCCCTGTGATTTTAGCTCCAGGCATTCCGATGTGCTCTTCTAGCCCTGTGAGAACCTATGCACACACATGTGGTACACACACACACACGCACGCAAACACACACACACACACACACACACACACACACACACCTACATGTATACACACGAATGAAAATAAAAGCTTAAAGACTGCAGGATGATGAAAGCAGATCATGAACTCGAAGAATGGCCAGACATCCACATAAGAGATCTGTTACTGCTTTTGTGACAGTGGTGGAAAATTCCCTTTCCTCTTTCCCTTACAGGCCTCCCTTCTGAAGGCTTCTGCTGGAGCCTTCTCCTCTGCTACGATGTTTGCCACCAAACCTGTCTTTTTAAATATGCATTCTGGGGATTAAACTGGTGTCTTCTTGCTAAAAATACAAACACTTTACTAACTGGTCTTTCTCTCTCTCTCTCTCTCTCTCTCTCTCTCTCTCTCTTTCTCCCCAGCACTTTCTCCATCCGATAATGACCTTATTCTATAAATAATATTACTCTCCATCTACCTAGAAATCCTGAACCCAAGTATTTACTCCATCTCTACTGCGCCATAGTCCAAATTATCACCATCTCCTGTTGGACTATTATCCCACCTTGGGTACCTCCAGTTGCTAGACTCACTTTCAAAAGGCAGGTGCAGATATCCAACCAAGGACATATAATCATATCAGAAGTCAACCTGATTCCCGTCCATCATTTGCATTTCCCCCCTTTTATAAGAATACATGAAATACGCCCTCTTAGCAACTTTTGTACAAGAAATTCTTGCTGATTGCCTGCCATTTTCTACATAGCTCTCTATAACCTGCTTGTCTTGCATAGCGGATATGCAAAGTTTAGGTTTCCCTGTTTTACTAAAAGATTTGAATCTTAGCCCTGGGACTCATGGGAGTCACCCCCCATCATTTCCTCATCTTAAAAAGGAAGTTAGAGCTGAGTCACAACAATTTAACACCATGTGCAACCAACGCAAGATTCCCAGCTTCATTTCCAATGGCGAATTACTGCTCGATCCCAGCCAGCACTTTCCTGAGTATTGCTTCTCCAGGGCCTCATCATTCAGCTCTTCATCTAGTGTGGGGAGTCACTCACATGTCTCCCTAGGGAAGGTGTAGTGAAAAATGTCCCTCAGATCTACAAATAAGCTCTAATTGGATGCCATTGGTGACAAATGACTCAGAACGTGATTAAAACACTGCTGATGTTGGTGGACAGGCACTTTGTGGTTTTGTTCACGACTCTGCCCTTAGTGCCACAAAAGCCTACACTTTACTAACAAAATATTTGCCAAATGAATATCAATCAGGCTGAGAAAGAGAGGGGGGTAAGGAAGGGAGGGAGGGAAGGAAGGAGGGAGGGAGGGAGGGAGGGAGGGAGGGAGGGAAAAAAGATTTCCAACAGACAAAGTACTACACTGAAATGTGAACAAATAGAGCTGGCTTAAATGTTAAAGAAAGTCAGTTTGGAGGTGACTTAAAGCTCCAGGTAGGGTGGGAAGTTCAAGCCAGGCCAAGAGATAATCTGTGGTCAGGCCACAAAAACTGTAATCCAAATAAAAGTTTGATATTGGTGGAGAAAGGGGCATCATTTCTTAACTTGAAGCAGGAGATAAATGAGAACATGTATACTTAGAACACTTAACTATAACAAGGAGATTTGCGTTATGATGATTGGCAGGAGATGCACTCAAAGCAGAGAGAGTTTGTAGAAGTAAGAGGCCTCTGTGGCTAGTGCAGGGAGGCAGTAATGTGGTACAATAGCCCAAGATAATTTAAAGAAGCAACGATCTGGTGATGGAGCTTTGACAGGCTCTATGCTGTGGTCCCAGCTGACTGACAAATGGGTGCAGTGCCCTAAGAGCTGATGTTGGCAGGATGGCGGTGAGGTGAGTGGTGGGTGTGACGACTTTAGGGGTTGCCGGTATAGATGTCCAAGAAACACCTGCAGATTTGGGTAGGGAACAGGGAGAGGAGTGGGAGCCGGAAATGCAGGTTTGTAGTTAATGGCCTAAAGACCTGACTGAAAACAAGGGAGCAACAATGTTACATGGCAGGTGAGGAAGCCTGAGTGAGGAAAGAGGACAGAAGAAAAGAGAAGGGAAGAAGACACAAAGAAACCCGACAGGAACAGATGCAGTTCAGAGGAGACAGAACGGGACTTGCAAGGGTGCAACGGGAGAGATGAGAAACACAGGGACGTTGTCCGAGCTTGGTGGGGAGGACGTTACAAGACAGAAGGGACAGTCTGTAGCTTGTCTGGGGGCTGGAGAGATGATGGAGTGGTTACGAACACTGACTGCTCTTCCAGAGGACATGGGTTCAATTCCCAGGACCCCACATGGTAAGTCAGAACCATCTGTAACTAAGGTCCCCGGGATCAAATGCCCTCTCTGGCCTCGCAGGCACTGCATGTACACGGTGCACAAGCATACGTGTGGGAGACACTCGTACACTTATAATAAAATGTGGGGTGGGGTGCTTCTTGGAAGTCAGGCGATGGAAGGATGGAGTCGGTGGTATATTTCTTACGAGAACCTCATCAGGACTTGTCGAGCCTGACTTCAGTGAAGGAAAAGAGTTGGGGCTAGGTGGGGGGCTGGACAAAATGGAGAGTAAAAGTCCAAGAACTGGGCGTGTCGGCTCTTCTCAGGGACTTGTCTTCAATGGGGAACGAAGAGAAGGGCATGGCTGATGGCGGACTGGACCTTTGAGTATGTTTTGTATGCTTAAGATGCAAGCATCTTTGCAACAGCAAAAAGTAAAGAAACAGAGGAAAGAGGCTAATACGACAGTGTCAGAGTGACCGCGAGACTGTCTCATTTCCCACAGTGCTTATTCCAAAGCTTACTTCTCCGACCTTTCCCACCCCCAAACCAGTATACCACTCTGAGCAGTTGAAACGAAGTCCCTCATATCACACAGACTAGATCACACCCATCAGATAGGAGTATCTGGACTTTCTGTGTCCACACCCAAGTGTTCCTCTTTTATTCCAGTTCACATAAGGATTTCCCCTTTTCCTTTAGAGCTGCAGCCCCATTCCCTTCTTCCTCCCCATTTCTTCTGTGTTTCAACATTGTGCCACCTGGATCGTAAGTCCCTGAAGCAAAGTTGTGGAGGACAGTCATCGTAAATCAGCTCGGGGTCTCTCGTATCTAAAAACAGATAACCAAACTACAAATGTAGTAATTGTCATAAAATATTTTTAGCATTGTGGTAACACTGTGGAGAGTCCTGGATGATCTCCAAAGGGTTCTTTGGGACTACCCGGAGGGGAAATTCTCAATGTCCTAAGCTTTCAATTCACACCACAACCCCATCACAGAGCACTGCAGTAACTCTAGAAAAATCTCAATCTGACATAGCAAAACAAACAACGGCCTAAACTCTTCTAAATATGCTTGACTTTGATAGAAAACAGCTTTCTATTCTGAGACACACAAATACTCTTGATACATTTTCTTTCGCTGGTAAATGCACAAGGCACTCCACTGAATTTCAAATATTGTCATTAACCTCTTAGAAAATCATAATTGCCAACTTTCCTGGTCAGGGCCATGAAACTACAAGAAAACCTTATCCCCACACAAAGACATCTCTCTTGAATATAGTTTAGGGTGGGAGACAGATATGATGAATAATATAGTCATTAAAATGTTGAGTTTGTCAGGTTAGGATTGAAGTAATTCCATGTATGAGTAACTAAAATGTATGAAATAATCAAATTGTATCCCTGCAAATATTACATTAAAATCCAATAGTTTCCTTAATAACAAGGAATTAACATCTGCAAACCATCAGATGTAAACCTATGTGGTGGTGCACACACCTTTAATCCCAGAACTCTGGAGACAGAGGCAGGCAGATTTCTGTGAGTTCAAGGCCAGCCTGGTCTACAGAGAGAGTTTCAGGACAGCCAGGGCTACACAGAGAAATAGTCTTGAAACAACAACAACAACAAAATGATGCAGACTCATCCTCAAACACCCATGAAATTACAATGAGAGCAGCAAAGCAGAGCAAAGGGCTCTGTAGCGGAGACTGCTAGGCGCCCCCAGCATGCTCATCTTCCCGTTCTTCTCAGAACTAGAAAACTTAGTTCTCATTGGTGCCTTGGCCATCAGTGGGATACTTCATTTCCCAGGATCATCGAAGGTAAATATGGTGGTCATGTCCAATAAGAAGAGCAACTTCTTGATGGTATCTTCAAGGCAAAGATTGCCCTGGATTCCTCTTTCTCCCGCTCCCTTGGAAAGATGGCGTGATTCTTATAGGCTGACTTTGACTAGGCACAGTTTTGAATAACTGTCTAATAGAAGGCAAAGCAATGAGTGAGAAGAAATTGAAAACCATGATGGCTGTTAGAACAGAGTCATCTACCTACCCTAGACATCCCCTTCTCCTCTGCTCTGGATCCTGCAGTGAATAAGGAGCAAATGTCTAGGTTTTCTGACCACTGATGCTTGAGTTTCTCTGCTGTGGCAGCTTAGTTTGAATAACTGGCTCTATATACCTGATTCCAAAGGGAGGAACCTTATCCGGTGACTGCTACAGGATCCAAAGATAACTATTCCTACTAGAACTCACTGGCCACTAACACTATATTCTGGAGCAGTAGTTCTCAACCTGTGGAGTTGAATAACCCTTTCACTGAGGCCTCATAGCAAATATCTGCACATCATAGTTACATTATGATTCATAACAGTAGCAAAATACAGTTATGAAGAAACAATTAAAATAACTTATGTCTGGGAGTCACAACATGAGGAAGTGTATGAAAGGGTCGCAGCATGAGGAAGGTTGAGAACCACGGTTCTGAAGGCTCACCAATATCCTGGATGTGGTTACATCTCCCATGCCTCCCTGTTTAGCCTTCCTATCCAGCCTGAGGCAGAGGCAGCAACAGTGTCTCGCTCCGCACAGGTCAGTTCTGAAAACCTGAGCTCAGGCAACGCGAGGACAATGAAGAAATGGCAGACACACATACAGAACAGCTAGGACGGGTGGGCTGTGCTTGCTCTGATGGAGGGCACTCCCTGTGCAACATGGAACCTTGGTCTGGTTACCATGGACGGCACAAAGAGGAGGAGTTAGCAAGCGCCAGTAGGAGGTCCACGTAGAGAATCAGTTTCAGGTTGGAAATATCCCAGAGAAGGAAGCTACAGTAGATGCTTGCTGTACTCTGGTCTTAGATAAAGGTCAAACATTCATCAGCACTCATATTTGTATCAGATGAAGGCTTTGGCATTTCTCTGAGCCTCACCCATGGAAGACTTTGTCATTTTCATGGGTCTGAGACATTGGTGTCCCTGGAAAGACTGTGCCCATGTCAACAGTACATACACTCAGGGCTTCCTCTACTCCCCACAATAGAGCGTGACAATGACATTCTCATCTGGAGTCTTCTGAGCCAGTGGGTTGCTGTCACAGTCAGCATCACAAAGACACTTAGTTATTCTTCATCAAGGTCTTTGAAAGAGAAAGGCAGCGGGTATTTGAAGTAAAGATGGTGCCACATCCTGTCTGCTACCAATACAGACAACCATCAAACAGAAGATTTTATACTCAATCATCACCCAGAACAATTTTTAGGACCCCTTGTGTGGGCAGAGTGGTCAGCATCAGGCTATTATTTGTTCTCTGGGCTATCAGCCCCTGCTCACACTCGTGGGAACTGTTCTTCCTGATGGTATGCTGCAATTCTCTTTCTATTAGCCAGCGAGTGCTAATTAAACACGTACTAAAATATTTTTTTTCCAAAACAGAGGCTTCTAAATTGCAAAACTGATACACCAAAATTATATTCATTTTTTTCATAGGAATTAGGGTTCACTTTTTATTGTAAGCCTCATAAACAAACACCCCCTTTATTGCCTCATTGACAATTACACAATCTCTCTACCTTCTTATTTACTGAGTTTTATGGAAACTGTTTCAACAGAGAAGACATTTATCATCACAGGAGAAACTCCCATTTAGACATTAACTACCTTACCTTTATTACAAACTCATTTTCCACAGATGTCCAGCCATGATTTGCTCCTTTTTTATCAGGAAATAAATAATATCAGGTAATAGCTTCCTGTGGCAGAGGTTACATCTTTATTACATCCAGGGAAATAGATCTCTACCAGTCAGAGAAAAGCCAGATGGTACAGCCTTCTCATCGATAAAATTTAATTTTCAGTAAGCCAGTTTCTGTCAAACTAATGTTCAACTAGGAAAGAGACATGTAGGATTCTTAGAAGATACAGTTAGTGGGACCTTGAAAGTTTCAGGTTTGCGCTCCATAGCTCTCATTAGTAGCAAGTGCCTTTCCTTCAACCTTGAAGCGTAGGCCAGAAATCTGGCTAAGCCGATCAATCACAAGTCCTAGCAGTTCTACCCTGCCCAATGCCCTGAAATCTGTGTCTATTCTACATCTCCATGCCACAGTCTGGATAAACACAGCTTTGCCATGCATACCCATGCTCTACCCATGATGCACCATCGCCTTGCACCATGAAGCTACCACCCACCTGTCAGTCTTCATCTTCCTTGCCATCCATCATAAATGGTCTTTCAAGAAGGATTTGTGTGAAATGCCTGAGTGTGATTTTAAAAAAATTCATCATCTGCTTCTCTGTCTCATTTCCTGGCCTCGTTTGCTGCCTCCGTCCACAGGTCATGCTCCTCTCTGGCACTGTATTCAATTTAATAAAAACCTGAAGATCCCCAAACATATCAAGCTCACTCGGCCTCTGCAAACCCTGTTCCTTTCGCTAGTAATGCCCTCCCTATGCCCACCCACCCCTTCCCATCTTTAGCTTAGCCTGGAAAACTATGGCTTTGCTTTGTAGCCAGCATTTCCAAGATCAGATTTTTCCTAGTAGACTCCCCAGTGTCTTAATGGATGTTGTCTAAACTTTCCTGACAAACAGAATCATTGCCAAGATTAACTAGTCTCCTGGGATCGGGCCTAAGTGAGCTGCTTGAGGAGCGGCTTGGCGAGATTATTTCTGCAACGTCCAGTTCTGAAACCCACCCCAGCTCAGTGACATTGATGATGCTCTTACCATCGCTAGAGACATCAGTTAGGAATGACAGCGAGGTGCTAGTATCAGAGAGTAGAGCTCACAGAGACTTAAAATAGAAGCTGATTGCTCCGCCTCAGAAGAGAGCATCTAAAGATAGGCGATGCTGGCCTGATACTGCAGATGCAAAGTCATCAGGGATGCAGCTGCACCATCCTGGATGTTCAACTTCCATTCTCAGGACTGTAAAATGTCTGTGGGTCTCTAGACAGCCAACTTCCGTGTCAGCCAAGGAAATGAGAATGAGAAAAAGGATCGAAGGGGACTCTTCCCGGTGCCTTCTCTGCGGACTTCAATTGATGGCACATTGGTCACTCCTCAGGGCGAGAAACAATGTGTTTTGGGCTGAGTTAGATGAGCATCTTTGTGTTTGTGTTTCAAATAATATTAGACTAAGAAAGAATTGGGTGGTAAATATTGAGTAGGTGATTTGCAACTTATTCCACACTCAGCCTGGTTTTAGAAGCTATGCTTTAAGTAAATAATTATCCTAATATGGACATTCATATTTCAATGTAATCTAAGAGACAATGCATTGTTTAGCAAGGGGAGTCACCAACGGGACTTTTAAAACAGCCCATTCCCAATATGAGAAAGGTATAAAAATTTAAACCTCAATGATCTTTTGGGATCATAGCTCTTGCATTTGGCAAAATATGTATTCATGCAGAGACCTCACCTGCTCACTTGTCTATTAGCCACACTGAACTATTAATGTGTAGCGCAATGCACTCTTTATTCTTTGCCTTATGAAGTGGACTATTATCCTCATTTTAAACTCCAAGGCAGAGTGCCAAGTGTCTTATACAGAATCACATCCCTGGAGATTGCATCAACTTCAAGCTCAGGTATGCCTAAGGTGCTGTGTACTCAATAACAGATTTTCTACAAAGCCTAGCCACCCACCTTTAAAATGGATGACGGGTTCTGTCACTGTAAGATAGAGTTTCTATGGTGTCACTCTGTGAGAAGCCACTGTGGCCTGGGTCAAATCTACTAGCTACTCATTAAGTTTTAGCGTATGGGCAAATAAGGAGGTTGCTTGGGTCTTAGTGCTGGAAGGATCTGTATAGGTCACTCAAAATCACTTCTACCTGTTTCTATTGTGAAAACATTTAAATGGGCTGAGCGAAGTGGCTCCAACACACCTGTAAATCATGGAGCCCATGGGAGGCACACCACCCACTGCATCCTAGTGCCCTTCCCCTGCGCTCTTCCTTGCCTTCTCACCCAGATCATTTCAAACTCCAACACGCCTTCCCAACACTGCATTCTCAAGCCCTCTGTGGTTTTCTTAATAACTCCGTGTTTCCCACTTGAATAACTCTTTGAACCTATGTTCTCAATCCGCGGCCCTTATTTGTTATATCAGTCTCACAATGCTAAATTTTAAGCACTTGAAAGAATAAAAAAAAAAAACCAAAAAACTCAAGCATCTAGTTTACTATTTACCTACACTAATCTTTTGGGATGCATTTATGAATGAGCAAATGATCTGCCTGTGTTTTACCATGTCTGTAGTGCTTTTCTTGGCAGGTATCTCTCTAAATTTCAAAATAAAAACTGGGCTCAGCGTTTCATACGGGGACTCTCTGTACTGTGCTGGATTTTATTTGTTTACACATTTGAAGCACCCTCTAGGAGAACATGAGGTCTGCACAAATAGACCTCTTCGTGCCTTTTGTGCCTCCAGAGTGGATCCGCTCCAGTTCGTGACCTGAGCACCAAGTGAGCAGTGCGCGTGTGAGCACGGATTCCCCTACACTCAGAAGACTTCCGTAGCTTCAACCCGCGTTTCCCAGCACCATGAGCATAGCAGAGATAAAATCTCAAGCTGCCATTGCGTTCTTCTAAATAAATAACGGCGAGCCATCTAAGAGCGTGACATTGGCAGGCTCACAATACATCTCGAGAAAAATGGGAGCAGAGTTGTCAAGGAGAGAAGATATGCAGGGAAGAGTGTTTGGAGCTACACCATTAACTAGTCTCACAGTGGCCTGACAGCATCAACGAGCAATTCTCATTGATGCTGGGATGGGTGACTGGCAGCTCTGACTGATCTTAGGAGACTCATCTTGTATCGATCAGACAAGTTCACATGTTTAGGAGATACATTAACTTGAGCAGATCACCCAGTTTTCGGCCAATGTACGATATTCTTGGCTGGAATAATAATATCTCTACACTACGCTAACCACCCAACAGGCTAAAACACACATTCTTACAGAGATGTGAATGCATACAAGCTTTATTTCACAAGTGTGGCCAAGCTTTTGCTTGTATCTGGCTTACTAACAACTCCTTGACCAAGTCATGTCAGAGAGCAGAGTCTCTGAAGTTATGTAACAAAGAATTCAAAGGTGAAGAACTGGAACTGCTTTTACAAACCTCCTGCCAGAGTCTGCACTGAATATTATCTCCCTAAATCCTTTGTCATTACCGTCTAATATATGTTGGGTAAGTATATGATGAAGCAATGCACAGATCTGTGACAGACAGGTGACTGGATGCACTCATGAAGCTAGTTTATGGAGCTTTTAGCAGAGACAAGTCATCAATAATTCAACTGTCTATCATCTTGATGATGCCAGCAAGAAAAACATGTATCCATAGATACCCTCAAGAGATGATCAGTATCTTGGGAAATCAGGAACAAGCACCAATTAGCTTGATCCCTGGTGCCGCTCTGTGGAAGAGATTTTCGGATCCTTCTCAAATCATAAAGTCCTTTCCAAGCCTTGGTCCTCCTGAAGCCCCCACAAGCTTCCTGGGAAACTGGCATGCACACTCATCGCCACTGTATCGAGACCATTCTAAAATCTAGTTTTCTCATTTCTTTCCCACACAAAGCTAGGAAACAGCATAGAGTCTCCTATCTAAATGCAGATTCTTTATTGCAAGGGAAACATTAAGAGCCCCCACCCCACCCATGGCAGAGCTCTGAAACTGTGGTGCAGGTTTCTCTGGCGTTTCAAGGCCACCTTTACTCAGGAAACTGCATGTAGACAGGATTGCAGCAGACAATTGTGAACTGAATCAGAGAACCGTCAAAGCCTCCTCCGTATACCTTGGCTCTAACATAAAGGGCACGTTTGCTTGGTAGTGAGGGAGATTTTATAAAATGTCAGTCTGGGATCCGGAGAGATAACTCAGTTGGTAACGTGCTTTGCTGTGTAAGCATGAAGGCATGAATTCTGTGAGTTCAGAGCCCCAGCATCCCATAGAAAGCAGGCATGACAACATGCCTGGAATCCTAGCCCTGAAGAGGGGGAGACAAGCAGACCTCGACACTTGCTGGCCAGGGAGTCTAGCCAATTGGCAAGCTCTGTGTTCAGTGAGTGTCCTGTCTCAGAAACCAAAGTGGAGAGCAACTAAGGAATACATGTGGCGTAGACTTCTCTTCTCTCCAAGCCTGTACACGTATGTGCATGAGCACGCCCGTGTATGAGCGCTCTCGTGTGAGTGCGCACGCGCACACACCTAGGTGGAAGCATGGGGGTTGTGACACTACTACAGTATATTGTTTCTAAAGGAAATAAACCCACGACTTTTTGATAGGTTCTGCAGGATAATCAAGTGGTAGATATCAGCTGTTGGTACTGTTCACCATGCCAGATTGCCCTGAGGAATATGAAGAATTGGATATGTATTTACTATAAACTAACATCCACTGACGTTTAGTAGCACCGCCCTCTCTGTCCTGAGTACCCCCCGCTTTGTATCACGGGTGGCAATTTTTTCTATGTCCGTAACTGTTCCACGTGCTTTCCAGAGGAAAAGGGGTCCATCTTGCTGAGAGTTGGGTGTGAGGCGCCCTGATTCGACCACAGCCGTTCTCATCCATACCTATCATCCTGCTATAGTTATTTCCCATGTTTCTGCCATGATTATTGAGCACTACCCAAAGCGTCTGACATCGGCTGGTTAAGAAACTTGCCCACACAGCTAGTGGTGGCAGAATCCGGACACAACTCTGTTAGTCTGACCGCAGAGGCAACCACTCAGCCACTGAAACCCCTTTGTCTACACTCCTCGTCACTGATGCTGACTGAGTCCATTTCTCTGGGAACCGAGCCTGTGGGGACATGGACATCAAGACTATAAGGGGGAATTGAAGAGTATTCTAGCTGTGTATCAGAAGGACTGAAAAGAAGAGGTGAAACCCCTGCCATCCCTCTTTTATTTATTTATGTATTTTATGCATATAAGGGCTCTACTTGTGTGTATGCCTGCATGATAGAAGAGGCATCAGATCCCACGATAGACGATTGTGAGCCACCATGTGGGTGGTGGGAATTGAACTCGGGACCCCTGGAAGAGCAGCCAGTGCTCTTAACCCCTGAGCCATCCCTCCGGCTGCTGCCATCCATTGTTTAGCTCGACTGTAAAGTCATTATTTTATAAATATCATCATTTACTGGACTGCTCTCATGTTGAGTGCTCTAGTTCAAAGGACAACTCCGGCTGCCGGAGGAGGTCTCCTCTCCCACTTCTCTTACCACTGGTAAACAGCAACATCTGTCTCCTTTTATGCAGCAGGAGGGACAGCTAGTGTCTTCAATAGATGGTCAGTTTGGGTAAAGTGGAAACCAACAAGACTGTGGATTCCTCCTTTTACAGTCCCTTCCTGGCCTGAGGTGGGAAATCCATACATTAGCAAGTGACTGGCTTAGAAACCCTAGATGGAAATAGCAGAAGAAACACAAGTAAGCGGGTGTCTGGCTGTTTTCTCGGCATGAGCGCAGTTCTCTCCTTCTTTAGGCCATACCCATTGCTCCTCGCTAGGACATCTGACAAGGGGTTCATCCACACTCTCCTCATGCAGATCAAGTTGGAAGAGTGTTTGATCTCACAGAAGAATCACTATTAAATTCTTTTAACAAAAGATATTAAGTCCAGAGAGAGAGAGAGAGAGAGAGAGAGAGAGAGAGAGAGAGAGAATAGTGGGAGTTAGAACAAATTATAGGAGAAACAAAAAACATAAAACAAAAAAGAAGCCAATAAGAGCAAACCCATGTTAATGAGAAGGAGAAAGAGCAGCCGAAATAACACCTTCTTACAGGAGAATTCTTATCCAGGGTGCTGCCTTCAGAAGTTGCTTCCCCAAAGCACAGTATATGGAAGGCAGCCAGGGAACCTCTAACTCATAGGGGAAAGCACAGTGAGAACAGATGTCTTCGGTTGTTTGAGTGCCCTGGAGGGAACTACGGAAGTAATGATGCACACCCGAGAGAGAGAGAGAGAGAGAGAGAGAGAGAGAGAGAGAGAGGATGAAGGAGGGATGGGTGTCCTTTTGGCCACCTGCCTGGCATTACCCAGAGCCACACCTCAACTGTGGCAAGCAAATGAGACTTCCAGAGAGCAGATCCATGGTTTCCCTTGGCCACCGTCTCCAGGGTGGAACTGGTCAGAATGTTTTCCTTCTTACTAATCGATACCCAAGCCAAAAGAATATTCTCCTTCATTCTGTTTTTAAGGAACTAGAGAGCAAGCAGGCCCTTCACTGCCTATACGGACAGGGTTGAGAGGGCCAGCCTTACCTTGTGGTGTGAAGACATCATCCCCCCAAAGAATAGTATCAAGTCCCATTGTCACCTCCTGGCTCACACACTGGCCTTTAGAAATTAGTCCACTTTGGCTAAGCAGATTTTAAAGTTGTGCCAATAAGATAGTGTTTCTTGCAGTTAAAAACATGTTAAAGCAAAAACCTTAGGAAACCTTCATCCTTTGGTACAAAGAGAGAGAGATGAGGGGCAACCACAGGCCCAAATCCCTCAGCGCAGAAAGGCAACCAAACAGCCAGGCCAACAGATGAGCACAAGATGCAGCCAGACTCACTTCTAGATCCTCCTCCTAGAGCCATTCTTTGGCAGAGTAAGTATATTATTGTTACTACTACAGAGGATGCTGATGTGAACAGCTCAGTGTGATTTGTTAGGATCATATTGAGGATGGTCACAGAGTACAGACCTCCTTCCTCATCTGCAAAGATTCCCTCACCCTCAGAAGCCACGAGAATGCTCTACACTACCTGGTGAGAGGAGGGGCCTACAGATGCAGTTAGGTTTCTAACCAGCTTGAAGCATTCCTGGTAAGATAAGGAATGAGGCGAGGTAAGCCTTGTTTTGTCACAGCATAGCTTCTCATGTCAGCCCTAAGACAAGGAAAAGGATATAAATTATCATTGTTCATTGATAAGCAACTATATAGAAACTATGAAGGAATCTGCTGGGCCCGGTGGCACAAGTCTGGAACTCTAGCTATTTGATAGGCAGTGAAAGGCAGAGGCAGGAGAATGGCAAGAACTGCGTGGGTTACAAGGTGAGTTCGAGGCCAGCTTGGACACCTTAGTGAGACCCTGCCTAAAAAGAAGGTGTAAATGGGGTGCTAGACATTTTGCTCATGGGTAGAGTGATTGCCTGGCTTGCGCAAAATCTCATGTTCCATACCAATGTAGTGTACACACCATCTTCACAACGGACACAAAATTAATAAAGGAAAGCAAATATCTTCCTACATGTGAACAATTAATGAATGAACAATTATTGCAAAACTTTTTTAAAGTTCTTGTTATAATTAATAACCATAAAATGAAACACATGGGTATAAATTTAACAAAGAATATACATTTTTAAAATGGAAACTAAAAATATTTGATAATCATATTGTGCTGGCTAGTCTTAGGACAGCTTGAAACACAAACTAGAGCTATCTGAAAGGAGGAATTTTAATTGTGAAAATAATTCCATAAGATCTGGACATAAGGGATTTTCTTATATTGGATTGATATGGGAGGGCCACACCCATTGTGGGTAAAGTCTTCCCTGAGCTGGTGGTCCTAGGGTCTACAAGAAAGCAGGCTGAGCAGGCCATGAGGAGCAAGCCAGTAAGGAGCACCCCCTCATGGCTTCTGCATCAGTTCCTGCCTCTAGGTTCCTTCCCTGTTAGTTCCTGTCCTGACTTCCTTCCATGATGAACAGCGATATGGAAAAGTAAGCCAAATAAACCCTTTCCTCCCCCAACTCACTTTTCAGTCACAGTATCTATCACAGCAGCAGTAACCCTCACTAAGACAAGTTGGTACCGGCATAGTGGAATATTGCTGTAACAGACCTGGCTGTATTTTTGGGGAGGATTGCAGAAGGACTTTGAAACTTGGGCCTAGAAAAGCCTTTGAGCACTGAGAACTCGGGGGGGGGGGGGGGGATGTTCCCTAGAGGTTAGAGATAAGAATGGATCATGAAGTTTCAGAGGGAAGTTTGAAGACTCTATGGGGGGCGGGGGAGGGGGTGTTTACTGTTTTGATTTAAGGTTCTTTAAGGTTCTGTGGTGTCTGGTTAGGTGGCCTGAGAATCAGTTGTAATTAACAAGAGACCAGAGCTACTAAATCGAAACCTTTGTTTTGTTTGGATACCTGATGCTGGTTAGCTGAAGATAAGAAATTAGCAGCAAATAAAAAGAGACCAGCATCACTGAAGTGAAGTCTCCTGGGAAGTGCTTCCTCTGAGTAAACACACAGAAGCTGTGCTCCAGAGGTGACCAAGGTTATACCGCATACTGGTATAACCAGTCACCCAGGTGGGACTGGTGTTGAAGGCATGAAGGGGTCATGGTGGACAGCTGAGGCTTGGCCCTATGAGAAGAGAGGAGAGGCATTAGGTGAAGGAGCAGCCTAAGTGGTGGTTGAAGGCCCAGGACTGAAGGGGTCATGCAGAGATGTTGAATCTTGGCACCATGAAGAGAGCCTATGAGAGGCTATTGGTGGAAGTGTACCCCAGTTGCAGCAGACGACCCCAGCATTTTGTAGACGCCAATACCATGGGATGACTGCCAAGAACAGCAGCAGACATGGAGTGGAGCCAGCCGAAACCTAAAATGTAACATGAAGGGGCCTGCTTGTTGGGGTTTCTGTCCTGCCCAGTTCCCCACAGCTGGCAAGCCCCAAGGAAAATCACACAGAGATCTCCATAAGTTATAAAGCGCATTGGCCCATTAGCTCAGGCTACTTATTAGCTCTTGTAGCTTATATTAACCTATTATTCTTATCTATGTTGGCCACATGGCTCGGTACCTTTCTCAGCGAGGTAGCTCACATCTTGCTCCTTCGGTGGTCTGGGCAGAACTACAGAGGGAGCTTCCTGTTTCCCAGAATACTCCTGTTCTCATTGCCCAACCTCTACTTCCTGTCTGGTTGACCCACCTATACTTCCTGCCTGGCCAATCAGCGTTTATTTAAAACATGATTGACAGAATACAGACAATTCTCCCGCACCACTAAAAGACAAGCTGTGTGTGTTATAGAGGGTGCACAGAGCTGTAGACGTGGCTCAGGCTCCTTGGAGGAGCCCAGAAGATCGTGAATGAACCCCCAGGTAATGAGTTAGTTAAACTGTTGGAGTTTGGTTTTCCATGGTTCAGACTGCGACTGTGCCCTGGTTCTTCCCTCTTTAATTTTAATTTTTTTTTTTTTTACAGGAGCCCACAACTGGAAGACTTTGAACTTTTAAAATAGGAAATTTGGGGTTGTTTTTTTTTTTTTTAGAGAAATTGAAATTTAAATGAGTTTGAATCTGTAAAGACTGTAGGACTTCTAAAGTTATTTATGTTTTCAATGTGAGATCTTAGGGAGGAATAAAAAAAGGAAAGGTGTGGCTTCATTGTACTGTTTCTGTGTGGTTCCATCCCTTGGCTGGTGGTCCTGGGTTCTATAAGAGAGCAGGCTGGGCAAGCCATGGGAAGTGATCCAGTAAGCAGCACTCTCCATGGCCCCTGCTCCAGGTGTCTGCTGTTTGAGTTCCCGCCCTGACTTCCTTCAGTGATTCACAGTGCTGTGGAAGTGTAGGCCAAATAAGCCCTTCCTTCCCCAGCTTGCTCTTGGCCATGGCGTTTCATCTCAGTAGCAGTAACCGTACCTATAACACATGTCAAACATGAATAGGGAGAATCTGTATTCATGTGTGGGAACAGAATGCTGCCAAATATGTCGATTCTTCCTCACTGGCTCTGTAGACTTAACACAGAGAGGCCAGCCCCTGCAGATGTAGCTCAGTTAGGATGGCGCTGGCCTAGCATGCATGAAGGAAGCCCTGAGTTCAACCTCTGGCACCTAACAGACCAGTCATGGTGACACATGCCTGTAATCTCCACACTGAGAGAGTGAAGGAGATCGGTGGTTTCCACTCAGCTTTGACTGCACAAGGGGTTGAAGTTGGATGGGATCCTTGAGACCCTGTCTCAAAAGCAAAAAATTCCAACAAAAACTTCAGTGAACCGTAGGTGTTAACTAACTAGTGCCAAATACTACATGGAAAGGCAAAAAAATTCATGAGATTATGATTAAAATGAAGGTTGCTAATTAACGGCCTTTAAAATAGTTAATCTTTTTTTTAATTTATTTATTTATTAAAGATTTCTGCCTCCTCCCCGCCACCGCCTCCCATTTCCCTCCCCATCCCCCAATCAAGTCCCCCTCCCTCGTCAGCTTGAAGAGCAGTCAGGGTTCCCTGACCTGTGGGAAGTCCAAGGACCACCCAAAATAGAGTTAATCTTGTCTTAGCAGAGAGGGCACACATAGTCTCACCATAGGCACCCTTAAAGTAGAAGAGAAAGACAGAAACATCGGTGTCGAAGTAAGCAGAGTGATGTGAGAAAGATCCTACTGGACATGGCGAGCTTTGAAGATGGAGGGAGGAGGTCCAATCCACAGAACGTGCTGACCCCAGTGGCTGAGAAAGGCAAGGACAACAAAACTTTGATTCTAGAATTCCAGTGCAAGACAGCCTTGCCCACTCCTTAATTTTACACTCAAACATGCCAACTGCCGTGATGCCATGTAGCCAGAGGTGCCCACTGCAGGGCTGGCACTGTGTTTTGGGGGCTTTCAGCACTAAAACCCGTGGCTGAATAAACCTCCTGCCTTTATGAAATGCCCATCCTCAGCTGCTTTGTCCTAATGCAAACCAAACTGATAAAAATGGCTTGTCTACATTGTCTCTTCCTTAGAGAATGCAAGCCGGGGTGTGGGCACAGGAGCCAAGGCTGCCTTTGATTCAGACCTGGGTGGTCCTGCCTCAGCTCTTAGACCCACTCACTAGAAGCTGAGTAAAGAAACATTTAAGACTCAATTACCATCTTCAAAAAGATTCCCTATACAGACAACAGAACAAAGTGTTATTTTGGTCTAATTGGTCCAGCCAGCTGTGTTTGATACTTCCTTTATTTAATATGTAGGGCTCCTCTGAGGATAAACATGGAGGGGACAGGGTTAGCCGCCAGCTCAGTCTCAGAGGTTGACTGGAAGGACTTTCGATCAGCGAGCGAGTCAGGCCCTCTGAGTCCTGTTTGAAATGCTGTTTTTGTTGATTGCGTGTTTGCTTTCATAACTAATTAACTGTCGATAATGCTTTTGTTGTTTTTTTATAATTAATTAGCAAACACCGGGGGCAGAGGGCAGCTTTTCATAGATCGCACAAGCACAGGAAGATAAGAAGCCGGCAGTGTTACTGGAGGGCGCGTTCACGGATTACAGGGTTGCTCACACGAGAATTACACACTAATTCAACTACAATAAAAATTACACTTGAAGAGCTTATTATATACTATTCCTTCCCCTTCTGAGGGATGTCTGAGCAGAAGCCTAGCATGGTTACCATGACAACTATAAAGCAAAATTGGCAGTAACTTTATGAATTGCAAATTCCTCTAAGGGTGTTGGGGATTTTTTTTTCTTCCTTCCATTTTTAACCATCTCATATGCATTATCCCAGCAATATGTTAAACAAAATTTGGGGGAACTCAGCAATTACTTGGAAACAAGCTGTGTTTTAAAGCCTCAAATTCCATTTTTCTAACGAGAACATGTGAAGATAGGGAACTCCCAGCTTACCTGGTTTGAAATTGTTCCATGATTTTAACTGAGCTCTTCACACACTGCCCATCTTCACCTTTTCTGAAGAGGGTCCAGGTTCTCTGACAAAGGGACTCACCACCTTCCTTCCCATCATCGCTTCTAGAATTTCTCCGAGAATGGCGTAAGGGGACAGTCTCAGTTAAAACAAAAACAAGTGATTCTCACAATCTGTCTCTCCCTCCAAGTACGTTCAGCTGCAGTCTGCACCAAAACTTTCACCCAAAATGGCCAACCTTCTTGTTTCCTCCCTTAGTCCCATCACATGGATTCAGGGAAGCATGACAACGGGAAATACATGGCACCCACCAAGCTTGCCTTGCTTGAGCGTTCAGACACTTGCAAAGATAACCAAACACACGCTGTTCCACAGAGCATGGGGGTCTCTTCATTGTAAACACTTACAGGGTTACCCATAAAATCATGCCACCTTATCCCTCTGTGACTTTAAGCCCCTTATGAGTAATGAGTTTAAATTTTTGCCTTGTCCATTTCATGAGAGCATTACAAAACTCTTGTGAGGCAATGTGTTGGATACTGCCATGTCCCATAAAAGATTTCAACCCAGAATTCTGATTTTTTTAGTTTGATACAACTACTAATAAAAATTGAAACATAAATAGCCTTTATTTTCTGAGTCTTGTACCAAAAAGAAAAGCAATAGTTTGCTGATAGATAGCTCAGGTCCTGGGCAACACACTGAAATACAGCTGGGGACAATATGAATGGAATCGTAGCTGTGACAAAAGACCTAACTGGCTGCCTCTCCAATTGGAGAGAACAATCTGTTTGTGAAGAGTGGCACAGGAAATGACTTTGTGAAGCACATCTCTGAGAGAAGTGTCCTTCTGGGCCTGAGCACAGGGCATTGCGCCATCTTGTGAAAACTAGGAATAGACTGCTGTGCTCTTTTCTGCCCTGTTTCCTAGCAACCCCTGTGGTCAGAAGGACAGGAGCTGTCTCCTCCCTTAAACAGCGGTCTTCAGAAAGGATGCAAGTGCCACACGACCATCAGATGGACTCAATTATATTAAACAAGGTAATCAGAGGAATCGAAGAAGCTTCAAGGGAGAGGCGCTTGCATTGCTCTGAAGACTTTCAGGTCGTAACTTCCTTCTTTCGTATCTTTACTCCAAAAACACTTACAAAAGGAGACTGTTTTCTGCCCCAGTAAGTAAAGGCAAGGGCCCCACATGGTGTCTCCTTCATGAAGACCTTTCCAACTTATTGGGAAGAGACCACACAGGCCCTTCCTCACCCTCATATGGTTATGGGATAGCAAAGACGAAGCCGAGAGGGGAGAAGGAAGTGGGGAGTGGTGTGGGAGTTGTGTGGTGAGGGACATCCTGCGCGGTAGAAGGAAGGTAGGGGTCCTGCAGAGGAGAGGGCATACGGAACGCCCTGCAAGATGAAACCCCAATGCTGCTGAACAGCCCATAGGTGGGGCACTTGAGGTCAAAGACAGGGAACAAATGCCATGGGCTCTTCCGAAGTGCACCCTGGTCCAACTTGACAGTCCACACAGCAGTGAGAAGGCCCTCATTTCTTTTCCTTTTTAATAACGAGAAGGAATGATATTATCAGGTGTGGGTTTCGGAAGGACCCAGCAGGACCAGCAGACCCTTTCGAAAGAACTATAAAGGGTCAGTCATGTCACTGACGTGTCCCCAGGACATCTTGCTCTCTCCAGCCAGACCGAAACCCAATGGCCCAGTAGACGTGAGACACTTGGCGGAGCTGTAGAAAGGAAGTTAGAATTTGCTGTCCTCCATAACTTCCTGATGAGCAAGGAAAGATTGGAAAGCTGTCGGCATGCGCTCAGAAGGTGAGCGCACAGATTGTAAAGCATTTCCACCTCTCCAGCTTGGCAGCGATACAAAAATGCGGTCGATTCCCTTCACTCCAAGTAACTTGCAGCAGATGCTGATACCCCTAGACTCCTCCCCAGCTACAGTTCCCAACACCGTTTCTTTCCAGAGGTCAGGCATATGGAGCTCATTAAATTCCACACTGCAACATCCGAACCGTGTGAAACTTTTTGTTTGCAGTGCAGTTTAATGTTGAGTTTGATTTACAGAGGACCTCGTGTTCTCGGTCCCGGGATGAAAGCCCTGTTTGGCCATAAGCTCAAAGCCTGGTTTGGGAAAATGGATTTGAAAATCCCAGTTTATGCTAAGAACTGTAAAGGTGGGAGAGTGCCTCATCTTTAAAGGGGTCTACTCCAGCTTCATTTCTCATGCAGGAGAGAAAACCAAATGGCAGAGGCAGGGCCTACAGCCTGGGTCTTCTCGTCCTTGGCCCAGCAGTAGCGCCACCCTTGAATCCCTGTAGATGAACATTTCTCATCCAAGGTGAAATTCATTTCAAAATGAAAACAGCCACCCATTTTCCATGCACTGGTTCCTTCATATCCTACTCTAGAAATAAGAACATTAAGGCCTTTGTTTTAAAATGACTTGCCCCTGTTTGCTACAAAATTATACATGTGGAATGTAGTTGCAGTATCAAGCCTAAGAATCATGTGACTTAGAAAAGCCTTGGCTTCTTCAACTGTGAAATGGGTATGAGGGTTCTGAAAGTTGGACGGTTTATTTACTTAAACTTCAAGAGGAAATGCTGAAATGACAGAGGCTGTTGTATTTTGGGGAAGCGGGAGGCTACACTCTGCCTAACAGACTCCGCAAACACTCGCTCTCCCAGCACGGCGTGACACCTCGAGCCCATGAGCAAAATTAAACATTTCCTCCTCTTGTGCTTACTATCTCAGGTGCTAGCTCATGGGGGGGGGGGGGGAGCGGACGGACTACCTCTCTCTCTCTCTCTCTCTCTCTCTCTCTCTCTCCCTCTCTTTAAAATGATGCCAGATTCTAAACAACAGACATTTGACATTGCTGAGGACGCTTAAAACTCTGTTTCCTGAAGAGCATGAAGAAAGTCATTCACCAAGGAACCAAACAAAGCCTGGACCCAGGGTAAGAAGATGCTGAACAAGGGTGTAGATGACTCCAGGGCAGCCAGCAATGGGGAGGTAGAATCCTCTAATTCTCTGGAAATCTTTGGACTCGCTGTCCAAAACAATTGCATGTTGTATTCGCACATGCAGGAAGGATTGCTGCACTTCTTGAATGATTAATGTCCCTTCTGTAGGGAGGACACAATGAAAGAAAAACCTCTGTGAACTTCATGCACTCCTGACCTTGACCCAAAGGCAGCGTCTGGAAAGCAAAGGATATCTGAGCCATTCAACATGGTCCTTATTCAGGATAAACTATCGCCTACCTCACCCTTTTCCACCACACACACACACACTCACACCATACGCATACACACACACACACACACCATACACACACACACACCATACACACACACACACCATACACACACACACACCATACACACACACACCATACACACACACACACCATACACACACACACACACCATACACACACACACCATACACACACACACACCATACACACACACACCATACACACACTCACACCATACACACACACACACACACACCATACACACACACACCATACACACACACACACACCATACACACACACACCATACACACACTCACACCATACACACACACACACACACACCATACACACACACACCATACACACACACACCATACACACATACACACCATACACACACATATCATACACACACAACACATGTACACAACACAAACACACACATACGTAAACGCACACACAAACACATACACAAGACACACACTTGTGCGTGCACGTGAGCACATACACAAAACCACCGAAGGTAGACCAGCTGCCTCCTGTGCTCTGCCAGCAACTTTCAGAGCACAGGGTCAATATCATGCCTGCAACTTGCTCCTCGAGATCTCATTCTTCACGCTGTTATCACCATAACCCTATCATCACACTGCTTGTTAATCATGATTAAAACAATAAACAAAGGGAGAACTCTTTCCCTGGTGAGCGTGAAGAATTGCAGAAGAGCACATTTTGTTTGGGCCCCACACCGTGTAATGTTATATGCTATTAGGAACAATATTAGAGGATGTTTTACTACCTGATACAATTTCTTTATAATTGTGCTATCTGCTCCCTTCAGATTCCAATCTCATCCTGAAGGTCCAACCAAGTAATCCAGAGGGAGTTTATAGCTCTTGTCTGCAATTTATGGGAAAAAAAAGTCTTTCTCCTTGGTGATATAACCCTGGGGCGAGAATGTAAAACCAAGCAGGAAGGGCAGGGCATGCTTTGCCTACTAGACATTAAAAGGAAGAGCATACGGAATGTGAGCCTTGCTGCCAGAGTGACTAGCAAGGAGGGGAAACCTAGAGGCTCATATGGAAATAATGTCATACGCTGGGAAGGCTCCCACTAGAAAGCCAAGTCACTCAATGGGCTGGCTTAGAAAAGAGTCTGAAAATAGACAGGATTTCTCTTGTCCTCTCTCTGGCTGGGTCTGTCGATTATTTCCCCACCCAGCAAGAACATCTGCAGCATTCTTACAAAGTATTCTATCCACACCCACTGGCTAGCACCTCATTCTCAGGTACCCTAAAAGTGCCATCTCTCACCCGGGTTTAGGTCCTTCTCCTTCCTATAGTTTGGGAGGAGGGGGCTGTCAGTCTCCTTTAGTAATTTGTCTGTCTTTCCTTTTCTCTTTCTTCCTGTCTCATCCATTGTGTTGCCTCTGGCTCATGAACCGGGTTAATGACAGACAAGGGCAAGGTTTATTAACTAGTGATCCTATGAGGATGTCCTTTGTGATGTACAGATACTGGCTCTGACGTGTTCTTGTACTTTTGGGGGTTTCCTAAAGAGATATTCGTCTACCTACTCCAGTTTGTTCTGTACCTGCAACCCTCACACCCATGGTCCGAATTGGTCCCACAAATGGACTTCTGGACTTAGAAGACTCCATACAGCCTCCTTCGCAAACTCTGGCCGCAAGTCTTGTAAGGCAGCACCTCTCAGCATCTCTCAGACTTGCCAGTGTCCTCATCAGTCATGTGCTCCACAGGAGACACATCCATGTCACCCTCTCTCCCAGGAAAAGATGGACGGAAGCCTGAAGCCTCTCACGGCCATCAAAAGTAACTACAGACTTCCAGGCCTTTCCAGGCAACAGCCAGGCTTCTTTCTCTGCTACCTTCTCCTAGTCCCAGCAGCACTGGGCCACATCAGGCTCTGAAATGCAGTCTTCTGAGTCAATATGAGCCCTGACTTTAGTGCACTCAAGACTAAGGCAGCAAGCATGCTCTCTGTGAGTGGGCCATGCCTGACCCTTCCTCTCCCACTGCCTTCCTGGCATAGCTGGTATCTCTGCAGGATACAGACAATTTTTTCTTTCAAGTATTCAAACTTTCTACTCGGTGAAAAATCTTATGACTAACATCCTTTTTCTCATCATCTTAGACAATTTAGAGACATAAATGTATGACTTCACACCAATACTTTAATATGGGTGTTTTTGCTTCATTAGAATATATACTTCTCACATATAGAAGCTGATACCCATAAACAGCATTTCTATTACACTCAAGTCCAAGATTATCTCTTTATCTAGATTCTGTGACTCTTCTAATGAATTGTGTGATCCTTCAAATCTTGCCAATGACACACAATGCTTTTTAGATTCATAAATTCTTATGAAGGCATAGTTTATTGGATGATGGGATAGATGATAGATAAGTAGATAGACAGAGATAGATTTGTGGTCTAATTATTGTAAATGCTACATGGTGACCTTGAGAAATATCATTTAACCTATCAGTCTCTCGATTGTCTCATTCACAAACAGACACAACAGTCACAAGGCCTGCTGCAAGACGTGGATGAATCCCCCTAGGAGCTCTAAACTCTACACTGCAGGGAGCTGTTCAAGAGATGGGGCCGGGTCCACAGCTCTGCCAGTGCCTTGAACATCTTCCACGTGGCTCCATGGTACTACGTGCAGAACACACACTGGAGGATGCCTCCTGGTTTCCTGCAGGCAGGAGAATCAAGATAGCTTTGTAACCGTCCAAATCTCTGTGCCACAGCCACCAAAGTAGATAATGACTACACCATAGGGCTGTGGTGAGAATTAAACCTCTTAATGTAGTGCCGTGCCTGCTTCAGAGATGGCAGTACTCGGCATATACAATGGAGTACCGTGCCTACTACAGAGACGGCAGTATACAATGGAGTATCGTGCCTACTACAGAGTCAGAAGTACTCCACATATACAATGGAGTACCATGCATACTAGAGAGTCAGCAGTACTCCGCATATACAATGGAGTACCATGCCTACTACAGAGACGGCAGTACTTACTCAGCATATACAATGTAGTACCGTGCCTACTACAGAGACGGCAGTACTTACTCAGCATATACGATGTAGTAACGTGCCTACTACAGAGTCAGAAGTACTCCACATATACAATGGAGTACCATGCATACTAGAGTCAGCAGTACTCGGCATATTCAATGGAATACCATGTCTACTACAGAGTCAGAAGTACTCCACATATACAATGGAGTACCATGCATACTAGAGAGTCAGCAGTACTCCGCATATACAATGGAGTACCGTGCCTACTACAGAGACGGCAGTACTTACTCAGCATATACGATGTAGTACCGTGCCTACTACAGAGATGGCAGTACTCAGCGTATACGATGATTAGATTCATCAGTGTGTTGTGGGAACTCCTTCAGCCAATAGCCTTTAAGATTGGGCATGGTCTCATGCACTGTAAGTGCAGATAAAAAGCAAGCTGGGCCCTCTTTGCTGCTGGATTCAGTTCCAGTTCCCAGCACACACAGAGGACTGCAGATTGCTACCTTACTGTGAGTTTATCCCCAGATAAATAAACCTTTGTTATACTGCATTCTGGGCTATTTTGTGGAACTCTTTGGTGTGACTACACTAGTGCCCTCTGTAAGTTCCTGATGTAAAATATCATGGTGCCTCTTCAGTGCCTGGGTTCAGTCATTTTTGAAGAAGCTTAGTTGCTATAGTTACCTCCAAAAGGCACAACATTGGAAAAGATGTTGGAAGATGGGGATGAATGGCAAACACTTTGGTGGATAACACAGGGCAACTTCAGCAGTGGAGACATTTTAATACATGTGAGCAGTTTCCCTTAGAAACCACTCACAATTTGCCAAAATGGAAATGAACTCCAGAAGTGGACTCTTGGGACCCCTACACGTGGCCCCCATACTAGACCCAGAACCAAGACCTCAGGGACAGTATTTTTGACCCTGACCTAACACCGGAGCATCTCGGTGCCTCCTGCCCGGGGTTTGACAGAAAGATGTTAGCTGCCAGACAGAATTCATCAGATGCTAGTACTTCCGTTGTAGAAGGAAGAACAGGTGGCCCAGCAACTGAGTTTGGGTAGAGCTAAGAAATGCATACCATTTGGTATTCTCCACCGAACAATAATGGGCAATTCTTGCTGAATCCAGTAGCAGCCATTGCTGTGTATTCTGGAGGCGGGGAGAGGTCCCCACTTCCTCTCAAACCCTTCACTGGAGTGAATAGCACTGACGGCCCAGGATAAACTCTCTTCACTGTTCTCATGAATGGGTTTTCATCTGTCAGTATCAGTCACAGCTCCAGCAGCTCAGAAAACCAAGGAAAACTAGCCTGATCCTGCTTCCCACCCAACCCAATCACAGCCGGAACCCTAAGAAGCCAGGCCCACCAGGGTATTGCAGACTTAGTCCTACTGAATCAAAAAGGCTCTTCCTGCCTGGTCATTTTCCCAGACACCCCAGGGAGCAGGCCTGCTTGTTCTTATTTGAAATTCTAACTAGAAGGAAGTCACCCCTGAAAATACCAGGTGCCCCAATTTTCTATACATGATGGTTCAGCACCACCTAGGGGACATAGTCATTCATTTCTTGATTTTTTTTCTCTGAAGTTCCCGGTAAAATTTCTCAGTACTCCCAATCCACACCCTATGAGAAAGCCATGTTTTTCAGACTTTAGCCTGACTTCAGTGGGAAACCCTAGTCAGTTAGCTTACTGCACAGAGATCATTGCTGAGGGCTGCGGTTTATATCCGCAGCTCACCGGAGGGAATTTCCTTTCCCATTATAAGAACCACCAGTTGTTAGGCATCTCCTGTAGAGGACAGTATATAAATGTACTTATAGTATACATACCAGTCCTTCAGATTGGCTCTTGGCACCCCCAGTTTGCGGATGAAAAAACGTAAGGCTTTGGAGAGTTAAGAGATTTTCCCTGGCCCCAAGCCATGGCAAATTTACTGTCTTCACTATGAAATGATCTATATAGGTCTATATTCTATTATAGATTGATCATGCTTATCTGCGGGCTGCTCACTTAGGTGACTTATTATCCTCCAAAGACGTCACCCCAAAACCTGTGGAGCCATTCCAACAGCAAATACTCAAAACACACGCCTGGGGGAGGACCCTGCGCCCAGGGAAGGGCACTACTGTGGGAGCCGTGCCTGGAGGAGCAGAGTGTCGTCTCTTTATTTCAGAAGCATGTTACAGGCTAATTGAAAATACGATGCAATTCCATGATGCGGAGCAGGATCATTTGGCAGTCCTTGACGACTGTTATCAGCAGGAACGCTGGGAAATACTGGCACGGTGCTGCTGCGAGTTTGAGATCGGGGGAGGAGGTCAGGACTTGGCTCTGCTTTCTTCCCTAAGCATCCTCTCTTAAGGAAACCACTTAGAGCCCTCATCAATATTCCTAGTCTATAGACTGAATATAAAAACTTATCAGTTAGCATCCAACAAGTGTGGCAAAAAATAAAGGAGATCACGGTGTAAAAGGCGAGTGCAACCCTGGCCCCCATCATACGCACCGGATAGAGGGCCGGGCTGCTCCTGAACCGAATCACTCAGTTCTCATTGGCCATTGCCCTACATGACTTTCTCCTGTTTCTACAAGGGAAATTCATGGTGAATGGATTTGGCCACAGAAAATACGCTGTGGTAACATATACTTCATTAAAAAGTAAACAACAAAGTTCCTTGGGAAAGGAGATGATAAAAGATTAAAAATTTCTGGATCAAGAAAACCCTCTAGAGATGAGAAACCAAACATTAAAAGTTTGACATTCAAGAGATCAAATTTCTAGGACAGAAAGAACACAGACACGGATATAATATGTAAACACAGTCCAAGTAACCATCAACAGATCAAGATATAGCCCAAACATTCTACATACATACACTAAAATATTAATGTGCTTTAGAAAGGAAATTCCAACATATCAGGAAGAAAAGGGGAAAGTGTTCCGTGAGTCTGCTTTTGAGAGCAGTTAAATTAAAGAGGTTTGGGAGTGTGGCTCAGCGGTAGAACATCAGTCTGCAAGCATGAGGTCCTAGGCCAGTACTGAAAACAAAATAACAGTAAATATAAAAAGCAAATTGGGGCTTGTCCCTTCCCATGCCACCAGCTAGGTCCCATCCTTCCCAGCACATAGTCCCACTAGGCTCCTTCAAGACTTCTGGCACATAGTCCCACTAGGCTCCTTCAAGACTTCTACACGGTCAACTTGGCCCATCCTTCCTATCCTATGGACTCTCCTGGCCCTTCTAGGACTTCAGGGAATCCTGCTCCTTCCTACCCCAGCATAGATCAGTTGGGCTCCCTAAGAGTTGACTGTGTAGCTAGGTCTGCTGCCGCTGACCCCAAAGGTCTGCCAGTCCCTCTGGGTCATTCCTTCTTTGCATTGCTAGGTAAGCCTGACTCCTCCCTTCTCCATAGCTACTTTTCTTCTTTGGGACCCCCACAGCAACTATCAACTAGTCTCTGCTCCTTCCTACTACCTGGAGACAGTTCATCTCCTCTTTGATTTCTGACCCTTGGATATACATCATTCTACCTCACAATACAATCCTCCAAGATCCTCCCAGACGACACGTCCAAGTTCCAGACGGACCAGCTCTTCCTCTAGGCTCTCCTATCGCCATCCCTCAGACTAGGCCTACTCAATCCTGCCCTATAAATTGTCTGTCTCCTTGGCATCTCATTCCCCAGTGCTTCTAAGTAGTCCTCGACTCTCTTCACCTCACAGGCTTCCTTACACACCCAGTTTCCCAGCCCTGTCCCCAACTGCTAGTTGCTTATTCAAGGTAGAAGGACCAGACTTGGGGCCGCAGCAGAGGATAGCAGCAGACGAGCACACGATGTGGTGGCTCGTGGAAAGTGTCCATTCCTGCAGACAGTAGCAAAAACTAGAGATGAAATCTTCAGCCCTCAACACCAACTCCACAAAAGAAAACAACCTTCTTATAACTTATTCCTGTCCTGAACATTGTTCATGCCTACACTGAAAAAAAGAAAAGGAAGGAAGGAAGGAAGGAAGGATTGAACAAACAAAAGAGAGGGGCAACAAACTATTTCAGATACACATACCTCAGTGCAGAAATAAAAGTGAATATATAAAAAAAACAAACAAGATAATACAGCCCCTCCAAAATGACTAATCTCAAAGTAATGAACCCCAATAAGAATGATCTAGAAGACCATCCAGACAAATACTTCAAATAACTCAAAGAAGGTAAGAATATCCTCCGAGACAAACACAAAGAACTAAATTAAATCCATTAAAGATCTGAAAATAGAATTCAATAAGTAAATAGAATTGATGAAGAAAGCCAAACTTAATGCTGGACAAGAAAAAGTCAACAAGCCAAAGAGAAACCTTGGTGGAAAACATCACATACGGAATGGATCACATCAAAAATAGAGTCAAGGATGGAAGACAAAGCAGAGGAATTACATCACTGAAGGTCAGAGAAACGTTTTAAAAACTATGAACAGAACATGGGAGAACTTTGACATCCAACCTTTAAATTATGGACACAGTAGCAGGAAGACTATCACAGTGAGGACATAGAAAACATTTTCAATAAAACCATAGGAAAACATTTCTTGAACCTAGAGAATAGGCATAAGGAGGCTCCAGAAGGACAGGTGGACAGGACCAGAAAAGTAACGCTCCACAGATATCAAAATAGTCAAAGACACAGGCTAGAGAGAAGGAATCGAAAGCAGAGAGAAAGACCATGGCCCTTATATAGGCAGGCCAATCAGAATAGACGGTTCTGGAAAGGTATATTCTAAGTTCTGAAAGACCCCAACTCTCAGGCTAGACTGCAGTCTACCAGCAAGACTATCTAATAAAGCTGGGCGGTGGTGGCATATGGCTTTAGCACTCAGGGAGGCAGAGGAATGCAGATCTCTGTGAGTTTGAGGATAGCCAGATATACTGAGAAACACGGTCTTAAAAAGCAAAACAACAAACAAAAACAACAAAAAACCCCTATCTATTAAGGTTAGAGGAGAAATAATAACTTTATATGATAAAAAATAGATTAAATAATTTATGGCCACTAAGGCAGCTCTAAGGAGGTAACTGGAAGAGATATTCCGACTCAAGGAGAAGGGTAAGCTCATCCAAGAGGTCACAGGCAGTAAGTGATGCCAGATGGTTAATTACATGAGGCCTTTTTTTTTTTTTTTTTTGGTTTTCAGGACGGGGTTTCTCTGTAGCTCAGGCTGGCCTCAAATCCAGAGATCCACCTGCCTCTGCCTCCCGAGTGCTGGGATTAAAGGCTTGTGCTACAACTGCCCAGCCTATCTTTCAATAATAACTTTTGATATCAATAAAATCAATTTCTCAGTGAAAAGCAGGCTAGCAGACTGAATTAGAAAATAGTGTCCATCTACATGATGCCCCCAAGAAACATACCAGTGCTCAATGACAGACACACCTTAGGGCAAAGAATGAAAAAAAGTATTCCAAGCAGAGAGAACTAAAACCAAGTAGGTAAAATAGATTTCAAACCAAAACTTATCTGAATAAAAAAGAAAGTCACCTCATACTCATGAAAGGAAAAATTCACCAAGACAATATTGCATTACTTTTTAATTTTTCCTTTTATTGAAAATATTCTTTATACTTCTAAGCATCTATGCACCAAACACAAATGTACCTAACTTCATAGAAGGTATATTAGATCTAAAACTAGAGATTAACTCCCACACAGTGAGAGAAGGTGTCTTCAGTACTCTACATTCTATCTGACCAAGGAAACAGAGCTAGATATTAATACCAGAAAGAAAAAAAAAAAACAGAGAGTACACAAACTCATGGAAACCAAACAACATACTACTGAAGGATAATTAGATCAAGAAGGTGATCAAGGAGGAAATTTAAAAATTCCTAGACTTGAATGAAAATGTAGAAACAATATACAGAAGTCCAGAGGACACAAAGAAGGCAGCCCTAAGAGGAAAGTTTATGGTGACGCGTGCATATGTCAAAAGAACTGAGATAGCTCCAGTTAATAATGTCATGAGGCACTGGACAGCTTCGGGTAAACAAGGACATCATCTTGATACAATAGCTGGGAACAGATCATCAAAAATGCGACTGAAAATAATGAAATGAAAATGAAAAAAATACAAAGAAGCAATGATGATTAGCTCTTAGAAAAGATTAAAGATTAGAGATATTTAGCTAAATAAACTAAAATAAAGAGCGAGAAGAAATAAATTGATACAATTAGATGTGAAAAGGGAGACATTGCAAAGAACAGTGAGAAAATTCAGACTCAAAGGCCATAACTTAAAATGGTATGGGCTGGAGAGATGGCTTAGAGGTTAAGGGCACTGGCTGCTCTTGCAGAGGTCCTGAGTTCAATTCCCAGCAACCACATGGTGGATCACAACCATCTGTAAGGAGATCTGGTGTCTTCTTCTGGTGTACAAGTGTACATGCAGGCAGAGCACTTTATACATAATAAATAAATCTTTAAAAAAAAAAAGGAGTAACCTTGCCAGGCAGTGGTGGTGCAACAATTAATCCCAGAATTTGTGAGACTGAGGCAGGTGGATCAATGTGAGTTCGAGACCAGCTACACTGAGAAATCCTGTCTCTAAAAACAACCACCACAACAAAACCAAACAAACAAAAAGATATAAAATGGTATATTCCAAGGGCTTAGCAGTTAAGAGCACTTGGTGTTCTTACAGGGACACCAGGCTTGGGTTCCAGCATCCACATGGTGGTTTACAACAATCTATAACTCTAGTTCCAGGGAATCCAGTGCCCACTACTGGCTTCTTTAGGAACCAGACATAAACCTTGTGTGTGTATATACACACATAAATACATATAAAATCTTTAAAATTATATTCTACTAAGGAGGAAAATCCAAAAGAAATGAATTTCTACATGTATATGATCTACCAAAGTTAAACTAATGAGAATTAAATAATTTAAACACACCTATAACAAATAAGACAGAAGGAAATTTAAAATGTCCTAACTAAAAAAAGCCCAGGTCTATATGGATTCAGCATAGAATTAGGCCACACCTTCAAAGAAGGACTAACAGCAATACTACTCAAATTATTCCAAAAATATAAAAGGAGAGAACACTCAGAAATTCCTTTAATGAAGTCAGTATTAACCCAATATTAAAATCAGCTAAAGACTCACCAAAAGTAAATTATAGGACAATCTCCCCAATGAACAGAGATGTAAAAATTCTCAATATAATATCTGGAAATGATATTTAAGAACACGTTAAAAAGATCACCCACCACAATCAAGATAGCTTCATCCCAGACATGCTAGAATGGTCCAACATATGAAAATCAGTGCTAAAAGCCCTGGAGAATTCAGAGACACAGGGCACATATCTCAACATAATAAAAAAATGCACAACAAAGCCAACAGCATGTTCAATGGAGAAAACATTCCTAACGAGACAAGGATATCCGCTCTCCACACCTGCATTCAATATAGAGCTAACACCTTAGCTAGACCAGTAACAGGGAATAAACAGAGGTGCCAAGGGAAGGGAATAGGTCAAAGTTTCCTTATTTGCAGGTATGATTCTATACATAAAAGACCTTATTCCCACACCTCCTTTCTGCATTAACAAAAACAAGGAAAGGCTTTTCTAAGGCTATTGGGTCAAAGTTTGACGACACTGTCTCTTCCCTCTTCAGGATGCCGGTGGATTCCAGGGTGATAACACTGCCTGAAAGGTCAGTGGGAAGAGGGCAGAGAACTATGAGACACCAATGTCAAAACTGAGTGTAAAGAATGGGAAGGAAACAAAAGTGGGGTGGTTTCTCTCCTCCCTCCTCCTGCTGAGAGTAAGATCACATGTCAAAGCAGCCCCAAGAAGACTTCAGTGAACCTCCAAGAATGATAGAGAGCACCATCAGAGACACTACAGCCAGAAAGAGCTGTTATCTCTGCTTAGAGCACAGAAACTGGAAAATTGGATGCTGGCCTGTCCAGAGCTTTACCACATTAGCTGTGCTCTCCACCAGTCCTGCCATGCTGCACTGTGGCAACTCTGGCTACTGTAGAAAAAGCAGATGCTCTTAGCTGTTGGCAGAGAAGCTCATCTCATTCGACTAGCCTGGTGTCTTTTTAAAGTTAGATTTCATTTCTGAAATTGTGTATGGGTATGTGCATGTAAATGCAGAGCTCACGGAGGCCAGAAGAGGGCATCAGATCCTCCAAGAGCTGAAGTCCAGGCAGTTGTGGGCTCCTGATATGTGTGCTGGGAACACACTCAGGTCTTCTGCAAAAAGCAGAGAGCACTCTTAATTGCCAAGCCATTTCTCCAGCCCCCAACTTATCTTTCAAAGTTGGAAGGTACAAAATACAGACTGGACCATTTTCTAGGCACACAGGTGAGAACACATACACAAAATGGACCGCAAGTATGTCAAGACCTTGTTGAATTCCTCAGCTTCCAAGTGGCCAAAAAGCTGGGTAACCAAAACCCTCTTGGTAGGTAACTCTTCACCTACAGCTACCGGGAAGGTCTCAAACAGGATGGGGTTAATGTTCGCCACTCGGGCCATAAGGATGATAGCATGGGGCCCTTCTGTCACTTTAAGTCAGGTGTGCCACCTCCTAGGCAGCTCCAGAAGCCACCTGCTCTGAGTGAGCCATCGTGGGCGTGGCTCTTCCAGCAGCTACACAACTTCAGTAAGATGCTGTCAGCTTGAGAAACGGTACCTTCTGACAAGTACAGTTCCACCAGGTGCTCCAATCTCCCCTGTGCCCAGGATCATGATGAATTTGATCGTCATCACTGAAAAGATTTGATACTTCAGAGTCCAAGTGAATTTGGGATTCCTCTGTATCACCACGCTCAGCAAACAACAACACTGCGCTGATGCGCAGAGAAGGGAGAGCCGTGTGCTACAGAATCCTCAAGCTCTGAATGGCAGGAAGAGTTCTGCTTTGTCCAGCAGCTTTCACGGAGCTTCTTATCAGTGGTTACTGCCAAGAACCGAAGAATTTACCAAAGTGCCCAAGGACTGCATGGAGGAATTTCAGCAGTTATATGTTGAAAGCCAGACCAAGCCTCTCGATAATGATTCTGTATATAACATTTCTTGGAATTTCACAAAGAAGTATTTAATAACTTCCCTGATACTTTCTTCTATAAGCAAAATATTTTTTCCTATAAATCTGAGAATAGACACTTCAAATACCTTATAACCAGGCCAGTGGGAACACTATCATCCCCTAATCTGTGACCCAAGGGGTGGCATATCAGATATTTACATTATGATTCATAACAGAAGCAAAATTACAGTTATAAAGTATCAAAAGATGTTATGGTTGGGGTCACCACAACAAGAGGAATCTCAAATGGCTCAAAGACATAAGGAAATGCTCAGCATCCTTAGCTATAGGAGAAATGCAAATCAAAACAACTCTGAGATTCCATCTTACACCTGCAGAATGACCAAGATCAAAAACATTGATGACAGCTTATGCTGGAGAGGATGTGGGGTAAGGGGAATGCTCCTCCATTGCTGGTGGGAGTGCAAACTGTACAGCTAGTTTGGAAATCAGTATGGCGATTTCTCAGAAAATTAGGAAACAATCTACCTCAAGACCCAGCAATACCGCTGTTGGGTATATAACCAAAGGATGTTCAATCATACCACAAGGACATGTGCTCAACTAAGTTCATAGCAGCATTATTTGTAATAACCTGAAAACAACCTAGATGCCCCTCAACTGAAGAATAGATAAAGAAAATGTGATACATTTACACAGTGGAATACTACAACTACACAAGCAGTAAAAAATAATGACATCTTGAAATCTCCATGTAAATGGATGCATCTAGAAAAAAACCATATTGAGTGAGGTTACCCAGACTCACAAAGAAAAATACAATATGTACTCACTCATAAGTAAGTGGCTTCTAGACATAAAGCAAAGAAAAAAAAAAAACAACCTACAGTCCACAACCTAGACAAGAAAGAGGACCCTAAGAGAGACATACATGATACATGGATCTACATAGGAAGGAGAAAAAGACAAGATCTCTTGAGTAAATTGGGAGTGTGTGGGTCACAGGAGAGGGCAGGGGGAGGGGGAGGGAACAGAGAAAAAAACAATTGCAAAACAATTGAAAAAAAGAAAGGTTGAGAACCGCTGCTCTATGTGGTCTCCAAGAGATGGGAAACAGGCAGAGGGCAGCCTTTCAGAGGTGATGGCCGCTTACATGACCATGGGGATAGCTTCCCAAGCGTGTCTGCATGTGACAAGGACCAAGCTACACCTTAAATAAATGCAGACTTAGTATAAGCTATTTATACCCGTGTGCAGTCATTTTCTTTAAATATAAAAGAAGTACATTCCAGGTGATATTAATTTCCATTCTGCCAGCAGCCTATGCAAGTGTTTGCCTCATTCCATCTTCACCAACACTGTAATTCTTAAAAGGAAACTAGAAGCCTGTTGATGGCAGTGGTGGAAAGAGCTCAGTCACTGGGATGAGCATGTGCTCACTAGTCGACGGAATGTTTGCACGATGCTCATCCTGGCTCTGCACCAACAGTGAAGAACACTAGGAAGGGAGGCGTGAGGGCCCTGCATGCACGTGTCAGTCACCCCAACTCAGTAAAACAGTCCAAACACCGGGTTAATTATCAGTAAATCTGCTTAGCCCCTGGAATATACAGTATCATTAGCCACTAGGAGAAACTGATGGGCACTAAACAGTTACAGAATGACTCTTGGTTTCCCAAACAACAACATTTCCACCTCACTCTGAAGCTTAAAGCTGAGATCACTCAGCTAAAAGCACAAAGCTAGACAATATCCAGTATGACGGAACCAGAAGCCAGACCTCTGGGGACAAAAACTGTAAACAGTCAATGAGAGGATGTGGAAATCAATGGCATGACCGAGACTTAGAAAAGTGAAATTCCTAGCACCTCAACTTCCATCCAGTTTGTGAGAGTGTGTGAGTGTGTGTGTGTGTGTGTGTGTGTGTGTGTGTGCATGTGAGGATACTTGCAGCTCTGACCTTTCTGCAGGCGTCTGCGCACTGATACAATCTGACAGCTGTTGTCAGGCCACTGTGGTTTGTTAATTGGCCAGCTGGGGGAACCCTCAACAATTCTTACAGGCTCGTGTCAGCTCACATTCAAACCCTAGTCTGCCTTGCTTCTGTAGACTTGACAAATAACTTCCCCACATGGTAGAGGACATAAAAGCCCACAGAGAATCCTAGGCGCAGCTACACTTCAAAGGGTTTTTAAGATAATGAAAACAGAATAGAAATACTTAGCCATGCCAAGCAAATAGGAAGATGTCCAGCAACTGCTCATCTGGGATGCTGAGGGGTGGAATAATCCCTCCTTGAGCATGGAACCCAAGCCATAGTCACGTGAGCAACCATACACATTCACTACTATATCCCAAGTTAGTGGACAGACAAATACAATGAACAAAATATTCAAACCTGAACAAAAGAAAAAGCAGACAGAACTTAGAAATGATAGTGACGTCTAATTCCATTTAGCTATATACTTAATTTTAAAAACCTCACGCAATGGTGGAAGAGACAAGGACAAAGAAAATCTCAAAAATGGCAAACATTACGTTAACTGATAATCTATCCTTTTTAACAAACATGGGTTACTTTGCATGTTTCTCCTGTTGCAGCTGTTTGCAGTGCCTGCTGCATATGTGTGCATCGCCCTCATCTGCTTTGTGCCTGTGTGGGTGTGACCGCCCGTGTCGTGTGGGTGTGACTGACTGTGCAGGTTAAAGTCGGGATGTCTTCCTCAGTTCTTTACAATATCATCTAACATGGTAACTGGCCAGTAAGCCCCTAGGGTCTGCCCATCTCTAACCTCCCCTGACCCCAGGCACATAGACAAAGGCACAGAGGTTACTGGTCCTCATCCCTACATCTGGCTTTTTACATGGGCATTAGGGATCCAAACTCATATCCTCCACATTGTGCACACCAAACACCATAATCACTCATCCATTCCCGAACCCCTCATCCATGTTTAGCAGGCTACCTCACCAATTCTGTTATTTTTATATTTTTATTTTCCAAGTCCCCACTCCCTCCCCTCCTCCCATTCCCCCCCACACCCTCCTACCCCACCCCACCAATTCTTACACCATCTTCCACTTGAGAACGTCTAAATGCTATATGATCTGAAGTATAAACCCTGAGCCTCACAGCAGCTGACAGCAGAAGTATCATACTCAGATGTCAGACAAAGAGCTCCCCATACCAACTTACATGTGAGCTATCACAACACAGCTAAGAAGTCAGTTTTTATCCCATCAACACTAATGAGAAAAGGAAAACAGACAGCTCCTGGATATACATACATACATACACACACACACACACACACACACACACACACATATATCTGGGCAGTCGGAGGAGCAAAAAGACACTTCTGAAATGTTCACTGTTTTCTAAAACACCAGTGTCCACACATCTCCCATCCTTAAGGTCATCTTTAACCTGCCCGGAAATAACACTGTTACAGTAATCAGCCATCTTATCCACTGATAATTGAATCACAGCCTTTATTACAGTCATTTCGTGTGCTCCAGTGTGAAGAGGCTCCTGCTTGCTTTAACCCATGCTTTACACAGTTGCATCAGTGGTGGGAAGAGCTTTGGGGGAATAGATCTTCGCCTTCACAAATGCTACTGCATCCTCCATCCTCAGCTTTCTCAGCTCCCAGTTATGGATCTGCCGAAAAAGAAAGCAGTTTGTGAGAAAATGATCAGACGTAAAAATAAAAGGACTTTAGAGATCTAAGCATATCAAAGAAGTAGCAAACCAACTTTCAAAAACTAAATGTTCACATTCTAAACCTAGTAAGTCTAGGACTGAGAAAATGTATTAACACTGGAAAGTGTAAAACTCCAAAGGCTCTCTATTCCCAGACTTTTAAATGGCACATTAGCAGAAACTTAGTAAGGCAAGCCCAGTCCCTCAGGATTAAAGTACAATAATAGAAGATTTGAGTGTATACACTTCACACTGTGTGCAGGACCACATGAGTAGCAGGTAGATAAAGCCAAAATCATCATAAGGCCCTGAGACCTGAAAAGGCCATTCAAGAAAAGCCATGGCCCTGAGGGTCAAAGGGAAGCTGATGAGAAGGGTCTTCCTCCAGCTCTCTGGGCAACAAGCACACACTGCGGGATCTCACACTGGCCCAGAAAACAAATACCTTAGCATCATTCCTCAATCAAGGTAATCATGGAGGTAACTTTATGTGTCTTAAGTTCAGTAAGAAAAGGTATTCTTTATTATCTTCTTCATTAATAAGAGATTAAAGCTGACTTAATCTAGTCCCTACTAGATGACAGCACTCAGCTGAGTAGAAGGCAAACCACATACTAGAATGCCCGAAAGAGAACCACAGCTGAAATATGAATTCCCGTCATGCTGACTACTCCCCTGGAGCCTAATGGCCACCTTCAACCACAGCACCCGGAAGCTGGGAGAGTGCACAACGCTAACACAGGAAATGGTCCATTCATTTTCTCTCTTACCAAAATCACATGGAAACCCATTGCTTCCAAATGTCGAATTTTCATAGCAAACAATCCTCTGGGGTGGCTTGAATTCAGACAATAAACAAACTTAGGAACACACAGCACTGCTACTCTGAAAAGAAAGGAAGCAAGCACAAAGAGTGAGCCCCTGGAATGGTAAACACTCTGCTCTTCACGGACCTTGTCCTCAGCACGCCCCGCTCTGGCCTTTACTTCTGTTACTGGCCTCTACAGCCAACGCAGTGCACGGCTACTTTGTAAAGCCACATCTCACATAATGTTTTACATGATTACGTAGCAGCCTTCTTTACGAAAGACTGGACTTTCTAAGGAGGAAAACTTCCTGATACAAAAACACGCACTGTAAGGGTTTCTGGGACGGTGCTACGCTCTGACCCAAATACAATTCTTCAGTAAAGCTACGGGTGAGGGCAGCAGAAAGTGGCACAAGATCTTCCAAACTCAGGAAACCCAAAGCGAGCTCCTCCAATGGGGAATTCTATAAGCAAATGGAAAGCTGTGGTTTGAATCCCATCACTCCCTCCTTTCTGGAAGTTCCCTAGGAGAACAAAGAAAAGAACAAAAGGTACTTCTACCCCCTCTGTTGTCCCCCAGTCACCAGCTTCCAGAAGAGAGGAGAGATTTTACACTTACCAGACACCACTCAGCTTTTACACTTCCCAGCACTTTTATGCTACCATTTCATGTCAGAATAGTAGATTAAAGGGGGGAAATGAGGTTTCAGTAGGGTGAGAGGCTTTCTTAAGGGCAGCTGGGTAACATAATACTTAAGAAGACACCAAGGAATAAGCCAGCTGGATGCAGAAAGAGGAAAAGACACAGAACACTGTGAATGGACAGGGATGAGCAGGCAAGGGTGTGGATGCTAACAGCTTGTTCCTGCTCCTCCTACTCTACGTATGTGTTTGTCCAGGACAGTGGCAGGTGTAAGGCTCATCGTTCTGTGTCCAGCAGGCCTAGCAGAACCTTTCACAAAGACTGACATAGGTGTGCGGGAAGGATCCATGATCTATGCTTCTACTGAACAAGCAGGGTATTGTTTCATGGCATGATGTCATGTTTCTTCCAGAAGCACATTATATGTAATGTGAATCAGGGAAATGACTTGGATTAGCTTCAATGTGCTCCGATCCACAAATAATACCAATTATAAAGCTATAAAGAAAGGACCAGGAGGAACGGAAAAAGCATTGGGTAGTTAATTTTTGTAGATGCCTTAAGTTTACAATCACTGTATTATCTTGGCTGAAGTTTATACTGCACTGATAGTAGTTTTAGTTATGTGGGATTTTGGGGGGTTTTGTTTTGTTTTTCGAGACAGGGTTTCTCTATGTAACAGCCCTAGCTGTCCTGGAACTAGCTCTTGTAGATCAGACCTGCCTCTGCCTCCCAAGCGCTGGGATTAAAGGCATGTACCACCACCCAGTGATAGTTTAAGTTATGTTAATATTGTCTAACTGAACTATTGTCTTTTTTTTTTTTTTTTTTTTTTTTTTGGTTTTTTCGAGACAGGGTTTCTCTGTAGCTTTGGAGCCTGTCCTGGAACTAGCTCTTGTAGACCAGGCTGGTCTCGAACTCACAGAGATCCACCTGCCTCTGCCTCCCAAGTGCTGGGATTAAAGGCGTGCACCACCACCGCCCGGCTGAACTATTGTCTTTTATACTAATTTTTAAAGACTGTCTGGTTCAGCAGGCATCCCAACCCCAGGCCGTTGTATTTAACCACATGCAGCAGATATACTGCAAGCTACATACATGCATAAGGTCTTTTGGATACTGCTATTTAATATGAAGTCTTTCTTTACTAAAATTTTAACTCAGAATGCCCAGTCTATATAAACTACCTTTGCATGTTTGTGGCAGAAGTTGCATCTACATCGGAAAATGAAAATACTTGAGTCCTGTTCTTATCCATTCTGATTTCAAAATCTGAAAGAAATAAAAAAATTGATATTAATTTCTCACACATTGCTCAAAGTAATTCCTATATATCAAAATGATGTGGGATTCCCCTCTGTATGCTATGAAAATGTTTTCTTACCATTGGCATTGGTTAATAAAGAAGCTGCTCTGGCCTATGGCAGGGTAGGATAAAGTCAGGCAGAAAATCTGAACAGAGACATATAGAGAGAGCAGGCAGAGACAAGGAGACACCATGCAGCTGCCAAAGGAGACAGCCGCTTGAATCTTATTGGTAGGCCACAGCCTCATGGTGATACACAGACGAATAGAAATGGGTCAACTTAAGATGTAAGAGCTAGCTAGGAATATATCTAAGCTATTGGTCAGTGTTGTAATTAATATAGCTTCTGTGTGATTATTCGCGTCTGGGCAGTCATGAAACCAAGAGCAGTCTCCATCTACACAAAAGTCTAATGTCAGCAGTGCCAGAGAGGACAAAACAGTAGTTAAAATACAACTAAGAACTTCTAATGTGGCAGACACTAATCCAGGGATTTTACATGTATTGGTCATGAAATTCTGTGGACTACTGTAGCTGCCCTTTGTAGACAAAGAAACTAGGGATGGTTACACTCCTAAAGTTACTGTACCAGGAAATTACAGAGCAAGAATACAAAGACTAACAAAACTAGTGTCAGGCATAGGACATCTCCTCAAGTCAGGGGAGTCAGGGATTCTCAGAATATCCTTGGTTGCCTCCTAGGACTTAAAGATAAGACCCTATTGCTGAAGCCTCCACACACTTCAGATATAGGACTGGAGAGAAATCTAGAACTGACTGCAGGCTTCTCCCTGGCTCTCACAGTATCCAAGCATCTCAGGAAAGCTGTCAATTAGTAGTCCTACCCCAGCTGCCAATCAATCAGTAGTCCTACCCCAGCTGCCAAGCAATCAGTAGTCCTACCCCGGCTGCCAATCAATCAGTAGTCCTACCCCCGCTACCAATCAATCAGTACTCCTACCCCCGCTGCCAATCAATCAGTAGTCCTACCCCGATGTGAAGCCTGCAAACACAATAGTGACCAGCACAGCAGACAAACCCCAGGGAGCCATAGTGACCAGCACAGCAGACAGCCCCCAAGGAGCAATAGTGGCACCTCTATCTTGGGTGCATAACACCTGTCTAATTGGACTTAAGACCTCTCAATTGGAGGGAATCCATGCCTGGTACTATAAACATAGCCAACTACTATTGCTGATGAGGTCACAGACAATAGAAAAGAACCCACTGTCACTTTAATTTCTAACTGCATCCTAAATACTTATCCTTAGGACTGATAAGGGCAACCCTCACTTGTCAGCAAAGAAGCTTCCTTCTAAGGAAGGAGAGACTCTTACAGAGAGCCACAAGCCCAAATGTCCAAATGCCCAACCCCTACAGAGCAATCTCCACATCTAAGGCATGGGAAACATTTCAGGCGAAGGCACGGAAAGACTGTAAGCGCCAGAGGAATGTGGCATCTGCTGTGAGAGAATGTCTTCTACATGGGACAGGGACACTACACTTAGAAGACCTTAACAGTGTGGTCACCCAGAAAAGACCGGTGCACCACCACCATCAGCTGGCATGCCAATATGGATGGGGAGAAGTCTCACAAGGCCCCACCCCTAGATGACGACTCCAGGAATTAATGACCCCTGAGAGAAGACTGAGTCTTGCCCAGGGACAAGCCTCAGGATATGTAATCTGGTGTGGGGACCCAAAATGTGAGCCTGTTCCACCTTGTCTGCAGGTCAGAGAATTCATTCGAGCTTACTTTTGTTCTTTCAAAGTTGTTAACAAAAGGTGTGGCTACAAAACAAGATATCCTGACCTAGGGTGTGGTTGCTTGATGTTTTGGACATTAAGATGGCTATAGAGGTAGAGGTAGATGTGCTTCACCCTGACCAGAGGTCAGAGAATTCAAGCAGACTTCTGCTATCTTCTTTTGAAATAGGAGGTTTGACTTAGGAAGAGTGGCTGCCAGGCTACTTGGTCTAGGGTGGGTTCACTGCCGCAAACATCAAATGCTTAACTCAGGAATCAATCTCTTGATGTCAGGCTTGATGTCTCAAGTATTGGAACAAGTAACTGTTCTGGTTGTCCTTTGTGTCATGTTAAAGCAGTATTTTTGCCTTCTTCCCCCATTTTTATTTGGGTATAAAAGTCAATGGAAAGTACATGCAGGGGAAATTCAGCATTCAGAATCCGCTGAGTTGCCCTCCCAGTACTATCCGTGTCTCTGTGTTCCTATCTTATATCTGTTCCTCCTACCTAATGTTTCTAACGCTCCCGCCCTATCCCGGAACATACAAACTCACTGCTTCTAGGATCATGGCAGGAGTCACCCCAAAAAGGTGGCTTAAGATAATCTGGTTCCAAGTGGTCAGTGGTAAGGAAAGCAGCCATCAATGGGCTTAGCCAGCTGTATCTATTCTTACATGTGTGCGTATGTGCACCTGTATGACAATAATTAAGAGGTCATGAATCTGAGACGGGTCTGGAGTGTGTCAGGGAGAGAGTTGAGGGAAAGAGAGGAAAAGAACTGATGTAAATATAGTACTCGTGTGTGAATCTAATCTCCTACTCCTCTGTCAGGACAGACAGAATAAAACTTAAAAATAAAACAAAATAAAGGGAAACTCATACCAATGTGATAATTATGTGGCAATTGCACATTTCTCGAGAAGCATCCATCACCTTCCAGAAGGTTGCTGAGCACCTCTGCAACCCTGTCATTGGGGTGCGCCGGGGACAGCGGCAGCTGAGGCAGCGGTATGTGTGTAGCTTTGTAACAAGCATTTTCATCAAGTTTCAGACAAGTATTCAAAACATGAAGTTTATGAATATTCTTCTCTGTGTCACCTAAAAATACAAAAGCAAACACATGATTAAAACATTAGTGCCATATTTTAAAATACTAATATAGCTATATTTCTAATTACCTCATAAATCCTTTTTGCTTAGTGTGTATCAATTCACTGTACAAAATAATGGCTTATATTTGCATGCATATATATATATATATATAAAACTTTGATCATATTCGCCCACCCCTATTACCCTCAGTTATCCTTCCTTCCCCTCTCCACTTTGTTCTATTTTGTTTATTGAAAGAAAAGATTTCATACACCACATTCTGGTCACGGCTTCCTCCCCCGACCTCCTCCCAGACCCTCCCGTCCATGCAATACCAAACCCTTTCTCTTTCTTTGGAAAACAAACAGGTAAACAAGCAAAAAGAAAAAACAAAACAAAACAAAAAAACCCACAAACCAGAATTTTAAAAAAGAAATACACACACACACAAAAGCATAAAATCAGAAACCACAATATACAAGCAAAAAAATCAGAAAAATTAAAACAAAAAAAAAAAAAGCCCAGACAAGGTAATGTAAGACAAAATACAAAAATACACTGAGTTCATTCTATAGCAGCCGTCTACTGTTGGGCACGGGGTGCCCTTAAGTGTGGTAGCCCACTGAGACTCCACTGGAGAAAATTAATTTGTTAATTTGCAAGTAGCATCAATGGCAGACAGCCTCTTGGTTGGGATGGGGACTTGTGTCCTGAGTCCCCTCTCGGTGCTGGTGGCCCCCCTGGTTTGGACCTATTGTGCTCCCACAGTCTTCGGGAGCTCATGTGTGTGTCAGTCCTATTAGGTCTGAACGGCACTGTTTCACTGGAGTTCTCCATCCCCTCTGGAGTCTTTCTGCTCACTCTTCTGTACAACTCCCCTGCAGGAAGAGCTTGACGTCTTTTCTTTGTTTCCAGAATTCTCTCAATGATTCCCTGGTTTTTGATGTCTAGATCAGTGGCCTGTACTACCAATGTTTCAAACTTTAAGCTATCTTTAAAAGTAACTTGGTCTAAAATCATTTTATAGGAGAGAAACTGTCTAGGAATTGGACTAGAGTACAGGCCTCCAAGCCTATTCTCCAACAATAAACTATTTCTTATAAAATCAGTATATAGGGTTGACTCTTCACAATTCAATGTCAGGATTTTATAGTATTGTTTATGAAATGAATTATAGCTAATAAAAGACACATTATTAAATTTTGTACATCTACCCAAATATTATTCTTCTTCACTTAAAGTCAATAACTAGAGGGCATTGTAATACACATCTTTAATTCCAGCACTTAGGAATTCTACCCTAGAGAGGCAGAGGCAGGGCAATGTCTGTGATTTCCAGGCCACCCTGGTCTCAAAAAAAAAAAAAAAAAAGAAAAGAAACAAAAACAAAAAATAAACAAACAAACCAAAAAACATCCAAGAACGACTAATTTGGTCACTAGATGTAGCAGGCATCACATTCCAGACCAGGAGTGACTTTTCTTGGTGATTTGGGTTGATTATTTAATGGTATACTTGAGAAAAGTATACCTCTGGTGCAGAACACTGAACTTTGAATATGTGCAGACAGTGAACGCTATGCATGTGGCGCAGGCTAAAAGGTAACAGCTGGGCAGACCCTGCACCTTCCCCCCCCCCCCACCAGCGTATGTGGCTCTCTGGGCTTGTGGTCTGAAACACAGGCCTTTGACTTCACCATTGTTAGCCATACTCAGCAACATTTGCTCTGCACATCTGAACTAAAGCTGCTCTAAAAGCCCATTCTGAATGACAAGGTGACACACTACCTGAAGTCAGCAATTCGTTGATGATCTTCTTTTCAGTAAGCTGGTTAATGAGGGCCAGGGGGAAATAATTCATCAGGCAAAACGAATACACGGTACTTAGTAGGTTTTCAGCAGAGATGTGGTGAAGATGGGCAGTCAGAGCACTGGTCATGGCTTCTAGGAACCTTTTGGGGAACAAAGGGAAGTCAGATTTCAAATAAACTTACAAGACAAGGGAGCAGAAGAGCTGATTCCATGCCATAGAACCCAGCTCTTTAGTGAATGCAAAGAAATAAGATGAACCAATCAGATCTGTAAATAAGCATCCATATACAGTGCAGGACATAGTAACCCCATGGTAAGTGTACATATCTAATAAATGACTATTGTGGATATACTGCCTGAATATGTTTTCATAGGCTTTCAATCATTTCATTCCTATTAAAGGTCTATGGGGCAGCAGTGTTATTATTCTCATAAATACGGATGAGTGAATCGGCTCAGAGTTGAGTAACTCATCCAGGAAAGTGACACTGACTGAGCAGCCTGGGCAGAGACACGTTAAGAACCTAAATGGTCCGGCACCAAATCCTTCTACTCTTTAGACAGTCTCCACAAGGCCCAAACTACCACTCTCATTTTATAAGCAATTAAAAATTCTTAGCTATTAAATTCTTGGTAAAGAATTATAAGCCTAAACCTAGCAGTCACAGCTATTGTGCGGTATAAACAGGGCTAAGCACAGACAGAGTGGGAGGAAAACACTCGGGGAGGTGACACTGTTAATAAATGGTGGACTTCCCTGGAGCCAGGTTAGACAGACTCTCAGGGCGTACGTTATCCCTAGAATAACACACACAAAGATGAAATATACAGACGATTGTGGCAGGGTAGAAGGGAGAGAGGAGCTTCAGGGCGAAGCTGAAGGGTGGATGCGCTAGGAAAGGGGAGATCATCTGAATGGAGTTCTGAGAGCACAGGCTCTGTCTGTCAGTAAAACAGTATTATGAAGGCATGGAGCAGGGATGACGTCAAGGCCAAGTGAGTCTGGAAGGAAGCTCAGACTGATAAGAGGGTGCAGCCCAGACTTTGAGACCAACTGGACAATCTCAGGGGCCAGGGCAGCAGTAAGACCTGCAAGGTTAAGAGAATGAAGTTCCACAGGAAGGGACAAGCATACTAGATCCTGAAAATAGCAAGGCAATGGTATTAAACTGTGAGCTGACTGAACCAGGCTCATGCAGCAGTCATAGGAGTATGTAAACCACTTTTAAATCTAGTACAAAATTTGAAAGAAAAATTACTACAAATACAATTATTAAACAGTTAGTAAATATATGATCTTAAAAGATATAAATTATAAAATCAATAACAAAGAGTGAGGAAGAATAAAATTGTCTAGATTTTCTACATGGCTGCCTAAACTAACTTCTACAATAGCATAATTACATAAGACTTATAGTAACCACAAAAATACCTACAAAAGATACATAAAGGAAAATAGATACATCAAATTACAAAGAAAGACACAGTGAAACAGAAAAAAATGAAAAAAATTCTAAGGCAGGAAACAAAATGCCAATAATAAAGCCATCTCTACCAATAAAGGCTTTAAATATGTCTGTACTGCAATCATTGATCTCCACAGGATTACAATCAGCGTGGACACAGACTTCTGAGGATGTCTATGAGGTATTTTCAGAAAAGCTAAACTGAGAAGGGAAGACACCTATCCTCAATTTGGGAAGCACCATCCTATAACTTTGGACCCTGGACTAAATAAAGATGAGAAAGTTACTGCATGCAGAAGTCATCTCTGCTTGCTGAGTGTGGATGCACTGGCCAGCCCCATGCTCCTGCCACCACGCTCCTCCTCTCCATGATCAGCTAAACTCTAAATTGGCAGCCAGAATAAACCTTTTCTTACATCTTTACCGTGCATTTTTGCCACAGCAATGAGAAACATAACTGATACATGTATTAAATGCTACAATTAAAAGCTAGAATAAAAATAAACAAGATCTAAGTATATACTATGTGCAAAGAGCTCACTTTAGATTAAAGACAGGGTCTGAAAGTGAAAGAACAGAAGACACACAAACAAATGGGGATTAAAGAGCAGGAGTGGCCATATTTATGTTAGAAAAAACAAAATTTTAGTCAGAAACTGTCTGATTCCAGTTCCAGGTTCCGACTTCTTTCTCTGGCTCCAGAGCCACTGGGCACACATGTATTATACACATATATTTACAAACAAAATTCCCATGTACATAAAATAAAAGTAAATAGGGGCTGGAGAGATGGCTCAGAGGTTGAGAGCACTGGCTGCTCTTCCAAAGGTCCTGAGTTCAATCCCAGCAACCACATGGGGGCTCACAACCATCTGTACTGAGATCTGGCGCCCTCCTCTGGCCTGCGGGCATACATCGAGGCAGAATGTTGCATACATAACAAATATATAAATAAATAAATACATCTTTAAAAAAAATAAATAAATAAAAGTAAATAAATCTTTAAAAGAAACTAGAAAAAGAACAAACCAAACCCAGAGTCAGTAGAGGAAGAAAGTCATGAAGATTTAAGCAGAAACAAATGGGAACCAGAGAGAATGATTAACCAAAGTGGCAAACCCACAACTAAACCAGCAGGGAAGGACAGTAATCTGGACAGACAACAGCACCGACGCCACAGAGATAACAAAAGGAGCTGGCGATGTCACTTACTTGGTAAAATGCTTCACATGCCCGAAGCCTCGGGTCCAGTCCCCAGTACCATGAACCAGACATGGTAGGGCACACTTATACCCCCTGACATTTGGGAGGCGGAGGCAGGAGGATCAAAACTTAGAGGTCAGTATAGGCTACATAGTGAGCTCAAGTTAAAAAAAGATTCATGTAATCTTTGCACATGGTCTTGTATACTCTAAATCATCTTTCAATTATTTATAATATCTAATATAATGCAATTCTACATAATTAGCTGTGATACTATCTTTCACAGGAAAATGACAATAAAGTCTGTACATGTTCAGCCTCTCCCCAGCACAACACAATAATAAAAGGAGATTAATAAGATATTAGGGAAAACATTTGCTAACAAATTGGTAGCCAAGAAGAAATAAATTCATATATAAACAACAAAGACTAAAGCATGAAGTAAAAGAAAATCAAAATAGACCAATAATGAATACAGAGATTGAATCAGCTATCAAAAACTTCACAAAAAAATATGGAGCGGTGGCTTAGAGTGTACGCAAAGCATTCGCAAACATAACTGAAAAAGAAAAAAACCTCTGGACAATGAAAATGTCCAGAACCAGAGCGCTCACTGGTGAATCCACTGGTAAATTCTACCAAATGTTGAGAAGGAGAATAATAAGTTAACACAACTCTCTTGAATTCATCCAAACATCTACAGAAGAGAGAACATTTCTTCCAAACTCACAAGACCAACATCATCTTCACACTATGCTATATGGAACAAAACAGTAGGAAACCAAATTCAGTATCATGAAAATGGATCATAGATAAACCACAAACGAGTAACACCCAGGTAGCTCAGTGTATGCAATCAATTAATGCTATACGTCACATAAACGGAAGGGTTAAAAGAAAAATCACACTATTACTTTAAGCTGAAGAAATAAATTTGAGAAATTCAATACCCTTTTGTGATAAAAGTTCCCAATATACCTGGCATATAATAAAGTCATATGTGAAAAGCCCATATAACCAGCAGCATATCAGACGGTGAATACCTCCTCTTGCCCATTCTATTTAATACAGCACTAGAAATTCTAGCTTAAGGTGAAATAAATAAATAAAAATACAACTAGGTCCATAAATATTGAAGCAGGAAAAGGGAAAGGAAATGAATAAGATGTAAATAGAGAAGTAGCTTCTGCTTCATTTCTCTACACTATGGGCTCTCCGGGAACAACCCAACCAAGGAGTGAGAGACTCACACACTGCAAACTATAAAACACTGGTTAAAGATGGTACAAATAAAACATGGCAAGACAGCACTCACCCAATGACTGGAAGCCACTGTTGAAGTGTCTGTGTTGTGTGCAGTGGCTCAGTGACCCAAGGCCATCTCTGCCAAACTAACAATAGCAGGTTTTTACACAAACACAAACAAACAAAAGCCTGAAATTCATTCATATGGGAACCAAGTTGCCTGAATCCCTTAGCAATCCAGGAAGAAAAAGAACAGATCACAAAGCTGTGGTAACTGAAGACCAAGCAGTTCTGCAGAAAAACAAGCAAGGCACCAAGAACACACCATGGAGAATGGGCAACGTCTACAACAGCACCGGGAAAACTGGGTATGTACATAAAAACAATAAAACTAAATCTCTGTCTTACACTTTACATAAAAATCTACTTAAAACTGAGTAAGCATGAGAACTGAGCTCCTACAAGGAAAACATATGGGAAAGTTTTATTTTATGACATTGTGTAGAACAATCATTTTTAGACTATGATATGAAACATACAGTCAACAAAAACCAATAGTCAAGGGGACAACAGCAAACTAAAATTCTTCTGCTAAGGAAATGAAGTAGCTGACAGAATCAAAGAAGGGTGGAAAATATTTGCAAACTGCACACCCAACGGGGGATTATCATCCAAAACATAGACGCGATGCCTACAATTTAACAGCATTATCAGATGCTGTCATGATCAGAAAATGGACAAAGGGAATGACAGAAGAATCACCAGAATAGACATGCAGTGCACAGCTATCATGAGGATGTTCAACACAAGTAACAGGTAATGCAAACCTGTTTGGGTTTCATGAAGAGATGTGCCCTTGTACCTGCTAGGATGGCTAAAAGCCAAGATGAGAAGACATGGAGACCCAGAGCCACCCCACACCACACACTGCACACTGTCAGGGGAGCAGCCCTGGCACACCACACTGTGCTCACCGTGGGGGAGCAGCCCTGGCACACCACAGTGTGCACACCGTCAGGGGAACAGCCCTGGCATACCACACTATGCTCACCATTGGGGGAGCAGCCCTGGCACAACACACTGTGCTCACCGTGGAGGAACAGCCCTGACACACCACACTGTGCTCACCATTGGGGGAGCAGCCCTGGCACACCACACTGTGCTCACCATTGGGGGAGCAGCCCTGACACACCACACTGTGCTCACCATTGGGGGAGCAGCCCTGGCACACCACACTGTGCTCACCATTGGGGGAGCAGCCCTGGCACACCACACTGTGCTCACCATTGGGGGAGCAGCCCTGGCACACCACACTGTGCTCACCATTGGGGGAGCAGCCCTGGCACACCACACTGTGCTCACCGTGGGGGAACAGCCCTGGCACACCACACTGTGCTCACCATTGGAGGAACAGCCCTGGCACACCACACTGTGCTCATCACCATTGGGGGAGCAGCCCTGGCACACCACACTGTGCTCATCACCATTGGGGGAGCAGCCCTGGCACACCACACTGTGCTCACCGTGGGGGAACAGCCCTGGCACACCACACTGTGCTCACCGTGGGGGAACAGCCCTGGCACACCACACTGTGCTCACCGTGGGGGAGCAGCCCTGGCACACCACACTGTGCTCACCGTGGGGGAACAGCCCTGGCACACCACACTGTGCTCACCGTGGGGGAACACCCTGGCACACCACACTGTGCTCACCATGGGGAAACAGCCCTGGCACACCACACTGTGCTCACCGTGGGGGAACACCCTGGCACACCACACTGTGCTCACCGTGGGGGAACATCCTGGCACACCACACTGTGCTCACCGTGGGGGAACAGCCCTTCCATACTAAGTAGTGCACACTATTATAGTTATAGCCCTTCCATGCTTCATACACTACTGGGAGGAAAATTAAATAAATCAGTGAGGATTCCTCAAAAAAATAAAACCCAAATACGAAAAATAAGAGGGCTACCATATCTTGATCTCACATACAGGGATCTCTCTCTCTCTCCCTCTCTCTCCCTCTCTCTCTCTCTCTCTCTCTCTCTCTCTCGTTTTTAGCTTTAGGTTTTTGAAGCAAGAGTTGCAGTCTGTAGTGTAGGTTTGCCTCTGGCTCACAGGTATCCTCCTGCCCCAACTGTCTAAGTGCTGGATTTATAGGCATGGCAATTACAGCAAGTTTCCCAAGTACATTTTGACTTACAATAATTGAAATAAGAATCTCAACAGGATATGTATACTCTTATGTGCAACACAAAAGTTAACTTATGCCAAAAACCTAAACGTCCATCAATAGATGAATAAATATAACATGCTATTAATATACAATTGGAATATTATTTAACCTTTAAAGGAAGAAAAATCCTTCCATATGACGATACAGATGAACTTGGAGTACACCGTGTTTAATGAATATAAGCTTGTCTAGATGGACACATAGCACATATTCCAAATTGAGAAACAGTAGAAAAATGTGAGGAAGGAAAGAGGGGAAAGAGAGGAAAAGCTGTTCATCAGGAATTTTTCAAATATGGAGGAGGATGCAGCTCCAGGCAGATGTGCTACGCCTGGAGTCAGCAGCACTGGACTGTCCACTTGAAAGTCGCTAGTAAACCACCGCTCTTGCCCAAAACACTTACTGCAACAATGAATTTTAAAGAGACATTTCTTGACTTTTTGATGAAGTTCAAAAGGACAAATAATTTAGGAATTAATAGTAAAGGAGACAAGCTCAAAATGAAAACTTCTATAATGAACAACTGCACCTAAAGAACAAAGGAACAAGCAAACAAAGAACCACAAAGGTAAGACTATTCTATTCAACTCTAAAAATAAATGCTGCTGTATTTCCAGACATGGTGGCTGGGAACACGGTCATGCTTACTAGTGTGGGAAGCCTGAGATCTGCAATCCTTTCTGTAAGCACACCTGTGACAACGTAAAGGAAATTGGTACGTACTCTCTGTTTTGGCCTTTGCAGATGTGATTGAGAGAGGAATACACGTGAAGGATAGAAACAATGTTTCTCATGTTTAGAGCATCAGGCTCCTCCACTACCCTCTCCATAAGCTTATCCATCAAATCAGGATGTCGAAAACCAAGGTCTTCAAATAACAGGAGAAAAAAGATGACCTTAAAAACAGAAAGGAGAGGAAGTTACTCAACAGCTACTATAGTGGTTTTAAATCTCAAAGAACTTAAGCAACAAAATACTACCCCAAAAGGATAATCATGTGTTTTGTCTTTAATCAGATATCAACTTAATGAGCAATCTCTTCTAAGCTGAGAACCAAGACTAATAACCAAGAGCCAAGAATAATCTCCATACCTCATTTAAATCTTTCTTAGCAGGAGGCAGTAGCACACACCTTTAATCCCAGCACTTGGGAATCAGAGGCAGGCAGACCTCTAAATTTGAGGCCAGCCTGGTTTATAGAATGAGCTTCAAGACAGCCAAGGCTTCACGAAGAAACCCTGTCACAAACAACAACAACAAATCCTTTCTTACCCATTTTTCATACGACAGATCTAAAAATTACTTTATATTGTGCTTGAGCTGCTCCCACTTCTAAACTCTGCCTAGATTCTCATATATATGGCAACTCAAACATTTTTTTCCTTTTATTTTACCCATAGGCTGGTGTGAGCTTGTGATCCTCCAGTCTCAGCCTTCTGAGAGGCTAGGTGGATTGATGGGGAATTTCCCTCTGTATGCTATGAACATGTTTTATTACCATTGGTTAATAAAAAAGCTGCCTCAGTCTATAGCAGGGCAAAATATAGTCAGGCTGGAAGAGATATAGAGAGAGAGCAGGCAGAGTCAGAGAAACACCATGTAGCTGCCGAAGGAGAAGGACCTGGAACCTTTCGGGTAAGCCACAGCCTCGTGGCAATACATAGATTAATAGAAATGGGTTAATTCAAATGTAAGAGCTAGCTAGAAATATGCCTGAGTCATTGGCCGAACAGTGTTGTAATTAATATAGTTTCTGTGTGACTATTTGGGTCTGGGCAGTCGAAAATGAATGAGCAGTCTCTGCCAACATGGGATCCTAGCTGTGTGCCACCAAGTCCATTTGGATTATCCGAGCCTTAACACTAATAAGGCACAAATATTTTCCCATCTTTCCTTGTCTTTTTAACTTTTTTTAATTAGTATGCATAGTATTCCATTTCTTTATGGCATTTTCAAACAAAATTTGTTGTTGTAACTCAAATATGTCTATTTTATATTAATATATGGAAGTGAAATATCATGATTAAGATATATTTCACTTCCAATTTCCTGCTGGGTAATATTTACCACAAGAATTACTGCCTTTGAACTCAATTTTAATAATAAATTCAAAATTCATCTTACTCTCTTAACCAACTGAATCCACTGATCGGCCTCCACCTACTTCACTAGAAAAAGTAAGGTTCACACGCTGTTACATTTAGACATTTGGATTGTTAAACATGGATCCTGAAAGTCTGGGACTCCAAAGAAAATAGGTAAGATCATAAAGTAGTAACATTTCATTCTTCAAAACCATGAGCCTGTCATACATCATTAGTTAGAGCCATTTTTATTATTCAAAGCTAAGAAGAAAATAGGATCCACAAGGCTCACTAGTTAGTTCACCTATCATAAAACCCTTTGATAACCAAGCAGAAGAACTTTGGACAATGTAGCTTTGCTTTCCCACAGAAAACTGACCACGGAGGGTCTACTCTATCAATGTTTAGCCTGTAGAAGGAGATGGCGCTGAGCTAATTTAGCACTGGAATATTCTGACATATTCTGACATAATGACCTCTCTAAGCAGAAACAAGGGAATGAACAAGCTTCCTGAAACTTTCCCTGGTATATCCCCGACAGAAACTCACCTGTTTCAGCTTCCAGATTTCAAAAGTTGTAGCCACATAGTCAGCTATGCTCTTGAAGAGATCTTCATTTTGGTATCGCAGGTCTCTACAGGACTGCAGTATGCCAATCAAGACTTTAAAAGGACACCCGTGGATATTATCTTTAAGAATGAGTTAAATACGCAAGCATTACCAGATGGCTTTGAGCATAAGATTCAAGATATTCATACCTTCTTTGGGAAAAAAAACATCACTAATTTGAAGGAAAACAAAACAACGGCCAAAAATAAAATTTATATGTAACTAGTCATCAGTTCTGCATCATAAGAGCCAAGATTTCAAAACAAGTGAACCGTCAGATACGGCAGATAATATAGAAAAAGCCCTCTTACCTATGACCACCTTACTGCATTCATTCAGAAGGACAACAGAGCGGTGATCCATCGCAGCCAGTACTTCAAACATGTGTTGGCTATTCAAGACAGAAAATCTGTCCAACTCCTTCAAGGCTTTCATCTACAGAAAACAAACTTGCATTTAATTATCATCTGTGGAAAACTTAATGCTGAAGAAACAAGCATGAGGCTTAAGAAAGGTGTACACAAATACAGAAGTAAATATATATACACAGATATGTTTGCACACACAGATAGATGTCTTAAGTCATTTCAGTAAAAGTACAGCCACATCCTCCTTCAAAACCGACTTTAGGGAGTGACAGGTCAAAGGACAGTTTCTTCAAACTTTATCCACTTGAGAAAAGCCAGGTGTTTACCTCCAGTTTCTTCTTAAGAGCAAATGGTGTGTCTTTCCCGATATATTTCATCACTGTTTGTAATGTGAAGATGTGTTCTATCTTCCAAACTTGCTGATCAACTAGGATTCTGTCATTAGACACAAGAAATAGGATGATCCTAGAATCCAGCCCCTACTTGGAATAGACCAGGAATAAGAAATCTACAGACGTGGTCTACCTGCCCAAGAGGGTATAAGCGGTTAGAGAAGAACCTAAATCATTCTAGGATACTTCCTCTTACATTACTGTACTGCCTTTATTAATGAACAAGTCACATCAGATTAAAGGTATCCTCATAACCTTCCCTAGTCTGCGACATCAGATCACTTGGATCAATTTTATATCTTCATAAGATACAGTGTGATCCCTACAGTGTCCTAGTAACCATTCTGAATTTAGTATACATGTCAGTTCTCCCCCCGACTTTACATCTGTACTAGAGTCTAAGAAAAACTAATTTCAATGTTACCTACAAATTTTTAGAAAGAGATCCTTTAAAAATTACTATCTTCAGGCTTATATCATTCAGAGTTGGAATTTTAAGCTTAATAAAATATTAACAGTTACCAATGCCTACTTTATTAGTGTCTCCCAAAAAAGGAATCAATTTTCGTTGGGCTTCTAAATTGCCCATATCAGGGCCATAGAGAAAACCACATGAAGAAACCTAGGAGGTTCTTACCGCAACCCTGCTCGAAGCGCATTCACATTCATGCATGGCTCCAAAGTCTTTAAAGCAGTTGACAAAATTGAAAGACATCTCTCATCACACTCATTGATGCGCTCCTGGTAAAACACAATTGCAAACAGCAAAGGCCATGAGATGTGCACTAGCTTTCTCAAGCAAAACCTCTGAACCCACACTTTCACAGGACTAAGTACCAGACCAGCAAGTCACAGAGTCCATCATACACAGATACCCAGGAAGTAAGCTATGACAATTCAGTGGCTTTCCAGGTAATTGACACGTAACCTTTTAAACATCAACACTTTCCTATGCATCATTGGAAATCTATTTGATATTGATTTTATTCCTTTGCTTGTGAAATAACTGCATTAAACACCATTTTTACCCCTTCATGGGACCCCAAACCACCATGGGGACATCCGAGTAGAATAACAGAAGATCTACTAAAGTAGATAGGCCAATTGCTCCCCTAAAAGTAAGAATAACACAAGTTATGATATAGTAACACAGTAGAATACTATAGAATAACAGAAGATCTACTAAAGTACATAGGCAAATTGCTCCCCTCAATGAGCCTTAGAGGGCTGTCCTTACAACTTCCACATAGCCTTCCTTCCCTGAGCACCATGCCTGTGAATCTTCTTACTCATGTGGCCCACTGCATTTGACCACCACTCTCTGGGTCTCAGTCAGGTGCTAGTTTAGTCCAGAAATGCCAGGGGAGATCTGGGCAGAGAACAGTGCTGACTGCTGTGAATGGTCAGACTACTTGGCTCAGATGCACTGACGGCACACTGCCCTCTTACCTCTGGCTAAGCGTCTTTATGACACCCACATATTATGGAGGAACAGCCACATGCAGATTTGCTGACTATGTTCCTGGTTGGGAATGCCTGTGCAAGGTCTACTTCATAGCTGCATCACTGTAGTGGGAACTGAGTTACACCAATCATTGCAAGTGACTGGACATGAAACAAATACAGGGCTTAACAAGCAAAATATAAAATTTAATAGTTCTTGCTTGAGAACATATGAAGTTTACATAAAAAGTAAAAACTCATCTACCTATAAACTCAACTCATGAATTCCAGTGAAACAAGAGTATGTGATACATTATCTCCAGGCAAGTAATGCAATTTAGGATATTTCCTTAATTATTGAGTTTAGACGTCTGACATTGCCATTCTTTAAAAATAAATGATTCCTTCTTCACGTCTGGTGCCATATAAATGACATAATGTGCAAACTTGAGCAGGCCAATCCCTTGCCTGAAATTCTCCAATGAACTCCTAAGCCTACCCGCAAATACAAGCTCCAGTGGGCATGAAACTGTGGCACCTTGTACATGACTGACACCCAATATGCATTTGCTACGTGAATCAAGGAATCCACGAGCTGCTAAGCAAGCAGTTTGGTATCATTAAATCTGTTTCCTTGTCTTCAGTGCTGGTGAGAGGATTAGGACACCATGCGAGGAAACTGCCAGCTCACCTCCTTCCCTACCCCTCTTTCCTTCAACTACCAACCTTTCTTTGTATGGCTTGCCTTTCTCTTCATTTTAGCTTCTTTGTTCCTACTTAGCCCTAGAGAAGGTAAGTGGAGCGGGCTTCCACAAATTTCCAAAGCAAAAAATTATCTAACTTAAGGTCTCCTAGACATATACTATACAATACAGAAATGCACATTAAAAACATATATTCCACTGATAGTCTCTTCTTATATTTTTGGTTGTGAGCCTAGCCTTTAAAGGTTGAGCCACCTCCTCAGCCCCTGATAGTCTCCTTTAAGGAAGCTATACACATCTCCTTCCCCTGACTCGTTCAAAATATGTTAAACACAGTAAAGCCACATTTAAGTCTCCATTTGACTTACCTGAATCGTCCTCAGCAACGTCTGAACCATAAGAGCATTCTGGGGGATGCCCAGCTTCATGATAGCATTCAGACTGAAGAGAAGGTGGTCATAGTGCATAATCTTGGCTTCTCTCATCATTTGCGCACACAGCTGATGAAAGGCGGGGTGACCGAACATCAGCTGTATCTCAAAGCGCCTCTTGTCTCCAGACACCCTTCTGACAATTGTCCACATTGCTAAGAAATAGCTACTGCTAGGAAATGTGGGCGCTCTTGAGAAAGTGTCGAGCACGTCACTCAAGGAGTTACACTCCTGGGCCAGCTTTTTATGACTCATGGGGGTTGGTCTCATCTTCTTGGTGAGCACGTCTTCACTGGAGCTATGATGGAAGTTTATTTTCATTAAATCATGATCAGATGCCCCATCAGAGACAAGAGAATGTTCTGAGTCAGAGGATAGTCTTCTAGGACAAAGCACTCTGCCAAATTTAAAGACAACTGCGTGTCTTACGCCTTTAGTTTGAGTACAATCATCTACTGATTTCAAAATACCCTGAAAGAAGCATCTAACAGCTGGCCACAGTCCATCCTCAAAACCATTTAACAGGCGGTTTCTTGGGTTCCATTTTGAATAAACAACTTCTGGTCTGCAAAATCCCAGAGGATCTATCCTCAAAACTCTGCTTCTTGGAAGCACAGCACGCAACTGTCCGACGTTCCAGAGCAAGGAGTGTGCTTTGTTACTCATTTTGCTCCCCACGGGCACACTTCCAAATACTCACAATGCAGCAAAACTTGACTTCTTTCTAAAACAGAGCATATGCTGTAGACTATCCTGCAGGGGATAGGCAAATAAAAGAAATAACAGTTAAAATTTTTGCATCTAACAGGAGCCTGCATGGATATCTATGAGCCACTAGAGCTTCATATTAAAAAGGCAAAACTATATCCCCAGTATGTCTCTCCTACTTATATTCCAAAGTGCACATCATTGTAAAGTACCCAGGTCAGTCATTTTAGCAGTGGTATAAAATAGCTTCTTGGTTAATAATAATAATAATTTACTATTATTATTATTAATATTATTTATGTAGGTATTCAATAAGTCTTCTGCTAAGAGTAATTTTGTTAATGCTACTTTGGAGGCCTCCACTGAAAATAGTATCATTGATGGACACTTTCAACAGAATGATCTAGCAATTGCCTAAACCAAAACATTAAGAAAACGTACTTAGGTCTGACGACCGGAGCCTTGGCCCTGACTGCTCCTGGAGAGGTAAGAGTCTGTGTTCAAGTGTGGAGAGCCCAGCTCTCTAGACTCATTACAGGAAAAATCCACCAAGATGATGTCTCAATTCTGAACATCTATACCCTAAATACAAGAGCACCCACATATATAAAAGAAACATTACTAAAGCTTAAATCGCACATCAAACCGCACACACTAATAGCAGGAGACTTCAATACCCCACTCTCGCCACTGGACAGGTCTGTAGAGGAAGAAGAGAATTAACAGATGTCATTACTCAAATGAACTTAACAGACATCTATAGAATACTTCACCCAAACACAGAAGAATATACCTTCTTCTCAGCAGCACCTCATGGAACCTTCTCTAAAATTGGTCCATACACGGTAACAAAGATACAAAAACCTCAACAGATACAAAAAACGGAGTAACCCCCTGTATCTTATCAGATCACCATGGCTTAAAGATGGAATTCAACAACAATACTAATTACAGAAAGTTTATGAATTCATGGATATTGAACAATGCTCAACTGAATCACCCCTGGGTCAAGGAAGAAATAAAGAAATTAAAGACTTCATAGAATTTAACAAAAATGAGGGCACACAGCCCAAAAAACCTATGGAACACTATGAAAGCAGTGCTAAGAGGAAAGTTCATAGCACTAAGTACCTACATAAAGAAAGTGGAGAAATCTCACACTAGTGACTCAACAGAACACCTGAAAGCTCTAGAACAAAAAAAAGCAGACTGACCCAGGAGGAGTAGAAGACAGGAAATAATCAAATTGAAGGCTGAAATCAATAAAATAGAAACAAAGAGAACAGTACAAAAAAAAATCAATGAAACAAAGAACTGGTTCTTCAAGAAAATCAACAAGATAGACAAATCCTAACCCAAACTAACCAAAAGGCAGAGAAAGAATATCCAAATTAACAAAATCAGAAATGAAAGCGGGGGGGGGGGGGGGGCATAACAACAGACACTGAGGAAATTCAAAGAATCATTAGGTCTTACTTCAAAAACCTATAGTCCACAAAATTGGGGAATCTAAAAGAAATGGACAAATTAAATCAAGACCAGACAAACAATTTAAATAGACCCTATAACCCCTAAGAAAATAGAAGTCATCAAAGTCTCCAACCAAAAAAAAAAAAAAAAAAATCCCAGAGCCAGATGGGCAGATTTCTACCAGAAGTCAAACTTTCGCTATTTGCAGATAATATAATAGTATGTATAAGTGATCCCAAAAATTCTACCAGGGAATTCCTATAGCTGATAAACACCTTCAGCAATGCGGTAGAATACAAGATCAACTCAAAAAAAAAAAAAAAAAGCAGTAGCCCTCCTATATATAAATGATAAAAGGGCTGAGTAAGAAATCAAAGAAATATCGCACTTTACAATAGCCACAAATAACAGAAAGTATCTTGGGGTAACACTAAGCAAAGAAGTAAAAGACCTGCACAAAAAGAACTTTAAGTCTTTGAAGAATGAAATCGATGAATATACCAGAAAATGGAAAGATTTCCCATGCTCTTGTATAGGTAGGATCAATATAATAAAAATGGCAATCTTACCAAAAGCAATCAATAGATTCAATGCAATCCCCATCAAAATCCCAACACAATTCTTCACAGACCTCAAAAGAACAATACTCAACTTCATATGGAAAAACAAAAAACTCAGGATAGTCAAAACAATCCTGTACAAGAAAGGAACTTCTGGAAGCATCACAGTCCCTGACTTCAAACTCTACTACAGAGATATAGTAATTAAAAACGGTATTGGCATAAAAAGACAGGTAAACCAATGTAATCAAATCAAAGACACTGATATTAATCCACACACCTATGAACACCTGATTTTTTGCAAAGAAGCTAAAATCATGCAATGGAAAAAAAAAGAAAGCATCTTCAACAAATGGTGCTGGCATAACTAGATGCCAACATGTAGAAGAATGTAAATAAATCCATATCTATCCCCATGCACAAAACTCGAGTCCAAATGGATCAAAGACCTCAACACAAATTCAACCACAATGAATGTCACAGAAAAGAAAGTGGGACGTATTTTTGAATGCATGGGCACAGGAGACCACTTCCTAAATATAATACCAGTAGCAGAGACATTGAGAGCAACAATTAATAAATGGGACCTCCTGGCACTGAGAATGGCTCACATAATCAATATATCTCTTTCCTTGCTGTCCCTTTCTGTCCTTCCCCCATCTCGACTATCCTATTCCCTCATGTTCTGTTCCTCCCTCTCCTCGCCCCCCTACAATATGGTCTCTATTTTCTCAGGAAATCTTATCTATTTCCCCTCTCCCCATGGATCCACGTATGTCTGTCTTGTTCCCCAGTTTCTCTGGAGTCATGGACTGTAACTTCTGACAGGCAAAGGACACAGTCAATAAGACAAAACAGCAGCCTACAGAATAGGAAAAGATCTTCACCAACCCCACATCGAACAGAGGACTGTTCCCCAAAATATATAAAGAACTCAAGAAACTAGACGTTAAAACACCAAATAATCCAATTTTTAAAAATGGGGTAACAGATCTAAACAGAGAATTCTCAACCGGTCTCAAATGACTGAAAGACACTTACGGAATTGCTCAGTATCCTCAGAGATATCATCTTACCCCAGTCAGCATGGCTAAGATCAAAATTACCAATGATTGCTTATGCTGGAGAGGAAGTGGGGTAAGGGGACACTCCTCCATTGCTGGTGGGAGTGCAAACTTGTACAGTCATTTTGGAAATCAATATATCAATTTCCCAGAAAAATTGGAAATCAATCTATATCAAAATCCAGCAATACAACTCTTGGATATATACCCAAAGGATGCAGACCCATACCACAAGGACATGTGCTCAACTATGTTCATAGAAGCATTATTCATAGTAGCCAGAATCGGGAAACAACTTAGATGCCCCTCAACTGAAAGATGGATAGAAAAAATGTGGTACATTCACACAGTGGAGTAAAAAAAAAAAATGGTGTCTTGAAATTTGCATGCAAATGGATGAAACTAGATAAAAAACCATCCTGAGTGAGGTAACCGAGACCCAGAAAGACAAGCACGGTTTGTACTCACTCGTAAGTGGATATTCAATGCAAAGCAAAGGATAACCAGCCTATATACAGTCCATGACCTCGGAGAAGCTGGGGAACAAGGAGAACCCTAAGAGAAACATACATGGATCCCTGAGGGAAGGGGAAATAGACAAGAACTCTTGAGAAAATTGGAAGCTTGGGTAGGGGAGAAGAGAGGTAGGAGGGGAGGGAGGAGAACATGAGGGAATGGAATGATCGAGATAGGGGAAAGCAAGGAAAGAGATATCTTGATTGTGGGAGCCATTATGGAGCTAGCAAGAAACCTGGCACCAGGGAAATTCCCCCAGGAATCCACAAGGATGACACCAGGTAAGACCCTAAGCAATAGTGGAGAAGATGTCTGAACTGGCCTTGCCCTGCAATCAGATTGACGACTACCTTAATTGTCATCACAGAACCTTCAGCAGGCAACTGATAGGAACAGATGCAGAGATCCACAGCTAAGATCTGGGTAGAGCTTCCAGAGACCAGTCCAAGAAAGGGAAGAACAATAATATGAGCAAAGGGGTCAAGACCGTGATGGGGGAAACCCACAGAAACAACTGACCTGAGCTAGTGGCTGACAGCAAGAGGAACCTGCATAGGACCGAACTAGGCCTTCTGAATGTGGGTGACAGATGTGTGGATACTGGCAGTGGGTCCAGGATTTATCCCTAGTGTTTGAAATAACTTTTTGGAGCCCATTCCTTTTGGAGGGACATTTTGCTCAGCCTAAACGGGGGGGGGGGCTGGTCCTGTCTTAAAGTGACAGACACGTCAGACTTGGTTTACTCCCCACGGGAAGCCTTACCTTCTCTGAGAGGTGGATAGGGGATGGGGAGGGAGTGGGAACTGGGATAGGTTTGTAAAATGAGAAAAGATCATTCTTTAAAAATTATTTTTTTCTTTTTTTTTTTTTTGGTTTTTCGAGACAGGGTTTCTCTGTGGCTTTGGAGCCTGTGCTGGAACTAGCTCTGTAGACCAGGCTGGTCTCGAACTCACAGAGATCCGCCTGCCTCTGCCCCCCGAGTGCTGGGATTAAAGGCGTGCGCCACCATCGCCCGGCTAAAAATTAATTTAAAAAGAAAGAAAATGTACTTGGACAGAACGGAAATGAAAACGGCAGAGCGCAGATGGCTCCCCCTTTAATTCCAGCACTTGGGAGGCAGAGGCAGGTTCCCTGTGCGTTGGAGGCCAGACTGATTTACAGAGGGAGTTCCAGGACAGCCGGGTTTCTACACAGAGAAACCCTGACTCTAAAACAAACAAACAAACAAACAAACAAAACAAAACAAGAAAACAAAATATAAACGATGTTCTCCGTGCTTAAATCAGTAAGCCTCATCAAGATCCCGAAACCGGAGTCAGCGTCCTTCCTCAACTGGGCCACCCAGCATCAACACACCAGCCTAAATTTAAGATCGAAGACACTTCTCAAACTTTTCTCTACCCAATAAAAAGACTACCATGACACCGCCCACGATCTTGCTTATGCTCACTACTCACTCACCATAGAACGGTACCCTGTGGCTGCACACGGGCGCAGCCATGACAGTCCCGCTCAAAGCCGGCCGGGACGGTCTACGGATGCCTGTATAGGTCAAAAAGCCTAAGTTCGCGGCGGCCGTGGATAGCCACGTGTTGCGGGGGGGGGCTGCCAGAAGAATGGTTTCTCGGATGAAAAGATAGACCATAGACCACACAAGAGTCTCCGTAAGAGTCCACGGCGCTTATAAAGAGCATGTATGGTTGTTTCTATAAACTTAACACGTTCAAGAAGTAACTTTGAACTTGCCACTGGCAGAGCGGCAGCTTCTGAGAGCGCCTGCGCCATTTTTAAAGCGGAGGCGCGGTTGCCAGGCAACCGAGACGCCGTGGTCCCAGACTCTAGGTCTTGCTAGAGATCATGGCCAAATTCGTGATCGCGGGTGAGTTCTTCTTCAGTTTACCATAGTCGCTGGTCAGCCTTGTTAACTGCCTTCTATTCCGCAGCCCATGCTCTGATGGATCACCTCGGGCTGTTAGGCAGTGGCGGTATGCCAAACTCTAGCGAGCACTGGGGACACGGTGGGGAAAAATGTTCATGTTTGTTTGGCCATGGCAAGTTTTAATTCCCACGGCGGTGCAAACATATAGAGAATAACTTTGATCTGCCGTGATTAATGCAATGAGGGAGAGGTGCACAGGCCTCTGGGCGAATATTCTCGTAATGTAGGGGTGTGGGATGGAGAAGGGATGGACACAGGGAACTAAGCAGAAAAACTGTTAACGGCACTATCCCAGATAAGGGCTAAAAGAGCTGCAGTCGAATGGAGGAACTGGATGCGGGAGTATGGCAGGACATGGGGTTAGACTTACAAAATAGAAACAAGACTCTTGTATCTTACAAACACCTAGGGGGAAAAATATTTGAACTAAATCTTGAACACAAAGAAGTGTCATTGAAAGAATTTAAGTAAAATAGAGTCAATGGATTTGCATTTTTAAAAAACTCATCTCCGCAGTCAGAAGCAATAACAACACCTAATGCAGCAGGATGCTTACTGTGTGTCTGCCTCCTCCCTTCTCCCCGAGTTGTTTAAAAGAGCTCCCGGCTGTTCTATCTCTAGCCCTTCATTCCACTCAATCTGGCTTCTAATTTGCCTTATATGCAAACTGGTTTTTTTTTTCCCCTGAAATCACCAATCTTAGATAAACTGTTCAGTTTTTGTCTTAGTTTATTTGGGGGTATACACCAGAGAAGACTGCTCGGACTTGGATTTAAGCCAACAGAAAGTATTAGCCAGCTGGCAACTACACTAGGCGTTCTAGATCCCAGTGTAGCCCCGAGTCTTTCTCAGGGTCAGCTTTTAGGCACAAAACCATTTTCTGGGTTGACATACTTCAGTTAACAAGAACAGTTACCCAGAAACAGAACTACAGAAGCCAAAGGTAAGGTTAACACACTTAGAGATGTCCCCAGAACTATAAGACTTCGATGGAGTGGGCCTTTGTTTTAGTTTTGGGAGGTGGTGCTGTCTACATGCTGAGTATTACAGCTTGAATGGTGCTTCCATCATGGAGTCGGTTGTGCTAAGGTCTGGAGCCCTCTTCCACGTGGACGTCTCTGTTAAACTGGACACAAATGATCTTTACCATCTCCTTGGAAGTACTCTTTTACTTCACTACTGCTTCAGATAAATATTTTTAGCACTAGAAGACTGGATTGTGGGAATACAGTAGAAAAGTTTCATGGCGTTTTGTATATAGCAGTAACAGAGCAGCGTTTCAGAGGGAGAGAGGGCAGAGGATCTTCTTAGTCAGAGCTTCCAGGGGAGAGGGGGCAGGGGACCTTCCTAGTCAGGGCTTCCAGGGGGAGAGGGGGCAGGGGACCTTCCTAGTTAGGGATTCCAGGGGGAAAGAGGACAGGGGACCTTCCTAGTTAGGGATTCCAGAGGGAAAGGGGGCAGGGGTCCTTCCTAGTCAGGGCTTCCAGGGGAGAGGGGGCAGGGGACCTTCCTAGTCAGGGCTTCCAGGGGGAGGGGGGGCAGGGGACCTCCCTAGTCAGGGCTTCCAGGGGGAGAGGGGGCAGGGAACCTTCCTAGTCAGGGCTTCCAGGGGGAGAGGGGGCAGGGGACCTCCCTAGTCAAGGCTTCCAGGGGGAAAGGGGGCAGGGAACCTTCCTAGTCAGGGCTTCCAGAGGGAGAGGGGGCAGGGGACCTTCTTAGTCAGGGCTTCCAGGGGAGAGGGGGGAGGGGACCTTCCTAGTCAGGGCTTCCAGGGGGGGGGGGAGGGCAGGGGACCTTCCTAGTCAGGGCTTCCAGGGGGAGAGGGGGCAGGGGACCTCCCTAGTCAGGGCTTCCGGGGGGGGGGGGGGCAGGGGACCTTCCTAGTCAGGGCTTCCAGGGGGAGGGGGGCAGGGGACCTCCCTAGTCAGGGCTTCCAGGGGGGGAGAGGTGGTTAAGTAGATGACTGAACAACTAGCTACCAAGCAGAGACGATGCAGGAAGAAACAGAATAATTTCTGTGTGGCTAACACCTGGAGCAGTACTGGAGTCTGCGGAGCTTACAAAGACAGTGTATGGTTAAACCCAATACACTCAGGTAGTAACTTTCAACCCCTAACTCTTCTGAGTGTAATAAGTCTTTCTCTGTCCCACCTGCTCCCCCCCCCAAAAAAAAACATGGAGGTTTATTATGAAAGTTTGGCCTTAATGTAGGCTTGTTTCTAACTAGCTCGTATAACTTAAATTAACCCATATTTTTAACCTGGTTTCTTCCATGCACTTGTTACCACATCTCCATTTTCCCCATCTTGTTTCTTTTGCCACTGGCTTGAGACTCTGCCATTCTTCTTCCCAGAGCTCTCTCTGTCTAGAACGTCCTGCTATACCTCCTGCCTAGCTATTGACCATTGAGCTTTTTATCAAACCAACCCCAGTGACATATCTTCACACAGGGTAAAGGAATATTCCACAATATCTGAGAGCACTTGATGGTGCAGATGCCAGAGAACCACGAAGCCACGGTCCCAGTCCCTAGGTCTGGCTGGAAATCATAGTCAAATTTGGTGGTAACTGAGAGGATTTGATAATCATGCAATTGAAATGAGTCGAGTAGGACTGGAAGAAAGGGTGCAGGGAAGAGTGTCCTAAGCCGAAGACAGAGGGAGACAACACAGATTCTCCTGAGGCACGTCCCATAGTTTAGACTTTGACCAAAGTATGTGGAAAATTTCCCTTAAAGATATAAGGCAAAAATAAAAAAATAAAAAAGATATAAGCAATGGAAATTTTATCTTACCCGCCGAGTGTTATGGATACAGCAAGAGGACGGTTAGGAGATTCTAGCAAGTGTAGGAAGCAACGGGTTTAGCATTGTGGTCAGTATGAATGGAGAAAACAAATGGACTAGGGAGCAATCTGAGAGACAAAATGTGTAGAACAAGATGTCTAGTTCACTAAATGACACAGGAAATAAAGGAAAAGTTAGACTCCTAAACAATGGACAGCTAGGTAGATTGGGGTTATCTGAAAAACTTTCATCAGAAGAATAAGTTTAATAATCTAGGTACTCGTAGTACTTTCTCTCTTTTGAGACAGAGTCTTGCTATGTAGCCCCTGGCTGATTTGAGGCTGGACTCAAATTCTATGTCTTCCTCCAGAGTGCTGGAATTAAAGGTATACACCACTGCACCCAACTACCCTTAATATTCTTAAATAAGGAGATGTGTTGACATAACTTCTCTAGGAGATTTAGGACTTAGAATTGAAATGACCCACATGAGATAATTATTGTCAACTGCACTGATGAAGCCAGTAAAAGTTTTTAGTTCTTTTATTAATGGCTAGAATAAAAGTGGGCTCGTGACTCTGAAAAGTCCCCTGGTGGCCAGGCTCAGGGGTACAGCATTTTTAAAGGCAAAACCTACCTTTTACATCTGTAATTTACATCGAAGTTAGGTGAGGGTCAGAATATCGCTGAAAAACTCATTCCCGGCAGAGCTTAGTAATTATTTCAGACACACCAAGACAATTATTTTTCAATGATGTCTTTTTTAGTTATCTTAAATTGCGTTAATTACTTTGATTAATACATCCAGAACATGGTCAAGGCCACGCAAATCCCAAATGTGTTGGGGGGAGGGGGCGCTGGAGGAGTGGAGGGCTGAGAACTGTTTAAACAAACCCAGTGGAGGACTGGAACGAGGTGGTGCTTGTCACCTCGGTCTTTTCAGAAGGGAATCCAAGTGCCCGTGACACATTCGGAAAGAGATGTGGAACGTGGGAAAGCGCAGGCGTCTGGATACGACACTGTGCTTGAGATAGGATTAGATTGCTACTTGAAAACAAGGAACTTGACCGGCAAACTATACAGAAAAAGTATGAAAATGTGTGCCTTGCCGAACGGTACCACTCAATGGATTGATGAGGAAACCGGAACTTGCAAAGTATAGAAATGACTAGCCAGGGATTTAGAAGGAAAGCCTGCGGAGTATACCACCATAGTGGTGGCACTCCAGGAATTACGCCACAGGAAGTGGAAACAGGCAAGACTGATAAACACTACCAGCGCCAAGAAGAAAGAGTTAAAAACTGCTTATTGTAGTAAGGACCTCAGGGTTCTTAATTTTTTTTGTATTTAACTTACATTTAATAAACTTTATATAATAATTTCCTAGCATCTTGTATATAATATAAAGTATAATTATGCAAAAATATGTAATGTATACTTAATACAATTTCCTTCCTGGAAACTGTGAGAGATGCTAGGTTATAGTGGAATAATAAATGAATGAAAATATAAGCGCCAAGGACAGAGGATTTTTAAAAGAAGTTTTAACAGAAAGGGGCACATAGAAAGCAGTGCCTGGGAAGAAGAGACAAGGACTCAGTGGAAGGAGAGAGTGAAGTTTAAGTTGGATGCATTTTAAATATTCCTGAAAGGAGACCCGAGAAACATAACAAAGTGTCTAATGGGGTGGGAATAGTTTGTTGAGCAAGGCTTTTCAGAAGACAAAAGCGGGAGTCAGAGTACAAGACCCCTTTCCTTTGGAAGCTTCTCCATTCTTTAGATCCATTATCTTCCCAGTGATGTCTGGGCAGAAGGAATCCAGATTCAGAAAAGGCAGGTAATTGAGGTCAAAGCAGAGTGCAGGGCTTTGACAAGCTAACTTCCCAGGAAATGGACAGGATAATTAAACGTGAGCCATAAAGTGGGTTTGAAGTAATTAACAATGGGTTTGAACTAGACAGAGAGGTTTATACATACAGAGGTGTTGAGAAGAATTGATGTTGAGGGGTTCATGAGGTTAAGGAAGGATGTTCCACAGGAGCTGCTGCACTTAGCCTGTCTTCCTAAACTCACATCCACCTGCTCTCTTGGGGAGGTTTAACTTCCTATGTGGTCCTCACTGCAAAATGTGCGCCTGCAGCTGCCCAGTGGCACCTGCACCCCAGGTTGGATCAGACGCCCTCCCACTGTTATGCGCCCCTGTGCTCTGCCTGTCCTTCCTAATGCGCTTGTCTGAGCAGCTCACCCATGATTCTCTCAGATAAGGTCAGCTAGGAAATAGAAGTTAGCTCCAGATGGGTCCTTCCCCCTCAGTCTCCCCACGGTTCTGGACCGTGTGTCAAATCTATAGGGGTCCCCCTCAGCCTCCCCACGGTTCTGGACCGTGTGTAACATCTGTAGGGGCTGTATTTCCACTCCTTTTACCTTCTGGTGTTGGTTTTATCTGTTTTATGTGTGCGGTCAGGGGAGGGGAGCTTGCAGAGGTTAAGGGAGAACTTACAAGAGTTGCTTCTGTCCTTCTTCCACGTGTGTCCTGGGGATCAAACTCGTGCCATCAGGTTGGGAGGCAAGTTCCTTTATCAGCTGAGCCGCCTTCCTGGACCCCGGGGTGGCTTCTAATGAGTTCACTGTCAGTATTAGTATGCCATGCTTAAATAGTATGCTACAGTTTCCTATGTGGTATAGCAGAGTACTGGAGGAGGGTAAATATTTAAAACATTCTCTTTTCTACAACATTTTATTAGGTAAGATCCTTATCTATGAAATATTTCTTATTTTTATTAATATAACGAAAACTTGAGGTTTGTGTTATAGAAGGTTATTTTGTAATTTTGTTATATTATGGCCATGGTGCATTCTCTAAGTGTCTGTCAAGTCCTGATAGCAGCATGGCAATTTGTGTGTGTGTCAAAAGAAAGCTTAGCCCAAGGACTGCCCACCTCTATCCAGGTCTCGTAAGGTGAGCATCCAAACTGCCTAGGCTCCCACAAAGCCAGTACGTGCAGTAGGATCAAAAACCCACTGCGATTGTTTTTGAATTCTCAGTATTCCTCATTGTCCGCTATGTTCACCTAGTCCGGATTTATCCCATGCTTTTTCAGACCTAGGCCAGCTGGCCTTGGTGAGTTCCCAATAGAACATCCCCATTGTCTTAGTGTGTGGGTGCACCCCTCGTGGTCCTGAGTTCCTTGCTCGTGCTCCCTGATTGCTCTTCGAGCAGATGAGGGAGGGGGACTTGATCGGGGGAGGGAAATGGGAAGCGGTTGCGGGGACGAGGCAGAAATCCTTAATAAATAAATAAATTAATAAATAAATAAATAAATAAATAAATTTTACAGCTTTAAAAAAAAAAAAAAAGAAAGAAAGCTTAGCTCACTTGAACTCTTCCAGGGAAAGCAAACTGCCCTTACTACGCCAAGGCAGAACTCCTGGCAGACTATTTGCAAAAGAATCTTCCTGATTTTCGGATTTTTAAAATCACAAAGCATCCTGATGTGTGGGAGGTAAGAACCTTTACCATTATTAAATGTGTTTATGTGAGAAAGGGTTCTACTTTGATTAAATACTTGCTAGGGCATCGTTTGGGCTTCCGATGATGACTGTATTCTGATGATGATGGATTAATGACATTTGGATACTAGTAAAAAGGAGTTCCTACTTATCAGCCTCAAAACATGTTCTTTTCTCACACCTAATAGCACAAAGGAGACTCCAATAAGTGGGATAAATGTGCTGAGTCCACCCCGCCCCTGCCATGAAAACAGGTAGTTCGTGTTTAACACGCACTACTCTTAGCCTTTCCTTTCTCCTTCACACGGAGTCATACTGGTATGAGGACCTATTTGAGACATCTGTATCTGTGGCTGCGTCGCCCACTAAACAGACTTTTAAGGTGGAGAATTTGATGATGAAGACTTACTGGAAATCGCTCTTAGGACATCCTAGGAAGAAATGAAGATGAAGGCAGCAGCATTAGGCGAAAGGGGGTGGGGGAGCTACGACACAGCTACAGCAGAGGCATCAGCAGGTCCTCCAGAGCATGCTGGGGATCCCTTCAGAGGCACCCCATGCTAAAGACAGGTAGCGAGCATCAACCAGTCACCTGACAGGCACTGCCCCAAGAAAGGGAGCTTACTCTTCGTCAAGGGGAATTTCTTTAGCTGAGGTCAGTCCTTAACAATGACCTCTGGTATCTCTAGTGACTGAGGCCACAGATACCTTGGTTATAGGCGGGAAGGAACCTGGACTGTGCGTGACTATCTGCTACAGTCCACGTGCTGTGCCTCTGAACCCATGTGCTCCATTAAGGAAATTCACAGCATCTGGTAACAGCTGTACTGGGATGAAGATCAAGATCTTTCCCTGGGAAGACTTTATTAAGGGAAGGCTTGTTAAGGAACTGTATTCCCCATTGCACATGGTTTCAGAGTCTAACTGGCGCTCATCTCTCTTCCCTGCCCTCCATTAGAGGTCTCCCTCTACCGCTCTAGGCCACGTGTTAGGTGGGATGGCCTCCTTCTGTATACTTAGGGGATGTGAGCCCCAGTCCCTTTGAAAGACACAGCCATTACACTTTGCCCCTTGTATGGTCAAAAGTGAGTATAGCATTGCCAAAGACGCTCAAATTATAACCTGGATGTTAAATATGCTTTACTCTGGGTAGTAGCTGTTGTACAGTCTCCCGATTAGCAGGCCCAGTTACCCCTTCCATAGCAACAACTTCTTTCTTTGCCCCCTGGTCTCTCATCTCACTGTGACCAGTGTTGGCGATAGCTTAAAGGTGGGATTCTTCTTGTGTCCTCTGCCAGAAAAGCTCCTCTTCAGACTTTTAAAACCTTTCAACTCACACAGACTAAAGAAAATTGGGGAAGCATAAATTCTCTAAGAGGGCCCCTGGGAATGATGGTGAACAAGGTCTCTCTTAATTCTGCCCCCCTGGTTCCTGAAGTCTAAGTAGTCTACACTGACGTATAATACATTTTGTGACTGGGAGGAGCGGGGTCGTTCTTGCCATGTGTCAGTCTTCTAGCTGGTATCTGCAGCTTTGCTGGCCTGCGTTGCCCCTCTCTCAAGCTTGGTGATGCTCAGCACTGTACCCCTTCTCTTATAAAGCGATCCCCTTGGTTCACAGATATGTGCAGGACCTAGAGTTGGCAGGTCAAGCATTTCCTAAAGTCTCTGGCAGGGTTTCTGCTGAAAGCGCAAAGAGCAGGAAAGGGAGTTCCCTACCCAGCGCGTCTGCCGATTTCAGTCTAGACAGATTGTTTGCCTTACCTCGTGAAGAGAAGCCAGAGTCTTCTGTTTCTCACAGAGGCAGTTTTGACGTCCTCCAAGGATGGTGCCGTCATCAAATGCTAGCACTGGTTTTTGTCGCTGGCTTGCTGATCCTTCAGCCATGGTAAGAACTACCTAGGGTTTTAAGACTACAAGCCCTTCTCTTGAACTCTTGCCTAACTTCTTGTGACTGTCCACGTCATCACGTCTGTGGCGCTGGCCAGTATTCCTCTCAAAGCTGATACTCTCTAGAGAACACTTCCCCGTGCTCTGGACCTCCATATTTTATCATCCCAGTTGGCAGCCACACAAGGCTCCTTTTATTTTTACTGTGTTTCTTGTGACTCTGGTGAATTAAGCATTGTCTGGCCCCCCAAAATGTGGTTGATTCCTATACCCTGTGCCCACTAGCCTTTTGAAATTAACTTAGGTATTTATTTATTTTGTGGTAAGGCCTGCATGTGCTAAGATGTAAGGGAAGGTGAGAGAATATTTTGCTGAGTCAGTTTTATTCTTTGACTATGCAGGTCCCAGAAATGGAATTGTTGGCGGGCTTGGTGACAATCACTGTAACCCACAGAGTCATCTCAGCAGCCGTGCCCTACACCTTTGACCTCTGCTTCCACATCCTCCCTGGCAGGTTTACTACTTCTACTTTATTTGAAACATCATTTTCTCCAAACTTTTGACTTCCAGTCAAGTAACATACTACTACTATATTCTGGGTCTCCACGAGGTGTGCCCTCCCAAACTTCTGACTACCAATCAAGTAACACATTACCACTGTATTCTGGGGTCTCCACAGGGGTGTGCCCTCCCAAACTGCAGAAGAGTGAGTCACACTGAAGAAATCTTCCTGCCCACCTTTAGGTTCCGTTCCGGATTCAGGACTCTGAGTATTCGGTCCTACACATTCTTCCAGGGCCTGAAAGAACGTTGGCATATTCTCCTCGGAACAGTCTCTCGGAGTAGATCACATTCTTCCCCCAGCCCAGTGTGTCACCAGCCAAGTGGTACAGTGCTTTAGAGAGGCCGTGTTGGAAATATCTGTCTTCTTGCTTTGGGATGAACTGAGAGCATGGACATCTTCAGAATTAGCTAGAAATAGAGTTTGTTTGTGAGATGGCCTCAGTACACGTGCCTCCAGGGGTGGGGCTTTAGGACCACTCAATTGTACCTTACCGATAAGAATGCTGTCCTCCCTGCTTCTCAGATCTTACCATTAGCCCTGACTGACTCGGAAGTTCCTATCTGGACCAGACTGACCTGGAACTCACAGGGATCCACCTGCCTCTGCTTCCCCAGTGATACAATTAAAGTCATGAGCAACCAGGCTCACGACCATTTTCTAGGTTTATATTTTTCCATTTGAAGGTATCTAAATGTATTGTGCACACATAGTAGCATTAAAAGCAAGCTGATCCTTTGTTGTCTAAATCCAAGAATACTGAACTGAATTCTTAGGCAGATTTAATATATGACTTTTATTGGAATATTTTTCCACAGGAGTGGCTAGAAGACATTTGTGAAAAGAATAAATGGGACCACAGCACCTCCCCCATTATCTGGAGAGAGCTACTGGACCGTGGAGGCAAGGGCTTGCTTTTGGGAGGATACAATGAATTCCTGGAGCACGCCCAGGTGTGGGAACTGCATTGCTTATCTGTTCAAATATCTTTCTCTTGACATTATTTTGTATTTCAAATGTCTTGCTTTCTAAGCCATTACATCATTTTTCTCCTTGCCTGTTTTCTGTTCAAGTCTTTGTCTGACCATGTTCTGTTTTCTGAGGTTGAGCTTTTTTTTTCTGATATTTAGCTTTACTATGGTGTCACTTCCAGCATGACAACGGACCTGATGATGCTCATTGCTAAAGAGAACCTGGAGGCACATATAGAAGAAGAGGTGGAGAAAAAAACCCTGAAAGATCTCATCACCCCCCTGCAGGTCTGGATTGCCAGGTGAAGCTCCAGGATTTAGGAGTCTGGGTTTTTATTTTTTAGAAAGGATAGTGAGATGGGATTGATTGCACAATGAAAGAACACCAAAAAATGTTCGAGACGCATGTGTGTATGATTGTGTTCACAGGTCTGGGTTGGTGCATGGACACGAGTTTCTCTATCCTCCAGCACCCATCCCCGTGTGATTTAAGATTCATGTGTGTACGGGTCTTCACACGATCTAAACCAGCTTTGCTGGCGTGTGTCCTATGATCATTGCTCCCTCCCTCTTCCCCACCTGCTGGATTCCCATGGTTCTTTCTCTTGCACGCACGCAATCCTGATCCCCAAAGTCTTCCTTTTCTCCTTCTCAAGTGTGCTTCTCGGTGTCCCCGCTTGTCACTTCCTCTTTTTCCATCTCTGCCCTCTCTCTGTGTTATTCTTTCTCTCTGAGTTTCCATCCCCTCTGTCTAACTCACATTGTCCTTCTTGCAATATGTGGTGTCCTAACATACACCTGCTTGAAGGAAATATGTAAAATTATGGAAAACTACAAACACTAAAAAGATTCAGAAATTGTACATAGATATCCATGACCCTCTCCAAAAGAAAGAACTGAAATGGATATCACCTCTGTGTCTTCCCCAAGTCCACCAAGAGAAGTAGATGTTCTCAGATGCAATTTCCAACTCCCCACAGTTGATCATCACTGAAATAGAAGACTCAGGTACAGTTAGTTTCGGATAGAGTGAACATTCAGTGCTTATCCTCGCTATTTCAGGAAAGCCTTTGCTTTGTGAAACTATGGGAAAGATAGTCTGCCCCAAACTAAAGGCAATCACTCCTAGATAAAGATGGAAAAGGCGGTGGCTAACTGAAGCAGGCACTTTTGTCTTTCCACAGAGAAGCAGAAGAGTCTGAAGCGAGCTTTTGCCTGCTTAGTTATTTGTTCTTGCTTTGTTTTCTGCACGCGATCAAGCTCTTTCATCTGAAACATCCAATACACCAGTCAGCTCTTACTTTGTTGTATTCCCAGATGCCAGGATGTGTGAGGAGTGAGACGTTCTCATTCCGCTTGGGATCCTTAGGCACGTCTGTGCAGGTGGGAGGGTTTCCATGGAAAACAGTGACTCATCCTATGGAGCACACACAGAAATATCTGTTAAGAGTAAAATGTGTAAATGAGCAAAGGACCTAACCATTTTCCATCCAACTTTTGCATTTAATCAGCGCGAGCAATACTGCATGCTACCACATAATCCCCATCTTGCTAAGTGGAGAAGTGTTTGGAATGCACAGAGAGATCAGCCTGACCCTGTTTGACCGGGAGCAGATGGAAAGCTACCTGGAAAGCTTAGTGGTGGAAATTGAGGACTTGGCATCGCCCATCCTCCGCAGCATCTCCCTCTGCACCAACACGGAGGATGCCTTCCTCGGGGCCCAAGTCATCGTCATCCTGGATGACAGCACAGACGAGGAAGTGTGCACCCTGGAGAGCTGCCTGAGAAGCCGGGTGCCACTGTGCCGCCTCTACGGTTACCTGATGGAAAAAAATGCTCACGAGTCCGTCAAGGTCATCGTGGGCGGGAAAACCTTTGTGAATCTTAAAACAGCCTTGCTTATGCAATATGCCCCTAATATCGCGCACAACATCATTGCGGTGGCTCTGGGGGTGGAAGGCCAAGCAAAAGCAATGGTGGCCCGGAAGATGAAAACAACCCCAGCCAGTGAGTGAACGCCTACTGTCCTGTTTGTGCTTTGATACATGGGTCAAAAAGTGGGGAAGGAAAACTGCATCCTACAGGACCACCTAGGGTGTGTGACACAGAAGTAGAAGAGAGATGTAAGGAGTGTCTTAGGAGTGATGGGTGGAGCCAGTGTGGTCCTCCCTCATTGGGGGATGCCACTTAACAACCCCATCCTCCCTACCTAGCTTTTTCCTGTACACATATATTGTGATCCAGTTTAATTCATAAACCCGGGGCCATGAAAGACTAACAGCAGTAAAGAGTGATAACCTAATAAGCTAACAATAACAACATACAATAATTAAAGTGACCTAAAAGTTACCCACTGCTTATTTTTGGAATTTTTCATATAATCAAGTGCAGGGACAGAATTGTAGGTTAGTTGTAGAACTCTTGCCTAGCAGGCCCGAGAACCCAGGCAAGCACCAAACCTGCTGCATCCTCCATAAAAAGAGAAAGTGTCTAACTGAGGCAACCCTGTGGATGAGGACAGGGGCTGTGCAAGCTTCTCTTCATCCACCTTTGTGACTTTGCCCATCATTATAAAATTAGCAAATATTTGTTGTAATAAGATATCTATTAGTCAAGTAATATTTTTAACCTAATATCCCACTTTCCCCACAATAAGAATGGGGAAAGTGGTGTGTGTTGTTTACAAATTCTCAAGGCTTTGTAAAAACAGCTTTGCCTCCTTTCCCACTTCTGTCCTCAGAATTATCATGTTTAAAAACAGCAACTCCCTCCTGGAATCAATGTGAAGATCCAAAGAGACAACGTCAGGGTCACTTTTCTGTTGTCACGAGACACCTTGACCAAGGCAACTTATAAAAGAAAGCATCTAATTGGGGGCTTGATTACAGTTTCAGGGGGTTCAGACCATGATCATGGTGGCAGAGAGCATGGCAGCAGGCAGGCATGCTGCTGGAGCAGGAGCTGCAGGCTTACATCTGACCTATAAACTTGAGGCCCACCCCCAGGGACACACCTCCTCCAAAAAGGCCACACCTCCTAATCCTTCCTAAACAGTTGCACCAGCTGGGACCAAGTAGTCAAACATATGAGCCTATGAGGGCATTATCATTCACACCACCACAGTCAGTATTTCAAAAGTGCCCATGAGAGCTGCCTGATGCACAGTAAAACTTAAAAGGAGATTAAACCTGCAGGTTTATTATATCTAATTAAATTTCGTTATTGATCTTTCTATTGATAGATATCAGAATCATATGAAAATAAGACTGGATCACATTTAGTGTATTTTAGCTCTGCATCCTTAGAGCTGGTCCTTTATGTCTAGACTAACAGCATTTCTAAGGATGGAATTACAGGCATGCTGGAAACAAAAGTTGGGGAGACCGTGGATGGGAACTGACAGCCATTTAAGTGCAGCACAGGGTGCCAGCCAGGACCAGACAGTGCTGTCAGTCATCTCTTGGCAGGAAAGCTCGGAATACTTCTGCCTTCTTGCATGCAGATTCAACATTTACCCTAAAGCTTATTCTAATACTCTTTTTCCTACAAAAGAACAGACAAGAATTTAATCTCCTGGATACAGATTTTAAGTACATAGATGTGCTGGTTAGTTGTATGTTAACTTGATACAAGCTAGAGTCATCTGAGAGGAAGGAACCTCAACTGAGAAAATGCCTCCATAAGATCAGGCTGTAGGCAAGCCTGTAGGACATTTTTAAATTAGTGATTGATGGGAGAGGGCCCAGCCCATTGTGGGTGGTGTGGTGGTCCTTTGTGCTAAAGAAAGCCAAAGGGAGCAAACCAGTCGATGGCACTTCTCCGTATCCTCTGCATCAGCCCCTGCTTCCAAATTCCCCCCCTGACTTCCTTCAATGGTAGACTACAGTGTTGAACTGTAAGCCAGATAAACCCTTTCCATCACAATAGCTTTGATCATGATCTCATTACAATAGAAACCCTACCTAAAACAATAAATGAGTGAATAAATAAAATTCTTTTTTAAATTGCGTAAACCCTTCTACAAAATCAACAGTTGCAAAATCACAAATATTAAATTCCAATTCTTATTTTCTCCAGCTCATATTCTTTTATTTTTCTCCATAGATATATAACTAACAAATATAACTGTGGTATTGTTTTCTCATTTATCCCCTCTATCCTTTTGGCTGGTTTGTTTTCTCTTAAACCTTGGTTTTTTTTTTCTTTCTTTCTTCTGTTTGTTTGTTTTTCTGAAACAAGGTTTCTCTGGGTAGCTTTTGCTGTCCTGAAACTTACTCTGTAGACCAGGCTGGCCCTGAATTCACAGAGATCTGGCTGCCTCTGCCTCCCGAGTGCTAGCATTAAAGGTGTGTGCCGCCACCGCTGCCTGGTTTAAACCTTGTTTCTAAAAGTACCTCCCATGAACAATATTATTTCACAAGTGATGAAACCTCCAGAGAGTTGTCATTTATGTACATTTCTAGTTCAGTCTAGAATCAAAAGGGCATTTTCAAAATCCAAACAGTTGAAAAGTTTCCCTTAGGGCCAGGGAAACATCTCAGTCAGTAAAATATCAGGTGTGACTACATACATAACTACATGTAACCCTAGCACACCGGGATGGAGACAGGCGCATCTCCAGGACTCACTGGCCAGCCAGGCATGCCCCTTCTTAAAAGATACAGAGAAGAGTGGCTGAGTAAGATTCCCAATGCAACTTCTAGCTTACATGAGCACGCTCACCCATACATGCTTGTGCGTTACACATCCCTGTGGGGGGGGGGGGTTGTGGGAGAGAGAGAGAGAGATAGAGAGAGAGAGAGATAGATAGATAGATAGATAGATAGATACAGAGAGATAGATAGATAGATAGATAGATAGATAGATAGATAGATAGAAGTTGAGCAACACAAAGGATACAATTTCCATTAGCGATCTCTCACGGCAGGTTCTCAGTATTGCTTGAATTACCCATCTAGTCCACGATTCCCAAGACAGCACTAGTGACAACCAAGCCCTGATAATTAGGGAGGTGAACCCCAGCTTCAGCACAGGCTAGAGAGCTTGGATTCATTGGCTCAACCCTAAAACAAATAGATACAAAGCTTTGCATTTAAGTAAATTTTATATTGATGGTCCTTATGATTATTTCTGATTCTGTTCTGTATAGGCATCAAAGATGTAATAATTTGGGGTAATATCAGTGGAAATAACTACGTTGATCTGAGGAAAGCCAAAGTTTATGACTATGACTGTGCTATTAAGGGACCTCCTGGATATTGTCACCCAGTGTTAAACTTGATTTTTGACAGGTACAGTATATTTTTAAGTGAAATATACTAACATTAGATAATAATATAGTGTATATAGACTTAGATAATAATATAATGATATATAACAGTTGAAAGCACTATTGAAACATCTTGTAAAATTTGCATAAAATAACTTGTATTGTTTATGCACATTTTTTGTTTTCTACCAAAGAATCAGAAAAATCCACAGAATAGTAACTTATTGGCCCTCATCCCCATTTGATTTGGTTTAAAATCATGAATTTTTACATTTCAAATCGCCCAGAAAGTAGTTTATGTATTCTGCCAAAGTTGTCTCTAAAGTAGGTGTACGCAAAGCAGATGTCAATATAAAGACAGATGTATATCAAGGAGAAAGTAGTTGAGCATTTGGAGGAAGAGGAGTTGTGATGACGAGCACTGTCAGGTTTACCATTAAGTCCCAAGAGAGGCGGAGCTGAGAAGCCATGTGTCCCAGGAGCAGAAAACCTCCTGAGGTGGAATTCAACATCATTTATTAGTTGTGTGGCTTTGGGGAAGTTACATCAAATTTGTGCCTCCGTGGCTCTACTGATAGAACAGAAATGGTAATGTGGCCTGTCACATATAGAAGAAATGGGGAAATTAATGAATTCATCTTAACGCCTGCATGATGATGAGAAAGGAGAGGTAGCCAGAGCTCCTGAAGCACCGTTCTCATCGCTGCCCCAGTTCCCCAGTGCGGCCTCTCCTTTTCCCCCATCCTTTATTGCCCTGCCCTCTTTAGACCAGGGGATGGTATCCATACCGAGGAACCAGGTGTGCTGGGCTCCCTCTCCCGAAACCCCAGTCTTCTGTGTGTGCTACCTGCACAGGGTCAATGTTGCAGGGATCTGGGACCATTCTCTGCCTGGCTAATGGGGCAAACCTTGCTTTCATCCAGCTCAGCTCTTTCCTGAGTTTATCCTTCAAGACTATAAAACATGTTACCCCAAATCTCATTGTGAATGATTCACTGTTCAATGAACGTATTTGATTTTAAATGAAGGGTCTGATCGGTCCCAAGAAAGCATCGACATATAATTAATTACTTAGAATAAAAGAATTTTTTTTGTAGCCTATGGTATCTTTTCAGTGTTCCATAATTTACTACTACACTTCAGACTGAAATTTAATTGTTCCTTTCTGCCCAATTGCATTGCTTTCATAGGTAATGAGGACGCCAGAAGAAAGGGTTTGTGGGTCACATTACTGTCTAGATGGCACATAGAGCTCTCTGTGCTGAGTTCCAGGGCTCAGAGGATATCCTTTCCATCCCTCTCTCTGTTGGGAAATTGCTTCTCTCTTTTCTTGCAGTGAGTGGGTAACGAAAGAGTTTGTGATGAGGCTTCGGAACTTGAGCAGCACTGGAAAGGAATTTGGGGGCATTTTGGCTGCACACAGCATAGCCACCACACTGAAGTACTGGTATCATGGCTCACCACCTGGAGAGATTGTTTCCTTGGGGATAATGAGTGAAGGTAATAATTCCTGGGGTTTTGGTTTTTGTTTTTTTTTTTTTTTGGTTTTTGTTTTTTTTGTTTTTGTTTTTTCGAGACAGGATTTCTCTGTAGCTTTGGAGCCTGTCCTGGAACTAGCTATTATAGACCAGGCTGGTCTCGAATTCACAGAAATCTGCCTGCCTCTGCCTCCCGAGTGCTGGGATTAAAGACGTGTGCCACAACTGCCTGGCAATAATTCTTGTGTTAATGCTCTGTTTAGATCATAGCATGGTATATGATTTGTGTAGGTTTTAACAGGGCCATAATGCACTCATTCATTCATTCATTATCCAACTGCTCATTCAAAAACTCAACAATATTTATCGTGAATGTACTAGAGAGGCAGACAAGGGATTGCAGCCTTTAGAAAGCAATTCAGTAGAGTCAAGAAGAGCCAGGTCGCTAGAAAGGCTCATGATGTTTTCCTTTCTGTATCCAGCTGAGAAAGAGAAATCCAAATCTATTCTAGACAGAGACAGGGAGGCAGGCCAGGCTTTGTGAAGAGAAGGTATTGCAGGAAATCTCGAAGTCTTTGATTCTGACCTGGAAGGCTGTGGATGAGCACTGAACACCAATAGTGAAAACTCAGAGTCGGTATGCAAACGTGGAAGGAGACCCAACCTTCAGGAGACCAAGCAGAACCAGGAATGCCGAAAGGACTCTGTAGTCAGAGTTTTCGACAGGACTATCAGTTCCCCAGTGATGACATAATGGCAGGGAGGCTTGTTATTAATTATTAATTTTATTGTTAGTAATTATGAAAGCCTAGCCAATACCTTAGGCTTGTTTCTAACTGGCTCTTATAACTTAAATTAACCCATTTCTATTAATTTACTTTCTCCTTTATTTCCTCGTCTCCCTAGTGCCCATCCTGCTTGCTTTGTGTCCCTGGCGTCTCTGCCCTATTCTTCTCAGCATCCTCTGTGCCTGGAAATCCTGCCCAGTTTTTGGCCATTCAGCTTTTTATTAAACCAATTAGAGTGGCACTTCTTCAGAGTGTACAAAAAGATTATTCCACAACATTTCCCCTTTTTGTCTAGATAAAAAAAGGAAAAGGTTTAACTCTAGTGCAGTAAAACTGTACATGATAAAAAACAATTATCGGGTAAGAATTACATTTACAATGCCCAGTCCATTTGCATTATGAAAATTTATAGAAAATATTCCATTATATCTCCTATTTTAGCCCAAAATTTATATCTAAACCATTTTTCATAACCTGTATTATCATCCTAAAAATATCTTTTTTAGACCTTAAAACGTTTTTTTTAGATAAACAACTTAAGCTTTTATGTTTCTCAACCTTCTAAACATTACACCTCTTATATAAGTTTCTTTTCTGAATTTGGTAACAAGGAAAACTATAAAACTATAACTCTCTAGTCTGGAGTTCCTATCATAGAACCAAGGAGGATAAAATATTAGTTGAGTGCATAAAAAGTGCAAAGCAAGCAACTTCCAAATCTATGAAAAATGACAAAACAGCTGACTTCCTGGAAAGTCACCCAAGGTTCCTCTGTAATTCTGGTGGCTTCCATCTTTGGCCTTTCGGTCTAGAATATCTTACAGACTTTTCCATAAAGCAGAAGGTTGTACCTGGTCTTAAAAAAGTTCAGCAGTCATTTTCTTTGGTATCCTGCTTGTCCAATTTGGACAGCATACTGTCAGCAGTTGAGACAAGAACAGTTTCTTGCCCAAATAGCTAATTTTTGCCATAAAGAAAGCAAACACCTTGTGGAGGTTCTTCAATGGCCATCTTTCTTTTATGAAGTAAATTGGTGCTTCCAAGATCAGACATGTCTCATTGTCATGAAAGCTTTGTGCTATTAAAACATTAAAATGCTCTTAACCTCTGAGCCACATTGCCTGCTCTTCTAAAGGTCCTGAGTTCAATTCCCAACAACCATATGGTGGCTCACAACCATCTGTAATGGGGTCTGGTGCCCTCTTCTGGCCTGGAGGTATGCACACAGACAGAATATTGTATACATAATAAAGAAATAAATATTTAAAAAAATAAAATAAAACATTAAAATGCTATATTCTGTAGGTCTCCAAAGTATTTGAAGACAATCTTTTTAAAATGTCTCTGATTGACTTTGAAAACATATCTGACATGACTATAATTTTAATTGTTATAAATGATTGGCAACTAACCTATATTTCCTTGTTCTCCTAAATAGCTTTCAAGGACTAAAACTTTACATTTCATTTTTAAATGAGTTGCATATGTACAATCTCTTAAACAAGATAGAAACATATATACAGTGTAACAAAAAAATCTTAAATTGCATCAGTATACAAAAATACACATCAATGTAAAATATTTAAGACTAGTGATTGTTCAAAAGTAGATTCAATGATCCACCCTCTTATCTCACTGGTTCTATATTATAGTCTCCCTTTTTCCCTTAGGAAAAAGTCCTTGTAGCTAATCTCCTCTGATTAGCTTTCTCCCTGACCATGACCAATAACAACTTGTAACCAACCCCCTTAACAATGACAACCATCCATAACCCACTGAATAACCAAAAACCTCCCACCCTACCTCTTCTGAAAGTGGCTGTAATGTTCTTCAGGCTGCTTCCTGGGGGCACTGGCATTTTTAGGGGACCCTGAGAAAATTAAACAATGGTCAAATCCTGGCTAGAATAGTCTTTGAGGCTGGACCATCTCAGCTAACAGCCTTAAAGCTGTTCTGGATGCAGAACTCTGAGGAAACTGAAATAGAGGCGCTCTGAGAGACTGAATCACTTGGACCACCCATTTTCATTGGTGTCTGGTCCCCTTGCTCTGAAAACACACAAAACTTTTGAAGATAACATATATATCTGCATTAACACAAGTATAGACTGTGCACTGTACACAAGCCAGCCAAAGGTGATTTCTTGTTTTATGTTTGAGCATTAAAATGTACATCACCTGCCTTGTTGATTTTCTAGGTTGTTTCTTCATGTCTGTAGTCAGGATTTTCAAGGGGTACTCACCCAATCAAATCAGAGCTCTTTTGACCTTGAATAAATCCACAGCCTTTTATTTCCTTGGAAGTAAAAGCATAACCTCATAGTAACATATTGTTTTACTTCCATTTTGAAGCTAAAACATCTTTAAAATGAATAGGTTGGTTTCATTTAGTAGTTTTTTTTTTAATAATCGGATGTTTCTCAGCAGCTATGGCTTGCTCATCAGCAATCAAAAAAATTAAAGTCAACACAGCACCATACAGAGTCCAGACTCCTGTGCATTTCCCATCTCTGCATGGCTTGATTTTTTAAATTATTTATAAATGCTTTTCTTTTTTCTATGACTGTTGATACCATTTTCTTTTCTTTCTTAAACCTGTGCACACTTTTGAATGCACTATAACCTGTGTAGAGGTTCTTTCCATCTGTATCTGTCTTTACTAAGCATTTGCAACATTCTATGATTGTGTGAGGCAAATCTTAAACTGTTAAGTCAGCCACCTGCCTGGATCAGCTTAGCTCACGGTGCTGGCACATGGTGCTGGTCGATGGTTCCAGCCTGCAGGCATCAGCCGGTGGCTGTGCCTCTGTATGACCCTGAGCACCAGGCTGACAGACTGCAGAACTAAGAAGTTACATCTGGCTCTTTGCCTATACCTTTTTTTCCCACTTTCTCAGGTCCTGTATTTGGATATTTGAGCCCACACAACAAATGGTTGGATGCCATTTGTAGTCAGACTTTTTTGTCATATGATCAACTCCCTAATAATGACATGAAGACTTATTACTAATTATGAAAGCTCAGTTGATAGTTTAGACTTGTTTCTAACCGGCTCTCAAAACTTAAATTAACCCATTCCTTTGTATTTACTTTCTGCCTCGAGGCCTTATCACCTTACTCGTAGGGGACCCACCATGCTCCCTTTGCATACCTGGAGTACTTGCCCTTTCTCTCCCCAGCATCCTCTGTGCCTGGAAACCCTGTCTAGTGATTGGCCATTCAGCTTTTAATTAGACCAATCCGAGTGAAACTTCTTCACAGTGTAGTACAAAAAGATTATCCACAACAGGCTGCTGCCCATCAGCCAACACTGCAGAGGTATGCTACAAGCTAAGAAGTGTGTAGAAGTCTCCATCACTCTTACAAGCCAGCAAAGGCAGTGGCTGCTGCTGTGTCCTCTGTAGGTTCGGCCTTCAGCATTTCCTCCCTTTTGTTTCTCTCCATCTTGTTGGCTCCCTGATCTTCAAGCCCTGGCCTCTCTACTGAGTTCAAGGCTCAGTCGGTTGGAAACATGGTCATGTGAATGCCATGCTGTGAACCCAACCTGAGCCTGCTGGCTTTTCCCCCCCGTCAGACCTGCCTCTGGCATTGCTTGTGTTATCAGTAGGACCACCATCGCTTCCTCGCTCCAATTTCAGTGCATCTCAGAGACGTCTCCAAAAATCTCCAGTGTGAGAATTAATGTCTGTCTCTCTCCAAAATCTCTCAGAGAGAAAAAAAAATATTCCTATTTGTTTGTTTGTTTGTTTTTTGTTGTGTTTTGTTTTTAGACAGGGTTTCTCTGTGTAACCTGGCACTGTTTCTGTAAACCAGGCTGACCTCAAACTCATAGAGATCTGCCTACTTCTGCTTCCCGAGTGCTGGGATTAAAGGCATGCACCATCACTCAGCTCAGACAAAATATTCCTTTTTTTATGGACAAAGTCCCCTGCAAATCTTTTATTAGCACATGAAAATATGAAAATGTACCTCATTCTTTTAAATAATTTCACATCATTCCATCATGCCATGATTTAGGTAACTTTCCCTGTTTGTGAACAGTTGGGCTGCCTCACCCCCTCCCCTGTAAAGAACATTACAATTTAAAATTTACATATATGTTTGGACATTCATTTAGACAAATGTCAGAAGAATTTGTATAAATTTAATTATGAGTCAAAAGGACACACACACACACACACAAACACAGTATTTGTGGGTGTGTCCTTCCTTCTTTCCTTCTCTCCCTTCCTTCCTTCCGTCCTTTTTTCCTTCCTTCCTTTCTTCCTCCCTTCCTCCCTTCCTTTTGTCAAAGAAGGCAAAATAAAATATAGTTAAGATAAAGCAAAAACTAGCTGCTGGTGGTGACACACATCTTTAATCCCAGCACTTGGGAGGCAGAGGCAGGCAGATTTCAGTGAGTTCAAGACCAGCCTGGTCTACAAAGGGAGTTTCAGGACAGTCAGGACTGTTACACAGAGAAACCCTGTGTCAAAAAAACAAAACAAAACAAAAAGGTAAATCAAAAACCATCATGTCAGATATGCTCACAGCAGCTCAACAAAAGGAAAGTCTTAAGAGCAGGCATAAGAATCAGGGACACACGCATTCTCGTACTCAGGAGTTCCATCAGAATAATAAGTTAAAGCTCTGCTATCTCTGCAGAGGACTTGATGCAGCCCAGTGTGGACACCGTGCCCATTGCGCCGCCAGTCTCTGTGGTCACATGCACCTATCTCAGCTGAGTCAGAGGCTTTGTTCTCCTGCTCTCCTCCACACCCTCTGGCTTGTACACTCTTTCCAACTTCTCTTCCAAGGGTTCCCTGAGCTTTGAGGGAAGGGATTTGATGGAGACCTCCGTTTAGACTCTCTCTGTGTGTAATGCCTGGCTGTAGGTCTCTGCGTCTGTTCCCATCTGCTGCTTGAGGAAACTTCTCTGGCGATGACTGAGTGAGGTAGTGATCATGTTTGTCTTTTGGGGTCTGGGTTACCTCATTCATGATAATTTTTTTTCTGGTTCCATCCATATGTCTGCAAATGTCATGATGTTATTTTTAACAGCTGAGTAGTACTCCATTCTGTAAATCTGCCACATTGTCTTTATTCATTTTTTGGTTGAGAGACATCTAGATTGTTTCCAGTTTCTGGTTATTATGAATAAAGCAATAATTAACATGGTTGAGCAAGTATCTTGTGGAGCATCCTTTGGATATATGCTCGAGTGTTATAGCTGGATCTTGAGGTAGATTGATTCTCAACTTTCTGAGGACCCACCATATTGATTTCCACAGTGGTTGTTCAAGTTTGCACTCCCACCAGTAATAAATGAGGGTTCTCCTTATCCCATATCCTTACCAACGTGAGCTTTCACTTCAAATATTGATCTTAGCCATTTTGATAGTTGAAAGATGAAATCCCAATGTAGTTTTGATTTGTATTTGCCTGGTGGCTAAGGACATTGAACATTCTTTAATAGTTTCTCAGGAATTTGAGTTTTCACTATTGAGAATTCTCTATTTAGACCTGTACTCCACTTTTTAATTGGGCTATTTAGTTTTGTTATATTTAGTTTCTTGAGTTCTTTATAGATTTTGGATATTAGTCACCTATCAGATACGAAGTTGGTAAAGATCTTTTCCCATGCTGTAGGCTGGGCCTTGTCTGGATGACAGTGTCCTTTGCTTACAGAAGCTTTTCAATTTCACAAAGTCCATTGATTAATTGTTGATTTTAGTACCTGTGCTTTGGGTGCTGTTTAGAAAGCCGTCTCCTGTGGGAACTCATTCAAGGCTATTCCCCATTTTCTCCTCTATCAAGTTCAGTGTATCTGGTTTTATGTTGAGGTCATTGAGCCACTTGGACTTTGTATAGGGTGATCAATATGGATCTATTTGAATCTTTCTACTTGCGGGCATCCAGTTTGGCCAGCACTATTGTTGAAGATGCTGCCACCTTCCCAGTGTGCATCTCTGAACTCTTCATCCAATCAAGTGTCCATATGTGCACGGCTTTATGGCTTGGTCTGCAGTGATCAACATGTTTGTTTTTATGCCAATACCATGCTGGTTTTTTAATTAATTAATTAGTAAACTAATAAATAAATTATTTTGTTTTGTTTTTCGAGACAGGGTTTCTCTGTAGCTTTGGAGCCTGTTCTGGAACTAGTTCTTGTAGACTAGAGTGGCCTTGAACTCACAAAGATCCACTTGCCTTTGGTATGTGCCACCACAGCCCAGCCATGCTGTTTTTATTACTAGTGCTCTGTAGTACAAACTGAAATCAGGAATGGTGAGAACCTCTAGTAGTTCTTTTATTGTTCAGAATTGTTTTAGCTATCCTGAGTTTTTTGTTTTTTTCCATATGAAGTTGAGAATTGTTTTTTTTTAAAGTCTGTGAAGAATTATGTTGGAATTTTGATGGGGGTTACATTGAATCTGTAGGTTGCTTTTCATGAAATGGCCATTTTTACACACTAATTCTACTAATCCATAAGCCTGGAAGATTTTTTCATCTTCTGATACCTTCTTCAATTTCTTTCTTCAAGGACTTGAAGTTTTTATCACACAAATCTTTCACTTACTTGGTTAGAGTTATCCCAAGATATTTTGTATTTTTCTAAGGCTATTGTGAAAGGTGTTGTTTCCCTGATTTGTTTCTTGGTTCATTTGTCAGACAGAATATTCTACCGTGCCTTTGTAGATGCATGCAACCTCTTCATTAGAATCTCTGCACTGAGGGTAGGCTCACTCTGTGTCTCCTGCTACATCTCCATGGGAGAAGCATCTTATGTGACACTCAGGCCACAGTGAACAGCTTAAGTGGTAATGCCTGGCCATTGCCACCCCGGGGTTAAGACTGTGGAGAGACAGGCATTGAAAACCCCGTGATGGGACATGAAAGTGACTCTAAGTTCAGTTAGCGTTTGGGAATTCATATGGAAAAAGGAGAGGACCTTCAAATGTGTGTATGTGAACACACACACAAGAAAATGGGAGAGAGAGAAATCTCTTTATTTGTAAGCTTTATTAACCTCTGTAGAAATTCCACTCAAAACTAAAAATTATTTGTTTCTTAGTCTATTCTCATGAGATCCTGTTAGATAAGCTACCCTACACTCTGTCCCGATAAAACACATTCTCCACAGATAGGTTGCCAGCACCATGGACAGATCTGGCAATGAGCCAGACTAAGTAAACACAGAGCCATAGGACAATTTAGCAGTATTTAGAAAATGAGATCACAGAGCTGTTGCAGCAAGACTCTCTAGGCTGCTGGAATCAACATGGCTAACCCACATGACCACTGCCTTTCTTTTCCTCATTTTAGGGGTGTTTCCACATCATTAGCCTTGCAAAATTGCCCGTTCCCACAATGCATCTGACACCATGGCACACCAGGAAAACTCAATTAAAAGAAGAAAGGGAGAGAAAATGAACTTTCAGGATTGTTCTGACCTAGTCCTATAATTTTCCTCATTTCTCTCTACCTTAACTCATGAATAACATCCACAGCCTTCAAAATCTGTCCATAAGATGACTGTCCAAGACGGCACCCTTGTGATTCTCTCAAGAAGCCTACACCCACCTTTAAGTGTATACTGAAGCCCTTTACTTAATAAACCCTGCTTTAGAAAACCCCAGGTTTGTTTTATACTGACTTGTCCTGAAATTGTTATCTGCAAAGTAATTCAGTACCTTCATCTCTCCCCTGGTGGAGTCTCTGAAAAGAACCCTGGCCACATACAGGCCAGTACTGAGCTGGGCCTCCCACAGCTACTGACAACAATGGCTCTGGTATGCAGAATGCCAGGATTTAGCAATTTACCAACTGAAAGCCATCCATAGGAAGGGACTAGAATAGGAAGTAAGTATGATTAGCTTTACAAGAACAAAGATGGAGAACTGAAGCTGCAAGGAAATAACCAGGTCTCCTGTCCACTTCCTTTCCTTTCCTAGCCTAGCATACATTGACTATATGGTTGCTATAATGTCCTGGCTAGTTTTATGTCAACTCAACACTAGCTAGAGTCACTGGAGAAGAGGAAGTCTTAACTGAAAGAATACCTCCATAAGATCAAGTTACAGACTAGTGTATAAGGCATTTTCTTAATTAGTGATTGTTACGGGAGGGCCCCATCTGTTGTGGATGGTGCCATTGGTAGTAAGAGGCCACTCGTTTGTTCCTGCCTGCTCAGCCCTGAAATAACCACACAGAAACTATATTAATTAAATCACTGCTTGACCCATTAGCTCTAGTTTCTTATTGGCTAACTCTTACATCTAAATTTAACCCGTTTCTATTAATCTGTGTATCACCATGTGGCTGTGGCTTACTGGCAAGATTCCAGCACATCTGTTCCCAAAGGCTACATGGTGTCTCCTTATTCTGCCTTCTTTCTCCCAGCATTCAGTTTAGTTTCCCCCAGCATTCAGTTTAGTTTCCCCCACCGAGCTCTACTCTGTCCTATCACAGTCCAAGGCAGATTCTTTATTCATTAACCTATCTTATTCACAGTATGCAGAAGGGAATCCCACATCACCATCCCTAGGCTGGTGGCCCTGGGTTCTTTAAGAAACTAGGATGAATAAGTCATATGAAGCAAGCCTCTCTCTTTGTATTCCCCCTTCTCTTCCTCTATCTCTTTTGCTGTGGGATAATGCTCTTGTACCCTGTAAAGATTTGTCACTTGTATTGGTTTAATAAAACACTCATTGGCCATTGGCCAACAGAAAGTATAGGCAGGGTGACCAGACTAGGAGAATTCTAGGAAGAGGAAAGACTCAGTCTGCAGTCACCAGCCAGATACAGAAGAAGCAAGATGAGAATGCTTCACTGATAAAAGGTACCAAGTCACATGACTAACATAGAAAAGAATTATGGGTTAGTTTAAGTTATAAAAGTTAGTTAATATTAAGCCTGAGCTAATAGGCCAACCAGTTTATTATTAATATAAGCCTCTGCATGTTTTGTTGGAACTGAATTGCTGCAGGACCAGATGGGACAGGAACTTCTATCTACACTCTCTGATCTGTTCCTACTTCTCTTGTGTCTAGGTTCAGGCTGCTAGACATGTTCAAACTACTTCTTTCTCTCTTTCTTCTCTGGAATCTTCCAGATTCATCTGGGTGTTCTTTTTCTCCCATATCTACAATAAAAATTTTCCCCTTAATCATACCGTGGAGTGGCCATGTCATCAATTTACATAAATGATGAAGCACAAGCCAAATAAACCCTTTCTTCCCAAAGTTGCTTTGGTCATGATGTTTCATACAACAATGGTAACCCTAAGACACGTAGTAAGCTAGAAAAGAAAGCCAAATTATTCAAGTGGTTCAGGCTCATGTGTTACATGCAGAGTCATAGAACAGCTATGGGAAACAGGTACAAATTATACACAAGGTTTAGAAAAGAAAGACTTCACTAACCTCTAGATATGAAAGAGAAGGAAGAATGGTCAGAACTAGGACAGGTGTGCATTAAGGACGGAATGGGTGCTCCAGTCCTAATCAGATAGGAATTCTAGAAACTTAGCACCACCAGTGTCCTTAAAAATCATGCACTGACTCCAGGGTTAAGAGCACTTCCTGCTCTTGTAGAGGACCAGGATTTGATTACCAATATCCATATCAGGCAGCTCACACCACCTGACCACCTATAACCTCAGATCCAGGGTATTTAATACCCTCTGCTCGCCTCCTTAGGTACATGCATGAGTGCGCGCGCGCACACACACACACACAGAGTTTTAAAATCATGTACTATATGTGTTGTTTTCAGTCCTTTTTTCCAAATTCTTTATTTACTTGTGCTTTGCTCTGTCTATGCTCCCTGCAGGCCAATTTGATATTCCAGAAGGGGTCGTGTTCTCTATGCCTGTGAAATTTGAGAACGGAATGTGGGTAGTTCTTACAGACCTTGAGGGCGTTTCGCTGAGTAAGCAGATAATAAACTGGCTCACGGATGATCTGATTCAGGTACGGCAGAGGGCCTACGAAGGAGCTGGCTTTGATAATGATCTCAAAATGGTTCTGGAGGCTAAGATATGCATGAGCTCAATTTCTGTCATGTTCCTAAAATCCATAAAGCAGCAAAGGTTTGGAGAATATATCAAAAACATGTCATGCATCTGGTTTTATAATTTTCAGTATGCTAAAAATATTTATTTGTTTTAAATCAAGCATCAAATAATTTTTCTGCTAAAGAATGAGCGGTTGCTGTCATTTAATGCTCCGATTATAACTTTTTCAACAGGAAAAACGTGTTGCATTTGGAGACTTAATAACTTTTCAGCCAGTTAAAGAAGGTAATCTCATAAATTTGTTGTCTCTTTGATCTGATGCCAAAAAGGTACTTACAGGGTGCTGTAGAGAAGGCTCAGTGGTTAACAGCACTGGCTGCTCAAGGGATCTACGTTTGATTTTTCAACATCCATTTGGTGACACAAGCATCCACAACTCCAGTTTCAGGGCAGCCTTTTCTGGCCTCCTTTGTCAACAGACATGCATGTGGTATACAGATATATGGACAGGCAAAATGCTCATACACATAAGATAAAAATAAATCTTTTGAAATTTTTTTAAAAGGTACCACATGGCTGAAGAGGTGGCCCGTGGATAGGAGCACTTGCTCTGCAAGAAGGAGTTTGGATTGGTGCTACTCACACGGAAGAGCGAGTGTGGTCAAACATGTGTGCCTGTAACTCCCAAAGCTTCAGGCAGGCAAGAGATGGGAAGGTCTCTGAGGCCTTCTAGCTGTCAACCAAGCTCCATTTTAGTGAAAGACCCTGTCTTAAAACACCAAAGTGGAGAGAGTTAGAAGAGCCATGACCTCCTCCTTTTGCCGTGCACACATGGCCAGGCCCATGCACCTGCATTCACACTCACATACCATGCAGTGCTCACACACACATGTGCATGCATACACACAGATATGAAATGCTTGTTATAGCCGAATTGCTGTTAATACTAATACAGATAGCTAGACTACATATTTTGTTTTTAAAACTAAATTGTTAGCAAAATAAGCGGCTAAATTCAACGTGTCTTTAGAAATAAAGCCTAAAATGCTAAGGAAATCACATTTTTAGAATACTGTGGCTTTGTAAGTTTTGTATATTCCACATTTACTAGTGTTTCAGAACTAGTATAACAAGTTAGCTTGCACCAGGTGACATAAGACTAAGATGTCAGTAAAGCCCTGTTCTCTGCAAGTTCTAGAGAAGAACCCTTCCTTGCTTAGCCTGGCCTCTAGTAGAGGTACTTGGCAGTGTTGACTCGTAACCACACCACATTCTTTGCCATCCTGCACACATCTGTCTGTGCCCTGGATGTTTGTGTTTCCAAATCTCTCTCAAGCTACAAGGACTAGACCTCACTGCGTTTAAGACCAATCTTGATTTCACTATGACTCCATTTAAATTTGTACTTGTATTTTTTGTTATATGTATGTGTGTGTGTACATGCATGATTTATGTGTACCACATGTGTGCAAAAGCCTGCAGAGACCACAATAGAGTGTTGGGTCCCCTGGACATGGCAATTGCAAGCTTCCTTGTGGGTGTTGGGAACCAAAGTCTGGTCCTCTACAAGATCAGAAAATGCTCTTTACTGCTGAGCTGTCTCTTGAGCCCCCATAAGACCCTTATTTTAAATCGATTATCTCTGCCTACAAACAAGATTAAAAGTACAGGCACCAGCAGTTAGAACTGCTATCTGTCTTTGGGGAAGCACAGTCTAACCTACTATACCATATTTACTTTTAAATAACTTTATTTACAATCCAGTAAATATCAATAAACACACTTTTCCCTTTGATGGTTTTCTAATCATGAACTCCTAAGGAAGTGCTGCCTTCTCTCCTTTTTTCTTCTCCGAGCCATTTAAAAAATTCTCAATTGGGCATGGTAGCACACACACCTGTAATTTTAGGAGGCAAAGGCAGGCTTATGTGAGTTTGGGGCCATCCCTGGTCTATGTAGTCTCTCTGAAGAGAAACCCTGTCTTGAAACGCAAAGCAATCAAACAAGAACAAGAACAAATTCTCAGTTTACATCTGGAAGAAGACATGTTGAAATGAATACACTTATCTATGCAAAGAGCATTAACCAAATGTCTTTCCCAACCTTAGATTCTCTTCTTCCACTAATATTTGTGGAGTACCAACAGTGAGCTGACAGGAAAAACTGAAAGTATAGGGTAGATAAAATAGATGGTGGCCACGCCTGATCCAAATGGCATCTCTCTATACCTGAGGAATGAGAAGAAAGGGATTCTGGGAGGGCTTATGCCAGGGAATAGAAGAGAAAACCTTGGGCCAGGAACACACAGATGGACTTGTTTGGAAGAAGTACAGAAGAACTTGGGTGACCGAAGCCCAAGGACAACGCAGAGAGGCAGAGTCATAAAGAATGCCTGTGCCAGCTAATGGAAGACTTTGGGAACAGGCGGCAGAGGGACGAAGGAGGAGCAGAAGAGTCAGCCACACAGGATGGGCAATGCAGTCTGGTCCAGTGTGTAAATAGTTCAAAAAGCAAAGCTGTGCACAGAAAGTGAAGGGATGAGGAGAGCAGCATATTAACATGAAGAAAGGATCAGTGTCAGCCAGGGTACTCGAAACTGGGCAGAGGTGTATGTTTGTTGACAAGGGAAATGGCAAAGACAGCGCCATCATTCAGAATAGGTGATAAGCGCATGGTGTGTGTCAGTAAAGGGTGTGAGTGGGACACAAGGAGCTGTACTATGAGAGCAACTGAAGGGCCAGTTAGGGTCTACCATTCTGACAGTGAAATACCCATGCAATGTCTAAAGAGATAATGTCTTAATCCTAGAGTTCAGAAAGTCCTGGACTATAGCTGTCAAACTGGGAGCTGTTGATCCATAAACAGCCGTGGACACATGACTGTGATGGATTTATCTGGAAAACAAGAGGATAAGGAGGGGTCCAGCCTTTGAGGGTTAAATAGAGCAGGGGAGGTTGGCAAAGGTGCATGATGGAGAGATGGGATGAGATGTTGTGATGTCATGGAAGGAAGACCAAGTTGTATGAGGCTGACGGTGGTGGGGAAGAGGGCCGGTCACATGAAATGAGGCCCCAAACACACCCAATAGATGGATGGCCTAGAAGTCACTCACAACTATGGTGAGAATACTTTTATGGACTGAAAAGGGAAGACATGAGACCAGAAATAGACTGTGGAGTTCACATGCTAAATGCTCTGGGCTAGAGGAATGCACTGGAAGGACTTTCTAAAGGAGACGGCAGACTACTGAGTTATGAGGAAAGCACGGGAAGAATGGTGAATCGGAGGACTCTAGTCAGAGGGAGCAACATCCACAAGAAAAAGGAAAAATGCTCAGAGAACTGGTACATTTGCTGTAGAAATAGAGCTTGACCTGAGGAATGTCTGGAGACCGGGAATGGAACAAAGAACCATTTTAAACAAACACGTGATTAGGGAGAGGAGAGAGACAGATGTAAATTTTAAGTTTAGAGTGGTTGCTATCAGTGATGTCTGATGTAGTAGAATGAGTTGAAAGAAAACCTAGAAGCAAGAAGACCAGCTCTGCAGCCAGAGGAGAGCCCAATAAAGCAGTGGCCATGGCAGTATAGAAAGAGTTACCGTTGACAGAAGTTGGGCAGTCTGAAACAGAGGGAAAGGAAAAGTCAAGGGAGTCTAGAATGTGCCCAAGGATTTGGCTGGGTAAATGGCTCAGTAGCTTAAGTGCTTGGTAGCAAGGGTGAGGATGCAGGCGGAGGGCAGACAGGAGGATCTTTGGTGCTTGCTAGACAGGCTAGACAAAGAGTGAACTCTAGATTCACGGAGACCATTTCTCAAATGATAAGGTAGAGAGCTGAAATCAACCTCTAGACTACACACATACACATGTATAAACACACATGGGTAAATGCACACATGGACACACACACAAGCAAAGTGCCCAGGGGATTTTTGGCTTTAGGATATATCATTTAAGACTATCCCTGGAATAGAATTCCCCAACAGTAAGCACCAAATGGGCTAACAATGTGGAGCTATTGATCTCAGCCCTAAGAACAGCAACAGCTCAAGCTGGCTGCCTCCACTGCCTTCGTCATTTGCCGTGTGTGCTGTCATGAGGACGACGGGCAGGACATGATTAAGGGAGAGCGCAGAGATGAAGGAGCAGGTTTTCAGGAATCCTGTAAGTGAACGTGTCTTCTGAACAATGGACACATGTCTCCACGCGTAAGAGAGATCTGGGTGGGAAAGGAAGAGATGGAGTGATCAGCAACCATTATTTGATTTCTTAGAAGAAGCTGGTAACTATGTGGACCTCTGGGAGGAGGTCCCAAGTGACTAGAAAAGGAACACTTCCTTACCCGTGCTCTCTAATTCCTTTGGACTTGGTTTTGTGAGTAATTGCACATCCAAAAAATGGACATACATATCCAAAAATAGAAAGGTGAATATTAATGTCTAGCCACCATTAGGAAGATGATGAAGCTAGGGCAGAGTGAGAAGAGTCCTCACGGCAGAGCACAGTGTCAGATCTAATCCAGAAGCATGTCTAGTGTTAAGTCTGGAGGGTGGGGCTGCAGATGGAGGTGCCTGTGTGGCGGGGAGAGCACAGAACAAAGCAGGAGTCAGGGACAGATCTCTGGAGTCAAAGACCATAATGAAGAAGGGAAGCGCTGGAAATAACTAATTTTGAAAAGGCGATACATTATACGGAAGAGGTACAGGGAGTTCAATGCAAGTCAGAGACCAAAACCAAGAGTCCAGAGTGTGATTGTGGGATTCCTTAAAGTGATGCCCAGCTTCCTGGATGCAGAAGTGGATCATTCCCCCAAATATTAGCCTGTGCTTTTATCCTAAATATTAATGTGTACTTCCATCCTATTTTGTGAGCATTGCAAACCTTGATGCTGTGTTCCACAAATTACTCTAAGGTTTTTCATACTGATTTTATCTGTAAGGATAAATTATCTTCCTAATTTTTTTTTCTTTTTCTCACTTTCTTCTCCTTTTATTACTCAGGCTTTAAGTGGTTGGGGTGATTTGGGTACCTACATTGAACACGGGAATGGAAGAAACCAGTCTTGTTGTTTTGCTTAGCCTCTAAGGAGGAAGGGGCTAAGACAAAGAGGTATTTGGTGGGTCTGTGTTTGCACCAAGAAGGAAAAGATAATGAGAAATCAAGTTTTCAAAGCCCAACCAGAGGTGATATTAAACGTCTCTAAGAATCAATCAGTGCAAATTCCAACCAAAGATGTTTGCTTTCTTTCAGAATGAGCTAGTGAGAAGAAACTGACAGAAGGCCATTGGTTTAGACCAAGGAGAATTTAGTGAGATCTGGGCAGAACGTGAGGCTGGGGAAGTCAGAGCTTGGCTGATGATCAAGTCTCCAGAACAGAGCCAAAACAAACACAGCCCAGAGGCAAGATGGGGGGTGTTCAGGTTGTAGAAGTCCAAGGAGCAGCTGGTTTTAACTTGAGTTCTTTTATTCTTAAAATTTACAGGTCCTCTGGGTGGCTGAATGGGTTTGGCAGGCAAGAATGTAATTTTCTTCCTCTAGAAAGGGCTTCAAAACTGTCATCCTATGTTTGACTCATTGACTGGTAACTGGTCCTAAATTTCTCAACTATGCTTGACTATGAAGAGTCTTGTGAAAGAATATGACATGGTATAAACTGAATTTTTATTTATTAACAAAGGTCTAGATTGCTTTTTACTTTGTTACCTTTGGACCTTGTCTCTACCCCAAAAATAGAGCCCACTGTCCCAGATATTCCAAAAATAACTAGAGCAGTCTACCTCTCAGTTTGGAGATCTCTGTTAACTAGCTCATCAGTGAGAAGATTCATGTAGGAGGCTTATGAGATCTCTTCAGTTACTTTAATACTTAACTTTCTGACCTTCAGGCTATAAACTAAGTTTTAAAAAGGTCAAAACACCTCTGACTTCTCCACAAATGACAGCCAGGAAGAGCATAAGGCCGTGAGTAGTAAGTAGACTTGGGTGGAGGAAAAAATATGTTCCATTCAATCTAAGAATTTTCACTGAGTTTCAAAGAAAGAAATTTAATCATCTGTTAGCCATAAAACAGTTAAGACCTTCAAAATCCTCATCCCGTACTAAAAAAATAAGATCATATTTTATACTTGATCCTATCCCAAATGTCAAGCTACATGAGATCATATTTTAAAGGTACTAATAAATCCTCATAGCAAACTATAGAGTATTCCTTGAGCTTCGCGGAATCACTGATTTCTATGAGAGACAACGGAAGTACAATAAATAAAGAGGCTGTCATAGCTAGGGTTTCTGTTGTTGTGTTAAAACTCTGACCAGAAACAACCTTGGGAAAGAATGGGTTTATTCAGCGTACACTTATACATCAAAGGAAGTCAGAGCAGGGACCTGGAAGCAGGAACTGATGCAGAGGCAATGGAGGAGTACTGTTAATTGGCTTGCTTATGCTGCTTTCTTACAGCTCCCTGGACCACCAGCCCAGAGTGGCACTATCCACTGTGAGCTGGGACCTCCCACATCGATCATCAAAATGTCCGACAGGGTTGCCCACAGACCAGTTCTAAGGAGGCATTTTCTCAAGTGAAGTTCCCTCTTCCCAGATGACTAAGATTGCATCAAGTTGACATAAAACTTGCTAGCACAGAGGCTGTAGTCACACAAACTGTGTAGGAGAAGGGCCTAAGAGCCTATGACATGCCAAGACTCACAATTTAACAGCTTAACAAAACAGAGTTTTGAAAATCAAAATGAAGGAAACACGATTGGCAATCTAAACATTCAGAGGGAGAGGAAAGACCCAGTAACATGAAGGAGAAAACCTAAACTAGTCTTAAAGTTACTTTAGAACTAAGACGGCAGAGGAGAACTAAATGGGTGTTTGTTCAGAAACAGCACTGCATTGGTCATGCAGCTTTAGCGTTCTAGACATCCGCCAGTCAGCAGTGGGCACGCTGACGGTGCTGCATGGTGTTTCCACGTTTTCATGCGAGATGTATCTTACATCACAGATGGAAGAAGTGGGGAGACAGGGAGAAGCCATGCTAGGTGCTTTAAAACACATCAAACAGATGCTTGCCTTCAAAAGTAGCTCCTTTATAGCACGTGAAATAGCAGAGCAAAGAGGAAAAATTCAGTTCTGAGAAATGTCTTTGTTCTGGTCATTATTCTAAAAAACAGCGGGAAGTCACTTCTCACGGTTCAAGGAGCATGTTGAGAAGAAGGCACTGGCAGATTCAGTGTGAGGTCAGGGCCAGTTTTGTTATTTATTTTTCTGTCTTCACATGAAAACAAGCACAAATGAATTTTGATGGACCTGTTTTGGAAGACTGTAATTCTGAATTCACCAAGGCTGTGCCCTCCTATAGTGATATATGATTGTGTTTTAATAAATAAAGCTTGCCTGAAGATCAGAGGGCAAAGCAACCACACTAGTCAGCCATACAGGCCAGGGAATGGTGGCACATACCTTTAACCCCAGGATTTGGGAGACAGGCAGAGGGAACCCTGTTAGTTCAAGGCCACCCTGAGTTACACAAGATTGAATGTGTCTAAAAGAGAAACAGAGCTCACACAAAGGTGATCCCAGCACTTGGAATCATACACCCTTAATCCTGGCACTAAGGAGGTGGAGACAGAGTTATATGGCTGTACAGAGAGAGGAGGATGTGGAGACAGAAGTTATATGGCTGTACAGAGAGAGGAGGATGTGGAGATAGAAGTTATATGGCTGTACAGAGAGAGGAATATAAAGAAGAGACAGGAACTCAGTGGAGTGTGGGGTCTGAGGTAGGTGGAGAGCGTTGCAGGATAGCCCTTTCGGTCTGAAGATTTGGTAGAAGAAAAACGTCTCTCTAGTGGTTGATTGTTTTGCTTTTCTTATCCTCAGGCTGAACCCCAGTATCTGTCTCTGGGTTTTTCTTATTCATGCTATACCCTCCTCTGGTCACCTCCCCAAGTTCAACCTTTCAGTATAATCACGAGAAGGTTTGCACTTCAACATATGGGTTGATAGGGTGCAGAACACAATCGTTTACATCCTGTGGGGATGCAGTGCTGGCACAGAGACCTAGGCAGGGTGGAAGCAGCTGGGGGTCCCTGTGGTAACTGGGAGGGTAAGGAAAGACTTCCCGGAACAGACGACGTAGGAGCTGGGCTGCATGGTGATGGATCCTTCTTTCCTGGGATTTAGAACAAAAGTGTGTAGTTGAAGTGGAGAGGAGAGAGAAGATGCTAAAAGTCACCCCCCTCAGCAAAGAGACCTTTTGGGTAACCAAGGCAAGGCCAGAGGTGCATAATTCCCCCAAACAGTAAGGTATCTGGGTTAGGACAGGGGATGCAAAATGGACTAACAGACCTGGGGAAGAAGGTAGCGATCACATGATGCTTGGCGATGCTAGGTTATTTGGCTGGTGGATGGTTGGCCAAAGCATGGACTAGTTGGAGGTCAAGCCTGAACTACCCTGGCCATTTCAGTAGCCTCTGGAGGTCGTTTACAGCCCTGTCACTGTCCAGCTTCAGCAGAGCTTGAGAAGCCTGGATTTAATCTGGAGAGGAATTATTCCTCCAGGAAGGCTGACTGGCACTGCAGAGGCCCCGAGAGAACTGATCTGTCATGAAGAAGGTGACTAGCTGCTTCCTGGGATGAGCAGGCAAGAAACCAAGCTGTAGAAAACACATTCTCTAGAATAATTCCAGTTCAAGTTGCTAGTTGAAACTTGAGGTACTTAACCTTCTTCCAAGTGATATTTTTAGCCGAAGATATTAAATATCAGACTAAAGAACTCTGAGGCCCCTGACTGAGTAGAGAAGATGGCACTGATTTCAGGTTTTCGGGGGGGGGGGGGTGTGTGTGTGATTTTTTGAATAAGCATTAAAATCAAGCATACCATATAGTTTTTTCTGAATTGGGCATCAAAATGTTAATTATTAAGAAAATCAACTTAATCACCAGGACTTTCCCATTGAAATATAAAACTGGCAACAGGTGGGTTAAGAGAGCTGTTTTTCCAGTGAACTGGGAAAGGATAGAACAGTACAGCACAGGATAGATCAGGGCAGCACAGGATAGACCAGGATAGCACAGGATAGACCAGGGCAGCACAGGATAGACAAGACAACAGAAAGAGAGGGAGAGAGGAAAAAAATAATAGATAAATAAATCCTATACATATTAATAATAGCGTATACAACATATCAATACCATAATCTGTATGTTAATATGCTTTAATCATATGTATGTATTAATATTACACATACACACACATGTGAAGCCAGGCATGCTCCTGCCTGTGATCCTAGTACTTAAGTAGTTAACTAACTCTGCTCAGAATCAGAAACCAGCCTGAGCTAACAATGAGATACTTTCTCAAAAAAAAAAAAATTGAAACGAATGGTAAGTAAAAAGAGATTAGAAAGCAGTTTTTTGGTTAATTCGGAGTGTTGTGGCAAGTAATTTTTAGTCAATCTGCGTGTCCATAAACATGAGCTATGATATCATGCACACACACACACACACACACACACACACACAGAGAGAGAGAGAGAGAGAGAGAGAGAGAGAGAGAGAGAGAGAGAGAGAGTTTTTACTGTTAATCTTGGCACAAAGTTTGAAAAGCACCAACTCAGAGTATCTATCTCACAGGCTGGTTATGATATTTGAACACTGACTTTTTGCATTTTTACTTCCAGAACGTAAGGATAGCATACATTCCAACATGAGCTCATCTGAAGAAAAGGAACCAGCAGTGTCAGACGGTGAGTTGTGGAACCTCGCGGTCAGGGCTCCTGTCTAGCTGCAGAGCCCGGGACGCTGGGAAGAAGGGTTCAGGAACAACTCAGTCTCTCCCTTATGCCCCATAAACACTTTGAGAAGGAAGAAAGAAAGCCTCGATAACTGCTCTCATACTGAAACTGCTTTCTCAAACCTCGAACTCCCAAGACACTTCAGCTCAGTCCTGGCCCCACTTTTCGCTACTCACCTCTCCTTTACAAAGCCCCAAAATAACCAACGGAACAGAAGGGAGTCCTCTTCAGAGAGTCCCGAGAGCGGGAGCCTGAGAGACCCGAGTGAGAACGCTCTTTGACTCTGACAACTTTGTTCTCAGTAGTTGAACTGGGAGTAGGCGGAGAAAGCTTGAGAACACCAGTACAGAAGCAAGTATGGGTTCTAAATGTGCGCACACAAATCAATGGATAAAATAACAATCCAGTGTGCTTATCCAGATCCCTTTCTGTAGAAGAAAGCTGGGCATCATGGGGCAGTTGCCCAGTGATTTGCACTGTGAGGCCAGCGTTTGTGGGAGTTAGCAGAGTTGGAGCCCAGTTCTCTGTCGGGACAGCTGCTTGCTCGGTGGTACATGGAGCCAGGACATAGTTATTGTCTTAGACTGAGACTTTATCCAGACGTGGCCTCACCCCTTGCAACTCCTAATAGAGCAAAGCCACCAGGGAAGTGCCTAGGAGGAAGGAGTGAGACAGGAGAAAGCAAGAATGGCCACAACAGTCGGCATGCTTTAAATAGTAACTCTTTTGATTCTCTACTTGCTGCAGAAAATTTTTCAGATCTGAGTTATAAGCTCACCTCTGAAAATTTATAAATTCGAGAATCCACAAGTGGTAGATGGTAGACATAGCATTAATAAGCTCTCCATTGTCTTCCTCTACAAGTGGGATTGGTTAGCACATGATCCAGGCTCCATGCAGTACAATTCTCCCCTAGCAATTGCCCCCAACAGTGCAGTAGAGATTCGATGGCTGACTCTCTTCTCTCTAATGACCAATGCCACGATAAGGGCCGTCTGTTCTTTCCCCAGGATGAATGACAGAATAAGCCTTGTGAGTTCCCTTCACCAAAGCATTTGTCTGAGGTCTCCCCAAGTTTTCCCCTTTTCTTATGAAAACAGTTGATATGGCTTTCTTAGTGGCCTGTACGAGTCAGGATGTACCTCCCCCCTTGTGTGTAACATCCTGTAAGCACAGCCCACTTCCTGTTCTGACAGTGCGCATGTTGGGCTTGGGAACGAGCTGGCTGCGAAGGACTAGAACTCGTGCACTGAAGAGAGGCGAGACCCAGGGATGAACCTGCCCACATGCTTCCTCTCAGGGAGCCAAACTGGAGGCAGTGGGAGAGGGGGGCATGGCTAAGGTAAACACAAGTTACTGGTGAATTTTAGAGACTGTTACATCTTTCCATGTTTTCTTCTCTTTACAGACTCCGAGGGAAAAACTGGGGACCAACAATAGCTCCAACCAGACCAAATACAAAGGAATTGAAATTGTATGAAATAAAGACCCCTGAGTGTCTGCATTAGGGAAGAGCAATTAAACAGCAGTTAAGAGACTAAAAGCAACAGCGCAGCCACCGCGCTGCCAGGGTCTACTCCCACTTGTGTTGATTATTGCATGTCCTCAAAAATAAGTGGATGCAAACCTCTGTTTTCAGTACTTTAACCTAGTGCTGTCAGTCAGCGCATCTTTGTCTGGACATCACCTCTTGCCTTCCGCCTGGTCATCCTGGAACTCCCTATATAGAACAAGCAGGCTTCTGACCCCAAGTGCTGGGATTAAGGTGTGTACCTCCACGCCCAGGCCTTCCGCCTGGTCATCCTGGAACTCACTATATAGAACAAGCGGGCTTCTGACCCCAAGTGCTGGGATTAAGGTGTGTACCTCCACGCCCAGCTTCCACCCATCATTCTTGAACTGGGACGCTAAAGCCATCTGTCTCACATCTCCTTAACACCTCAGCTGATTGGGCCAGAGCTAAAAAGAACAGATTCATCAACCCATTCTCTACTCTCTTCTCCTCTTCTCTCCTTCCCCTGCCTCCCATTCCTTCCCCCTTCATTTCTCTGCACACAGAACCCTGTTAGCTGAAACAAGAGGATGAGCAGTTGGTACTGAGTTCAGTTAATGGCGGTAAACTGAGAAAACTGCAAACTCCATGAGATCCTCTGGTCTAGTCAGGCCGCTCACCTTCCGAAAACCCAGATGTGCACTGTTTGCTTTGGGAATATTTGGTATAAGTGTCTCTGCAACAAATAATATAGTTTGGTTAATATTGACTAACGAGGCTTCTATCACTTGACACGTGATATGGTCTGAATTTTGAAAGAAAAGCAGATTTTTTCCAAAGAATCACACCATGGAAGTAAAAATGAAAGTCTTTTTTAAAGCAACACGACTCAAATCAATGTTCACATACATTTCCCACATTCCTAGGACCGTGTACCAATGCTGCTTAGGGACTCATGGAAGCCCAGGAGTCTGGTGAAACACTTCAGCTTTTAAGGTACAAACCGCTTCCTGAAAATTTGGGGCATCTCAGATGCTTCTGCCTTGCTTCCATACCATGATAATACATGGATAATCTCAAAACACAACTGGCTAGCTTGTTTCCAAAGTTAGCACTTTATCTGATGCTCCGTGCGGATAGCCTGATTCTGCATCAAGAGCAGAGGTTTGAGATCCATCCTACCAACTTCCTGCAATGTGTACTCAGCCGAAAGAGGATGACCACAAGCACAATAATTAGATGAATGTCGCACGTGGGGGTGTATGCATGTTGTTTCTGACATGTAAACCTCATCCCCGGTAAAACTGAATTACACTGAGAAATGAATCTGGGGTCAAGAAAATGTGTCTTCAGCCAAAGTAACACATCTTACTGTGTCCCCTTAAATCAGCACTTTGACTAACATAGCACAGTACAAGGCAAAGAAGCTAAAACAGTGAATACAATGGGCCTGGAGAGATGGCTCAGAGGTTAAGAGCATTGCCTGCTCTTCCAAAGGTCCTGAGTTCAATTCCCAGCAACCACATGGTGGCTCACAGCCATCTGTAATGGGGTCTGGTGCCCTCTTCTGGCCTGCAGGCATACACACAGACAGAATATTGTGTACACAATAAATAAATAAAATTTAAACCAAACCAAAACAAAACAAAAAACCCAATGAATACGACCATAGACACATGCCACCTTCCAGTGTAGCAGCCCATTTACGATTCCTCACCCCGCCCCGTAGGTTATCAACTGTGGCCAGTCAAATAATTAGCTGATTCTCCTACTAAAATACAAGGAGCTAGAGAGAAGCAAAGGCAGAGATTTCTCCTCTCAAGGGCACAGTCAACCACAATCCTAGCATGCGTATGAGCTGCGTACGCCCTGCCTTTGGACCAGCATAGCAGGTTTTGGAATAGATTCCTAGATGTGAATAAAACAGCTTAACTTTAATCACTGTCCATTCCCACACATTGGCCCTGATTATCAGCAACGGGTTATGCTGGGAGGAAGGGGTAGCACTTGCTGCTTATTGAAGGCAGTGCTTCTCATCCCCCTTTAGGGAGATTCAGCTTTTCAACTGATGCCTTGTTCTTATAGTAGCCTAATATGTAATAGACCAACTTGGAAATCTCACATCTGGTTTTTGCTATTAGAAAGAGCATTAATGAAAGATTATTAAAAATAATTTTCTTGGTGTGGTTAAAGCTGACACGGTAAGGGCGCAATGGAAAGCTAGGGCATGTTGATGGGAAGGGCATTTGGTAGTAGTTACTGAGTCCAGTGGTCCAAGTCCTTGACCTTTAGAGGACACTGCTAGTTCTCTCCTCAGAGTTCTGCCTCCAATCTCTTAGCTAATAAAATTCTGATTTTGTTAAAATAATCAATGAGCCCAACACCAGGCTATAAATACTGATGTGTGTAATCTAGTCTTGCTTGACAGCAGCTGGTCTAGGGGCAGTCATATGACCCAGGTTTAAACAACACGGTATAAGGAACATCTTCTGGACGTCCAGGCAAGCTGGGGCAGGGGGGAGTTTTGTACTTCTTTCCTAAAAGGCTATTCTATCAAGATGCAATGCCTTCATTATCGGCAGCTATTTGTGGACACAAGGAGAGAAACATCACTAGAATAATAAGGTGATGATAATAAGCAATCCAAAGTGTAGGAAAATCCTGGCCATGGTGAGCTTCAAGCGCCTCTCAGCCAACCCAAGGCCAGTTCTAAACTTTGGTGAAATACTGAACTCTGCGACTTAAACTCCTCTTAGCTGGGGATTTTTATTACTTAGCAATAACTTCCATAAAGATCTATATAACTTGATAGAGAGCTTCCAAGTGTGTGATTTAGAGGAATTTTTAAAAATGTATTTAAATAAACAAATGATTTTTCCCACTCAACCAGGCTTAAAATCTGAGTTGTCTCACATTCTTAATAATTTCCCCAGACCCAGACAGACAATGCATCAAGATACATCAATCCTCCACCAGTAATTGTTTTGTTTTCCGTTAGTGCCAATTGAGCCCATCAGTTAAAACAGATTCCTAGCTAGGCATGGTGGCACACACTTGTAATCCCAGAACTTCAGAAGTAGAGGCAGGAAAATCAGGAATTTAGGGCCAAAGCTCAGCTACATTGCAAGTTCAAAGCCAGCCTGGCTTCATGAGACCTTGTCTCAACCATGGACAGATGAACAAAGACCTGAATTTATGACAACCAGTGGCTCCAGGTGGAGCCTGAGAATCTGCATTTCACATATTTCCAGGTGCTGCTGTAGCTCTAAGGACCACATTTTGACAACCACTGTCCCAGGCTGACTGGACAGTCAACTAAACCAGCCATTCCTTGAATTCATTTCACACACACCTGTACTCCAGATACTTCTGTCTGGATTTCATGTTCTGACCACAGAATTCTTATCTGATCTGGGAAATCATTTTAGGATTTCTTAATGCCATCACCATCTACCAGTCTTCATGACCTGATGGCACCTCAGCTTCTTGCCACTTTTTATATGACGTCTTTTCTTTCTGGGGTCCCACAAATCTGTGTTATTGGGGTCTCTTTAAGTTTAACAGTCTTTTGGCTTAATAACGCTTTTTATTTAATGGAGATGAGACTTGTGAGCCTTCACAAGATACAAGTGAGTAAGGTCATATATATCTACCTACTTGCTCAGTTTCTGGCCTTATAGTGAACATCTTTTTCTCTGAGATGGCCGTGGCCCAGAGCTGCATGCATTCTCGGGTTGCAGAGGACACAGAAAGGTTACCCAAGCTTGCAGCTGAGCTGTTGGCTGCAAACTAGTAACCTCCCAATGTGAGCATCTGTTCTGCCCCTCTCATTAACTTTTTTTCCGGGCAGAATTTAGGAACCCAGGGAGATATCTAATCACAAGCCTCTCACTTTGCTGGTATAGAGATGCATGGTCTTTACTAAAGATGCCACAAGCCATGGGGTTAAGTAATGCGCTTAGACTCCTCTCTTCCTGTAAGTATGCTACCTATATCTGGAAAGGAGGCCACGAAGTCTATGCATCCTAGTCAAGAACAATATACATCAGTCCCACTCCAACAGTGCTACAAAATCAACTTTTGTACACACTCAAGATTACATCTGTTTTTGCAAAAATCTTATAATGAGTTCTTAATATTTGCTGTGTTTCCTGGTTACTTTTCTATTGCTGTGATAAGACACTATGACAAAAGTCACTTATAGAAGAAAGCAATTCTTTGGGGCTTACAGGTCGGAAGGTGAGTGCATGACCATAATAATAAAGAGTGTGGAAACAGGCATGCAGGCAGCCACTGAACCGTGTCTGATTCCACAAGCATGAGAGAGACAGGCTAACTAGGAAGAGTGTGTGATTTTTAAGCCTCAAGTACACCCCAGTGATGCATCTACTTCAACAAAGCCACCCCTTCAATCCTTCCTAGAGAGTTCCAGCAGCTGTGGACCAGGTATTCAGCCAGATGAGCCTTCAAAGCACCATACTGTGCATTTGATGTGGTTTATACTTCAAAGCTTTGTCCGTTCCCTGGATGGCAGTGTTAATAACTGAAGAGAGTTTAAAGTGGTGGATCCCAGATGGTGGATCCCAGATGGTGGATCCCAGATGGTGGATCCCAGATGGTGGATCCCAGATGGTGGATCCCAGATGGTGGATCCCAGATGGTGGATCCCAGATGGTGAAGCCATTGAAATCACTGCCTTCAGAAAAGATTAAGGTAGGTCTATAGGGCTCTGAAATCATTATAAAAAAGAACAAAATTTTTGACCTAGTGTGGCTTCCTGCCTGACCAAGTAATGCCTCCTTCCAGCATGTTCCTCCCTTCCTAGTGCCATCTGCCATATGATACAGCTGAGAAGATCCTCACCAGAGCCATCACTGAACGATTTTAACCTTTAGCCTCAAAAGCTCACTACAGTTTGGTGACTGGAAGTCACCTCTATTCTACAAGAGTAGAGGATCCAAGAATAAAACCACAAAGTCACAGGTACCTGACTTTTCAAAGATATCAAAAACCTACACTGGGGAAAAGACAACTTCTTCAAGAAATGCTATCAGGAAAATTGATATCCATACACCCTGTACATATGGTAATCCAAAAGGAGTTAAAGGCCTTAATGTGAAACATGAACTCTGAAATTGTTCGAGGGAAACCCTACAAGATATAAGTGTTTGGTTGGAAGCATGACTTCAGCCCCTAACATCCTTATCCTGAAAGACCCTCCGAGAGGACCTTCCCTCCAGCGAAGACCCCAGGACTCAGGACACTCTGAGACCACAGGATGAAATTAGCAAGAGGTTTATTAGGTAAACACAGGTACCTGCGGGCAGCAAAGTCTTTCAGAGGACTTGTGTGCCTGCAGACTGGGAGGAGGTCTTTTTATAGGAAAGAGGGCGGAAAAAGCCGATTACAGAAGCAGATGCGTGGTTATTGGTCGGTTGGAATAAGGCAAGGGGCATAAGTGGTTTTTCCTTTCCCAGCACAGATGTATGGCAACAGATATCTCGTTCCTTTTTACAGATATCCTGTTGTATAGATGTCCTATCTCACAGATATCCTGCTTTGCATCCAGAGGCCCTGACCTCACTCTGTAATTTTTTTTTTTTTGTACATTTGTTTGTCAAAAGCCTTGCAAAATGACGTTACAGCAGCTAAGCTGCGATCTTTCATAGGGGGAATTGTTTCTTTTGTAAACTGCTAATATTCTAAGTTTGGCACATGTGCTGACTACAGGTATCCTGTTTTCCTAAGCAAACGGGATGTTCTCATGAGAGCCGGCTAGCTGCAGGTCCTGAAAATCTTTCAAACAAACAGGACGTTCTCACGGGAGCATGCTAGCTGCGGGTTCTGAGGGGGGGTCTGTAGGGTCTTTCAATCCAAAGAGCCTGGAATGTTTGGGTGGGGCTTCACCCCAGCCCTTGACATCCATTTTGAAATGCTTGAGTGGAAAATTCCATTTCAAGCCCCTTCCCCTGGGAGTTGCCACAGTACAAACTCTACCTCCCTCCAAAAAAGCCCACCAAATGGCAACCCCTTTCCCAGAGAGGGTCAAGACCACTCCCACAGACTATTTAAACTGCCCCCCAGAGAATGAACACGTGGTCTTCCCAGTTCTGCACACACACACACCCTGTTTTCCCAGAGATCCACCCAGAGTGCTGATATCCATTAAACCTGGGCTTTTTCTAATTTGGTTTGATTTGATCTGATTTGGATTATTGTGTTGGCAGAGAGGCTTATTGGGTGAGAAAAACTTTACAATAAGCATGAGCAAGAACTTTCTGATAGCTCAAGAAAAATCTAGAATTGATAAGTGGTGTTGCGTAAAATTCCAAAGTTTCTAAATAACAAAGAAACAATTATTTAGTAAAGAAATAGCCCACAGAACAGGGGAAAATGTCTACTACCTGAGGGAAGGTTAATATTAAAAATAAAGAACTCAAAAACCTAAATATCAATAAAGCCAAGCAGCCCAATAAGTGAGTGGTCTAATGAAAAGAACAGTTCTTAAAATATGAAGTATAAATGGGCCATAGACATTTTAAAAATGTTCAGCATCACCAGAAATGCATCAAAGGAATGCAAAGTGGAACTACATTGAGATTCCATCTTTTCTAGCCAGAAGGGCAATCATTACAAACAACAAATGCGGGGAGGAAGCAGGGAAAGAGGAACCTTACACACTGCTGGTAGACATGTAAATTAGTTCATCCACAGTGGCTATTAGGGTGGAATTCCCTGGGGCAGGGGGTCAACTAAACACAGAGCTACTTGGTGGCTCTGTTAAATTCCTACTGGCTATTTGCCCAAAGAACTCTGAAGTCAACATACCTGGGAGATTCTCACAAATCCCTGTTGACTGCAGCCCAGTTCATAGTAACCAAAGTAAGGAACTGGTCCAGGGTTCTGTGAATGGATAAAGACTATTTAGTTTATATATGCAGTGGAGTCTATTCAACAACAATGAAAATTAAAATCATGACATTTGCAGGAAAGTAAGTGGAACCGGAAATCATTATGTGTAGCAAAACAAGCGAGAATTAGCGAGACAAACACTCCATGTTCTCCCTCATGTGTGGAATCTAGGTTTGATATATGTGTGTAGGTGATGAAGATAGAAAGGAGGCCATGAGATGGGAGGGAGAACTTCTACATAAATGGGAGGGAGAAGCAGCTAACACAATGACAAGAAAGCAGAGGACAGGACCTTAGACAGGAGGGAGGGGACCGGCAGGCAAGATCAAAGTGAAAGGGTGAGGGCGATGGAGGAAGAGTATGAGGACGAAGAAGAACACAACGTAGCAATAGAGATGTGTGAAAATGTCTCAATGGAGTTTTCTACGTTGTATGCTTAAAATCAATTTTAAAATACTAATTATCTGTACACACAGTTTTAAATGACTATGTGAATGACTTAGATGCAACATGGCATTGAGTGCTGGTGAGGAAACCCACATCACACACAATACTCCAGCAGGGCTGCAACAGAGCCATAAAACTCACAATTGACTGAACAGAACGATTTCTTTCTTTCTCGTTTCTCTGAGGCCTGACACCTGTTGAGAGGTCCATTAACCAAAATAAGAGACAAAAAGCCTCTGTGGGGATATAGAGAAAAAAAAACCATTTTACATTGTGGATAACAATATAAATTAGGACAGCCATTATTAAAACCCATATGGAGCTTGCGCAAAAACAAATAAAAATAAAAATAGGGGCTGGGGATGTGGCTCAGTGGTAACAGCACTTGTCACTCAAGCATAAGGACTGTCAGAGTTTGCATCACAAGAATCTCTCATAAATGTTGGGTGGGCATTGTGACAAGAGATTCCTGGAGCAAAGTGGCTAGCAAAACTACCCATATCAGTGAGCTCTAGGCTTGATTGAGACATCCTGCCTCAATGAATGAGGCAAACAAGAGTGGTGGAGGATGGTTCCCAACATCAACCTGGGGCCACCGCTTGTACACAGATGCGTGTGTATACCTACATCCCACCACACACATGTGCATGCACATAAAAATGTAAACATTTTGAAATGAAACAACTATGTAAGTCAGTGCTGTCACTAATGAGAGCACAGGCAAAGGAAAGGAAACGACACGGAAAAGAAATGTCTGCACTTCCGTGTAGTCAAGGGTTCATGAGTAACAATGCAAGTGTTGGGGAACCTACAGAACATTGTTATAAAACATAAAGCCAGGCACAAAGAGTCAAATACTGTGTAATCTCATTTATATGTAGATTTCTGTTGAACTCAAGTAGACAGTAGGGTGAAAGTCCCTAGGGTTGTGGAGATGTTAGTTCAGGCCACACAATTTCAGCTAGACAGGAAAAGTCAAGTCTAAGGAACCTATTGCACAGTAGGTCATAACCACATAGAGATTATAATAATGTGTTTTAAGAAAGACATCACTAAGAGGGTAGAGTTTTTGTTGCCACAAAATAATAGTATGTGAGGAAACATATTAGCTCAATTTATCTGTTTCTCAATGTTTATATACCTAAAAACATTGTGTTGAGTGAGCTGGGTGGTAGTGGCGCACGCCTTTAATTCCAGCACTCAGAAGGCAGAGGCAGGTAGTTCTCTATGAGATGGAGGCCAGCCTAGTGTACAAAGTGAGTTATCGGACAGCCAGGATTGTTACACAGAGAAACCCTCTCTCAAGAGAAGAAAAGAAAAGAAAAGGAAAGGAAAGGAAGGAAAGAAAGAAAGAAAAGAAAAGAAAAAGGAAAATTGTGTTGTCCATCAAGTTATAGAATTGTGTCATTTAAATCTGACTAATTTATAAAAATAATGTTTATACTAAATACCTGTATATTATCTGCCGAGATTACCAGACTTCTCTTTTTGAACTTACTAATATGGTATCAGTTCCAAAATATCAGTCATCCTTGTTTGTATCCATAGAATTAAAGCTACTTGGTAGAGTAGTCTTTTAAAACATGATTTATAGCTTCTTTAGAATTTTCTCTTAAAGGCTTATAAATAATATTGGCCCATAAACATTTTTGTGAGCATGTGTATGAATGAATGGAAAGAGACAGAAAAAAAGGGACAGAGAGAATCATAAATCCTTTATTTCATTATAAAATTTTTACTTGTTTCATAAAATGAATTTGATAAGCTGGTGTGTCTTCTAATTATATTCATATATTATAACTATAAGAATCTTTTGTTTTGAAAGCAGCAAATCCTTGAAGCACACAGTCATGTGGGCTCAGAACGTGATATTTTTAGATAATTTAATGCACCATCCTTGGTAATGGTTTTTATTTTCTTACACTGGTGTTAACAGTTTAACTTCTTCTCTGAAAGGACTCAACATACACAAACGTATTCATAAAGTATTCTTGATTTACATGTAGGACTGCCTATGTAGGTTCAAATATAACATACCAAGCCCCTGTTTGCTCTCTCTCTCTCCAGTCACACTCTTTATATTTATGTACTAAACAGAGAGTGAGTAAGATCCTCCTTTGTGCCTAGAGGAGCCATCGCCTCGTGAGATTCTGGCTGGCCTGGAGTCCTTACAGCCAACCCAGGGAAGATCGTGGTAGAAGAGGAAGCCTGACCCTTCCTACCTGCTTGCTTCCTGAAGCTGTTCCAGACACAGACTCGGTTACCAATCAGCATTTTCAGAAACTGCCACGTTAGCAAAGATACCTTGCCAGTTGCCTACAATGTAAAATGGCAACTGGACTTGATTCACAACCTAAAACACTTACTAAAAGAGAAGGGGAAAGAGAGGATGGGTAAGAAGGGACTAGAAGGAAAGAGAAGCCCTTAATGTGATGTTGGACTTAAACCAGGGTTTGCAATAGAAAGCTATAAATTTCCACTAATCAAAAGTTAATGAGTCCAGAAGTTCGGCCAAGTTTAAGACTACTGATGGTCAATTCACCAAAATTACTTTCAGTACATCTTCAATGTTTAAAAATTATCTAATTTCGGTATGTTTGATTTAGGATTTTAGACAGCTCTTTTTACGGGTACAGATTCTTGATTGACAGAATCAGTCCATGGTATCTATCTATCCAAATCTGAACATTTCACACATTTCCCATCGCCAGTACCGGGAACTATATTGGCTTGAAGCAGATATAATGTACAAAACTAAATAAGGTTTCAACTCCAAGTCCACTAGACTCAGCCAGGTAGAGATTTAATGCCAAATAGATTTGCTTTCTTCCTGAATTTTTGTCTTACCTGTTCACAGGAAATCAATGTGGCTTATGTAGACACAGAAAAATGATGACATTTTCCCATCCCCACTTGATCCCATCCTTGCCCCCATCATTTTTTATTTTCCGTTTTTTTTTAAAATAGAGTGCCTTTCAAAGAAGGAAAGAGTAAACTGCTTCTCCTTGGCTTCATATTCACTTCAAAGAGATCTTGATTCTAGGATGTTCTAGAGAGATTGTGTTGCCCTCTTGTCATAGCTGAGCATGAACTCTCAAGTATTCTGCCTCCCCGGCTACCACATGCCTGCACTAACATGCCTGTGCTTTGAGTTCGAGTGGATTGTTCATTTAATTTTGAAAATATGTTTTATTTATTCTTCTCTGTGTCTTTCTGTCTCCATACCCCCTCGTGTGTGTGTGTGTGTGTATCTTTCTGTATGTCTGTCTCTATGTGTGGTGTGTGTATTATATGAGTGTACATGTGTATATATAGAAGATAAAGGACAATTTGTAGAACTTGGTTCTCCCCTCTCTCCATGTAGTTTCTAGGATTAAACTGAGATCTTCAAGCTTGGTACAAAGTATGGCTACCCACTGAGCCATCTGGTCGACTTCAGATTTTTTTTTAATAAGTGACAATTGATTCCCTAGCTGTTCAACATCCTGAATATTCTTTACTGTAAAGTTTAAATACATTTGGTTTATATAATGATACTTTTTAAAGATCCTAACAAAGTTAAAACAGCTAAGTTTTAAGTCTGGAATTCTTTAGAAATAAAACAGTTATATGTCTAACTTAGGAGGAAGTGTGAATTCATCAAAAATTATTACTCTCCTTCTGATGATTGGGATTATATTTAGGGTTTTTTTTTTAAAAAATGTATAAGCACACCTCTGCATTTACCAAAGAATTAATAAAATGAGTTTGATTCCATTCCTGTGTAATTCTTTTTCTGGGGTTGGTTTGCAAGGTGCCATCACTGGAACTTGGAGCCCTTGTTATTGTTTCAGAAGTTCTATGTTCCCTACAGCTCTAGGAGATACTTTCCTTTTCCTCCTTGTTACCTGAAACTAATACAGAAATGACCCTTTGAAACAGAGACGAATGAGCGACCTTGAATTATTCAGGATCTTTATTACTAATGAATGTACTTCTTAGAGCTCTTAAAAAAAACAGTGCAAGTTCTATTACCACTGTTGTGCCTGAAGCTGCTGGGCAGTCAGAAGGAGAAATCAACCCAACGTGAGAATGCCATACCTGGGGATCTCCTCAGCCTTCCCTACTTCCACAATTGGGGGGTCATAGCTACAGAGAAGGAAACTGAGAAAGGTAAGGGGCTGTTGACTGTGCATCTCCAGCTGTTCGGAATGGATGGACAGCCACCTTTTCATACCCCGGGGGTTCCAGAGGGCATACGTGGGAGGCAGCTCTACCAAGGAGAGTGCTTAGCGTAGTTCTTACTGAGTCTTTCCAAACAGACACCTTGACATATTCAGAAACATCCTAGGTCTTGTCACCTCTCAGGTTGCCACTATTGCCATTATTTTGTTTCATTTAATTTTTTAAAAAAACTTAAGGCAGAGTATCATATAGAGTAGGCTGTTCTGCTCCCCCTGATCTCACTTCCCAACTATGGCCACACATCACTATACCTACTTTCTATGGGCTGTGATCAAACCCACAGTTTCATGCTAAACAAGTACTCTACCAACTGAGCTGCATCCCCATCTCACTATCATTTTTAACGAAAAAAAAAATGGAATCAGTCTCTGAAGTAATTTTTATTTAAAATTACATTTATCTGCCAAATTATTTTTTTTTACTTTACGTCATTCATTTACTGGATGAGAAGAAAATATTACTTAAATTTAATTGTCATTTAACCTTTTTAAAATCTTCAACTACTCAAGTTAACAAATACATCTTTTATTAGAACTGTATAAATTTTTCTTATAAGCATAGCATTCTTTTTTTAAAATTCTTTTTAGATTTGTTCATTTTATTTGATGTGTGTGAGCATTTCACCTGTATGCATGTATGTGCACCGTGTGCATGCCTGGTGCTCACAGAGGTCAGAAGAGGGTGCTGAATCTCCTGACTCTGGAGTTCCAGATGGCTATGGACTACCATATGGCTTGGAACCAAACCCAGATTCTCTGTAAGAGCAACAAATGCTCTGAAATGCCAAGCCATCTCTCTAGCCTAAGCATAGCATCCTCTTTGTTGAATCTCTATCCCAGGGCTCCTCGTTTTCATCCCTTCCCCACAAGGGATGTGGTGATCTCCCTGAACAGCTGTGTTCGCTGCTCTACAGGTGAATGGTCCGTTGGTTGTCCCTCGTCCATCATCCTTCTGCTGGGAAACCTTCCGCAGAAAACGCTGCTTCATTTCTAGTTACAAGGACTGTCCTGCCATCTGTCCCACCATCCCGGGAAATCAATGAGATGGACCCTAGAAAGCAAGGTGAGCATTTACCATTGAGTTTTTCAATTCAGACTGTAGACACAGGTGTGGTTTTAGACTTCTGAGGCACAGAATGAGGATCTGGCAAACTTGGGGGTGAAAAGTAATTTATTGGGTGACTGAAATCATCATCTCTCTTCTAAACAAAACTCCATTACCGTGTAGAAGAATATTTTCTCTTTCATCTCTAAAATGGCAGGAATAATTTAATACAAAATTTAGCATCAACATAATTTTATTTTACATTAGTATTCTTATCACAAATACTTGTGTCCTGTTATTAAAGTGACATCTCTGTATATGTTTTATAATCAAGCTAAGTTTGCAGTCCAACATGGACCCAAAAGTGAGAGAAAGATCCCCAGCTGTCACTAAACAGATATCTGGTAGAACAATATGGGGGATTACTTCCCCCATTCCAGCGTCTCTACATTCCAAAATAAGCCCCAGAGTGGTCAAGGGCCTTTTCTGTTGTGAATTTATTTGCAACTTTATTTCCTTATTAAATATAGACTGTTAACTTTAATTGTTTGGTTTTAAATTGTATGATCTCATATTATTTATTGAAATCAACAATATAAATGTTTCCAGTCTGAGCCCTCCTACCAATATGCTATGCACAAAGCAGCAGATAACACATGTACACTTCTAATTCTCGCCCCAAAGCAGTGTTTCTCCCTTCAGTGTGCGTCCATGGGGCTTGGTAAATGTTGGCTTCTGTCTACAAAGTTTGTGGTGCAATGTTTCTGGGGCAGGATGTTCACTGTTGGCAAGTTCCTAGCCAATACCAGTGGGGATTCCCTGGGCCATGTTTTGATGACTGCTGGATATCAAGCTAATGATAGGAAATTGAAAGAGATATTATCATATTCACCCTGGTATCCATGGAGAATAAACATAATCATGTGACTGAGGAGAATAAGGGTAGTTTAAAACCAGAAATTGTTTCCCAAACTGCTTCTATGAACAGGAATACAAGCACCATGCGTTGTAACTGCTTAAATTGTCTAAAACTGCTTGCTCATAACTTGAGGCCTGAGACATCCAGCAATTCCTCTTTTTCTTGAGTTTGCCCCCATTATCAGAAAATAATGCCCTGAGGAGATGGGGCTGGAAGCAGGTCACCTGGGATACTTACACATTCTGCGTGGTGCATTCTATCACAGCTTGGCCACATTGTGCTGCATAGCTTTATCAGACGACCGACACGGCAACGCATCACCTGACAGGAGTGACGGGCCAGATGGCTTGCAGCTCCATGTCTCTCCTTCAATAGGAGCTGCAGCTGGGGACCCAAGGCCCTGGGTTTGCTGATTCTCTGTATCCTCTTGATGCAGTTGAGAGAAACCAGGGCGCAAAAACCCGTCCATTTGTAGAGGAACAAAACATGCCGGATATCACACTTTTTTTTTTTTTTTTTTTTTGGTTTTTCGAGACAGGGTTTCTTTGTGGTTTTGGAGCCTGTCCTGGAACTAGCTCTTGTGGACCAGGGTGGTCTCGAACTCACAGAGATCCGCCTGCCCTCTGCCTCCCGAGTGCTGGGATTAAAGGCATGCGCCACCACCACCCGGCGATATCACACTTTTATAAATTACTTCTGCTCCTCTGTGCCTGTCTCAGTGTGTTGTTCTGCAGAGAGAAGCTAAGATGCCTCTGATTTCTCCCACTTTCTAATGTCTTAAAAGTAAACATTTTTAGAGCACAAAGAAACACTGACTCCCTAAAGAACTAGGGCTGGGGTTCTGTAATACGTTTGCGTAGACCAGATATGAAGGAGTTTGAGGTGCCATCTCTTACTTGGAAGACAATCTTTAGGCAGACCCCTGTATCTATTTTATGTAGGAGTCTTTGACACATGAGCATGTATTGCTTATTGAACCAATACACAATTGAAAGTTCTTTGGTATTTATGAAGAATTAATTCTAAGACTCCAGAGATCCAGATCTGCAAATGATTGAATTCCTCACGTAAAATGTCATGGTACTTGCACATACCTGTTTATATCCGACCCATACTGAAAATTACCCTTGCATTACTTATAACATCTAATAAAGTATAAATTCCATGGAAATAGTTCTTGTTCTGTATTATTTGTGGATTAAAGAAAAAGTCTGTGTTCTGTATAGGTGCAGTTTTATGACTATTTTGATCCATCACCTATTGAACCTGCAGATGTGGGAGCTTCAGATGTAGTTGGCCAGCTGCTAAATTCAGGGTGGTGCTTGTGGTGCTCTAACTTTTGCAAAAGTGGATGGTTTGGCTCAGCATTGCCTTGCTGAACCTCCCAATCATGGGGGTTTCAGCTGAATTCACAATAGCAAATATGAATTTCCTCCTGTGGAGGTGAAAACAGGAATTTTATCAGAAAACAGTTGCTACCCTTAACAGTTGTGCTACCATGGCTTTGGTGGCTGATACTGCCCTGCCAGGCACACAGATGTGCCACCATGGCTTTGGTGACTGATTCTGCCCTGACAGGCATACAGATGTGCCGCCATGGCTTTAGGGGCTGATACTGCCGGGCAAGGCACAACTGTTGCGCACAGGGTTTGGACGGAGTGAGGCTATTGATAACACTCTTCCCTCACACCGTCCACAGGACCTTCTGGATCATGAAATGAAATTTTACGGTGAAATAGAGGGAGTCCAGACTGCCAACTTTATTGCACAAGATAAGCACGTCCACAAGGGTCTATATTTTTGACCTTTCAAGAATGTTTAATGTCTTGGGCTAAGCATGCCCAAAAATGTCCCTGCCATCTTGGCTTCTAGACCGGTGGCTTTAAAGCAAACGTGTTAGTATTGTACCTTTTGACATGTTCAAAGCTGTGGCTGTTCTTCAACTGCATCGATATAGATACAGATACAGATATGAATATAGATATTCTGCCCTTCCCAAATAAAAGTCCATCCTTTCTTTATTCAAGGAAAACATTATTTGAAAATAATTTCCATCATCTCTTTACCTGCTGCCAGCAATAAATCTTTCTCTCTTCTTTTCTTTTTTGGCAGTGCAAACTTTGGCTTTGCACTCACCAGGATGTAAGCTTGTTAAATTCTGTTGCACTAGGGCCTCAGTAGAGTGGATTTAATGAACTTCTCCTTAAATTCAAAGACGTTTTAGCTCTCTCCTAAGGAATTAGTAGAGCTTGGTCTTTGAAACACACACAGGATGACTGAGAAAATGCTACCATTTCACACTTTAAATTCTACAATTGCTGCCTGAACAACAGACAAAACAAAGAGTGTTGCTGTAACTCTCCTGCTACGTGTGCCTGAGTCAGTGAAATCCACTGAACTGCTCTTACTTCATTTCTTTTGGGGGTTCACTTAGCAAAGACTGAAGAGCCGGCTGTGTTTCTAACCACAAAATTTCCCCCTGCATGGTAACCCACTTATTCTCAATGTCTTACATCTTTGAAATTAGTTGTATTTTCAAGTCCTTCTCCTCCTTAACATGAATAGTATGTCAGTCTTGATCTCAGAGCTTAGCTGTATGCAAAACTTTTAATCCAGAAGGAACATTATGGTTATAAAGTATTTAGCTGGAATTTGCCATCACAGAAAACACTCAATGTGCAAGTTGCTCAAAATACAAACAACAAGCACAGCTCTTCCCCAATTTTACAATTTGTTTCCTCTCTTGCTGATAGTTCTAATTAATAACTTCATTATTCCTGAAGTTTTCACACCCAATGTTTGGGATCTCCAGCTTGGGGCCCCATTCCAGAGTCAGGTCTAACTCCTCCCGTTCCAAACCCCACCCTCAATGCACCAAGCAGGGACACATCCCCTGGAGCTGCCCTTTTCAAAACTCTGCCCCAAGAAAGCCTGCCAAAAGTTGGCCCCTCCTTTGGGCTGCTCAACATAATACTTATAGGCTACTTAAGACCTGGTAGCCATATTGACCACATGATTCCTCTCCTGCCCTCCCTCCCAAAGGTCACCCGGGAGTTGCTTTGCTCTGTTCATTCAACCTGGATTTAATAATTTGGTTTGATTGGCTTATTACATTGGCGGCAGCAGATTTCCTATAAATGGGGATTCAGAAAATTTATCATCTTGGTCTTAGCTTGCTTCCTATTGTTGTGATAAACACCATGATCAAAAGCAACTTGAGAAAGGAAAGGGTTTATTTCATGTTACAGCTTAAAGTCATTAATGATGGAACTTCAGGGCAAGGGCTGTAGCAGCAGCTCTGGAGGAAAGCTCTTACAGGCTTAAGGGGCACCCTGTTTGCTCAGCTCCCCTTTGTGTACAACCCAGGAACACCTTCCCAGAGGGAAGATTCCTAGAGGGATGAGCCTTGACACTCCATCCTTAGTCAAGACAATGCCCTACAGACTTGACTCCAGGCCAATCTGATAGAGGCGTTTTTCCTCAGTTGAGGTTATCTCTTTCCAGATGACTTTTGTTTGTGCCAAGTTGAGAGAAAAAAAAGTAGCACACCCTACCATTTGAACTCCTCCCCATTCATAAAGAAAACAGTAGCCCTCAGACAAGAACAGGTACCACCATCATTGTATCTTTCTATTTTAGTCTTCCTCTTGAGGCACAGAGGATGGGATACTCAGCAAAGCTGATCCCCGCTCCTCTCTAACCTCTCTCCATCAATGGTAGCTGTATCCAGCTGCAACAGAAAGTTTTGCTCAAAGAGGCCTTGCTTTGTGTTGTTGATAACTCCATGGAGAGAACTGTTTTATAGTGAGATGACAATATGATTAAAATACATTGCATTCTTGACAATTTTTAAGTGGGTATCTTAACTCTTCTCACCACCAACAAGGTATAATTGTGTGAGACAAAGCATTTTACTGGTTAAATCTGTGTAACTGACCCACAGTTTGTACATATTTTAAAACAACTTATTGCACAAAGTAGGTCTGGGGATGTACTCCAGTGGTAGAGTGGCTTGCCTAGACATAGCCTTGCTTCCTCTCCTACACTGAGAGAACAGTTATACATTATAAATCTTTATGAGTGTATGTGTTAATTGACGCTAAATTGAAAGCAAAGAATAGCCTGTGCTGTGGTCAGAAGTCATCACCGACAAGCAGTGTACCCAGAACTTCTCTGCTCTTTTCTTGGGTATTGATTACATTTCCAGGGTGCAAACCCTGACAAGGGGAGTAATTGTTGCTCCTATCCACATTTCCAAGTTGCAGTCCAGGAGGAAAACCTCAGTCTGTTGACTTGAGACCTTGAACATGGAGTCAATGAAACAAGATTCAGGAGGTAAATTGTGTACCCATATTGGGTATGTATTCACCTTATATGTGTGGATTTGGGCTTCATTTCCCAATGGACAGAGGACAGTTGCAGTAATACATGTAGGGTTTCAGAACTCCTACTAGAGGTAGGATATCAGGCCGATATCTTACCTCTGCTTTCTGAAGTTCACCTTCTTTGACCTTCAGCTGTTGATTTCTCCACTGACTTTGGCTTTCATTGTTATGTTTCCTCTTGGATTTCTCTTCTTCCTCATTAGTTAACTGATTCTGCTTCTCGCTCTCACAGTTGCTATGTAATCCTGCCTTCTGTTCACTAACTACACTTTGCTCAGGCAACCTAAGTGATGCACATGATGTTATTGGCCTGGGGCACCGATGATAGCTGACTCTCCTGCTCCACTCAGCTAACAGTCCTGATGCAGGGTGCAGAACCAGCAATTGGGGAACTGATCATTACCTACATAGCTTCTCTCCCAAACATTCTCTAAAGCTGAGCTGTCAGTACACAGTTTCTAACCACACGTGACTTCTGAAGACTTGACATACTACTGTAAACTGAGATGTACCCCAAATATAAAAGGTTTCAATGATTTAACTTGATAAAATACATTGTGAATAATTTGATAATGTGTTAAACAATATCTTAACATCCTTGCTGAAAATAGGAGGAAGAAGCACCAATAATATTCTATATCCCTGCCACAATATACTACTCATCTGAAACAAATAAATAAAATACCAGATATTAGAACTGATAAGAATAAGACAGCTGCGCCGATGCAAAAAAAAAAAAATCCATTTAGGTCAAATCAAACCAAATCAAAATGCCCATTGTTTTGTTAAGGATGACGCTCTCGGGTGGCCGAGCTCAAGGTAGGGAGACAGGACAGCAGGGAGCTCATGCAGTGTTTCTCCTCTAGGAGGACACTTAAATCCCCTGTGGAAGGGGTCCTGACCCCTCCCTGGCATTCTGGGATTTGGAGTTCAGAGCAATGCAACTCCCAGGCCAGGGGCTGGGGGCTACTCTCCCAACTTAACAGGAACCATTTAACTTTCTACACTGTTACAAACAAGGTAAAATCAGTCTCCTTTACAGACCTTGTCAATAAAGTCTTCAACTAAACCAGTATCTACTGACTGGATTTGGCACAGAATAATAGATGGAATTTTATTTTCTGTTACTATTTGTAAACCTTAATCTATATATATATATTCATATATTTGGAAGGAAGACATGGTAGCTGATACTAAAATCTTTAGATGAGCTTATTGTCTGTAGATAATTTCAAGTTCCCTGGACCTTAGACAACTGTTCTATTGTCAATAAATTTTTTTTCTATAAGTGTTGCAGGGGGCACCAGGCCACTTGTTTATCCCTGCCTCCTGGCTAGCTTAACCCCGAAATAACCACACAGAAGCTGTATTCATTAAAACACTGCTTGGCCCATAAGCTAACCTCTTATTGGCTAATTCTTACATCTTAATTTAACCCATTTCTATTAATCTGTTTGTTGCCACGTGGCAGTGGCCTACTGGGTAAAATTCCAAGCATCTGTTTCTGACAGACCCATGGTGTCTCTCCCCTCTGCTTTCTTCGTCTCTCTTACTCCACCTTTCCTCCTCCTAGCATTCAGTTCTGTCTTCCCTGCCTACCCAAGTTCTGCCCTATCAACTAGGCCAAGGCCGTTTCTTTATTCATTAACCAATGAAAGCAACACATAAACAGAAGGATCTCCTACACCATACAGGAAGTTTTCAAACTTTAGCCTTTATCACATCTACTTCAAGGTATTGTCCAATTGCACATTAATGTGCCTCTCCCTGCAGTGTGTTGACAACATGCTACAGCCATGTTAGGATGGCATTTGTAACAAGCCCCAGATGATGCAGATATGGCTGGGCCAGAAACTCTGAAGACCACTACTTTGTACCATCAATGGCCAGTTTTAGCAGGCAATTTTGGCTGGCTAAAACAAACAATTCACGTATAAGACCTTATAAGGCTTCATTGAACTGCATTGCCAGAATGAACACATGAGGAGATTCTCTGCCATTATAAATTTTGTTAGCTGTGAAGAATGATCACCAGTCTTATCAGACAAGAAATCTGTCACGGGACAGCGAGGAGAAGTGCTGTGAAACTGTCATATGCCTTTTATTAACATTTACAGGTAGAACAACATGCTATCTGTCTTATTTATCTCATGTACAAAATAAGGCTCTGGGAGCCCTCGGATTTCCACCCAGGAGGTGGGATATGTTCAATGAGATAAACATTATCCACCATACGTCATGTTTTCTTCACAGGTGCTCTTAATAGGATTGAGAATTCTGTCTATAGAACAGCCTTCAAATTACGATCCATGCAAACTCTTTGCCAATGTAAGTACAAGTTCTTGGCAACACTTGAGACAATCTGATCTTGATGGTGTGTGATGTTCAATTTATGGGGAAAAAAAGCAAACCTTGTCCCATTTATGTAACTGCCTACATCAGGAAGATTGGACCTGTGTGTTTGAATTGTTGGTAACATACAAAAAGTGGGGTCAGGAGAGTCTGTTGTGAGCAATCCACCCATATGTTGCTATGTTGCGTCACTGACAGCAATAGAAAAGGCTGGCAAAGATCCAGGAAAACAAAACAAAACAATCCCAAACACCAAGATAAAGCATCACATGAGCTCCAGGTAGCAGGATCCAGAGATTATCACTATATGAATCTTGTGAGATTAATGGACAGTACCTTTATCTGCATATCTATAATATAGAACTCTCACAGAATACAGGAGACCCCTGCATTCCAACTGCCTTGCCCAGGCAACAGAGGCTTGCGATCAATGACAAGTTTACAGATCACTGTCAACCGTGGCCAGGTTTTATTTAAACCCTGTTTCTGAAGGCTGTTCCCCTATGCCTTAGACTCTACCCTTCAAAGCAATATCAGAAAACAAATAAAGAGTTTTCTTATGCTTATCTGTGAGGGTGATTTATGAAGCAGTGAGAAATAGACTTTCATCACTTCACAGACCGAAGCATTTTAAACCCAGCAGCTCTTGTGGCTCTTGACATCCCTGCCCTTTAGGTGGTACTGGGAGTGTTTATTAATTCTGTCTGTCACCCTCTGTTGGCAAGAAACTTTAGGGCTTGCTCGATTTCATTTTTTTCTCTATTCCTTGCCTTGTAAACTTTTTACATGATGGTGATATAGATTTGTGCCTGTGAAAAATAAGCCACCGTTTTTGTGAGTAGCCCTGGTGTTGTGAAATGCTGTTTCGAGAAAATAATATTGTTGGAACCAAGATTTTTAAAACATGATGTTGCCGAATGTGAGTGAGACCTACAGAGTTGGGTAATTAGGCCACTGTTTTTAGGGTGTTGTTAGGGTTTTGCCTTTTTACTATGGTGACTGTGTATACAACATTCCAATACACTGTATTCTTCTGAAGCTGGACAGTAGATGGGAAAGCTGTGTTCAGGGCACAGTGCAAAAATATCCTCCCACTTCATCGCCACAGGGTTTCAACTTCTTTAGGATGTGCATTCGTCAAGTTTCTGGCTCTTTTTAACTTTTGTCTATAAGACAGCACCCCAGCAACCATCCTAGCAATAGTGTTTCCACACCTTAATAACACACAATTTTCCAAAATCAAGTCATTTGCCAAAATAGTCATAGCAGAACGGCACAGAAGATCTGTGTCCCTGATGGGCACATTTAATTCCCTTTAAAAAAATATGACCACTGTTGAAAACAAAAACAAAAGAGAAACAAAAAACTAATCTCACTTAAACACCAGAAAATATTTGCTGTGTTTGAAGCCGATTGCCCTCATCAGAAAAATAAGGTCCATCTTTCATTATTTCCTACAGTGGACTTGATGGACAGCTCTTTGATTCAGCAAGTTCTATCGTGTGGAGAGTTTGGGGAGAGCATGGAGACCTCTCTTTCTGTGCAGCAGCTTTTTGGGGAGCTCCAGGAGCTGTTTCAGAGAACCGGGATGGGCAAACCAGCACAAGTGCATCCACAAGCTCCAGAACTCACCCTGAGTCTTCTCGTGGCCATGTATGACAGGTGAGGGCTGGGGATTGCCCATGGCCGCAGCAGCAAGGCCTCTGGCCACCGGCCATTTGGGGCTGTCTAGTGTCCACTTGAGATCTGGTGTCTAAGGCGTTGTCTTTATCTGCTGATTATTTGTCACCTACTGACTCGTTACTCAGTAAGGAAATAGAGAAGTCTTCCGAGTGCCAGTCTTACAAATGGCACATACATAGCTAGAAGCAGGAAATGGTTTTCTTTTCTACAGAGCCATTCCCTTGCCAGAGCTGAATCCCCACTTTTGGAAGGGTGGCTGGATGGGTGTGTATATACTACGCTTTGTTCGTCCTTTCCTGCTGGCATAATTCTTGTTTGTTTCTTTCTTCTTTTATTTTCTTCCAAGTTTTGACTTAGTTGGGTTTTTAGCTGGGATAGAGTTGGATATTCTATGTAGAGACAACTAACAGATTACCTCACACCAGCGGGCAAGGCCCACTCTGGAGATGGTGGCTTGTGAAGCTGTGTGGGCACTTATGCATGTATTTAGTGTGTGGGTGCATATGTGTGTGTTTAGTGTGTGGGCGCATGTGCGTGTGTTTAGTGTGTGGGCACATGTGCGCGTGTTTAGTGTGTGGGCACATGTGCGTGTGTTTAGTGTGTGGGCACATGTGCGTGTGTTTAGTGTGTGCTTTGCTAAGCTGGGGACTTTCCTCTGCCCTTTCTCAGTTGGTCTGAGGAAGATGGAGGAGACAATGAACGATGCTGACATGAGCTTACCTCCCACGGGCAAATTCCTTATAATTGTTTCTTTCTTAATTTGCAACTTTTTCCTAATTTCACAAGTAATAGACAAATCTCCTCATGCTGTCATGATTTCGGTCTCTTTAAACATTAAGCCTTTGAGTGTACTTTCAAGTGTGTGCTTGTTGTAACAGCCTCCTGCCTTTGATAACTCCTAAGTACAGGGTAAAGCACCACAGCTAGTGTGCAGTCCACAGTCAGGGGCTAGGCCAGAGCCCACAAGTGGTTTTGGAGGGGACACATGCTTTTAATTTTATTTGTTCGTTTGTTTGTGTTTACTTATTCTAGACAGGGTTTCTCTGTGTAGCAGCTCTGGCTGTCCTAGAACTCACTCTGTAGACCAGGCTGTCCTCAAACTCACAGAGATCCTGTGTGTGCCTCCCGAGTGCTGGGGTTAAAGGCGTGCGCCACCGCCACACCACCCGACTATGTTGTTTATTTTTATCCTTATCTTTGCTGTGTGGAAGGCAGGCAGATGAATCCTAAGGGAGTTCGACTGCCCACTTCACATGTGCACACCCAGTCCTTGGCACAGTGATATCACAGAAAAGCATCCAGCAAATGTTTACCCAATGAGTTCATGGAGAAACTGATGAATCAGAAAACCATGTTCACTCAATGCCCTGCTGTGCCAAGTTCTACATATGTGAAGAGCCCATGGGAAGAGAGCAGTGTGGAGCATACATGAAACATCCCTTGATGGCCTAGATCAGAAGGCCTTCACAGGAACAGTCGGTGAGAAACTCCCCTAATAACTTCGCCTAAATAACGCTGCCTTCCCACACTTGTCTGGGATTTGTGGCCCCACAGCACGGGATCGGGTCGTCTCAGAATTCAACCTGTGGCTGCAGCGCTGGTTGCTCTCTCAGGGGACAGTCCTCTTACAAAGTACAGAGGTAACGTGTCAAAGTTAAGTGTGTTCTGAAGTGTGGTGACTCCCAGCCCAGTGTGTCATCCTCTTTGCTGATGTCTGAATCCCTTTCACCATGGCTTGCCCTGCGGTGTGTGCTCACCTTGGCTGGCTGGGTTTGTTTTTATTTTGTTTTTTGACATTTTAGTTTTATTTTATGGGTGTTTTTGGCTGCATTAATGCCTGTATATCCTGTAAGTGCAGCATCTGCAGAGACCAACAAAGGGAGGTCAATTTCCCTGGAACTGGAGTTGCAAATGGTTCTGAGCCTCCTTGTGGAGACTGGGAACCAAACCCAGGACCTCTGAAAGGGCAGCTAGTGCTCTTCACCGCTGGGCCAGCTCTCTAGTTCTTGTCTTGTTAATATTTAAAAGAGATGCTTACATTTATGAGGATTTCGGGATTTTCTTTTAAAATCCATGCTTTTCAGTTTTGCATTGTTTGGCTGCCTTGACATTTATGATTTTAGAGATTATCCAGAAATCACTAATTAATTGGGATCCTCACCTGACTGTTCACCAGCCTCCAGCACAGAGGTCTGTTATCACCGGGTGGGCGTAGAGGTTTGGGGTCTTAGTTACTGACGGATTGCCCTTGAAAGCCTTCACGGGAACAAGCAAACAACAGGAACATGACTCCACGTATCTTTTATATTCACAAAGAAGCTTGGCCAGTTCATGTACTCTTCACAGACACAGGGATGGACTAAAGGCTTCTTTGCCCTGTATGTGTCTAGCTTTTTTTCAGCTCTATGCAGAAAACAACAGGAGAGGCGGTGACTCCCGAGCCCGCATGACTCGGAGGGCTTTGAGAGCCTTCCTAACAGATCTACAGCAGGTAAGTCCCAATCCTTATGAGTTCTCAATTGGTATCGGTCATATCAACCTGCTGTTTCTGTCAGTATTTTCACAGTGTCAGTTCCTCTTTCTGTAGCAAGCCTGACCCATGCCTGTGTCTTCCCCTGCATTGAACCCGTGAGCTTTCCTGCGTGAGCCACCTTTTTGTTACAGAATTCCTCAAGTGGCCAACTTAAGAAGCAGAAAGTTTATCTCGACTCACAGCCTATGGTCGGTTGTCCCTGTTGCTTTGGGGCTGTGAGAAATGGAAACATGGTGATGGGAACATGGGTGAGAGGAACCTGCTCATCTTATGTTAGGCAAGAGAGAGGAAGAGAATGGAATCCCTTACTACCCTTCAAGGCTTCTCCCTAATGAGATCCCACCTCTTAGCACTTCTTCTATTTCCTGTATCTCTAAGCTGCAACTATGCCTTTAATATATGCTCTATGGAGGACACTTAAGATCCAACCATAACACGCTCTCATTCCCAAAGTTCTTCATAATCTGTTCCCATTACAGCATGAAGCCTATACTCTGTAGCAGCGGAACAAAATTTTTGTAGTTTGACTTAACCCTTCTCTTGAAGAACAACAAATTTCTGACTCTCTTATAAAATATCTGCTACTCATTAGTTAGAAAAGGTCAACTAAAAGGAAGAAAACCCAAGGTTTAAAAAACTAAAATGAGTTTTTAGAAGGGCACAAAATTGGTGTTGTACAGGGAGACAGGTGATTTTGCTTTCCCATCCTGGTGTTATATGTGCACCCTACACCTAGCTTCTAAGAACGGGAGTGCTCAGAGAGAAGTGCTATAAAAACCCGAGGAGCTTAGGTGGCTGGATGCTGCGCAATGGACCTCGGATTCCACCCTCAGCGCTGAGGAAAGAGAGGCGTGAGGAGAGAGTCCCAGTGATGTAAGTAGAACCCCTGTTGGCCGGCTCTCCAGGGCTGCGCAGGCAGAGGACACAGCCACGGGTCTCTAGTTTGTTCCACCCTTACCTTCTGTCCATGAGCAAACACATACGTGCTTTTCAGATACACGCCCAACTGTCTGTAGCCTTTATTTTACTCATATTGCAGTGGGATGCTATTTATGTGGGAATGTGCGAGTCTACTTAAGACTCACTTAAGACTACTTGTTCTGTTGAATAAATAAAGCACTTCAGTTAATAAAAGACAAAAGTGTAGGTTCTGGAGATCTGAACTCAATTCCTCATGCTTTCTTGGCAATGTAGCCTGATGAATTTCTTTGCGTAGGGTTCCTATAGCTTGGTGTCGTCCTACCCCATCTTAAATGAAAGCTGTGCCTTTGCTCTTTTGATACTGCTCCATGAATCCTGTAGGCCTTTCTCATTCCATCCTTTTTCTTCCATCTTCTGGGACACTGTGCTTCCGAACCCGTCTGGAGTCCACACATTCATCTCTCTGCTTGCCCAATTCTGCCTTGTTGTACTTTCTGTCTTGTTCCTTGAACTTTTCTGCTCTTGTACTTCCATTTGTCTTTTATTTCTCTTAGCTTTTCTGATGTTTCTGAATTGTTTATATTCATTTTCCTGTGGTTTGATGAGCTTTCTTGAAATGGCATTTAGTATTTTGCAAACCTTCCATCTGTCTGTCACATTTGAACTGGTCACTGTCTGCTTCCAAACACTGTTTCTCTGGTGATTCTTGATCCTTACGATCAAGTTTTGATGTCTTCATTTTGAAGAAGTAGATAACTCTCTTGCTTTCCTTTTTTGTTGCTATAGCCAAACACCATGACCAAGCCAACTTATAAAGAAAGCATTTAACTTGAGGGTTCGTGGTCCCAGAGGGTTGGACTCTGTGGCCATCATGGTGGAGATTGTGGCGGTAGGTAGGCAGACAGGCAGGGTGCTGGGGCAGGAGCTTGAGAATCACTAAGCAAGGAATAGTTTACGGAGAATATCAGATTTGGGTGTTGACAGCGGAGGGGTTACCTTCTTTCCTGATGTCCTAAGAAGCTGCTAGTTCTTCATTTTTGGTTTATAAGACTAAAGTAATTAGCATACAATTGGGATATTAGGTTCATTTTCATATTAGACCAAAAATCAGAACAAAAATTGGGATAATGAAGACATAAGTGATGGAGGCTAACTGACAAATAGTAAGAAGGATTCTACAGGGTTGCTCAGAAATCCGTGGGTATAGGGATTGGGTCATTGGACAAAATATAAGACAACATTGTTTTGAGGTGTGAAGGGATGGAGGAGAGTTAGGATGAGAACTGAGAAGACCAGGGCTAGTATGCCTCCTTGTTTGACGGGGAGAGCTGGGAGAATAACACAGGCAAACAGGAAATATTCAAGTTTAAAATGGGAGGGGTGTTGAGTAGGCTGACTGAAGTGTAGTTATCAGGGTCCCCTAAGAGATCCAGGAAACTAGGGCAACAATTGTGAGGGGGAAAAGGATAACAATGAGACACCTAAGGACATATTTGATTGTGTGGTAGGGGAGAAATGGATTATTATTTGCACCAAAATCTAGGCCAGATTACATCTGATCCAAAAACATGACTTAGAGACAGAGAGCTAACTGGGAATGTTATGGGCTTTTGAAACCCCAAATCCCATCACCCCTCATTGACACACCTCCTCTAACAAGGCCATGCCTCCTCATTCTTCCTAAACTGTTCCACAAACTAGAGACCAATTACTTAGAAATCAGCACACGGAGACCATTCTCATTTAAACCACCATAGCAGTTGTTCCAGTATCTGAAGTCTGGTTATGTCCTGTAACAGTAACCTGTCTAGAATATAGACAGATTCGCTATTGTGGTCCGTAAGCCCATGAACCCTGTAGCCATTGCACTGCCAGATGTCCTAAGCCCAGGATCATTGTAGCCAGCACGACTGAAAACTGGAAGTCAAGCCTTGTCTTCTAAGGTCTGCCTACCACTGAGAGCTAGTTATTCAGAGAACAAGATTACTGCCATCAGCCAGAAACAATACAGGATCGACTCGACTGAAAACTGGAAGTCAAGCCTTGTCTTCTATGGTCTGCCTACCACGTAGAGCTAGTTATTCAGAGAACAAGATTACTGCCATCAGCCAGAAACAATACAGGATCGACTCTGAGTTCATCTCACAGGGACTAAGCACAGATCTGAAGACCGAGCCCACGGGCACTGGTCTAGCGTCAGGTGCTCTGAAGCTGTCTACTGCTGAATTTAACGCAAATTGTTCTACCTACCTCCTTCTCTTACCCCAACCAAATGTTCTGTAGATAATGTCCTACCTTAGGCTAGTGCAGGGGTGACACTGATGGTGTAAAACGGCCATCCTTGCCTTCTTCAATGATTCCTGGTGTATGCACACGGGTGTGCCCATGAGCGTATGCATACAGAGGACTGGGGGAGACGTCAAGTGCCCAGTCCTGTCACTTTCTACCTTATTCCCTTGAGATAGGCTCTATCACGGACCCTGGATCTGGTCAGCAAACCCAAGCAATCCTCCTGCCTCTGCTCCCACAGTGCTGAGATTGTAGGCACCGATGAGGCCACAGCTAGCTTTTGACATGGATGCTGGGCTCTGGTTTTCAGGCTTAGACAGCAAACACCTTACCCACCGAGCACGATTCTAGCTGCTCCTGTTTGTTACTCTATTGTAACCAGGTGCCTGTTCTCTCCCTGTGTTCCTTGGCTCTTGGAAGGCATCTCTGCACAGACAGTTGTTCAAACTGAAGCTTTGGGAGGAGGGACAGTTTCTTTTGCATTCCCTTGCTCCTCTCAGCTCCTTTTATCCTAAGACGTTCATAGTTCCTAAGTAAAGTGATGACTTAAATGTTTTAGTGTTTTTATCAGCATAATATTATGTAGAATAATGGGTTTCATCATGACATATACACAATATATTCACACACACACACACACACACACACACACACACACACACACACATTTCCCTCTCTTGTTCCTTTCCAGCTCCAACCAATCCCCTTCCTCATCCAAACCGACTTTCTTCTACTTTCCTGTCTTTCTCTGGGTGTGACTCAGTGGGTTTCATTAGGGTTGTTTACAGGTTTATGGGTATAAGTTTGATATAGGAGACTGGGTCCTTACCAATGGGCACCCCTAAAGAAAATGCCCCTTCTTCTTCCAATCATTAAATAACTGTATATACATTTTCAGAGAGGAGTGGGGTCTTAGGACAGGATGCTGACAGACCCAATGTTGTATAGGTTTTGTGTCGGTGACCATAGCTGCTCTGAATTTGAGAGAGCAACAGCCTTGCCACGTCCAGAAATCAGCATTCCACACAGCTCTCCCGTTCCCTGCAGCTCTGTATTCTTTTGTGATGGTCCCAAGACCTTGAAGAGGAGGTAATAAAAATGTCCCATTTATGGCTGGGTACTCAACAGCCATTTATTTTCTGCACTCTGACCAATTACGGTCTCTGCAGTCACTGCTGACCATGGCAAACAGCAGCTTGTCTGACCAGAGTTGACAGCAGATTTTAAATTTTTTAGTAAGGTTAAAGTGTTGCTGACAGTGAAGGTTAGGGGGGGTCTCAGGAGTGATAGAGAGGCATAGATGTTGTCACTCACAGAGACGGGATTCAGCTATGAGACAAAGGATTAGGAAACAGTTCTAATTACAAAGCAATAGTACATACTTCAAGGGCAAGATGTGGACAGGGCCACGTCTTAGGGATAAGTTCAATAAATTGAAAATAATTCATAAGCTACGGTGGATAAAAGCAGGAGTTTGCAGGATTTGTCTGGGTTTTCCAAGAGCAGGGTTGACTTTTCTGTTGCTGTACGGAGTGTTCAAATGTGTCGCAGCATCAGGGACACGGGGGAGGAGGGGGATGTCACTTATGCTAATGCATACATCTTGACTGGCCTCATTGGTTCCAACTGGTTTCAGAAAGGTCCTGTTTTTGTTTTGTTTTTCTTTTGTTACCGGAATCTAAAGTTCATACTGCTCTTTATTTTATGAGAGGGGTGGGGAGTTATTGGAGGAAACAGGTTTCTTTAAAGCCAGCTTTAAGGAATGTGAAGGAGATTCTCTGCCTCAAATCTGCCTTGTGAGGTCTCTTAGCATGATTTTATGGAAGGAGAGGGGGACTGTCCAGAAAGACAATGGGGAGGGGGTCCATGCTTGGGGCAGGGTCTTCTTCGTCCAAGCCTATGTCTTTTTTCCTCATCGCTGCTGGGAACCACACAGCGGTTCTTTCTGGCAGCCAGTGAATGAGAACCTCTAAAGGCTTCTTTTCAGCCAAAAGCATCATGAAGGAAGAATGTGCTGGCTTAGGTTTTGGTCAACTTGACACAACTAGAATCATTGGGGGAGAAGAAAACCTTAACTGAGGAAATGTCTCCATCATGTGGGCATTCCTATAAGGCATTTTCTTAATAAATCATTGATATGAGAGGACTCAGGCCACTGTAGATGCACCACGCCTGGGCAGGTGGACCTGGGATATGCAGGAAAGCAGGCTGATTGAGCCATGGGAAAACACCCGGCAGGTGGCTTCCCGCCATGGTACCCACCTCTGTCTGTGTTTGAGTTTCTGCCCTGACTTCCCTCAGTGATGGACTGTGATGGGGAACCTGAAAGTCAAATAACCCTTTCCTTCCCAAGTTGCTTTTGAACATGGTGTTTATCACAGCAACAGAAAAACAAACTAGAGCAGGGGCCAGGTTTTGTGATGTCCTGGTGTAATGCAGCTTTGCCCCATAAACTTCCAGTTGCTGTGTACTTGACTCTTACTCTAGGCTACATAGCCTGACTCAGAAATGCCAGGTAACAATTTTAAATACTTCAAGGCTCTTCTGGTGGTTGTGGCAGTGCCCAGATCCTACTGCAGGCTTTCTGCCATCTGAGGCATGTCTCGGGCAACCGCCACTGCAGATGTTCCTCCACGACAACTCATGTTGCAGAACGCAAGCAGGTGGAAAGCCAGGGGCCTAACCCATCAGACTGATAACAGTAGCCAGTTTCAAAGCAGATATGATAGGAAGGACCTGGACAGAGTGATTTCCCCTCTCCTTTTGAGTCCTGGTGTTCACCTCCTGGCTACTGCTGATGGCTTCAAGTTAACTCCAGTCTCCAGGGATTTTAAATCAAGGTCAATGAGGGCTGGAATAAATGCTGGCTCCTATAGCGTGTCCTTCCTGTGAGCATTAGCAGGCTCTGAGAGGCTACTGGGACGGAGAGCTGTAATTTGCATAGTAAATTATCATCCCATTGACTTCCATTATGAAATCTAAGACGAATTCCTTCCTAGAAAACTCCAGTCCTCCCTATGTGATTCACATCATCCCCTAGGAATGCTAATTATCATTTTGAGTGCCATTCTGCCCATGCCAGCATGTCACCTGGTCACATTTAATTCTTCTCGAAAGAACACCTGCAAGAAATTAGCCAAGTAATTCACAAAAACTTTCTGAAGGTATTTAAAGGGGAAGCACCAGGTTACATCCCACTACGGTGGGGAACTTTTTTTTACTGGTGCTGGAATCACAGAGCTGGTGATCCCAGGGCTTTCTCCTGCATATTTCCATGTGAACTGAGACCTCTTTCTTCATTAGGGGTAGAAACACCAGAGAAGGAAGAACGTTGAATCAGCAACGCTCTTACTAAGTGTCCCAGGTAGTTCATCAGTATTCAAAAGATGGGAGATGACCGGTTGTTGTTGTTTGACTAAATAACGTTGGGAGTGGTTCCTTACTCTCTGTCTGTGACGGGGTTATTATCAATTTAAAGCACACGCCATCTTGTTACCAGTAGCGAATGTTTGTTGACTTCTGTCTGGCTAATTGTCGGCAAAGAGGTTTTAAGTGCCACTTTCCTGATTGGGAGGACGTTTATTTGAGTTGATGGACTCAGCAGGGGGTCCTGGCAATTACAGCAGTGGATCCGACAGCCTGAGCTGGGACTCCTGTCCAAATGCGAATAAGTGAAGGTGACTGGTACACACATCTATGCATACAGAAACCAGAACCAAATTCATCGCTTTAGTCTTGCAGTTACCAACCCCAATCTCCACGCAATGAATGTGGTTGAAAGGTACAATGCAGGGACAATGGAGTCACTGGAATATCTATAAAATATAAATAAGCAAATAAGAAAGAAAGTCTAATGAGCTTTGTCCCTTAATGGAAAAAAAGAATTTCCAGAGTGAGACCCCAACTGTGCAATAAACTTGTTTTTTTTTTGTCTTGCTTAAAAATCATCTCTCAGTGATCATTTAATCTATTTAGCTTTAAAAACAACAAAAATTATATGTACAAAAGATGTTAAGTGCGGTGTGGTGTACACACACCTATAGTTCCGGCTATGGAGATGAGGTGATAGGATTATATGAACTCAGGAATTTGAAACCACCCTTGCAAGACCCTATTTCAAAAGAAAAAATAAGAAAGGAATGAAAAAAGAGAAGAAAGGAAACAAGAGAAGGAGGGAGTGATGGAGAGAGAGAAGGGAGGGCGAGGAAAGGGGAGAGATGTTACATCATGTGTATCACAGGTAACACGGCTGTACGTGTTTAAGGATTACCACAGTCAAGTAGCTTGGACACTCATCATTCCCACAGTTACTATTTATGTGTGAGCACAGATAAAGATCCCTCAAATCAAAGTCAAGAGAGCAAGAAACATCATTAACAAGTCACTGTGTTGTGTGTTAGATCCCCAGAACCTAATCATCATAAATTGTAAGTTTATACTCTTTGAGCCGTATCTCCTGGTTTTCCTACTCCACCCTCAACTCCAAGAAGCCATATTCTACTCTCTGTTTCTTTATACTCATCTCTTTAGAGTTTCCATGTAAGAGAGATTATACAGTATTTCTGTGTACAGCTGATTTCATTTTCAGCATATATTTCCCAGGTTCATCCATGCTATAGCTATTTTTAAGTGCCAGATAACATCCATTAATGTCAACAAACACCTCAGTCATTCTTCTATCTTGGCTGTCTTAAATAAGGCTGCAGTGAATGTGTAGATATCTCTTCTTGACATAGTGACATCATTTCTTGTCAGTTCTTCCTTTCAATAATGATGACTACCAGCCCATTTCAAAGACTGGAGTTACAGTTTGCATATGAAGTATCCTCCAAAAGACTCTTGAATTGAAAGCTTGGTACCCAACTGGTAGATCCAATCACTGAGAAGTGACTAGATCCTGAGGACTCTTATCTAACTGATGGCTTAGATATGTTTTGAATGGATTATTTGGTAGAAACTTTCTTAATTAGGGCCTAGCTAAAAAACCATGTAAAAAGAGATCTATTCCTATGGGCCTCTCATCCCTATGCTCCCCGGTCACTGTGAGGTCTGCCCAGCCACAGCCTTCTGCCTTGATGCTCTACCTCACCACAGCCCAGAAGCCATGGACCGAAGCACAAGCCAACCTCAGTTGAAGTTCTTTGTGTCAGATATTTTGACATAGGATCAAAAGAAGTACTGGAATTGACATTTATTCAAACGAGACAATGTGAAAATTCTTGACACACTATTTCTTAAAGCCACCGTGATCCTGAAAGCAGTGTCACTGTGACCTCCATCAGGGGAAAAGGAAAAGAAAGATTAAAATAATCTGCCTGGGATTCTAAGGCGTCAGACAGCAGACATCTTCCCTCGCTGCCTCAGTGCCTTCCTTCTGTGGTCTTCCTCCCATCTTTTTTCATTCATTGTTCCAACTCAAGCATTGCAACAAAACCTAAAGCTTACTGATTTGATTGAGATGACGCCTCTGTTCCCAGATGTCTGGTATTTGCTGCTTGCGGGACCTCCATTACTCAGGCACACTAAGTCCACTCAGTAGCTAACATGAGCTTGCCTTTGCAGATTCCTGCTGTTGTCGGAGAGAGCTGTGCTTTGTGCCCTGTGGAGCGTGCTGTCCACAGCTGCTTCCGAGGGGTGAGTAACGTAAAATATCCCTGGGAACCGGTGCAGGTGTCTGAAGAGTTTGCTTAAATTAGACTTTAGGCATGCTCCAGGACAACCTGAACTTGGAGGTATCCTTCCTTTGGCTCTCACATGACTGATTTCCGTAGCAGAACAGATATGGAACCAGGGGGGAAAGAAAGGGGGCACATCCCGCCTGGAAGTGCATCTCAGCCTGCTCTTCTTCCCCAGGTGTTGAGCTCTGGAATCAAGGAGGAGAAATTCTTGTCTTGGCTACAGTCAGAGCCTCTTATACTTCTGTGGCTCCCAACCTGCTACCGACTGTCAGCCTCAGAAATGCTCTCTCACCCCGTGCGGTGCAGCGCATGCAGAACCTTCCCAATCATAGGACTGAGGTACAGTCAGCATCGTATTTCCTAAATGGTCATGTGGTAGACGGGTTCAACGGAGCCACATAGATAACCTCTGGGATCCTTCCTATATATCTGGAGTTCACTTGCCTTTAGTTCAATAATTAATTCCCTATCTGAGGCATCCTGGTTGAAAATAAACTTATTTCCTCTAAACGATGAAATATTAAGTTCTTCCACTGACTCAATGCTCTTAAGTAGCCAAGTTTTCTTCCTCTGAGGCAGTGTCTTTCAACCTATAGATTGTGACCCCATTTTGGGGGCTCAAATAACCCTTTCACAGGGGTCACTAATCAGATATCCTGCATATCAGATATCCTGCATATCAGATATCCTGTGTATCAGATATTTACTTGCAATTCATATAAGTGGCAAAATTTCAGTTATGTAGTAGCATCAAAATAATTTTATAATTGGGGGTCACCACAGCATGAGGAAGTGTATTAAAGGTCAAAGAATTCGGAAGACTGAGAACCACTGCTCTAAGGTACACTGATTTGTTCCAAATAAGCCTTTTAAAGACTTTGGAGCTACCTACAAGAATAGTTTGTTAAACTGTGGTGGCACACACCTTTAATCCCAGCACTCACAAGTGGATCTCTGTGAGTTCGAGGCCAGCCTGGGTCTACAGAGCGAGTTCCAGAACAACAAAGGTTACACAGAGAAACCCTGTCATACCAAAAAAAAAAAAAAAAAAAAAAAGAAGATTAGCGTGTAGGTTTTCCATAAGTTAAATAATGAGGAAGTAAACTCAGAAATGCTGCCAGAGCTTTGAAGAGAAGGAGATGAGAAGTCTGACCAAGCAGGGCAAGCTGTGAGTCATGAGCTACAGGCATAGGCATGCGGCTGTATGAGGGTGAAGCTCCAGGACGTCCAGCAGCTAACAAGGTACAGGGTCCTGGGAGAGGAGGGAAGCCGGAGCCCTCTGTGCTCACACTTGCTCGCTTTGTCCTACCTCTCCTCTTGTAGCTCCTGATCCTCCATGGTTCAGACATTAACCACATTCCCACAGGCATGAAGCAGGTCTACCGAACCGCTAAAAATCTGGAAATCAAGTTGAAATTTTACTGAAAAACTAAATTGAGTTTGCAATGGATTTGGAAGGTGCAACAAAATCTGACTCATATAAACCTCTTTGCAATTATCAACTTAAAACAATAAACCATGTCAACAGGAAAATAAGCAAGCAGGACCAAGGAAAGTTTATATTAGAGTAAAACCTAAATTGTCCTACGATGTACAATGTGTTTCTCAGAATCAATGGAAGAAACAAGATTGGAAACAGAGACAGGGGGTTCCTGGGGCCTGGTGGCCAGCCAGTCTAAAGGAACCAGTCAGCTCCAGATTCAGAGAGAAACCTGATCTCAAATAAACATCTAACATCAACCTCTAGTGTCCATGCACAGAAGTGCACATGCGTGCACATGGGGAGTGGGGAGACATATAGAGCAGAAGTTACCCCTCCTCCAAGAACTGAGTCCCAGATGGGCTATCAATTATGGTCTATAAAAAAGTAAATTATACAAGACTGAGATAAGATTGGAAAAAAAAAAACCTTGGGTTCTCTATTTGGTAAAATGATCAGGAAACCAGCTGTCTTATCCACTCAGCAGCCTTTCTTGTGAGTCTAAAGGTGGCCTCAGAACTTAAGGGAAGTTAGCATATTGTTCAGACAAGTTAACTGTAGCTGTCTAAAGGCTGGACAAAGCTGCCAGCTCAGAGAGGTAGCTCATCCAACAATCCGCATTAAAGAGAAGGCTTTCCCATCTTGTACACTTAGATGAGTTGATTAATTTTCAAAGCTATGCAAAACTTTTGCAAGGCCAAGTAAGTGGTATTTACTAGGGCCCTTGTCCTGCTGCAGAAAGCGGACTGTTAACTTAGCTTCATTTAGTTCACATTCCCTGGTGATCTACCATGTGCCAAGGATCCTCCCGAACCCTGAGCTTGACTGTCCAGGGCAGCAGCTGTCTCTGCTACAGCTAGGCATGGTGGTGTTATTGTTAACCAGAGGCTGCCCCATCTTCCTAGCCCTTCAGTATTACCATACTATCTGAGGGTTAGGAGAGATGTCTCCCTGAGCACTAGGAGAGGTCTCAGTAACAGCATGCCTCAGTGCTTTCTCTTCTTCTGAACACAAGGAGATTTAAGATTCAGAAATTAAGAACAAAATTCTGCCATGTTAACGTGTCAAGAAACAGGTGAGCTGCTCACACATCTCCTGGCCACTGAAGAACCCCCTCCCTCCATCTTTTCTTCCCTATGCACAGACTTTTAAGGAAAAGCATGGGCTTGTTTCGAAATCTTTTATCTAAGATTTAACTTTTTCCCCTAGCATCAGGAACTCAGGTTCAAGATTATCATACCTTGTAATTTCCAAGAGAATTCTTTATTCAATTCTATCAAAAATGTCAAACTTCTTTTTTATAATTGGAAACTACACTCAAAATATTTGAGTGCTCATGTAGCTTTGCAAAATATGGCCAGAGCCTTGAGGGTTTCTCTTGAGGTTGCAGCCCCTAAGACGCTGCCTATGCAAGGCACTTGGTATTTGGGTAGTGTGAGGAAGGAACATAATTCAGACCTTTAGACTGTAGTTTACTGAATAAAGACACATTAATAAAATGTCTTATAAAAAAAAACTCCATCAAGGCTGGTGAGTTGGCTTAAGGTGTTGGCCTCTAAGCCCGACCACTTGAGCTTATTCTCCAGAACTGGTGTGGAGGAAAAGAATCAACTCCTAAAGTTGTCCTCTGACCTCCACACATTTGCCATGGCCCATGAATACACACACACACACACACACACACACACACACACACGCACACACACGCACGCACGCACGCGCGCATACACACACACACACAGAGTACTATGAAGATAAGGTTCACGTTTCTTTGAACAAGTAAGCACATGGGTTATTTAATAACTGTCAGCTTCGAGAGACAAACTGTAACCACTGTACGATCCGACACCTCCTGCGTGGTTGGGATGCTCATTCTCTGCTTGAATTGCATCCGTTTGCTCTCCTGCCAATAGTGACATAAGCTGCATTTCGTTTGGCAGATACCGCTGTCTGAAGTGTCTCAACTTTGACATCTGCCAGCCGTGTTTCTTATCTGGTCTCCACAACAAACCCCACCAGAAGCCCCACACTGTGATAGAGCAGTGTGTCCAGGTAACATCTAAGGCAGCGTGGTAAAACCTTCACTACCCCAGTCTTACAAGACATTCCATTAAAAACCCTTTTCTTCCGTCAATTAACAGTTAAGAAGTTGGAAAAAGGCAAGCTCCGCCTTTAACATTTCTCAGTATGCCTGAGCCCGTATGATGGAATAGTAGCACATGCTGTTCGAAGATGTCATAATGCCTTTCATTGTGTTTTGTGATTGACACCTGCCAAGAGTTTAAAAACAAATGAGCCGTATTTACATTGCAAGCTTTTATAGATATTTTTGGAGACAAGAACGGGCTTTCCAGGCTAGAATGTGATCACTGATCTCAAGCTGTGCATTAGGAAACATCTGTCAAAGCTAGAGGGACAAGCATTGAAAACTGCGGTGACAGAAAAGGGTGTTGATTTGGTGAGAACAATACGACAAAGCTTCCAGTTGTAGTATACTTTTAGAAAGATTTTGATATGGCTTTCCCCGAGTCCTAAGTATCCCTCCCCCCCCCCCCCCCCAACTTTCAGGATAAAAAGAAAAAAAATGTTGTCTGGGTTTTCACTGAAAAAGTAAAGCTTTTTGACTTGTGACTCTTTTAAAGAAAATCGTTAGTAACCAACAATGATTCCGTTCATTTAGTTCTAAGATGAAAGAAAAATAAACTGCAAAAGCATTGTGCTGTTCCTAGGGGTGGCTGGGAGTTAGGGTGACGGGAGTGGGAAATCGTTGTCTCTTTAACTACCCATTTCGGGTGAATCTGCACAACGGAGTGCCTCAAACACCACTGCAGTGAAGCTGCCGGTGATTGCTTCCGTCATCTCTCCAGGAAAAGCAGACTCCTGAATTTTACTAAATACCAGCACCGGTTCATTCCCTCTGGTCTTCCACTCCGGCCCTGGAAGCCTGCCACTTAATGGTGTTACAGTGACACCGTGTGGTCATCTCATTAACACACTTTAATTTTTAAAAGCTGGACGCCTTCAAATTGAACATCTTTGTTTCTTTATCCTGAAGTTCCTCGGGTGGGCTGGATGGATGAGTTTCCAGTGATCCACTATCTACTAAAATTGCCTACAGCAGTAAACCTGGGAGGGATGTTTCTAGAGATAAAAACACAGCTCATCACCTTGTTCTTAAAGGAATCCACATCACAAATGTGAACGATCATCAACCCAATACGGTATCGCTCCTTCTCACAGCTTTAGAGTCCTGTTTCTTTAAGAAGCAGTTATTTACTGAAGCAGTTTGGGGCATTCATCACTGAGGCTTATTCTACTAGTGGGTTTATGCTTAAATGATATGAAGAAACTCTAGGAGCAAGGGATATTATCTTCCAAAGCATCAAAAACAGAAGAATTGATTACCAACACTTTCATCATGGGCTAACACTAAGGAATGAAGGCCATGTTTAAATTGATCTGACACCCTTTAAGTTTTTTATGGACTTGATTTTATGACATTTGTGTGTGGGCACGCATGTGTGCAAACAGCCAACGTACGGAAGGCGGAGGACAAGTTCTCCCTTTCCACCATGGGTCCTGAGCATCAACCTTGGGTGGTGGAAGCAAGTGCCTGTCCCCACTGAGTCCTCTCGGCTGCCCTTCAGTGCCTCTTTTAATGGTTTTTCACTTCCACAGATGTCAGCAAAGGAGAGCACAAAGCTCCTCCTCAAGAGCCTCAGAAACAGCCTGCCCCAGAGACCCGACAGGACAAGAGCCTTGGGAAGACAGTGGCTGCTGGACCAGCTGTCTCCACGGGATGCGGCTAGGTGTGTGGCCTGGGTCCACAGTCAGAACATAAGATATCCACGGGTTTTCTTGCTCTCAAGTTTAGTTTGATTAGCATATATTAATCACACAGAACGATGGGCTTATAATAGCGTCTTCATACATTCCTATTCAGCACCTCACCTTCCCATGTCCCCTTCACTCCTGCGAACCCCTTCCTCTTCCAGAGCCCACCTTCTACCTTCTGTCTTCTTCCTTTCATGTATGTCTTTCTTTTCCTTTTCTTTCTTTCTCTCCACCGCCCCGCCCCAGCAACTTTCAACTGAACCTTCAGAAATGCTGGTGAGGCCAGTCTTGGGCAGGTCCTGTCTCAGCAGGCTCCCGGGGGACAAGAGTGCCAAGGGGCAAGTCTGTCTGGAAGACTGGGCTCTACCCGCTCCATCCCGTTCTCTTGCTTTTCCGTTCTGCTTCCTCTTTTGTGATATTCCCTGTACCTCGGAGGAGGAGATACAGAGGACCCATTTAGGGCTGAGAACTCAACAGCTGCTTATTCTGGGCGCTTGGATCGTCCATAAGGCCCTGCAGCAGATTTAATGTTAAAAGTTTCTACAGAGGGAAAGGGGTGGGAAGAAGATAGAGATTCAAGTACATTTCCCCTCTGTAAACAGCGGTTAGGTTTATGGGGAACTGAGAGGCAACAGTGCCACGTAGTGGCCGTCGAGATAATTGCTCCTGAGACTAAAGCTTGGAGGGTTCTGTTAGAACAACTGTCCTGTGAACACTATTCACACTTCACTGTGAGGGAACCCAGACTTGGGCTGTAGATGAAATTCCTCTTTCTTTTACGCACCTGCACCAAATAGGAAAAGTGTCCCTGTCATTATCCCCCAAATAATTGTTACATTTTTATTTCTTTTATTGTCTTGTTTTGCTTTTTTGAGACCCTGTCTTGATAGGTACTCTAGGCCAGCCTTGACCGCACTGTGTAGCCCAGGCTAGCCTCTTAACTAACCACCCACTTTATTTTGCCTATTGAGTGCTGAAATTACGGGTGTGTACCACCGTTCTTGATGTAAGCTACGATTTTGTTTATATACATAAAAGTTCATGTGCGTGTTCACGTGTGTGTGCAGATGCTCATGTGTGTTCACGCGTGTGTGCAGATGCTCATGTGTGTTCGCGTGTGTGCAGATGCTCATGTGTGTTCACGTGTGTGCAGATGCTCATGTGTGTTCGCGTGTGTGCAGATGCTCATGTGTGTTCACGTGTGTGCAGATGCTCATGTGTGTTCACGTGTGTGTGCAGATGCTCATGTGTGTTCACGTGTGTGCAGATGCCCATGTGTGTTCACGTGTGTGCAGATGCTCATGTGTGTTCACATGTGTGTAGATGCTCATATGTGTTCACGTGTGTGCAGATGCTCATGTGTGTTCGCGTGTGTGCAGATGCTCATGTGTGTTCGCGTGTGTGCAGAAGCTCATGTGTGTTCACGTGTGTGCAGATGCTCATGTGTGTTCGCGTGTGTGCAGATGCTCATGTGTGTTCACGTGTGTGCAGATGCTCATGTGTTTTGAGGCACATACACACATGTCAGTGTCGAGGGCAGAGGAAAAATCTCAAAGTGTTATTCTCTAGGCAAGATCCCCCTTTTCCTTTCTAAAAAAAAACCTACATTTATTTATTTGTATGTGTATGGGTGTTTTGTCTACATATACACATTTGTGCACGAAGTTCATGCCTGATGCCCATGCAGCCTAGAAGACACTAGAGCCCTGGAACTAGAGTTAGATGTTTGTGAGCTGCCGGATGGGTGCTGAGGCTTGACCCTGGGCCTCTGCTCTCGTTGGTTAAGGAACCCTGGTCTTAACCATTGACCCATGCCCCCCCCCTTTTGAAACAGCATCTCTCGCTGGCCTGAAACTTGCCAAGGAAAGTGCTGGCTGGCCAAGGAGCCCTGGGTCAGTCTCTTTCTCGTGCTTGGATTACAAGGGCATGCCACCTTGCCAGGCTATTTAAAAGAGGTTCTGTAATCCAGACAAAGAGCCTCATGTTCGCGAGGAAAGCACTTGGCCCCCTGAACTTTTCTCCAGCCCCACCCCACAAGGCAGCATTTTTAATAGTCTGCGCTCATCTTTCTCAGGAGCATCATAATTCATAAGCAATCGTGAGCATGTTAGAAATGGAGGTGTAAGAAAACTAGGTGACGCAGTTCGGAGACCCTGAAGCCTGTCCTCGGGACTTTCTTTCTTCCCTTCAGCCCCGTCCTTCAGATGCTCGGCACAGTATTTGTGGGATGAGATAAACAAAGAGAATTGCAAGGGCTATACAACACTAGGGTTTATTTAAATGTATTGTATTATATCCAATATACTCTGGATATAATAAATATGGCTAATCCTCAAGATAGCATTATGTAATTTTCAACTTGGCCTGGGTCTCAGTGAGTTCAGAAGCTCCGACTGGTGACCAGCCTGAAGAAAATGAATGTGAGCGTTGTAATTTCACAAGTGTGATCATAGGCAAGGAGTTATCCTTGCTATCTATGAAGCTGGCAAATTAGGAATGCTCATCTTCTAAGGTAATGGTTATTGCTAAGTGGCAATACTGAATTTATTTAATAATTCAGCAAGCAATCTGCATGGTAAAGAGCCCCTTCCTTTTGCTATAGATTTACTTTGCACAGACTGTTCATATCAGCAAGGATAACACGTTTATTTATGAGAACATAATTGGAAGTGAAGTGCCAGACATCACCACCCTTATCAAAAATTTTGGGAAGTTCTTATAATTAATATAAGAAAGAAAATTAAAACGCTGAAAAAGAGAAGATGAAATCAGTTGCATCTCCAGCTGATATGCTCTCCAAAGAAACCCTGAAGAACTTAGCAGAAAACACTATAATTAAGGCTTTGAATAATGGTGGAACATAAAACATAGTTGTATAAAATTGATAGCTCTTCACTCTATTAGCAATAACCAACTCGAAATTCTATAAAACTCTCATTTATAGTGCAGTTTATTTTACAAAGAAACTATGCGCAAGTTTAACAAAGTATGAGACTCACATAATAAAAGTTATGCTATGGCATTAAGCACAGAAAACAAGACCTGAACAAGAGAAGCAGGCAGGAGAGCTGAACGGGATGACTCCAACAGGAGTGTCTTTGCAGCAAAGCTGATACACCATTGCTAATCATTCACAGATTGGCTGCTTACGCATTCACCTGCTTGCAAATTCTTACGCGTGATCCGCTGCAGCACTTACAGATACGTACAGAGTGGCAGACACAAAGGTGCCCACGCGTGCATTCCAAGGTGCGCTTCCACCGGAGGTGGGTTTTGCCTCCTCGGTTCAGCTTTCACACTGAACACAAACGTCTTTCACACACCTGTTCTGGATCTGGTTTTCCCACTAAGCGGTTTCACTGCTACAAAAAGCCCTCTAGTGTCGTGTTGGAGTACTTCAGGGCTCCTGGGAAGCTGTGATGTCTCTTCCTGAGACACTGTGTGTGAGAAGAGCTTTATGAACAAAAACTTCAAGGCGATGAGGAAGTAACTACTCCCTGCATCTGATCTCAGACGTCCAACCTCTAGATATCTAAGAAACACGAGGCACGGACATCTGTTATTTAATACACATAGTGTATGATATTTTGATTTTTTTTTTTTTTTTTTTGGTTTTTCAAGACAGGGTTTCTCTGTGGCTTTGGAGCCTGTCCTGGAACTAGCTCTTGTAGACCAGGCTGGTCTCGAACTCACAGAGATCCGCCTGCCTCTGCCTCCCGAGTGCTGGGATTAAAGGCGTGCGCCACGCCCGCCCGGCTGTGTATGATATTTTGTTAGAGCAGGCAAGTGTTCAAATAGTATCAGATGGCAACATGCTGCTCTCTCTGCCCCGCATACCCACCTCTGACAGATCAGCTAAGCACAGACCAGTCACTCGCCCATATCTTCTCATCACGTCTTAGACTCGCTCCCGCTATCTAGCAAAAGCCACTGGAACTGATCTGCTTGTTAAATGTGAGCCCTCTCGATGTTTTCTTCATTTGCTCAGATAGAATTGAGTAAAAATGCTTCAAAAATAATTTTGAAGAACGCTTAATAGAACTCTGTAAAATCAAGAATGCCTGGCCTTAGCGTCATCTGTGCTCTCCCGAGACAGCACAACAAACACACAGAATGCTTAGAATTCCTGCTCTGTGATCTGGGCAAGATGACCCAGGAGCCATTATCACTGAATTTCTTTGTATTTTTGTATCTAGACTGGCATGAAGAAGGAAGCATGAACTTTCTATTTATGTTTTTAGCTCTCTCTCTCTACCAACTGTACAGTCTGTCTGGAAAAGAACACGGGAGAAGTGGAACATTATTGCTACTTGATGAGGAAACACACTGACCTTGACATCTGATTCGACATTTTAATAAAAAGGGGGCGTGCGGCTGGAGAGACTCAGTAGTTAGGAGCACGTTTTATTTTTACAAAAAGCCCCAGTTTGGTTCCCAGTACCTTTGTGGGATGGCTCACAAATGCCTGTAACTTGAGCTTCAAGACATATAATGCCCTCTTCTGGGCTCTATGGGCATACACAAGTGGCATACATGTGTGTGCGTGTGCGTGCATGCGTGCGCGTGACACACACACACAAAAGTAAATATCTTAAAAAATACATTTTCCAAAAAAAGTTTTCCTTATTATCATACTTGATCACTAAATTTGCCTCCATATCTTATAAAACCCTACTTTCTAACAGGCTTTGCCTTGAGTATAAAAGCCCTAAAGCCCCAGCGTCTGTGAGGCCATCAGGAGCAGTAAAAGCGACAGCCACAGGACGCCCCCGATACCTGTGTCAAAGACTGCCAACTGCTCCACAAACCAATGACAACCCACATCATCAGGTGAGTCCAAAACGGAGAGACACCATCACTGAAACACAGCATCCCAGTCACTCCGTAAGCATGTACCAGGCCTTGGTATAGTATCCCGGCCATTCTGTAAGCACAGCATTCTGGCTGTACGAAGGCTTGGAAAACCATTATCCAGACCAAAAAGTATTTCCACCATGTTAATGTAAACAATGAAAAATAGGGGCACATACTTTCAATCATAAAATATTACATGTTTTTGTTTGTCTGTTTGCATCCCAAGCTGAACTAGAACTCAAGTCAGTCTTATAGCTTCTGCCTCCAAGGGTACTGGGATTACAGATGTGAGCTACCATGCACACCTAGGGATATACAGTTACTGCATTAAATTTGGAAAAATAAGTTAAAAATTAAAAAATGAAAATAATATGTGTACGCATCATTAACATTTCAATATGCTTCACTCCTTTTGAATATTTTAGTTTAGATCATACTTTGAGATGTACTGATTATACTGTCAAGTTGTCAATGTAAATTATATTGTGAACATTTTCCATTGTCAGAATTCTTTAAAAACATCTGCATAGTTATTTAAATAGACAGAATGCTATTCATTTAACTCCTGTTTGACATTAAGGTTGTTTCCAATTTTTTACTGTAATTAAAAATTTACTATTAAAATTTCCTTTCATTATTCCTTGTGCAGTTACCCCATTATTTCCCTACAATACATTTCTAAAGCAAAATCACCAAAAAGGTCCATGGAAATACGTTCAAGGTTCTTCATGCTTCTTGCAAAATTGCTTTTCAGAAAGGGATACTAGATTATATGCTCAGCAAATGCAGCCCACGAACCTGGCTAAAGCCAAGATTAACTTTCGCCACATTTTAAATTCTGCCACTTTACAAGAAAGAAAAATATAATTTCACTTGTCTTTATTTTTCCCAAATTGAGTGAGACAAAACTTTCCTCCAAATCCTGTAGAAGGCAGTTACATTTTGTCCCTTCCTTCTCTTCTGCCCCTCCCACTCTGGTATGTCACTTCGATATGTCAATACAGTTAAACTTTGAATCCATTTGTCAGAGCCAACCCTGCTTCCTTTAGTCTACGGATGTTTCTATTTCTCTTAAAAATGCTCTCGATATTTTCTTTATAATTTCTTACAGTTTTAGACTTAGATAGAAAGCTCTCCAGTGAGAAATCAAATGATTCTTTAACTGTATTTATTTTAAAATGTTTTTTTTCTTGACATTACAATTTTAAATCTATCTTGAGTTTTTAAATTCATGATAAGTGACAATAATTTCCTACTCTTGTTTTTTGTTGTTTAAATAAACCCTGTCCTTATTGATGTCTATGTTATGATTCTGTACACACTAGAATTCTCACTATTTGAGGATGAGTTTTATTGTTTCCCACTCAGCTCAATTGCTTCCCATTTTGTTTTTATTTGAGAGTATCATTTGAGAGTCTAGCTTTATGATAGTTATTTGTATAATATATAGCAAGATTCCTCTTTTATTTTTCAACCACTTTATTGAAGTGTGATGACGTATTAAGAGTGGTACATAGTTAATGTTGACAGCTAATGAGTGTGAGGACGGGCATACGCCTATGCAATCATCACCACCATCCTGGCCATGAAAGGCCCTCCAGTTCCTCTGTTCTATTATTGCTCTTATCCTTAGAGTTATTGTTATTGTTAGTGTGGAAGTAAAACCGTTTAGCATTAAAGCTACACTATGATTATATTAGATGTCTCAGACTTATTCATTTTACATAAATTCAGCTCTATCCCATATATTATCCCCTGCCCATTTTTTCCATTTTTGTTCATATTTTTTATGTTGTTATAAAATAATTATTCTTCTAGAAGAATATTAGAATAGTCATAATTAATGCAGCCTGATCTTCAGGAAGGCCATCAAAGGGTAATCATTTATAACGCTTTTCATAATCAAAGAAAAGAATTAGCTTCCATGTGACAGCTGTGCTGACCTGAGCTGAGCCTGGACTCCAGCCCTAGAGAGTGAGTGGCGTGCCCACCAGGTGTTCCGTGGGACCCTTCCAGTGAGAAGAGAAAGTGCCCGCCACTGTGCGGCATCACACCTGCCATGTCTTCCTCCCCTCTCCTCACCTTTTTCTTGTTGGCAGTTTCTCTATCCAATTTTATGCCAGTAGTACATTCTGATTGATGCAGAATGTTTTTAGTAGTATGACCAAGATGTGAGTCTGAAGGTTAAAATAATGTGCTTATAATGTAACCCTTTTCAGACATAGGATGTGGCCTGTCCCTAGTTCCCCAGCAGTAGCATGTGTGAGATAAACCTTTGCAGGCCTTTTCCCTTTCGTGTGTGTGTGTGTGTGTGTGTGTGTGTGTAGGTGTGTATTCATGTGTGTACTCATGTGTATATTCATGTGTGTGTGTGAGGAGGTGTGTATTCATGTGTGTGTGTGAGGAGGTGTGTATTCATGTGTGTACTCATGTGTATATTCATGTGTGTGTGTGAGGAGGTGTGTATTCATGTGTGTACTCATGTGTATATTCATGTGTGTGTGTGAGGAGGTGTGTATTCATGTGTGTACTCATGTGTATATTCATGTGTGTGTGTGAGGAGGTGTGTATTCATGTGTGTACTCATGTGTATATTCATGTGTGTGTAGGCGTAGCACCACTAGTGACCAAACAACCTTACACACCTGTATGAGAAAACCACACAGTTTTATTTACTACATCTAATTTAAATAATTTAAAAAAAACAACCTTAAGAGCCAGTAAAATGTCTCAGTGGGTCAGGGCACTTGCCATAGAAACCGGAAAACCTGAGTTCCATGTCAGGAGCCCATTTAAAAGAGGAAAAGAAACTGGCTCTCCAAAATTGTCCTATGACCATCGCATAGGCACCATGGCACACACGTGTGCACATGCACACAAAATTAATTAATTAATTAATAAAAGTTTTAAAAACTTAAAAAACAACTATGTCTTTTCATGGAAATGACTCATAAACTATGGTATCTAGCCTATGACAATCATTGTACATTCATATACAAACCTAAAATGTTTCTCAGTTACAGAAAAATGTATCATATGATAATATGTGTAATGCAATCCTAATTAATCTTATTCAATAAAAACCTGTAGTCAGATATTAGGGGGTGAAAATTGAAAGATCGGAGAAGCACACTAGTCAGCAACGAGAGTTCTCACCTCTCCAAATGCTCAGGCCAAACAGGCAAGGTCCTGTCTCTACAAACCCTCAGACTGGATGCCATGAGCTCCTGTCTCCTTCCGCCTTACATTCCTCTCTCTACCCAGCCATATCACTCCTGTCTCCACCTCCCCAGTGCTGAGATATAAAGGTGCTAGAATCAAAGGTCTGAGCTCTGTTCCTTTCTTTAGACCTATTGAATCTCATGTAGCCAAGGGTGGCCTTGAACAGAGAGAGATCTATCTGCCTCTCTCTCCTGTATGCTGGAGAGAGAGGTGTGTTGTAGCATGAGGGTGCCTGCTTTGTTGGGGTTTCTGTCCTACCCGGTTCCCGCAGCCCTTTAGCCCTTCAGCCCCAAAGAAATGCACAGAGAGTCTGCATTAGATATAAACTGATTGGCCCATTAGCTCAGGCTTCTTATTAGCTCTTGTAGCTTATATTAACCCATTGTTCTTATCTATGCTAGCCAAGTGGCTCAGTACCTTTCACAGCAGGGCAGGTCACATGTTGCTTCTTCAGTGGTCTGGGCTGGACTGCAGGAAGAGCTTCCTTCTTCCCAGAATACTCCTGTTCTCATTGCCTCGCTTCTACTTCCTGTCTGGTTGACCCACCTATACTTTCTGCCTGGCCAATCAGCATTTATTTAAAATATGATTGACAGAATATAGACAATTCTCCTGCACCAGTGTGTGCCACCACTGCCTGGCCTCTATGGCGTACAAGTGTGGCTAGCTCTGTACTCAGACGATCTTTAGGCAAGTTTTATTTGTTATAGCACAAACAAAATATCACCACAAATATGGATGTAAAAGAAGTTTAGTTTTTTTTATATTCATAATTTAAATGTCATTTCTACAAAGGCTATGCTTGAATTTAGATGAAAAACAGCAAGCAGGCCCTGTCACTCAGAAGCCACAGAGTGCACGCCAATAGGAAAGGCTGCTTAAGTGTGGCCCAACGTGTTCTGTGAATGACTTTGCAAGTAGCTATCCAAGAAGCAGCTAACATGGGCAGAAGGCTCCTGCAGCTTACTTGTATACTTTAATATCAAATATATGTTATATTAATATATAATTAACTCTGCAAATTAGATTGCATGGCTATACTTTTTATAAGTAAATATTTGCATCATTGTTCTTAGACATAAATCCAAACACCAGCTAGTTTGTAAAACACTGCAGTTTGATTTGAAAAAGCATATTATCACCATGCTCTTATGACAACTTTTTAAAATGTGCTTAAGTTCAAACTAAAAACTCATTCTCCCAATTTCTTGCTTCTCTAGACTATAGTCAGCTTTAAGAAGGAACTGTGGAGGACTCATGACTCCATCAATGCTCTGCACAGGGAAAGAAGGTAGGAGCCACACGTGGATATGTGGGAAGGTAGGAGCCACGCATGGATATGTGGGAAGGTAGGAATCACAGGTGGATATGTGGGAAGGTAAGAACTTAGTGGATATGTGGGAAGATAGGAACCGCAGGTGGATATGTGGGGAGGTAGGAGACACACGTAGATATGGGGGAAGGTAGGAGCCACGCGTGGATATGTGGGAAGGTAGGAACCATGTGTGGATATGTGGGAAGGTAGGAGACACATGTGGATATGTGGGAAGGTAAGAACTTAGTGGATATGTGGGAAGATAGGAACTACAGGTGGATATGTGGGAAGGTAAGAACTTAGCGGATATGTGGGAAGATAGGAACCACAGGTGGATATGTGGGAAGGTACAAACCACAGGTGGATATGTGGGAAGGTAGGAACCACAGGTGGATATGTGGGAAGGTAAGAACTTAGTGGATATGTGGGAAGATAGGAACCACAGGTGGATATGTGGGAAGGTACGAACCACAGGTGGATATGTGGGAAGGTACAAACCACAGGTGGATATGTGGGAAGGTAGGAACCACAGGTGGATATGTGGGAAGGTAGGAACCACAGGTGGATATGTGGGAAGGTAGGAACCACAGGTAGATATGTGGGAAGGTAAGAACTTAGTGGATATGTGGGAAGATAGGACCTACAGGTGGATATGTAGGGAGGTAGGAGCCACATGTGGATATGTGGGGAGGTAGGAACCACATGTGGATATGTGGGGAGGTAGGAACCACGTGTGGATATGTGGGGAGGTAGGAACCACGTGTGGATATGTGGGAAGATAGGAACCACAGGTGGATATGTGGGAAGGTACAAACCACAGGTGGATATGTGGGAAGGTAGGAACCACAGGTGGATATGTGGGAAGGTAAGAACTTAGTGGATATGTGGGAAGATAGGACCTACAGGTGGATATGTAGGGAGGTAGGAGCCACAGGTGGATATGTGGGGAGGTAGGAACCACAGGTGGATATGTGGGGAGGTAGGAACCACAGGTGGATATGTGGGGAGGTAGGAACCACAGGTGGATATGTGGGGAGGTAGGAACAACAGGTGGATATGTGGGGAGGTAGGAACCACAGGTGGATATGTGGGAAGGTAGGACCTATAGGTGGATATGTCAGGAGATAGGAGCCACAGTAGATATGCGAGGATGTAGGAGCCACATATGAATACATGAACAGCAGTTGAGACAAGCCAGGAACTCTACCGTGAGATTTATAAAGACATTTTCTACAGAAAAAAAAATGAAATTCTTTTTTAAAAAAAATGGAAGAAATAATTTAAGCAAAGAAGCCCTATGTTAAGGCAACTCAGAGCGGTGTCAGTAGTACACATATGAATATCATCCAGCTAGCTACCATATGGTTTCACCTCTGATCACGGGAGGCCATTACGTGAAAGAAGCAAACACAGAGAGAGGCTATGTAGATGACTCGGCTGACAAAGAGCTTGGCACAGAAGTGTGAAGACCTGAGTTGGATCCCCAGGAGCCACATGCCACAAGGAGAGTAACTCCTGCAAGTTGTTCGCTGATCTCCACACGCTCACTAAGACATGTGTGTCCACCTACACAAACAACCATACACATACACACACATACAACCACACACACTCATAGACACATATACACAACCACACAACACAACCACAACACACACACAACCACATAACACACAACCATACAACACAACAACAACCACACATACATACCCACATACACATACATAACCACACATATACATACACAACCACACAACACAACCACAACACACATACACAACCACACATACATACCCACATATACATACATAACCACACATATACACACACAACCATACATATGCAACCACATACACACATAGACACATATACACAACCACACACATACACACATACAACCACACACATGATTAGACACATATACACAACCACACAACACAACCACAACACACATACACAACCGCACAGCACAACCACACACACATACACAGCCACACACATTCACAACCATACAACACAACCACACACACATACACAACCACACACATTCACAACCATACAACACAACCACACACACATACACAACCACACACATTCACAACCATACAACACAACCACACACACATACACAACCTCATACTAAATAATAAATAAATAAAGTAATAAAGTAAAGAAGTAATAAATAAACATTCTTGCCAGGCATGTCAGGGTACACTGTCAATCTTAGGACTCAGGAGGCAGAAATGGGTGGATTTCTGTGAGTTCAAGACCAGACTGGTTTACAGTGGTTTCCAGGACAGCCAGGGCTGCAAAATGAGATCCTGTTTCAAAAAGAAAACAAACAAACAAACAAAAAAACAAACAATCTTAAGTTAGTTGTTTGAAAATAATTTTTAGCTATGTTATTCTCTGTTATGAAATCCATATCTGCTGTCTGCATCATTGGTAGCCTAATAAAGTACTTATCACTACAAAGCATTTAAAAGGATCAGAAAGATTTAATTTAAGAAATGAAAACTGGAGGCTCCATCTCTGCTATATGCATCGTCATTTTTATTGATGGTTTGTATGAATCTGTAGACAGCAAACCTCTCTGATACATGTGTGGCATGGCATCAAATGCACCCATTAAATGAGCAATTTGAGACCACTAACATTTAATTGCTGGAATAATAGTAGAACAATTGAAAAGGACCTAGGGATTGAAGACGAGGGATTGAAGAGAAGCCCTGCAGATAGAGGTCCGGTTAGCAGGAAATGCTGAAGGCGACCTGAGGTGGACAGAGAACTACAGGCTCCAGGACAGCCAGCTTAAAGTCCCAGGTTGTTTAGTAAGCTCCAGTCTCTGGTCATACACTGAAAGAGCATCATGCAGCTGTTGATCACTCCTGACTCTTCAGCATCTTCACTCAGTGAAACTGTTAACCTTTCTGGGAGCATCTGGGCCCCTGCTGACAGCCTCACGCACAGAGTTCCGTGTCTGCGTAGGAACAGAAAGCAGATACGAAACTTTAAAAGGGGCAGATCTTAGGTCATCTGGCAAGAATTGTTTCTTAGATAATATGAACTTGTTAACAGACATTTTCTTGGAAAGCAACAGGCTTCAAACTACCGGAGAGAGCTGAAGGGTAAATTATAGCGAGCACAGCAGCTTATGGAAGAATCCTCCATTTAAAATTTAAAAGAAGTAGAGGGCAGGTGTGGTGGTGCACGCCTTTAATCCCAGTCCTTGGGGGGCCCAGGCTGGGGGTGGGGGGGTGGGGGGGGGATCTCTGTGAGTTCAAGGCCAGCCTGGCCTACGGAGACTGCTGCACAGTGAGATCCTGTCTCAAACAAACAAACAAATAAACAAGTAAGTAAATAAAAATAAGAGAAAGAAAAATGTTTCAGGTAGGGCTTGATTAGTAATCAAGACAAACACAACTGTGTGGTGTTGACAGCCCTGTCCACACACCTCTGAGGAGGCCGACTTTCTTCTGAAAAATCTACCATATAAAAAAGCTTGGTGCTCCAGCTGTAAATAGGATTTTAAAATCAGGCCTTTTGCGAGACTGGAGTTCAAGGTCCCGGCTCAGATGTGCGTGCTTGGGTAGCTACTCAAGCTGTTATTCCAAGACCCTTTCCAGGCACTCTGACACTTAGGAATTCAAAGACTCAGATATGGAAGAACCGGAAGACTGTTGCTGTTCACTGTCAGAGCATTTACTCCCACAAATTTTGCTAATGTGCCAACAAAACTGACAAAGAACAAAGCCATACTAATCATATACCTACTATGTGCCAGAACCAGAAAATGGGGTGATAAACAAGGTAAGTGGGTTTCCAGGATTGTAAAACAGTGTACAATGAAATGATTTGGCAATGTATAAATGAAACAGAAAGTATATGAGTGTGTAAGCTCAGAATTAAGGCCAGAGACTAGATAAAAACTTGTGATCTCACCAAACTTGATTGCAATGGAATACAGAGAAAAACAATACAGAAAAACAAATAAAGGAAGGGTCTAGGCAGTGCCAGGGATGAGACTGGGGTTTTGCTTCACAGGGAAGTAATAGGGAAGTGAAAAAGCCTTGTTGGAAGTGTAAAATATATTATCACAGATTGCAGGAAACGAGGAGGTGACTCGAGCAACAACCTCAAAGGACAAAAGCGTCCCTGCAGAGGGCAGAAAGAGCTATTGGTGGAGTCAGATGGTAGTCAGGGCACAGACCACCAACCAGGAGGACCTGCGAAGCTCCAGCTGGGCCGTAGGTGTGAGTTTCCACCCTTACTCAAACCTGTTTCTTTTCCAGGCTCCTCAGAAAACAGTTAAATAGATACAAACTCAAATTGCAAGGTGCATGCACCTTACAAAAAGAACAGAATCGAAGATTTGAAACTAAGATTCGGGAGCTTGCCACCAACCAGGATAACCTGTGGATCAAACTACAGCAGATAAGACAAGACCTACAGGTACAAACGTGAGAGCCACCGGCTACCTGAACTGCCTGGAAATCTAACCTTAAGTCTGCTCTGCCTCTTCTCCCTCTTCCCTCTCCCCAAGTCTTCGCCCACTCCCACCCTCCATACTGAGGAAGCAGTAGAAGCAAGTGCTCCTGCGTAGTGTTTGATCTCAAGCTCTCTTTGTACATTGTTAGAAAAACTTTGAGCACTCCTCTAGGAGCCTTTATCTCTGTGGGTTGTCTCTGCTGCTATTTTTACCCATCAAGGAAGAAAAACACCAACAACTGAGAGGTGTTTGGGAAGTGTTCCAAAAACACAGTCATTAACTAACGGAGATATGAAGTGGATCAACCACACCATGTGTAACATTTTCTGGCCACAGCTGGGTGTTTTTAGAGCCGGCAAGAGTATCAGTGATTTGTTTGCTTTGTTAAACCTCTATAATGTCTGACTTAATGAAAGACAACCCATTTTTCCTCACTGTGAGCAATCTATTGAGAGGTTTGCTTAAGGTGTGTGAAGAAATCCGGTCTCACGTAGTGATATAGTTAAAAGAAAGAAAGAAATCTTTCTATAGACTTTCACATAACTAAGATATTATCCACTGATACATCAAACACAAAAGGCAATTGTTTTTTAAAGGATAGGTGCATTATGAAATCTAAAATCAGATCTGTTTCATATTCGGCTTTATTAAAATCCCAGTCAGTGTTCTATGCTCTCTGAGCGGAAATACCCAGGTTTCATTTTGTAGCATGGTCATATTGACTTGCTGAGCTAGACTGAGCTTCCTACAGCTTGCCCATTTCATTACACATTTTTTTAAAGAAAGAAAGATAAGAAGAAACATCCTCACATCGAGTTTCACCATTGTCAGAAAACAACGTTTAAGAACTGAACAGCCATTCCGCCCACCCGTGCGTGGCAGATACACGCTTTCTAAAATTTTAATTATTGCTTGAAACCCTGGCTGTTACAAACGCCAGCAAATAAAATTAATCATGTTCTTGGCGGTGTCATGTTCATTTTCTTCTTCTTTCTCCCCGAGAAAAATCATTACCGACTACCCCGGTCTAACCAGTTAAAATCTGTCGGTCTTTCCTTGGCACGAGCGGTAACATCTGTTTCAGGACACATCTGGAGCACTGTATGGGTGTTTTCCATTTCACTACACACAGCATTGGAAAGGCCAATTATTAAGAAAATTTGGAACTTTTGCTGTTCCTCAGGACAGGAAGTGAAGCTGTCTCTTTTTAACTGGTTGTATGAGTTTTTATGTGTTAATGTCACCCAGATTTCTGCCGAGACTGATGTCTACATTTGTTGCTGACTGTGAACCATGCCTGCACATGTCAGTGTGATAGACAATTCACAGAATGGTTATAGACATAATTTTACCCCACAGACTCCTACAAGAGTTTCTAGAATCCTGAGGACTCTGACTCAACCTTCAAAGCAGTGGAACACATCCTAAGCTTTTGTACCTCCAGCTTCTCGTGAAGTCCCTCAAAACACACTCTGAGGCCTATCATTAAGAGCACATTTTATTGTAGTAATGCATGCTTGTCAATCACCATAAGTACGTTTTCAGAAATTCCTTATGGCACTTTTATGGCCAGATATGCTCAGATCTAGATGTTCCCCCAAATTCCTGGGGTCACTCCTGACACAGTTTACAACAGGAACTATGCCAGTATTACAGAATTTTAAATTTATATTGAACAGCATAAAATAAAATTACTGAAATATCGAGAGTCAAGCAAGAAACATGCCTCCAATGTCTTTGGGATGTTGAAACATAATACATTTGTAGGGAAGGTAAGAGTTATTTCTTCCTAAACAAGTTTTTCTTCACCCAGGCTATGTTGCGACCACTCCGTCCTTCATCTTCATCTCAAAACACAGTATCCAAGATGGATCATTCTTTACCCAGGGATGGGCAATGGGTAGGAGGAAACTATCCCCACATTGAGAGTACCAGTAGGTGTGGTCTGGAACAGGAATTTCTCCCTAATTCTGCCAAAACTGACAGAAATGGCAAATGTCAAGCAAGTTCAGGGAGAGCTCTGCCAGACACTGAATCCCCAGAGATCATTTTGCAGAGCACCAGGACACAAGGATGCCCACAAAGGATGCTAAGGGAAGTCTATAACGCCCCCTCTGATTGCCAAGAGGGACTGCAGGACAATCCCCAGATTCCTCCCTCTGAAGTGAGCAGTCCTGTTCTGGAATCTTTAGAGGGGAAAGAGACAGACCACATCAGTGAAAGAAGGAATGACCAGGAAGAAGAGGAACTACAAACACTGTTGCCCAGACTCCTGGATGCCTTTGACCCAGACTCGTCACCAGGTGAGGTGCACGTTGGGTTTTGTCATTTGAGTTGTTACGTTTGTTGTTTACTGTGTGTATGTGTTGGAGACATGTGTCAGTATGCAGTCCTGGTAGGCACTGAACTGTCTATGTAGACCAAGCTGGCCTTGAATTCTCAGAGATACACCTCTGCCTTGAGGAGTGCTGGTCAGGTAAGGTTTACCGCCGATAGAGAGGGATGGCCAGGAACTCAGGCTGCCTGTTAAAACACTGAACTTCATGTGATGTCTCAGTCTTGGAATTCTATTCCTGGTATTGGCTAATTCATAAGATCACCATGAGCACTAAAGCTTATCAATCACGTGAGACTTTACTATAACATCTAGCAATACCGTTAAGCAAATATTTATTATTTTGAAAGTGCAATTGATGTTACTAATCTTACACCATGCATAACTGAGCAGCACAAAGCCACCATTTAAAACAGAGGACAATGATGCTCCTGTTTTGGCATGGCTGAGTGAGGGTTCTCTGTCCTAAGTTGTCCTAAGTTGTCTCATGTCCTAAGTTGCTAAGTTATGAAGGCTTTTGGTCCTCTACTAAAACTCTTTGTTTTGTAGGCTCACCATCTTCTTTATAGTTAGAACATATATTTACTGTGGCTAACAGTTTCTCAATAGGAAATCTGTATAATCTAGAGACTTGTGGGTGGGGGGGAAAATGGCATGCGTGTGTGTTTCTGCACCCAAAGAAGCTTTCTCAACATAGTCATGCATTAATATACTAGCTTTCTACAGATACCATACAGCAATACAGAGGAGGAGACTTGAGCAAAAAACAAAGAAAAATGATTAATTTTTAAAAAAAAATGGAAAAGGAAACAGAGAAAGACACTGGCTTCTTTTGCAGCCTCTTTCCTTCATTTTTTGGTTATTGTCATCTGTCTACATGGCCTTCAGTCTGTGTATGCTTACATCCCTCTCTTCTTTTAGGCACACTCGTCATATTTGAATAAGGCCATCCCAATGACCTCATTTTAACTGAATTATCTTTTTCACACACACACCACACACACACACACACACACACACACACACACACACACGATTAAGGGGAAAAAAAAACCTCTGAGGCCATTCAGTGTTGTAATTATCTCTGTAAAGACACTATCTCTAAATGTAGTCATATTCTGAGGTTCTGGAATTAAAACTTTAAAATATAAACTTGGGGGTTTGGGGATTACAGTTCAGCCTGTGGCATTTGAAAAGGTATGACTTAGACACATAACAATGTCAGTTCTCTACAGAACCTGGCAGCGTCTGCTCAATGCAATAGAAAGTATTGGAAATAGAGCAGAAGTCACAATCATGGTCAAAAAGGAAATGAATTCTCAGAGGTGTCAGGGGCACAGGACAAAGATAGGATGAAAACCCTTTATGCTGATTCTCGAACCAACACGAATTCCATGCACTGTAGTTCTGCCTCAGCATGCTTGGGGCGTGATGGCTATTCAAAACAAAGTCAATGTCCACTTCACCTTTTCAGGAAAATGTCACTAGCCAATTGGGCTCTATTGAAAAGACTTAGTTTTCTGCATCTTTACCTTGCTTTTTGCTTTGCTTCTGTTTCCCAAGTGAGTTGATGAGGGTTTCTGAATTCTAAACTTTTACTGCATCAGCGCTCACAATATAGTTGCCACAGTGCATACTTTAGATTCCTCATAGTCTCGGTCTGTATTTTGATATCTTATACGAATTTACCATCTGTACATAAAATATATTTATATGTATATATCATAATCATGCCATTAAAAGAAAATTATAAAATTTAAAAGGTTATAAAAGAGTAAGTGTGTTTCTAAGTTTAGATGCTGTGCTAATGTATAATGTGTTATTAGAATTATCTAACTTTTAAAAATTACTTTTCAAGTGTCAAATTTTCACCTGTTTCCTTCCACTCACAGTCTCAGTAGAACTATGGAGGTATTATTATAGAAAATATGCATTATTATTATGAAAATATTCTTATGATTCAAGAAATGCCGATTTTCTTTTGTGTGCGAGATATATGTATGTGGTGTGCCAATGGTGAGTAAGCCTGCAGACACCCGGGAAGCCAGAAAAGAACCTTGGGGTTTCCGCTCTGTCACTTTTCATTCCCTCAAGACAGGGTTGCTCACTGAACCTGGAGGTAGGCTAGCATCCATCCAACACATGCTAACCATGCTTCTGTCTCCACCTTCCACTGTGCTAGGGTTACACCTATGTGTGACAACACCCAAGCTTTTATGTGAGTGGGAGGGATTTGAACTCAGGTCTTTGTGCTCGTACAGAAAGTATCCTTACTCACTGATCAGTCTCATCAAACCCCTAACATGCTAATTTTTAAGATTTACATTTGCTATCTTTTTTTCTGTCATCTTTCTTTGCGTAGCTCAAGAATAAGGCATGAAGATATGTGTTACCCTCAGTGGTTCTCAATGTGTATCTTCTCACTCAAGTATTTCTAAAGATTATTTTTTTGCTTGTGTGTTTATTTTGTGACAGGGTCTTTTATAGCCCAGGCTGACCTAAAACTTGTTATGCATTGAAAGATAACTTTGAACTTCTGGTTCGCCATCCTCTACTTTTCCGGTGCTAGGGTTGCAGATGTGTGTCATTATTCCCAGTTGGTATTGTGTAGGGGAATCTATCCAGGACCCTGTACATGCTAAGCAAGCGCTGTGCCCATTCCTCTATTGCCATAATTAAGATTTTATTCTTATTTCAATCTGGTGTGGATAAAATCTTTTTTTTCAAACTCCACTTCACCATTTGTTGTATAGATTATATATAAAAAAATTCTCCATAACCTATACGTTATCTATGCAGACTTACCAACATTACACTAAAGTTAATCAGAACCAGACGCACAATAACCACACCCATGAACATGTGGAACATGCAGCTAAATTAAGTTGAGCTAAATAGTTATTAGCCACTTTTGTTTACTTCCATGCTTTTCGTAGACGCACCAGACAACAGCAAAAGTTTCTCAGCACTTTACTGTTTCACTTTTATATAAAGAATTGTTTTTAAAAGTTAGAAATATCTACTATTGGTATAAAATAGCCTAAAATTTACACAGAGGGTCCACTGTATTCATCTAGTATGGCAATTAGACAAGGAGGTGATTGCCCTCGTAGACTGCAGTTTTGTTAAGAAGTCACATTTTGTAAATGAAGATGAACTTGATATTACTTAAATTTCAAGGAGAATGAAACAGAAAACTTGGTGATCATTTCGAGGCCACTATTTACACTGACTGAATAGAGTGATTCAGTATCAAGGTCTAAGAGAATGAGATTTCCAGAAACCATGGGAGTTATAAGAGAGAGAGAGAGAGAGAGAGAGAGAGAGAGAGAGAGAGAGAGGATATAAGGAAGACCCCAAATCTTTTTAAATTCTAAATATTGAAGATTAGTAGCAAATAAACTAGGTTAAAACTTTCAGAAAAAGATTAGATTTGAAGAAATGTTTCATATTCTTTTCTCCTATGATAAAAGAAAAACACATAACCTCTGGTTTTATTATTTATTTCTTTCCATTTGGGGTGAGCTTTTCCATGCACACCTGGTAACTTCTTTATTCTCACTCATCTGCGCTGCCCTCCATTTTCCACCATTTGTTTCAGTTGTACTCCAAGAATATGGGAGTTGTGTGGCAGGAGAAGGGGGCATGGCTGGAAAGCAAACACTGGGTGAGCCAACAGGAAAGCACTTGGCCAAGGCTCCTTTCTCACACTCAGTACAAAACATGAAGCTAAGTGGGGTGGTGGTGACGTACGCCTTTAATTCCACTACTCAGGAGGCAGAGGCAGGCAGATCTCTGTGAGTTTGAGGCCAGCCTGGTCTACAGAGTAAATTCCAGGACAGCCAGGACTACACAGAGAAACCCTGCCTTGAGATAGATGGATAGATGATAGATAGATAGATAGATAGATAGATAGATAGATAGATAGATAGAACAAAACGAAGCAAACAAGTAAACAAACAAACAAAAAACCCATGAAACTAAATAAACCTCAAATCCAGCATTCTTTCCCTGGAAGCAAACAGTTTGACTATGTATCTGACACTAAATCGTCTAAGATCCAGTTTAATAAATAATGGTAAAGGATCAATGCATGATTAAGAGCTTTCAGGATCTCTCTATATAAATGTATTCACATGTGAGTTATGGTAAAAAGAAAACAGTGTCGTTCCCCAAGCAGCTGCAGTGGGCAGCGGGCCATGAACAGCTGCGGTGGAAAAAACGCTGCTGCAGTTCCCTGAGTGGCACACGGTCCCAGGCAGGGAGCCGCGTGGTGGGTGAGAAGCAGAGACAGCCATGCAGAGAAAGTGGGTATTTATTTAGTGGGTTATGAAAGGGAGAGGGGGTAAAGGGAGAAGGGGTAAGAGCAGAAAGAGACAAGAAAGAGAGAGAGAGAGAAAGTGGGAGGGGGAAGGGGGAGAGCATCCACAGCAGCAGCTACCTCTTCCTCTTCTAGGGGGAGTGTGAGACAAAAGGAAGAGGCTCAAGCTAGAAGCTGAAGGAAGATCCGTTTGCCTCAGAGGATGAGGGAGGCAGTGGGTGGGGCTTATCCCTTAAAGGGGCAGGATAGACCATTACAATGTGTTTATACATGATAAAAGTCAAGATTAATTCTAAATTCAAATGACATAACAATATACAATATGCAGTTAGAATTACTTGATCTTTTAAAAAATTTAAAGTCCCAACATTTCATTTGTTTCTAAGTACTGACTCAGTAGAATCATTAAGATGCTTTTATAGGAGGTGTGGGCTCTGTTTTTATTGGCGGTGGTGGTGGTGGTGGTAGTGATAATGGTAAAGACTTTTGTTGATGTGGGAGGGTCTTCTGTCTATGTGTTACTTTCATTGGTTAATAAAGAAACTGCCTTGGCCTTTTGATAGGACAGCAGCTTAGATAGGAGGAGTAGACATAACAGAAAGCTGGGAGAAAGAAAGCGGAGTCAGAAAGACACCATGATGCCATGTCCTCTCCAAGATGGACGCTGGTTAGACTCATGCTGGTAAGCCACAGTCAAGTGGCGATATAGATATTAGAAATGGGTTAAATCAATATGTGATATTTAGCCAATAAGGCACTGGAGATAATGGACCAGGCAGTGTTTAAAAGAATACAGTTTCCATGTAATTATTTCGGGTGTAAAATAGCCGGGGAAGCGGGTGGCGGGAAGCAGCCCGCTGTTCCTTTTACATTTTATAAAAAAAAAAAAAAAAAAAAATCTGTCTTGCAGGATTGAAAGGATCTATCGTTGCCATTCCAGGGGCTTCTAACAACAAAACAGAATCCAGGACTAACAGGAAGATTTAAGAAGTTTATCAATATTTTAAGTTAGCATTTAGGTTGGCATACTAATCTCCCAGAAAGGTGGTTGATGAACTCAAGTGACCAATGAATGAAAAATGAGAATTTTAATAAAGAACAAAATGTGTTGAATTAAACAGAAATTCAAATAGAAAATAAAAAATTCAGTGGAAGGGCCCACTGGAAAAGAGAATCAAGCTGAAGAGTGAGCATCTGAAGGGAGCCAGAGGAGAGACGTGAGGAGAGAAGAAAGCCTGAGAGATGCGGCATGCTGCTGGGTACCATAGTGCCTATGACACAAGCTCTACGTGCAGAGCAGAGAGAGGGTCAGGAAGCACAGCCAAGAAAACAATGGGCCAAAGCACCAAGGATTGGAAACACAGTGGAGTGGAAAAAGAATAAAGCCCCGGGGACCCCAAATTACATGAACTCAAAGGAGTCTGCCCAAAACAAGACACATTATAATCAAATTGCAGAACACAAATACAAAAGAAAATTTTGAACATGGCAAAAACAGCCTTCATAACACAATGCATGCATTTCTCAAGGCAGAGAGAAATCATCTGATGTGTTAAAAATGCTCAAAGAAAAAGAGCATTACCAGTCAAAACTATCATAGCCCCAAAGCCATCCGGTGAAAGTAAATATATTAAAGAGGAATACAGAAGACCACACTACTGAAATGAGGCGTGCACCCACTTGGCTGGCTTGATGGCTTTAAGAAGGACATGGGTTCATGTCATTCATTTACCTAGAGGAGTAATCATAGACCAGACAGTTCAATAATTTCTAGTCTCTATATTTACCACTGATACTCTTTCAGCACATTCCTGATGTGAATTATATTTAAGTCAATAATTTTGCTATTGTGATTCCCTCTGAATCATCTGTAGTTTCACAGATACTATATCTCTTTAGTGTTTAATCTATGTTAGCACATAGATATAGTTATAATAGCTATTATTTCAACACACACATGCATACCTATTTGTACACAGCATATTACTTGGTCTGCGTGTGTGTGTGTGTGTGTGTGTGTGTGTGTGTGTGTGTGTGTGTTTTAAAAGTATAGATCAAGTAGTGGGCTAGATGGTGGGTCATATCTTCTGTTATTTTTAAAACATATTTTTGAAAGAATGGAGCTAAGACAAACAATCAAAAAACAAAACTCTTGCAAAATGGATTACTGCTATTTCTGTATCACTATACTTAAAGTTTTTACTGGTGGGCAGAAGAGGTGGCCACCAAGTGAAGGAGACTGACCTAGACTGATGTCTCTGGAACCTACATGGTGGAAGGAGAGAATTGTCCTACACATGTGCAGAGGTGTAAGCTCTACCTGTGTGCATACACATGCACAGGCAAATAAATAAATAAGTCAACAGTTCAATAAATATACTTTTATATTCAAATTTTTTATTGCTTTGGAAAGAAAAATAATACTTTGAAATTGGTTTTCTGCTGGAAAAAAAGTTTTTTATCCAGGCTATGAAATAAGGTCCTTGAACACTTGGAGCAGTGTGAGAGATCCATAGGGTAGCGCTGGCTTGTACTCCTCATGGGTCAAGCAGAAAACAGTGCAGATACAGTGACAGTATAACCATATCGCTATAGGAAGAGGTTCTGAGTCTTCAGTGTGTGATCTTGTTTCTCTTCAGTTACGTAATAGTATGTGCTGACTGTGAAGTAAAATGGCAAAGTTCACAACTTTCCTACAAGCTATTTCCTTAGCATGACATTTATTTGCCCTCTTTCTTACGGGTTGTCACGCTTAGCAGTTTGGGGTAATTTATTTTAAAAAATTATCTCCACACATGTGTCTACTTCTTCAGCATGTTAGGGGATGCTTAAATGTATATAAACACAGATTTTTTTAAAAAAAATTCTTGTTTTGAATATTATACACATCAATTTTTTTTAAACAGTTGCCAAATCCTGTTCCACAACACAATCCTTATTACAACAGATTGCTGGGAACACTCAAATCTTTTTTAAAATTAATTTTTACTTTGAAATATATTACTGTATTTACATCATTTGTTCCCTCCTGCTCCCTCTCATCACATCCATATTTATCTCCAGTCCCTGCTCTCTCTCAAATTTATGGCCTCTTTTCCTTTAATTATTAGTGTTGCTGTATATAATATGAACAAATGTATAAATACAACCCACTAAGTCCATATAGTGTTGCTGTATGTGTATGTTTTTAGGATTGTATATGTTTATGTTAGCATTGTATGTATATGTTTTAGGATCTCCTTGGTATTAGATAACCAGGTAGGGGACTCCTCACTGGGGAAGACTAAGTAACCATTAATTGTCAGTAGCTCTTCATGTAGGGGAAGAGCCCCATGAGATCTTCCCTGTTCATGCTGGCATGTCAACTGGTGTTGTCACTGTTCAGGTCTTAAACAAGGCCGCCATATTGTTGAAGTTTCATGGATACAACTTCCCTGTTGCATATAGAAGACACTATCATCTCACAACAGAGGTCCTGGTCCTCTGGCTCTTTCATTCCCTCTTCCGTGATGCTCCCTTAGATATAGAGGTTGCCTTGTATCATGGGTCAACTCGAGCTGGGTTCCTCATAATCAGTTACTCTTTTCGTTTATGAGTTGTGGCTTTCGTGGGGGGGGAGGGGGTCTCTGTCTTCGTTAGTGGCAGGGAAGTGGTCTCAGAATATGGCTCCTCAACCAGTGGCACCCGTGCCACCTGGAATTTGCAGACACAGATGTGCTGGCTGGTTCCAGAAGGACCGAACACAACTCCTGTGGTGGGGAGTGGTTACCCATGTATTTCAACGCTCTTCAGGAGATTACAATATACAGCAATGTTTCTATAAGAGCATTCTCTAGTAGGCTCTCTGGTCTCATGGGGTGGATTGGATACTGTAACATGAGGGGTCTGCTTGTTTGTTGGGTTTTTTGTCCTTCCACCAGGTCCCCCACAACTGTTTAGCCCCAAGTAAAGTCAAATAGGTCTCCATAAATTATAATCTGATTGGCCCATTAGCTCTAGCCTCTCACTGGCTAACTCTCACATCTTGATTAACCCATTTTTCTGATCTATATTAGCCATGTGGCTCAGTACCTTTTTTTCAGCGAGGCAGATCACATCCTGCTTCTTCGGTGGTCTGGGCAGGAGTGGGAGGAATCAACTTCCTCTTTCCCAGAATTCTCCTGTTCTCATTACATCATTTCTATTTCCTGTCTGGTTTTCCTGCCTATATTTCCTGCCTGGCCAATCAGCATTTATTTATAACATGATTGACAGAATACAGACAATTCTCCTGCACCAGGATACTGAGTGAAGAACAGGGTATCTTCTCTGTTAAGGAAATGCGAATGGAGAAAGACGGGATCTGATTCTTTGTGGGTGAGAGCTGAAGCCACACAGATCTTCGGGTTCCAGGAGATGTATTTCCTAAAAGTTCTTTTGCTTGCTGGTTTCAGGTCCGCATCCTGCATTGGACATGGAACTGTATGGCAGAGCTGAGCAGGTGTGCAGGGCGTTCTCTGCCCTTGTGGATCAAATCACCTTACCCAGCTTGGAGTGAAAAGGAATTCAGACTGAAAGCCTTGGTGTGATGATAAAACTTTTATTCAAAATCTGAATTTAAAAGAATTAAGTCTTTAGCTTCTCTCTAAATAGTTGATATGAGGGTATGAACTTGTTTGGGTTATTTTCTTTAACCTCATTATTCATGTATCTTAGTTCTTCAATGTAGAGTTAAACTTTGGGGGTGAAGAAGTGCAAAGGAGGGAAAAGAGACCACACACAGCAGCAGATCAAATCCAAGTAGATGATTTCTATCAGATTGTTATGCTATCTCGGTAATAATACTCAATTGTGTGATCTACATGAATGCAAAAAAAAAAAACCCAGCCTTTAAGTGTTATTTGTATGGTTCAATTGTCTATCTGATGTTTCTGTTAAACATCAGGTTCAGCAAAGAACTGAACACAACACAACACACACACATACACACAGAGACACACACATGCTTGAGTGCATATAAAACTGATGAAATCTGTTTAAAATCTGGATTGTGCCATTGTCAATTTTCTAGTTGGGATGTTGTAGTATAATTATGAAATGTTCATAGTGGGAGAAATTGAACAAAGGAGACATATATGTCTCTGGACCATTCCTCATAATCATATACAAATCAACAAGAAGTGTAAATTTTTTAAAAAAAACAAATGTTTCTTTCTAAAAACATCCAAGTCTGATGGGTTTTATCAAAGTGCTTTCCCCTTGTTTTGAATTATTATTGATGGTTATATTGATTTCTAGAATAATATCTAACATTCTCTACCATGAAAAACACATAGTTTCTAAGGATATTATTATATACATTAACATTTAATTCTCATAACAGACCTAAGGAGTCTTTAGCTTCTTTTATGAGGATAAAAGAAAGCACAAAGAAGTCAAACTTCCCAGTCGTTCAGCCAGCACTTCATGTCGGATTTGAACCCTGTGCCTGACTCTATAATTGTCCCTAGTCTCTTGTTTCTCTCAATAAATGTTGCTGTGACTTCAGTGCTTTGATTTTCAGTCCTTGTTATAGAACGAGTCGCCAGTCATTCCTAGGATTGCCTACAAGGTGAAATAAGGCCCAAGCACGTTTAGCATTGTGTTTCTCTCAATCTAATGCCAAAATTATTTTTTCTTTTAAATCAATCATAATTTTTATTTAGGTTTTGTCACTTAGTGTAGTCATTTTCCTTCATGTATCATCCCAGAGTCTTCCTTGCAAACTTGATAAGTGCACACCATAGCACAGGTCAACAGCTTATAGCTGCCCACTGCTTGTTTTGTACAGGCTATGCGCTAAAAAGTGGTTGTATCTTTTTTAATGACTTAAAAGATCAAAAGAAAAGACTGTTATGAAAGTTGTATGGATTCAAATTTCAGTGTCGACAATAGCAACCCTATTGATTTGAGCACCTATGACTCTGTTTCATCCAGTTCTACTGAGACAGACACCATTATGGCAAGAGGCACGGTGCAGCCCACAGAGCCAGGAACACTCACGTCCTGACCCTTTGTGAAAAAAAAATTCAATGTCTTAGTTAAGGTTTCTGTTGCTGTGAAGATGCACCATAACCATGGCAACTATTTTTTTAAATTTTTTAAAAACAAATTTATTCATTTTACATACCAACTACAGTGCTCTCTCCCTTCCCTCCTCCCACTTTCTCCCCCACCTCCCCCCAAACCATTTCTTATCCATTCCTCAGAAAGGTAAGTTTTCCCATGAGGAGTCAACAAAGCCTGGCACATTAAGTTGAAGCAGGATCAAATCCATGCCTGCTGTATCAAGGCTGAGCAAAGCATCCACCGTAAGGAATGAGCTCCAAAAAGTCAGCTCTTACACCAGGAGTAGATCCTGGTCCCACTGCCAGGACCCCTCAATCAGACCAAGCTACACAACTGGCTCCCATATGCAGAGGTCCTAGTTTGGTCCCATGCGGGCTCCTCAGCTGTTGGTCTAGAGTCTGTAAATTCCCACGAGCTCGGGTCAGTTGTCTCTGTGGATTACCCCATCATGATTTTGATACCCCTTACTCATATAATCCCTTCTTCCTCTCTTCAATTGGACTCCCAGAGCTCAGGCTGGTGCTAGGCTGTGAATCTCTGCATCTGCTTCCATCAGTTACTGGATTTTGGTTCTATGATGACAGTTAGGGTAGTCACCAATCTGAGTACAGGGAAAGGTCAGTTCAGGCACCCTCTCCACTATTGTTGAGTCTTAGCTAGAGTCATTCTTGTAGATTCCTGGGAATTTCCCTAGTACCAGGTTTCTCCCTAATCCTGTAATGACTCCCTGTATCAGGATATCTATGCCATGCTCTTCCACTCCATCCCTTCCCCAACCTGACCATCCTGTTCCCTCATGTTCTCATCTCCCATCCCCTTCTCTCTACCCTACTCTCTTGCCTCCAGTTTACCCAGGAGTTCTCTTATAAAGGAAAGCATTTCATTGGGGTGGCCCACTTACAGTTTCAGAGGTTAAGCCCATTATCATCATGGTGGGACATGACAGCGTACAGGCAGACATGGTTCTGGAGAACTGGCTGAGAGTCCCACAACTACAGGCAACGGGAAATGGTTTGTGACCCTGGGTGGTATCTTGAGCATGTAGGAGACCTCAAAGCCTGCTTCCACGGTGACACACTTACTCCAACCAAACCCTGCCTACTCCACAAGGTCACACCTCCTCATAGTGCCACTCACTCCCTTTGGGATTATAGAGGCCAATTACAATCAAACTACCACAATGAGAAACACAAAAACTGCTAGCTCCTAGTATGGAAGACCACGATGAGGGAGTTACCATTGACTGAGAGTTGTATCCTGTCAATAGTTTTAATGAATTTGATGAAATACCTTAGAGAAAACAGGACAGAAGCAGAGAGTGAGCCTGTGTATAACAGTAGTTGGGGTGCTAGCTTTTTAATGTTCTTATTCTCCCAATCAACCAAAACCTAAGACTGTCATTGCCCCTACCACCCACCACCATGGCATCTCTCCCACCACCCACCACCAGCGTGTCCAATTCCACATTGTTAGGACCCAGTTAATCCTCCAGTGAAACTGCATCTTCATTTTATTTTGCTTTTCCATGCAAAGTACAACCACTTATAGAGCCTTAATATTTAATCAAACAGCAAATACATAATTGAAAGATAATTATGCTGTCTTATTAGCATTTGGACACAGTTTGTGCTAATATTAAAGATTTAAATAAAGAGAATCCAATAAGACCAGCTGGGAGCCAAAGCTTTTATTAATTTTGTTTTCATTAGATGAATGTTTTCTTCCCCTGTGGTTTCTTCTTCATTTCGTATTCAAAACTATTCTCTCAGACGAGGTCGAGAATCACAGACCATCAGTGATACCACGCATGTGAATCGTCCGTCTGTCCATGCCAGTGTCATAAGCAATGGCTTGTGATGCATGTAGCATATGCAAGCTAAATGTGCGGCGGCCCTCTAGTTCATCAGCAAGGCCAGGCCTCCCCAGGCGAATTATCAAATAATCTCAAGAGACAAAGCCCTCACCCCCAGTCATCTGTGGAAGTTCTTTAGCTCCTGTAGACACGTATGAAGACACTGGCTAGCAACCAAGAAGCTGAAAACAAAGGACTCTTAGAGAACTTGACACGATCTTCACCTCTGAACATTGACTTCACTTCAAATACATAAATGATCAATAGGAAAATATTCCTTATTTTAATTTCAAGACTTGTGTTAGCTCTGAAGGTGGCTTTCTTTTCTCTTTACTTGTAGCTTCGCTTTTCCAGTGAACCCAGATGCCCGCCTGTGCATATACACACTTATCAAATCTTCAATCAGCTCTTTTTTCTTTAAGAAAGGGCTTCTTAGGAGCTGAGAATATGCACCTGAAAGTAGAGAAAAGGAGCTTAATAAATTCGCTAAATTACCCTTAGGTTAGTTGTCCTTCTTAAAGAAAGAACTGACGTTTTTGCTACTCCAAATTCACAATTCTATATATAGTTAGAACATATAAGTAATTTTGTATTTGTAATATTTTCTGTCCTGTGAATTTTACTTGTATAGCCTAAGTTAATTAAATTGCTACCATTTATAATATTTGTCAATTAAAATAGTATGTGATTTTTAAAGTTTAAAGAATCATTATATCATGTTTAATATAGAAACATAAAGCAAGCATTTTGAACCTCCAACAACCAGAGATAGTGTTATCCTCATTCCATGCTTACTCTGTGATATGTTCAACTATTATTTTATTGGGGATGTTTTTATTATGGATACTATTGGAGTGAAGGGTCTTGTGCCTCACCATTGACTGCACCTCGTGACACTTCCTGACAATCAAGTTACAGATGGATGCTTGCTGAGTATGTGGCTTAGGAACCTTTTTAGAGTAAAGCAGAAAACTGAACATTTACAGATCTCTTCATATTGCTGAAGCAGTGTTTTCTGTGTTTAGTGTTTAAAAATAGGAACTATGGACATGGGTTAGGCACTTATCACAGATATCAGATTATAAATCTAAATTTTAACTATTCTTACTACCCCTACCCCCTAAAACCCTCACAACTGAAGCCCCAGGAATGTAGATTATCAGTCCCACCCCAATCCCATCTTTCTTAGTGGCAAAGCAAAATCTGCTAAAGGAAGAGGGTACAATTTTTACACAGATAATATTGCACCTCAAAGTCTTTTATTTGCAGAGAAATCTTCACAGTCTTATGAGTAAAGTCTGCTGTTTCCTCTTTGGGAGTTATCAGTGTACTATCCTAAATCAGTCTCTCACTCTTGTCTTTTCCCTCCCTCTCCCTCTCCCCCTCCTCCCCCTTCCCTCTTGCTCTTCCACTTCCTCTCTTCTCCTCTCCTCTCCTCTCCTCTCCTCTCCTCTCCTCTCCTCTCCTCTCCTTTCCTCTCCTCTCTTCTCCTTTCTCCCTTCTTCCTTTTCTCCCCTCTTCTCCCCCCTCCCCATCACTTTCCATCTATTCTTTCCCTCTCCCCCCCCCCCTTCCAGAACCATAACCCCATCAGAATTTAGAGGCTATATATAACCTGGGTATATAGATTCTATTCAGAGGTTCCATAAAATGTATTAGTCAGTATCCAGCTATCATTAGCTAATGTCTTTCTAGACTAAGAGTAATCTTTGGAATCTTTACCCATGAAGTCATCTGTAGCCCTCAGAATTTTTAGAGCTCTCATGTCTGGCTTCCTCTGTCCCTGCTTATTATTGTTATAAACAGCCATAGTGTCCCAGTCGTTGTCCAACTTGGTCACTTATTCTTGGGGGTAAAACTTTTCCAGTGTCTCCAGAGTTAGTAAGGGCTTTTCATAGAATCTCAGAACACTCAAACAAACAGAAAACAGAGAGACTTGCTGATCCATCTAAGTTTTCCATATCCTCCTCTTTCTGATGAAAAGAGTAAGAATACACTAATTTTCTCAAGATTCCATACTTATTTGATGTCGCTTGTTTTCATATTTGATGGTGCAATATTAACAAATATGACATACTACGAAGTATCTCATGGATCACATATTTTAGCAAAAAAACATAATTTATAGGAAGAGTTCATAAATGGCTTCAAAGTAAATGATTGTAAAGACATTAGAACAGAACACTTTTGTATATTACGTATGCAGTAATTTTAGCTATGTCCTTTTGATCTAATGCTATGATTTCCTTGAGAACTAGGGAGACAAACACCTCTTCACCCCCACCTTCATTCCAACTTTGTAGCACTCCATCCTCAGGAACAAAAGCAAAATTCACTAGAGGATCCGTCATGGTACATCCAGAGCCTGCTTGAGCCACTAGAGATTGAATGAGGCTTCTTGAAAGGAAATCACAGTGTTCCTGTAACTATTTGACTTTCGAACATGTATCTCCTTGACCCAAAACCTCATCCATTGATTAGACCAACCAAATGGAAAATCTCATTTCCTGATCTTCAAACAATTGCTTGTGCAAAACATTAAAATAACATTAATAAAGGGAAATGTTAGCTTCTGCTACTGAGCTATTTCCAGATCAACTTCTCCTAAAGTTTGCAGACCAGCTGAGTCCATCTCAACTCTCCAGTGAAGAGCAGAAAGTGACTCCCAAAGCTGAAGAGTTAGAGGCATAATTTTTTTCGTGTTCAGCTGAACATAATAGTATTCTCTTCATTTATTCTGTAGACCTTTGTTATAATTATGGAAAGTGAAGGCACGATTTCTATACTGAAATCAGAGGGCTTCAGAAGAAGACGTACAGCCCTTATTAACGGATGCTGACGCCTGGGCACCTTCAGCTCATTGTGTCTTTGAAATACCAGAAACCAACATTTAAAGATGGTCATCATGTATTTGTACTTCAGTAGCAAATCTGCTGAGAGAATATTTCATCTGAAAAGTAAAACTAGGAAAAGTTATTGTGACACCTATTTATAAAAATAGGTGTAGAGAATTGTCTGGTTTCTCAGCTCAGTGACTCCTGAGGGATTTTCAGTGAGGAAGGAACAAGCTATGCATTTGATAAGCACCCTGTAAAATCTTAGGAGAGGGTAGCTGTGCAACTGTTATTGGTAGATCTTTCTTCAACTGAACCATTTTAGAGACACATAACAATGCTCACAATTAAACATTGGCTAAAAAAATTTAGTTAGGCCTAGTACACAAATGATTCTAGCTATACCTGGACAGCCCCTGCTACTAGATTTGGAACCTTATTGAAGGAAGGAAAACTATATGACTAGGTCCCAGGTATCTCTCATAACTTACAGGGGTTCACTCCCTCACATTCTAATTTTGTAAATGTAGCATTTCTCCTAGACTTCTAGCGAAGACTATATTTGAATTAGTATATGGTATTTACTGCAGTTAAAAAAAAATCCCCCAACTCTCAAGAAGCTACAACCTTTTAAAAATTAAGTACTTAGTAGAAGTTAATGACTTATTAGTGATTCATTGAAACAGCAACAAGGAATAAATATAGGTAGGTTGATACTTTTGCTCTAAATATCTTCAGTTAAGTATCTCTCAAGATACTTTATTTGCATGAAAGTGATGCTTTGTTTTCAGTTTCAAGGGGACAAGAATCCCCATGCTATAAATATCTCCCTGCCCCAACACCTATCCACCTCTTACTATTCCCACGTCAAGGAAGCATCAAGTTACATTCAAGTTAGCATTAAATAAAAAATAAGTCTTCATTTGGGGGCAAGTCTTACGTCTTTACATTGCAATTTATACATGGGTCCCTACTTCCTCTTCCTAATGACTTTTCACAGGAAGTACTAGAGTGAAGACACTTATGTTGACATGAACAACTATTCTCTTATATGAACCCTCTTGACGTCTACCCCTTTAAAGCACCATATGTGAAAATAGCTTCCCTGGGGCACTTCCCTCTTCCTCACACATCACACAGGATGGCCTGGCCCATGCACCTTGTGTAATCCCTGAATGCAGCACTGTGGAGCTCTTCTCTTCTTTCTTTTCCTCTCCAGCCAATTCCCTCCTTCCTAAGCCATGGTTCCTGGAAAGGACACAGTCTACATAGATGTCCCAGAAGAGTTGGGCCAGGTCCCAAAACAGTGCCCCATGCTTCAAGTTCTCAGATGACTTCAGGTAGATCATAAAATCCCAAAAGCCAGAAACAGTATTGGAAACACGAGGTTTTTGCATTTCCAAGAGGAGCATTGAGGAGGACTCCCAGCACTGAGGATCAGCTTGGTTAAGAGCAAACAGGTCTGTCTGGCTGTGACAGAACAAAGGAGACACACAGCATGTTCCTACAATGAGCAGGGAGCAGGTGAGGCTCAGGGGGCACTGGATCGCTCTTCTGGTCCCAGGATCAGCCATGGTCCTGAAACTGTACACACGGAAACACATTAGTCCAGGCTTGTGTTCCACTCCTTAAGAGAGAGGAGTGTGCCCTTGAGAATCTTAGTCCCAGGAGAAGACGCACACCACTATTCCTAATTAGGAAGAGACTCACCCTTCTTCCATGTCACAAGCCTCATTCTCCCTAGGTGACCCATTTCCAGTCCAGGTTGTGCACAACCAAGACAGCAAAGCTGAAAAGAATTCCCAAGATGTGCTCCCTGTGAGATGGTTAAGTGGAACCATTTCCCCGAGAATGTAGTTTAAAAATATACTACATGAAAACTAAAATTCTGCCAAATGACTTTACTTTTTAATATCTTAAACCTAACCTTTTAATACAAAACTACACTACAATTAAGAATTTTATAGCTTTTGTCTTTGTATGTTCCTATGCTCATAGTAGCTTTTAGTTTTTAAAAGATGCTAGACTTATAAAACTTTATAATAGGAAAAAAATCCACAACTGATACCTAACTTGTAATAAATGTATTTTGAAACTGAAGGACAAAGTAAAACTGATAGACACTTTGCAAGTCTAAATGCTAAGCAATCCTGATAAGACTTTAATAAAGATAATGCTTTCTAATTTCTCTCTGCCTGCAGCGAACCTCAAGAACTTAAAGGGAAATGCTCTTTGCCTCCACTTTCCTGGCTCTCAGTGTCTATTGTAATAAAGCCATCTGAACAAGCACATGTCACCTCTGACTTGTTCTCCTGTTTTCACTTAGACTAGTGCAGGAAAGATTACACCCTTGAAATTATACGAATTACAATTTTTCCCAAATTAAAAGCTTATCTGATTTTTCCCCAACAAAAATTCAACATAAAGAAATACAGAAGGACACCCCCCCCCCCCCCCCGCTTACTTCCACCTCACATTAGTGATTATAACACCAGTAGGCAGGCTCTTTCTTCTCTGCTCAGCAGTGGGACGGATGGAGGCGCTGCTAAAGAAATATTTCAGAGCTTGTCTTTGAACATGGTCTTCCCTGGTCATGTTTGAAATAGCGGACCACTCAAAAGTCTTAGTTTTATAACATTTTCAGATTAGTTTTACTTGAAAAGACTATGTTTATTAAACTGAAATATCAAAGTCACACGCAAAGGTTTTCTTTGTTCAAGAATTGCAGCTTTAGTATCCCGTTTTTTTTTTTAAAGAAAGGAGTGCTGTCCGGGGTGCTGAAGTTAGCATACTCTGGGACTCTGGGGTGCTTGTGCTTAAAACCTAGCTAATAAAGACTCTTCAGAAAGGGTCTACGTTTCGGAGCTTCAGAGAGGTGAGCTCCCTAACACAGGAGCCCCCTTATGAGCCCCGTTGATAGCCCGGTGCTGGCGAGTTTGAGCAGGAATCTACTCTAGTATGCTTCACCCTCCCACGCAGAGCCTCAGGCTTCAGGGTCTCGGCCCCCACTCACCTCGTTCCGCGCCTCTGCTGTGGGTCTGTAGGGCGCCGCTCTGCGCTCACCTGCGCTTCCCGCAATCCCTCGAGTGCGCAGAGAGGACACTCTCAGGCTGCTCCCTAAGCAGGTGTCTGTGCCCAGCTTCCGCGTCCTGGATGCCAAGGAGCCTCTTCTTAAGCAGTGGGAGTGTTTCACTACGTCAAAGGACCTGCGAACTGCGCTGCCTCTCGCCCCCAAGTCCCGGTCTCAGTCTGAAGAACCCTTCTTGCTCCTCCCCCGCAGAGGTTTGAAGTTCTAAACCAGGGGGTTGACTGCAAGTCCCTTCCTTAACCCCGGGCCCACGCCCACCTTATTTTGTGTCCAGGCTCCCAGGAGCTACCTAACTGGTGAGTCAGTGTCGCAAAGTTGGGACTCATCTTGATGCCCATCTGGGAGATAGTGGAACTCGGCTTCTCGCTATGCCTCGTCTGAGTTTCAAGGGGTGTGAGGGGAGGACTACGTGAGATCTTGGGGTCAGGAGAAAACCCCAAGAGCAAATTCATGCTAGACTATGCATTTCTTCTGCCCCACTGAGGTCCTGAAGTGGATGAATGGGAGGCTATTAACTTCTCATCTTTGATCCAAGCTAGAGAGTCCTTGTTGTTTTCAGTCTGGACTGCTGGGGGCATCCTTATTTTTCCCCCTCTCATTTCTTTCCAGAATTCCTGCTCTCCAAAAAGATGAAGCAGCTTGAATGGATTTCCTTCTGCTTTGCCTTCAGCCAATCAGGACCTTAGTCCCAAGATTAAGCCCATCACTTCTCAAGGGCTTTGCTGGGCATTGGCACCCACCTTAACTGAAACATTTCCAGCTAAGGGCTCTCAAGCAGAAGGGTCTTCTTCCTTCCCTGTCTTTCCTAGAAGTTCCCTATCATCCTAAAAACAAAACAAAGAAAAAAAAACTCTTGTGCTGTCTATTAACTGAAGGCTTTTGTGCCAACTTGACAGTATCCGTGATTACCTAGGTGCCTTCTGGTGAGGCTTATTGAAGCCTCAGAAAACTAACCTCCTACAGTGGTAACACTAGGAAGGACTCTGAAGAAGTCCAAGGGAGCTCTGAATTTTTCCTTCTTCTCTCAGTTGGACTGAGTTTGCTTCAATTTCTGTCTTTAAACTGGGCAGATAAGACCTGTTTCTGTTTGCCCCCAAGTGGGTGTGGAGATGAAACTGTGGTCTTATTTTCTGGATTTCAAGAAGCCCACTGCCTTTTACACATCCTTATCAAAAAAAGTGATCATTTTAGCGTATCCGGTGAACATAGACACAGAGAGTTCCTATGGAACCTAGCAAAGGAATCAAACCCCTGCTATTTTTATTGTACTAGGCACAAGATGTTTTGATGGACTGGATAGAGAAAGCAAGTAAAAAACAGAGGTTAAAGTTAACACCAAACTGAGGACTAAATAATTGGGGGTTTGGAATTACCTTTCGCTTAGAGAAAGCAATTTGAAGAGCAGATTTGGGAAAGTGTGGAGTGGGGTTTTGCACATATTAAGGGAGAGATGAATGGCATCCAATGGAGATCCTGTGTAGACAGAGACTTGGCAACTACAGGAAAACATGTAAGAAGACTAAGAAGGATGGATTTTGGATTCCATCAAATAGAGACCATCGTTTAAACCGTCAAAATTATGGAAAGTAGGTAAAAAACCTTGGGTAATGTCAGTGGTTAAGTAAGCGAGGAACAAAGAGCTCAGAAGAAAGGGCAGTGTGTGGAACACTTGGGAGATGATGGAAGATTTTCACCAAGTAGGAAGAAGCCAATTGAATCACATGGAACCAGTAAAGGATTCCAACAGAATGGAGGAAAAGAAGTTTGAATCTAAGAAAATAGAAGGTCGGTGATAAGAATATTAAGAGTGATTTAATCTCAGTGTTAGTGGAATTGTGGTGGGCAAAGACAGGAATGGAAAGTTAGAAAATGAAGATAGTACCTGAGCCTTTCCCTATAGAATTTTGATACACAGAGAGAATGAGGGAATGGATCTTGGTCATATTGACAGCTGAGGCAGAGAACCCAAGAGAGGAGAAGGGTTGAGCATCAGGAAAGAGTAGTTCAAAATGTTAGCAGTGAGAAACAGAAGAAAGAAGAGGAGACAACTCTATGAGGAAGGTAGACAGCGTGCCTTCTGAGGAAGGAACGGAAGGGTGCCTATGGACAGGGGTGTCATGGGTAATATGAGGGACAGGGAAGAAGCAGCTGAGGGGAATGATAACTGACAGTCTCAATTTTCCTGATGAAGGTCAAAAGTAAAGGAGAAAAAAAAAGTAAAGGAGCAAAGTTTTGGAGCAACCATTGTAGGAACAGAAGGGAGTGGGGAAAAAAAGACAGATTAAAAATCAAAAGTAAAGATTCAGATAACGTATGAAGCCATGAATTTAAAGCGTGCTACATTGTATGCCTGAATAGTTTTTATGAGGAGGAATAACATAATTATGGCAATTATTCTCTGGATTCCAATTGCCTGGGTTTGATCTGTGTGTCTTTCGCTTGTCATAGCTCACTGATTCTCAGAAAAAAACTTTTTGTACCCTTACCATGCCTGCGATCAGAATGTGTCTGTCAACTGACAGCCTCTGGCAGTGAGATTTGCAGCATTTTCTTTCACTCTTAAAAATAACAAGGTGTCTATAATTGATGGTATCTTTGAACGCCTTAAGAAATGGGATTCCCTTTGAGGCCATCTCTTACTTACAAAACGGACAAAAGTCTCCTTCACAGTTTCCAGAAGATAGAATGAAATCATACACAGAAAACAGTTGGGGAAATGTTACATGCGCTAAAACGTGACAAATAGTAGAGTTTCTCTTGTGCTCCTGAGGTGTCCAACGGACTGGAACAAAAAAGAATGGTCGCTATGCCATGAGAGTCTGAAAATTGCAGGTGAGACCCTGGTGGACATCAAAGACACAAGGTCTCAGGGGTGGAGGAAGGTTAGAAAAAAGAAGCAGTTTAAAGAGAAAAATGTGCGGAAATGAAGGAATCTGGGGGTTTTACTGAAGTGAGGCAAGAGGGTATCAAAAAAGTAGAGATGTTGATAATGAGGGACTTTGTGGTCAGGAACAGAGAGATTAGCGACTCCAGTTGAAAGATGGAATGACCATTTTGACTTTACTGAAATGAAGGCCGATGAGGGAGTGAAGGAAAGGCTGCTACTGTTGCATTCCGCTTGCATGTAAGTACGAAGACACTCAGCAGCCAGCCCTGCTTCAACACACTAGAACATGAGACATTGCCCTCCCAACAGCTGGCCCAAGCAGCTCTTGCTAATGGAAGTAAAGATTCTGGAAAGTAAAAATTTGAAGACCTAATGGTGATTGCTCAGATACTTTGTTTCCCGATATTATTACTTCACACTAAAACTTTTGAGTCCCAGTAAAACTTTTATACATTTGCCCTAAAATAGAATCCCTAATTAAACATTTCTCATAAACACGACTAAACAATTTGTACTTAAGAAAAATCAAGCAATTATTGTTTGAATGTTTTTATTTAGACAAAGATCCTATCTATCACATACTCTATTATGATAAATACTTTTTGACTGTGTGGTTCTTTGTTTTTGTTTGTTTGTTTTGTTTTTAGAGATATGGCTTCTCCGTGTAGCCCTGGTTGTCCTGGAACTCACTCTTCAGACCAGGCTAGCCTCGAACTTAGAGCTCTGACTATCCCTGACTTCTAAGTACTGGGATTAAAGGTATAAGCCACCACCACCCAGTCTATAATTAATATCTTTTTATTTCCCAATTTATCAGAAAAATTTGGAGAAATTTTTTTGGATGGGAAAGTATATGACTCTTTAATCCCAAATGTGTCTTTCATCATCATAATTGCAAGACAAAAATGGTATCTCAATTCATGTAGTTAGATGGGGGAAACTGTCTCCAAACCATGTGAGTAAGCACATTATCCTCCACTGAACACATGAGTTGTCATTTCATGATATCTCATCACGGTAAACGTGGCTTCATGTTTACATACTAGAATCTCTGTGCTCACACATAGTTGGCACTTGCCGTCACAAAATATCATTTTCTATATGTGGCCCCACATCATCCTAAGAAAAACATCATTTTGATCTTCCTTCTTTCCTCTCTTATTCTGTTACAGTTTCTCTGGGGTTATTTACCTGATAAATGTTAGGGTAGGGCTCTGCTTACCTTTATTCCCTGTGGTTTGCTGTCCTGACTAAGTGATGTGCACATACAGACACATGTCCTACCACTCTCTCTTCTTCTTGTGGTCTTCATCCTTATTTCCTTATTAGTTCCCCTATGCCAACCAGAAGGGGAAACAAAGCGAATCAATATACAGAGAAACATACGTCTAAGTTCATCACCACAACACCACTGTGGATTGTTAGAAAATACTGAAGAGGGGCTAGAGAGATGGGTCTTCATTTAAAAACACTGGGTGCTCTTCCAGAAGACTTAGATTCAATTCCTAGAACCCTCATAGAGGCTCATGGTCTGTAACTCCAGTTCTGGGAGTCACGATGCCCTCTTCTGGCTTCCATGAGTACCACACATGCAAGTGATAGGTAATATATACATGCAGGCAAAATACTCATACACATTTATTTAAAGAAGGAAATACTGAAGAAATAAAGGGTCATTTGAAATCCTTTGCACTTAGGTGAATGACTGGTTTGTCTAGCTCTCGATACCCGGGGTTGTTTAAGTTTTATGAAGCTGCAGCATAGAGCTGAAGAATGACTAGTTGGGAAGCAAATTGCAATTAGCTGAATGTGCCCCATGGGTAGATTTTCTGATTTTTGCCACTTGAAGCAATTTTCAAAGACATTAAAAGGGACTTCCGATTAATTTTAATGAAATTCAAGAGCAGTTATGTGGACAGTTTGCATCTTCAGCAGTGCATTAAATTTGCAAATGATGGGGCAGCCTCTAAGAATGGGATGCTTCTTTAACACTTGGGATCAGATAGTAAAAAAAAAAAAAATTATTTCTCTCTCATTATCTTGTGCTTCTCCATCATTTGAAAATAGCAACAAACAGGAACAATTTCCTGGAAGGCCCGTTGGGTTAAGTGGATGAGTCAGGACCCTAAGTGCTATCCAATTCACAAGGACAAGGCGCAGTGCAGTTGACAGTGGACATCGATTCTAAAAGGTGTGAAAAAAAGAAGTTAGCCAGGGTAAAAGTTCATTCATGACTTCCTGACTGACCAGGGGAAGATGCCTCAGTGGTCCATGAAGCTCTGAAGCCACAAGGGTGGCAATGGGTGCTTTAGTGATTTCTGTGTACTTCCATGAGAACTTAAATTTTTGTTCTTTCTTTCCAGAAGCTCACAAAGCCCATTGGACACTCTGATAGCTTTGTCCCGCCTTGATTTTATCTGTTACAATAAGTTCAGCAATTCAAGAGTAGTTATGACAGGTATTGACTTTTGAATTGGTCCTGTCGTTTGGCCTTCTCATTTTCAAAAGAGACAATAATTTAAGTGCTTTCATTGTTTAGACAAGGTCTCACTATGTAGCTCTGGATGGCCTGGAACTCTACGTGTAGAAGCTGTTGACCTTGAACTCACAAAGATCTACCTGTCTGCCTCCCGAATGCTGTGATTGAAGGGGTACACCTCCACATCTATCCCTTAAGTGGCTTTTCTCTTTTGGAATTTTGGGTTACATAACAGGACAACATGACAATGAACTAAGGTTTCATCAACAATATAATTCTTCTTCCCAACAGTAATTTAATATAAGACATAATATAAAATCTCTACCTCCTCACCATGTAGGATTCACAGCCTCAAAAAAGTCAGGGACCAAGAATAATGAAAAGCACCTGTGGATGGACAAAAGAGGGCATATCTCTGGGATGCTGTAGGAGACATCTTAGGCTCAGCAGAGCCCCTAGGCTGAGGATCTCTTCCTTAATGAACTCCTGTGTCTATGGAACTTAGTTCTGCTCAGCTCAAGATTCTATGCAGTTTTATTCCTACCTGTTCTAGCTATGCAAGTATGTCTGCCACCCCAACCCCACCTTCACATTCCTTCCAGAATGTGAAGTCCTTTGAATGGGGATCCTGCCTTTTTGCTGTTAGTCTTGGTGCCAAACACTCAGATAATAATGGTATACATGTGTCCATGAGTATACACGTTTGTATACACGCATGTGCGTGTTGGGGGGAGTATGCTGAATGTGAGTGCACATGTGTTTCTACATGTACACACACATGTGGAGTCCATGTCCAGTATTTCCGTTAATCACTCTCCACCTTATTTATTTTTTTTTAGCAATATCTCTCATTGATTCTGGAGCTCACTGATTCAGCTAAACTTGCTTTCCAGCAAGCTTGGGTGATCCATCTGTGTCTACCTCTCCTGCACTGAGATTATGGGTAGGTACATCTGAACCAGCTTTTTATGTGGATGTTGGGTTTGAACCAAAGTCCTCAAGCTTACATGGTAAGTACTTTACTAACTGAGCCTTCCTCTCTCTGCACAGATAATTTTTAAAATAATGTTGATTGACTTCAGTTATGCAAATTGCCACGTTTTGAAACTGAGCCTGGAATAGGGAAAGTAGTGGGTTAGCTTTGATGAATTTTCTTTCATGTGTCTTGACAAAGGAATCAAAGCGCCAGTCACTTTTGTTTTGGTTTCTTTTTCTCTTCATTCAATACTCTATTTTAATTATCCTTTTTCTGAATGGGGATATTCCTTTGGTGTGGTTACAGGCATATGTTCTGAAATGGAGCAGAACTGAAATATCGCAGTGCTAAAAGTAGATGGCAGATATGAACACAAAATTATTTTCCCCATGCTAAAACCATTTTAAATCCAATAGCAAGATTTTAACGTTGCCACTGAAACCCAAGAAACAGTTTACATCTAGTTTAAGATAATTTTTGTGACAGACCATTGAGCCAAGAATGTCGGTCGGTCTGTCTGTCTGTCTGTCTGTCTCTCTCTCTCTTCTTTCCTTTCTTTCTTTATTTTTAAAAGAAATCTGTCTTTTCCCATTTTACATACCAATCCCAGTTCCCATTCCCTCCCCTACTCCTGTTCCTTTCCCCTACTCCTCAGAGAGGATACGGCTTCAGCTTCCTATGGAGAGTCAACAAAGCCTAGCAGATTGCTTTGACACAGAACCAAGGCCAGGAATGTCTTAAATCGTGGAAAATCTGAACATGGTGACAAAAGAGAAAAACTTTGCTTCTCTTACTAAGCCCAGAAGCATGTGACTGCAGCTGTCCATCCAGAGGCCCAAGGACGCCAGGCTCTGCATTTCTGTGACTCTCCTGACTTTCCTATCCCACTGAAAGCAGTTGAGTAAAAGCATTTTTGTAATTTCATCATTGAACTTAGGCTTCCAATCCATGTGCTACAGCTATATCACATGGCCATTTATAAACATAAGTATGTCAGGGGGAAACAAGCTCCAAGTCGGGGGGGGGGGCGTAAAGCACAGTGTTGAGGGACTTGGGAATGGCCATTCTCAATCCACAAGGTTAACCTCATAAGACTGTGTGAGCTAACTAGGAACTATGCGACCAACAAGCTCAAGCTTAAATCGGTTAGGACAATTCTTCTGTTACTTATCCACTTCTCAGACCACAATTTCCCTGATCCTAAAGATGAAACTTCTCTTATTCTTGAAATCCTCCTGCCTTGACCCCATGAGTTTCAGGATTATAGGCACAGACCATCATTTAAATTTCAAGTAAAAATAAGTAAATGAAGAGGAGGAGGAGAAAAGTAATACCATTACAGGAGGAGGAGAAAGGTAATACCATTACAGGAGGAGGAGAAAGGTAATACCATTACAGGAGGAGGAGAAAGGTAATACCATTACAGGAGGAGGAGAAAGGTAATACCATTCCAGAAGGTCCTTAGATCATGATCTTTATTCCCCACATAAATAAGATCATGAAAAATGCACTCATTTGGAAATAGAATGTGTTATTTAGGACAGTCTCTATTAGAATATATAGCCATCTGACTAGTGTTAATAAAACAGAGTTGGGGACAGAAATGCATCACATAGTGCCCTGAGGGCTCCCCCCGCTTGAGATAACAGAGGCCATGGCTGCCTTCTGGAGTGGTTAGGACAGTGAGTGATGTGGTCCACACGCCTTTGTAAGTAAGAGGCTATTGACGTGTCAGTACCCACTCACTCACTGCTTCCAAACTTGTCCTCTGCTGAGCATCAACAAACGGCATCCAGATAAGTCTTAAATTACTGCTAAATCGACAAGCTAGTGGAGAACTCAGTTAAAAAAAAAAAAAACAAAGAACAAGGCCACAAAATGGAGTGATACATACCCATACCAAAGTAATTTATTTGTTCAATATTTTCTCTGCATGCACACAGACATAAGAGGATGCATCAATAGTGGAGAGAGGCAGAGTCTTTGTTCTTGTGGAGGAAGCTAGCTTTACTTAAGTAAACAATCAATAAGAACATGTAAAAGGGGAAGAAAGAGAAATGAAGGCAGTAAAATCATGGCTAGCATTATGATGGAGATCAAGGAGGAAAATGTAGCTGTGAAAGCAAAACCAACTTTAGTCTTTCCAACTTTTTTAGATCTTCAAGCTTTGAAACTGCATCAAGATTCATTTGAACACAATCATAGGCCCTTGTTCTTAGCAAATTGACTGTGTCAGCCAGGTTTCAAGTGTCATTAGACATAAATGTACCAATGTATGTAATGAACATGGGTCTCTTTAGCATCTGCCTCTTTGCAGCCAAGCCCCTGCCACCCCCCCCCACCCCAACATTCATGAAAAACTGGTGGAGCTCACATTATACAGTAAATGTACAGCTGACAGACCAATACACTAATCCACATGGAATAACCCATTTTGCAGAGCTATGGGGTCACTTGTGTTTTGAAAAAGTCGCTGTGGTATCTGAAAAATCCTAGTGAGGCCAAGATTCTCCCTTCAAAATGGGATTCATTCCCAAAACACCTCAGCAGTGTAATTTCTCCTGCACTAGCAACGGAATGGCCTTTTCATTCTCCCACACCAGGAGGCCTTAAAGTGATAACATTCACTCTTTGTTCTAACAGTCAAATTTACATAGAGTCAATCTCACAAAATTACCTACTACAGACCACATAGAAATTTCTAAAGAAGTCAGGCACTGAGCAGGAAGGTAGTGTGCCCCACCCTTACCAGACAGACAGGTCAGGGTGTGGGTGAAGTCCAGGTTCAGGGCTGTTCAGTAACTTTGCCTAACTTGGAATGTGAGGTATTTCCCCTTCGCTGGCTCAGGTTCCTGAGCACCGCTTTGTCAGGTTTTCCTGCCCCTTTTGTGATTTTGTCTTTTTTTTTTTTTTTTTTTTTGCTTTTTCGAGACAAGGTTTCTCTGTGGTTTTGGAGCCTGTCCTGGAACTAGCTCTTGTAGACCAGGCTGGTCTCGAACTCACAGAGATCCGCCCCTGCCTCCAAGTGTTGGGATTAAAGGCGTGCGCCACCACCTCCCGGCTAGATATGCACATTATCATTTTCTTTGCCTGTGGAATTTTCCAACTACGTTTGTAAAACTAGAAACCTGAAGATCATGTCTTAGGCCTCTGCTTCTTCTTCTCCTCGCTGCTTCTTCGCGCAAAGGAATAGAGAACAACAGTGGTAACGTGCCCGGATTGATTTATTCCATCCTCCCTCAGATCCAGCTAGTCAGTTTTCACCTGCCATAGGAAATCTTTCTGGTGAGAGGTTTAATTGGCTTAACCCCAAAATAAACCTCAATAAAAAACTCAACTACACATCACGTGACCCACCTCACCTGAAAGCCAGACACTCCTAAGAAAGAGTCCAGTTCTCCTTTTAGGCTCTTGCTTCTCCTATATCTGCACTTCACGTATCTCTTAGTTTCTCTACATTGACAGAAGCAAGAAGGAAAGGGATTATTTTGGTTTACAGTTGAAGGTTACAGTCTCTCGCAGTGGGGATCTCACAGCAGAAGGACCTTAGGAGACGAAGGCAATGGCAAAAGCTTGCCTTACCCATATTACCCAGCATTCCCTGCTCGGAATGAGTAGGACAATTAGCGTACAACTAATGAAAGACCCCCAGTGAGAGAAGACTCTCACTCAAGTCTCGGGATAACACGACTCACGAGAGATCGTCCTTGCTGCAATCACACGAGGTTTATTCAACAAGACAGGAACGAGTACACTGGGGCCCGAGACTCATAACCCACTTAGGGGAGGAGTTCGACCCCCAGTAACTGGGAGAAGGGATTTTTAAGGGAAGAAACCACAGCCCAGTAATCCGAAGGGGGTAGGGAGGGCGGCATAGAAAATTCTGAAAATACCAGTGATGATCACAAGGGGGCAACTACCTGTTTCTCAAGATTATTCTCAAGATTACAATCTAACTTTATAATCAGCTAGTTCCTAAAACAGAGTATTCCAAAAATACCAATGATAATCACAAGGGGGCAACTCCCTGTTTCTCAGGATTATTCTCAAGATTACAATCTAACTTTATCTTCAGCTAGTTCCTGAAACAGAGTCACTGAACAGGCTAATCCTAGATTTCTTTTTTTTTAAAATATTTATTTATTTATTATGCATACATGTTCTGTCTGTGTGTATGCCTGAAGGCCAGAAGAGGGCACCAGACCTCACTACAGATGGTTGTGAGCCACCAAGTGGTTGCTGGGAATTGAACTCAGGACCTTTGGAAAAGCAGGCAATGCTCTTAACCACTGAGCCATCTCTCCAGCCCCCTAATCCTCGATTTCTGATTCTTCCCTCCCTGCTTAGATTTTTGGCTCTATTTTTCCCCCTGCTAGGGGGGTTTGGATTTTTTCAGGTCTTTCACTAACATGGGTCTTTCCATGTCAAAATAACCCCCTACAGGCATGCCCAAAGACCATTTCCCATATGATTCTAGATTCTGTTAACACTAACCATCATGATAGCCTAAATCAAATTACTTACTCAAATTTATACATGATAAGTACAATATGATAAATAAATAATACATTATTTATAAAACGCTAGTTCTTCCAGTCCACGAGGAGGTCTCATATTCAAACTAGGAGTCATGACTGGTTTAATATAGCTTCATTCACCCATGGCTTTGATTAAACAGCAATGCAAAAGGCTTCTAGACAAAGAGTTGTTACATCAGCCAACATGACAATTAAATGTGAATGAAAATTCACTACTTCCTACATCTGAGGTGTGTGAGGTTTTGCTGTTCTTGTTTTTTGGTTTTTATAGTTTACAAACATGATCCAATGTTTTGAGAAAAAAAAAATGATTCCCTCTGGGAACACCAGCTATATTACCAGCAAGGAGAAAACAAATGGTTTTAGAATGCTTCTTGTGTTTCTGATTTGATATCTGTTCCTCATTAGTTGACTGCCGCAAGTGAAGAGTGTAGGGTGTTCTACTCTTTTGTAGATCACTGCATTGACATGCTTCAGGATCAGAAAGACACCAGGCAAACACCCATCAAGACACATTCGTGTTAGACATTTTATCAAATGCCCAGAAGGGTTAGATAAGTTAACGATTGGGAAACAATATAGAATTTCTTCCTTAACTTTCCCAATTGAAAGATCTTATGCCTGAAACTCTAGGAGAGCCAATCAGAAGAGCAGAAATAAAGTTAAAGGCATGTCCATCTGCTAGCAGACCCAAGCCCACTTGGCCTGGCTACCTTAAATTAAATGTTTATCTACTTGTTTGTTTATTTCTCCACTCATTCAGCCCTTGAACTCAGCTTTATAGCAGAGGATGACTTTGAACTTTTGATCCTCCTGCCTCTGCTTCCTGAATGCTGGGATTAAAGGTGTACACCAGACAGAGTTTTATGCAGTGCTAAGGGTGGAACCCAGGTTTCAAACAAGCTAACCAAACATTGTTGGCCTTGAACATATTTTTGTTGTTGTTATTGTTAAATCACAGTTCCAAGTCTGACTTACTTATAAATTTTCTAATGAACTGTGGTTCAAACACTGCATAGAACTTTCCAGACTTTACAATTTCCTCTAACTCTAAAATGTCTACTCCCAGGACAAGGAGTAGGCCATCAAAGGCTCTCTCCATCCAGCAGCCTCCCCCCTGCACACTGCATAGGGAGGAGCTAACAGCCAAGGAAAGGCTCAATTCCTGAGGCAAGAAGAGTCATACAGGGATGGGATCCTACTACCTGGGGTTCTTCCAGGATTTCACTTTTTTTCTGTGGCGGGGAAGGGATCACACTCCTTTCTTTTCTTTTCTTTTCAAATTTATTTAATATGCATTGGTATGAAGGTTTCAGAGCCCCTAGAACTGGAGTAAAAGACAGTTGTGAGCTGCCATATAGGTGCTGGGAATTGAACTTGGGTCCTCTGGAAGAGCAGCTTAACTGCTAAGCCATCTCTCTAGCCCAACACCCACCTTTCAAAAGCAAAACTTCACTAATATTTTTAGCTGTCAGTCACTTTTTGCATGAGTAGTTCAGTCCTAGATGCTGTCAGGGTTTGAATATGAAGTGTTTTCCACAGCCTCATGTTGGAAACACTTGGTCCCCAGTTGGTGATGCTGTTTTGGAAGATTGAGGAAGTTTTTGTAGGTGACATCTCACCACAAGAAGTAAACTGGAGGGTGAGTCTTGAAGTTTGATAGTTTTATGGTTTAAGTAAAAATGCTGCAGGTCCCCGAGTGGCTGTGGCAGACAGTGGGCCATGAGACCATGCTGAAGGTCCCTGAAGTGGCAGAGGCAGCTGGCAGCAGGTCCCGAGATCAGCAGTCCCAGGCAGAGACAATGCAGTTCCCCAAGTGGCTGCTATGGGCCACAAGTCCCAGGCAGGAAGCCAAAGCCCCCAGCGGGTGAGAGACAGAGATGGGTAGGCACGCCATGCAGAGTGAGGTTGAATATTTATTTAGTGGGTTATGGAGGGGGAAGGGAGAAGGGGAGAAGAGCAGAGGGGGGAAGAGAGAGACAGAGACAGAGAGACAGAGAGACTCAAGCTGCAAGCAGTAAAAAAAAGATCTGCCTGCCTCAGCGTAGGGTGGGAGAGTGGATGAGGTTTGTCTCTTAAAGGGACAGGAGAGACCATTACACATAGCCTAGTCATACCTCCTGCCTGAGCTCCCCTTTCTGACTGAGGAAGCAGTATGACTGGTTACTTCTCATTCCTGTTAACATGGTGGTCTGCAACCCTTCTTAAGTTGTGAACTAAAATAAGCCTTCCTACCTTTAAGTTGCTTTGTATCAGGTAGTTGATTTCAGCATTGAGAAAATATAAGTAATACAATGAACATGCTTTATAAAATGAATTAAACATATTTGTTTAAGTGAAAGACTGCAATAAAAATATATACATACACACGTATGTATGTGTGTATGTATGTATGTATGTTTGAATGTGTGTTAACCAAATTGTAAAGGCACTTGGTAAACTGTCTTCATACTGCAGGAGGACTGGACATGTAGTGCAAAGGTAGAGTACCTGCCTGGCAAGGACAAAGCCTATTTTCTTTACCCAGCATTGGAAAAGAACATAATTAATTGCAGGACAAATCAGCCAGAAAGATAACCCACACTGCAAATATTTGTGATACTCCACTAATAAAAATTATGTGCAATTGATTGATGCACCAGTTGTTTGGTTTTCTGGGGAATGAAATTGTATAGACAAAGGAAGCCTAAGTACTTCCAGGGACATTTGTCAACAATTCATTCATCTGTAAAAAGCTGGAGGCTTTTTACTCTATATGGGTGCAGTCCACTCAGTAGAGACCCAGAGAACAAAGCCCAAATGAACTGAATTGATTATATGTCCTTCCTTTCATCTGAGTGTATGGTCTCATATATACAAGGCTTGCTCTTATTTTCCAACTTCAATGAACAAAAAAATAATTTCTTCATCTCTAACCAAGGCAAATTGAATATGGCTTATTTTATGGCTTGCCACAAAGCACTGAAGAGAAAGGCTGTGGAACTTTCTGAGAACTCAATGCCATTCAATCAGAGCCATAACCTTGTGTGAACCACTTTCTACATTTTCCTTTTCTTTCTTATTTTCAATTCACATCTCTCAAAATACTAAGTGCCCAAAGAGGTATCTCAAGCATCTCACCTCTTCTGTGAATGGTTCCAAGGTTGCAGTTTGAAGACTTGAGCTTGATAACAACTATCTTTGCATCTTTTGCCCTCTTCTCCCTTCGTGTCATCGTGACCCAGAATAATAGTTTTCTGCTAAGGGCCATTGTAATTTTATTGATAAACAACCAGACTGCTGATAGATCAAAATTGGTTTCTAATAAGCACTGGCGTGTCAGTGCATTGCATTTTAGAATGTCAAAATGCTGTCATTTCAGCTTTGGGCCCAAGAAAATTCAATTATAGGCATAGTAGTAGAAATAAATGCTTCTTTTAGAAAAATTTGTCTTGCTATGCTGAGATATTATCAAAAGTTCTTTCATTCTAAATTTTTCTTTTTTCATATATTCCATTTTCCTAGGTAACGGTTTTGTGTTGTCCTCTATAAAAACCCACTTTTCATTCTGTAGCATATTCAGAAGGAAGATCTAATTCATTCTCTCTGAATAAATTTTGTTCTCGTGAACAATAGCATCCAACTCTTTCAGCACACAGAAAGCACCTCCTCGAATTAATGACTTCTTGCTGTATATTGTTCCTTATTTTAACCCAGATACTTTAGACTCCTCTCTCCATTTCCATTTTGATGATATCCCTCCTTAGAAACTGCCTCATGCTTTTATGGCTTAAGTTGTATCTTGAATTGACTCAAATGCTAATGTCTATACATAGTTTTCAAGCAAGTACTTCCAACTGAATCTCACTGGAGAATACCATAACTCCATTGCAGCAGCCTGTAGATGTCTTTACCTAGATTCCTTCACCTGGATCCCCTCCACCTCAACAGTCCCCAAGTGTAACAGATCTTTGTTTTCTGGGCCAAGTTCTCTCTCAGTCCGTCTCTGTCATCCTAAACCCCTAGGTATCAAACCCAACCTTCATCTTTTACTCTCCTCCCCACTTGTTTCACACAATCAGAGGCTCAACTTGCTGATTCTGAAAGATCCTTCCCTGTCTCTCCATTTTGCAACAGCAGAACTCCATGTCAGTTGTCCAGGTCAGTGACTCCTCATTTTAGATCTCTACTGTTGGTCCCGATAGCCTAACCGGTTTGTCCATGATCTGCATCTTCCTACACAGTCCATCGGGGAGGTTATTTTCAACAGCGTCCATTACTCTAATCCATAGAGATCTGCTCACAATTGCTGTAAGAATCAATTCTACTTGTGACCACTCAGGACATCTCTCACCTCCCCCCGAGCTAGTTTCACTCTTAATTGCTCCCTTTCCAAGGAGTTGGTTCAGTGATCATCCCAGATGAGACCATTTAGAAAAAGTCTCTGGGGGTGGCTTACAGATCAGAAGCGTTTTAGACATAAATTTTCCATAGCAGTAGAAAGGGAGGTGAGAAAATAGGATTGATTATACAGGGAGGAGGATGAGCTTCCCCTCAAAATAACTTTTTGAAACTGGGATGGCTTTTCAGAGTTGTCCTGAGCTATGGGAGAGAGAACAATCTGATTGGTTCCACTTTGATACATCATCAGATACAGTTACTTTGAGGAGGGCAGTTTCCTTTAGCAGAGACAGCTATCAACATGGCCCTGCAACTGATTTCTATCTTCCCAGGACATTCCCGGAAGATGAATAAACAAATAAGCCCCAGAAGCAAATCGGGAGCAAAATAGTTCATGATGCCAGTTTATTGGTCACACTTCTACAGTTTTGTGGGGGCAGTATTTTTTAAGTTTTGAAGCAGGCTGTGCCACAGCTTGAGTGTGGCCCCCAAAAGTCCACGTATTGGGAATTTTGGTTTTCAGCGTGTTCTTGCTGGGAGGCGGGGACTAGTGAGGGTTTCCTTGGGCATGGATTTTTTTGGAGGGTGACCAGTACTGGATTAGTTGGCAACAGGGTGGATTGTGATAAAGCACGTCCCACCCTCATGTCTTACCTTTGCCACACACACCTCCTTCCCCCACTTTCTGCTATGTGTGGCAGTAGCATGAGCAGATGTGGTCACCTGATCTTTGACTTCCCAGCCTCCAAAACCACACAAAAAATGAACACCTCTTTATTATAATTTAGTTGTGCATATTTTGTTACAGCCTTAGAAAATGGGCTAAGGCACATTGATGCCTCTCTCTTGGTGATCCTTTCTAACCTTTTATAGGATTAGCTCCATATTGCATTTTTAGGCTTTCTTGGTGAGGAATTAAAAGTGACGTGTGACACTGTCACGTTGGTATGCTAGAGGCCTGCCTTTCCCATCTGTGTCTTTCTCTCTTGCATCCTGGAAGACCATGAGTGGTAGGACCTTGGACATCTAGCTAGTTCATTGAGAGGGTAGCTGGTGTTCATGACTGAACAGCAAGGAAATGGATGAACCAAAGGTCCCACTTCTAGACTACTAAACAAGAGAGGAAACATCTACTGTGCTTAGTCCCTGGTACCTTGGTAATGGTTGCTTCAGCTGGACTTAGGCATGTCTGAGCATCCAGATGGAGACGCAGCACCCTGAGTGTCTATCCCCAATCCTACATGTCTACGGTTCCACCAGTCGTTCAGATGCAGCTGAAATGCGCTCTTCTCACGACAGTGTGCTGATGAGCCCCCAGGTTTCCTCCAGCAGCAAACTGCATGCTTCTATGCTGAGTAGCACAGCTACTTATATGTATTTTCCTCACTGAGCAGAATATTTTCGTTATGAATGAAATTCTTTCCACACTTCTTAACTTTTCTACCAAACTATAATATCCTGCAGGGGTGAGTCTGAGTCTGAGCCTAATTCTGACCCAGCATGTCTAGCTGGATTTCTTTTACTGAGTAGAAGAATAACCTATATTTGCATTATAGGTTAGCTCAGTGACGTTCCTAATGATAATTGGTGTTCTTATAATTTTCCTTCATAAGTTTTGCAACAGGAAACTGTTTAACTCATCACACACAATCAAAAAGTGCCATTTCTTCTCACCTCCTTTCTGAAAACATCCATTCTTTTCAAGTGAGTCCTCCAGGAATGTGCCTGCAACCTTCCCTCAGAAAAGGCTTGCTAGCTGCCATGGCTCCACACCTGCTGGGTTCAGTCTTCTGAAAGGGTTGGAAGTCCTATCTGGAGAGTGAAGTATTTTAAAAGCAGATCCTCTCCATGTGGATGCTTTCCCCTTGTCCTCATGGTTGGCAATGGCACCAGCTGCACCCAGGAAAGCTGCAAGTGATTCTAACTGGGGTCTTCTATCTCATCCTAGACCTGCTACTGACTTAAGCCCCTGCATTCTCTGTGTATATAAGAAGTTCTGGAAGGATCAAGAGTGAGGTCGTGATGTTTGATGAAGTGACTCAGGGTGTGTGACCCTTTGATGATGTGTCGGATAGTTGGAGGTACAGGAAGGCTGTCTGCCCCCAAGATACTGATCTATCCTTTTCTGAATCTACTGGCATGTGGAACATGCACATAGAAGCGAGCACACACACACACACACACACACGCACACATGCACACACACACGTGCATACAGATAGAATGTCAACCCCTCTCCCAAGGGCATCTTTGTACAATGCGCCTGGGATTGGGGGAGAGGGGACAATGACAAGAAAATAAAAGATCCGAGGGAAACACTAAAGAGATTACAGGTTGATTAGAGTACAGTGATCTTCACCTTCTTCTTTAAGATTTTATTTGTTTCTCAAATCTAAAAATCTCTACATGTAGGTTTTTATAATTAGTAAGGAAATAATTGCTTTACACAACTAACAGCTGTCCTTTCCTGCTGTGTTTGGAGATTTTGCATCTCTTAGGCTAAGAATCCTAATTTCACTGACACAGAAAACATGAGGATGCTGGGACTAACTCTATAGATAAACAGGCCTTGAAAATCAACAATAGAAAGAAAGGCCTTATAAAGGTGGATCCAGTTGATACTGGAGGATGCTGCACAACAGACATTTGTAATCAACCACAGCACTCTCTGATAGTAGCTGTGACTCTGGGCTCACCGGGTAGCCTGTCACCCAGACTGGAAGCAAGGCCACATTTGCATTCTCATAGGGAAACTAACATATTTAATATGTCCTGTTAGTTTAAGCTTACTTGCTTTGGAAGGACCATCAGGCTATGAGAAGATTGTTTCCGTTTCTACTGTCTTGATCCATATAGACTTTTTTATGACATGAATGAGCTTTGATACTAGAGAAATGGATTATGTAAAAGGCAGTTTCTGACTGTTCTAGGAATGCAAATGGAATGAGCACTGGCAGGCCCATTTTCCACCCAGTGACAATTGGCTGGATCTGAGCAGAAACTGCTTCCTTCAGGACAAGATGTGTGCTACCCAGCTCAGCTTGACCATCCTCAGTCCTTTGGGCTCTGCTTCTGTTCAGCTTGGTAACCAACTCTCCTGCAGAAATTTTGCTTTGTGATCCTTGCATTGTAACCATTTTGCCTACACAGGAAAAGTGCATGAAGCTGTCACGTGCGATGGCCACACTATTCACCGCCTCTTTGTGAGTTACAGTGATACTAGAAGACTGTGGTCCTTAGGGAAACAGAGGCCTCTCCACTGTAACCTACAATCCTCGTCACTTTTTTCTGTCTCGATCCAAAGACCAGGAACTGGAGGGGCAGCTCTGCTTCAGGCTCATTTACCCCCTACAGGCTAGCGGCTATTTAAAGTTCCAGAGAGCCCTGAAGGACTCTTGATGCACTTGTGACCATTTAAGATGCAGAAATTTTTGTTTTGTTTTGCCATTTTTGAAGGACTTCATTAACATGCCAATTGGGCTTTCAGTGATCACACTTAAGATATTCCTCTATGAGTGGACTCTGGTGTCATGACCCTCATAACAGCCACACCAGGGCACATATGTGTGCATGCAATCAGCTGGCAAAGGAATATCCCCAGATCCCGGGAGGACAGCTATTCCATATAACAAGGGCCATGGCATTTCCTTTGTGTGGCTACAGACTTGTTATAGGCAAGGAGCCAGACCTGCTAATGCATTTATTACAAGGTTGAAGAAGAGCAATCTTCCCTCCAAGGTAAAACAGAGAGGCAAACCCTAATTTTGGTTGGCTGGGAAATATGGTTGCCCTTAGGAAATAATGCTGATGCTTCATTTATACAAAGACTCACTAAATGATGCTTTTACCATTTATGATTCTTCTCCATTCTCTCATTCCTGATTGAGCTTAGCCAGTATCTTAATGCTACTACAAGGTTCACAGTTCAAGTGCAGAAATTCTTTGTCATTACTGATCATCCCAAGCATAGAAGACAGATTCATAATGAACACCTTAGTGAGAAAATATCCCAAAATATAAAGTTCTAACAGACATATTAACCTTGACACAAGCAAGATACCCCAAAATCTGGATTTGACAATTAGATCTGAACCTTACTAGATATTCTACTCCAAGCATTTATGAGCAAACTTTGCCACCAATATAAGTTAGCTATTGCTGAATATAACTTGGTATTAGATCCTTTGGCACAATCTTTTGCTTGAATACCTCCTCCTTTTTGAAATCATCCTAATCCCAAGTGTAGGAAAAGCCTCCCTCCTCCCCAGAACCTCTGGTGTGTATCGAGAGTGAACGATGTCATTTTTAAAGGGTGCACTTTGCTCACAACATTGAGATGGCATCACTGTGTTTAGGATATGGAAGAGGACTAGACTCATATTCAACCAGCGTTTGGCAAAGGTGAGAAGGCGGATGATGGCAGAATAGGAAATTCAAACTGGACACACGAGACACTTGGGTCTACTTACCTTAAAGGTCCGGCTCCTTCTACGAGGTCTGTGTGTACATTGCTTCTGTGACTTGAGTATGATTTTCATTTTATTAGTGATGAAGTCTAAATATCTTTTCAAATGTATCAAAACTCACTTTTGTCAGGAAGCCCCTATACTTGTCTCTTCTTTTCCCTCTTATATATGCTCTCTAATAATTAATTTCTACTTAATGTTTTTCTCTCGGTGATTAACTGAGCACCTGGAAGGTGAGAGCTTTCTCGTGCTTTTTCATCTTCTAAATTCTTCTCACAAAGCACAGACTTTGGGTGGATGAACGGATAAGAAATCTCTGCCCTTTCATGTTAATCTCAAGATACCTACCTTAAATTTTGAGTTATTCAGAAATTCTATCTTGAGCAAATAGATCATTTACTTAATTGAGCTCTTGTTTAGGAAGTTTCCTGAGTTCCATTTCTGGGTTACTTTTTTTTTTTCAGTGCTGCTATCAAGGGAGAATGAACAACTCATTTCAATGTCAGCCCCGAAAACAGGATAACCTAAAGGACAGTGTATCACAGATTCGGATCATTCCTTTAAAGTCTACCATAAATGACACCATGCTTCCTTTCTTAAGGATGTCATTTGTTCTGTTTACCTGTTTCTGCATTTCATTCATTCCATGAAGTTACACAGAAACCAAAGAATAAGAGACAATGGACACAAAATCTCGAGACAATCATTCCGACTCGGTAGATGGGGAAACTTCAAGATGACTGAGGGGAAGAGGAGAGTCAGTTAGACTCAGAAAGCCAATGGGTGAGGTCATGAGGTCAGCAGCATGCAGGCTCATTACTGAGTCTATAAAGTATCCTTCAGAAATAAAGAAGGCTTCTAGACGTTGGTGATGAAAGGAGGGAAACCAGCAGCTGTGTGTGCCTGTGCTATATCACACAGATAAACCAGGCACAGCTGGACACAGGGAAGAGCTATTGAAGATGTTCACCAGGAAGGATGTAAGTTGGTCGCTAATTTTATATGAGCTGTCAAGGTAACTTACTTTAAGTATGCCTGATAATGTAATGTCCATAACCTTTTCCTCCTTCGTCCTCCGTTCATCTCCTCCCACCGCCTCCTTTCTCTCCTGCTCTCCCCTCCCCCACCCCGTGTGTGTGTACACATACGCACCTTCATTGTTAATTTGGTACCAAATCAAATTGTGGATGTTACTGTTAGCCATCAACTCTTTAAACTCAGATGACAAGACACTAAAAACACAAAATAAAATCAACAGTGGTATGAGTCTCACTATTTTCTTTTTGTTTTCTTATCATATGAGGCAAAAAACTTCTAGTGACCCCCCAAAAGTTCTAATCCATTAACCAGAGATTTTATTTTGCTCCATTGACTGCCTTGATTTTCATTGAGCCTTTGATTGAGACTGCTAAATCCCAGATGATATCAGGCAGGTGGCCACTTAGCCAATTATTCAAGAAAACACAGAGACAAGAGTTAAGAAAAACCAAACAAGGCACAAAGCTACAACATTCTACATCAATAAAAGTTTTAATGTACACTCAACTAAAAGATGCATATAAGGATGACGGAATCTCCGTTCACAGGCAGCAAACAAGATTAGAATTTATCAAACAAAAGTCCAGGTTGTGCATTTAAAGATTACAAACTATTAAAGGGGAAGGGGGAAAAAATAAAGTTAACAATGGAAGCATTAATGACCTTAAAATGGGATGGGATGATTAAAGAAAGAATTCAAGTATTGTTGTAAAGTTTTTTCAGACATCATCTCTGAAAAGCTGTGCATTTCCCATCTTTGCATAGTGGAAACAAAAGACAGCACGTCACTTGGCAAAATGCCACAGCTCTATGGGATTCGTGTTTCAAACATGCACCTATGTGTACTGCTCACTTAGCCGGGAGGAGTAGCTCTAACTCAGTGGGCTCATGCACTACCCCAAGTGAGCAATGACGCTAGCGTACACCTCCTCGTCCAGGTGTCATTCATTACCGCAGCAAAAGAATAGCAAGTGAAATGGGAACTCGGTCTTCACTGAACAGTCTTGTTGGGTAACATTACACAGTGGCCAGCTTGTGGTCTGAATTCGGATGGATAAGAAGGAGTATTCACACCACGAATAAATGGCGTGGGCGAGAGAAAAGGTAGCGAAGGGTTGGAAACTTCATAACCTAACACCACTGAACATGACGCTAACCCACTGCGTACAGTATGACCGCACTCCCCTTCGTGTCTGTGCACACATAGCTTAACACTTGTGCATTTTACACACACACACACAAATAATTTAACATTGGAGAACAGGTTTGCCTACCTAGGAAACTGTCAGTGTGACCAAAAGGTACACTGACATTTGTCATATGTACATAATATTTGGGGACCACTGTGGTCTGATTTAAAACACAGTAACATCGCACATTTACAATGTTGTTTGTGAAATGCTCAGAAGTTAGCCATAGAGATCTGTTTTCTAACTGGCATGGTTTCGTGTCCAATAAAGTCACACGGTGCCTCGGAAATCGTGAAATGAGTAGTGTGGGTGTCAGCTGCTTGGTGTAAGTGGACCCCTTGACAATGCAACAACAGGGAGCGACACCAAGTTATCTGAATTTTCTCCAACCTTCCTCCAAGCTGAGCCACTGCCTTTCCATAAAGGGGTGCAACCTGTGTCTTATAAAACCAGGAATAAGGCCAATAAACCTTATAGATAGCCCTGTTGTTGCTATATGAGCAAACAGCAAGTTCAAGCAAGAGACTGCATACCTGCATAGCACCTGATTCCCAGAAAGTCACCCGAGGGTTCAGATGTTAGGTTATGGTCTGGGGTAGTATACAGCAATCAAGATGTCTGCGCTGCGAGTGTGAGACTTCAATAACTAAAGATATCTGTGAGGGAGGAGGGGAAACTCCAGCTCTAAGCAGCCCGTTTTCAGGAAATCCTCCCTCTAGTCAAGAAAAATGTAAAACTCGCTGCATGAGTTTTGTTGGAAAGGGGTTTAAAGCTAAGTGCAGATCTTGGGGGTTTAAATTTTAGATGGGGTTCACTGAGGCCATCCTGTACAAGTCTGAAGATCTAAAACAAAGATGGCAGAGAATTTCTTCAGTAACTTGTTGCCCTAACACTTCCAATGGAAGCTATCCTGGCTATACGTTAAAGAAGGAATGGGTGAAGGAAAGGTGAGGCAAATTCAGAGTCTCAGGAATGCCAAGATTCTCTCTCCCCAGGAGGGAAAAAAAGATTGTGGGTTCATATGTGCTGGAACCCCATTACAGTCCCCCACAGTCCACAGGCCAGATAAACACCGAGGGCCAAGCGAGCTCCTGAAATCACCAAGCTGAATGACAGGCAGAATGACCAGAAGGCTACCCGCTACTCTGCCCCATTGCACTGGCGTTCTGAGCATCGCACTGGCGTTCTGAGCATCGCACTGGCGTTCTGAGCATCGCACTGGCGTTCTGAGCATCGCACTGGCGTTCTGAGCATCGCACTGGCGTTCTGAGGCGGGAAGATGAAGCATAAATGAAATTTGACAAAAATATATAGGAACAGAATGGAAAGCTTAACTTTTCTCCAAGCTTTCAACATTGAAAAATTATTAATTTTTATTTAAGGCTTTAAGTTTCTCCTCCTTTCACATTTAAGACAGGGAAAGAGAACTGGCTAAACCAAAAACTAAAATCATGAGCTTGGCACTTTTGTGATTCATTTGAGAAGGGTCTCTGTTTTCTTACATTATATACATGTGCTTATGATGACATCAAAAATTTAGACTAATCAGAACATATATACTCACATTTACATAATTTTTGTGTTCTTGATATGGGTTGTTTTGTGTCCTCTGCTTTTTTTTTCTTAATTTTGGTTTCAAGCATAATTGCTTTGTTTTGTGCCCAAACTCCCTGTATCTGGGGCTACGTCTGTTTTGTTAAGCAAGCCCAACAATCATTGGACATGTTATAAGAGAGGACAGAGAAAATGAAGGAAAGAAAATGAGAGAAAAGAAAGAAAAAGAGGACGCGGAGCAAGCAACAACTCATGTAGGGAGAATCTTCGCAAGGAAAACATTCCAATATAGACAAGAGAAAATGGCATGTCAAAATCTCCTATTTCCATATTTACATTTACAAAAGAACTATACAACAGCATTATTCAAATTCCAGATCCTATTTCCAGCGGATGCTTGGTCTAGGGGAGAAAAAGATGGGGAAAGGGAATTCAGCAAGAGTGTAGTCTGGCTCAGTGCTGCCGTGGGTTGGTCTGGAGTAGGAGGAACACGGAGGTGAGGGGAAGGGATGGGGCGGGGGCGGGTGGAGAGGATATGGAAGGGGGATGGGGGAGGAGGTGTTATCCAGGCCTAGGCAACTTCCGTGTGTTCATCTGTCATCTTCCCCTTAGGACTTCCACTGTAGGTTTGGCTGAAGATCGGCTTGCTAGCTTGGTGTTATATATGCCATGCAGTTTTTTTTATCCTTTCCAAAATTGGATCTTCATGCCACTGGAGTTTGTCTTGGATAGTAAAGGGGAAAATCATGCCAAATCACTTAGAAGATATTAAGTGTCAGCAGGCTAAAGGGGAAATCATTTGCTTTGTGTTCTTTATTGCACTTTGCTGTTCTTCCTTTCTCCTTTAGTTAGAAAGAAAAAAAATAGAGGATTCTAAACAGTTTTTTTTTAAATGACATGGTCTTTAGCCCCCTCCCCTTTATTGACAGGTGACAGGAGGGTTTACTTGAAGTTATTTCAAAAAGGGACAGTTGTCTTGTACCCCATCCCCATTTCCACATTTAAGTTCTGTAGTTATTACCACCCAATGGTCTTGTTTCCAGACTTCAGAGTTCCGGCAGCACGGCTGAAAACCCACCACACCCAGAACCCAACAGTACAAGGTGGCCTTCCTCCAGTGTGGCTGACTCAGATGGGGCCTTGCTGAGTAGGATCGAACCTCCTCTTCTTGACGTTTCTTCCAGAGTACATTAAAAGAAGATTCGGGAAAAGGGAAAGAAAGGCCACAATATTAATCAGATGAGGTTGAGGGATAACGGATGGTAACAACAATGGTGCTAGTTCCAGCGCAGAGTAACCAGCTCACAAGGAGGCAGTCTCCAAAGTAACCCAGAACATGGAAGAGCAAATGTGCTGGAATGGTTTCCTGCTTCCCCACGAGATGACAAACTTCAGGGAGGAGCAAGAGAAACTTCAGATTATTCATTTTCAATCACAAATTGGACTGATTCCAGAAGTAAATGCCATTGCTAATTGATCAGAGGAAAAGCACTACAGGACAGCCCCTTCGGGGCTTCCTCCCGAGGGAACTAAGAACAACCCAGAAGGTCCTGGAGTTCTGTAGCAATGGAAGGCTCTTACATAGGTGGCAAAAACAAAAACAAAAGCCTTGCTGTGCCTGGTTATTTCTGCCTTGGGTGTGTGAGGTGGTATTCCACTATGGAACAAGCACTTTTAATGGCAGACAGAGTGCACGGGGAGGTGGTACACTCAGGAGAATGAACACAGGCTGGGTTAGCTAAGCAAATGCAGCAGCTAAGCTCTGCCGAGAGGAGCAAGTTCAAATGCCTTGCTCATAGTGTCCAGTCTCCTAGAAAGTGACTCCTGTGCAGAAACAGAGAGAGAGAGAGAGAGAGAGAGAGAGAGAGAGAGAGAGAGAACCAGCAAGACACAACAAGGCAACAACATGAGTTGACTATAACCTCCCCATGGTCTGGCTTCATGTGGGGCATCAAGCAAGGGGCTCATGCATTAGTCTGCAGACTGGCGGGTGCAACACTGCCACCACCAAGGCATCATGCAAAACTGGAGACTGAGGAGCCCTCTGCTCCCTCATTCCCACGCCCACATACTCGGGGCCAGCTGGATGCCTTCACAGGCCCTAAGCACCAAAGCATTGCAGCAGACTCCTCCTCACCCACGTCCTTCCAAACAAAACACAACCAAAGCTTGAAGCAGGCAGAAAAGTGCCTGCGAAGTTCCTGTCTTTCCCAGAAGACCCACCTGGCTGCTTCTCTTCTGAAATATCAAGCATTGCCGTCTGCGACAAAAATATCCCTTTTCTTTTTTCTGAAACTGCCATTGAAAAGCTTTTCACGAAAGCTTGGGCATGTTGTACTCTGGCTTAAGGACTTAATTCACTGCTGTAAACACTGTTTGCATTAGGGTTGCTGACTTTTCTTACCACCCAGTCCTCTGTGAAGTCAACAATCTTGACTGAGCACAGGCATTGCTGACTGCACTGGAAGCATAGGTAAGAATGCACGGGGCATCTCTAAAGTGTGTCTGCCACCAAAGGAACTCTGTGGAGCTCGGGACCTGCATCTGCCATCTTGGCTTGAGGCTCGTGCTCTCTGAGAAGATGTATAAGAGAGGTAATTCCTACTAAAGTCTCAGGGAAGAGAAACACCAACTGCCTGACCTTGAGAAATTCCCCCAGAGGACCAGAGACCCTACCCAAGTCAGCTGTCCATTGATGGAACTCAGAAGAACCATCAAATGTCAACCCAGAGGAGAGAACAAACCCAGCTAGCACTGAACAGGACGTGACCTCACTACCCAACTCGGAATTCTCTCATTCAAAGGCAGCTACCATTCAAGGTCAGAACAACTAGGCAGCCTGTTTTTAAGGAAAGATCTAAAATTCTCGTTCAGCCTATCACCCAGGAAACTCTAGTGTCCAAAAGTGTGTGTTCCTCTTAAATGTCAGTTTTTGAAGCGAAGATTGCACTCTTCCCATAGAACAACAGTCTACAGGGTTACCAGGATCTTGGGCCAGACTAAGAAGTCGTTACCCTATAGAGCCCTATGTTCCCACTGAGCAGTACTAACAGCAGACTGGAGAAGTCCCAACAGGGGAGAAAGCAAGCTGCAGCCCAGGGGAGAGGGAAACCAGAGATGAGGAGAGAAAGAACCCTGCAAGCCCTCTGTGAGGTTCCTTCACAGTTAAGCCATACATCCACTAGGGGCCACTGTACATTGAACACTGCCTGTCCTGGATTTTCTACATGTTCAGAAGGCTCTTTCTGTTGAGCTTTAGTGTGAAACTGAATACTATAATACATGGGTCCTTGCTGGCTCCCTTTCCAAATTGTTTTGTCTGAATGCCCTCTGCTCACTGAATTTCGAAGGTAATTTTGCTATTACAAGCAGAAAGGTATTTCTGGACCATCGTAAAATATCAACACGATTCCTTAGGATTACCATGACAACATTTTTACCATTTTTTTGTACTTGTGGGAAATCTAAGTTTTTGCCTAAATGCATGTAATTATATACATCCACATGACATTAAAACCTCTAGGTAACAAAAGATGGGTCCTCTGACAAGAATGGAGAGTTATCTACTACTACAACCTTTAACAGAATGATGTGGGAATGTTGTGCCTGAACGCATGTAAGTGCGTTCATTCATACCCAATGCCCTGGGATTGAGGAAGAGAGCACCAGCTCTGCCGGAACTGGAGTTTTAGACAGTTGCAAGCTACCACGTGGGAACCAAACCCCAGTCCTCTGCAAGAACACCGAGTGTTCTTCACTGCCAACCCATCTCTAGCCACTTATTGTCACATTCTTTATCTGAGTCCCCATGCCCATCAACAAAGACCCACTAACACACACTTAACCTCTAGGCCACCTTGCATTGAGCTCATTTCCTTGGGAGTTTGAGTCAGGAAAGTCATGCATGTTCCTGGTTGGCCTGGCATCATGGTGACGGATGAAGAATAAAGGGTCTAATCCAAGGGCTTGGACAACAAAAAAATGTGGCTCTGCACTCGAATATGGCATGGAATTTAGAAGCGAAAGCAACAATTTAGTTATTCTGCTCATAGGGAAACTGGATAAAATTTATTCCACTTCCTAACTTCAAGAAAATTAAAATAATTCCCTTCCCCATTGAGATTCAGTTATTTTTCTGGCTATAGCCTTTCAACTGTCATTTTAGAAGAGGACCAATTATGACAATCTTTTATTTGGATAAGAAATGGAATACAATGGAGCCCAGGCTAAAAAAAAAAATGGTTTCGAGCTAAGAGAGAGTGCTAATGCAAGTGCTTTCTCAGAGAGAGAGAGAGAGAGAGAGATGGAGAGAGAGAGGAGAGAGCCACCTGCGATAATCACAGGCTGATAAAGGAATATCTCAGCAAGAACTGCCCTAAGAGGGCATATAACTGCCCACACAGTCTCTGCTGGCAATGGCGGAAACCCGTTTGCCATTGGGACCTACGGAGATCAGGTGGGATCGTGGGGCAAGTGATCCTTTTCCAATATGAAGACACTATAACATGGTGGAACGGCCCACCCTCACTCTGGCATCAATGCCAGCAAATTACCTCACTGTCAGCTTCATGTCCTTCTCTTGCCCTGCCAAGAACTTTGTTTTCCCCATAGCTATTACTTGAAATATTGGTAAATATTGTGCTCATGGGCTCACATCTACATCCTTGGGTTCAAACTTTGGGTGCCGTGCTGACTAGGCGACAACTGCCAACTCAACCTAGCTCAAGTCATGGAGAGGGATGAGTTGCAACTGAGGCACACCTGTAGGCCATCTTAATGCTCGATGGGGGAGGGGCCAGCCCATTGTAGGTGGGGCATCCCCTGGCTGGTGGACCTGGGTTCTATAAGAAGGCAGGCTGAGAAGCAAGCCAGTAAGCAGGACTCCTCCATGGCCTCGGTATTAGCTCCTGCCTCCAGGTTCCTTCCCTGTTTTAATTCCTGTTCTGGCTTCCTTCAATAATAGACTATAATACAGAAGTGTAAGACTAACAAACCCTCTCCTCCCCAAGTTATTTTCTGGTCATGGTGTTTCATTGCAGCAGTAGTAACCCTAACTAAAACAGGGGGGGTTGCATAAGTAGTTTTCTTCAATGTAATAATAGCAGCACAGTTTATTTTTTAATGCATGTGCAAAATCTAGTTCCATTTTCCCTAAGCTTTGGGGAAGATGATACTAAAACAATCTATCATCTATTTTATCTGTTCAAATGTCCAGTAGAAGCCAGTTACTCTAGTAGTTTGGGTATCATTATTATTCAGTATGAATTAGGGACCAGGGGCCCGAGAGTCAACCGGGTCAGAGTTGGTGACTCCCTCACCACAGCTCACAACCTCATTCTGTAGACGAAGAGGAAAAGGATGGAACCAGGAAAAAGAAGTGCAGATGCAGGAAGAAGCAGGCAGGTTGGTGTGTCAAAGCCTACATTTGTTTTCCACAAAATGCCTCAGAATTAACCACAAGATTCTCAACACCTGGAAACTTAGCCAGTCAGTCATGCCTTAGTACCCTCCAGACCTCAAAACGGAGTCTGAATTTACCCAACATTACCGCATGCCCATTTGACATTACTAATATATCTGAATTCATAAATGTCATAACAAGAACCCCAACAAAGAGTACTCTTTTCTTTTTTGGGGAATTCTACAACTTTGCATGTGGAAGGCCTGTGGACATTAACCAAAGGTTTCAGACTCTATGATCTAAAAAGAAGCAACCTAAATTTGTGTTAATTTCAGATCACAATACATCTGATACATTTGCATAACGTTAAGAACATAAAGTGCACCCCCCCCCCATCCACATCCTCCCAAAGTCCTGTGGTTCAACATCTAACTCACAGGTGTGCTGTGAGGAAAGAATCAGTGAGACAATGGTGAGGGGAAGCGAAGTTGTGTCTCTGGCCTGTCTCCATATGCCTGTGCAGGTAAAGGGTGGGTGTGACTCTCCTCCACATCTAACCTACTCAGCAAATCACACCTAAGCGGAGGTGACAGCAGGGAAAAGTGCTATTTCCCCGAGCAATCGCACCTGTTTACCCACCCTCAAAGGTTTCCGGCAGCTTTGCTCTCTCCTTTCCCAGGAATAATGCCCCCATTTCAGGAAGGATTTCCAACAGCGCTATCTAGAATAATCTTCTTTACCAGCCATTTCCAATTTCTGCTTCTAAAGGAAACTTTTTATTTACACTGAAATCAGTGACACTCTGAAAGGCTTCCAACTCAGTTCTTCAAATTATCTCTGATCGTCTTCAAAACCGTCCACGTGGTGGGAAAACTTGAGCATGATTGCTAAGCACAGACAGCCTTCCATTGTGAGGTAGGAATAACAATTCCCAGCTCGATACAAACTACCAGGCCTTGGTAAGATCTAAAGTAAACAGCGTGGCAACTCGTAGCACGGAGTACAAGAGCGTCTCCAAATTCCAGTTCCAGAAGTTAAACAAAGGAGAAGTTAAAGCTTTGAGAAACATTCTTGGCCTGCTGTCCCCAAGGCATCAAAGTATTTAGAGCACATTCTGTGCAGGATTGTGCCTTTCTACACTTTATCAGAAGTGACAGCAGAAATCAGAAGGGGTTTTAACGGGGCTCCCCCTGAAGTGTCCCTGTACCACAGTCCCCACACCAAGTTGGCCGAGCAGGGTTTGAGCCTTGCTTGGTTGACAGTGACAACCCCTCACCCTGTGTCCTGCTCTTCCAATGACTGCACAGCTCTCTTAGTGGGGAATCGTTCGCACAGAGCCCAACCCACAACTCGACACAGTGCCAAAGGCTTCTCCCCAGGACATGCAGTTCAAGCTGAGAGCCAGCCAGGCTGCTGTTTGAGGTCCTGCTACAGAACAATGCGCTCTCCTCAAGAAACAGAAACTGCATCTGGCAACGCATGGCGTTGGGTGGCCATGAAGCGCAGGAGACAGTTTCTTGGGCCTTTGAAATGAAGGCTTCTTAAAGCCAAGGAGGTGCACACCACAGAATGAGCCGACTTTCTTTTCTGGGGGCGTATGTAATTTTTTAAAAGGATCATTATAAATAGAATGCACAATTTCTATAATATATAGTGACGTTTTCACAGTAGTGGGGCACTAAGAAAAGTTTTCCCCTGCAATGGGGAAAATCCAAAGGAAAACACACCACTTCGGAGATTCCCCTTATGTGATTCAGGATGGACAATGGTCTAAAATGAGAAGAAATCCAAATATGAGGGGCCTGTTCAGTTTGCGTGTTTCTGCCAGCATGCGGATGAGAAAAAAGTGCTATTTCACTACATGCAACTTTCTAGACAGCTGTGTAGAAGCCAAGCTCCATTCGATAAACATTCCGAGGAGAAGCCCCTCGGACTTATTCATTAAATCTTAACACCATAACAAATTAGCAGAAAAGGTTCATTTATTTTGATTATATCTTGGTATCTTTTCTTTCATAATCAACTTCTAATAATAATATTTTAACTGTTTTAATTAAGGCCACTACACGTTCCTTCCAAACAAAGCTTCTTCCATTGAGTGGTTGGATGGAAGCAAAATAGGGGCTTTGGTTTGACTGCAGGTTTTATTTCCCACTTAAATTCATCCCAAACAATCTGGATGAAGCTTAATTTATGAAAGAGGCTATATGGCAGAGGAAGGCTTACCTACAAATAATAAAAACCAAGTCACCAGAGATCAAAACGTATGGAAGTGATTCTCTATTAAATCTGAGATTCAAAATATCCAGAATAGATAAATCATAAATAGGTTTAAAAGCGTTAAACACAATAGGGTTTGTCTGTGATTATCCAGTATGGTCTACTTTAATAATCTTGCTTATCAATATGCAATCCAAATTAAAAGTTATTATGAAAGCATAGCAGGGCACTCAACCATGTAAATGTTACAGTAAAGGCCACAAAGCCATTGCTTTCAAATTCTGTTGGTTAGAGAAATAATAAAAGTATTTTTCAAGTATTTGTAAAGTAAATAATGAAGGTCTTCAAATTACAAAGTTGCATATGAGGTGATGGTCGAGTTTGTAGCTAACCCCCGTGGACTAGAATCAGTGTCCAGCAGAAACAATTAGGAATTTATGTGTATTTATGTCCAATATGTCTCCCTGGTTACCTAACTGTACCCAAAAGCACTCCCAGAGACTTGCTCCCACAAGCAAGAATGTCTCCTACTTAAGTGCTGTGGCTTCACATTCAAGTGACCACCGTCCATTGCCCATGCTTCCCTGTCTGCCTGGGGACGGCATTTGAAGCTCATGTCCTTCCTTTCCAACCCACTGCTGGGTAGAAGCACATTCTTTTTGTGGTTGTGCTCTTAACAACAAAGTCTCGTAGCAGGAACTCAAAACCAGGTTATGTAAGCAGAAAAGAGAGGTGCCCGAGCCACGGAGAAAAAGACATGCGGCATTGCTTACTTAAATCCCCAGCCTGTGCCCCCAAGGACAATAGCTGCTACCAGGATGGCACCAGCGATGGAGCCTATTATGAGATTGGTGGCACTAGGACCTGTGACAAAGGATCATGGGAAGAAAGTCATGTGAGCCAACTACTTCTGTTACCACAAGGGAAAGGCAGGTGAGCAGCTTCAGGAACTAAAACCCTGCTGTTCAAGGCCCCTAAATGTGCTTGTTCATTGCTTTCTTGTGTTAGCTTTAATCCCATGCCGGATGCCTCCATCAGTGATTGGTTGGATTAGTTGCCTTTGAATCTACCCTTTCCTTGCCATTAATGTTAAATTCATGTTCCTGAAAACCTGAAACAGAGCAGCCCCATCTGCTTTCAGGGCACGTGTGTTGTCTTTTCCTCCTCTTCCCCCATATCATAAATCAAACAGGTTTGTGCAAATAAAGAACACGGCTCCATTAGCACGGGCTCCAGCTGATTGTCAAATACAGGAGATAAATGATCCTGTGACCATGCTTCTCCAACCAAGAAGACAACCAACACAGCACATTCTTGATTTTTTTTTTTGTTCTATACTAGGAGACAGGGAGAATTTAGTCAGAAAAGGTCAACCAATAAAGATTTGGCTTTGAAATTTTGTCCTCAGATATTTCTTTCTGGTTCTTCAGTGTTAAATCCCCCAAACAGGCTTGCGGGTACAGGAGACCTAAAATTTATAAAAGTAATCTCTAGGAAACAGAGGAGGGGAAAGACTTTGTTATATTCCATTTGAGAATATCTTTTAAATTTTCATTTCTCACTGAGAAATCTGAAATGTGGCAACATATTTAAAAAGTGGAGAAGATGTCAAAGGCAACAACATAGTGAAGAGACCACCATTGATAGTTGGTAGAAATTACAGTAACTCCACTCTTCTCCTACATTCATCCCTTAAAGATTGAAACAAAGTTATACATAGTTTACATGTTTAAACTAAGAATGAAATTTCACATCCTGCAGTATCTACTATGCAAACACACAGCAGTGCCCCCAATATTCAAATACCTTCAAGTGCTAGCAACATATACCTGCCCGCAAGTAACAAACTAGCCAATTTTGCTGGTTTTCCTAAAACCCTTAGGTTTATTACAGACATTCATTGCCAGACGGAAGAATCTTTCTTTTCTCCTCACAGTAGTGGACACCGTTGGTGATGTCATCACAATTGTGATGGCTCTGCCCAAAAACCACGTAGAACTAGAGGTGGGGGTGGGTGTGTAGAGGGTGGTACAACAGAGTTGCAAGATGAGGTCTTCTTTGGTTCCTGGGTTTTGACATGCTCTTAAATCACAGAGGGTCTATAGAACCTGAATCTCAGTGGCCTTTGGAAACAGATTGAGGATAATGAATAACAGCAATGAGAATGATAAATGCCTTTGAGAGACTGTATAGTGAGCACCAACTCCACTCACATTTGACATATCTCACTGATTCCTCACCAAGGAACATGTGAGGCAGGGATGTGGGACATCCTGACTTCAAGACTTTTGTTAGAAATCAAGGGTCAGCAGACCGGAGCCCGCAGATCAAATTTGTCCTCACTATCTGTTAGGGCAAAGACATTTTGCTGTAGCAAAGCCATGCTTTTTTTAAACCTATATACTGACTATGGCTGCTTTTAGCAGCAATGTTGAATGGTTGTGATGGATACCTTGCAGCTAGGAAGACAAAACTATGGGCACCTGGCCCGTCACAGAAAGCTGGTGAATGACAGCTCTGATGAAACTTCACTCTACTTCCCACATTTCCTTCCACTTCTCCACGGTGCAATCTGCAGAAATTGCTTTTTCAAAAGTAGTCATAGTACCATGTATGCACCTACACTTAAGTCAGCTTGCATTCTGTTGGCTCAGAAAACAGGTTGAAATCAAATTCAATACAGAATCCACGAGAAGTGATTCCTGGTGTACAGCTCTAAACTAAGGAGTAGAAATTTAGAAGTTAAATCTGCCCCTGGAAGCCTTATTGATTAAGTGAACATTGCACTATCGAGAAATCCAGGAAGTATTAAAACTATGTTGTACTATATGGTTCTATTTCTTAAAAAAATTATTACTTATCAATTACAAATAAATGGAACTTGAAGGGGGAAAGTCAGTAAGCCACTAGAGAAAATGTTCATGAAACAAAAACAACATAACTTATTTTTATGGAAAACAGCGTACACTTACACACTTACCTGTCACAAGCATAAACAGCAACAAATTAGCCACACTGGAAAGGATGGATGGGAACAAATGCTGGCAACAGGGCTGTTTACAACAGAGGTTTGGTTTTTGGTGTGTGTGTGGGCCGGGGTTCCTATCCATCTCTAAGGCTTGAAGCATGACCAGAATTTACTGCTTTGGCTGTATCGGAAGGCACTGAAACTGTAGCCACTAAGCATCAATTGAGAGGATCTTTTGAAAACTACCTTTCTTCTTAGAAGAATTTCACATAAATTTCCATGCCTAGAATTTGACCTTGGGATAGGAACGTTTAGCCAACAGTCACAAGGTGCATCTTGCAGGAACAAGTTCTTGTAGTCAAACATATTAGCACTGCTACATGCTTCATTTTCTCACAGATAAAAGGAAATACAAGCCCCTTTCAAGTGTTCCTACCTCTCTCCTGATCTAACTAGCTTCACAGACTATATTGATGGAACATGAGTTAAAGGGCATAGGGCTAAGCTGGGCATAAGGGATCATATCTGCAATCCCAGCACTTAGGAATTCTGAGGCAGAAGGATTGCTGCAAAGTCAAGGCTAGCCTTGGCTACACAGTAAGTTCCAGATGAGTAAAGCAGTTGAGACAAGACTCTGTCTCAATATCATTTTGAGAAGACCCAAGGCTGGCCATGCCTCCAACTACAGTAGAACAGCTTTATGTGTAGCCTACACACCTGCTCCCCTCCTACTGCTATCTTGTGCCCAAATTGCCTGATGTAAGGAGAGCTGATGTGTCCCCAACTAGTGCAACTGAGGGCTGTGCTGACAGTGGCCATGCACACTCTTTGGGCTAAGTCAAGGATAGCCGGTGTCTCTTTGAGACTCTGATAATTCATTCTTTGGCCACTAGAAAGTGCTAGCAGAACCCCAGTACTCAGAAACACAATGTTTGAAGGGTGACTCCTGCCGTGTGTGTGTAAATGTTCTCTGGGTAATGAAGAGAAACAGGCTTCCTGACAAACTAGCCAGCACCTAGCAACCTCAGGCATCCGGAGGGTGTGGATCAAGGGCAGCGAGAGAGCTAAACTCAAGCCTCAGGAGCATTTAATGGATAAACGACACATGACACACTGGATAGACACCGCGTATTTGAAAGACAAACCAAGCAGATGATTTGCAGCTGTTCCCTAAGGTTGTGTCGGTTTGAAATCAATATATTTTCCTTTTTCGTGTTCCTTGCTCCAGTGTTTATGAAAACTTCAAAGTTGAACTATGAACCAACGATATAACAACAAAAGAGAATAAGAAAGCAGTGTCTTTAATGTCTTCTTTTGAAAACCTGAGTTGAAGCCCTTTCTATCATTCTAAACAAATAGAAAAGCAGCCAGTGGCTGTCGTTATCACCATCTTTAAAAAGTGTGATAGCTGTTGGTATTTCTAACTGTATATATATATATATATATATATATATATATATATATATATAAATTTGAGTGGTAAAGGTAAATTTATTATAATGCTTCTATAAAACTCTCACAGAAAATCATTTTGCCAATTAATAGAAAAAAAATAAGATCTGTACAAGTAAGAGAGCAAAGGAAGTTTTAGGCTCTTGCCTTAATTGTGAAAATTGTGAATAAGTACCCCAACATTGTTTTATGCCCCACATTGTTCCAGACAGGAGAAGGTTCTAAAATGCATGAGAAAATCACAAGACACAAAGACATCCACATCACACCACAGATCACACCAGCACAAGAAATGACCAACAAGACAAAACATGGAAGGGCCAGGGCTCAAGCGTCACCTCACAAACCAAAGAAAGACACACGGAAACTCACGAGGGTATGCTTACTCTATGCCCCACCCTGTGCCTCCAAAAATCACCCCCAGGGCCAGAATGGTGCCAGCCACAGCCCCTATGAGCCTGCTTGTGGCCATGTTCACTGTGTGGAGGGAAAACGGAAATTTTTTTTTTTAACAGAGGAAATCACACACTGATTTCACTATCATACAAAATAATCTCTCCAGGAAATGCACTGAAAGTTAGCTAAATGTGGATATCTTTGCTTTTAAAGTTTGAAACTGAGATGGACATACACTGGAGAATATATGAAATAATTTTTATCTTCAAACTCTATATACCCTGCTTTAAAGCATAATTCCTTTGAATATTTTTAAGTAGCCCAATTTGAGTTATAGTTCTTAGCAGTATGAAGTAAAAATTTAATTATATTACAGAAAATCTGTATTTTAATTATAAACTAAACATTAATGCATAATATTTTCAAACTGCAAAATATGCTTAACATCATCTAAATGAAGAACACATTATCCAATTTTTTGAAAAGACATTCAAAAAAGTAGCTTTGAAATTCTGTGCAATTTTCCTGTGAAATTATTAAAAGGTATATTCAGAATAACTACAAAGTTTGGATTTCAGTCATAGGAAATGGACATTTGGTTCTTTGGCCATAGAGTCCAGCATCTATCTGTGTGCTGAGAGGAAGCCAGCATCTCTGAAAACTGTAGAGGTTGCTGTAGGACCAGCAGACGGTTATTGGTGCACAGCAGAAACACCGTGCACCGCCACTTCTGTGCAAAGCTTTCAAGTGTTGGAAAACCGCCCTGGAACAGGTAAACACCCAACACTTTCTCTACAAGACTACCCACATGAAATCAGATAATTGGAACAGGAAGGAATATTATTTAGGGTTGGTTATGTCTGTAAGGGAACTGGTTCACAGACACTCAGCTTTTGTTTCCACATAAATGAAAGGCAGTGAATGCCGAGGACCTTACCAACGGCAACAGTTCCCGTCAACAGGACTGTATTACACAGACTGAATGAACACAGGGGAGCAGAACCAGGAGCGGAGAGTCACAGCCGCACTGTAATGGTTCCTAGTGCTCATGGACCTTTTGGTAAGATATTGTCTCAAAGGAAGAGACCCCTGGATCTCCTCTAAGTTCCGTAAGCCTGTCTAGCATTTCACACTTTTATCACAAGGCAAATAATATAAATAAGAACCTAAGGGTTATTATCTAAACACAACCAGGTATCCTTTAAAAAGTAAAGAGATAGAAAGACAACAAAGAACAGAGAAAATCTAGTGAGAGCTAAGGGGAGGAGAAGGACGCATTAGGTGGTGACCCATGATATGACCACGCGTGCCCAAACGAAATGATCCCACTATAGTTTAGAGTTCCAAACTGTGTAGACGGACTTGGAAGGAAAGGTGGTCCAGGTATAAAACTTGTATTCTTTTTAAAAAAGAAAATCATTGATTTCAGAATAATAAATAAACAAATGTGTTAGTTTATAACTTTTTAGGGGAGGATGGTGTGTTTAAATTTTAAGTACTGGCTCTCAGAGCTGAAAGACACCAGTCAATCCTGCTTTCCCCTCAACTCTTCTATAAGGTAGCTACAATAAATGACAGAAAAACATTTCCTTCCTCTCCCATAGAATGTGATGCTAAATTAGTACTTGTTAATTTTTAAAAATTATAACTACCGCATGAAAGAGGAATAATAATTTTGCAAACTCTCCCATGTTTGCTGTGGTGTAATTCCTCCTTGGAGAAGGGAGAGGATTAGGTGATCCAGTGTGCACGTATTAGAAACCTTATCAGGGAAACAAAAAGAGAAAAAAATGCTGCAGATACTTCAAGCACGTATTCCAGGCCGGCAGATAATAGGCCTTAATCAGTGCTGAGGAAGAACAATTATCCTCAGATTCGTAACAGACAAGTACTCTTAACAAAAGCAAATGAGAAGAGGCCAGGGAAGAGGCTTTCTCGGAGCCCATCTCTTATGTGCTTTTGACGCTCTCAGCCCCGGCACACCGGAAAGATACAAAGATGCACCAGGTCCCTTGTTATGCTCCTGAACGGGGTTTTACCTCTTTAAATTCAGACTCAATCTGTTTTAAGATCTGTGTGGCAGGGACTGATTGCGTGACCGTCAGGTGGGCAGCATTTCACAGGGTCAAGTTTGAGAACAAACTGCAGCTGTTGTTAACAGCTACAGCGGAAAATTGCAAATATTTTTCCTTGAGCCTTTGGAAGCTCACGACGTCGCTTTTCTCCATACTCATTAGTTTATTGTGTTTTTGTTCATTATTCCGCTCATTCCTCTTCATCCATTATCCACAAATGCCTCTTTTCCTCCTAGGCTCTATGCTGTATGCACAAAGACACGCTTTTGTTTTCTCCTATGCTCTGACCACGGCGCTCTCAAGGCTCACGGCTGATAACATGTTACTGGTTGAGGGAAGCTTGATTTTTGTCCCCTCACTGTCTGACACACTTGCTTTTCTTTACAGCGTGCGGGTCGATCACGCTCATTACCTCAATATCTTTGCACGTGTGTGTGCCGTCTGTGGGTTTATTATTTTCAGTCCTGCTTCCTGTTCTCTAGGTTGACTGGTCCTTAAAAAATACAACTTTTAGTAACTGTGTAATATTAAAATGCAAACTATACATTGTCTCCTTCTATTGAAAAAAAAGATTCTTTATTTTGCATGTAGAATTTTTGCACAGATAAGCAGACTTCACATATTTAAAGGATGCTGCTCACTTAGAAGCTGCATGTTCCTTTCTTAGAGTTTCCAAAGTAGGAAGGTGCGGAGTTTCACCTATGTGATTCCAGGGGCCAACAGGGGCTAAGAGCTTCCACCCCATGGCAGCACAAAGGCCGGCTGCAGCGAAGCCAGCCGCAGCGAAGCTTTCGGCAGCGAAGCCGGCGGCGGCAGCGAAGCCAGCCGCAGTGAAGCTGAAGCCGGCGGCAGCGAAGCCAACACTGCTGGTCTCTAGACCACAGTTCCTTCGCCAGGATTTACTTTGCTAAACTGAAGGTTAGAAATAAACACTAAATGCCCCCCTTCATTTTGCAGCATAATATTGATATTATAAAAATATTTTATCTTGTTAAAAAGTTCAGTTTGTTAGACATAAAATCATATCTCCTTCTCTTTTCCATGAAATACAAAATAAGTTCAATTTTAGTCTCCTGGAAGGCATGTCTGGAGGGACAGGGAATAACTTATTTAATGACAAATATTATTTCAACTGACTATAAAGGCACATATTTATAATTCCAGCAGCAGGGGTCTGTGGGTTTTTGGGCAGCCAGAGAACTACATAGCAAAATACCATCTCAAAAGACAAAACAACAATAACAGCACCTGAAACACTGCAATTTATGCTATCAACAAAAATACAGAGGCTTTTCTGTATCTATACAAGGTAACTTCATAGCCACTAAAATATTTTAAAATAGAGTAAATCCTTAAGCTTTGGTGAGTGTGGCGTTAATAAGAAAGTGCCTGACATATAATTATACATAATACATCATACTCACATGTGAGAATCGTTTAATGATGTGAGCTACAAAAATCAAAGGCTGGTCATTTGGAAGTCACCTAAAGGCTCCATGCTAAAGCTACAATAAATAATATCTGGTGAATTATAAACATTTAGAAGTCACTGTTTTCAAAATTCTAAACTCTAATAATAGACTGTTTCTTCGGAGCCATAATAAGCACTGCTGGCAAATAATGGATCCTCTAATGGGCTTAATTGCTGCTGGGCTATCGTCATGGCTTCTTCTATTGTGCACAAAGAACAAGCAGAAGGGCTTAGCGTTCTGCCTTAAATGAGGCAGAGGCAGAATAGGCACCAAGGTTAAGCTCATGTGATCACATTTTATTTAATTATCTGTTAACGCTGATAATTAGTTTTCTCATTTGTGATGCAGTGGGTCTGGATGAATTGCCTTTAAGGTCCTTTCTATCTCAATTTGATGACTATGGTCTTCATTAAAGTGTCTGGCCCAACCTTCCTTCCTAGGAATCCTATCCAGGCCCACAGCAGTGAAAGTGGCATAACCCACTTTCTCCTCTTTCTCTTATCACCGTGATGACAGCCATCAAGTGAGAAGAACGCACCATAGCCACAATATGCACTGAGCAAAGTGAATGCAAATAAGAATGAATGGGTACGACTCACCTTCCAGAAGGTAAAATCTCTCTCTCTCTCTCTTTCTCTCTCTCTCTCTCTCTCTCTCTCTCTCTCTCTCTCTCTCTCTCTCTGTGTGTGTGTGTGTGTGTGTGTGTGTGTTTATGGGTACACGGAAATATGACTGCACATTAACAGTGAGGACATATGTGTGGAGGCCAGAAGTTTGCGTTAGGGGTCTTTCCTAGTCACGTCTCTACCTTAATTTTTGAGGCAGGGTCTCTCACTGAACCTGGAATTCACCATAAAGGTTCTGAACCAGGTCTTCAGGCCAACACTATTCTCAGAGAGCCATCTCCTCAGTCCCTAGAAAGTCCTTTAAACACAATTGTAGGGCATTCTATCCTTGCATAATAAAGGGCAATAATTCCTCTCAGTTATTTCAACACAAACAGGTTGACGGAAGAGTAACTCAAAGGCTTTCTCACATATAATCAATGGCAACATAGGTATGGATGATATGTAATAGTAAATAGTTTTCTGAAAATCCTTTCATACTATAGATGATGTGTAATAGTAAATAGTTTTCTGAAAATCCTTTCATACTATAGATGATGTGTAATAGTAAATAGTTTTCTGAAAATCCGTTCATACTATAGATGATGTGTAATAGTAAATAGTTTTCTGAAAATCCTTTCCCAGAGGACTGGAAATATAGCTCAGTGGTAGAACTTGCCAAGTAAGCATGAGACCCTGAGTTCCACTGAAAAGAGAGAAAGGAGGCAGGAAAAAGGAGAGCAGGGAGGAAGGAAGGAAATCCTCATCCATATGCCTTGTAGGTCTAGAGATCTTTCTCAACTGTCTGTGGTTTGGGGTCTGGCAGGAATAACCTAACCATGGCACTATGGGTCCTCTGTAGACAGCCTTGGCCAGTTCGTGTTTAGATTCTACCCAGATCGATATGATCTGTCTGGAATTGAATTTCAAGATCTCCTATATAAGGAAGTCCATTTCTGACATTCTCAAGTCAGTGGAAAGGGAGCTGAAGAATTTGCCTATTCTAATGTGCTGCAGTTGGGTTCTGTTTATCTCTTATGCCAAGTTCATGATAAAAAGGCAACATTTTCATTATGCTGCTTAGATTTTTCTCCAGGGGAATACAATTACATAGAGATAGGTAGGTTTGTTTTATGCTCTTTGGGTTTAGAGATAATCTCACTAACTAGCCTGGCCTGGAATGCTTACGTATTCCAAGCTGGCCTTAAAGTTAAGATCCTTCAGCTTCAGCCTCCCAAGTGTTGAGATTGCAGGCACACGCGGTAGCAATATTACAGGGAGATTACCCCATGTCTGCCTCTAACACATAGTATTCTGGTATGTTCTTGCCACATCTACCCAGGAGACTTAATTTGTAGATGCGAATGGCTAGACTGTGTGGCTGCTACTCACTATGTATGGCAAGCATCTAGAGAAGGCAGAACAAGTGCAGCCAAACCAACAGGGTGCTGGAAAAGATGACACAGTAAGTCACTATCAAGGGGAGCTTGGCACCCATGCAGAACCGACAGCTGAATAACTCTGGTTTATTGCACGGATACACTGACTTTGTACAAAGGAGCATGTGTAAATGAAAGATCAACACTAAATTCCACATTCCTTTTTTGTTGTTGTTTTTGTGTTTTGTTTTGTTTTGTGTTTCCTGGCTGCCCTGGAACTCACTGTGTAGTAGAGCAGGACAGTTGCAAACTTGAGCCTCTGGCCTCGGCTTCCTGACTGTTGGGATTATGTGGCCATTCTACTTCTTCTGGGAGGGATGGAATATTTACTAAACACCCACTAGGTGCAGAGCACATGGGCCCTTAAAATACTAGACAGACAAAATATATCTGCCAAACGGGTGAATACCACAGTCAAGGGTACAGCTATACTCTCTTTCAGTATGTTTTAACAGGGATTATAAACACTAAAATTATAAAAATTGGCAACAACATTGTAGAATGTTTGATTTCTGTTGTTTCTCATTTTATTAGTGTATTCATTAGCCCCATATTCATATAGAATATGAAGAGATACAAATAGTTAATGGAGCTATTATTTAAATGTTTCTAGATTTATTTTATGTGTGTGTATTTTGCTTATGTGCACATATGTATATCACATGCATCCTGACCCCCAGGGAGGTCAGAAGAGGACGAGGGATCCCATGGAGCTGGAGCTGACATGGGGTGTTGGGAACTGAACACAGGTCTTCTGCAAGAACAACAAGTGTTCTTAACCACTGAACCATCTCTCCAGCCCCCAAATAGAGCTATTATTTAATTGTACTAAAATTGTTTGATTTACCTGGACATTTGTTTACAAAATAACTGATTTACATTTACGTTAAATAATGACATTTTTGTTTAATCAAAATTGTTAGAAATTCACACTGACTTCAACCGTTTTATAACCAACTTGCCCCTGTTACTTGCTGCCATCAGTAAAGGGAGAAAAAGGAAACCGTGTGACCAGAGAGTGATCAGTCTGAACATGCGTGCTAATTACCTCTGAGCTGTGGAGCTACAGATAATTTTTACTGTCTTTCATTCCTTTCTTGTATTTTCTAAAATAAATACTTATTTTCTATAATAAACATGCATGATTTGAATTACAAAAAAGGCGGAATATTTTCTTAAACATAGTAAAGATTGCCATCACGTAAGATGGGAGAAGGTCAAACAAAAGACAGTGGCAAACATTCTCCCCTCTAGAGAGAGACGTTTGCCTTGTGGCTCCAAGTTTGGCTTTTCTTGGTGAACGAGCAGGTGAAGAGATGGCAAATAGAAACAGTTAATAAAGTCCCACTGCATCTAACACGTGGGCAGGGTCTACAAGAGCTCTGTCAGCACACAAATATGCCTACAGGTCAGGGAAGGAAGGAGCACGGGGCGTCTCTGATAGTCACGGCCGAACTCCACAGAGAGGTTGGAGACAGAAGCTCGGTTCTCTATTCAGGGCCTAAATCTCTGAAGCTAACTTCTGAAGGTGGAGCTAGGAATGCTTTGTTCTAGTTTTAAAGTAACAAAGGACTGTGAAAGTGGAGTAGCTTCGCTTTTAGAAACAGAGGGGACACAGAAATAGAGTGTGCGGGTGTGATAATTATTCTTATAGAATTTCCATATCCTGGGCATATTATGCCGAGGAAGGAAGGGTATTTGGATTTGAACACACTCACTGTTATGGGACTCACACACATCCAGCCCAGGCTATGTCTCTTTCGGAGCTTTTGTCTGCGTTGAGGAGCATGTTTTCCTACATGCAGAGCTTAAATGAGCTTTCACAAAAGGAAGGTGATCAACTCAGTGCTAGTCCTGTGTGCATTTTCCTGCTTGCAGGGAGAAAAAGGCATGGCAGATGATTTATAGGATACCATAAGCAGCAGCATCGAGAGAAGCTGCTGTACAACGCCATGGTCAAATGTCAAAACTGCTACAAGCAATTGTTTGCTTTCTTGGGTACCAGAGGCTTAGATGCCACATGAAACTTATTGTAACTGGCAGCTTTTCAAGATCGAACTGAGGGGGGAAGGGGAAATAATGAGAAAATGACTGTCATATTCATTTTTACATAGGCAATACTATACAATAATGTAATCGAAGCAAGCACACTCCCAGGTTGGCCTCTGGTTGCCTGGGTAACGGGTATGTCACCTGACCTCAGGGCCTGAGCATTCGCATCTTCAGATCACGTGGTGACTATGAACTGCCACAGACTCATTATGCTAAATTCTAATCTCGCTCTTCTCCTAGTGCCTCCTTAGAACAAAGCTGCGGCCTTTTTTTTTACGTCTCCTTTGAAAAACCGAAGCTATCTGAAGAACTGATTCTTTTGCCGAATCAAAAGAATTTGTTAGAATGGGGCATAAAGGGCTACAACTTTCCTCGGCAGAGAATGCGATATTGAGGAAAGATAAAAAAGTCTCATGTCAGCCCCCAAACTGCAGCTATTTGAAAATGGAGCGGCTTGTAAAATGATTAGCCTTTGTGGAAGCAGGGGAAGTAGAAGCCTAAAGGACAGAGAAGAAACCGGCATTAAAGGACGTCAGTATATTTGTCTCTTCCTAATTCAGTTCTAGGTTAAGAGGTAATTTAAATATGCCCCGGAAAATAGGACACACAGAGAACTGTGCGTCTTTATGGCAAAACGATGTGTTCTGCCGTGCTTCCTTCCACAGCCGCGGCAGCAGGGACCTGGTGCAGTGGGGGAAGTGCAGGCGAACGCAGCCTGCAGTGAGATAAAAACCGAAATCACACAAACCCTTAGGTCCTTCGTCCTTCGGGGGGTTGGGGTTCCGAACAGGATCCCGGATGCTACAGTCTGTGCCTGCCCAAGTGAAGTCACAGATGCAGGTGGCTTCGTTACTACACACCTGGGGAGGAAAGAGAAGAGATGCGGTACTGTGCATCACCGAAGCGGCAGGGTGCTAAAGGGATCTCTCAAAGTCATTTAGAAAGCTTTGGGGCCTGGGTTCATGGCTCAAATTACTTATTTTTTTCCTGATAATTATAGAAAAAATAATGATTAAGATGAAGAAAGCTTTTTAAACTTGTATTAGTTGTGATGACTTAGATACACAAATGTCTAATAAAGGAGACTTTTTCCCAAAGCAAACATTTCTAGAAACATCCATGAAAAACATACATGTTTAATTCACTAAGTTAACAGTCCCGGGGTTCAAAAGACACTTCCAAGGGGCTATCCTTGAGATAAAAGGCCGAGAGGCACAGTCACTAGCACACTGCGTGACCTCACCACGCCTAGCTCATTTGGTGGCACTTTGCTTGCTGGATAAGCACTGTCCCCCCTCCATCTGTGGAGCCACTCTTTCCTAGCAGAAGCCTCCATCAAGCCGCAAATGGCATGGACTTCCAATTTACATGAATCAAATAAAACCCTCTGCAAACTAGAAAGTAAGGTGCTTAGACCCTTTTATCATTAGAAATGATCAAATCAAATGCCAAAGCTTTTAAATCTCAGGTACTGTGGTATATGATTATGATTATTAAGACTGAACTTTGCTTTTTAAAAGATGGCAAAAATGAGAGGGAAAAAAAGAAAGCAAAAAGGAGCTTTTATGTCTCATTTTTTTAGAGCAATAACTAAAATGCTTAAAAAGTCTGCCTGGTGATTTTATTTTCCATAGCAATTTTGCTGAACACTCATTATGTGTCAGGTTCTTATGCTAAGAACTTTATGAAAAACTTCTCATTTCTCCTCACACCAGCACTTAAGGGTCGGGAGAGGGTAAGTACCCACCTACCCAGACCTCTAAGATGCCACGAAGTAGAGCCAGGATTTAAATCCACAACCCTCCCTAACCCCTGAATCCATGTTCTTAAGTCACCAGATGAGACGGCTGACTTCAGTGTCATGATGGGCATGAGTAGGGCACACCTTTGGGGGCATCTCTGAATGCGTGTCAAGAAGGATTAGCTGTAGGGTAAAGGCCCAGCCTGAGCGTGGGCCACTGTGTCACCCCATGGAATGGGGTCCTGGACTGAATAAAAATGGGGGACCTGTGTTCTCCGTTCTTGCTTTCTGACTTGATGAGAGTGCAGAATAAGCTTTGGGTGTCTGCCCTTCATATAACGCTGGACCGTGGCCTTTAAACTATGACCCAAGCCACCCTCTGCTCTCTGAAATCGTTTATGTCAGGTATTCAGTCACATCAGCCAGCTGCTACACGGCCTCCCTGTGAGCGTGCTCAGCCAAGCATCACCACAAGAGGGGCTTCGTGAGCCTGTCCACCTGACTCTGCCTCTGCTCAGCCTCATCTGCCTATCTCTCAACGTTGGGTTTTTCTGACCTTCATTCTAGACCCCCCCCTTTTTTATTATTGCTCTATTTCTTTGCACCCATTTTTCTGATTTCTGAAGTCTATATAAATTTTGAAATGCTTTAATTTCACTAAGTCCAATATAAATCACTGTTATAATTTAAGTACTATTATTATCATTATTAAACTTCGTTTTTTCCAGGAAAGGCAACATTCTCAAACACTTTAGACACAGAATTAAAGCTATGCACAGGTTTCAATATGGACAGCGTCGTTTTCCAGGGGTGGGGGTTGGGGGGGATGAGGACAGCCCAAGCAATAACTGGACATCTTTAGAAGTCTGGAACCATCTGTGACAGGTTCTCCTGTCAGTGTGACCCGAAATGAAAGTCAATCACTAATATGACTTATGTTGTTTTGTGCTATTAAAAAATACGGACACAGAGCCTCCAGTCCCTTAGCAACCACATTGATTTTCTCCCAGCTTCTAAGATGTCATGATGGCTAATTTCGTGTGCTAAGTTAACTGGGCTGTGGGGTGCCCAATTGAGCATCGTTTCTGGATGTGTCCATGAAAGCATTTCCAGACGAGAGCAACATCTGAATGGGTGAACTCCGCGGAGCTGATTGCACTCCCAACAGGCACTGAGCAGAGCTCACAAAGAGGAGGAAACGGAGTTCAACCTCTTTCCTTCCTTCATCTTCTCCAGCCCTAGACCTCGGGTGTGCACCCTCGGCTCATGTCAGCAGACTCAGAATGAATCATACCGAGAATGGACAAGATCTCCATTTGATAAACAGCAACAGTGGGACATCACAGCCTCCATAATCATGTGATAATATTCATAATAAATCTTCTTAGACAGATAGAGGATAGATACATAAATAGGTGAGCAGATAGAAGATTTATGGCATTTTTCTACAGACTATTGACTAACATAGATGTCCAGTTACATTTGGGGAACACGGTCAAAACAAATAATCAATAATGATATGAGAAATAACAAAATAAAATCAAATTAATTTATAAATAATGACTTTAGCAGATAAAGCTACTGAGAAAATGACGACAGCTGGGGAATAGAATTTGTCCACCGCCTCAGTAAGAAATGACTGTCCTGTCACTGTGAGCTGAGGAAGAGTCAAACTGTGACATGGATATCTACTTACCCCATGGCCTGAACAGACTTTGCCCTTGGAGTCAAGTGGGCAGCTGCTCATATTCAGGGCTTGAATCTGTAGGCACTTCCGGTCTAAGCACATCATGGACGGACCACATGGAGTCCCATCTTCTACGTAGCCCACATCTGTATTGTCATCTAAAACCACATGAGCACCACTGGAAGCAGAGAGAGACCCACATGAACATAGACACCACACCCACAGTCCTGTGCCAGCGCCTACAAGACTCGCCACTCACGAAACAGAGGAGACTGTTAGAACTCACAGCGTTTTTCAAGACTATCTCTGCTTCCCACCTAAGAAGAGCGCCAGAAAGAAGCTACCTTTTATCATCAATAGCAGACATTCCCAGGAAAAACTATTATTGGCAGGAAGCCTTCTGACTCTTCCATTGTTTCCAATATCAAGGCTAAATGAAGGCATTCGTGTAAAAAGAGAAGAAGAAATGCTTGGTTCTCCAAGGCGTTGTAGGGAAAGGCAGGATGGGAGGGAAATAATGGCAAGCAGAAACGGCAAAATAAGGTATTTGAAAATTATTATTACCCCCAAGGGATTTAGCTATCACAATTAAAAAGATAAAGCTGGGCAAAGTCTTCTTTACTAATGTATACTTCTTATGTTTCAAAGTGAGGGGCAGTTAGAGTTTGAATGATAATTAATGGCATAATTATTACCAAAGAGTCTTGCTGAATAATCTACAAATACGGCAGCTTGCAATATAACCATCTAATTTAAGAAGGTTATTAAAAACATGTGAGAATGTATACATAGAAAGAGTGCTTGTGTACGTGGAGGGTACTAAATATAATACCACAGATTATTCCATGGACGAGCTTACTGCCTAAGGCCTCATTAGAATTACCTCAGAGTCATTTAGCAAGATGGAAAAATAGCAGTTATCTGATCAAGACATTATCCAATTGTGCATAATTTCTCTTCGATAATTTCCAATAATCATTCACTCCCAGAAAAAAAAAATGGTTTCGGAGTCTCAGGAAAGTGAAGGGGTAGATGCTATGTAGGAGGTGTGGGGGGTATTTTTTCTAACATCAATAAACTATATTTTAATAACTATTTTCTTTATGTGATTTGGTGCTTGTTAGGTCGTCATCTAAACCAGACACATGCAACATAAAATACAGAGTAAAAAATAAAACACACAGTGTTCAAAGAGTGTTACACTCCAGTGCTCCAAAGATTTATCCAGGGGTAAAATGAGCCCAGGTTGAGTGTTCCTAACCCAAAACTCTCTGAAATGTTCCAAAATCTGAGTACTGGCAGGATGCCATGATTGGAAAAGTCCAGCTAAAACACAGCCACACTTAAAATGCAGGGACAGCGAAGGTACTGGGTAAAAACCACTGCTCAAAATAAGAAATATAAATGGCCAATAATTACAAGAAAGCCCAATATGATTCAGGGAAGTGCAATTCAAAGTGCACTAAGATGCCATCTCAATTTACTTAATGCAGCCTCCATAAAAAAAATTACAAACACTGGCTAGAGTAAAGAGAAAAAAAGAAATTGATTATAGTAAGAGTGGGTGTACAGCCTTCAACACAACAGAATGGGGGTTCTTTAAAACACTAGGTAGCTCGACCTTGTGTTTACTGTGGCATTATCACAATCGCCAGGCGGCAGAATCAACCAACCCATCAGCAGAAATGGACGCAGGAGATACGGTGCATACAGAGCAGACTCCCACTTAGCCACGGAGAAGAGTGGCTGCCATTTTTAGAATGTACGGGAACTACGTTTGCACACTGAAAGACAGGTGCGACATGCGACACGCCGTCTCACACATGGGTGAACTTGTAAACGTTCTCTGATCAGTGGAACCGTGAAGAGTAGGGTCAGAGACTATGCAGTGTGGGGTAGCCGTAGTGGATCCATCCTGCAGCCCTGTGTGGAGGGATTCAGTAAGCTCTGTTAACATACACGGTTACTATGCTAATAAAACAGATGCAAAACCATAAAAATTTTCCTTCAGTCTGTAGTGTAAGGTACAAACGAAACATAAGTAAATTCCATCCTTAGTCCTGGGTTTCATCCTTGGGATGAAACGTTAGATTGTTGATGTTTCCAAAGTTTGATTGTTTGAAACTGTGATCAGGTCGCCCCCGACATGTTACCTGCAGTCAATCACTCGGCCTTGATGGTAGAAGGACGTCGGGATGATCTCTCCTTGAAGCTGACCAATCCTCGGTGCTCGGGTAAGATTGGTGCAGAGTAAAAATCCACAGAACACGTCACTGCATGGGTTTCAGAAGGCAGAAGACAGGAAGAGTCTGGCTCAAAACCCACAGACCACACTGCATGTACATTAGCCCTCTCATTGTGTGGCTCTGGGAAGCAAACCCACAGCCTTGCAGATGCCAGGCAGGCAGTTACTGTTGAGCCCGATCATCTCCACTCCTGAAATCTCTCGGCACTCTCTCCACTGCGGAATAAAAGCACTCGGGTCCTCTAACTTGGCTAGGACCCTCCTTGAGCATGGGACAGCTTCACTCATGAAGTGTGCACCCTTGAAAAGAAAGGCCGAGGATGTTCTCAGCCAGAAGCAGCACTCCTGTTCCTACATCCACAGTCCGACACACCCCTCCTCTCCACTCTAAACTGACAACAGCACAGCCAGATCGCAGGGCTAGAAGGATGGCACTTGCAGACAACGGAAGACAGATGATCAACCTGTGAATGTGTGGTTCCTACATCTTGCAACCATGGGTTCACGAGTGCAAGAATTTAAAAGTCAACATAATAAAGATGGCACAGCGGAAGGGAAGACATCCTCCAGATCTTTGGTGGCGTTATTAAATGACTCACCTGCTGCTGTGAGGACACTTCCACCTCCAGCCTAAGCTGCTCATAAACAATGACTCATACAGGATGACGGCACGCAGTGAAGTGCCACATCACCAGAAAGGAAACCTGCGTGGAAATGAGCTACATTCCACTCATAACGTGAGAAAGGCAAACTAAAGCCGTGCCAAGATAGTTGTCCACAGACACAAGAACTGATACAGTTTAAAAAAAAAAAATCTGGTAAGATGAAGTATTGGCGAAAGCAGCATATATTCTGGAAGGGTTTCCTAGAGCACAAACTGATATCACCTGCTGACAATGAAAACATGCATCCATGACCTAGCAACCGTCTCGCTAGGTACATGCCCTAGAGAGACGGACGTGATTTACATGGGGCTATATGCACAAGAATGTCCACAGCAGTATAGTTCAGGTCTTCCTCTTCTTTTCACATTTATCTATTTAAAAAAATACGGGAGTGGTGGATGCCATGTATAATTCATCTTCTGTCAGTTTCATACAGGTACATTGCAACCATTGCATCCACAGCTCCCCTATTTTTTGTCCACTGTGTGCTTGCCTCAGCCTGGGAGTGCGGTTGCTATGCTCCAGCGGTTGCTATGCCCCAGGGTGCTCACTCACTGTTTGCTGCATTGGATCCACCGGTCTCCATCTTTGCCACAGTTGCCCTTCTCAGTGCCTTCCGTGTTCAGCTTCTCATAGCAGAACTTGTCTGACCCTGCAGCCTCTATCAGAGATGGGTGAGAGAAGAAAACACATTTTACTTCTCTGGGCTACTCACACTCAGTGGGCTGCCACAAAGTGTCCATCAACTAACTGCCTCTCGGAAACAGGGAGAGAAGGGACTCTTGATTGCCAGCTCCTACGGTGAAAACATTCAAGGGCTGACTTCAAGCCGTGGATGTGCCGTTCCCTGGCTTATCAAAACCTCCAAAATTCAGCTGCTTTTGTGGGCTAGCGCAAAACTGCTCCAGCACGGCACTGTCTGTGGTATGAGAACTCTCTGGCCAGATCTCGCTGGCGAGTTTAAAGGTGACCAGTGAGGAAAATCACTAGCAGCAACAAGAACACCACCACACACAGTAAACGAATATGTATTCTTAATCCTGTTTCATTTTAGCATGTGTGTGTGGGGGTGTCTATGGGTGTCATGCTTAAATGTACAGTTGTATACCATGTGCATACAGTGTCAGATGAGGCCAGAAGAGGGCATCAGATCCCCTGGAAATGGAGTTAGTGACAGCTGTTAGACACCATGTTAGTGCTGGGACATGTGGAAGAACAACCAGTGCTCTTAACCACCGAGCCATCACTCCAACCTTCTTAATCCTATTTTATGTTAATATTTGGAGATGCATTTAAAAGTCTCAGCCACTGAGGTTGTTTAAGCTAACAGCCTCACTCTTTAACCAAGCTGGCTTTAGCTACTAGTCGCCGTCCTGACGCAACATCCCAAACGCTAAGATTGCAGTGTGAGCCATTGTGCCTGGTTTTGCTGATTGATTTTTATATCAACTCTTGAATTTTGATATTTAAATTTTAGGAAGACGTTATGTCCTTATTATCTACGTGAAGCACCGAGTACAAACCTTACGTGTGAATGACAGCTGCCAAACATTGAAATCACTCACATGACCTCATTTGTACACTTTCTTCCAGATGGAAGATCCAGCCTCAGCCAGCTAGGGAGTCTCGGTTCTCGTCCTTCCAGTCCTGATCAGTTTTTATCAACTTGACACAAACTAGAGGCACCTCAAAAGAGGAGAGTTCAATTGAAAAACTGCCCCCATCAGACTGGCCTGTAAGCAAGTGGAGGGGCATTTTCTTGCTCAATGCTAGGCAGGTGCTTTTGGGTTGTGTAAGGAAGCAGGCTGAGCCAGTCTTAAGGAGCGAGCCGGTAAGCAGCGCTCCTCTATAGTGTCTGCTTCAGTTCCTTCCTCCAGCTTCCTGCCTTGAGTCCCGGATCAAACTTCACACAGTGTGACTGGGACACACAAGCCAAATAAATCTTTTCCTCCCCAAGATGATTCTTCTCAGTGTTTTTTTATCAGAAAGCAAAGTAAGGCAATTCTTATACAGCTCTCCTGAACCGAACAGTTCTGAGTCACTGCCAATGTCAGCCAGAGACCTGTGTATTAACATTCAGGTAACATGTCAGAGATTTGTCACCATGGTACTGTCTGCTCCCAGGGAAACTCCTGCATGTCATCCCTTTAACTGGGACAGGGAATGACAACAAAACAGCAACAAGAAACAAAACCAAGTCCGCTCCTCTCCCCAGGCAAACCAGCAAGGTGCACAGTAAGTCATGCGATTGTGTGAGTGGTCAGATAAAGACTGTGTTACGCACTGTGGCACGCAGCCTTGTGGCCACAGGTAGCTGTAACATCCCATAACGGCCAAGGCCAACGAAAGACACTTTTGGTTCGCATGGCAAGATCTCCACTTGGGTTATCTGTTTGCCACAGTTTTTGCTGGGTCATCATCATTCTTTGAGGTTGACTGGGAACTGAACCAAAAGCCTCTCATGAATTCTTCCACAGCACTCCGTGCTGGGTGTCTCTGTCCCAGGCTGGAAGACAGAGCTGTGAAGAGGACACTGTATGGCCATCAGGCAGGAGGGTGCAACCTACTTGTTCCCCAGATGTACTGACACTGGTTGTCTCTTGTCTTGCACTCCCCATTGTAGCAGCGACCCTGAGAGAAAAAGCAGGTATGTTGTGAGTCACAGGTCACAGGGCCATTTCCCCCAAAACTCTGAGCACAAGGTCCCTCTCTGGGGGGGGTCACACAAAGTTCTCTTCATTTCATCCTCAAGTATTTTCACAGTGGCCAATAAGAAACACAAACATTTTAAAGAAGTGTAAGATACACTATATTAAATTTTTTTTTTTTTGGTTTTTCGAGACAGGGTTTCTCTGTGGTTTTGGAGCCTGTCCTGGAACTATATTAAAATTTAAGAGCTCAGGGTACATTTAATAGAACAGCTCTTTAAATGTAAAATAATTATTGTTACTTAAATTTTTATGGGGAACAAAAACTTGTACCATTCTGCAAATGATACCAAAATGGCTTTTAGCTTCTCTTCTATGTGAATGGTTGGGGCTATAGTACCGACTTGAGAAAAGTCTCATAGAAGATTGTCGTCTTTTTGCTAAATAGACTGAAATTATTATTTAAGGATGGTCACAACCCAGCAAATTGGAGCCCCAGTTTCTGCAGCCATGACATTTCTTTCTCTTTTCCTTCAAGCTGGACAATTTGTCACTGATCAAACATATGTGATATTTAGACGAAATAAAGCTAATATAAAGCAGCACCCCACTTCCCTCTAAAGTTACACTTATCAAAAAGGGGAAAGAGATAGCACTAATCCTTTTGAAATTACACTGAAATCTTACTTAGAGCCTAGCATACCTGATTTTGATTGCAGGCATAGCCGTCTTGTTTATGGAGATTTGGTGGGCACTGAAAAAAATATTATCATTTTAGTTGATGTACAGCATATAAAATACTTTCAGAAAAATTTGTTTAATATAATAATGAGAGGGAAAGTAAATATACAATTAGGAACATTTAGAAAAGCACATAAAACTCCATTAATGGGTTATTTAATTTAATTATATCATTACTAAAATGAATAAAGTCCATGCAGTTAATCATTTTTACGGTTCTCTATTTACCAGGAGATGGGCAGATAATAAATAACGTTCACTTGTCAAGGAGTTACAAGCAGAAGGGGCTAAAATGGGCGGTGAAGGGAATGAATCGGCTTGCTGCACAGGAGTGGACACATTAAGAACTAATTTGTAGGACCTTTTGCAGCTTCTTGTAAACGTCAAATCCGCATGTGAAATGGGACATGTGCCTATGGGACACTTTACAGAAACAGGAGAAACAGGCTCGAACCACGGTGCCATCAACATAAGTGCTGTACCGCTGCGGCAGCTCTGACCTCTCACACCGGACGTGGACTAGAATGATCTATGGGGAAGTAGGGGTATTTTGGTTGTGTTTTAGCCAAATAATCTATCACACCATTTTCAAGTGCACTTCATTTTCCCCAACAGGTATCCAGGATAAGTGATGTCACACTTTTACGGAAAGGCAGGTGCCACCGTGTTGAAAGAGTTTGGACAAGGACTTCAAAACATAGTGAGACACACCGAGGTCCTCTTGCTTCCCACTTTCTCAGAAAAGGGCTTTTTAACCTAACAGTGTCTCTGGCCTCAATCCAGAGCCTCCATCCTTCTTCATCTGTATCCCCCTACTTGTCTTTTTGTCTCTCACACAACATCCTCAGATTCACTTCAAAACATCAGCTCTTTTCCTCAACTTCTACCATTTAATCCCAGGTTAGGCTGCCACGATTAGAACCTGGACTGTAATCTCCAACCGATGCCTCCCTGCTTGCACCCGCTTCCCTGTACTGGATCCCAGAGAGATCCCTTAAGACATAGACACTAAACCATGTTGGTAGCCTGCTCAAAAGTTTTCAGTAGCTCCCAAGTTCCACGTGATCTGCTCCTTCCATCCACAGCCCATTATTTCCCTGACCCCATTCCCAACTATCTCAACAGTTGATGTGACTCTGTGTGCTAAGCCAGGCATGCTGCCAGCCCACTGCCTGATCACTGCGGGGCTCACTCCATCTCTTCCGTAGGGGTTTGGCTCAAATATCACCCTCCCCAAAAGCCTCCTCTAACCACGGCCTTTAAAGTGGCAGCGCCCTCCCAGGCTTGCATTCTCTGTTCCCCATTGCCTACATTTTCCTTCTCCACCACACCTGCCACCAACTGACCAACCATGCATTTCCCCTGTTTGCTCACTTTTGTTCCCATAGCTACATGGGCTCCATGCAGGCAGGATTTTCTGTTTGGTTTCCTGCTGCACAAAGCAACATCAGGATGTGGTGGGTGCTCAATTACTACTAGCTGACCAAGAAAATGAATGGATACCCCATAGTGGTAAAATGGAGTTCTTTAATGTAGCACACATGGGGCTGTGCACTGAGCTTGCCATAGAAAGATGAAGGACTCATGCAGCGTTCCCGGGGAGCAACGACACACTATAGGACATGTTGCAATAAAATGGCAATTTGATATCTTCCTAAAGGCTGGAGCCCCTTACGGTTTCATTCACCACAGCTTTTCCCTCGGCCTGGTGCTGAGTATCTCAGGGATGCATTGATTGACACTAGAACAAACTTTACAAAAGCAGAGATTTCTGTGGCCTCTTCTATCTCTCTGAATTCTCTCAGAATACAATCATCATCTCATTAATCAGCTTTCATAAATTATTCACTTACCCTCAAACCAGTACAACCACTGTAAATAGAAATGGGGGGGGGAGGCACTTCTAGAATAGGCATGTCACTCTTATGATGTCTTGAAAGGAAAAGAAAGGAAAGGAAAGGAAAGAAAGGGAAGGGAAGGGAAGAGAAGAGAAGGGAAAGGGAAGGGAAGAGGAAAGGAAAGGAGAGAGGAGAGGAGAGGAGAGGAGAAGGGAGGGGAGGGGAGGGGAGGGGAGGGGAGGAGAGGAGAGGAGAGGAGAGGAGAGGAGAGGAGAGGAGAGGGGGGAAAAAGGAAGATTGTTTACTGAAAAAAATATCCTCATTTTAACTGTCACAGCTACAAGTGAGCCAATTTCTAATCCATCTGTTTTTAGTTGAGACTAAGAAAAGACAGTTGTTAGACAGGTGTGGCAGGGCACACCTGCTGCGGTGGTCTGAATGAAAAGGGCCCCATGGGTACATGTATTTGAATTCTTGGTCCCCATTGCTAAGTTTGGCTTTTATAAGTCAAGGCCCTGTCACAGTGATAGAAATTGAGACAGTCGGGAGGCAGCAATGGAATGCTCATGGCTAGCCTGAACTGCAAAATAACATCTTACCTCGAACAAACACACAAACAACACAAACCAAAAAAAAATCACTAAGGGCAGTTGCTCATCACTGAAATGTTTAGCAGGGAACCCCGTTCTTCTCACATCCTCTAAGGGTGTTCAGAACATAAGCAAATCTGGACACTTTCTTCCCGGAGTAAATCTGGGGAATCTGACCACCACTGCACCCCTGGCCCACCTGGGATGCCATGCAGCAAGATTCACCTGAAGCATTTCAACGGTGCTCATTTTAAATTGTGGAATACCCCCACTGATTACCAGCGCTTGCAAGGAGGGACCAATTCCACAGCTTTCAAATATCTTTGCTATGCCACTGTATTGTTTGCCAAGAATTTCTTTCAGTTGCTCGAGTATTGATTATTCTGTCATAAACTGTGCAGTGAAAAATAAACAAGGGGTTCAACATAGCTCTAAATGAGGTGCTGCCATCAAATCCCTCCCCTCAGAGCTCAGGGAAATCAACAGAAAAGAAGGCAGGAGTTGGGGAGACAGCGGCTGGAGGACACCAGGAAAACAAGGCCCCCTAAACAACTGAGCAAAGCTCACATGAACTCAGAGGCTGAAGCAGCAAGCACAGGTCCTACACGGGTCTGCACCAGGTCCTCTGTGTGTAGATTGCAGCTTTCAGCTTTGCGCTGCTGCAGGATGCCCACACATGTGAGCAGGTGGTCTCTGATGTTGTGTCTCCTGGAGCTCTTTTAGTTTCTTCTTGGCTTGGATTGTTCAATATGATGGTTTTTGTTTCATCTTATTCTATTTTATTTTGTTATGTTTTAAAACAAAGAAAAAGGAATTCAGAGATACAAGTAAATGTGAATATAAAAATGAATTAAAAACATGGCATCAAAAAGATAAGGGTATATCATTGTTTCTCATGGTTCTCAGGGATTGGATGGAGGAGGGTCATCTGTCTATGTGTTACTTTCATTGGATAATAAAGAGACTGCCTTGGCCTTTTGATAGGGCAGAAAATTAGGTGGGCAGAGGAGACAGAACAGAAGGCTGGGAAGAAGGGAAGTGAGGTCAGATCTCATGGAGCCAGCCGCCAGGTCGGACATACTGAATCTTTCCCGGTAAGCCACCAACCTCATGGTGCTATACAGATTATTAGAAATGGGTTAATCAAGATGTGAGAATTAGCCAAATAGGAAGCTACAGATAACAGGCCAGGCAGTATTTAAATGAATACAATTTGTGTGTTGTTACTTCGGATGTAAGGCTAGCCGTGCGGAAGCCAGGAAGGATGAAAAGCAGGCCTGCTTGCCCCATCACTACAGGGATTGGTTCTCAGGGATGCAAAGGTTCTATTTTCATAAAAACTCTGAGTATCAACAAATTTAAAATTCTTTGTCCCTTACAAAACAGAAAAAAAATATTATGGCTTTTATGTCCTTCTATTTCATCCACCTACTTTGGGCTCATTCTGATGATCAGATTTTAAAATTACTAATAAAATAGCATTCTATTCCAATGTGCCACTCACTGAAAGATTAATTTAGCAGTACAATTTTCACCACCAAAAATAAAAAAGATAAAAAGAAAAACAATTGCATTTCTTAGACAATAAAATAGGTTGAACAAAGAGGCCCTATTTTATTCTACTTGTGTGTAGAGGTGTGTGTATAGTATATCAGTACATGTGTATTGTGGTGTGTGTGTGCGTGCGTGCATGTGTGCACACTGGGCTCCATGTGTGCCTGTGAAAATCAGAGGTTGATATTGGGTATCTTCTTACCATACTTCACATGTATGTTTTGAGACAGGGCCTCTCACTTCACCTGGAACTCACCATTACCAAAACTAGCTGCTACGGTATTCTCCTGTGTCTGCCTCCTGTGCTGAGATTACAGGCATGTGCCACTCCTTCTGGCTTTCATGAAGATGCTGGAGATGCAAACCCATGTTCTCAGGCTTGCACGGGAAGCCCTTTATTGACTGAATCACTAGCCAGCCCCAGTATCCTCATTTCAAAATCCTTATTTCCAGCAAACTCTGTGGCAATTCAGGAATTAAAGATTGAAATTGAAACCTGTACCTCTAAAAAGACTGAAGATGATAGCCAAGGGAATAATATATTGCAGTTGTAAAAAAACAATAGTATTCTATAAAACTAACAACAAAGTTAAATTCTATGTTAGGATAGTTAGACTTGTGAAAGACAGAATCCACAGTTCTTGTACTCTGTCATTACACAAAGGAGTCTGCTAACACATCTGTATATGAGAGACGTGTAAGAAGGACACACATATAAAAAGAGTCAGGACATATTTCCATTTGCTATATATAATTAACAGATCCACAGGTAATAATATGAAGACCTTTTTAAAGGTTAGCTAGCATATTTTCTTTCTCTCTTCCCATGTTCCCTTTGAGCAAATAAAACTCAGTACAGTGTCAACTCTCTGCTCCCCCACCACCGGAATGATTGACTGATACGTTGGCAAATAATAATTAGACATTCTGAGCCAGAAAGTATAATATGGTTAGGAAACAAGCACTGCCCACCGCCTTGCCAGGCTGTGGAAGGCTGGCCTCTGCAGAAAGTGTACCCTGGAGCCAACTGTGTCAGTAACCTGTTACTACAATCCGAACCAGGATCTATTAAGAGACACATGTGGTCCTTGTATTAAGGTATGGTTATCTCTAGCTGGTCATTTTCATTTTTTATAGCATGAACTTTTGACATCAAATTGTTCTATATTCGTTGTGATCCCAGTGGAAGCCACTGTATCTTACAGCGGTTAAGTCCAGTCCTCGGACTTAACCTAAAGAGATAACCCTACTTGAGAGATAGTCCTACAAATACATAGAGGTCTTCCATACTGACAAAACAATGAAAAAACAGAAAATCTAATTGGTAACCTCTGGATAACAATCACATGATATATTTGCATCACATGACAATAAAACAACACGATAGCACAGGAGAGCCTTCGGAAGACACATTAGAAAGAAAATGAAGGTCAAACGAGATCTCAGGTCCTTTCTGTGGCGCACAGGCCCTGCTGGCCAGAACCCTGATATTCTTTTTTAAATTGTTTTTATTGGGCTATCTATTTTTCTCTGTTTCCCTCCCTTCCTCCCCCCCCCATCTACTCTCTCCCATGGTCCCCATGCTCAGGAGATCATGTCTTTTTCTACTTCCCATGTAGATTATGTATGTTTCTCTTAGGGTCCTCATTGTTGTCCAGGTTCTCTGGGGTTGTGAACTGTAGGCTGGATTTCTTTGCTTTTTATCTAAAAGCCACTTATGAGTGAGTACATATGATATTTGTCTTTCTGGGTCTGGGCTACCTCACTCAATATGATGTTTTCTAAATCCATCCATTTGCCTGCCAATTTCTTGATGTCATTATTTTTTCCTGCTGTGTGGTACTCCATTGTGTAAATGTACCACAGTTTCTTTATCCATTTTTTGGTCGAAGGGCATTTAGGTTGTTTCCAGTTTCTAGCTATGACAAACAGTGCTGCTATGAATATAGCTGAGTACATGTCCTTGTGGTATGATTGAGCATCCTTTGGGTATATACCCAAAAGTGGTATTGCTGGATGTTGAGGTAGGTTGTTTCCTAATTTTCTGAAAAATCGCCATACTGATTTCCAAAGTGGTTGTACCAGTTTGCACTTCCACCAGCCATACAGGAGTGTTCCTTTTACCCCACATCCTCTCCAGCATAAGCAGTCATCAATGTTTTTGATCTTGGCCATTCTGACAGGTGTAAAATGGAATCTTGAAGTTGTTTTGATGTGCATTTCTCTATGGCTAAGGATGCTGAGCATTTTCATTGGTTTGCAATTCTCTTTCTTAGTAATGTCTTTGTGTGGTTTTGATATCAGGTAATTGTAGCCTCAAAAAAAAAAGATTTTAGAGAGGGAGGGGGAGAGGAGTGGGGGGAGGGGGAGAAGGGTGGGAGGAGGGGGAGAAGGGTGGGAGGAGGGGGAGGGAAATGGGAGGCTGGGAGGAGGTGGAAACTTGTTTTTTGTTTTTTTTTCTTTTTCTTTTTCTTCTTTTCTCAATAAAAAAAAAGATTTTAACAATGTACCTTCAGTTTCTATTGTGTGGAATATTTTGAGGAGGTAATAGTTCTCTGAAAATCTTGTAGAATTCTGTGCTGAAATCATCTGGTCCTGGGCTTCTTTTGGTTGGGAGACTTTTGATGACTGTTTGATGTGGGACTCCCCTTTGTGTGCTGTGATTACCATTAATGAATAAAGAAAACTGCCTTGACTTGTTGATAGAGCAGAACTTAGATAGGTGGGGAAGACAGAACTGAATGCTGGGAGTAAGGAGGTGGAGTCAGAGAGGGGCCATGGAGCCCCACCAGAGACAGAACTTTAGCCAGTAAGCCACAGCCACATGGTGATACACAGATTAAGAGAGATGGGTTAAATTAATATGCAAGAGTTAGCCAATAAGAAGCTAGAGCTACTGGGCCAAGCAGTAATTTAAATAATATAGTTTCTAGAATTTTGGAATTTGCTTACAATATACTTCCTGTTTACTTAGGTAATATTATAGCCTTCTGGTGTCTTTGATAGAGTTGAAGAATTTATATTTATAGTTTTCCTCAGTTATGATAAAACATAAAGTAGATATAAATATTATAACTGTAATTCTTGCTTAATAACTGCTTTGTTACATGTAATTTTTCTGTGTTAAAGCTAAAACCTTTCTTTTTATTTAAATAGAAAAGGGGAATGTTGTGGGAGTCCCCTCTGTATGCTGCGATGACCATTAATGAATAAAGAAAACTGATATGGCCTGTTGATAGGGCAGAACTTAGATAGGCAGGGAAAACTAAACTGAATGCTGGGAGTAAGGAGGTAGAGTTAGAGAGAAGCCATGTAGCCCCGTCGGAGACAGACACCAGAACTTTAGCTGGTAAGCCAGAGCCACACGGCAAACACAGATTAATGGAGATGGATTAAATTAAGATGTAAAAGGTAGCCAATAACAAGCTAGAGCTAATGGGCCGAGCAATAATTTAAATAATGTAGTTTCTGTGTGATTATTTCAGGTTACAGGTCTATCTAATTTGCTTATCTGGTCTTGATTTAATTTTGGTAAGTAATATTTATCCAGAAAATTGTCCATTTCCTTTAAGTTTTCCAGTTCTGTGAAGTATAAGTTTTTGAAGTATGACCTGATGGTTTTCTGGATTTCCTCAGTGTCTTCGGTTTTGTCCCCCTTTTCATTTTGATTTTGTTAATTTGGATATTTTCTCTCTGCCTTTAGTTTGGATAAAGGTTTGTCTATTTGGTTGATTTTCTTGAAGAAAAAACTTTTTGTCTCATTGATTCTTTGTATTATTTTCTTTGTTTCTATTGTGTTGATTTCAGCTTTCAATTTGATTATTTCTTGCCATCTAGTATTTCTGGGTGAGTTTGCTTTCTTTCTGTTCTAGAGCTTTCAGGTGCTTAGTTAACTCACTAGTGTGGGATTTCTTCAGCTTCTTTATGTAGGCATTTAGTGCTATAAACTTTCTTCTTAACACTGCTTTCATTGTGTCCCATAAATTTAGGTATGTTGTGTGATCATTTTTGCTGAATTTTAGGAAGTCTTTAATTTCTTTATTTCTTCCTTGATCAATTGGTGATTTGGGCAGCATTATTTAATTCCCATATGTTTGTGGGCTTTCTGAAATTAGTGTTACTGTTGAATTCTAATTTTAAGCCACTGTGATCCAATAAGATAATGAGGTTATTTCAATTTTTTTTATATATCTGTTGAGGTTTGCTTTGTTACCTAATATGGCTCAATTTTTTAGAAGGTTCCATGAGGTGCTGAAAAGAAGGTATATTCTTTTATGTTTGGATGGAATATTTCATAGTGTCTGTTAAGTCATTTGATTCATAACATCTGTTAGTTCCCTTATTTCTCTGTTAATTTTCTGTCTGACAGACCTGTCCAATGGTGAGAGTTGGGTGCTGAAGTTTCTCACTGTTAACGTGTGGGGTTTAATGTGTGATTTAAGCTTTAGCAGTGTTTCTTTTACATATGAAGGTGCCATTGTATTTGGGGCATAGATGTTCAGTGTTGAAGGATTTTTTTTTCTGTGCCATATATGAAATGTTTTTCTTGGTCTCTTTTGATTGATTTTAGCCTGATGTCTATTTTGTTAGTTATTAAGATAGTTACACCAGCTTGTTTCTTAGGTCCATTTGATTGGAAAATTTTTTCCAACCTTTTACTCTGAGTTGATGCTTGTCTTTGATGTTGAGGTATGTTTCTTGTATGCAGCAGAAGTATGGATTCTGTTTTCATATCCAATCTGCTAGGCTGTATCTTTTTATAGGTGAGTTGAGTCCATTTATATTAGGGGTTATTAATGACCAGTGATTGCTAGCTCCTGTTATTTTAATTTTCACTGTTGGTGATGTCATTTTGTGTGTCTTCCCCTTCTTTGGGAATTGCCTCTGTGAGATCATCTATTGTCTGTGTTTTTGTGGATATAGCTAACCTCCTTGGGTTGGAGTTTTCCTTCTAGTACTTTGTTTAGGGTTGGCTCTGTTGCTAGGTATTGGTTAAATCTGCAGAACACTGAAATTCTTTTGAAACTTCTTCTACTATCCTCAAGCTTTGTTTGCTTTTATTCCACTTCCTGAAGAAGCCATGCCTCTGCAGTGACTGTCTGCACACTAATTCCTTCCACAGCGACTTCAGTACCGTCACCTCCAGGAAGGCTCATTTGATTGACCCAACATAATATCCTTCCACACTCTTCTTCACACAGAACCTTATTATATATGTATACATTTATACATACATACATACATACATATATATATATATATATTTAACTTGCTAATCTTTCTACACACAACAAAAGCCAAATTTCACTAGAGCAAGGACTGGACAATCATGTTCCCTTCCATGTTCTGGCATTTATAGCAGTACTTGGCAAGTAACTCCACAGATGTTCATTTGAATGGCAAATAAGGACATGGAATAGCATGTTATCAATAAAAAGCACAAAAATTATACAATGAGGGATTCAAGAAGTCAGTATTAATTACAGAGCTAAAATCATTTTAATGGGCCAAAATCGTGTCAAACACAGAGGTTCATAGCAGGACTATGCATGGGGACAGTGGGAGAGACAGTAAGTTAGAAGCTCTGCTTGCTCTTGGTCTCCTATATCAGCTGCCTTCCAAAATTTGTTTTTAAAAAATGTGTTCAAAATACTTGACAACAGCATGTAAGATGTGGGAGCCTAGAAGAAAAGGTTTATGAGTTGAGTATAAATCATTTAAAGATATATATGAAGGGGACATTCAGGGAAAAAAAGGGAGATGAAAATCCCAAAACACTATACCAAACTTACTGAAGTAATAGGTGTAGAGAGCTAGAAATATCTGGAGAACAAAGCTAAATAAAGAAACCAAAACGAGTTCACGCATATAGTCTTTATCAAAGGAATTAAAATGTGTGTTACACAATACAGGAGCTGAAAGTTTCCATACCTGGCCAGAGTCTCCAGTGCAGTATTCAGTGATATCACAGCTGTTTACGGCATCCCGACATTCATACCCTCGTGACTGAAACTGAAAATCAAAACCCAACATTAGGAGCTGGTGTTAACTGACTTTCCAAAAGGCTGCATTCTTATAACCACCAACAGTTCTACGCTTCATCATAATCATCACCCACCTGTCTCACAACTTAGTAAAATCATTGCAGGTTAGAAAAGAGGCTCAGGCTGGGCAGTGGTGGCACATGCCTTTAACCCCAGCACTTGAGAGGCAGAGACAGATGGATCTATGTGAGTTCAAGGTTAGCCTGGTCTACAGAGCACGTTCCAGGATAGGCTCCAAAGCCACAGAGAAACCCTGTTTCAAAATACAAAACAAACATAAAAAGAAGAAAGAAATGAGGCTCAGATGCTTGCCCTACACTAAAGAGCATCAAACCACTGGGTAAAGACTATGAAACCCACTGTCTCCACGTGTTAAGAAAACAGTGCAATGAAAATTATATAGAGAAGAAACACTGGTTTAGCTTAACATGAAGGAACAAAATACCATCATTAAATATTTAAGATTTTCCTGAAGGACTGATATGTATATCAAACCATCACTAATCTGTCCACTAGCTTAGTATTAATCTTGCTTTACATAAATACACCCAACAAAATTACAATCCATATGAATCCATATAAATCACCTTCAGTGGCGTCCATGACTGCCTATGATAAACAGAACATTTGTTTGTCTGCCAAAAGCTGGGCAAATATGAAGTCTTAATTGGCCTCAAGCAATATATCATTTGGCGGGTAATGTGAAGCAGCCACAAACTAGGCTGAAATCTTCTATAATATCATGATGTGAAACCTCCCCTGATATTGAAAAAATGTAATAAAATCTCATAAATTTTATACTTATCAGAAATGTCATGGATCTGCCATCTGAGAAAAAGAAGTATTAAAATGATTTTTCAAAAGTAACTAGCAAGTCAGTGTAGGTGAAAGACTCTGCACACACACACACACACACACACACACACACACACACACGCATGCACGCTTGCAAACATAGGTAAATACTTCCTCGTCTGGCTTTCTTGACTTTACAAAGAATTCAGAAAGTTGAATGGGTGCTGTAGCACTGGTGTTTCTACTGTGGGTCTAGAACTAAGTAGCATCAGGTTTGGAGAACGAAAGGCAGAGGCAGATTATACTATTTAAAAGACCAACTGAATTGTTCCCTTCTGTCTGACAATTTAATCTTCTCACCTGGGCTACTAGGACAACTTATTTAGTTTGGAGGATGTACAAGTACGCCCTCTAGAGGAAGCCTGGGAGGGGAGGGCGTGCAGAGTGACTAACAGATGAAACGCTATGAGCCTCAGAAGTTGGGTAGAATTACTGATTCTACAGCGTCGCTGGACTAACACGCATACATGTGTGTCAAGTCACTCAAAACCCCAGCAGACCTCTTGAGATGGTTGGGTAAATTGTCAATGAATGGGAAGAAAGATGAAACTTCCAGGGGACTCACAAGACACGAGGTGCCGTTGCAGCAGGGGCCGTCACTGCAGTGGGCCCCATTGGAGAGTGAGCATTTCTTACAGCAAACTCCATAGCATTCCTAGAGAAAACACTTCTCTGAGTAAAGCCAGGACAATGCCACTGCCCATCCAGCACCCCCTCCACGTGTAGCTTATGCAGCACATAACAAGACTTCTACAGACAGTACACTAGCATTGAAAAGGAGTGAATCACTTTAAATGAAGACAGAGCCCAGCCACACACCTCAGCTGACTGACCTCCCACAAATATGATGACTCCTTACCAGACCCCGGCCCAACACCCACACCTCTGTAACTCTATCATGTTCTTAATGCCCAGGTTTAGTTTTATGAAAGAAAAAAAAAACCCACACAGCATGGGAAAATGTTGATGATTCTGTAGAAGGTGCCTAAGATGAGTATGAGCCCTGAAGTAACATTTTAAAGGTCAGGAATTTGATTAGAACAATCCATTAGGCTTTTCAGACAAGGCCATACAACAACATAGCTCATTCTTATGTGTCTGAGCTAGGATGAAGCATTGATCAAAGTGGTCAGGAAAAAGGAAAGAATAAGGCAAGGACCCTATGACGAATGATGGCTGCTCACTACTGTTCTTGTTAACTCAGAGGAAGGCCCGCACTGAGAGTAGAGATGGTCTCTTATACTTACCACATGGAAACCACAGTCGCATTCCTCCCCGGCCTCTACGTATCCATTCCCACATTCTGTGGGCTCAAACAGCTGAAAGAGATGGGAGAATGCAAAGAGAGACATTTGAATTTATCACAGAAAATCCACACACCAACCTGGCCACAGGCACAGCTATGTCACCCGTTGTATGATTCTTCTATGATTTATTATGATTCTATGTTTCTTTTTACTTATGTGTATGTGTGTAGTGATGTAAGTGTATGCATACAAGCACCTGGGTAGACACAGAGTCCGGAAAAGAGCTCTGGGTCCCCTGGAGCTGGAGTTAGAAAAGGGTTGTGAGCTGTGCAGCATTGAGCAGAGACCCAAACTCCAGGCCACTGTTATATATTGTGTCTGTGTGGAGAATACTATCCACTTATTAGTAACACTCTTAAAACCATGTTAGAAAGGGGGGATCTCTAAAATTTCCTCAGTGGGGTCCCGGGAGATACCCTCCAGCATTAGAGTGACTTCTGATGGAGATAAGCCGTCAAGAGAAATGGATCACTTTTCATATTTCCTAATGAAGCAAAAATGTATTACTAATAAGACTCATAGATATCTAATTTGCTGACTTGACTGAAGACAGCTGAGAAGATATCAAAACTGTCAGAAAGACAAATACGTTTAGTAGAAGCCAAATGTGAGAATTACAATCAAGGAAATGCCAGTAAGCTTAGAACACTGTTGCCAGAGCTTCAAATCCATCACACTCACTGGAGAGAAATCTGCACTGTCTGGCACAAAGTGCCGCCATTGCATTTCCTGAATTACCTATGAGCAGAAAGAAAATGAATCCAGTAACCCGGGAGTTTCATTCAATTAACTATGTGCAAATCCATCTCTTAATACCCAATTTAGTTTCATAAAGAAAAAATTAAGTTGATGTATAGACACATGAATGAATACACAGAACTCTCTCAGTCATTGCCGTTGTCATAACAGAGGCAAGTTTCTAGAATATTCCCCCCTAGTGATGCCATGAACTGGTTTCTGGATAAAAACATAACAGAGCAATTGTTAGGGAACTTGATTGCTTATGACAAATGTGTCTATTTCCTATTGGCACAGAATTTCTCTGGGTCTGAGCACCTCTTGTGCATGTGTGTTGTGGGTATCTGGAACAGCACATCCCAACACAAATGCTCAAAGCCATGAACAAGAGAGGAAGAGCCTGTCCCCAGCAGCCATATACACTGTGGGCATCAGTTCCCTTCCACTGACATCCACTTTCCACTACCCAAGAAAGTCCTGGCTCTACTAGTTCCAGGAAGGAACTGTTATACAAAGCAAGGAAACATTCCTACCACACTGGATGGAGTCAATAGTATTGATCTCAGTGCTACTTAGATTTGCAGGCAGGAGAAAATAGAAAAGGTTGGAACAGCTAAAAGATAACCAACACTTGGTTCCAGGCTTCCCAGCCTTTCCTTCTTGGGCTCTTTCCCCTTCCTGAGATAGGCCACCATCTCAAACCAGTTGGAAATCACTGCAATTGGGAAGATTCCTAAAGCATGGAAAACATGCATATAAACCAAACAGAACAGCAACACACGCCTATGCATATAGCCACTGGCTGGGAACACAGAGAGAAAAGTAACTCTTGAACATACGCATTTAAACTAGTCACTGGAATCCATGGGGCCTTCTTTTTTTTTTAATCATTGTAACTTGTAGTTTAAAAAGAGAAAGTATCCTTCTGAAATTGAATATGTAAACATGGTTATTTTTTGATAATTGTCTTCCTGCGCACAGGTAACCTGAGAAATGCAATGATGGCTCTGTGTGTATATATCCTGGCAACCTTCACCTCCCCAGACAAGCGAATCTTGTTTCCTCAAGCAGCGCGCTTACAATTAGCTGGCAGCTGCAGGACAAGGTAACACTAACCATGCGCTGTGTGATTCAGAACTGCCAGCAGTTCCTATTAGTTCTTCATTACAGATCCCACTCATTTCAAACACCTTGGAGTCTTCTGGTTTCTGTGCCTGGCGGGCACTGCCAGGAAAGGCTGTTGGGCTATTTTATTAGTGCAAAGTAACTTTAAAAGTCTCAATTCTTTTTCTGGAATTTACAGAGCTTTTCTTTCCCTGAGATTTTACAGGGATGTCTGATCCTAGGCTTCCATTCCCTGACCCCAGCTGTATCGCTCAGCTGTGAGTATGGAATTAATTAGTCTATCCATTGTTTGTCTTCCTCACCATTTTTTTTTTTAAGAAAAGGTCGACATGATATTGCCACTCTTTACATTTGGAGAATATCGAACACTTTCCATGCAAATGAACTCCGCCTGACTCATGAGGTGTATTCTAAAGACAACACTGTCTTTTCAACTGCTGGTCTGCTTTATTTCCAAGCACGCTCCTATAAAAAAACACAGGGCTTTATGCAAAGGCTTTAGCTTGTCAGTTTGAGAATTCTGGGTTTAATGTCAAATATCTTACAAACCAACAATTTCATGCTTCCACAGCAAGACATAAATATTAACATCATGAGGACTGAATGAAGATTTTCAAAATTAAGGAGATTTGCTGTCAAACGTGTTTCCTGAAAACTCCTAAAAACCTCTTCTGGAAATGTGTATTTTTTTTTCTAATTTGTGGCTAAGGAGTTGCAATATTGTTTATATATATACCTATGAAATGTCAGTGACAGCTTGTGTTCCCAAGGGAAGGGGCTATGTAACAGAAATACTTATAGTGTTTACGGAACCTGTAAATGTTAGATCATTTGGGTGGGGTTGTGGGGGTGGGCTTGACTGACATCAGTAATGCTTCCTTCCTGGATCAGATCCCTCCAGAAGGTGGAGGAGTTGGGATTGGAGGGCAGACAGATGAGGCTCTCATGAGGAAAGGGAAAATAAGTCTCCAGAAAGAATGCCAATGTTAAATGAGATTGCTGGCAGAGAACAAACTCAAGTAAGTAAGGGCTTCTCATCCTCATTCCCCATCTCTCAGCGGGAAGGTGAAAACACTAACATAAAAATTTGGGGAAGTTTTTGCATTTGGGGGGACTCAGAAGTGTGCAAGCAAACACTGAACACTGATGCCCCATGTGATCTTACTCCGTCTTCAGCATGCAGAGGCTTTCTATAACTGAACATCTTCCCACAGTGGTTATAGCAGTTCCTACCTTAATTCTAGCATCCGGAAGGCCGAGAAAGGTAGATAGCTTGTAACGATTTATTAATCCATGTGACAAGAGACCCGTTTTCTGAGAGAAATCGCTGATGTTTGGCACATTCTTACTGTTAAGCATTGGGAAAAATAATTTCACTTCCCAAATGACTGACCTTTGTTGGCCTGTTGAAGAGGCAGGCCCCGCCTCCCCTTTGTAAAAAGTCTCGGTACTCTGAGATGCTGCACTTGGAGAACTTCCGAGAGTGGGACACCCTTAAGAAGCAAAGAATCAAGTGTGTAAGCAATTTCAGAAAAGCAATCGTAAGATAAGAAAATGAAAAGCCACTGAATGTTCACTCTGGGTGTAGACGAATCTGTACGAATATGGACGTGTGGACCCAAGTGTCTACATATATGAGGTAGAGTATGTAAAAGAAAGAAAAAGAAAAACCATCACAGAATTGGAGGCTTGGTTACTCCCCTTCCATCAACCCTCGTAAAATCTCTGTCTTGAAAGACAACTTGAAAGGGTTGCGATAGAACCTTACATGTAAGCTAGGTTTTAAAGTTTGATTATTTTTATTTATTACGTCTCAATAAAGGCAATCTTTTTCTTCTACTCTGTTCTGAATAAAAGGGGTTCATCAGTCCACTAGACCTTGTTTGTTGGAAGAGGGAGTCAGGAGGGTCGATTTATTAAAGACAATGTTACTCAGGCTTCAATAATTCAAATTTTAAGTAAATGAATAAACCCTGAAGAATGTGCTGGATCACACATGCATATGCTATCAGTGTGTATGCCCACAGCAAAAAGGAATTAAGGCATGTTCCCATGAGCAATGGCTCTTTATTCTTCATTTCAAATACAATTATTGAGCAATATTCATGATTTAGCATGAATAAAAAATGAACCTCTCTCTGATTTATTCAATCAAATTAAGACCCCTATGTCAGTACACAAGGGAATAGCATACACACGTCAAGGTTAAGCTACATCATACACGATGGTTCCTTGGGAACGTCTGCAATAGTGTCTGATGTGAGAGGCCGTTCTAGAATATAATGCAATAGTTTATGTATTCTGATATATGAGGGTACATATAGGATTAAAACTCACCTCTATTGACAGTGATGTCTTATAGGAAGTATATCAAATATATATCACATACATTAACCTCAAATAGTTTTCTTTATCTTTTGAGTAGTCAATCCAAAATTCATTTAGAAATCAACAGTTTAAAAGGCAATAATATTGCCATACAAAACCAACATTATAAATGGTACTGTCCTCTACGGTAGCTATTAAACCTGTATCACCATACAGGACTCGACCATGTGGCACAGTAATGTGGCTGGGGAAGGCAAGCATGTCCAGACGAGACTGCACTTCTAGGAAGACGTTTTGAACTCACGGGGATAACGGTTAAGTGTACAAACCTTCTCCTCTCCAGGATCTGGTAGAAGAAGAAGGAAGGGGCCCTGTAGAAGGAGGTGGCACCTTTGGTAGCCATTGCAGAACAAGGGTAGGACTAGAAATTGCCAGCATGCAGGTGCCCAGCCTGAACAACGAGAGCATGAGACACCTCTCCTCCTCCAGCTCCAGAGGCCTAGTGTCGGCCTGCACAGTCCTGTGTCTTGTGGAGACAGCAGTGGCCCCCGGAGCTCAGCACACTGATGCTAGGGAACAGCTGGTCCAGTTACAGAAGTGCCCACCAAGTACAACAGGTGGATTGATGTGGATTGTCCACCACTGCCCACCACTTGACAACTCTCTTGTTTAACCAAATAACTGAATTTAAAAAGCTCTGTTGACTCCATAAACAATATAGTACAAATTTATTACCATAAACATACATTTATAAGTTCCCAATAATATAAATAGATGACTGAATTGATTCTCACCGACTGCTTCTGGTAGACCATCTGCTTTTATTCTAAGTTTATTAAAAGATTAATGCCTCCCCTAAATGCAGAAGTGTTTAGTCATGTGACTCCTGTAAGGGTTAATAAATAAAAGTAGCCAATCCATTTCACTTTCTCCCCAACCTTAAATTAAAAATTAAAAATATAAAGTGAATTAGCACTGTCAGTTTTAAAATATCAGACAATTAATTACTGAATTTATACAAAGTGCTTAGTCTAAAAGACCAGTGCCTGAGAGACTGTGTCTCTAATTATTATATATGCAGCAATTTTTGCAACAGGCATACAGCAAATGCAAGAGTAATGCAGACTCACCCTGTTTCCTCCATGATGCAGCCGCCCCAGGATTCTGTGCATTCACATTCTAGTCCGGTGAATAATAGAGCAACAAAGGGAGGGAGGAAAACAAAGACAGGGCTTCAGTTTGCTCCAGCTCCTGCAAAACCTCCTCAGTGCCACTCTACACCACAGCAGCGCCCTGCAAAGCCTCCTTTATTTTCTCTAAATCAATGGCTCCTTATGCCTGCAATATAGTTTGCTTCCTAAGAAAAAACTTGGGCCTCTCTTTGGTTTTTGTAACTCAGACATGCCAATTAGAGTCATAAAACCCAATGCTTAGTTACAAGTATGATGGGCTAGAAACAAAAGGCTGGATTCTAATCTACAGCTAAGGAATAGGGAAGCCACTCAGCTCTTTTTTGGGGGGGGAGGTGGGGATGTCTGCTTCTAAAATGAAAGCCGTGTCTCTCTGCCTGTCTCCCGGAGTGGTTCCAGGGTCGACACAGATGGCATCCCTGGGTGATCTGAAAGAATACAGTACAATGTCACCAAAGTCCTTCAGACACCGAGCAGTTAAAGAAAGAAATTCAATTTGCTGGAGTCACTGCCAGAATCAGTCAGAGACTTGGAGAGCAATCTCATCCTGTGCTACTACACCATTCAATCCATTAACACCTCTCAGGTGACCCCAGTACTGGCCTCCAGGATTTTCAATTAAGTTATTAAACCAGGTGACTCTCCGTACTGATTCTGTGCTATCTGGGCCAGGTTCTACAACTTTAATGTGGTGTAACCACTGCCACGAGAAAGCAAATGTTCTGAGCAAGATATTAGTAAAGAAAGCTTATAGAGATCTGCAGAATGTTGCAGGTGTTGTCACGACTGTGTGCTTGGTCATTAATGTACTTACTCATAAAGGAAATCAAGCCTGTGGACACAAGATGCTGTTCCACTTCCCCACGGTGCTATATATTAACCACACAGAGGACAGCAAGCAAGATAATGCATTTTCCTTTTCTTCTCTGGGAAGGTCTCGGTGGGAAAAGAGATTCTTACTCCTGGCTCTCACGATTATAGTAAGAGGATGACGACTTCAGCTTATTTTCTCATTAAATGGACAATGGGCGAACATGCTGCTCTCTTTCTCCTCAAGGTCCTATTGTGATGTTTTGCCTTCTAACCACAAAAATTTTTCAAAATTATATTTGACTACTGCGCTAGCACAAAGAGGACTATAATTCAGGTAGGACTTTATCCTGCTTTTAAAAGAAATGAGGTGTGGGCATTAGCCTGATTTTAAAAAGAAATAAGGTATTTCCACAAGCTTCTAAATCTCTGATGGCTCTTACTACTCGGTCCACTGGAAAAGTTGGTTCTTTCCTTCCTTTTCTCATCTGGTCAACAAGAACATTGACCAAATGAAGTGATATCAATGACCACTTGTTTTACTTTGGTTGCTGCATGGGTCAGAGGCCATGGATGAACTCCCTCTTGGACCTACCTCTGAACCACAGGACTAGTCTGTCTGTCCCTCTCCACCCATCCCAATCTTAAAAGGCCAGTGGCAGGCTTTTCAGGAAGGGGGAGCAAGGGGCTCACCTTTCTGGATGTGACTATGTGGGGAAGGGTTGTGAGCACTCAAATATAAGACCCTTGTCTGCTAGACCTCAGCTCCTTCCCAGTCCACTGTATCTTTGATAAACTTGCCATGGAGCTGTTGCTGGTATGTGGTATCTCTGGTTAGGACTCAGAGAAGCGTATCAATCAACCACCACCCCACCTTGTCTCAACAGTCTCAATAAGAAAGAACTGACGAAGTATGAGCTTATGGATTTTGAAAGAGAAATATCTCCCACCTAAATAGTCTAATAATTATCTCAAGACGTTCAAGACTTTTTTTTAAAGGAATGACATAACACTATAATTCAACTACAGTGACTTAGGGCATAAAACATTCTCAATGACTGGGCATACATTACACAGACAGAATTACAGATGAACTCAAGTAAGAAAGTCAGGGTACATACTTGGCTTTCTACTAGAAGGTTCCCACTGGATTCCGAGGTTTTGAGCCAGGCTCTGAGACAATACTTGTGCCACTGCCATTGGAAGACCGTACTGGTTTTCCGAGTTGAAAGTGTGCGGGAAACATTTGAGAGAGTGCACAGGCACAGTTATTATTCCTTAGCGGTTGTCACTATAGTCCCTAAGTAGAGCTTTACAACATCTAAAGGTGGCATATGACTTGAATCATTTCCCCCTTGAGACGGTGCCACTAGAAGCATTGAGTACAGGAAGATTTTCACACGGAAACTGAAAATACAAGTCGCCAAGGCTGGGCTCCAACTGAACGTGAGCTAAGGATAAACTCAGTGCAGATATGGCAAGAAAGGTCGCCCACTGAGCAACTTTGGGGTGCTTCTTTCAATTAAGAATTTTCATAATAAACTTACTCAAACAATAATTCCATGAAAACATTTGTTATCATTCCTACGAAACTTAAGCAGAAAACATAAAAATGAAAATTTGCATAGAGAGACAAACTTTAATTTGTAAACTTTTGATATTAAGGAGTTAATTTTAATATATGCAGGAAAGTACTAAAAATTAAAAGCATCATAGGAAAAAGATTAATAGGTTTATAAAAACTTAACGTCTCAGCTATACAGGCCTAAAAACAAAATCTCTGAGCCTATTTTCAGGTTATTTTTATACTTTGCAAAACTACCAAGATGCTACCCAAAGCTATGATTATAAACTTAAAGGAGGGCTTTGGGCTCTGTTTTCTGATCTGTCATCCAGGTTACATTGTCAATGCCATCATTGAGAACATGCGCCATTATACACTGGGTCTTAACGAATAAAGAGGAGCAGTTGCAGAGACAACTCCGGCTAAAGAAAGTTACCTCATTTACACCGACCCCTCTCACACGAGAGCACACACCTCCGAAGTAACTCAGACTGCTTCTCTTGTAATGGAAAGTCACACGCCTTAGGAAAACAGAGCACCGTTAGAAAACACCACGTAAACACTCCCAACCCGCGTGCATTCTCCCACACACCTAACAGCCTGAACACCACCCTCAACTGGAAATCAAAACTGATTTAAAAATATTTCAATGCATGCTCTTAGAAACACACTGACTCTTTCTACTAGAGAATAGCTTATGCTAAATTATTATAAATTGATGGAGGCTGAGGAAGAAGTAAAAGGTAACGATGGCAAGGAAGGAAGGTGTTGCTTGGTTTGATTGCAGGACAGAACCATGGAGTCAGGTTGGAAACAGCTTTGAGAGGGGAAGAGGAAAAGGATAAGAAGGATAGGCCTCTTAGTGGTAGAAACACAACTGTTTTCAATGGTTCATCTAAAAAGGCATTTCCTAGACTTCCTACAGCCAGGTGTGGTCATGTGACTATGATCTAGCAAAGCCTGTCTCTGAGTCTGGCATTCCTGCTGCCTACACTGAAGACAACAGTGCCAGGAGCGTCTTGGATGGAGGATGGGAGCTCTGTGCTCAGACAGTAGAGTTAGTGGCCACAGAACCACAGCGTGCCAGCCCTGGAATTCCACCTCTCTGAACAGAGAAGGGGGCCGGCAGCAACACTGTAGAAGTCACTGCTCCCTGATACGTAACCTAACTGATACCATGCGGAGATAAAGATAAACCCGAGTGGAAACTGCAGTAATGTGGGTAGGAGCACATACGAGATGAGGTGGACCACATCAGCATGCTGCTTGATGCGCTGCCGGTACTTGGAGAACTCGTACAGCATCTGCACGGGGTTGATGGTGATGTCAATTTGATCCTTCTCGGTCCAGGTCTCTACGGCCACTAGGACAACCCTAGTGTTGAGCTGTTCCTTGTAAATCTGAGGGTATACAACAGGACAGGTGCAGGAGGAAAACACTGGGTCAAACAATCAGTGAGTCAGTCAGCGGAAGGGAAGAGGGGGGAGGTGAGAGAACACGGGGTCAGAATTAGCTAATCACACAGAACCGGCTTTAATTTCTCTTTTCCAAGAGCCAAAACAAAGAAGAAAACTCATACAATTAAGTATTCTCTACTCTCCTAAAGATTATTCTTTCTCTCAGTTGCCTGGCATCTTATGAGACGGATGCAGGGATGATAAGATTCTCAAGTCAGGACCTGCTCTGACAACAGGGTTCATCAAAATAACCTTTCCAAACCCCACAGGAGACGAGAAGCCCAAGCCTGACATAGTGACTCTACGTGCAATATAACCTGCAGCGTTAGGACAGTTCATCAGACGGTACAGCTGCCTTGCCACACAACGTAAGAATCCTCAGAGTGAGTCTCAGAGCTGAGGCCAAGAGAGGGGAACAAACAGATTTCCATCACCAATCTCAGCCTCACTGCAGAGTGGAATCCCTCACACACAGTTCGCTGTTCTTTTGTTCTCTCTACTTTGGGCCAAATAAATAACGCACATAGTTAAGCAGCTTCAGTGAGAGTTACCATGTTGTCTTACTTTTAAACTATCTAAGAAAACAAATGAATGGTCTTTGAAGCCACTGAATAAAGATATTATCAAAAAGTTGATGCTATAGTGACTTTACGCAAGGATGAGTTAAGTGTAATATACTTTTGCAATCAGTGATTAGCTTCGGAACTTTACAAATATGACACAAACTAAAATTAAATTTTGTAAAGTATGAGTCTACTCAATCATGCAGAAATTCCTGATGCAGAGATGCTGCCTAATAAATAGATTTTGCATGGGAGAAGGTGTATTTAAGATTCTCTTTTCCATATCCATCTATGCCTTTCCTGTGAGCAGAATGACAAGAGCTGAAATTAAAGAAAAGTAATAAGGCAGATGTAAACTGGCGCTCAGGGGCTCAACCTTAATTTTATATTACATATTCTATGCGCATCAACTCATATTACAATTTTGTCAGCTGTGCCTATGAGGCACATAACATATGCTAGGTGCACAAAATATGTTATGAATATTTACATGACGGGTGGTTTGGGGCTGTTTAAAAGGCAGATCCTCAGAGTGAGTAGCATTGAGATGCTCGGCAATTTATAAAAAAGATTTTTTTTCAACAGTTAAGAGGGACCATACAAAAAAAAAATACAAGATAAAAATATATTTAACCTAACAAAGTAGCACTTCACAGAAGAATACATAAATTCATTTATGTGAGTCAAATTGAATTATTTATCGGAACATAATGGATGAAATCCAGCTCTGTGGGGTTACTACCTAAGGCAGGAAACAAGAAGAAAATCTAAATGATCATTCTTTGGAACTTAGGAGGGGACAGGAAGGGAAAGGCACGTCAACAGTGAAGATACAGAGGGTCAGATCCCCTTTGAAAAAAGTAGACATTTTATCATTTCAAATTATTTTATGAGGTGATGACACCCAATTCTATCACCTAGAATACTAGAAATTAAGTCTGAAATATTCCACCATGGGAGAATTAAGATAATAAATACATGGCCTTGAAATTTTTATCTATCTTAACCCTCCAAACACATGCTGCCTCAATCCATTAGGACTTCTCAACTTACGCAAAATATTTAGGAAAAGCTCAAGTAGTTATTAATAAAGCCTCATTTGCGGAGGCTAATTTCCAGCTTTACAGGCTTCCTCCATTGCTCTTTATCCCCCACGGACTCCGGTACCAGCAGAGGCAATGCTATACAATTACTGTGGGTTAATAAAAATTTCTCACTGTTTAAGGAGGTAGCGATGCTACCTACTCTGATTTGCTCATTAGATATCGTACACATGTATCAAATTATTACACTGCACCCCACAGATACATAGAATTAAAATGAGAATTAATGAAAGTCAATAAGCTTAAAAGAAAGAAACAATGCTAAAGTATCTTGGGGATTCTGAGAATTCTAAAGCCCAGAATACTTTTCACAAAGCTTATCACCTGACAGTTTATTCACCAGGATATGAATATGAATATGTATAGATATGTATGTGAAGAAATTTTTTAATTCATCTAAGTAATAGCTAACATAATCAGTGAATAGAAAGAAGGAAGCACAACAAAGAGAAGTTTCAAGAAAACCAGGCTACTTACAGAATCTACCAGGTTGACCACAGACTTTGCGAAGTTGTTGGTATGCGCATGAGAAGAGCGGTGCTTCTTATACTGGAGAGCAAGAAGATAAACAGTCACTATCAAATCCTAATTGACGCTATGAGCAGAGACCTCTGCGGGATACTAGAAACGTGCATCAAAAGGTCAGAAATTGGTTTGGGCCACACTGGAGACAGTGTTGCTTTTTTCTTCTTCTTCTTCTTTCCCTACAACCCAAACCAAGGAAGCAAAACTATAAAATACTCATGATATCCCAGGGCCTGAAGGAGCCTACAGAAGTCAACCTCTAATTCAGTCTTAAAAGCAACCTATTTGGCTCTTTTGTTTTTATAAAAATGAATCTTTACCATCTACAAAGGGCTTAGACCAAAACCCGGTCTCAACGGGACAACTTCCTCACTTTAAACTCAAGGCCATGCACGGGTCAAGACCATTTCTTTTCAGGTAGCTCTCCAGATATTGTCCAAGACAGGGAAGAATTTGCCTTGCATTCAGTAAATCCTTCATGAGGATGTCACTCTGAGAGCAAGCCTTAATTCTGGATGATCAAAGCCAAAGAAGAGCTAAAAAGTCAAAGAAGTATGCCAAACAATACTGACTCACTATAATTATTTAAGAAAACTTAGCAAAAGTGGTCTATATGTCAATATGTGGGCCTGGCATAGTGATGTGCACCTATAATCTCAGCACTTGGGGGACAGAGGTAGGAAGAGCCCTTGAGTCTAAGAGTGTAAGAACAAGGCCCTGTCTCAAGAACAGAGCAAAACATCTATGGGCATTAGTTTGGGTTTGGGGGAGGTTTGGTTCTGTTTGTAGTACAGGAGACACAGCCCAAGACTTCATATTCTACCACTGTGGAGCAAATGTTCTACCATTTTACTCTGCATCCCCACTAACGGGCTGCATTTTTATCAGGAAGTCGGATACTTTACTTAACATATGTTGAAGAGGAGGACCTCTGAAAGCTCAAGTCTGCTTTAGGAGCACCATGACCGCAGCTGCTCCATGAGGCTATTGCTAGTTTTACAACCACAAGAAAAAAATAAAAACATGATTTAAACCAATGATTTTTTTGTACTATGCAAGTCTTTGAAATTTATCTTCAATTATAGTTATTAAATCAATTATATCTATCAGAAAGATTAAGTATATTTATAATAAAAATCACATTTTTCTCCTCATATAATCTTAGATACTTCCCAAAGACGTTACTTCTGAATACCACAACCATGTGAATTTGAAAACTGTTCTTATCCCATGAATTTCAAAAGACACGTTGGGACCAGTGCAGGAATTCTGAACTGTGATTCAGAGGTACCAAATGTGAATGGCCTGCTTAGTACCAAAGCAAAGATGCCGAGTTCACAGTTAGTTCCCTGAGTACGGAACTCAGAAGTCTAGAGCTCTGAAGTAAGGGCTGGAAGATCTCACGTCATAATCCTATTTAAAGACTTCAAGCTGGAAGCTGTCAGTCAGGAAGGGCCACAGAGTCCTGATTCAACTTAGAAGTTGGGGCTGGAGAGTAGGCAGACTCATAATCTGAGAGGTCAGCTATATAATAGTTAGAATAAATAGTAGAGAAAGGACTGCTGTCTTAGAAACCAGAAAAGAAGAAAGCTGTTCAAAAAGGAAAGAAAAAGAGAGAAGGAGGGAGGGAGGGAGGGACGGAGGGAGGAACAGAGGGAGGGAGGGAGGGAGGTCTGTATTCATTGATGCAGGGAGAGGAGGAAGCTCAGGGACAGTGACTTGCTGGGTTCCCAGCCTCACAGAGAAAACATTAGTTTTATTAACTTGAAATCCCATTTCCTGGGCACCTAGGATCTATGAACAACTGTCTCTCCTTCAACACAGCTTTATGGAAGTGAGATTTATTAATCCTCAAATAATTTATCTTGGATCATGGGACTGAAAACAAATTTGTCTTATTCTGAGCTGGAAGATGAGATTAATTTATTCAGTTAATAATTCTTATGAAAGAGTTATAAGCTACTGTTTATTAAATAGCCCCAACAAGTCAGGATTACTGATAAAAATTTGTAATTTGTTTGGTGCATAAAAAATACAGTGGTTTTTAAATAAGGAAAACCAAATGAGGTTTTAATTGAAAAAATATTTGAGTCATCATTGATTTTCACTTACTGGTTCATATTTAATAACACAGCAGTAATGGAAGCAAAACACTGGCTTTGCATGTGCTTTCAAATATCTCAACCAATTTTTTATTAGGCAGTTTTTTAATATTTATTTTTAGCTTAAGCAGCTCAAAGAAATGTTTGCAGACTGTTATCAAGCTATAATTGCTCACAAATTCGGTTCCGCCAGCTAGGTACCAAGATGCTGTCTCCAAATTTGAGAATTTTTTTTTCCTTTCTAATTGAAAGCCACTGATAATTGGGCTGCTTGTTCAAAATACGATAGGTGCAATTTTTCAGGCAGCCAATATTAAAGAGAGGAGCTTTAATGCAAATGTAGGCAAAATGTTTCCATTTCCTGCATGAATGAGAACTAATTTGGCAAATAAAGAAAAATGTACAGGCTCCATTTATGATAGAACTTACCTTCACATTTTCTGATCACTGAAAACCATTTCCATTTAAACCAGCAAATTGGCTTTCACTTCCTGAATAAATGAGCCCCTTAAGAAATGTGCCCTTTTGAAAACAATTAAAGCAGAACCTTATTTTCAACCCAAAGGTAAGAATTATAAAATCCCGCTGACTCGTACAGTACAAACACTGCAAGAAGGGGTTTCTGACGGGATGGTCACGCTAAAGTCTCCAGGCACAGGAAACTGAGAGATTCACTTAGCCCAGCTCACTCTGGCGCCCAGAAGGGCGGCGCTCTGCTCCCTACCCAGTCACTGCGTTTCTGCAGCGATTTATATTGCAAATCTTCGCTTGATAGAAAGATTTCCTCCAGAAGAGCTTTTCTCAACTCCTATGAGGGTTCTTAAAAATGAATATTCATTCGGGACGATGACAGAACAGAACGCAGAATGCAACCTGGTCTTGAAGCAAGGGGAACATTTAGCGCTATTAGTCCATAGCAATCATTTTTCAAATGCCAGAAACTCTCAGTCTGTTTCATTTTATCCTGGGAATTATCACCATCCAAAATTCAAGGCTGTTTGTTTGTTTTCATTTTGAAAATATATCTCCCCAATTTACCATTAAAATATCATGCCCAATTCTCATCCAATATAAATTTTTGTAATGCAATGAAAACCCAACCTTTGTTGATTTAAAGGCTTAAATTCTTTTTTAATTAAAAGATATGCACTGTTGAGAAGGCTCAGTGAGGAACGCTTGCCTCGTAATCCTAACAATAGTTTAGTCCTCTGAATCCACATTGAGAGAGAGAGAGAGAGAGAGAGAGAGAGAGAGAGAGCCAGAATTGATGTCAGGCATCTGTAATTCCAGCACCCTATGGTGAGGCAGGGAGTGGTGGCTGACTTGCCAGCTGGTCTGGAGCACAGCACAGCAGAAGCAACAAGGAAGAAGAAAAACACTGATCCCTGAAAGCTGATCTCTGACTTCCACACCATGAATGCCTACAACCATGACATCATACACACACACACACACACACACACACACACACACACACTAATAACAGTGGACAAAACAAACCTTTATAGAATTGATGTTCTCAGCTACTCATGTGGGCAGAAAGCACATGCACTTTGCACCTTCAACAGTGTGGTACACAGCTTACTTATTGTATCCATACATTACAAGGTCTGTATAATGGACGTTAGGGAAAGCTCAAGCTTCTAAAGACATAATTTCACAGCATGCACAACCATCAGGTTTGAAAAGTAGTTGGGAAAACCTCAGCCTGCAAAAGGGGCTAAGAGGGAGACGCCCCCCACCCCACCCCAGCAACCTTCAGGAACTCCAACTTGAGTCTTTCCCAGAGCGAGTCACCACCTAACACTCGGTTCTCCTTACCAGGAACGACTTTCAGGTATATGTAATTCTAACAAATGTTCCTTCTTTCTGGCATATCTCAAGAAGTTTATTTAAAGACTAGCAGAAAATTAAGCCTGTCTACAAAAATAAAAAGAATTCCATGGGGAAAATTATTTTCAACACAACTGAATTAATATTTAGTAATTAATGGTAATTAATTTGAACATCCTTTAAAGTAAAAGACTCAAATAAAAGTTTCAATGTACAGTAAGCCTTTGTCATGTACAGTCTCAAGGGTTTCTCTGAAAAGACTGTTGACTACAACTTCATGTGGTCAGCTTAGTACAAAGTACAATTTTATCATAAAGTTTAACTTGGGTTTTCATAAAACAAGGACTTACTACTGTTTAAATTTATATTTCAATATTTTATAAGATTTTACTCATAACTGATGTTTAAATATTTTTCCAAAGTTCTCATCTTCATAATCTTTCAAAAATATAACTCCATTTCTGTAAAATCAACTAAAGTCAATTAATTAGCAATTTTTAGGATTAAACTGCATAACTATAGCAAAATAATCTCTGGCCTAAAGAGTTTGGAGATTGCAGAAGAAAAACTCAGTCACATCCTTACCTAGCTTCAAATCAAGAGTTTCACTTCAATGGCTTGAAATCACACACCACGGGAACAGGTAAACACTGGAGATGAGCCAATATTTTAAAAGAGTATCTAAAAATCTCAAAAATGACTAGGATGCTCAAATGGAGAGTGGTGGTTTCTGCCCATAATTCCCTTCAGCGTTACCGAGTGCAACATGTTTCACTTTTACAGGTGCAACACAAAGTTATTTATATTGTCGATATTTTGTAAAATAAAACACTGATTTAAAATGGTCTCCTAGATAGACCTTTAATTTGTTTGTTTATCTGTTTTTTCATTGCTAGGGATGGAACACACACACATACACACACTGTGTATACATACATATATATATATATATATATATACACACACACACACACACACACATAGTATGTATGTAACAGGAATGTTTTATATGACATTGTATAAGCATTTTATTGTATTATCTCTAAAGCTGTTGTGCACAGAACAAAGGCATGGAACAAAATAATGAATCAGTGACCAAACACCAAGATGTGAAACGTAGACAGTAAGCATTTTAAACACAGACAAGTGATAAACATCATATTGGTAAATATCCCCATTGTAATCTCTATTAAAGAGATAAATTACAGCTGTAAAAATTAGTTACTATCTCTTTGTCATCTAGAACACAATGCTCTGTTAGAATCACCAAAAGATTGTGTCTAAATATAGGTACTTTATTGTTACAAGTAACAGCTAAAGTGAAATGCATTTTTTGTTTCACAAGCTATTGGGTATCTGTGGTTGCTTGAATGAGAATGTCCCATAGGCATATGTTGGTGGAACTGTTTGGGAAGGATTAGGAGGCGTGGCCTTGTTGGAGCAGGTGGGTCACTGGACGTGGGCTTTGATGCTTTAAAAGCCAATGCCAGTCCCACCACCCTTGCCTCCTGCTTATTGATCAAATGCAAGCTCTCAGCTACTGCTCAGCATCATGCCCACCTGATGATCATGGACTCGCCCTTTGAGGTTGTGTGCAAGGCCCCGATTCAATGCTTTCTTTCATAAGTTGCCTTTGTCATGATATCTCTTCACAGCAATAGAGCAGTGACTAGGACAGCATCAATTCTATAGTCTTACCGTCTTGTGATCATTAACGATCATAAGTTCCAAATACTTCATTTCTTCAAATACACCACGTGACGGCTAAAGAAAATAAGAGATGCATGGTCAGAATAGTGATTGCCATAAAGCATCTCTATTTTTCGGTCACATTACAGGGAAGCCTTGGATTTCAGGACTCTTCGTTGCCTGTAGTATAAACACCCAAACCAGAAGCCTGGTGAGGCAACTGTGCATAGGTGACTAGAAAGCATCAGTGAACAAACAAGAATTTAGAAAAGACAATTTCACTATCTCTGCTCACCGAAATTGGAAACAGATCATGTTGTTTCTGTCTGTGTAGTTTTCTTCTGTATGAAATTAATCTAGAGGAAAAGATACTATGCATATCATAGTAGCCAAAAGTAAATAAACTTCCCTTTCTATGGCATTAAATGATAAAATATTCATATTTACTTAAAATGTCAAAGGGAATTTAAATTCATTTGATGAGAACATCATGCATCTCTGAAACAGGAATCTACGTGGTAAACAAGAACTAGAAGAATGGAATAGAAGTCTAGTAACAATGTACCAGTTCCCAGCCACTAACAGGAATGGGGGCTGGCAGGTAACACTTTAGGACTAGAGGCTGTTGGGCTTCTCATTCACATGTATTTCTTTTTACAGTTGAGAAGTTAATATGATGGTTCTTTTCCTTAGTGTACACAGTAACAGGTCCATCTAGGGTAGAGGGTAGTAGAAGGGAAGCTGTATGAGGCAGCTGTTCTTTCAAGAGGAAGCAAAGATCACTTAAGTGAACATAAAAATGTTATTCATGGTTACCATAATACCAGTATACACTATGTAAGAAAATGATTCAAACTTGAACTAACTTTTAGATCGCTGGGGGGTCTAATTAATTTAACACAAAAAATACATTCAACTAAGTATTATCTAAAATGTGTAATTTGTGCTATAATTACTCATTAAGTTATCTAGAGAATTACCATGTAACCTATAAGCTGTAGAATTAATTCTTGGTTAGATGGCATTCACCATGTAATTACCGAACAGTCCCACTCATTACAGGCTTCTAATCTACTACAAAAGCCTATGAACATATTTAGTTACAATGCCACTAGGCATTTATTAGTGCACAAAAACATACAACAGTAACTGGTTCTATCACTTCCCGACTTTTATTTAGCCCCTGTCTCATCACCAATAGAGAAATAACTTTCAGCCATTCTGTTCTGAAAAGCTCATCCAGCTCTCAAGTTTGGTGTAACCGAGTTCTTCATTTTTCATTTGCAAGGAAGACAAACTTGATTGGCCGATATTTCAAAACCCAACTTTTACTAATTTTTAACAGAAATGTTTTATATGACATTGTGCAATCAAGATTATCTCTAAAGCTGTTGTGCACTCTCTTGTTTGTTGGCTTGTTTGTATCGGGAGGGTGAGCACACACAGAAGCCACAGATTAACTACTGGAATCAATTCTCTCCTTTCACCTTCCGTCCCAAGGAAGGAACCCTGGGTATTAAGCTTCACCTGTTCAGTCATCTCAGCAGCCCTACTGTGGTTTTCAATAGGAAAACATGTACTCCCATTTTTATAAGAAAAACACACTGAAAACAAAACTAAAACAACACATGTTTTTCCATGACATCAGAGCTCACAGGACACTCTTATCAGTTTGAATCATTAGTAGGGAGAGAAGAGTAAACAGCATTGTGTGAGAGATGCTCTTGAGACGGAGGCTGTTCCCTGCAGTCTTTGTTCCGAAGGGGAAAGTCTAGACAGGGTGGAGCAGACTCCCAAGGGGAAAGGGGAAGCCCGCGGCCCCTGCCACACTCACACTGGCTGCTCTCTTCCTTCTTCTCAACCACTGTAATTCAGGTAGCAAAGGCCACTGGTCACTGCCATCTGTGCCTGTGTAAAAGGAAAACGAGCATCAAATGGATTTTATTACATGAAAGAACAGCACCGTTAATAATCAATGTCACCACAAAGCCAAAACAGCCTGTAGTGAAACCGTGCATAGACTGTTCAACATTTCATGCTCACAAAGACAGCTCAAAATCTATTTTCCTCTAATCTTAAAAAACATGAAGTGTCCAAGGTTGATCAGGTGATAGTTGTTTGACCTACAACCATTTAACAACATCATATGAACTCTACTACACAGTCCCAATTTATTTTAGAATTTAAAATGATATGTGGCATAAAGTTTTGTATAAATTATGAAAGACTCTGGGCATTAGTATACAGGCATAGGCTCTCATGCCCACAGGAAATCAAATGGAGCCTTTGCCCTGATTAAACAGCTACAGATGCTCCGAGGGCAGGGTGAAGAGCGGAGGCAGCGCAGAGTGACGGGGAAGCTAACTGCAAGCATGAACGTCCACCCGGTCAGAAAGCAATCATTAATTTAGATTTGGCTACACTCAGGTTCCCAGCCCAGCTTCATGCCAGAGATTCATTTGTCATCACCACTGAAACATCTCTCGCTGTCTCATCCCACGCAAGGCTCAGCTGGGACTCCACTCCCCACCCACGCTGCCGATCTCAGCTCTCAGACCAATTTCCCTTCCCAGCAAGGCTGCACGACTCCAGCGGTCTGTCAAGTCACAGCCCGCAGCACGTATCATGACTGTTTTAATTAAAACTTACTGAGATTCTTCATCAGCTTAGAATATTGTCCTGCCAAGGTTTTCTGGATTATGTGCGGTCGGCCTGTGCTTTTCTGAAACAAAGACAATTGTAGGAAATGGAGAAGTGAGACATGAAGACACTGGACATCAGTGTTAGCAGAATGCTTTCTCTAGTAGCCTTCTACCGTGGGGGGGCATTGGTTATCAGAAGGAAAAGGATATGCTTGTTGATCTTTAATTTTAAATAAAACAGTGCCCTTCAACCGCCCCACTTTAGATCGAAGCACAGTTTTCTCAGTTGCTCTTGTATCTCAGCTTCTTTCAAAGCCCCGAGTGGGAAACTCATAAAGAAGGAACAGAATGTCCAGCAGCATGAGGAAAGGTTGGTGCTTTACTATGCTTTTAAAACACAAACTTCAGAAAGTTAGAACAGCAATTTTCCCACCAAGCTGTAAATGATTTAAAAATTACGACATCCATAGTTAATTACAGCTACAAGGCAGAACATACGCACACATCACTGTAGCATCGTTTGAGAAAGATTTTGAAAATATCCGTAAGCAGCCTTGAAGCTACTCAAATCCCTCGCCTAGACATGACACTGACTCCTTATCATTAGCAGTGGGAGCAGCTCTGAAAGCGGAGTGCCGAGTGCCTGCCAACCAGCATCGATGTGTGTATTACCCAGTTTGTTCCCAACAGGAAGCCCAAGTGGTCTGTATTCTATCCCTGCCCTTGTGCTTTCTGTTGCGGTGAGAAAACACTGACCAAAACCCATCTGAGAAGGAGAGGGTTTATTCCAGCTTGAGGGTTACAGTCCTCAAGAAGAAACTGAGGGCAGGAGCTGAAGCCAGAACCTGGAGGCAGGAACTGAAGCAGAGACCATGGGGGAGTGCTGCTCACTGCCTGCCCTCCCCTGGCTGGCTCAGAAACCTTTTTATACAGCCCGGATCCCTATTTAATTCCACCAGTCTAGGGATTGTCCCACCCACAGTGGGCGTGGCTATCCTACATGAATCAGCAATCAAGAAATGCTCCCTAGGCCATGCTGAAGGAGACAGTTCTTCAGATGAGCTTCCCTCTTCTTAGTATACCAAGTTGACAGCCTAGATCAACCACCGCATTTCTGTTTAACGAATAAAAATACTGAGATTCAGAGAAGATACATGATTGGGTTAAGTTGTGCTATGAAACGATCCAATCAATGTATTTAAAATATATACAGAATTGTCTAATTGAAGGTTATAAGCCATTATCTTTGGGGATGGTATGGTGGATCATTACTATTTAGTTAAGTATTTTGTTTTTCAAATTGCCAAATATATTACTAGATTTGGGGGCTTTTGTAATATTGATAATAGAACCCAGACTCTCATGAATACTAAGCAAGATCTGGGCCACTAAGCAATCCCTAGCCTGTTTTTTGTTTTGTTTTGTTTGGTGTTGTTTCTGATGTTCATTTTTGTTTGTTTGTTTGTTTGTTGTTTGAATTTATTTGAGACAAGGTCTCACTAAGCTTCCCAGGCTGGCCTTGATCTGACCTTCCTCTTGTTTCACCTTCCTGTGTAGCTGGGATGACAGACATACACCACCACACTCAGCTAATACATTAGTTTATGATCATAAAAATATCTATTAAAAAGGCCCTTCTTATTACATTTGATTACATATTGAAAACAATAATTAAGGACATTGCTATTTACTTTCCATTTGCAACAGAATGTGAATTCTCACTGGAACTATCCTGTCCATACTTCTAACTTACTACAAAGTATGCTAAAATTAATAGTAATAATAATGTGGCCATCCAAAAATCCAAATTCTCTTTCGGTCAGCTCTTTATTCTGGGAACATAAAAAGGCACCTAGCATAGGGAAGCTTACTTCTGAATTGCAATGCGATTTTTACAACTAATTTCAAGATTCAAGTTCTGCTCCTTTGCCCCCACCCACAGTGGAAACGAGAAGAAATCATTTGTGAACAAAGGGAGGCAGTAAGAGGCAGGCAGGGAACTGAGGATAATAAGCTCGTAGCCATCAGCCTGAAGCAGAATAATGACAGCTACGGCAGTGAAGAACCAGTTCTTTAAACATTTTGATAATAAGAGTTTACATGTACATAAACCCTTTCAGCAGTTCAGCGGATACTGCAACACATTTATGAATTCACCAGTCTGCAAAAATTGTCCTATTACAGATGCGCTGGAAATTACCTCATTTACACATTTTTAAAATGAGAAAGCTCAGAGAACTATCTTGGACTTATTGTCGTTGCTTTCTTCGGGGGTTTCTTTGGTGAGGGAGGTAAGAGAGAAGTTGATCACAGCTGAAATCAGGTGTTCTGCTGAGTGTCTGACAGGTTTGCTGCAGTACGGTTATCTGCCCGCTCACAGGGCAGGGAGAGCGTCTGCTCGTCAGGACATATTAATCTAGGGTAAACTGTCATCCCTGCCTAGAAAGTTTTAAAATTATTCATCAAAACCCATATAGGCTTGTTCAAATATCACCTTGTACAATTTAATGGCTTTTCTGTCTCAAATTTGAAAGTTTGTTCCACAGTCATATGTGAGTACATGTGTAAAGGTATACACACACATACACACACACACACATACACACACACATACACACACATACACACACATACACATACATACACATGCACACACATACACACACATACACAGATACATACACACACATACACACACATACACATACATACACACACATACACACACATACACACACATACACACACATACACATACATACACATGCACACACATACACACACACATACACAGACACATACACACACACATACACACACATACACATACATACACATGCACACACATACACACACACATACACACACACATACACATACATACACATACACATACACACACATACACACACATACACACACATACACACACATACACACACATACACATACACACACATACACATACATACACATACACACACATACACATACACACACATACACACACACATACACACACACATACACATACACACACATACACACATACACACACATACACACACACATACACATACACACACACATACACAAACATATACACACATACACACACACATACACAAACATATACACACACATACACACACACACACACACACACACACACAAGAAAACAAATGGTGCCCTTTTTTGTCAAAAGCCTAGATGTTTGCTTGGAGAGGCTGCTCAGTAGTTAAGAGCTCTTGTTGCCCTTACAGACACAGGCTCAGTTTCCATCACCCACATGCTACCTATAATCCTTTGTAACTCCACTTCCCGGGGCTCTGATGTCCCTCTACCCACCTCCTCAAGCACTGCACACACGGAGAACACTCATACATATTAAATAAATAGACAGACAAATAGGTAGACAGACAGATAGATAGACAGGTATGTGGATAGGTAGATGGATGGATTGATGATGGATAGATGGATGAACAGATAGAAAGAGAGAGAGACATATTACTAATTCCTCACTGACTACCATAGTCTTAAAAGAAAAAACTTTAATGTTCAATCTGAACATGGCGGCACACACAGAACATTCGGGAGGCCTGGACAGTATAATGACACCCTGTGCCCCACCAAAATGGTTTCCTGCTCTCCATCGAATGACTGCATTATTGTGCCCATCACTCTCAAAATATACCTTCCTTCGATATCAGTTGCCTCCCCTGCTGTGACCTCACCGTGTCTTCGCCTGCCAATTTCCACTTTATCTGAACAGTCAGGTTTCCTAAAGACGGCATAACACAGCAAGCAGCGCCCATCCCAGGGCCTTCGTAACCACCTCACGGCTCTGGGAGTTTTGATTCCCTGAAGGCTTTTACTCAAGATCTCCCCCACACACACTCACAGCGTGGTGGCCCATTGCTGTCCGCAGCGGGTGTCACCGTCTGAAATACGTGTGTGACCTCTTACTCATTTTTTTGCACCCCTGTTCATGAGTCTCGGGCCATCAGTTTTATCATGAATGTAAAATGTAGCAAGCTCTCCATATAATATTGGTGTCTACACATTAGACTTTAGAGCTGGTAACACTGTCAATGAACAGCTTGGCTGGAACACGGGGTTTCTGATGATGGCTGCTGGCCTAAACAGGATGAAGCACTGTTTCCTTCTCCGTCTCTATTTAACTGTGTGCTGCATCAAGTAGTCATTGCTCAGACCACAGATTTCCCCACTAAATATTTCTAGGAACAGAAAGTAAGTATATTCTTAGACAATTATCTAAAGAAGGTACTGGAAACGAAAGCTTGTCTTATGGGGTCCAGTGCAAAGCAAAGGGCCTCCCTGCCCTCTCTAAAGACCAGAAAGAAGAAGCTTGCTTCAGAATGCCTCAGTAATATACCTCTGTTCTGCCGCCACTGGCACAAGGGTCTGGCATTGTGCTGTCTAAGTCTGAAATCATACAACATGGATAAATGCTCTGGGATGTGTTCTACCTTCACCTGATATAAGAAAATTGATGTCACAGACCCACCTCATCATGAACGAGCTCCAACGGCTCTATCATATACATGAAGGTGTTGTCCTCAAACATGCCGCTGCAACACAAGGCATCAGAAAGACAGTCAGCAAAGGGGCATCTCAGCGGTGCCTTCATAGTCCCACATGAACTCCCAGTAGCTGCAGGGAGTCCTGCCAAGGTCTCAGCGCGCCAAGGACTCTGCTGGGCAGTATGCAAGCTACAAAAGCATGAAGCATCCCCCCCAGAGAGTGCAAACTCCACACGACATAAGTCATTTTTAAAAATAAACCAATGACAATGGTGATCTGGGATAAGATTTCCCACATCATGGGGAAGGCTCATTTATTTTAGAAGCATAAGCAACTAGTATAATCTTCTTGTTATGCAAATTATGTATCACCTACGAGAAAGCTGACCGCTCCGTCATCTAGGAATATTCTAAGACCATCTCTGATTCTGAAGAGGCTGGTAAAAATATCCTTACACTTGTAAATTGTGAATGCTTATTACGTAATATGCCGTAGAAAGCACATTTAACTTAGGGAGACATGAGATTTATTTTAAATAAAGTTTGAAAAGGGTTTTAAGACCCTTTTTCGTTTGATCACCAAGCTAACTCTTTATCTGAGGCACTATTTAATATGAATCTAAAATGTGTGTGTGTGCAGGGTTTCAAAGAGTCTGCCTCTGGACAATGCCTCTTAGCATCCCATCCTTCTCTGGTTGGTGCCTAGTGAGACTCAGATCGAAGTCTACCCATATGAGCTTTGACACACATACCTGTAGGGGTTACATCGACTAGACCGAGTCACTCTGTTAGCTCCCTGCTAGATTTTGGGTCTTACACGTTCCCACAGGTCCACTACTAAGGATTCACGCCAGCAGGGCGATACTGGGAGGTGGTGGAACGGCCATGAGGTAAGCATCAAGAGCCATGTAAGAAGTCTTGAGTTCACGGCGGGGGTCGGGAGAAATGCCTTGCAGGGTACTATGGGACAAAGTCTTCCCACTCCTCTCTCTCCTAGCCACATGCTGAGCAGTTTTGTTGCCTTCCACACTTTCAATCCCCAGTGATGTGGTTCCTCAAAGTGGCTCACAGTAATGAGGGCAATCATCCATGGATTCGAACCTCCAAAGCCTGAGCTAAAGTAATCCTTTTCTTGTTATAAGGTAATCTTCTCAGGCATTTTTTTTCAGTAACAGAGAGCTAATTAATACACCCCTTTCCATTCCCTTCGCAGAATCAAACAAAATGGGAATTACTGACTTACGTAAATCATTTGTTTAATTTCTGAGTTTCCTATACAGGTGTTATATAAGTGTGGACTTAAGCTCCCTGGAACTACTTTTATCTAACTCCCAACACATCACTGACATAGAAAAGTCATGAAGATAAAACATATTAAAAATAAAAACTAGAAAGAATGAGTAGATATGAGCAAGCCTGAAGGTCAAGAAGACCCACGGAGATTCCCACATACTGGAGTCCATTACACGTCGACAGAGCCACCCTGGAGTCTTTGACGCCTCTGATGCTTCCATGGTAGTAACAGTGTTCTCCACCCTACAAAACAGAGAATGAATTACTGACTGTATCTCACATGTCGATAACTCTGCTTCTGATAGTTCTGCAGAGAAAGGCCATCAAGGACGAGAAGGCATCTGCCAGAGAAACTCAAAGCCAGAAATTTTCATACGATTAATGGAGGAGAAAGGGGCTTTCATGGGGAATAAAACCAAGCAAATGATAAAGTTCCCTTGCATTTCTTAAATATGCATCACAGAAGCAGATGTGGTTACACAGTAGTTTTCTCTCCCCTTTTCACACCACAACTCTCCCAGATGTTTCTTCTTGTGTTTATACACATTTCGAATAGAATCTTTTTACTGCTATCATCTGATTCACCCCACTTTAGAAATTATCTTCCTAAGATCGCTCTACATTATCAAAATGAAAACATAAATACCAAACCAACCACAAAGCCTTTATCTACAATGGTGTATCACCTCCAAGATAGGCCAGGACAATAATGACACAAAACGTGAGGAAGTAACCAACCAAAAACTGATTTTATTCAAGGCTCACTCCACAAGATGGAACCCATACCTGACACTGCTTGGGAGATTAAGAATCTGAGACCAGATAGCCCAGGGACCTAGGATAAAACTAAGTAACACTGGTCTTAAAAAAAAAAAAAAGAAAAAGAAAAATGGTAGTCATAAAATGACTCTTAATGATATTCTGCTGTACTCATAGATCAATACCTTGTTAAGCCATCATCAAAAAAGTTTCTTTCTGCAGTAGACGGGAACAAAGATAGAGACACAGAGCCAGACATTATATAAAGAAAATACATATTCAAGAAAAATCTTGAAACACTTATCCCTAAAGAGGGCGTCTCTATCAAATTCCTTCCCTTAGAGCTCAGGACCCCTGAGGAAGAGGAAGAAATGTAAGTGCCAGGAAGGTTGGGGGACCTCTAAATGATGAGCAAAGCTTTTAGGAACTCAGACTGAAGCATCACACACAGGGGCCTGCCCCGTCTGCACCAGGACCACTGCACTCACAGCATGGCTTCCAGCTTAGAGTGAGTGAAGGAGCGGGCCTCTGATTCTTGTGCCTTTTCTTGGGCTCTTTTCCTTGTGTTGATTTGTCTTTGTACAACTTTGAAGTGATAGTTTTTTTTTTAATCTTATTATATCTTCTTTTGTTACAGTTTTTAAAAAGAACAAATGAATGAATGGATACCTAGCCACTAGGGTGAAGGTAATTTACGCTTGCTGAGAGAGGGAAAACCATTTTTCCCCAGTGGAAGCACACTGGGTAGATCAACTACTCCAGGGAAGGCCTCATGTTCAAGAGTAGTTGACAACATACAAGCCTCCACAGTTTCCGTGTGCCTTTATTTGGCCACAGCTTGCTGTTTTCTTTGTGAGTGGTGCTCTGTTCTGTTTTCTTGGCCTGAGGGGGTTTTGTTGCTATGTTTCATTTGTGTTTGGTTTTTGAGAACTTAAAGTTGGGTGGGTATTGAGCGGCAGAGGACCTTGGAAGGACTTGAGGAGGGAAAGAATAGGATCAAATATATTTCAACTTAAAAATTGTTTTAAATAAGACAAAAATAAGAAATAAACAAAAAGTATTCAGTTGTATTTGTATTATATATCAATAACATTAAAACAAAAAAATAAACAAGAAAGTATCTCCCTAATACAGACTCAAGAAAGCCCCTCCCACCCCAATACATTTCAATATACTCTGCTGGTCTTGGGCTGAGCTGCTAGTTGGTGTTCATATTGTGACTCTGGAAAAGTGTTCAGAGCTGTACAATGGTTCCATTACATTTTCTACTTTTCTACATTTTTAATTTGAGGAGACATTTTGTTTCACTATTTGCATCTTTGTTTTATATGTAATTAACATCCTCTAGCCTCTAAGAGTAATCTAAAACTCCTCCTTCTGTGCTCAAGGTATCAGTCAATGCGGCATGCTCATTTTGTTCCTAGGGACACTCTATGCTTCATGCTTCAGTCCACCCCTTTGTTTTCTGGGTCCCACTAGGAGGCAGCATGCAGGACTTCTCTGGAAACTTGTGGAATCTTTTTTAGCCTGCCTTCTGTGTTGGACCCTAAATTCCATGTCTTCCTCACTTATAGTCATCACCGCCATCCTCCTTAGAGTGGCACATAGTTTATTGAAAAGTATTTATGATGAATAAGTTCAGTGAGCAGTCACGAGAGTAAACCTTTCCTTGTCAGCCTTCACAGTAGAGCCGCAAGTTGGGTAGGAAATACTAAACTGACTCTGACTTCCTCCCGGCACTTCAGAAACCTATAGTCTTCTTGTTTCTGATGTTGCTGATTCAGAGACGATTCCAGCATTAGGCATTTTCTATAAAAATCTATTGTTTCTTTTTTAAGAGGACTTCAGGGACTCCTATTCAGCTCCGTGTCCACAGTCTAGGGATGAGCCTTCGTATGGATGTTTCGTCTCCATCAATCGAAGTCTCCAGAACACTCAGAACTGAAAACAGCTTGTGTGCTTCCCTCTGGGAAGAAGGCTTTTATTATTTCTTTGCCCGTTCCCTCTGCAAGCTCTTATATACTGGCTACTTCAACCAACCTGAGATGGGGTGGTCTCCTGGCTATGTGGGTAAGGAGTGAATCAGGGTGGATGGCGTTAGTTATTCTCTAAGTACACCCTTCACCTCACCACCCCTTTCCAGATGCCACTGACTCCTGGACCTTTCTGGATTTAATAATATGAGCCAGCTTGCCATTAGCAGCTTCCTCTCAAAATAATTCAACGGAGTAAGCAGTGTTCACACATAAGAGAATAATTACTGGCCTTCCTGCTGCCCACCTCCTAAAACTGCATGAACATCTCCTACTGCCTTCTCCACTTGGCTTTGCCCTAGTAGGTTTATTTCCCTTTTGAATGGGTTATTGGGAAGACACATGATATCACATATTATAAGTCCTCTATATGTGGGTTGCTCCTCAGTTCTCAAATAGCAAAGTTGCTTATAAATATTGACTCATATACAGCATGCCAAGTTCTATTTGTGTATTTAACACTGAAACCGATAAGGACAAAGGGGTTCACACATATCAGCAACTTGAGAATCCAGGTCAGCATACAGCAATTACATTTCAAATTCTTCACATGGTTCTCAATTATATATATATATATATTATAATTCTATATATTCATAATACATATAACATGTAAGATGTATTATACACATATATATGTATATATGTATATATTACACATATATGTATATATTATTATTAGTATATATATATTAGTAACTGTATATATATATTAGTAACTGTAAATTCTATCCAAGTTGTTCTTTAGCACTATGTGTAACAAAAAGAGCTATCCTAAGCCAAGTGGTTAGAAAAAGTACACAGAAAACAGTCATATTCACTTGGCCTTCCCAAGGGTAACTGTTTTCAGATTTTTTTTTAAGATATTGTTATTTTCCCCATAAGCGATTGTATGCTGATATTACCAGCTCTTCTTAGACGCACATCCCATCCTCTTGCACTAATGAGTGGAAGTTGGCTCTCTAATGGTTACCTAGTGGATTAAGGGGGAAACTATATTTGACCGTGTGTTATCAAGTTCTCTAAGCCTCAAGCGAGACTGGAGATAACGTTCAATCCTTGTGCTAGCACCATACTCAGCCTTAACATCTAAAGTGCACAGCTAGTTATATTAAGCATTATGAGTAGTTTGGTGATTTTCGTTTTAATGTTACTATTGGAATGTTTTCTGAGTTTCTTGTTAAATTTATAGAAAGTTTTTTTTTTAAGTATGTTGAAAAAATATCACTTGGCAACTCTGCAGATCCATGTTGCTGCTGTATTTGACCGGGACAGAAAGGACAGAAATCCCATGTGAGGGATCTCACTTGCTGTGACACAGAACAATCCCTGAGAATCTGCTATCTTCACTGATCACTATTGGACTGTGACCACAATCTCCATGTACAAGTTAGGAGATGGGTTGTGTGCACTAAAGGCTCTGCCAAGAGTAGCAAACAGACTGGCTGGTGTCATATCTTCAGGAGCTCCAGTTCACACACCTTCTTCCAGGTAAGAAAACCTCAGACTACTCCAGTGGTCGAGTCAGCATTGACCAAGAATGGGCACAGAAGTCAGCACTGGCCAAGAGTGGGCACAGAAGTCAGCACTGACCAAGAGTGGGCACAGAAGTCAGCACTGATCCAGAGTAGGCACAGAAGTCAGCACTGATCCAGAGTAGGCACAGAAGTCAGCACTGACCAAGAGTGGGCACAGAAGTCAGCACTGACCAAGAGTGGGCACAGAAGTCAGCACTGACCAAGAGTGGGCACAGAAGTCAGCACTGACCAAGAGTGGGCACAGAAGTCAGCACTGACCAAGAGTGGGCACAGAAGTCAGCATTGACCAAGAGTGGGCACAGAAGTCAGCATTGACCCAGAGTGGGCACAGAAGTCAGCACTGACCAAGAGTGGGCACAGAAGTCAGCACTGACCAAGAGTGGGCACAGAAGTCAGCACTGACCAAGAGTGGGCACAGAAGTCAGCACTGACCAAGAGTGGGCACAGAAGTCAGCATTGACCCAGAGTGGGCACAGAAGTCAGCATTGACCCAGAGTGGGCACAGAAGTCAGCACTGACCAAGAGTGGGCACAGACTTGGGGGCAAGCAAGCAGTAGCAAGGGCTTAGTCAATGTGTGTCTCCACTGATGTTTACATTTTCAGATCCAAAGTATTCATCTGTTAATTAGATCTGACAAAAATGGATCCTTTAACAAGCAGAACTTGTTGGTAGTCAGAGGGAATGAGAATTCCTAGGAACTGCACTGTCAACTTTCTCAGTCATGTATTCCACACGGCCAAGGACCCCAAGAGCTAAGTCATGTTCATGTTCACATAGTAACAGGCTCCTGCATTAGGTCAGCAAGCTCAGAATTCCGCAGCAAACCTCTGATGCATCCTCCACTGTTCTGTTGCTGTTCACTAGTTTAGGGGTGGTTGTTTGTTTTTAGTTTTGTTTGCTTGAGGGCCTGTCTGCCTTTTCTTCAGTGTGTGTGTCTGTGTGTGTGTGTGTGTGTGTGTGTGTGTGTGTGTGTGCGTGTGTTGCTAGGGACCGAAGCCAGGACCCTGAGCATAATGAGTAAGTACTCTGTCACTAAGCTACACTCCCCAACCCATGTGATTCTCATCTTTTAAAACATTTCCTCACTGGGTGGTGGTGGCACATGCCTTTAATCCCAGCACTCCGGAGGTAGAGGCAGGCTGATCTCTGTGAGTTCAAGGCCAGTTTGGTCTACAAAGCCATTCCAGGACAGCCAGGACAGTTACACAGAGAAACTCTGTATCGAAAATCAATAAACAAATAGATAAATAAATAATCAGGAATGAGTGGAAAAAGCAACTTAATAATTCATGCGATAATAACTGGAAAGTTTGGGGAGGTCTATTCTATGACTTCATTGCTGTATTAATAGGCATTATTTGATTCCACTCACTGTAATAAAAAGGAACATTTCTACTCTCCCAGTAACCCACTCAAATAGCAGTGACATAAAAAGCCACATTAAGCCACACGACAGAGGACAGAGAAAAAGAGCTGGAAGTGGACAGGGTGCCTCTGACGGTGCGGGAGATGGCCAGCAGACTGGTGGGAATGACCCTCTTAGATTAGAGGTTTGGGGTCGAAACCAAAAAGGAAGCAAAACCAACAATTAATTGTTAAAATTTTTCCAACCTTTTGTATCTGTTTGATTATCTCAACTGCTTCAGCAAAATTCAGTCCGTCAGTGTGTGTGTGAGCTTCACAGCCCAAGAAACTCAGGCAGACCTAGTCGTTCACAATGACTGAGAACCGGGGTCTCCTTGGCTACTCGAGGTCTTGAAAACATTTCTAAACAGCTGACACCGCCCATCTTGAAGAGCGGTGCCGACGAGGAGCGTTCGACTTAGGACGTGCTGAAATGAAGATGCCACCGCAGTGATTATTTTAGGTCTGGGTTTTTGCCTTTGTTTTACAAATTTGCCTACTGACAAAGCAATACCAGCCTATTTTTAAAGTGAGTGGTCTGTAACTGATTACGTGTGCCGGATTTTCTGCAGAATGAGAAAATGAAAAACTACATTCAGAGAGTTGGGGAATTTGAAATTTCAGCACCATTTTAATAATTTATCTTCATTAAATTCAACAGGGAAAAGAACTCTTCCAGTAGTGTATTGATAAAAGTGTTAGACCATTTCAGCTCTGTCAATGCTTTAATACTTCATATTAATTGTATTGTTCAAACTTAAAATAGCTTTGCAACGAACGAATATTGCCTGCTAGCTGGATTTCATAGGGTGATTTTTAACCCCCATGTTTCTTTCATGTTCTTGAATATATTCAGAATATTGCCAAAAAAAGACAATATTTTGAATGATCAACAACAGCATGCTTAACTTTAAACTGGAAATTTTAATTAAAGACTTTAATTTATACTTAATATAAATGTTCTAGCATGTATAATCTTTCCCTGTTATAACTTAAATTGCTTATTATCTACCTAATAGTAAACAACTTTTAAGCTAGCTACTAATTCAAAGACTACAAAAATATCACAATGAATATACAAGTAATAAACGACCCATTTAAATTTACTGTAAAAGTAGAAATCCAAATTTTTGGTTGGGAACAAAACATAAAAATGAGAACTTTTTATTCCAATGTAGCTTAGAAGTAAGAAATAGATGGAGAAACGGTCTGAGAAAATTCATTGGCTAACAATAAAGGAAGACATACCGGGCAAAGAGAAAAGGGAACATGGAGAAGAAGGGGGGAAGAGAAACCAGAGAAGAAAACACAGGACTGAATTGTGCTGTCCAGTGCAGGTGCCCTAGCTCAGCTCTAACAAATGGAGGCAGTGCCCTCCCCTCCCCTATCAGGACCGCTTAGCCTACAGCACTCTCAGGGCCAGCATCTGCAGATTCAGCCAATATCATGATGAAGAAACGTAGCAAAAACAACTTTTCTATGAGGAATATGTATAAACCATCGTCCTTGAAAGATTTTTCTACACCAGTGGTTCTCAACCTTCCTAATGCTGTAACCCTTGAGTACTGTTCCTCATATTGTGGTGACCCCCAACCATAAAATTATTTTCTTGCTACTTCATAACTGTAATTTTGCTACTGTTATGAATCCTAAAGTAAATGTCTGATATGCAGGATATCTGATATGCAACCCCTGTGAGAGGGTCATATAATCCCCCTAGAGGTTTAGAACCAGGGTATGGAGTCTAAACAGTCAGCTATTTTTACATGCATTCATATTGCACTTGGTATTGTAAGCTACAGATGACTTAAATGATTCAATAGGATGCGTGAGGTACACAAATCCAAGCAAATTTTATACAGGAAACTTGAGCATCCGTGGATTGGAATGTCCCCTGTGTCATCCTGGAACCAGTTCCTCCAGGAGAGCAAGGGATGACTAGAGACAGGGTGCTCAGGACATGGACTCTCCAAAGCCCTGGGCTCCGCTGAGCTCCACCTCCACCCAGGAGTCATGTCTATCAAGGACCCACTCACCCAGATGGCATCCCTGTCATCCTGCTCCTCAGCCCTCCCAGATACTGTGCGCGGCAGGCAAGGCAAGCGCGAGATGTGACTGAGGGAAAGAACAAGGTGAGGACAAAGCCTTCTCCACATGGAGAAGGAGCATGCCTCTGGCTCCTGGTGCATGCACTTGACCTAAAACAGAAACCAGGTCAGAAAAGGAGTTGAACTGATATTTTTGCTGAACGTGTTGTGTGTGTGTGCACATGTCTGTGTCAGTGTGGTATAGAACACGATGCTTTGTTATGGATAATGAAATGATTGTTGGTCAAGCACACTGGTGTGTCTCCTGTGAGTACCTAGGAAAGAATATTGGAAATCTATGGTTGTTAATTCCATCATATGACTGTGTCACTGACAACAGTTCTCACCCTAAACACTAGATTCCACATGTATTTCCTACATCGTGGGTAATTTTGACATATATCTTTCCATTTTCAATGGATACCTGGCCCTGACCCCTGACCCCTGACCTCTGGCCACCTGACCCTAGAAACCACTGTCCTGCTCTTTTCAATATTTTGGCTTCTTTAGAACCCATGTACTTTCCTCACTAATGGAGTCTTTTCTTCCTGTCTACATTATCTCATTGTACATAAATGCAATGGACTGGTATTCAGTCTTTCAACGGAGATGCCGCCATTTGCAGCAACATGGATGAACCTGGAGTACATATTTACCCACTGGCTACATTCATATTTAACATAGGACTCTTGTCCCCAGTGTGTGTGAATACACCACATTTTCTCTACTCATTCATCCATGTTCTTGTCTGGCTGTGTGTGTGTGTGTGTGTGTGTGTGTGTGTGTAGAGAGAGAGAGAGAGAGACACAGAGACAGAGACAGAGGCAGAGGCAGAGAGACGCCTTCTTCTACGTCTCTCTACCTTACTGCCTTGAGACAGGGTCTCTCACTGAAACAGAAGTTTGCTGATTTAGCTGGGCTGATATTGGTCAAGGAGGTCTCAGGATTCACCTGATTCCATTCCCCAGTGTTGGGGTTACAACTACACATAGACATGCCTGGCTTTTTACATGAGCACTGGGGATAAACACTCAGGTCTCTATATGTGTAGACAAGTGCTCTTGCCCCACCAAGCCATCTCCACGGTCCCAAGGATATGCCTTAACTCATGGAAACTCACCTAAGATCATCAGAGGCATGCAAAATTAAACTACAGGGAGCTATACCTCACACTTACTAGAATGACTATTGTAGAAAAAAGAAAAAAGGCAAGGAGTATGTGTTGGAATGGTTTGTGGGGAAAAAAGAGACATTTGTAGATCTACAGATTGGCATGACCAATGGAAGAGTGCATATCCATCCAAAACTAGAAAGGAACTCTAAATCTCAAAGAGACAACTGCACTGTAGGCTCCTCTCAGCTTCATTCACACTGCCAAGCTGGAGAAACTAACGGACCCGTGAAGGAAGAAATCTGTCCCCAGTGGAAGACCCAGCCATGGCAGGAGGGAAATCCTGCCCTTATGCAACACGGTGGGGCCCTGTGCTAAGTGGAAAAACCCAGCAGAGAAAGACAAATGCTGCACTGACCCTCAGAGGTAGCATGAGAGAGTCCAGCTCATGCAATCAGAGGGTAGAATCGTGGCTCTCAGGGGCAAGAGGAGATCGGGCAAATGAAGAGATGTTGGTCAAGGCATAAAAAACTCAAATAGTGTGAGTGAAACAGACTGGGGAGACAGAAAGTGACACACAGTGACTACATACTTAAGAATCTGCCGTGAAGTGGATCTTAAGTGTTCTCACTAACAAAAATGAGTACAGGAAGTAAAGGATGTGCTCATCAGGGGATGCTGATCGTTCCCCGCGAACCCATGCAAAGCATGACATTTGGCATTACGCAACTATATAATATTCTTATGTATAAAATCCAAGTCGCACACCTTAAATATACAATTTGCATTTTTTAATTATACTTCAATAAAGCTGGGAAAAAAGAAAGCACTCACAAAGGACCACATATTATAGGGTTTCATTTATGTTCCAAATAGGCAATTTATAGAGACAGAAGAGTAGATTAGCAGTTACCTATGACGGAAAGGAGAGCCACTAGGGAACGACCGCTAATAGATAAGGTGTTTCTTTGTGGGGGTGATGAAAAAGTCTGAAAATTAGATTATGTTAATGGATGCATGATTTTGCAAGTATAGGAAAAACAATTTAATTGTGCACTTTACAGCATATAAATTACGCCCCAATAAACCTGTTTAAAGCAGAGAAAACATAAATAAGTTGCTTTTTAAAATGAAATCAACAAAGTTGCTTTGTTGTAGATTACATTGCACTTTGTGCAAGGAGCAACAGAAGGAATTGTAATAAAATCTGCTTGGCTGGGCACACGAAAGAAGATGCTCCGCGTGCGTTAGTAAACACCTGCCTGGCTCCTCGCCCGTGAACTTGATGATTCTTTTCCTCTCTAGTTCCTGTATTTACTTCTCTTTTCAGTCCACTTTCACTCAGCAAAAGTAAAAGACCTTAACCTCATCTAGGAACGGGATTGAGGGACCATTCGGTAGAGATAGAAAGGCTGTAACCGTGAGCTCAGAGTACCCAGGCATCAGGATTTTCATCCCAATGGGAATTTATGCAAGTTCCAGAGCATTTTAAGTATCTACATCTATATTTTACCTCAAGGCCCTCATAGGCTGTTTATGATTACAGGCTTCTCTAGTCAGATAGCAGCACACAAAGGGTGTGGAGAGTGTTTATGTATATACCTTCCTTTGTCTAAACAGTTAAGGCGTCTTTCATATTTTAATTAGGTGTATATGGGAAGCAGAGTGGAAACCTGCCTGTGAATGTATAATCCAGAAAAGGGCTTTTGGATCCCGTGGAGGTAGAGCTACAAGCAGGAGCAGGGCGTACTCTTACCCACTAGGCCGCCTCTCAGGGCCACCTGAGATCAGCTTACAGGGTGGGTAGAAACCCCCGCCACTCCTCCGCATTAACTTCCCCTTTTGGTACTCCTTTCAAAAGCTTCATCAGATAGCACAGCAGCCAATCTTTGTAAAACTCACTTTTAAAGTGCTCCTAAGTTTATGGGTGTAATGAGAACATGAATTTAGGCAAAATTATGCATAATTTCAGAAGCAAAAATTGTCATTATGACCAAAAGTCATAAAATATATACAACTCTTTGATCCAGAGAGTCTTATTCTTAAAATGAATCCTTCAACACTTACAGTGTGTTTAGACTGCACCTGGGAAGTTTGTCCTTATGACAGTTATGAGGGAAGGCTGGAAGCAAGCTTGATGTCTATGGCTTCATATTTTTAAATGAATAACAGCAAGTTAGAAGAACATTATTCAGTTTTTAATAATGAGCCAATAAAAACATAAGTTTCATGCATGCTAAAGCATTTAGACTATCATTAGATTTTATAAATCCTGCACAGAATGTGTATGTGTGACATCTTCTTGGGTCTTAAGGATATGTACGTGAATGTGTGTGTGTGTGTATATATATATGGATCTCGCCATTAGGTTGCTATCATTAATCCGTTATCTGTGGACAAGTAAATTGGGGTATATGAGCTGTTAAAGGAAATGTGTCATACATGAAACAAAAGGGATGGAGGTAAAATCAAACTACAGTGAACATAGCTCCTTTGGCCAGAGTTGATATAGCTTTTGCTTTAAATATGTTGCAACCACAGGAGGTTTGGTATATCTTATTATGAAAAAGCCCTCATTTGCACTACTTCAAATGAACGCTGTACACCAATTAGCTATTGTACTTCTAACTTAAGTGTGAGCTCCTTAAAAGTTCACATCAGGTTCCTGAGGCTGTAAAGGTGTGCCGTTTGCTGAGTCTGAAAAGTCCTTGTGTGATCTCCTCTGGTTCATTGAGTCAGCACGCACCCGGTTCACAGCGTGACTGTGGGCAGTGTTTCTAATTAGGCTGCCCATAAGCATGTGCTGAGACATGGCCTGGGAATCCTGGTCTCCCTGCATCACAGCTTTGCAAGCCTGCACGCTTGGTGCCGCCGCTATGCTGATGTTCATAAGCCGTCTGCAAAACACAAACTCTATGTTTCCCCCATTGCTTGCTTCTGGCTTGCTGCCCAATTGCTGTGGTTTACATGGGCACTACTGAGAGCCTCGGTGACACCAGGACAGCCACTAAAAGTCATAATTTCTTTTCTGTACCAGCCATGGATTTTCTGGCTGACTCGTGGAAATCACTGTTTGGTAGGCACTACCAGCGATATCTCTTTTGCTTACGTTTAACCCAATTTGTTCCTTACTGGTTCTTCATGGTCAGAAGAAAAGATCGCCTCCACCTGAATAATTTCAGGTGCCCCACTACGTTTAGGTTACAGCCTGTGGTGGCCCTGAACAAGTTTCTTGCCTTCTCTATGCCTCTATGTCTTTCGTTTTACTACTGGGACCTGTTTTGAGGGGCTGGGGTTACAGCGCAGTGGTACAGCATTGCCTAGCATGCCCAAGGTCCTGAGTTTGGTCCCCAACAGGAAAAAGGAAATAAAATAAAATAATGAAATAAAGTTGGGTTTGAAAGTACGTGCCTGTAAACTCAGCATTTGGAGCCAACCTGGGTTACACAGCCTCAAAAGAGGGAAAAGAGAAGAATATCCCCCGAATCTCATTTCCCCACCTGCCTTCTACCCGTGCACATGACGCGCTCCGACTAAACCGTCACTGTAAGAGTTCACGCAGTCTTATGATTTTGATTCCATGGCCATGAAAGCCTGAAATCCAAAGTCTCCATAGAGCGCCAGCATTACAGCTGGAGTGGAAAAATCCACATCACCAAACTGTTTCATAAACAAAGTCGTCTAAAATGTACAAGATTGCCTTCTAGCTGTGCATGTATGGGGTGGGTGAGACATAAATTAAAGAACTATATCTCCAATATCGCGTTGTATACAAAACTACTTTAAAAAAAATTAAAGCCAAAAGACTTCCAGCTCCAAGCATTTTTAAAAAGGGTTACCCAAATGGTATTTGGTATATGGAACAGTGAAGTCCATCTGATCATTCAACAAGGTAATGGATGTAAAATCGAAACAATAAAACTCCCTTATTGTCCTGAGTATACAGAATCTAACGCGGCCTCAGCACTTTGAGTTCTCGTGAATTCTTTCTCAGTAAGTCAGTCCCTTGCATAGGAGGCTGGGCAATCTTACTGACCGACCTCAGGACGGATATACTTTATGTTGCAGGAGATCTGGCCCCTTTACTATACCTTAGAGTACATTGGTTTCCCATTCTCATAGTGAATCTCCACGTAGTCAGAAGACAGCAAACCACTGCAAAAGGAAAGAAAAAGAAAGAGTGAATTCTGCATCCAAATGCTAGAGGTTTAAAGATAGCTCGATAATGGAGGAGAGGAGCAGGGAAAGCGCAGACTACAGTCAGAGAAAAGCAGTCTGGGGTCAAGTCTCCAGACAACATCCAGGGAAGCAGGAAGAGAAAGAAAGACAGGAGGGGAGGGAGGGAGGGAGGGAGGGAGGGAGGGAGGGAGGGAGGGAAGGAGGGAGGGAGGGAGGGATCAAGGAAGGAAGATCCTTCAGTCTACTGAGGAAGATAAAACATAGTCAATTTGAGGGAAACCCTTAGATTCAGCACCTGATAGACCTGTCAGTCAAACTAAGCTGCATGTAGAAAACAAGCCCTATTAAACACACACGATTATGCTCTAATGGATCATTGGGGAGGAATACAGAAAAGATCTGGCAAACATTCCCCATAAAGGCCAAATAGTAAACCCTGTGGCTCTGCCAGCGCTGTGGTCCCTGAGGTAACAATTGAGTTCGCCATCCTATCAACAATACATAGACAAATGAGTGTGGCTGTGTCCCAGTAACATTTTATTTGTGGAGAATCATATCTGGATCTCATAAAATTATAATGTACTATGAAATGGTATTACTTTGAATTTTAAAATCCGCTTGGAAATGCATAGAGCCATCAAGAAAGTCCAATGGGAAAAAGCACTTGCCACACAAACCTAACAAGCTGAGGTCAATCCCCAGGTCCACTGGGAGGAGAGAACTGGCTACTATAAGCTGAGGTCAATCCCCAGGTCCATTGGGAGGAGAGAACTGGCTACTGTAAGTTGTCCTCTGACCTCCACATGTGTGCCCTGGACACACACACACATTCTACTTCACACCACAAAACACAATAAAAATAAATTCTAATTTAAAAAATTAACAACATAAACTTGGAAGTCAGAGCAGGTTTTAGACCTAGCACAGTCCACAGATGAAGGTGTTGCCACAGGCAAGTTTCACCAACTTGTGTAAAATACAATTGTCAAAAATATGAAAGTCACAGGGCACTGTGAAGAAAAATTGACTAAGTTAAACCACAAATATGCATCACTTAGCCTGGAAATCATCACTGAGTGCTCAGTGTTGGGCACTGTGACTGTCGCTGCTGTCACTTTAACTCAAGTTTTAAAAGTGCATTCTCCTGGAAACAACCTAAATGTCCCTCCACTGAAGAATGGATAAGGAAAATGTGGTACATTTACATAATGGAGTACTACACAGCAGAAAAAAATGACATCTTGAAATTTACAGGCAAATGGATGGATCTATAATACATCATATTGAGTGAGGTAACCCAGACCCAGAAAGACAAATATCACATGTACTCATTCATAAGAGGCTTTTAAAGATAAATCAAAAAAAAAAAACCAGCCTACAAATCACAATCCCAGAGAATCTAGACAACAATGATGACCCTAAGAGAGACATATGTAAATCTAATCTGCTTGGGAGGTATGAAAAGACAAGATCTTCTGAGTAAATTGGGACCATGGGGACCATGGGAGAGGGTTGAAGGGGAGGGGAAAGGAAGAGCAGAGAAAAATGTAGAGCTCAATAAAAGCAAGTTTTTAAAAAGAGCATCTTTTAAAAAAAATGCATTCTCCCCAATGGAAGTGTGAAATAAGCACTTGGTCACGAGACTGGAGGAAGACTTTTGAGTGGCCGTGCGCTGTTGATAAGGACAATGCCTCAGGCCCATGGGAATGGGCACAGCCCTTCTGTGTCTGCTTGAAAGTGTTGGTAGTGTGCACAGGAAGTGCTGGTAGTGTGCACAGGAAGTGTTGGTAGTGTGCACAGGAAGTGCTGGTAGTGTACACAGAAAGTGTTGGCAGTGTGCACAGGAAGTGTTGGTAGTGTGCACAGAAAGTGTTGGTAATGTGCGCAGGAAGTATTGGTAGTGTGCACAGAAAGTGTTGGCAGTGTGTACAGAAAGTGTTGGTAATGTGCACAGGAAGTATTGGTAGTGTGCACAGGAAGTGTTGGTAGTGTGCACAGGAAGTGTTGGTAGTATGCACAGGAAGTGTTGGTAGTGTGCACAGGAAGTGCTGGTGGTGTGCACAGGAAGTGTTGGCAGTGTGTACAGGAAGTGTTGGCAGTGTGCACAGGAAGTGCTGGTAGTGTGCACAGGACGTGTTGGTAATGTGCGCAGGAAGTATTGGTAGTGTGCACAGAAAGTGTTGGCAGTGTGTACAGAAAGTGTTGGTAATGTGCACAGGAAGTATTGGTAGTGTGCACAGGAAGTGTTGGTAGTGTGCACAGGAAGTGTTGGTAGTATGCACAGGAAGTGTTGGTAGTGTGCACAGGAAGTGCTGGTAGTGTGCACAGGAAGTGTTGGCAGTGTGTACAGGAAGTGCTGGCAGTGTGCACAGGAAGTGCTGGTAGTGTGCACAGGAAGTGTTGGCAGTGTGCATAGGAAGTGTTGGTAGTGTGCATAGGAAGTGTTGGCAGTGTGCACAGGAAGTGTTGGCAGTGTGCACAGGAAGTGTTGGCAGTGTGCACAGGAAGTGTTGGTAGTGTGCACAGGAAGTGTCCAGCAGCTTCCTCCTTGAGGTGGTTCCCCAACAGAAGCCTCCTACTGAGACTAACTCCTTCCCACAGTGCTGTACATAGCAAGCACTGGAACAAGGAGGTTCCAGGTTGTTGAGCGGCTGGTGCCCCAACATCAGAACAAACATGGCATCCTGATTCCAGCTTCTCCAGACACCTGTGTGTCTGTCCTTCCTTCATCCCTTCATCGCTCCAGTCAGATTTCAGAACCCAGCGCAGGGTGCTCTGTGCCCACCTAAGAGTGCTGGATTAGAACACCTGAATGGTGACAGCGACCCTGGAACAGTGGGGGCTTCCTCCCAGATCCCCAGATTAGGCACAAACCATACCCAAATACCTGTTTTCCCAGAGAGATCCTTTATTAAGGGGAAGAGAAGTTAAGTGGCTGCTTTCTGACTTGAGCAGAAAAACAGCAGCAAATGACCTTGCAGGTGTCATTTTTAAGAAGAGAAAAGGGGAGGTCTGTGCTAGAACGGGCTAGGATGCGGTGGTAAAGAGATAAGCGACAAAGGAGAAGGGAAAGGGACAAGGGGAAGGGGAGAAGGGGCATCTGTCCTGGATTGGCAGAGGACTGCCTCTGGACAGAGGGAGGAGATGTGGCGCATAAGCAAAAGGCAGTTTATAAAAGTAAATGGAGAAGGCCCGTGTTAGGATGAGGTGTTTAATAACTGGGCATGTTAATTAGGTGAACCAAGGGGTGCTTTCGATAGCTGGACTTTGGTATTCAGCCTCAGGAGGAGAAAGTCAAATAAAGGAACAGGCCTGGTGGTTAGCTTTAGGAACGCAATCTCATGGTTTTCAGAAATGAAGCGGGAATGGGGGAGCAGGACACGGTCTGCCACAGCCACCCTTGCCATGCTCAAGCTGGCCAGAGTCCTTCGAGTGTCTGTCCAGATCTGCCACCAGGAGTAACCACAGGAGTGACAGGTCACACTATGGGACACTTACTCCTTCATCTTCACGACACACACGTGTTCTAACCATGGGTCTGTTTCCTCTTCTACAAAACGGAAGCCTGCAACAGGTGACTCTGCAGGGCCCGCCCTGCTCAGACACGCTGACCTTCTAGAAGTCACTCGTTTGTTTGTTGGTTGGTTTTTCAAGAAAGAGTTTCTCTGTAGCTTTAGAGCCTGTCCTAGAACTAGTTCTTGTAGACCAGGCTGGCCTTGAACTCACAGAGATCAGCTTGTTTCTGCCTCCCGAGTGCTGAGATTAAAGGTGTGCGCCACCACCGCCCAGACCTCTAGAAGTCACTCTTAACAGTAGGTTTGTTTGTAAGGAAACTTCAAACGACTGTGACTGGAGAATGGGAGGACTCTGTGATTCTGTGTATAGTTCAGATCAATACCTGATGTACCCTTATGTGACTCCATAGGAGGCTTGGGAACGGATGCTCCGAGCCTGACAGCAGTTAGCTAGGAACCTGCCCTACATCTAGCATGCCCTGTGTGCACCCAAGGAGAGTTTTTACAACACAAATAACATAGTAAATAACATGGTGACTGTGGTGGTTTGAATGGCCTCCACGGGCTCATATGTTTGAATACTTGGTCCCCAATTGGTGAAACTGTTTGGGAAGGATTTGGAAGTGTGGCCTGGTTAGAGGAGATCACTGGGAGTGGGCTTTGAGGTTTCAAAAGATATATGTACCCACTCATTCCCAGTGAGCGCTCTCTCTCTCTCTCTCTCTCTCTCTCTCTCTCTCTCTCTCCCCTCTCTCCTCTCCTCTCCCCCCTCTCTCTCCCCTCTCTCTCTCACTCTCCTCTCTCTCTCCTCTCCTCTCCTCTTCCCCCTCTCTCTCCCCTCTCTCTCTCCTCTCCTCTCCTCTCTCTCTCCCCCCTCTCTCCCCCTCTCTCCTCTCCTTTTCTTCTCTCTCTCTCTCTCTCTCTCTCTCTCCCCTCTCTCCTCTCCTCTCCCCCCTCTCTCTCCCCTCTCTCTCTCACTCTCCTCTCTCTCTCTCTCCTCTCCTCTCCCCTCTCTCTCTCTCCCCTCTCTCTCTCCTCTCCTCTCCTCTCATCTCTCTCTCCCCCCCTCTCTCCCCCTCTCTCCTCTCCTTTTCTCCTCTCTCTCTCTCTCTCTCTCTCTCTCTCTCTCTCTCTCAGATGTAAAGTCTTAACTGTTTCTGTTGTCAAAACTTTGCTCTGCCATCATGAATCCTCACCTCTGACACAGCAATCTGATCACAGGCTTTCTTTTCTAAGTGGCCTTGGTCATGGGGGTTGTCACAGGACCAGAAAGGGAACTAAGACAGTATCTATACTTAGACATGTTTCCATGTCCACCCAAATGACCCCTGACATTCCAAGAAGTCACATTCATATCATTCCCAGCGGCTCTGAGCTGTCAGTTCATTTAACTAACTAGTTCAGGCAGCTGATGCTGGGCACCACGCGAACTCAGTTTCTAACCAAGCCTGCCCCCTCCGTCCACCAGAAGCGTCTCTCTTTTTCTCTTTTTTCACAACGTGTGTGTGTGTGTGTGTGTGTGTGTGCGTGTGTGTGTGTGTGTGCGCGCGCGCACGTGCGCGTGTTTGTGCGTGTGTGTGCGCGTGCGTGTGTGTGTGTGCGTGCGTGCGTGCGTGTGTGTGTGTGACGTGAAAGAGAGTGCATATGTAAAATGGTCGACTTCATCCTTTCCTCGGGAGCTGTCCACCTTAGTTTTCGAGACAAGGTCTCTCTCTCTCATCGGGAGCTGAGGCTCAGTAGTGTCTTAGCTAGGCTAGCTGGCTAGCTAGCGTGCCCCAGGAATCCTTCTGCCGCCACCTCCTCCTCTAGAGTGTGCTTCATTTGGAGCTTTTTGTACAGAGATGCTAGGGATTGAAGTCAGGTCCTCATGCTTGTGAGGCAAGGACTTTACCCGCTGAGATGCCTCCCACTCCCCGTTTATGATATTCTTAATTCATCAAATGATTACCTCCTTAAATAGAGAGGAATTTAGGTTAGTAGATTCACACAAGCGTAAGTTTATTACCTACAATGATGCTTCTGCCCTTAAATATATATATATTTTTAAAATATATATATTAAGCAATAGATTTAAAAGTAAAAAGGGCTTGTCAATTGCTGTTTTTCTCAAGTGTAGGGGCAAAGTGTTACTCCTTTGAGTATAAACAATAAAATAAGAGTTTAAACTGGGTTAAAAGGCAGGGATTTAAGAGTATTTAAGAGTATAGCAATGAAACACCTGGTGGGTGAGAATGATTACAGGTTGAATAGAGGCTTTGTGCTAAGTGAGACAAAGATGGCGTGCTAGGCGAAGGCACAGTGTGAGCACAGTTCAAGGGAGCTGAGCTGCATGCAGAGAAAAATCCCAGCAAGCGGGGTGGAAAGGAGCAAGGATTAAGGCACTGAAGGGCTACAAGAGGGATTTGATGACTTCCTCGATGACATGAGAGGTTATATCAGAAATCTCACAGTACAGGTGTTCCTTAGCTCTGTGGTGATGAGCCCACGTGCCAGAATACGGTTTAGAAACCCTAGTATAAGGAGAACAAGAAACACAGGACTGTGACTTCAGAGTGGAGAGAGGAAAGGAAGAGGATTTAGGTGAAAAACATCATCTGGTTTTAGGTGTATCAAAGAGTTTGATCAACCAGCATGACCCAACTCTCTTCTGAGGAGGCAGCTACAGAGCATGTGAAGCAGCTGAACCACTGTGTGGCTACCAGTGTGTCCACGCAAGTCAGCCAGGATCTGTTAGCAGCCTGCCGGGCAGCGTTCCATCCAGAAGAAACGGCTGCTCCCAGTCTAGTCCTTACCAGTCCTACTGAAAACAAACAGGAGCAGCAACAACGACAACAAACACCTGCACTTCATTCAGGACCATAGTCCAGTTTTCCCAGGCATGGGAAAATGGCCCAAAGAATAAAAAGAAGCCAATAAGAAAAAAAACTACCAGAAGTAGGGCTGGAGAAATAGAAAACTATCAGAAATGACACTCAGCAGTTAAAAGAACTGACTGCTCTTCCAGAGGAGCTGGGTTCGATTCCCAGCACCCACATGGCAGCTCACAACTGTCTGTGACTCCAGTTCCAGGGCACCCAACATCTCATACAGACATGCATGTAAGCAAAACACCAATGTACATAAATAAAAATATTAAACTATCAGAAATAATAAGATAACTAGTTACAAGATACATATGAAGCACACATGCCTATGTAAACCAGCAAAAACAATCTAGAGATGATATAGGTGGAGAGTTCCCAGAATAATAAACTTTACATAAATATAACAGCCACATACACACGTTACTATTTAATGCCCTAAGAATAAATAAGTATAAATACACATGAAATTAACAGCAAATCCTTAGTTTTAAAAAAATAAAAAATAAAGTAAGTCATCACTGAATGAAGCAGTCCTGATTCCCCATGACAACGATGTCCATCACTGTCCACCTCCTTGAACATTAGTGCAATTCCAAACAAAATCTCAAGAGTTTTGCTGTTGTTGTTTTTTTAACATGATAAAATTACTCACGTACATCTTTAAGAAAAATGTGCATCATTTTTTCAAATAAAATGAAGAAAATCAGGACTTTGGATCAGTATTACAGGAACTAAGATGAGCAGTGAGTGGCCCCATCATCAACCCAAAAACACAGCAGAACATCCAGAAAACTCTCCAGTTCACAGAAAAAGCTTCGCGGTGGGAAGAGCGGCATTTACATCTACAAAGTAGAAAACTGGAAATCACCAGATGGCCATGACTAAATATTTGGGGAAAACAGACCCCTATTCCCACGCCTTATGCAAAGCCAAGACTATGTTTTGAAGTTGTGTGCAGTTAGTCAAGTCACAAGCTAACTACACAGGAGGTCTTTGAATAGATGACCTTGATCCAAAAGCAGAGATAAGACTGTAAAAATAAAATAAATGGAGATAAGTTGTTAAAACAACAAAAATTTCAAAACAGATATTAAGAAAATATGTGCAAAACGAAGATTTCTAGTGGACATAAGACACCCACAAGGCCACCTAGTCAAGGAGCAAGTCTTGTAAAGTCCGACAAGAACTGCTAAGGGTGATCAATCACGTACAACACACAAGGGTGATCAATCAGTACAATGCACAACTGCAACAGCCTTGAGAGACTTGGAAATTAAAAATAACAAAAGAGGACATTTACAAAATAAAAGGGAGTGACAGTAGCAAGTGCTGGCGAGGTTGCAAGAAAACTTCCACTCCAGAGGCCCGGTTGGCAAAGGGTGTCAAAGCCTGCAGTGTGTTCCCCTCCATCCAGTTTGATAAGGAAAGGTAACAAGTCAAAAGCAACACACACACACATGTGTCTCTCGCACAGACACACATACGTTCGCACACCCTCCCATACATCAAGGGTCACACGGTCACAGCCACACTCGCTCATATATGCTCACACACTCACACACACTCACAGGTATATACACACGTATGTCCACTTTCATCCAGACTCATACTTAGATTCACATATCCATACTCACACCTATACTCACACATATGCCCACACATGTGCACGCACACACACACACTTACGTAGATGTGAGCAGGTTGATTTGTGCTATTTTACAGTCGCCTGGAGAAGTGTTCACACGATCAAGGAAAAGAAGCAGTGTGAAGATGTTGGACCCCTTCAGGACGTGTATCTGTGTCCATTCACAAGCAGGAGATTTCCTCCCCAGCTATTACTTCCTGTGGAAAGCCCCATCATTTCCTTTCTTTTGTTTACCTAAATTTCCCTCAGTGATGATAAGGCCACTTTCTTTTTTATTTCTTCTTTTGAGACAAATTTCACTATGTAGCCCTCACGGAGAAACTCACAGAGATCTGTCTCTGCCTCCTGAGCACTAGACCTAAAGGTGTGCATCACGCGCCTGGCATAGAGAACCTATCTAATGAGACATCATCGCAAAAGCTTAATATTTTAGGCCACCAAATATGATGCGCCCTATTTTGCTGTAAAGCATATAGAGTTCAATTTAATATGTTAAACTTATTAAAACTACAAGACAAAAAACAAAATATTTTGCAAAAATGTTACTTTGTATACATGTAGTTTAAACATTGGCAAATAAATCTTTTTAATTTAGTTTTTAAGTTTTGCATACAATGTATTTTGGTCATATTCATTTCTCCCAAACTCTTCCCAGATCCCCACCTACCTACCCAACATCATATTCTTTCTCACTCTTGAAAAACAAAAGCAAATCACACACACACACAAACACACACACACACACAAAACAAAACAACAAAAACCCTCTTGAGCATGTAGGAGGGGTGGGCTTAAAAAGTCAGGTTTATGACAGTACACAGGCTTAAGCAAAGGCTTGGTCCTTCCAAAGGAACGAATGAGGATTTGGATTTGGAAAGCTATATATAAATGCTGAAAGCAAACATTACATCCTCTGTCCAAAGAGAATCCAAGGTCTTTAGGACCAGGCACAGGCGGACACAGAGAGGCTCCTTTACTGGGTCAATTAGAGCCATCAGCAAAGTAATTAATGTTAGCAGCAGGACAGAGCTGCAAGAAACAAGCACACACACTAGGAAGTGCTCATCCACATATGAGACCCTGGAGTGTAACTCTCCTTCACTCATTTGATTAATTGAGGAAGTCTGAATGAGACAGCGCAAAGATGAGAATTCAACAATTAAGAGAAACGAAAGATTAATTTATAACAAAATATTTCCATTCTTTAACGTTTATTAGAAAATCCATTAGGCGAAGGCCAACTATTTTTTGTAGGTGTAAGAATGGATGCGTGTGTGTGTATGTGTGTGTGGTGTGTGCATGTGTGTGTGTATATGTGTGTGGTGTGTATGTACATGTATATTTTGTATGTGTGTGGTATGTGTCTGGATCTCTAAATGTGTGTGGTGTGCATGTGTGTGTATGTGCATGTGTGTGTATACATGCATGTAAAGTCAATACTGAGTGTCTTCCTCAGTTGCTCCCCACCTTAGTTTTTGAGACAGGATCCATTATAGAACCTGGAGCTCACTGATTGGTTAGACTGACTGATCAGCAAGTCCAAGGGACCCTTCTGTTTCTGCCTCCCCGGAGCTAGGGATGCAGGCACACTCCTTCCCTTGGTCTTCATACAGGGGTGTTGGGAATCCAGCCCCAGGCTTACACAGCAAGCACTGTGCAATCTAAGCCATCTCTCCAGCCTCTACTTTGCAGCTTTGCACTAATAGTTAAGAAGGAAGGTTTCTGTAGAGCGTCCACAGCTGTCTTCCTAACTAGGGGACGTAGCCCTTGATTTCTGCTGGCGCCCAGCAACTTTATTCTCAGTTCCACAGCTGAACTGAGAATAAAATGTCCACAGACAAACTCTCAAGACACATGAACTAAGACTGAATTTGCACAGCCCAACACAGGAAAACATAATTTGAAGTCCATGTGCTAAACAGAAGACAGCATTCTGCCCAACCATGGAATCCCTGTGTATGCACCAGAGACATGTGGGCAGTATATCCAAAGTCCTCCCGAAATTAAGGAAGGAACTACCACAATGGTGCAGTCAGAGAGATGCTTTTTCCATAACAGCAAACCACTGTGACAAATAGCACAACATAGCAAAGAAGGAAGAGAAGAGGATATAAGAACAAAAGAGTAACCTTCAACAGCTTCTTCATGAAACACAGAATTACTACCACACAAATAGCACACTGTTTTTAACTATCATTTAGGAAAATGGCCTTCAGGCAATTCTAACCTTGGAGCACAACCATAGCATCAAAAAAAAAGATTATTCACTGACCTTGAACTGCTTTTTAAAAATTTATAATTTACCTAGGGTACGGCTGATTTCTCTAAAGGCAATATTCATTCTCCCAGATGGGACATTTTAAAATATTAGTAAGGCCAACAGGCTTGGGAAGAAAATTAAGGAATTTTCTAGAAACATAACCATTTTTGTGTAACTTCTTTCAGAACAACCCTCTCCTCTTGATGATGACTTTGAAACTTAGCATCATTTCTCAACTTGCTACCTGGGCATCTTTGGGTTTACTGTTTAGCCTTGGTACCTTGGTCCCAGAAGAAAGCCTTCACTAGACACTTCCTGGAGCTGTCTCTAAGATCTAGGAGAAGTCTCTCACACTGTGGAGCTACTTTATCCCTTGCAAAAAAATAAAATAAAATAAAAAAATAAAACCAGGAACCCTGGATTACTGGATGCTTAAAGAAACCTCCAACTCTCAAACAGCGCCTGTGCGATGTCTTCACCTCCGGCCTTGACAGGAGGACTCCGAGGGAGCTCGTCGGCTGCGGGTACTCTTCTTAGAGACTGTGGAACCCACAGAAGGTAGCACCCGCGGCAGAAGTAGACCTCACAGGGAAGGTGTGGTCTCCTGCTTCCTGTTTCCTCAGGATGTTAAGACCCTTTGGCACACACTCCCACCACCATGAAGCTGCTCCACTGCGCCTTCTTCGTCAAGACAGAATTGAACCTTTTGAAACCATGAACCAAAACCAAACCTCCTTCCTTTAAGACATTTCTGTCAGTGACCCAGGAGTAGGTAACACACCCCCTAAAAGGAAAGGATGCTAATATCTGCGGCATACACAGTCCATCTAGAAGGTGCACTCTTTGTCAGGTAATCAGCTGTGGGAACACTGAGATGCCTGTAGGCCAATCTTCTCCACGAAATGCTGGGAAACAGCTCCATTCTTATTATCTCCACACTGGGGAAAACTGCGTACACTTTCCCTAACTCTACACATTTCTACACATCTCAACCAAAAGAGAATGCCTCCATTTTCGAGATATTCAAGATATTATCTGATATTGTTTCTACAGATCTGATTAATAATTAACAAAAAAAAAAACCCTCTCTTACACAGAAACTAATCTGAAGGCCAAGGATCAAGAGCGGCCAAAGTTACATTTGTGTTAACCAATCTAAACAGTCTGCAAAACCATCACTTCACTGTGACAAAAATAAATCCAAAACTCCATGATCGCATTAACATGCTTTATCATAAAAATGCTAAAAACCAGGGCTAACAGGGAGAAATCAGTGCCCATCCTGCAACTATCTTATAATTAGCAAATTGGAGAGCAATTAATGTCACTTTGAGAGACGTGTATAAAATAGTGATTAGAGGTGAGTAATTTAATCTATTCCAGTCTAATTATAGAGTCTAGACATTTTGCATACTATTAAAACTGGATTTTTATCTCTTAAAAGCTATTTAGAGCATTGTTTGTGCATGACATTGTAAAAATGTATCCTAAGATCACTTTCAGTACTTTAGAGGTAAACAAACATTCCTTCCATCCTGGTATAGATGTGGTCTGTCAGCTACACAGTGAAGGCACTAGTGGCTTTTAAAACGCAGAACAGATCTATAGGTCAGAGCCTGAAACAATCTCTCTACATGGGCTTTCTCCCACAGCCAGACAACTCTCACTGTGTGCTCTTAAAATTTCAGTCTAGGTCAACAATCTTACATTCACAAAGTGACTCTCGATATTTGGATCAAAAGCAAAACCTTTGTAAGATTCCAGAAGCTGGCAAATCCCAGAGAGACTGACATAGAAAAGAAAAGTAAAAAAAAAAAAAAAAAAAGTTCTTCTATTTGGGCCTTCCAGGGGATATATATTTATAGTTTAATTTTAAAACCAATGCTTTTAGTGCCCTGGTAGGAACTAGCATTAACTGTATATGATCCACAGCGATACATTTACTAAGCATTAATACAGGTCTCAGACCCATAAGAGATTAGAACTAGAGACAACAGAGAAATAGATGAGCTCTAAATTATCTGATTCACATCTAGGAGGCCACATCAAAAGGACAACTCACGATAGAGCAGAAAGCACCATGAGTGATTTCATGGGGAAAAATGAGAAGCTAGTAGATTCAAAATTCTGGACCTAGACAATAGTCAAGACGTGCAATGTCTACAGAGGCCGAGAACATGGCAAATGGTGCCCACGAGGAAAGCATGGAGGCTCCTTGAAAACATCATCCCATGGCAAGTGCGCCTACCATAGTGCCTCTAGATAACGTCATGACCGTGGAGACCTCGTGATGGGACTGATGCTCCCTTTTCAGGGGTCACCACCCAGCTCCCAAACACACACACACACACACACACACACACACACACACACACACACACACACGGGGCTTATTGGCTTATTCTTCCTTAGAAAGCCCACCCTTAGCTTGGCTTGTTTATAGCCAGCTTTTTTTAACTTAAATTATCCTATCTACTTTTTGCCTCTAGGCTTTTACCTTTTTTTATTCTATATTCCTTTCTCTTTTTTCTTACTCTGTGGCTGGCTGGCAGTGTGGCTGGGTGGCTGGCCCTTGGCCTCCTCTCCTCTTTTTCTCACCTCTCTCTTTTCTTCTCTCTTCTCTCTTGAGTCTATGTTTCTCTTCCTACTTATTTTCTCTGTCTAGCAACCCCCCATCCCTCTCTCCTGCCTAGTTATCAGTCATTCACCTCTTTATTAGGTGTTTTAGGCAGGCGAAGTTAAACAAATGCAGCACATCTTTGCATCATTAAACAAATATTTCGCAGCATAAATGAGTGTAACACATCTTAAACTAATATTCCACAACAGTCTTTTAAGCAGAAATGAGCACAGCATGGATCGTGAGTAAGGGCCTAAGTCTTCTGACCATCACAAAGAAGGAGAAAATGAAGCAGGAGGGGAGAAAGACACCAGAGAGTGTACTTGCTATTTTCTCAGTGCAATGTGAGGACCCAGCAAGACATTCTTGAGCTAGCCAAGATGAGGGACTCGCCAGCAACTAAGCCTGTCAGGTAGTTAAGTGCTCAGTTTATGTCATAGTGTCAGCATGAACCTAAGTAGATAAAAACAACAGGTAAGCCTCTTCTTAATCCTAGACAAGATCTGTAATAGAATATTAAAAATAAACATAAACCTATTTTACCATTATTACTGAAAATTCTATTGTTATCACTTTAAAAAAATTAGATATAGTTTATTTTATGTGTATGAGTGTTTTACCTGCGTGTATATATGTGCACCATGTATATGCCTGGTGCCCAGAGAAGTCAGAAAAGGGGGGTCAGATCCCCTACCGCAGGAGTTAGGGATGACTGTGAGTCACTTGGTGGATACTGGGAACTAAACCTGAGTCCCCTGCAACTCCCGCTGTTACCACATTTTGTAAGAAGGCTATTTGTTTGTTTTATGGGTTTTGTTTGTTTTGTGAGTTTTTTGCTTGTTTGTTTGTTTGGGGGTAAAAATTTCCAAATCTACTACCTAATCTTCAGAATGAGAAGTTATCACAGGAAGACGAGGGTGGTGGAGGACGCATGGCAATGAGGGACACAAGGAGGATATCTAAGATACTGACCCTGCGTGTCTACCAGAGGGATGAATATGGAGGGATGTGCATTTATCGTGCAGTGATTATTTTTTTTTAGGCAAAGTCTAGCATTTCAGGCTGGCTTCAAACTTGCTATGTATCCAAGGATGACCTTTAACTTCAGATCTTGGCTCTGCCTGCAGAGTGCTCTGGCTGCAGGTATTAGCCACCATGTCCATGTGATGCTGGCGGTCAAATCCTAGGCCTTCGCGCCTGCCAAATAAGCTTTCTGTCCCCTGGTCAAGGGAAGAAATCCAAAATATCTACAGTTAACAGAAACAGAAAGGCTTAGTCTAATTCTGACATTAAAAATTTAGACTATGAAACAAGTTGAGCCACAATGAGACCAGGGCAGAAACATCTGGCGTAGAGAGCTGTCACTGTTAAGACCAGAGAGGGGACTAAGGAGCACAGGGGAGGAGAAGGGCAGAGAAGAATCAGGGGCTTGCTCCTTCTCTAGAAACAGCAGCCACCAAACCGCTTCTGGCCTCTAGTGTGCATGTAAGAATCTACTCCTGTTTGAAGAGGGAGGGAACGTCGGGAAGGGAAAGGAAGTTATTGCAGAAGAGTAAAGCACAGATGAGAGACGTTCAGAAAAGGCCACCATGCACCAGGACTGACAGGATCTAAACTACATTCGTGTATCGTCCAGAAAACTAACTCCTATACTAAGAGAGCTAAAGGAACAGAAACCCAAAGTTTATCTAACTCCAAAGTCAGTCAACAATATTCTAAATACATGAAATAGTCCTCTAAGACCTCAAAAAGACTTGACAATCAAAACTTTGCTTTTCAAGAATAGAGAGCTGGCTCAGTGATTAAGAGCATGGGCTGTTCTACCACAGGATGTAGATCAGGCTTCCAGCATCCAACAGAGCTCACAAACATCTATACCTCCAGTTCCAATAGATCAAATGAGCTCTTCTGGCAGGTACCAAGTATATACATGGAGCACAGACATACATGTATGCAAAACACCCATGTACGTATAATTGAAACAATATTTAAGACATGTGACATTATACTTCACTTTTACTGGAAGAATCTATGAGCTTAACATTTGACATAAAAGGGAAAAAAGACATCTTATTTTTAATCACAAAAATTAACATGTCTAGAAAATATTGACCTCAGTCATTGTGCTAAACATTGAAAAACATACTTCTGGACCTGTATGACAAGAACTTTAAGTCTCTGAAGAAAGAAATTGAAGAAGACACCAGAAAGTGGAAAGATCCCCCATGCCCTTGGTTAGGTAGAATTAACACAGTAAAAATGGCAATCTTACCAAAAGCAATCTACAGTTTCAATGCAATGCCTATCAAAATTCCAGCAAAATTCTTAATAGATCTTGAAAGAACAACACTCAACTTCACATGGAAAAGAAAAAAAACAGGATAACCAAAATAACCTGTACAATAAAGAACCTTCTGGAGGCATCACAATCCCTGACTTCCAGGGAGGAGGCAGAAATCTTTAATAAATAATTAATAAAAAAAAACAAATAATCCAGTTTTTAAAAAAAAATGGGATCCAGACCTAAACAGAGAACTCTCAACAGATGGATCTAAAATGGCTCAAAGACACTTAAGGAAATGCTCAACATCCTTAGCCATCAGAGAAATGAAAATCAAAACAACTCTGAGATTCTATCTTATGTCTATTAAGAATGGCCAGGATCAAAAACACTGATGACAACTTATGCTGGAGAGGATGTGGATAAAACGGGAACACTCTTCAACTGCTGGTGGGAGTGCAGCCCCTTTGCATATCAATATGGTGATTTTCAGAAAATTAGAAAACAACCCACCTCAAGACCTAGCAATACCATTTTTGGGTATATACCCAAAGGATGCTCAATCGTACCATAAGGACCTGTGCTCAACTATGTTCATAGCAGCATTGTTTGTCATAGCCAGAAACTGGAAACAACCTAAATGTCCCTCTATCAAAGAATGGATAAAGAAAATGTAGTACATTTACATAATGGAGTACTACACAGCAGAAAAAAATAATGACAAGTCAAAATTTGCAGGCAAATGAATGGATCTAGAAAACATCATATTGAGTGAAGTAATCCAGACCAAGAAAGACAAATATCATATGTACTCACTCATAAGTGGCTTTTAAACATAAAGCAAAGAAAACCAGGCTACAATTTACAACCCCAGAGAACATAGGCAACAATGAGGACCCTAAGAGAGACATACATGGATCTAATCTACATGGGAAGTAGAAAAAGACAAGATCTCCTGAGTAAATTTGGAGCATGGGGACCTTGGGAGAGGGTAGAAGGGGAGGGGAGAGAAAGGGAGGTGAACAGAGAAAAATATATAGCTAAATAAAAAAATTAGAAATACTTCTGAATTTATAATAACAAGTGTCATCAACAGCTCTTTTACTGTATTGACATGTGCTTATATAGAACAGCTGTTCCCCACTGGTGGACTGTGACTTTCTTGGGAAACCTCCTATCAGAGATCCAGCATATCAGATAAATATAAACGGTAGCAGAATTAGAGTCATGAAGTAGCAATGAAATAATTTTAAGTTCCGGGATCACTACAACATGAGGAGCTGCATTGAAGGCATTAGGAAGGTTGGGAACCACTAATCCAGAGGAAGGTGAATTCCCTGGGTGGCAACACCAAGGGAGTCGGGAAAAACAAGACCACAACACACCTCACTGACAGGTCCTCACTCACAGGGTCCTGTGTGTTTTGCTCAGGCTGAATTCTCTCTTTTTAATCAGACGATATGTCACAGTGTGAGGATGTGGAACACCAGTAATCTCGAAGAGGCTTATTCTAGGAGTGTTTTTAAATGCATAATCAGAGGGTCAGATCAGTGTTTTAAATTGCTCTACTTATATGCATAATTTTTTTAAATCCTACGTCCATGTAATGGCACTTAACAGCCTTTCTGGTGATTAATAATATCTCAAACCAGAGACATTTCTGAAATGGGTAATAATTTAAACAACCACTCAAAATGGCAATCCAAAATCAGAAAGGATGAGTACAACGGCATAATGAGGCCTTCTGCCTCCTTTCTGCGCCTCACGCCTGATCATTTCTATAACTCTTAATTAGGAAGAAATTTCACGTTGCTCGTCTCTTTAAAGCAGAGTGTTTGGGAAGCTGAAAAGTAACTCTAAATTTTATGGGTTTTTTTTCCCTTTTAATTGACATAATTACGCTCTCTAAGAGGGACAATGTGCTAATCTTGCTAAAATGGGCAGTGATCAAAATCGGGAGAGCTGAATGTCCATCTCCTCTAGCCGTTACCGTTCCTTTGTGGCAGGAGCCTCTGAGATCGGCTCTACTCTTTGTGAGACACATAATAAATTTCTCTGTGCTGGAGGCACTCTCTGTGCAGTCTCCTGGGGACCTGTATTTTTTGTGCCTGTTATCGAACCTGCCTTTGTCTTCCCCCTCCTCTCCTTCTTCCCTCCAGTGGCCACTACTGTCTTTCTTATTTCTTACAAATCGATGTTATCAGTTTCTACAAACACATCAGAAGACAGCTCCAGCATTTTAGTCCATGACCACAAGAAATAAATCATCCAGATCCCAGTGGCTTATAGCTATCCCAGGCTTTCCCGTGAGCAACAGTGACCTGACTCTGTAAGCTCCCAAACTTCCACATCTCCGCCTGATACTGGGTAGCCCTGGCAACCTGCATGGCTCCGAACTCCCTCCTCTACTCTGGAGTCCAATGTAACATACAGACAACAATGCCTTAGTGATAAAAAGATATATTTCAAAGATCAGAAAATGCTTTCCTGCCAATTTTCTCAGACTGCAATTAATTTTTACACCATATACTACTAATTACCTCATAAACAATAACAGAATCTAAAAGAGGAACAAGAAAAACACAGTCATGACTATAATCTCGAACTACCAAAAACCATGAAGCTGAGTATTGTGCAATGTGCCAACATACAGCACTCAGAAGCTGAGCAGGTCAGGGCACCTTAAAGGTAAAGAGAAGAATAACGGGACTGCATCCCCAGGCTGTCCTCGGTTCCCTGGGCACTCTGCCCCAGGCTTCACTGATGCCTCTGGCCCCCACTGAGAGAGACCCCTCTCTGAGGAGGACAACACTCCAGTGAAAAGTGATCAAAGCACAAAATCCAAAGTAGCTGAAGAGTGCTAGCTTGTCCCTCCCTTCCTGTGACTCCTCACACTCTTCCCCACACCCTACTTCAGCAGATTGCTCCATGCACCAATTAATCATATATATACATATATAGTTACATATATGTGTGTCATATATATGTATATATACATATATGTGGGCCTAGGTCTAGGCATTGAAGAAGAAGCAAAGTGTCAAAGTCCAAAAGAGATGAAGGATGTGCATCAGAAGAAAACAAGAAATGCTTAAGTTCTATGGCCTTGAAGAAATTTTAGAAATAACCTCTTCTATAAAAGGAAGTCAAAGAAATATTTAAAAATAATATAAAAAGGAAGCTGGTAAAGTTCAGAATGCAAATGAAATAAAAATAATTGTTGCAAGGTATCAATCAAATCACAAAGAGAAAAGGGATAAAGAATAAAAACACATTCAGGACTCAAATATGATACTGTGATACTGGACAAGTAAGAATCACATCACATCATTGGTGTCCCTGAAATAAATTACAAACATGGAAGGGAAATAAAATAAGAAAACGTCATGGAGTTGGAAAGTTGCTATGTGGTTAAGAGCACTTATAGCTCCTGCAGAGGCCCTAAATGATGGCTTACAGTCATCTGTAACTCCAGTCCAGGCTGTCCAATGCCCTCTCTGACCTCCATGGGCACCAGGCATGCACACAGTACCCATATATATCCAGGCAAAATACCCATACTCATAAAATAATAAAATAAATAAATCTCAAAAGATATTTTTTAAAGAAGAAGAAAAATACAATGAACTTGCAATTCCAAAAGGCAAGTCATGTTCATAGTGAAATCAAAAAACAGTCTTATCGATGAGTGGTCAAGTTATCAATGAAGAATAATGATGATCAACTCTCTAAAAGAAAGACATACTCTCTGACACTGGCATCTTACTCACACCCCAGGGCGGGCTGCATGCTTGACCGACACAAAGCAGATTCCATGTGTATTTACCTTCTCTTTTCAGTGTGTGTATGTGTGTGGTGGTGTGTGCACACACCACCACACACATACACACACTTTTTTATACTTCTCGTATTTTGGTTTGATTTTCGTTTTCTTTTAAAGAGAGAGAAAGATGTGAAAAGAGATAGGTATGAGGGTGAGTCTGGGTGAACTCGGGGAGCAAGAGAAAGAACAGGACCAAAGTATATGTATGAAAACAGTTATAAATCAATGTTTCTAATAAAATAAAGACACACTCTCTGGAAAAGGAATTGCAACTGTCTGAGATTTGTTCATAGGAATTAGCAGGCCCACAGACAGCCATTCTTGAAACACTCCAGGGAAAGGGGGCTGAAGGATCTCGTATTTTCCCAGATTGTTCCTCAACTGCAAAGACAGCAGGAAAGCATTTATTTAGAAATGAAGTCATGAGACAACACTCAAAGCTCAACCTTGAATAATCTGCTTTTCAGCTAATTCCAGTCAAGCAAGACACAAACAGCTAAGGAAAGAAGTAGAAAACACAGTAAAGGACTCATAGTGACCCTTAGAAACTATCTCAAAATTAATATTTACAGTGGAAATTTTGGCTCATGATAAAAAGGCAAATCTTGCAAAATTTGATAATGTAAAAAAAGCATTATAACTCTCAAAGGGATTAAGTGAAAGAAGTTTTAGTACATTGGTTTTTCTTCAAACATACAATCTAGTTGATTATATAAAATTATGTCGTTTTTTAATTGATTCATAACGATGATTATCATAACTTTAATGGAATTCAATTGTTTTTGTTATGAAGAATCGGCCATTCTTTGATGATTCTTTTTAATTTTTATTATTTCTGTTTTAAGAAATTGTAACATCAATTTTTATTCAATATAATCATTTACATTTAAATATCATAAAATAATTTCACATTTATAAATTGTTTACTAAGAGTGCCATTGATCTTGGTAGTGCTGTAAACTAAATAGATATAACAGTTATTTATGAAAAAATATCATGAATTGTTTTTTGCTTTTTTTCTGCATTATTTGAATTCTCTCTTGAAATTTTATGAATGGCAGTTTTTTGCAGAAACAATACTCTATCTTTTCATAAATTTGGTTTTGTTCTCTCAGTCACTCTCCCATGTCTCAGAAGTACAGGGATCATGAAGAACAAGTAACTAAATGTCCACCATTAGTGTGTTATTAAATGAAGATTTAATAACATGTCCATGACTTCAGTATAGAGGAGAAACAAGGCACTTGGGAGGCCCATTTTTCACGGAGCCAAGCTGCCACTTTAAGGAAGCTTTGTTTCCGAATGGAAATCACAACTTCAGGGAAGGGATGATTCATGGATTATCCATCATTATACTGAGGCATTTTTGTTTAAATCTTTGCTTTTGCTGACAAATAAGACAAAATCTTTATTACTCAAATAAAAAAAATGCCTACTTCAGCATCTAGGACTTAGTCGGTGTCCAATGCACGCAAGCTTTTAACTTACTAAATGTTATCCAAAAGACAGAGGGCTATGAAGAAAAACCCACTGGTAGGAGTAAATGGAAGATGAAACTGGGGTGGGGGGATATTTATCTCTTCTTCGCCCATTCACAATACCCTTAGCTCTAACCAAGAACAGATCTAGAAATGAAGGAAGGCCCGCATGGCTATGCAATTATCCCTGTTCTGCAGGTCCGTGTTCTAGACTTGCCGTCTGCTCCCAGTTCATTATGACAAGGGCAGAAATAAGTCTATAGGGAAAAACAGAACATGCCTACAGAATATAAAGCATGGATTTATGAAGCATGTTTGAATGAAGACCCAAAATTGTGAGCCTATTCCACCTTGTCTGCTGAAGGTCAGATAGTTTGAGCTTGTTCAGAGTTGTGGACTTGTTCAGACTGTGGTTACACACCCTGACCTAGGGTGTGGTTACTTGGTGTTTTGGACATTAAGGTGGCCCAGAAAAATAGATCCGCTCCACCCTGACCGAAGGTCGGAGAATTCAAGCACACTTTTGCTTTTTCTTTTGAATTAGATGTTTTGAACTAGGGAGTGCCTGCCTTCAGGACACTTGGTCTAGAGTGGGATCACTACCTAAACAACAGAATGCTTTTCTCATGAATTAACAGCTTGATGTCTCAATCAACAGCTGAAGCAACTAGCTGTTGTAGCTGTCCTGTGAAGCATGTTGAAGCAGTCTTGCCTCCCCACATATACCCCGTTTTATATTGGGCTATGAAAGTGTATGAAAATTTAAACACAAGGTGAACTCAGAACTCAGGACTCAGAAGAATTCAGCATTCAGGGTCTACTGAGTTGCTCTCCTGTTCCTGTCCTGTGTCTCTGTGGTTCTTTCTTATCTCTGTTCCTCCGACACAGCATTTTTGATCCTCATACCCCTACTCGGAATGTCCAAACCTGCCGTAACCCGCCGTGGTTAGGACAGTGGAGAAGTCACCCCAAAAAGGCAGCTTACATGTTTACAACTTTTATATTCGTGAGACCAAACACAAACATCAAATTACCCTGGACCATCAGACAAAACTTTCCTTTAAAAGAGTCCACTTGTGAATGAGGCAACGGTAAACCAACGGCAATGCCTTAAGTCCTCCAGTCAGGCTTTGGCTTTGTCCTGTGTTACAAAATGCTGTGACTTTATCCACAGGCAACACTTTAAATTCACATTATTAGAGTCGGGAAAATAGCCTTTCATTTACTTCTTGGAGTGTGAATGTTGAAAGACAAGAGAACTAAAAATAGATGCGAGCCACCTCCTACCGCAAGATAAGGTACAATCTGATCCCACCGCGTCTTTCAGATCCTCTGATCATCTTTCCACAGTTTTTAAATGATCTCAAACTTTCTACTCCTTTTCATTTATACTTTTGAGTTTACACAACCATGAATTTCAACAAACACCTGCTGTTCAACGTCAAAACAAAAGAGTGGTTAACTGGAAAGCAGGATTTTTCTCATTCTAGTTACAAAAAGCTAAAGGACATGCTAACTTGACACCGGTTTAAGAATAAGGTTCTCTGGCGAACACGAATGAGGTTAAGAAAGTTCCTTGAATGGAAACAGAGCACAGGAGGCTTTATCCTCCACAAAGTGAGTCCCATGGGCACAGTAGGACCACATTTGCAACCCATCAAGGGGAAAGCCAACTGAAGGTCACGTGTCAGCTTTCCCATGCAAATACAGACCAACCTATAACTAAGGAATGCTTCCAGCAGCAAAGGCCAGCGTATGAGAGTTTAGGAGTATTGGCGTGCATGGGGGTTTGTATTGTGGGTGGGTGGGGTAACCCTGGAGAACGACTCCTAAACTAGAAAAGCAGCAGCTGCTCAGCAATGCTTGAGACAGAGGCCAGCTAGCAGACTTTCACTTCATATGCTACTCTGTGCACGCTCTTCCCACTTGGTTCCCCACCCTATCTCAAAGGCTAATGAGTTACTCTGCAGAACTTTCCCTTGTGACAAAGGGTGCCTCTGTTGAAGAAGCCTGCCTCTTGGTAAGAGAGATGTCAGTGAGGAAAGAAAACAAGGGCTTTGTCCAGAGTCTTGGTAAGAAATTTTATTGAGCCCAGTGGTGTGAAAGGCATATAGGAATTTAAGGGCAGAGAACTCACTCCATCTTGTATGGAGTCTTCTTTTGTTTGAGATGGGGTAGAGCAGGGTCTCACTGTGTAGTCTAGGCAGACCTGGAATGTGAATTCGTGCCTCTGCCTCCTGATTGCTGGGGTCACACAGACAAGCCACACTTTCCACTCTAAATATGACTCTTCTTACTCTAAGAAGCATTTTATAAAGGAAAGCTGGACCTTTCAGCCTTCCATCAATGCTTCCCTTCGCTCCAGGCATCCTGCTATCCTGTGTACTCGAAGCTAGACGGAACTGCCTTTTCGGAGAGCCGAGAGAGCACTGGAGCTCCGAGGTAATTAAATTTCAAGGCTGCGAGACACATAAGCTTCACTGTGAGGCCTCAGTTCCTCCATGCCTCAGACCCATTGTTTGTAAACAGGACTAATAATAGTAACTCATCTTTGCATACTGTGAGGACCAAAGACTTACATCATACAAAGCACTTGGCCACTGCAGAGAGCACTGGACATGCTCAGTAGGTCACTTCACTGCTGTTATTTTTATCGGAATTCCAAGTTTCAGCACGGAGGTCTACCTGAGTTGAGATTTACATCCTTTTGCTGCTAATCCAAGAGATATAAATCAGATTAAAGTCTTATAGTTGCAAACTCTAGTTTGCAGTCATTAATCAGTAATTTTGATAGTCCCTTCTTTCTTCTCTGTGTATGAGTGTGTGTGTGTGTTCATGTTTGTACATGTGAGCTTGTGTGAGTGTCTGTGGTCAGGTACCAGCATCGGGTATCTTCTCTGTGTATGAGTGTGTGTGTGTGTGTGTGTGTGTGTGTGTGTGTGTGTGTGTTTGTACATGTGAGCTTGTGTGGGTGTCTGTGGTCAGGTACCAGGATCGGGTATCTTCTCTGTGTATGAGTGTGCGTGTGTGTGTTCATGTTTGTACATATGAACTTGTGTGAGTGTCTGTGGTCAAGTACCAGGATCGGGTATCTTCTCTTGCTTCCTGCTTTATCTTTTGAGACAGGGCCTCTTCCTTAGCTCAGCATTTCCCAGCTTGCTGGACTGGCTGGCCAGACTCTGGCTATCCACCCGTCTCCATCGTTCTCCACTCGGAAACACTAAGATCACAGATGTGTACAAAAGGACAGCACTTAACGTGGGTATCGAACTCAGGTCCTCAAACTTGTATGACAGTCACTTTACTCCCCGAGTCATCTCCCCAACTCCTGACAGTCCCCTCTTGTACTGCAAGCCGCCTACCTCCACCACTCAGGAAAGGAGACTTTATGGGAATGAGATCAGGTATTTCAACCTTCCCATCTTAAATTCTCAGTCTCAGATTCCTCATCAGAGTTCTTACACCAGCTAGTCTTCTTTCTATTTAATCTCTACTATCTAAATATTCTGACATATTTAGACATACACCACACAGCTTATTAATTCTATGTGCATAATTGGTAACTAACATACAGAAGGGCCATGCTAGCGACACTCTCCACATAACAAGAGGAGGTGAGAGCTCCTGCAAGCTGGAACTCCAGAGTCCTCGATTCCAGGCCTCGGCATATCTTAGGGAGGTGACATTGAAAAGGACTGTCAGAGTGTGTTAGTTAACTTTTCTGTCCCTTTGACGAAATGCCTGAGATCAACAGCTTAAAGAAAGAAAGATACACATTCTGACTCAAGAATTTTAGTCCACAGGAGGCTGGTTCAACTGCTGTGGGTCTATGGTAAAGCAGAAATAGTGGCAGCAGGGGGTGAGAGGTAAACTGTGCGTCATGGCAACCAGGATGGAAAGAGGAGGGCTGGGGGTGCAGGGGGGGGGGGAAGAAAAAGGTGGAAGGGCATAGAGGGGAAGAAAATGAAGCAGAGACAAGAGAGAGAATGAGAAATGCAAAAAAGAAAGAGAGAGGCAAAAAGCAGAAGGAGGGGGAAAGAAGAAAGGAGGGGGAAGAAGAGAAGTACATAGAAGTAAATAAGGAAGGGGAGAGGGGAAGAGAAAGGAGGAAGGAGAGAAGGGGAGGAAGGGGAGGGAGGGGAGTGCAGGGGAGGAAGGGAAGATGAGGGGAAGGGAAAGGAGGAAGGAGAGGAGGGGAGGGAGGGGAGGGCAGGAGATAGATGAAGGGAAAAGGAGTGAGGAAAGGAGAGGAGAAGAAGGGAGAGGAAGTGAGGGGAAAGAAGAGGAGAGAGGAAGAACTCTTCAAAGACAACTTCCTCCAGCCAGTCCTTTCCCTGCACTGTTTGGCAATTTGGTGCCCTTGTGATCTACCTGCCACCCACAACGCCCTTGCCTGGGAACCAAGCCTTCAGTAAAGGAGCCTTCGCAAAGCCTCTTCCTCATTTAAGCCAGAACAATCTGTAAGTGATGGAACCGGTACAAGTTCTGTGATGCTACAAGTTGCTTGTCAAGTCAATAGCCACATTTCTAGAATAAAAGAAACCCCTTTATGTAGGCAGCCTTAGATTCCTCTAACTCTGAACCATCCTGGAAAAATACCAGCATTCACAACACAACACATAAAGAATCAAGCTTCAAAGACTCCATTAATGGTGCAGCATCTCCCTTTTTATAAAGATTTATTTATTTTTATTTTATGAGCGTGAGTGTCCTGCCTATGTGTGTGTGTGTGGGGGGGGTGCATTGACACACATGTGTGTCTGGTGCCCCCAGGAGTGTCATATTCCTTGGAACTGAAGTTACAGCCCATTGTGAAGCACCATGTTCGGTGCTAGGAGCTGAACCACGGTCATCTGGAAGAGATCTTGTCTGCTAACCATTTTCCCAGCCTCTAAAGGGAGAGAGCTTGCTTAACATCCGAACCAGAGACATCAAGTCTTTAACGCTGCTAACTCCTGACTTACATAAAATGTGAACAATTTTAGTTAGTTCTTATTCTAAAACACGTCCAGCAGAAGACAGATTATTAAGCACCTGGCTGAAATGGCACACAAACTGACAGACGTGGCAGCTGACAGCAAAACGGGAGCCACGAACTCACTGCATGGCTGATCAAACAGGAGCAGCAGCGGCTGCACCCTCAGACGGGGACATCGTGGCTGCGCCAGTCCATCCAAGGCACAGAAGCTAACTGACAGATTTTGAAGATTTCTTTTTTTATCAATAATGACTTTTCTAACATTTGGGGGCTGGAAAGGTGTCTCCGCGTTAAAAGCACTTGCTGCTGTTACAGAAGACACAAGTTTGACTCCCAGCACCATGTTGCAGCTCACAACCACCTGTAACTCCAATCCCAAGGGATCTGATGCCCTTTTCTGACCTCCATGGGCACGCATGTGGTATAAAGACTAATGAGCAAAGAAAACTCTCAGGCACATGAAATAATAAAATACATAATTTTTTTTAAAAAATTCAAAGTTTAACAAATTAAGGGCTAGATATTGTTATTCGGAAACACTGTGTAATGTAGAGAACTCATTCCACAGCAATCCTGTGTGAATGAGGTTTCACAACAGGTGCTTCAAAGCGGTTCTTTATGTGTTTTAGGTGGTGGGGAAAATACAGGTCAAAATTTACATAGTCATGCCTACACAATTGTATAAGTGAAAGTGGTAATTTTTTTGTTTGCTTGGTTGGTTGGTTGGCTTTGGTTTTTCGAAACAGTGTTCCTCTGTGGCTTTGGTGCCTGTCCTGGAACTAGCTCTTGTAGACCAGGCTGGCCTTGAACTCATGGAGATCTGCCTGCCTCTGAAGCTAGAAATTTTAAGAAGATTTTTTTAAATAGACTATGACAATATAGTCAATTATGTACTTCTATGAATAACAAATCTAAACAAAAAGAACTGGCTGCCTATTTTACAACAAAAAGCCAAGACTAGGCCCAGCCTGTGGAAGATAACTGCAGAATGACTCTGAGACCCAGCCAGGGCTTAACAGTGTACTTTGACAAAGGAACAGAGCCATTGAGTGCTTAGTATAAGCACGGTCCCTGTCACACAGTGCTCCCCAGGCAGACCCCAATCTCAGCTAACAGTTCAATGAACTGAGACTCAGACTGGTCCCACAGTTTATCCAAATGACAGAATCAGGAAATAGAGCACAATACTTGGTACCAATCGAAAGCATACTTTCCGGTACAGCTCACGGTCATCTTAGTCATCACAGGCTGTGTCGCGGCTCTGCCTCACATGCGGTGGCCGATCCTTTCTTTCCTCCTTTTCCACTCACCTGATTTCCACACACTTTCCCAACTGTCAGCTGTAAACGTCGCTCCTTCAATCTTATGACCTTTGTTGTACACAAGGGCCCGCTTGACTGGTGGTGTGACCCATGTCTTTGAATACACACGGATCCAGTGCTTAACACTGAATAAGTATTCAAACTAACATGATGGCAACACTGGACAACATAGTTGCTGAAAGAGTACAACTCCATTCCCATGAGGACCACAGCGGCCTAAACAAATTAACACAGTCCTGTGAGAACTAATTTATACTAAAGATGGTGTTTCTCAGAAGGCTTAATCTTCCGTTCCTGAAAGTACTGCCCACTAAAAATAGTCAATAGAGTTCTCAACAAGAGTAGGGATTTCAATGCTCTGTGGAGCACGGTGCTCTGCTCAGGGACAGACAAGAGCAGGCTGTCTGGAGGACAGACCCACAATACTACAGCAAGGCTGGGGATACATTAGAGGGGCTCTCACACAGAACTGTGGGCTGTTTACATTGACTCACACAAACACATTAGAATAAGGCTTATGGATGCACAGAGCCAAAGGGAATCTAGATTTCTCTCCGTGGGTGAATGACTGGATATCGGATTCACTCCACCAGATCCACTGCTGCAGGTAGACACAGTTACAGAAACTGATCTTCAAATACCGGGTCGAACAGATATCTACAGAGAACATCCTTTATGGGAAGACCTATGAAACTATAATTTACATTTTAGAAGAGCATACACAAATAAAAGATTGTATAAAACACATTCACAAATAAGATAGGAAAAAGAAGGAAGGTAGAAGGAAATAGATAAGAAAAAAATATTAAAGAAAAACAAAATACTCGGGTCTTGCTCAACCAATGACATTGCATGCTATGAATGCTAACATTGACTGCAGCCTTCTGAACCTGGTGTTCATTGGAAATCCAGACTGACATAAGCTATTATCTCAGACATCCTTCTATTAAGCGTTAGGTTTCCTTGTTCTTCAAAGTCAATGAGAAAACACTGATTTTTTTTAACCTCCAATATTAGTGTCATACACTAAAGATTCAATAAACAGTATGTCAGAATCACAGAAAAAGCGGAAGACATAACTATTTAGGGGTAAAGGGGCAGTGCTTGTCATGACAAGCATACGAAGGTCACAGGACTACTTTATGGAGCTGCTTTTCTCCTTCTACCTTTATGTGGCTTCTAGAGATGGAAACCAGGAAGCAGGTCACCAGGCTTGCACGGCGAGTGCCTTTCCATGCTGAGCCATCTCACCAGCCTAGAAAATTCTTTTTAGTGCCTAAATGGAGAGAAGTTTCTGTTGGCTGGCGGATAACGTGGGAGGAAATCACTGCAGTGATCTGTTAGGTTTTTTCAGCTTCCCAGGTGAAGTTTGAAAGTCACCAAGGGGTAACTTGTTTTGAATTAGCTGCATGTTAGACATGCTGAGGAGAATTAGCAAATAATAAATATCAAAATGTACAGGACTTCACACTAATGGCTTCTATACAGCTCCGTCATTTAAGACAAAGGAAACGGCACTATGCTTTGATCACTTTCTTCCCAATACAATCAGATCAGGTGCAGATTAATTTTTAGCAGCAAGCCTTCTATCTGCAGAAGAAGTTAAAGCAGCATTTCAGCTGCTGTGCCTTAATCTTAAACAGAACGTTAATATTCCTTCTTCAGGGCAGTGCAGCTGGTTCCGTGGACATTACTTTCGGCTGTCCCTCGCTGCATGCCTCTGAATGGTCCTCTAGGATGGACCGCACCGAGTCTATCTCATCGGTAGAACACTGGGAGAGCACACTGGAGGAGAAACTTGAGATGGCTTTCACCTTTCGGAAAGTTCTTAAGGACTTCAAAATGCCCTTTTGTGCCTGACAAAAGTGCCCGCTGCTTGACCACACTGAGCACAGCAGGGAAGGACTATAAATAGGAACTTAGACTAGAGCTGTGCGCTTCTCCTGTATTAGAAAAATTCTTTCTGAAACTTTCTCTTCTTCTTGGAAAAGGCCCTGTACTCTTTGTACCCTGGCTGAACATATGAACAAAATTTTGGCTATTTTCTTGGGGACAATAGCAATCTCAGAGACCATTTTCCAAAAGGCACCGGTAAGTGGTTAAAGTACACTAGTGTCCGGGAGTGGGTGGCTTTTTAGTACAAGAAAAGGGAACAAGATATATATGTTCAGGAAACAAGGACCTGCCGGCCTGGTCTAAGAATCAATCCTGTCAGGCTCAGGGTATTCTCAGCAGGGACAAGAAGGGACTACCTCACATGGGGAACAAATCTGTGAGGCTTTTAAGAGTGCAATCCCCCCCCCCAAAAAAAATGCAAGTTATCCTTAGAGACAGGAAGTGCACAAATGGGAGCAATAGTATTCTCATTTATGGATCTTAATGAAGGGTCTTTACCTCATCCTGGAAGCCTTTGTAAACCCCTCCACCTTCGAAGCAGAGATTTCAAAGTGACACACTGGGCCAACTCCAACAAGCTCCAACAGCTCATGTGACAGCCTTCCTTCACTCAGAAACAAGGCCACTAAAAAGGAAACTATATAGACCAGTTTAAATTTAGAAAACCACCAGGTAGGGAATATGCTATGATTAAAATGCAACTCTCAAAAGACAAGCTAGACTCATGTTTTCTTCCATAGTATGGATATGCCATCTTCTACTTGAGGACGTGTGGGAGGGGCATACATTCAAAACAGGGGAAGTGCCAAACAAGTATTTTGTTTACGGTGCTGGGTATAAAACAGTTTCCTGCCTTGAATCCACAGAGCTGCAAACCTTGCCTCAAACTGGCTTTATTACAAGGAATATCTAATCATTTCTTGTAGTTTGCTCTTATTACACGGTTAGCTAACTCAAAAGCACACACAGAATCCAGGAGTGCTAAGCCAGAAGAATGGAGAGGTTATTAACTCTGGAGAGTGCTGTTGTCTCTCAACATCCGCATTAGACAGCACTAATGACGTCACAGGAACAAAGCTGATGAGGCTTGGGTGTTTTTCTAATTCCCACTGAAGTATCAGGACTTCTTTCTGCAGCGCATAAAACACTGCTGAAGATGAGTCTGGGAGAGACATCCATCAAAGAAAGGATGTGAAACAGAGTAACAGCTCGTCGCTCCTGCAGCTAGTAAACACTGCAGGTTGGTGACTCATCTGGCAAAAACGCATGGGTGCTCAGAAAGAATTGCTTCCCTGCTTCATATCCAAAAGCACCAAGCAACCTAGTCATCCTTGAGTTACTCACCCTAAAACTTCAGTAACAGGCCCCTCCTTTCCCTGATCCTAAACTGTGGGCTCCTTAGAACTTAGTATCATTCTTGTCCTATAGTCAAACACTGTATAGAAAATGGGCGGAAGGGAGGTGGGTAGGAAGAACAACCAAAGACCTCCTAAACCATTGTACCACTGTCTGAATATCTTTAAAGACTGGAGCATGTTCTTAACACAAGTTGGATCAGCATGGTGGGAAAACAGCATCAACAGGCAGGAGCCCCTGATACTGTTAGATCTCTGCAAAATCCCTCCTCGGTGAAAGGGGAAGAAGAGAGGAAGGAAGGTCAGTTAATCAAGATGAAGAGTTTCTAGGAATATGATGGACAGCATGGTGGCTGAGTGGTCACAGGCAACAGCATAGTGGTGCTGTGCTGTGTGCTCGGGTTTGTAAGAGGGAGATAGTTGTACATTTTCACATCTAAAAAATGAGTGCAAGAAGAAAAGAAGAGGAGGAGGAGGGAGGAGGAGGAGATGGGAGAAGGAGGAAAGAAGGAACAGGAAAAGATAATCATGACGGAACAATTCTTATGTCTGCTAGCTTGAGTACCATGGCGACCTCACATATCAAAACAACACACTGTATGTATTTTTTTTAAAGTATAGCTTTGTTAATTACATCTCAATAAAACTGGGAGGGATTAAAAAAACAGAACTCTCAAGGAATTGTAAGAGATCTAGTTTGTCCTTCTGGAATCCTCTGGTCACAAATCATGTGGTAGTTCCTTGGAAGGCAGAGGCAGGCGGATCTCTGTAAGTCTGAGGCCAGCCTGGCCTATAGAGCAAGTTCCAGGACAGCTAAGAACAGCTGAGACTACACAGCAAACCCTGTCTCTAAAAACCAAAAGAAGGTGGAGGAGGAGAAAGAGGAGGACGAGCTTGGTTAAAAGACAGAAAGAAAGAAAGAAAGAAAGAAAGAAAGAAAGAAAGAAAGAAAATGTGTAGTGCAGGGTGTGTCAGGAATTTTTAGCCTCTTATTTGAAAGGCACTTCTTTCCAAAAAGGTAAATATAATTTTAATTAAATTAAACTTGAAAGTTTTTTGCTGAAAAAACATTAAGCCTTTATGAGTTGTTTTCTTTTAAAACAATTTGAACGCTGAAGCACAAGAACGTCAGCAGGGAAGAGGAATTAGGAGTGACATCTCCGAAAAGTACATTTTAATAAACACATCACAACAGGCTGTTGTTAGGATTCTAATATTGGCGCTTCTAATTTATAATTAATTTGAAAAGAGCGGAGAAATGACTTTCTGTGGTGAATATGGTCTGTGAATCACCGAAAAAAAAATAGTTCTGAAAGTAACGCAATCTTCAGTGGCATCAAACAACCACCGAGGTTCTTAATGAGCCATTTATTCTGATTATCAAGCTGTGACTTTATATAAATCCATACAGAATCAAGAGGAAAGTTTAATAAATCATTGTTTGGGGCAGATTTATTCATGAAATGGGGATTATAAAAACAAGCCGACATGAAAAGACAAGTTTCATCTTGTTTCTTTTCTCTACGGTTCGTTTATAGGGTTTTTCAAACGTATCTGGCATGCGTCCTCAAACTGGACGTTAGCCTTCAGGTGATGTTGTGAAGAGGTGGGCACTGGGACAATGGCAAGGCCATGAGGGATTAGTGCTCTTACAAGCCAGGCTTAAGAGAACTGCCTCAACCTCCCTCTCTTCCCCAGTTGTGAGGACACACTTTGTCCTCCTACCCTGAGTGGCTGCAGCGACATCCCGAAGCAGGGGTCCTTCACCAGAATCAAATCTTGGCCTTGCACTCGGACTTCTCCAACTCCAGAACCATAGGAATATATTTCCATTGTTCTGAAATATGTTGCAGTATTTTGAAATAGCTTTATACGTGAACTTAGGTGATGTCTCAACTTTTCGAGGCTTTGATATCAGAAAGTCCTAGGTTTCTGCTAACAGCTGCCATTAGCAGTCTCTGTACATTTGCTGATCTCCTTGACCTCCATTTTCTCTTACTCCAAACCTCCAGGTCTCCACTTTCAAATCTCTACCTGGACAACTCCTAAAAATAAGCTTCAGGTGTAATTTGAAACATTGATTTCCATGAATCCACTCCATATTTAATGTAACTCATGTCCTTCCTATGTGAGTAAAACCATCCTGCATTCTTTACTAGAGTACTTGGAAAACTTTCATTAAGTTTCTGGGGACTTACCTTTTCCCTCCACCACCCCGTAAGCATCACGGGGAGAAGAGCCCTCTCTTGCAATCTTAACACCGTCTGGCTCTTAGCAGACACACAAGAAACATCATGAAATATAAGTACTTGGAATGGTTTATGAAAGGCTTCCTTCCATCAGTGCAAATTTATTGGACATTTCAATGAGGTTAGAAAGAGCATTGGGTACTTGGTTCATACAGAAGGTCAAAATGAGAAGCCCATTTAAGTATTATTGGTGTACCTTTGCAAAATGATGGTTATCCCTATTAACTATAATTCTAAAAAATGTCTCACTGTGCCAGACCAAAGGGAAATATCTCCTTGGCAGAAAAATATTTTTATCTGTAAACAGACAGACGAACTACTCTGATCAGACAGTGAAAATTATACAACCCGAGATATTGCTTTTCTCAACTAATTGCCAGAAAATTAAGATCTAGCTCCAATCGCTTCTGCAATTAGCTCATCCCCAATGGCTACTCTCCCAGACCCTCTGGGATCTTCACTGTTTTGTCATGACTAACTTCTGCTAGAATCTTTCTGTATGAAACCAGTATGAGCTCTGAAGGAAGGATAAAGTCCTGATTTATTTGGCCGTATTTCACACCAGGCTGGTTGCCTGCATGGGGTCTCTTTTTATCCAGCAATCAAGAAATAGCTTCCTGGTTCCCTGGGTTTGTATTTTATATCCTGCATTGAATAACAAGTGCCCAGAGATTACACTGGCAATTATATCTTTTGATTCTGATATGAATTCTTGGCTGTCATGTTTCTTCTCTGCGGTAGCCACCGGGTTCTTGTTCAAGGCCACTCTAAATCGAGCTCCTGTGGCAATTCTGGTCTTCCTGGCCTTGATCATTCATCCCTGACAAATGTTATCAACAGGCAGCAAGAACTGGGCTTCTTACTTTAAGTAGAAGGCAAGCATTAGCTAATCTGTCTGTCTACTCTGTCTGTCTACACAGACCGGAGGAACAGCACCTGACTTACATGCACAAAGCCCTGGTTTAAGCCTGGGAATCCCAAGAAGAGAGGGTGGGGAGAGAAATATTTATGTTTGGATTGTTGTTTTTTGGAGACAGGGTCTCTCTGTCACGTAACTCTGGCTGGCATATATCTCTCTATATAGATCAGGCTGACCCCAAACTCACAGAGATCTGCTTCGTATGGCCTCTGCTGAGTGCAGGGATTAAAGACAGGTCGCTGCTGTCGTTGTGTTTAATTGTGAAAGCTACTCTCAGGCCATTTGTTTGTTTGTTTGGTTGTTTGGTTTTTCAAGACAGGGTTTCTCTGTGGCTTTGGAGCCTGTCCTGGAACTAGCTCTGTAGACCAGGCTGGTCTCGAACTCACAGAGATCCGCCTGCCTCTGCCTCCCGAGTGCTGGGATTAAAGGCGTGCACCACCATCGCCCTCTCAGACCATTTTTAAATAGATGGGATAAACACTGTAAATACCTAAAACAGGAGCCTGCTAAAATTTGGGGAGTGCTTTTCTTAAAGGTTTTTTTCACAGTGACTGGACCTGATCCAACAACACAATGATGATTCATCAGAAGCACATAATATTGAAACCATCCAACACAGGCTTAGCTCTCCAGACAGAAATGTCCAGGGTGAGACCTGCTAAGTTCTTTTTTTTTAAAAAAAATGGTTATTATTTTATGATTTATTTATTTTTACTTTATGTGCACTGGTATTTTGTCTGCATGTATGCCGTGCAAGGGAGTCAGATCCCTGGAGGTAGAGTTACAGGCAACTGTAAGCTGCCATGTGGGTGCTAGGAATTGAACCCAGGTCCTCTGGAAGAACAGCCAATGCTCTTAACTGCTGAGCCATCTCTCCTGCCCCAAGACCTGCTAAGTTCTTATCTGGTCAGAGAAAACATGGCAAACATCAGAGCTACCTGGACTCCTGGAATCAAAATGTTCAAAACTAAACAGGAGAGAAGGTCTAAAGAGGTGAAACCCCTTAGCAATCCCTTCCCCCTGACAGGAGAAAGCTTTCCATAGCGATTCCAGGCAGTGAGCATACAATTAATCTGTATCGTATTACAAGTGGCAGCGTCAGTCAGGATTTATTTCCCTGGAAACTGCTTCTTAAGATTCCCTACTATTACAGAAATTCTTTTTTCTGAATTTACCAAAACAATTCAAGTTTTCCTAAAATATGTAACTGCAAAAGAGCCCAGTCTCACGCCAGTGTGTGGAAATGCAGTCGGCTAAGCAGAGGTAGAAGGCAGATTCCCTTGCTACCAGCAGCACTGCCGCTGTATCCTGGGCTGAACTGAATCAGGATTGGTCTGTAGACTGAGGAACCACAGGTGACGTGCCAGGACGGTAGCTTACACAAACGAACCAAAGAACTTATTTCCCCAGTCTTGGGAACCCAAAAACAAGATGTTGGCAGGGTTGATGAAACTCTGCAGGCCTCTGCCTGCCTCGTCACCGTCTCCTGACCTTTGTGTACATTCATGGCCTCTCAGATTTCTTGTTCTTATAAGGAAACCTGTCACACTGAATTTGGAGCTCCCCAAAAGACTGTGTTTTGACTGATTACCTTCTAAAAGACCTTGTTCCAACCTACATGGTGAGGCACTGAAGTTCACCAAGATTCTGCATTGCTTTTGCATTTTAATTTATAGGCGAGAGACAGAAGTCAGTTTCTGACAGATGGCCAAGCTCTATGCATGGGGCTGTTTTAAAAGCAGCTGGAGCCTTGTGCATGTACTTTATATTGTTAAAAGCTGATCAAGATTGTTTTGTTCTTTTCTCCTCAGTCAACATGGACATCTGAAATCATGAGAACCATGCCTGGCTCACTAGGAGATTAACAGCTCAGAGCTGTAATCACGGAACAGTTGCAGAAGAGCCTCCGTCAGACGTCAGGCTGTAATTCCAAACTGCAGGGACTCACTAGGTCTCAGACTGCCCAGCAGCAGAAGAGATGAACATATCAACTATAAAGGGTGTGAAAGGCGTTTAAATGCAGTGTGGGTAAAGGGCCTAGGTGACAGTCTAACCCTTGTTAGTATAACGCAGAAGTCTCCTTCTGCCGACCCCTTGATCTTAGGAAAGAAAGCATTTGCCCTAAGTAGCAACATCTAAAGGCACAGCATCCTGACACGGATTCCCTACACTGTGAACACCAGCTACTCTAACTTCTACAGACGGAAGCCCTGAGAGTGTGTCCGCTGGTGACCTCAGCCGCAGGGCTCAGGTGGAAAGTCTCGATTCCAAACTTCCTGAGCTCTCTCAAAGGTGAGAGAGGAAGTCAGAAGTGAAACTAAGGCGCTGAGAGGAAGGAGAGGAAAGGGCACTGACACAAAGCGTCCATCTTAGAGCAGGAGCCAATAAGTCCAGAATTCAAGACCCGGACAACACTACAGCCTGGGGCTGGGAACCAGTCAGTCTGCTCGCTACCATCCCTAGTCCACGACCAATCGTATCTGGTCCTATTCATTCACAGAAGCAAAACGAGGTAGGAAGCCTGTTTCTTCTTTACATGCTCCTTCTTCTAAACCAAAACAAAGTACAAGCCTCAGAATCTTCAGAATTAAAAACTACATTAATCAGAACAAACCTGAAAGCCCCCTTTAGAATGAAGAACGGCCCAGAAGGTCCACTGTTTAGTGGCTTCACATCTCTCTAAGGAAGGAGCTCACCAACCTTAGCACTCCACCCGCAACCCCAGGAGTTAGTGTGTGGAAGGAAGGTATCCTTTGAAATCCTCAGCTGTTTGGGGGAGGAGCCCAGTGCGCCATGACTAGAGTCCTGACCAATCACCACACAGTTCACAGCAATGGCCTAAGAGCGTTTGCCCTACCTGGGAGGAAGAAGTGAAGAGTGACTTCCCCAGAAGCAGCCTGCAGCCAACAACTGCCTGGGCAGTTGGTGATCTCCATTAGGTAACTGACAGGGGGTATCTGAGAGTGCAGAAACCCCGGGCTCCTCCAGGGGACTGCCTTCAGTTAATGGAGAAAGCAAGCTTCCTCGGGTTGGTAGACTTTTCTCCCCAGCCTCGCCTCACCAGTAGCAGGGATCCCTGCTCTAAGCAGCACCCTCTAGGAGTCAGTCAGCCCCACTCACGGAGGCCCTGCTCTCAGCACCGAGGTGCCACAGTCAAGCTCCATCACGAGTTTAATCAAGATATACACACACACACACACACACATATATATATAGTGTATACATACACACACTTCTTGAGTTTTTTTTTACTTCTTGAGATTATGATTACATTGCTTCCCACTTTTCTTCCTCCAAACCTCTCATATATACCCACTCCCTTGCTCTCTTTCAAATTTATGACCTCTTTTTCTTTAACTGCTGTTACGTGTGCGTGTGTGTTCCTAAATACAACCTGCTCGATCTGTACGATGTTACTTGCAATCATGCTCTCTGGGCTGACCATGTGGTATTGGATAACCAACTGGTGCGTCCTTCCCCGAGCCATCATGTTTTAATGTCATCTGTGTACATATTAATTTCATTTCTCTATCTTGGATTCTTTTCTTTTTCTTTTAACTGTGGGCTCTTGGAAAGGGAAAACCCCTCTGACTTGAATTCCCTATGCTGCTCAGCACAGCATCTCCACAAACTAGATGCTCGATGTGCTGACTAGCTGAAGGATGAATTAACTATGTCAGTCAGCATGAAAGTCGGGTTCTTTATTTAACCTAACGCAAACTATTTTAGCATGGCTCTTTTCTTCTTTCAAGAGTACAGCATGAACTGCCTTTAATGAGCAAATTACTGTGTGCATATGTTTCTGTAAATCTGCGTTTTCTAGACTTTCATCTTGAACAACCCTGAGTCCCAGAAAATTCAACCAAAGATCTCAACAAATCCAAAACCACTTTCCTGGATACAGCATAGTAACACTTTTTTTTTAAGTCCTGCCTTTTCCACTCACTCAACTCTTTGCTGGGGCCATCCCCATCCACACAGAGACCCTGAGCCTGCTGGAGTCATCGGCATGCTCATATTCATGCACCATTCCCCTGCATATCTCCTCACTGTGAACCCACACCGCACCCCCAGGAAAAGAGGAACATGACCGCCAGTCAGGGCGATGTCCTACACACAGGAGAATGCTGCCACGGGGTTTGTGTGCTACTCGGAAGCCCACACCACCTTTCCTCTCCCACGCCTGCTAGTCCACCACAGCTCTCAGCATTGCCTGCCTGGTCCAATCTGAGTCACTTCTTTCAGCTCACCAGGTTATTGATAAAGCAACCTTCTTACTCTCCAAGTTCCATACCTGTAGCTCCCCAGTTTTAGGTTACAGTCACCTCCTTTGAAGTTCCTATGGTGTCAAGCAGAGCTCTCCCTGAGCACTGTCAAGATCTCACCAGAATGTCCCTGCCTGGTTAACAACCTAGAGTGTGTGAACACTGGTACACAGTGAGAATCCTTCTTTCTCTGTCCTATGTATAGGCCAGTAGTAGGCAGGCATTTATGTCATTACAGGGTCTTTCTATGTTGCCCGAGCTGGCCTAGAGCTTATCAGACTGGCTCTGAACATGCAAGAGATCCTCCTAGCTCTTCTACCCCAAGGGCTGAGATTACAGGCATGGGCCTTTAAATAAACAGTCAAGCATGCTGGGAGACTTGGAGCCAATTGCTTGACTTGGAAATACAAGCATCCAAAAATCCAATCATCTGCAAGTCCTGTTATTTTCTAAATCAGTGACTAGTGAGCAGCTGTAGGGCAACAGAAAGCATGCCACATGAATCACAGCACGTTTTCAATGCAATGGAGAATGATATCCAAGGATCCGCTCCATAGACTATCCCTTCTGTTAACCCCTCCCTCATCAGCTCCATCTTCCAGTTAATCAACTCATTCCATCATCACAGTAACCCTGATACGTTCTGACTCTTTCTCCCAGCCGATCGTCCAGTGGCCATTTGCTGTCTCCAAGTCATGTTCTCTCATTCATCCCTCACCCTGTGACCCCTCCCCACAACAACCCAAGCTTCACTCAAACTGCTGTCTTCCAACCACCAGTGACAAATCAGCTGGAAAATCCGAAGGATGCTCCTTGCTTCTTAACTCTCCAGAGCACTCAACTGCACATAACAATGCCAATCATAGGCCTGTAAAGGTTAGTAGTTGGCGACTGTTAGCGGCGATTGTGCTTGGTCGCTGGCGCCGGCATCGTGTCTCGTGTGTTGGTGCCCTGTCATGTGAAAAGCACCGTAGCCCTGCAAGTGGGAGACATGAGAACCTCCCAAGGTCGGCCTGGCATGCTGGTCGTCGATGTCACCTTTCCCAACGTCGCGCCTTTCGAGTTGCAGGAGATCATGTTTAAGAATTACTACACAGCTTTCTTGAGCATCCGTGTTCATCAACATACCCCACTGCACACACCATCCAAGTGGGTAACTTGTCTGCGGGACTACTGTTTGATGCCTGACCCACACAGTGAGGAAGGAGCCCAGGAGTATGCATCACTGTTCAAACACCAGATGCTGTGTGACATGACCAGAGTACTGGAGCTGCATCTGATTCGGCGGCAGCCATCAACACTATGGCTGTCTTTCACAGTGGAGGAAGTGCAAATCTACCAGCAGGGACCAAAGAGACCCTCCTTGACTTTCCCCAAGTGGCTTTCCCACCTGGTGTCCAATGAGCAGCCTGTTCCCCGCCTTGAGGGTCTCCCAGATCCCAGAGTATCCTCTGAGGTGCAGCAGATGTGGGCACTGACAGAGATGATTCGGGCTAGTCACAGTTCCACAAGGATGGGCCGCTTTGATAGGGATGTCTGTGATGATCTGAATCTGCTCTCCTACACATGAACGGCAGCTTCTACTTGAGACATTGGCCTTCTGTGCCCATCCAGGACTGGTTTGGTCACCAGAAACTGAAGTGTGTTCCCTGCGCATCCAAGTTCTATCTGTGCCAAAGAAATTCTTGACATTCACTTAGCTGTTTTAGCATGAATTCCCAGTGTGTGTGGGGGTACTTTCTGTCTTTGTCTGACATGCAAATTCATTCTCTTCCTCTCAACATTTACAGGTTCTACTTAGAATCCTTGAGTTCCTCCTGCCTATCCTGCCAGTGTGCACAGCCTGTCTTCTACCATTTTCCCTATTGAGATAAACCTGTTCCCTGTAGCCTAGGAAGGCCACTGCTATTTTGACACTCATGACCTGAGAAACTTGAAGAAGAGATGTCCCCTATTCATTCCTCTGCTTCTGTTGGTAGGTAGCCTTTTTCCTTTTGTATTATATCCATAGAAAAGTAAATGTCCTACAGACCTGCATGGTCTGTAGGTTGACCTTTTGGTCAACATGGAGATCACTAATTTTGGATGTCAGACAGCTAGCTGGGTGACATATTATTAATCTCCATAGATCTGCCATGAGTAACATCTCTGTTATGTGGACTATAATCGCAATGTTCTCTGGGTTACTTTTTAAGGGACTTTAAGGCTGCTAACTTTCCACTGGGACCTGTATATGCTTCTTGCGTGACTGGAAGTGACGAGAAAGGATTGGCATCTTTTTCTTCATACTGTGCGACATTCATTAATTAGTTGATTGTTTTCCTCCTCCTGCTCCTCTTCCTCATGCCCCTCCTCCTGATCATCCTCCTGCTGCTCCTCCTCCTCCTGCCCCTCCTCTTGGTCCTAGTCCTCTCCTCCTCCTGATCCTCCTCCTCCTGCTGTTTCTCTGGATCCTCTTCCTCCTGCTCCTCCTCCTGCTCTTCTTAGTGCTGCTCCTCCTACTGCTGTTCCTCCTAGTCCTCCTCCTGCTTCTCCTCCTGCTCTTTCTGTCTTAACCTTTGGAGCTGATACTCAGCTCTGCAAACAGACAAGCTGACCATGAGAAATGATTTATCCAGAACTCTAACATTCTAATTTGATCTAGCCACCTAATCTCTCTCCTCCTCCTTCAGCTCCACATCAATGAATATCAGACTTTGAAAGGAGTCCAAAGAGGTCAGGTCAGCCCTGAAAGCTCTTCACCTCTTCTCAGGTGGATTCCTGGTCACAGAGCTCAGTCTCCCTTGGTATAGTACATCACAACTCTTCAACGGCTTGGAACTCAAAGACTAGTTTGTGAGTGAAGTTCCCTCTTTTCCATTCTTCCACCACTGAATATGCCTCTTACTGTCCTCAACACTCATATCCTAAATACTAGTTTTTATCATGACACGAGCATCTGGACCTGGGTTCCAGACCCCAGCAAGCTGAGCAATCCTGGGCTTAGATCTTCAGGATTGTCTCCCTCTGTCACACCCTTGTAACTTATGTAAAATTTAACAACTCTCCCTTCATGCACAACATTATGCGACCCTGCCTTCTCAGCATACACTATTACAGATCTGTTAAACTGGGACTAGACCTCTTTCTCTATCTACCCTTTTATCTGCTGTAAAAGAAACGATGAACACCCTATGGTACTGTCTGTGTGTCTGTAATCCTCACTTCCCCAAAGGAATTTTAGCAAGCACATTTAACAATCAGAGGTAAGGTGATCTTCCTGTATGATAAACACATGGTAACTAAAGAACTTAACCTTTCCCAATTCTCCTGTGACTCAGAAACCACCTGACTGCAAGCAAGCATTGACAGTAGGCTAGTCATCCACTTCATAGAGGACCTGTCCACATCTCAGAAACTTCTAAAAGGGGCCCTGTTAGCCTGGCGGGTCTTAACTCTCTTCAGAATGCACTACACCCACCTGTTTGTTTATAGTGTTCGTGTTTCCTCTAATAAATGTCTTATCCCAAAAGATAATCTACTCTGAACTGTTTTTGAACCCCCCCAATCTAAGACCTTCCAATGCCTGGATACCCTTCTCCATCTTTTATGTCTCCCTCTTCCTCTCCATTCCCAATGCTCTCCTTGCTGATAATCTCCTGTCTAACAAGGTAGGTGTCCAATAGTGTCCCTTCTAGATAAATTTTCACATCCATTCAGCCTAAAGATCTGCCTCTCCTTGGTGAGATGGCTAGCTGCAAAACTGAAACTTTTAGTTGCATGCAAAATAAGATGCTGTCCCTTTCAGTGGCTCCTGCCATCCTTTCCTATTGTGTGTAGTTATCGCAGGCAGATGCGGCACCAGTTGAAGCCAGTTGTCCAGAGTAAACTTTATTCATTATAATGCTAAACCCTCTGTGTGAGAAGTTATATTCTCTGGATGCTGCCAGGCACCATGTTTGCACATGTGGTTTATGAAGAAGTTTATTCACATGGTCAGGAGTGCTCAAGAGTCGACATGTGCTGACAACTCTTCCCAATATGAATACGCATGAGTCTTCAGAAAGAAATCCCTAGCCTTCTGTGTGCAAAGAGACAGTGCTTTGGGGGAAGCCATCTTATTGGCTGCAAGTAATAACTCTTCCTTCTCTGGTCGTACTTCCTGGCCTTGCACTCACAGAGGAGTAAACCTCGGGGGTTTGGCCCCACCCCCATTGCGCTCCATGTTAACCTTCAGCACAGTGCACGTCTCAACTCTTCTAAAGTTATTTTATATCTCTATCAACCAGCCGTCACCTAGACCCAACTCCTCAAACAAAGATATCCACAAGAGGTATTCAATCTGATTCCTTTCGTGTTAAGTGGTAATAAATATTTTCTGGTCTGGCTCTGTAACTCTAAGTGCTCTGGGATATCCCATACGACCCTTTCTCAGGCATCGCTTCTTTGACTGGAAGGTTCCGCTGGGGTCATGATATACTAATATTAAAAATCCATAGCAGTTGGGACAGCCCTGGTGGTGCAGTGGTAAGCAAGCAGAGCTGCCCTCCAAAGCGCACTGCAGCCCCGATTTTAACCTCCACCTCAAAGAGCTGAAACAAACTAAAATTAGCCACATCCTGGTACTCAACATAGCCTAAGACTTGGCAAGATCATCCTTTATGCAGGCACACTGCTGACAGAGCATGGTGAACTGGAATTCAACCAAAGAAGAAAACCTGCAATATCTTTAACACAGAAATTCTGAGTTCTGCTGACTCATTCTGACTTAAAGCTGCAATAACATTTGAGTAAGGAGCATCCAAGCTTACTCTGCACTTTTTTTTTTTTTCTGCAGAGCTGACAGAATTTGGCAAACAAGAAATCTGATAGCCTTCTGCAGTTCCACTGATCTTGACTGTGCTCACCTGCATTACGGTGTCTGGTAGCATAAATTAACAGTTTCTTATAAAATGTAGTCCTGTTTAAACTACTGAGGAGAGCCGAAAATCCTGCCTAGCGTTTCTGCAACTGAAGAGAGTCACACAGGACGCCACCTTCCCCAAAGGCTTGGTGTCAGTTCGATGTGATCTCTTTAGTCCTGGATAAGGCAAGAGCACCTGTATAAACTGTTCTGATTTTGGGAAAGGCATTTAAATACCAATATAATTAATAAACAAACAGATACAATGTGGTAAATTTTCATCAGTACAAAGTTTCAAAGAATCTACACTAGTGTGAAACCCGAAGCAAAGAGCCTTCTCAAAATAGACACTTGTGAGTCACTGCTTACTGTCATCTTCCTACATAAGTCACGTGGTGCATTATAAAAAGTAAAATGGAAGAAATTTCTAGACTAAAGTCTAATTATGCTTCAGTCAGTAGTTTATTATGCTTCTTATATACTGATTACTACAGTTAGCATTTAATTAACTAGGAATAATTCAAATATTTATTTCATTTAAAACCATAATATGACAAGATTGGGGCCATCAACAGTTAATCAGAGAGGGGCACAGGGCCCTACCTCTCCTTACTGAATTACTGTCTATTTTAATGGATTCTGGGGGAGGGGTAATAACTGTCTTTGGTTATATATCAACTGATAAGTCCACTAGACTCCAGTGGCTAGTTTCAAACCCCACAATAACATAGACAATTCTGCTTAAACTTAATGGGCCTTAGAAAAAGAAAATAAGATATAAATGTGGAAAGAAAACTTGAAGAGCAAAGGGTGGGTATTTGAGGCGGGAAGGACACTACTGTAACAGGTGAGGTTACAGTAACTAGAAAGTTCTTTATATATGTATGGAAGGATCAAATTATCAACAGCTCAATAAAAGTTATTAAAATCCTAATGTAAGCCCAGCACTCAGGAGGCAGAGGCAGGCGGATCTCTGTGAGTTCAAGCCCAGCCTGGTCTACAAGAGCTAGTTCCAGGACAGGCTCCAAAATCACAGAGAAACCCTGTCTCAAAAAACCAAAAATAATAAAATAAAATAATAAAAAATAAAAAAAATAAATAAAATCTTAATGTATAAAGTCTCCATTTGGGACATGTAACATGTTAAATGTTTTTCTTCAGGAAAAGGAAATAAGGATACAGTTACTAATCAAACTTCTCCCTCTTCTTCAAGTTTTCTTTGCCACATAATCAACTGGAAAACATCAGTTGCTTCAGCACAGACATTGTGGTGGTGAATCTTAGAAATGAAGGTTTACTATCGCTGCTTCCTCAGAGGCTTTGCTGTGTACTTACTTGTTCAGTATGAGATCAAGAATGAACTTGGAGCCAAAGGCTTCAATCTGGAAGCTCGCCTGGGCCAGATGGACAGCCTAAATGCAGAAAGAGAAGGAAACTTAAAAGGTGTTGACAGGACCAGCATTTTTATGTAGACTTTTTTAGGCATCTTTATCTATCATAGAATTTCTTTAAAGGATTAGGTGCACCATCTCGGTCCTCCTGGAAGACCAACATACGTAAGCTGCGAAGAGCTAATACAAGATCCTCCAAAACAAACCCACTAAAGCAAGAATCAGCAGCGTGTCCTGCTGGACTTCCAAAGTGAACAGGATAAACCGAGCAGAACTCTAATCCAGGTTTGACTCTGGACTATTCTGTGCTCCGAATGAAGCTCGCTGCACACCCAGATGAGAGTCCCTGCCAGCACTCTGCCCTTCTGCGGGAAGAGGAACTTCCTCTGTGATGCGCCTGCAGACTGTGACAATCAAACAAAACGGCCAGGCTTCTGACACCCGAGAGCACTTGAACTACAGCCCCCGGGAAGATTACGTTTACATCCCCCTTTAAGAGTCACAGATTTACACACAGTGCCTTAATCCAGAAACCAGCAATAATCCCAGCTAAGCCAGAATCATATTTAGCAGGTGTTAAAAGATTAGCATAGGCCAAAGAAGTTTCCTGGATAATGTAAATTAGCAAACCAATGAAGAGCTGTCAAAAAGTATTACCCAACATAAAGTTACACTTTGCTATCCTATCAAGTAAGAGAGAGAGAGAGGAGAGAGAGGACTATATGTGATAACCACACCAATTAGACCTATTCCTAAGGTAGAGGGGGAACCAAAGAACAGGTGAAAAGCTGTGCCTGGTAACTGGAGGTCAATTTACACACACCAGACTTCCTCTCCAAGGACTGGATATTCCCAGCTCCCCCACTGCCAATGCAGGCTTCTCTCGACTCTCTCTGACATTATTATTGATCAAATCCTTCCAAGCATGCCAATCACCCTCCATCATACCCACTCTAGGTATAAACTCTGGTCCTCAGAGCTGTAGGGCACTTTGTTTTCCCCTTCTCTGTCTGCGGGTTTTTGCTTCCTTCCATCCCCTCCAAGGACAGTAAACACCATGACACATATCACAGGCATCTTGCAAATGGTTACAGATTAATCACCCTTCCTCAAAACCATCCAAACCTTCCAATTCAAAACTCACCAAACATTTATTGTCAAGGCTACTATCTTGCTGCAGCCATAAAAAGACCATCAATAAAACCACGGTTTTTATTTCAGTCCGTCACAACCGCCAGCTACCCAATAAAAACAGTAAATATAATTTTAAAGGCAATTAACACATACTAAATTTTAAACAAGACCAATAAGTGGTCCGTGCTATCCTAACACCATCAGCCTCCATCCCAAAATCCAAACCGCACAGAGTAAGATCATCACACAAGTCCGAGGTTCCTGAATCAAAACATAAAAATAGAAATTCCCTGTCTTGCCAAGTGAGGTCTCTGTCACCTGCAGTGGATCCTCTACACAGCCAGGACAAACTGTAGGGTCTTTACATGAATTCATTTTGTATCTTACACCATCAGTTTTTGCTTGAAGACATTTATAAAGATGAATAAACAAGATAAGATTTTTCAGCTATGGTTTCCAAAAGCTTGTCTAAAAATCTAACACTTATTTCCTGAGAATATAAGTACTTAAGCTTTATATTTTCCTCATAAAATATTACATAGCAGAGAAATGTTCACTGTGGCTTACCCAAGCTGATCTGTAAGCTCCTAAAACTTCTGATATCAGCCTGGTATCAACCCAGAAAAAAAAAAAAAAAAAAGTAGGGCAGCCTGGTAGCAAACCCAGCAAACCCGTTTTGTGCAACAGCTTGAACTTACACAACTTGATTTTTGCTAAGTTTATCCCAAGTCAGCACAACAGGCTTCAGTGTCACGAAATCTAATACAAGATGTAGCAAAGGACACTGGGTCAGCCTTTTGCCCTTCCAGGAGGTTCAGCGCACAAGCGCCTGTGGATACCTCAGAGACAGCCACCACTAATGCGGCTGAGCCACACCCCAAGCAGCCTTAGAACTGCAACTGTGGAGTGGCTTCCCTGACAGAGTGCTCCCTGGAAAAAATTTCCAAAGGTGAAATAAGAATCCAGCTATGAGGGGAACAAAGATGAACTTACAAAAATAGGATCCTAAACATGAATGTGGGAATAAAGAACCCTTTCTGCATTTTTTTTTTCGAGACAGGGTTTCTCTGTAGCTTTTTGGTTCCTGTCCTGGAACTAGCTCTCCTAGACCAGGCTGGCCTCAAACTCACAGAGATCCACCTGCCTCTGCCTCCCGAGTGCTGGGATTAAAGGCGTGCGCCACCACCGCCCAGCTTTGAGGCAGATTCTTACACAATCAGGCGAGACACAAACTCACCACATACAGGAGGGTGGCCTGAATTCCTTCCACTGCATCCCAAATGCTAAGATTATGCAAGTAAAAATCTGCCTAGATCATACAATTTTTATTTACATACCTAAATACATACATGTGTGTATACACACACACAAACAGAGCACACACACATGCCTTTCAAGTGGTAGGAAGTTAGACAAATAGCAGACATGAGTAGGGTTTTGTCTAAGACCGCTTCTGATCGCTCTAACGTGTTTAGAATTGATAAGACGCTACACGTCGCTGAAAATACAAAATAAGGGATGACACGGTAAGGTTTATATAAAACCAGCTTCTCAGACTACTTCCGAGAGAACTGACCCCACACGAGGTCAGCTGTTTTGTCCTTCAAGATGTCTGTTAGACAGTCTTGTTTTTATAAGGACATCCTCCGTAATGGCACTGGGGAAGGCCACAGAGTTTTCGAGGCAAGAAGCATCATTTCACGAGAAAGAGCGCGTCCCTGGGCTCAGTACTGCCACCCTGAAGGACTGGAAACAGCTGTTCTGTCAGCACTTCAGTACTTTGCTTGGGACTAAGAATCTGGTCCAGGGAAATTGCAGGAGCCTCATAAACAAAAACAACTAATGGTAATTATATACACACAAATCTCCTTCGCTAGAGACAATTCGCAAGTCTTCAAAGTACTCTTCTGTTCTTCTGACTCCTTCCTTCCCTCCTGCTTTCTAGTAATGCTACCCCTATTAAGCAACGTTAGAAGCCCACTCTATCCTAGGGCAGCTGCCACAGTATGCTTTGCCATCGCACAATGCCGTAATATAATACAGGCAGCTTGTATCAGGCACACTGCATACCTGAAGAGACACGGTGAGCTGTTCTTGAGACAGTTAGTAAACATTAAAATGAGCAGAACTACATCTCCACCTATAAATTTTTTTTATAAAAACTGGTCATTTGAACATGCGCACACTGTCATGAAACAACGTCTCCCGCTGCCTTTTGTGGGAGCTGGGCTTTCTAGGGTATACCCATCACTAGAACAAACACTGGGAAACAGAGACTCTGCACTTTCCCACTTACAAAACCTAACTTCAGACTTCGGTAAAATGTTAAAAGGTTGCAGAACAGAAAGTCTGTGATGTCAGTCCCCACACCTCTTTACCTCTGTGTGTCTGCTCTTCTCTACTGAGCTCGGGAAGCAGAGGACAATCTGGAAGTGGTTTTCTCCTAATTATGATCTGTTCTTTATGAAGACTTTCACTCAGGTAATAGAGGAAACATTAAAAGCGACTTATAAAGGGTTAGAGAAATGACTTTGCAATTAAGAGCGCTGGCTGTTCTTACAGAGGACTTGAGTTCAGGTCCCAGCACCTTGTAATTCCAGGACATCCAACTCTGGCCTCCTCAGACACTCCACTCACATTCACACATATACAAGCATAATTTAAAAATAAAAATAAATTTAAGTGGCATATCCATCTCCTTCTCGGGTTTTAATCATTCCAGAGCACCGTCATATCTACCTAGAATGCCCAAGAAATTGGCAGGACAGATGTTCTTACTGCTTATAAAAAGAAAAAAAGAAGGAAAAAATCTAAGGAACAGAAGGTTAAGTGAGATTCTTGTTCAAGGTTGTGCAAGATATTAGCTTCAGTTAAGCAAGAAGTGCCAAGTCCATTTCAGAAGTTCTTAAATCTTCAAGCCTCAATGGTTTCTAGCTATTAAAATATAAATAACAATAGTGTACCACAAAGATGTGTATGAGGATTAAATTAGGTCATAATGTAACAGAAACGTACTAGAAAAGGTTGATTACATTGAAACGCCTTAATCATTTAGAGAAGAGCAATGTGGACTGAAAAAGGAGAATATATTAACATTTTAGAAAGGGTAGACATGTCAGCTCGCCTCAGAATTCCCTCCCAATGTATCTGCTTACCTTCTAGCAAATTCCAATATGCATTTATATGCTGAAAAATTTGAATGTTATATTTTTATTACTCACTACCATTATAGATTATGCTTTGACCTTGTTCAAGTGCTGTGTCTTTGAAACAATATGAATCATTTTCCTACGAAGTGAAACAGCTGCAAACGTTTCACGAAGGCAGTTTTATAAATTAAAGTAATTTGCTGAACAATTCCTGCCAAGTCACATTTAAATAGGTAGTCCGTGGAAAAGAATATATTCTTGTGTTCTTCACTGTGTTCTAATGCACAGCATTATCAGTTAACCCACTAACAAATTTGAATAGAAAACCTACTTTGTATGAGCTACTGTGGAAGACGTGAGGTTATAGAGAAATTGAGATTCACGTTTAAGAACCCAACCATCTGGGACATGAAATGAAAAACAAATGAGTACAAAATACAATGCACTGATTAAATACTAACAAAAACTATTTATCATCATGGGACACATAAGCATGATTAATCATCAAATGTGGGGGACGGACAAGTGTATTAGAATTTGAAGGGGGGATTTTGGAGACTGGAAATAAGTGACAATTGCTTATGCAGGAGTCTCAGCATGTAAAGATTAGCAGAACTCAGATAGCTCAGCGACTCAGTAGGACGAAATTATCAAGTGTTTCTAATGTTTGCTAATGAATAGACACATCAGAAACACCCTTTTAAAGCAAAACACAGACCGTCTTCCATTCTGGAGCATTAAACTGCAGTTTAGATTGTGGTGATAGCACAAACTTGGCAATGCATCATAAGGCATTCCATGACATCAATAAATGTGATAAATGTACAAACCCCCCAAAAATGCTAATGCATTTTGCTAACCAATCTATCTTTGGCAGGAAATAGGAGACTGAAGCCATGTCCTTTGGAGGATTTTACTGAAATGGGACCAGTACATCAGCCAAGCACGGGTAGCACACAGGCCACAGATCAGCATCTCCCAATGAAGAAAGAGGGTCACTGCCTGACTTCCTTCTCTAAGCCATCCTCACGAAGAAAGAAGGAACATGGGGTCTGAAAGAAACCTAGCCAGCATTCAATTACTGAATCTGATGACAAAGAGAAAGGGAAGCGTGGGCTGATAGAGCCACAAGACCTCTGGCAAACCTCCTGCAAGAAGTCCATTTCAAATTAGCCATCTATTTAGAGACTCCAGTTTCATCTACTTCCTTTTCTCATCGTCCTTCACCCCGAGGTACCCTTAAAGTCTGATACAGAAAATAGGCGAACAAAAGAGGAAGAGAAGCCACAGTGGTGACTCGCACAGGCATTCCAGTAAATAAGCAGGGACTCATGTGTGCTGATTTTCTTTGTAGACTCTAAAGAAGAGTCAAAGAAAAGAAGCCATCTTTAATATTATGAGGAGAGATTAAAGGACCAAGGAAATTTTCTCCTGGTGATTATGTAGCAGCCCTGAAGGTTCTGTGAATATATCACTGACAAAGCACCTTTGGACATTTGCCTTAAATATTTTCTAAACTCTAACCTTTGATAATTACTCTCCTTCTGTATATTCAACTTACAATGCCAACAAAACAGACGAAATCACAGGCCTCCAGAGCGATTTATTCAAAAACGAGTAAAGCATTACCAGTATCACAACAGCTGCATTCTTTGGCTTTCCTGGAGTTTGTGAAAGACGAGTAAGAATCTAGCTATGACAACAGTTGCCATGGAAGCAGTCTCTTCCTGCCGCCTTCCTGAATGGTAACATTTAATGGGATGCATTAATCGAGTAGCTGAGGTGTGACTCACCGTCTTCTTTCTCCTCATCAATTCCTACATCACCAAACTGCACAACTCCAAATGGGTCTTCCTCTCCAACTCTTTTGTCCTAAAGTAAGAACAAATTCTGTCTCTCTGGACAAAATGACTAAACACCCACTAAGTAATTTCAATGAAAGAGAAGATTAGTGAGGCTGGGGCCCGGCTCAATGATGGATTATTTGCCCAGAATACATGATGCCCTAGTCCCCAGTCCTGAAGGAGAGTAATGAGGGGGGAGAAGGAAGAAGAGGAGAAGAAGAAAAATGATGGGGGTGGGAAAAAGGGTGAAGAGGGAGGATGAGACACAAGAAAATTTGGAAAGGAAATAAATCAAGCCTCATGCTTGTTGTCGGTGACTCACTGCCATTTTCCTCAGAATTGCTTACATAACAGTAGGACCATCCTGAAAACCAGCTTCCTGCAGAGAGCGCCTGATGACAACCCAGCCTGCTGCCTGCTCCTTGGATTGTTGGCTATAACTCAGTCAACTTCTTTCCATTTCAATATCTCTCTGGTGATATTGACAGATGGTGCTTTAACTTGCGATAGCCATATAAGGCGTTGGTAAGACTTAATAAAATGAGAATTAGGGTCCAGTTATCACACACTTTGCCTGAGTATCTGGGAAACCATAAGTGATACAGTATAGAGCCAAATATTCATTTCAACTTCTCCCTCAGGAAAAAACAATAAAGACAAATAACTAAGGGGGGGGCTAAGCACATGGGTCTAACACAACAAGTTCGAAAACATGCTTTTTCTTTAAACGTGTTGCTGATGGTTCCCATACCATTCTTCCCAGTTAGTCTAGAGGGATGGCTCAGGGGTTAAGAGCACTAGCTGCTCTTCCAGAGAACCTGGGTTCAATTCCCAGCACCCACTTGGCGGCTCACAACTGTCTATAACCACTCATCCTAGTCACTCTGTCCAGATCTACACATCACAGCCTCTTGTTTCTTTCTGCATGGATTCCCCAGGCTCTGCTTAGGAGGCTGCTCAGCCTTCTCCCTAAGTGTGCACTCTTTAACAACATTATTGCTAAGAGACCTTGACTTTCCTTGACTACTTTCCACAAGACTCACGTCACAAGCTGCCTAACACTGGGGTACAGTCTCTGTTTTTTGTCTATAGGAACTCATAGATTATGGAGTTCCCTGAACTTTCTGGTGTTCAGCTATTGTTGCTTCTGTCCTTTGCTATCAATTCTGACCTTGACTACAATCATTGATGGTATTTTTACTGCCCCTTTGGAGAGAAAGAGTAACTTTCAAACTAGAAGATGCCCCAAAGATGGACTTCTCCATTTTACAAAGCTGCAGGTAGGTGTCTTTAGACTTCCTTTTAAAACCAAAGGGGGGAGGGGCATTTATTATGTATACAGTCTTTTTTTTAATTTATTTATTTATTAAGGATTTCTGCCTCCTCCCCGCAACCGCTTCCCATTTCCCTCCCCCTCCCCCGATCAAGTCCCCCTCCCTCATCTGCTTGAAGAGCAATCAGGGTTCCCTGACCTGTGGGAAGCCCAAGGGCTGCCCACCTCTATCCTACAGTCTTCTGCTTGCATGCATGACTATCCCAGAAGAGGGCACCAGATCTCATTACAGATGGTTGTGATGGTTGTTGGGAATTGAACTCAGGACCTCTGAAAGAACAGCCAGTGCTCTTAACCTCTGAGCCATCTCTCCAGCCCTAAACTTCTTTAACACTAATAACACTGGAGCCTGTTTTCTGCCAAAGAGGCTCAAAGTTACCTTGTTTTAAAGTTTTGTTTATGTGCATACCTAGCAAATGAAAATTCCAGGCAGAAGAAACAGCTAGTTGTGAAAGCCCTAACGCAGGGCATGCTGGCTACGTCAGAGAAGAGCAGAGAGCTCGGTGTGGGCCATGTGGAGCAGATAAAGACAGCAGCTTAAGCAGCGAGTTTGAGACGTAATGAGGGTTAGTTGTGGGAGAGCTGATAAGCAAGGCTGAGATTCTGGCCTTGTACTCTGAATGAAACAGGAGTCACCAAGTCACAGCTGGGTCTCCAGTCTAACCGCTCACTCAAGGGTTCTTCCTAGCATTGGACTAAAGATGTCGGGTGACAAAAGGAAGCAAAGGGGCCAAACTGAGGTTGCTGCGGTCATCCAGGTGGGAGTTGGACCTGGGTGAGCCGTGGAGATGCCAGGAAGTCACCGGGTTCTGGCAGAAGTCAAGGACACTGCTCACAGATTTTATGGGCAATGCAACTGAAAGAGAAAGCGCCTTGGCCTGAGTAATCAAAAGGAACAGGGAACTTCCTGAGTTAGGTAAGTTGGCCAGAGTTTTCGGGCCATTTTATATTTGTTACAGGCATAAAATGTCCTAGTGGAGAGTAAATACATGGCCCCTATCCTTGATGTTAGCGAATGTTTACCAATGGACTAAGAAAATTAAGAAGGAATGAAAACATAAGTCACTGATCCAGCATATAAATTAATGAACACATCACTGAACTTTGGAGATACAAAACAGTTCCAGTAAAAGACCTTGGGGTGCAGGGAAGAGCACATTAATCAGCTTTCCAATACCAAGTACTCAATCCTAAAAACACACACATTCCAGCTTCATTAACTGGGCTAAGCAGGACATACTTATATATCTAATAATACACACACATACTAATAATTAAAGAAAAAAGGCCTATGAAATTTAAAGAGAGCAAGGTAGGGGTACATGGAGAGGTTGGAGGGTGGAAAGAAAGGAGGAAATGATGTAGCTATGTTATATTCTCAAAAATTATAATAAAAAATAATGGGGTGCTGCTCTTGCAGAAGACTTGGGTTCCCAACATCCATATGGCAGCTCATAGGATCCCTAACTCCATTTCCAGGGGATCCATTGCCCTCTCCTGACATCTGCAGACACCAGGCACACATGTGCTTTACAGATGCCATACATGAAGGCAAAACACTCATACACAAAAAAATAAATCTAAAAAAAAATTTAAAGATCTGAAGGAGGAAGTAAATTCAACAGAACACATACTCTGTGACAGAACTAAGGTTTGAGTAAAAAGCAAAGTTAAATGGGAAACTACAGAAGTCAACACAACTCTACTTAGGAGGTCTAAAACAATATTTTTAAGTATAATGATTAAGTGATATTTTTTATCCCAAGAGACAGTGTATACTGTAAAACTCCTCTCCTCAAAAATAAAATATTAAGCACAAAAGTATTCACCTTAATGGTTAGTCCATGTTAGCTCTCTTCCACAGCACTGAGGTCATTTTGTGGCTGTGTATGTAAAGTATTCTTGAGGAACAATGCAAAGTTCACCTGTGCATTTTTGAAAGTGCATCTCCCTATTTTAGAAGCTACGCTATCGTCATTCTTAATATTTCAAATGTGTCATTGCTGTTTGTCACAGTCCTTTGGGAATTCTGAAAGTCATTCTTACTGATTTTATTTTATTGCCTATAGCTTCCATCTCAAAGACCTGTTCTTAAATCAGGGAAATTAAGATATATCTCACATTCTACTAAGTAGTATCATTATCTCAAGGTCTCTTCTAATTTAGTGACCAAGGTTTGGACTGTGGAGCTGGTAAGATAGCTCAGTAGGAAAGTCTGAGTTCGAAGCCACAGTGAAAGGGGAGAACCAAAAATTGTCCTCTTATCTCCAGTGTCTTTGTCTCTGTCTGCCTCCTTCCGGACTTTTCTCAATCTCTCCCTCCCCTCCTCTCTCTCTCTCTCTCTCTCTCTCTCTCTCTCTGACTGTCTCTTTCTCTGTCTCTCTCTTATACACATACACACACACACAAACACACGCACATACATTGCTACTTAAATCAACAAGTGAAAGAGAAAAGAAATTTTTGTGAATATTTCTTTTTAGACCACAGTGATCCAAGATATTTAATAGTGCCAATAAATAGGAAAGAAATTAGGTAATTTTTCAATTTTTTTAATTTTATTTATAGGTATGTCAAGTGGTTTTTATTACCTGACATAAGCAAATAACTATATTAGGGTAATATTTAGTTATTAATGATTACAGAGGAAACAATGCTATCAATATATGATAAATAGCCAAAAACAAAAACTACTTAGAGAACATTAATTTTTCTAAAATAAAGCTTATAATAAATGTAATACTTTTCTCATGGAAAAAAGGAGATGATATTTAAATGAAGACAGTACATATTCTTTCTGCCTTCTATCTCAATGAACACTAAATTAGCCAGTTCCCTACAAAGTCAAAAATTTACAAAATACATAAGAAAGTTCCAGGACTTAAATGAAGGTGGCCAAAGCCTACATTTGCTGGCTTAGAATGCAAACAGATATCCTATAGAAAGTAGTGTTGGTGGACCGTTCCGTTTCCTAGTTTACAGGTTTGCACGGTCTCTCGCAGGGTCTCTCAGCCTCCGCACACCTGGCAACTTGAACTCATTGTTTCTTTGATTGGGGATGGGAGACTATCTACACAACATATTGGCAGCACCCCGGCCTCTACCCACAGATGATCTCAGCATCTGATCCTCAACTTGGGACAACTACAAAAAATCTCTTGGCGTTGCCCAATGGTATATAAGAGCCAAAACAACCTTAGTTAAGAATCCCTGTCTTATATATGCAGGAGCTATGTAGATTTAGATTCTTCTAGACACATTGCCTTTACACAAATTCGTTTAACCTTCTCTTCAAAGCCCCTTTGCAGCCATCAACAAAGTCCTTTAGATAAAACAGAAAGTAAACGGTAAAGGAAAAGACAAAGTTCAGTTCTTTCCTCCTGAAGTGACAGCTCCTTATTGGCCTTTGCAATGTCATTTGGTGACACAAAAGCAAATAAATGGACTGTAAGCAGCTGGAAATGAGAGGGGATGGAGTCATAACGGAGCCTGCATTCGGAGGCTACTCAGCTGTCTCTCCACAACTGAGGCAATAACCTCTCAGAGGATGAAACTCCCTGAGTTCTCAATGTCATTTGCTGGACGACGGCTCCCACATCTCCACCCCACTTTGCCCTATCCCTGACACCACAACTAAGTCACTCATTGATCAGACACTCTCTGCAGCAAAGTGCAGAGAATGCTAGCTTCTAAGCTTCCTCCACAGGCTCCCTGGGAAAGGTTCAGCAGGTATTCCAGACTTCTGGGTTAGTTTCTTATGCCTGACATAGTGAATGTCTATAAATATCAGAGCTACAAACAATACAAATTGTTATCTGATACTTCTGGAGGTCAAAAGTCCAAATCAAAGTCTAGAGGCTAAAGTGAAGGTGTTGGTGAGCCTGATTCCATCTGTAGAGCCCCAGCAAGAGTCTAGTTCCTTCTTGTCTGATACCCCAAGAATGAACACACTCCTTGACTCATGGGTCCCCCCCCCCCCAGCATGCATCTGCACCCACTGTCACCTCCTCTTCTCTCTGATTCATTTGGGCCACAGTGCTCACAAGTGGTCTGTTGCGGGAGGTCCTCCTGTTCCTCCAGCCTATAGCTGCTGAGATACCAGCCCATGGGGGCGTGGTGTCTCTCTCTTTAAAAAAGCGGCCACTTCCCTCTCCTCTCTCTCTTCACTTCCTGCTCCGCTGGCGACTAGACTCCCTTCCTGGTTGCGCAGAGGGCTGACGGTGATCTGTAAGTTTTTTCCCCTTTAAATAAATACCACCCTATTAATCATAATTCCAAACTGGTGTGGCATTGTTTATGACTTACGCCTTCAGTGGTCTTCAAACCTCATTTTACAATCCTTTAGTTAATTATACCTACCAAATCTCTTTTGTCAGGGAATGTACCCTAGTCACAGGTCCTGGAGATGCAGATGTGGACAGGTTAGGGGAAGAGAGATTCGTCAACACATTACGGCCCCTCTCCTGTTCCAGCATAGTCACCAGAAAGCCAGAAGATTCATCTCTAAACATGTACCAAATCTAGCTATTTATCTGCCATGCTCCTGCTACCACCCTAGACAGTTATGCACATGCCCCAAAAGATCTCCTACATCCACTCTAGCCCTACAGCACTCCATCCTGAATAGGACTGCCAGATTGTCTCTTTAAAATATAAATCAGGTAATGTTTGCTCCCTTCCTTCCCTTTTAAAATATTTCCACATCGCCGGGCAATGGTGGCGCACTCCTTTAATCCCAGCACTTGGGAGGCAGAGGCAGGCGGATCTCTGCGAGTTCGCGACCAGCCTGGTCTACAGAGCTAGTCCCAGGACAGGCTCCAAAGCCACAGAGAAACCCTGTCTTGAAAACCCAAAAAATAAAATAAAATAAAATAAAATAAAATAAAATAAAAATTTCCACATCATCTGAACATAACAAGAAAGCAATCCTAACAAGACCGTTGTCCTCTGGTCCTTTCTTACCTTGAACAAATAACACAGCAGGAAATATGCAATACTTTTTCATCCACAAAATGTCTCTCTGTCCTTCACCATCAACCTGCCAAGGCCTTACGCACAGAGCACGCACTCCTGGGAACCCATCATAGGAGCATAATCTGTTCCAGTTGCTCTCCCTGGGTCTCCAAGTTCATCTCTCTCTCCAGAGGCCAAAGACGACAACTTGACACATAATTCTAAAAGTAAATCCCTTCAAGATTATTTTAAGTGTATAATGCCTGCTAAAAATCACACACACAAAGAGAAAGAAAATATGTCAGAAATAAAAGTCAGGAGTTGGGGAAGACAGAGGCACACAATAGTGAAGTATGCTCACCTTTCCTCTCAACAGAGAAAAGATAATATCTTAAGTTGATGGGAATCTAAAAATAGGACAGAAATAAATTATTAAATGTTATGAGAACTAAAAACAGAATTCAACAGCCTTGGAAGAGAGCTCAGAAAGAGACTTGCTATTCATCTTGTGCCACTGTAACTCTGAATTTTTAGACCACGTTGGGAAATGTAAGAGTAACTATGAATTTCACACAACACATTTATGCCAACGTCACACATGGAAATGTGCATCTTTACATATATCTACCATCCATTTTCCACCTATTATAACATTCCTTTGCCATGGAGTCCCAACATTGCCCTTAGGATTTGCCATGGAGTCCCAACATTGCCCTTAGGATTTGCCATGGAGTCCCAACATTGCCCTTAGGATTTGCCATGGAGTCCCAACATTGCCCTTAGGAATTCTACAACCCAGAAATTGTCTAGCTAAGGACTTCATGATAAGTCAGGGGTGCAACATAATCCAGCTAGCGGTGTTTCTATTTAAAACCACTCCTCAGCTTTGCTTTTCAAAACTCTTTTCTCATTGGGTCACTTTACACCATTTGTTCCTGAAGCCTGTCACTCCCCACACACACTTTCTTTGGTACTACATGTTCCTGTGAGTCTTTGATAGGGACACTTGAGTTGTGTGGAGGTTAAAGGCATCAAATATCTTCCTCAATGTTCCCCTCCGAATTTTCTAAAACAGAGTCTCTCACTGAACCTGGAACTCATGAGTTCACCTAGTCTAGCTGGCCAGTGAGCCCTTGGGATCTATCTACCCATGTCCATGCCCCAAATATAAGTTACAGACATGAGTTGTCATGGTCAGCTTTTCTTTACATGGGTTGTTATAGACCCAAACACAAGTCTGCACGTCTGCACAGCAGACTCTAAAATGAGCCTTCTTCCCACCATACCTATTTTTATTTTCAGATAAATATCCACAATTTATTATTCCTATTCTTTGTTTAATACCCCAGTTTCAGAAGGTAGCTATTGCACAAACAGAGCCAATCCTAGAAATTATGAGAGATCCTTCACTTGACAGCACCTATCTCTTTTTGAAGGACATTCCACAGATATACAACCTGTGAGTGTTGTATCAAATTAACTATCCCACATCAAAATTAAGTGACACATAACAATTCTAATCACTGGATCCCACACACCTTTTTGGCAAACTCCCAAGCGGATCCAAATCACACTAAAACATCCCAGTCTTCTTAGGTTTAAAATGACAAACTTTAAATACAGATAAATAACTTACCCAAAGTTGGAAGCCTATAGCATGGTTTCCTTATTAAAGAAATGTGTGCAAAAATTAACAGAAGGAAATTATCTTTATATTTATTATTGTTGTTATTGAAACAAAAAATGTTCTATATCTAAACTTACAGCTAACATGATGGTCAATAGTAAAGACTAAGTTCAGAAAGAAAATGAAGGTACTTATCTCTGCCACTTCTACTCAACACTATAATGGAAGTCTCAGCCAACGTAATTTGCTGTAGGATAATGCTCTTGTACACTGTAAAATTTGTCACTTGTGTTGGTTTTTTTAAAAAACGCTGGTTGGCAAGAAGTGATCACCAGACTAAGAGAATTCTGGGACGAAAAAATGCAAAGAAGCAGCAACAGCATCAACAACAATAACAACAAAAAGCCAGACGCAGAGGGAGCAAGATGAGAATGCCTTACTGAGAAAAGGTACCAAGCAATGTGGCTAAACATAGATGGGAATTATGGGTTAATTTAAGTTGTAAGAGAAAGTTAACAATAAGTGTGACCCAATAGGCCAAACAGTTTATAATTAATATAAGCTTCTGTGTTTCTTTGGGACTAACAGCTGCAGGACTGGGCAAGACATCAACTTTTGTCTACAGTAATTAAGCAAGAAAAAGAAATAAAGGCGTCCAAATTGGAAAGACAAACAGAAATTCATCTGTCTGTGCATGACATAATTTCATATACAGAAAATCCTACAGTCTACAAAAAGAAATCAAAGAGTAATAAATAAATGAATTCAGAAAGTTTGCAGAGCACAAAAGCCACACTCAGAATTCAATTTGAAGGGCTGGATGTGTAGCTCAGTGGTAAAGTGTTTAATAGAGTGTGTGAGACCCTGAGAAGATCCCCAGAACTACAAAATAATGTCTGATATCCTTGTGCTAGCAATAAACAATCTGAAAATTAAATTAATCAAACAACCCTATTCATAATGAAATGATGAATAAATTAAATATGCAAAAGATATATTTCTAAAACCACAAAACTAGATGAAAGAAACCTACAGCCACAAATATATGGGTATCCATCAGGGTTCATGGATTTAAAACTCAAGAGAAAAAAGTGCAAACACTACTCTAAGCAATCAATAGAGTGATCGAAGTCCAGAAATAGGAAAATCTGTCCTAAAGTTTGTAATGGAATCTCAAAAGACCCCCCCCCCAAAAAAAACAACCAAATTCACCTGAAGAACAGAGCCTACAGGTGCAGCTTAGTGGTAGAATATATGCTTATCATGCATGTGGTCCCTGGTTTCAGTCAGTGCAGGGGAGAGAGATCTGACTGACACTCACTGACTTCAAAACTTACTGCAAAGCTATGATAATCAAAAGTATGCTAGTGGCCTAAAGAAAGACATGGAGGCCATCAGAGTACACTATAGAACCTCACACAAATATAGTCAGACGGTACTCAACAAGGATACTATGGCATTTTACAGCAGAAAAATGGTCTTTTCAGCACACGATAGGAGAAAACTGGATATGCACATGCAAAAAAAAAAAATTTGGAACCTGACCTTCCATGACATTTATTTAAAATTTAAACAAATGGTCATCAAGAACCTAAACTTAAGCCCTAAATAATAACTTTCAGGAAAAAATGGGAGCAGGAAAAATTATGGGGGGAACCTCATAACACAGGAATTGGTAATGATTCCTTAGCTACTACACCAAAAGCATGGGCATCAAAAGAAAAACTAAATAAGGCATCACAAAAAATGATAACTTTTGCACATCAGAAAACACTATCTGCCTAGTAGCACAGGCCCATAATTCTAGCTATTCTAGAGGCTAAGGTGGGAAGGTTGCAAGCTTGAGGCCAACCTGGGACACAGAGTGAGTTCAAGGGGAACTGGACCACTTAATAAGACCTTGTCTCAAAATAAAAGTAGAAAGATAGATGGTAGAACCCTTGCCTATCAATCAGAACCCGTGCCTGTCATGCCTTTGAGCCAATTCCCAATGTAGGGAGGGAAGGGATGTCAACAGGATAACAGAGTCCACACGAGATGAAAGAAAACACTTGTAGGTCAAGAGACTGAGGATTAAAACTCAGAATATGTGAAGAATTTCTATATATCAACAACAGATAACAAATAAAAAGGGACACAGAATGAATAAGGAACTTCTCCAGAGGGGGAAATATATATATATCATCACTGACTATATCAGAAAATATTCAACCTTAGTAACACTGAAGAAATAAAGACAAAGCCTTGTGGACTTATCACTTGACACATAATAGGATAGTCAGTATCTAAAAACTGAAGATAAAAGGTCAACAAGGATGTGAAACCCTTACACAGTACTAGTGAGATTGCAAAATACTGCTATTATATATATATATATATATATATATATATATATATGTATGTATGTATGTATATACACACATACAGGTTTGTCCTCTCTTCTCTGCCCAGGAAGCCCAAAGTTTGCAGAATGGTGTATTTCCCTAAGAGTCCTCCCGCCAAAATTCTGTGAAGATGTCTGTCTGTTACCACTGCTGAGTCTCTACACTTGGCCCTAGATACCCAGAAGTAGGAAAGAGCCTCTTCCTGTGGAAATAAAAATAATAATTGGACCACAGAAACAGCCTCTCCCTTGGCCGAATCCAGAAGCATCAACTTCTCAAGTCACTGACCCATAAAAGCATTCTGGTCAGAAAGATGCCCTTTATTATATCACATCAGCAGATATGTTCAGATGATGCTCTTGTTTTCTATTGTTATAATTTAAAAATCCACTTTAATTCCAAGATTTAAAATTTTAAAATAAGAAAACAAAAACTTTTTATTAAAATGTGAATTAATCAAAGTACATAAGTAATTTTGGTATACAATTTTAATTTTTTATTTAAACAATTACATTAAATTGAATTAATTCATGTTGTAAAGTGAATTCTGTAAAGTATAGCTTATTATGTTTCAAATCACTGGAGAAACTGATATTTAAATATTATTCATTTCTCTAATTCATGTGCTCAAAGACATAAACATAAAGAGCATTAGCACGTCTATCTATCCAACTACAAGAGCAACAGCTTAGCTTTCTTTAGTGACCTCATCATTATCTGAGAAGATGGGAGGTTCCTGGGGTTGTTGAGCCGAGGTGACATAATCCAAACAGGATTTGACACCCTCGTTTTTGCCTGATGTGTGCAGAAATGACAAGAGTGAGAGGAGGGAGGTGGACAAGGACAGGAGAAGAGCTGACAAGACAGTGTAGGCAAGAGGTGATGGCACGCTGGACCAGCTTGGCAGAGTTTCTGAATGGCAGTGGACTCAGTGGCTTGAAGCGATGCTTTAGGAGAAAGAGGAGGAGAAGGCTCTTAGCCTGAGCAACTGCCTGAAAGAACACAGGAAGAACATGGAGGCTTGGGCTGACACAGGGAAATGTTAGCATGATCACGGTAAGCCTGGGTTGTCTCTTACATATCAACGTAGAACAAAGGGTAACAGTCGCAGGGCTAGGGTGACCTTCCAGGGAAGGTCAGGGGCCCTCAGACCTTACACTGAGAACAAGTGCTTCATAACGGTGAGTCAGCCTAGCTCAGGAACTTCTAACATATTAGGGTGTAGAAACACCCAGGAGAATCCACAAGCAGGGGAAATCTGAATGAAAAGACAAACTTATGGTCTCATACAGGCAGACTTTTAGATTTCAGTTATGCGTAAAGAATTTATTTTATAGAAAATAGGTTAGAGGTAATTATGAAGACAGTGTGGGAAGGGCTAGTTTATAAATACATTATTTGAGCAACAATATTAAATGCTTTAGTACTTTATTAAAATGATGGATACCGCCCAAATAAAAGAACAAGTAAAACGAAAAATAGGTATTAAATTAATTATAAGAGAAAGGAATAATGATTAACCATTTCTGAAAACAATTTTGCACACCATTACAAATCCAAAAACAACAAAATGTCATTTGACCATCTCCTCTGAAGGGAGCAAGTGATGGTGTTCCCACAGCTCAACAGGGATGGACGCTGCTAGCTTTTGTATGAACGTTCCGCAGAGATAAAAGGCCACTTTGTCACACAGGACAACGCACAGCAATTAGCAAAGCAATTAATGAGCGCTCACTACAAAGCCATCATTCCTAAGCGGTGGAGAATCTGCGCCAGCTCCTCGGGCAAACAGGCACACCGATTTTACCTCCTGGCCACGGCCTGTTCAACTGTATCCCACTGTGAAAATAAAAGCAAACTGTATATCTGTTATTTTCGTTCCTGTTTTGGTTTTTTCTAGTTGGCAGACATAGGCACACTCTATTTGTCACGGTCTCATCCTTGCTATCTTTTATTTCCAAGCCAAGGAACTTTCCAAAGGCAAATCTAAGTTGTTCTCAGGCTTGAGTTGGGAGAGTTGAAAGGAGGGAGAAAGGTGAACGGCGTCTTCCTGGGACCGTTCTTGGGGGGAAATTATCTTAATGGTTTTTTTATGTAGAGCACAAGCAGAACAAAAAGATGCCCTGAGGCTGGGGGGCATAGCTCAGTAGCAGGGCACTGCCTTGCACTCACAGGCCTTGGCTTCCACTCCTGCACTGCCAAAAATGAAGAGAAAGGTTTGCCTTTCAACTCACTAAGATGCCCCATTTCCAAATCTCACGTTTAGGGAAAGCTCCTCTAACGGCCACCATGGTTTGGCAAAGGCGACAGCTAATTAATTCATCTTGCACATCCTCCCACAGTCTCTCCTTGTCAGAGTCCCACCCCGGCCTCCCGGGAGCTGAGGCAAGCCCTGAGTCAACCTCAGTCTTTACGCCCGCTTCCACCTGATATGGACCCAACTCCTTTGCAGCTCAAACCAAGACTCTGAAAACCCTGAATCCTTCTTCATCACTAGCCACAAGGGTAGCAGGAGGGGACGAAGAATATGTCCTGATACTCCAAGCAGCCCTCCTCACACAGCTGTGAGAAACACCTCAGGAAAATAACCTAAGGAAAGAAGGCCCCTTGGCTCCTGTTCTCAGAGGCTTCCGCCCTGCTCAGCGGGCTCAGCAGGGGCACATGGCAAGCACTGCTCAGGTCACGGTGCCCAGGAAACAGCAGGGTGAAACACAGCCCCAAAATCTACTTCCCATAGCCAGGCCCCACCTCCTGATGTGTCCATCATCTCCTGAAATAGCAACACCAGCTGGGGATTAAGCCTTTTAACACACTGGGGGGGGGGGGGGGAGGGCATTTCATATTCAAACCACAACAATGGCCATATTTTTTTAAATCCTATTTGTCCCACAAATGAATGGATATACCGGGTCATTAAATGGCCATTTCCTTGCTTTGAGTTGAAATACCATCTTTGTATTGAATCGCGGGTTAGGCTGCATTCCACGTGCTGACAGAAAGGCTAAATTGGGAGTTCTGTCTTTTTTTCCTACTAAAAACTAAAGGGAGGCTGTACCAGCTTTACCAGTTCTTGTTAAATAAGCTTACTTCAGACGCCCACCTCCTTAAGCTGCGAGTTCCTATAAAGTATACAAGAATATTTTCCAAAAAAAGAAGTCACTTCTAAAATGAGCCGATGTCTGGCACAGCTTGGAAACACCAAACAAGTCCATCTCGCTTTTTAACATAAAGAAGGAAAACCTGATAGAAAAAAAAAATTAAATTAAAGGCTAACAAGGAAAGTGCCAGGCCTGGTGGGAAACCCCTGCAATCCCAGTGTTCTGGAAGCTGAAACCACAGTTTCTTAAGGGTAGCTTGGGCTACATTGTGAGTTCAAGGCTAGCCTGGGTTGCTTAGTATAAACCTGTCTCAAAAATTAAAAAGCAAGAAAGAAGATAAGGAGGAAGAGAGGAGAGGAAAGAGGGACAAAGAGGGGAATGGAAAATATAAAGACCTAAAAAGCCATTGAATGCAGGGAAATCCTGAAGACAGTGTGTATGGGAATATACCCAGGTACACAGCCCACGTGTCATTAGCTCACCTCATTAGACTTTTGATCAAGAAGATGAGTGTCTGGGCAGAGAGATGGCTCAGTGGTTAAGAGCATGCACTGCCCCTCTGAGATGGGTTCACATTGCCTGTAACTCCAGCTCTAGGGAACAGGACTCCCTCTCTTAGTCTCTGCAGTCCTGCATTCATAACCACACACACATACACACACACACTAATGTAAATATTTAAGAAGTATTTTGAAAAAAATTTAAATAAAAACATTTTTATCTAAAAGAGAAGGCAAGTTCTCTATGCCCCGTCCATGGAATTGTTATTAAAAAAAAAAAAAAAAGAGCAAGGGACTGGAAGTCTGGAGACACAAATTCCACATCCAGAACATAGAAATAATAAGCATCTCAGTAGTTTCGCTATGAGGATCATGTGTGGTTTTACGTATGACAACACTACTATAAAACTGTTCAAGTTTGCCGGGCCGTGGTGGCGTACACCTTTAATCCCAGCACTCGGGAGGCAGAGGCAGGCGGATCTCTGGGAGTTCGAGGCCAGCATGGTCTGCAAGAGCTAGTTCCAGGACAGGCACCAAAGCTACAGAGAAACCCTGTCTCAAAAAACCAAAAAAAAAAAAAAAAAGCTGTTCAAGTTCAATTCAAAAGCTATTGGGTTATATTCGCTGTTACAAAGCATTGGAGAGTTGAGCGTCAAATTAATTTATTGTGTTCTATTTCACTAAAAAAATAAATAGTTGGGAGACACATGGGGGGAAAATTATCTATGCATTCGGTGATTTACAACTAGGTGGACTCCATTCACAGTGGCTTTTTTATATGTATTAGCAAGCCTCTGTATGCTTTGAATACTACTGGTTAATAAAGAAACTGCTTTGGACCTATAGCAGGACAGAACTTAGGTAGGCGGGGAAAACTAAACTGAATGCTGGGAGAAAGGTGGCAGAGTCAGGAGAAGCAATGTAGACCCGGCGGACACAGACGCCAGAACTTTAGCCAGTAAGCCACAACCATGTAGCGATACACAGATTAATAGAAATGGATTAAATTAATATGTAAGAACTATCTAATAAGAATATAGAGCTAATAGGACAAGTAGTGGTTTAAATAATATAGTTTCTGTGTGATTATTTCAGGGGTGAGTGGCAGGGAACCAACAAGCGGACTCCTTACTACAGCCTGGTGACAAAGACAGCCCCAAACACCAACTAAGCAAGCCGGACAGCAACTTACCATGACAGTTTTTAAACATCCATACCGAGGGGAAGCAAGCTCCATAGAGATCCTGGAATTCAGCAGGCACTCAAAATATCAAAATCGATGCTTTTTCGTTGGTTTATTTTTTCTCCTCAGTGGTGCAAGAGATCAGACCCAGTGCCGGGCGAGCACTAGGCAAGCACCCTACAGCTGAGCTCTACCTCCAGCCCTCTTGGAGGGCTTTGGTTTTTCCCTGTTGCTGTTTTATTTTTGTTTTAGGTTGTTTTGTTGCAGCTGTTGTTTTGATTTGCTTTGTTTTATTTTTCGTGTATCAGCTGCTGCCCATGCTAGGGTCAGACTACTCCTGAATGTATCTTTACGCCTACTATGCAAAAATAAAAAATAAAAAAAAAGTCCAGAAGTATTGGTCACCTAGTCACCACTGTCCAGCTAGAATTTAAAGCTTGACAAGACTGGTCCCTTGGCAGGACATTGCCACAGAGATAAGTAAGAGACGAATGTCCCCAGCTGAGTAATGACAGATTTAAACTGGTCATCCTTGTGTTTAGCAGCCTACTGAGACTTAACTGTTCAGCAGTTACTGTCCATGGTGTAGAAAGGATGTGCTTGTGTTCCCATCCTTACCATCACAAACCCTTAGAAGACATTTCGTTTTGTTAGGGCGGTTCCTGGTACCATTAGAAAACGCTTAGTGTTAAGGTGGATCTTCTTAACGAACAGTGCATTTCACAGAAGAATTCAAAGAGGAGCCCAGTCCACCAATCTGTAATTTTCCAGATAAGGAAATGTGCTTCTTTGGCTCTAGCCAAAGAAGGAGTCAAGAAAACAAAACTTTGAGGACCTGGACTAAGTCACAGGTGCACCAAAGTGGGTTCCCAGGATGGAGACTTCTATCCCCGACCCCGCCATGAATGAGGATGGCTTTTCTCAGGATCATGACTCCAAATAAAAGATAATTTGATCTATCCTTCTTGTAATAGAATTTCTAGCATTAAACTCAATTAAAGTTGTACTAAATGTACATGAATTCTAAACACAAAGACTCCCCAGGATCGCTGCCAAACCCTACCCTCAGTGAGCTGTGGCAAAGGGGACCTGTGTCACCTGAGAACTGAATACTTTGTGTGAATAAAACTTTACGATTATGTACTTCATGATTTGTGTGCTTTCTGGAAAGGAAAAGAATTGATTCTGAAAGCTCAAACCTTAGGAACAACTAATTTTTCAGGCCTTAAAGATAGATTTGATGAGATCCTCCGAACTAAGCAGGAATTTAACAGAATTTGGCCTTCAAAGCCTCAAGCCACATTACTAACAGATCAGGGTCTTTCCAGGGACACACGCATCTTCTGAGAGTACCCCCAGATTTTGGACAGATACGAATAAAATCATGCACATAGACTTTTCCGTAGGCGGACTGACCTTTGGACAAAGAGACCCAGAAGAATGCTAAAAGAGGAAGAAGAGGGGCTCGTAGTCTAAGAGGAAAGCCGAGGAGCACACCCTGAGTCTGCCCAAGGAAAAGTTACCCAGCTGAAAGGATGCTTGCTGGATGTGGATAAAGGGAGTCACGTGATAGATGGATCTGTCAGCAGTGGGACTGATGGATTGACAGAGGCAAGAGGCAATTGACAAGAGCACAATGTAGAGAGGAGGGGTAGGCTCGGGGCTCAGCATCAAGACTTGATCACTGACTATTTATAGACAGGAAGTGAAGGAGAGAAGAGGCAAAGACGCTCCCCAAGTTCACTCTTCCATGCGGAGAGACAACATCCCAGAGAGAATGGGGATGATGAGCAGCTCTCTCCTTGCCTGAACTACTTCACGCAGACTGAAGCCACCAAACCTGGGCAATCACACCAGGCAAAGAGTCCTGGGTTATCTTCTAACGGGCTGAAAAGAGGGACAGTGGGCCACTAACCCTGAGAATTGAAGGCAGGATGGTAGCAGCGGTTATACAGTTGACAAGAAGGAATCAGGTCCTGAGCAAAAAAGCATTATTCAGGGCCACACAATGAAGCTGGACTTTGAACAGCATGCGTCAGCTGTGAGCTGCTCAGATTGATTCTGGGGGGAGGGGGTAAACGAAAATGGTCTAGACTTGATAGAAGAAAAGACTCAGAGACAAGGATCCAAATTCAAATATGCAAAGACACCAAGAAAGCAAAAGAAATAAAGAAGGTTACAACCGAGGCAGGAGGAAGCCTTAGTCTTTTGTCTCCTGCTATAACTGAATACTACAGACCAGATGACTTTGAGAGAACGTAGGTGCATTTGGCTCCTGATTCTAGAGGCTGGAAAGCCCCGGGCCATGGCATTGGCATGTGCAAAAAGGCCTTCTTGCTGCATCCCGACAAGACACACCAAATGTTCTAGCTAGAGCGTCTCTATTGCTCTCCACATAAAACCACCAATGCCATCATGGGGCCCCTACCATCTTAACTTGCTCCAATCCTAACTACCTCCCAAGGCTTCACCATCACATACCACTAAAGTATGAGTTTGAGAATAGCATTTCCAACACAAAATAGTGTAGAACACGTTCAAACCACAGCCTGTGGAGTAGAATTGGGACCCAGGCCAGTTCTTCTTCTCTTTGACTTCCTTGAGCAAAGGTTCCTCCCTTCTCTGCATGTCTACCATGTTCCAGCAGCTAGTAATGGCACAGACATGAACTACCCACCGCAGCACCTTGGTTCTGACACTCCACCAAGAGGAAGAGAAGGCTCTAAGTGTTGCTCTCTGCCTTTTCCTATCCTTATCTAAAGCATATGCCTACATTACCTCGATAGGACTCACTTCTTAACAACTGGTGCCCTTGTCACACCCAGAGTCCTAGGCCCACTCTGCCCTGTATGGGAGATCACTGTGTCCACTATCCTTGTTATTTTATCTTCTCCAGGTACCTGTCGGTGCTCAGAATGAATGGGCCAGAGTTGTTACCATCCTGTAGGAAGACGAGCTCTTCGCAGGTCACGGAATGGACGCTCGAGAGCATGCTCACTCCTTAAGCCCCCTCTCATGACTCGCCGTGTGATGTGGACTAAAGTAAAACTCTCCATCTGTCTCCAGTCCTGACAGCCTCCCACTTCTCTCGGCTCTCTCAACTGCACAGTCTATCAACCTTGGTCTCCCGATTTCTAGAGACTTACAAGGACCTTTTTCTCACTAACCACACCCCATCCCTGGTCTCTCAAATGCCTTACTGTGCTGTACCCTCCTCCACGCCCACAGCTGAGCGGTAACTGAAATGCCTGAAAGAAACACTGTGACCAGAGGAGGGGCCACCATAGAGGGATTTTTGCTTCCTTAAACAGGATAAACATATGTTTGCAACTTAGACAACGCCAAAACTCAAGACTAAAATTACCTCTCCTGATGATCTAGCCCAGCATCAAAAATAACTAAAAAAATCCGGAGGTTGTTTTCCAAGTTCAGTATGACTATAACATTAAATGCTATGGCAATCACTACATTCTTTCTGTATATTTTCTTATATATTTTGTTTACACAAAAATTCCCTCAACAGATACACTAGTCCAAGTCCCACAAATGACACAATAATAAACAGAGTTTTTCAAGTCACAAGCTTGCAATGATTGCCTAGAAACTCCTGGGAAACTTAGGAAGTTTGTTGAGGTCAATATCAAAGTCCATTTCTCATACAATCTTCCACCACAATAGAGGAAGGGATCTGCACCACTCAGACCTGGCATCAGACTCAGAGTTTGCTGATACAGAAGCAGGGATGCATCCATAGCATAAGACTTTACAAACATATCTTTGGCTAAAACTTGGACTTGTGAAAGGGACTTTCCGGCCAGATTCCTTTTTCCCAATTCCACAAGAGTGATACTTCCTCTTAGTAGACAAGGATCATAAAAACATATATCCCCGACTTCTAAAGATTATTAAAGACATCCTGCAGGAGAAACACTTGGGATGTAAAGATTATTAAAAACATCCTGCCGGAGAAACACTTGGGACCTCCTTGTCCCATACTGCTCTTCCTATTGCCGCATAACAAGAAGAACGGAGCTTCTGGCATCTAGAAAATCAAAAACTCAGAACTGGGAAATAGGATGATAGGGTGCATCATGTCAAATTCCCAAATAATCAATAAGAATATTGTTAAAAAAAACTGAAGTAAACTCAAAAGCATAATTACTATGGTCCAAATTTACTTACAGCCAGGATGCGGCTGTGGTACATATGTGTTTACCATACATGACTCTCTGGATTCAGCCCCCAGGAAGGAAGAAATTGAATTCACTAAATCATCTCTTTTTCTCCTCAGTCTGCAACCGTAGGGAGTAAGGAGCAGACTGTTTACCTAAAAGTCAGTCCACAGCAAGAGGTCAATGTTTCGGTGACCCCATTGATATCTGGGTCACATTCCCCTGACCCTAAGCTGTGGCTCGTGTTTCTTAGGAACAGACTTCACAGAATCACCTCAAAAAGGAGTGGATGAGTGAAGAATGCTCCTCACCTTTGTCCATTTTATTAGTGCCCTTCATCGAGAATATTTTACTGTGTGTAATAATCATATTATTAGTGCCCTGCATCAATATTAATACATTAGTGTGCGTAATAATCATATTATTAGTGCCCTGCATCAATATTAATACATTAGTGTGTGTAATGATCATATTATTAGTGCCCTGCATCGATATTAATACATTACTGTGTGTAATGATCAAATCATTCCTCCTAGATTCATAAATCTGGGCAAGTCTTGATAACAAAGAGACATCAGAACATGCAAAGCTCAATCTTCCATCTCACACAGCACTGCTAACATGAGTTGTCTGGGGCTTCCCTACACATCAAGCAACTGGCAAGTTCTTCACAATGAACAAGTCAGACGCTCTCTAATTCAATTTTGTTCTGACACTATACATCTGGAGATAGTGTCAGATTTCACAGGTTGAAGGCTGAGTCCCACAAGACTTCAGATGTCAGTCACAAGTCCCAAGCCAGAGCCTGTGCTGATGGAAGCTGGCTATAACTCAGGGGCCTCAGCACTCCCTGCTCAGGGTTGATTAGCTTGCTCAGAGCAGCTCACTGAGCTCTGGGGAAACATGTACTAGTCGCTATGAAGGACATTATAGAAAAGTCAGATGAGCAGACAGGTGGAAGAGATGCATAAGGCCAGGTATGGGAGTAAGGTGTTGAGCTTCCAGGCTCTGTTTGGGTACCACTCTATCTCGGAACCTCCACATGTTCAGTTACCCGAAAGCTCCCAGAATCCGATGCGTTTGCATCTTCAGGGAAGCTTTATTAGGTAAGTATGGTTGATTGTGTCACTAGGCACTGATGATCAACCAAATGTTAAGCCCCTTTCCTGATGGGCAAGGCTGAAAGCCCCAACCCTTCAATCACGCCTTCTTCTTTGTAGAGGCTAGACCCCCAGGCTAAAGCTTCCTGGAGGGACCCGGCCTCCAGTCACTATAGTGCTGTCCCACAAAAGAGCGGCTCAGGACCTGATGGTTTCAGGAAGACTGAACTTGTGCAACAGAAAATAGGACGGACAACAGGTCTGTATTTTCCAGCATCACACGAAATGACTAATTTCTGTAGCAGGCCCGAAAACTGCTACATCATACTAAACTGACTTTATAATAAACTATCAGCCAATAAGACTATCTATAAAGGAATCTTAATTTGGGAAAGCACCAAAAGCCAAAAAAAAAAAAAAAAAAAAAAAAAAAAAAAAGTTTAGGTCTGAGGGGCTTATTTATTCTCTGCCTTCTTTAGCTATCTTAGTCTTTGTCTCATATCCTGGCATAGTTATAAGTGTACTCACTTCTCTCAAAAATGGAGCTGTTTGGACAACTGTTTCTACAACATTTCGACTATGTAGAAATTGAAATAATTCCTGTTATAGTTTGCTTTCTGCGGCTGTGATAAAACACCTTGACCAAAGCAACTTGGGGAGTAAAGAGTCTATTTGGCTCACACATTCCGAATTGCTGTCTATTACTGAAAGAGTCTGAGTAGGAACTCAAGCCAGGAGCCTGGAGGCAGGAACTTAAGAAGAGGCCTTGGAGGAGGGCTATTTACCAGCTGTCTTATAGAACCCAGGACCACCTGCCCAGGGGTGGCCCTGCTCACAGTAAGCAAGGACCTCCCACATCAATTACTAAACAAGAGGATGTCCCCAAGAGTTGCTTGCGGGCCATCTGATGGAGGCACTTTCTCAGTTGAGATTTCCTCTTCCCAAATGTTCTTAGTTTGTGTCAAATTGATAGACCAAAAAACTAACCTGCACAACTCCTCAGCATTCCTTGACAAAAAGAAAGCTATGATTTTCAAACCCAATAACATATACCGAGGTGGACTGCACACGCAGCTTTCAGACTCCCCAACTGTGAAAGAGTTAATCAGCATTTTAACTTTCCATGCATCCAAAGCAAGATTATGAAACTTCTTCAGACATAAATGTGGAGCTTGGCCTTGCGACCTAGATTTGGGAAAGCCCCATTTCAGTCCTCCCTCCCCAGTCACAGGGACTCAGAAGGGAGGCACGGTGACTCAGCATGTCTAGGGCGTTCATTAGAATGTGCCTCAGCGCAACAGAACCCGAGTGCAGGAAAAGTTCAAGTCCGCAGATATTAAAACCAAAAACTAGTTTTTAAAGCAATGAGGATGCAATTCTATGCTTTCTCATTGTAACTTTTGGGAGGCAGCAAGCTGACAAGTCTCTCATCACTGATATGAAGCAAACCATCATAGGAGCCACTGGAAAACATACAATATTCCTCCATCCTAGTTAGCAGCAGAAACTCCATTGTGGCCCAGACTGCCAATCTGCCCTGAGCTACTACCCAAATTACCTAAGGCTAGGCTGCAGCCCCCTAACCTTCACATAGCCGCAGCATGCCCCCAACCCTGCACACAGCACCCCCAGTCTCTCACACAAGCATTCCACTCTTTTCTGATTGGTTGGCCCAGAGCTGGTCCGAGCCACCAAATCACAGAACTCCCTGACAGGCGGAAACTGTGTCACCATCAAAGTGCCCAGCTGCTTCTCCCAGTACTACACTCTGATTGGATGGGACTCTGGAGCAGGCTCTGAGGTCCCTGCCTCAGAGACACAGTTTAGAACCCGAACCCTGCCCCCTCCCTGATATCAGGTTTCTCCTAAATGAATTTTTGGCTTGCTCGAACCTGGTCTTTTGTGGTGAATTATTTTCAGATTCTTGTATGTTAACAATATTTCTTATCAACCAGTTTAAGAAAATCCTAAAGATACCAGGGAAAAGGAAACCGTGGACCATAAAAGGAAATTTCACGTGGCACCAAATCAGATCGGCACTATTAAAATCTGACCCAGGCACATCTCAGAATCTTGCTTATGCCAAGCCTGTGTCTCCTGGAGAATAACTACGACTTTTTCATCCTTGCAACTCTTATCTCTTATCTGTGAGCCCTTACCATACAGCTTTGCATATGAGAAATGTATAACAGATATTGACGGAATTAAGAAAAAAAAAGAGTTTTGAATATTATTCCTGCCTAAACATTCTTTTCAAAAGTCAAAAAGAAGTCCATCTATGGGGGAGGGGCTGTCAAGAAGCTTAGTCACTTCAACGTCAAACAGGAAGACTCTGTGCCTCTATATAGTGACAGGTAAAAGTTCAACAGATATTACTATCATTAAGTCAGACATATGATGTAAAATCACACCCACAAGCAAAACAGCCATCTAAGGCTAGACCACCGGGCAAGCATCAGTCACAGAGTTCAACGCCCAAGTTAAAAAGAAATTCCACCAAAGCTTCTTTCAGATCTCGGCTAAGGAGGGCTTAGACGTTCTTTAAAGCCAGCCTTGGAGCAACTTTGGCCTTCCTCCAGCGCCCTGTGCAAAGGCCCTGGAGTTTAAAAACTATAACCACAGAGCACAGCCCATCCCCCACTTGGCACAAGGATCATTTATAAGGGAAGCTATTTAGTCTTCAATGCTTGCTTGACCTTGGATGTCTCTTCCTAAAGACAACACCCACTCCCTCCACCAGTAAGACGTGAAGTGTTAGTTGCTCCTCTGATACAGAAAACCTTCTGAGGGAAAGACTTGGCCAAAGAGAAGTTCATGATCTGAACCACAGTGGGCAAAAACCCCTTCAAAATCACATGAACAAGCCGAACAGCGTTAACGAAGTTATTCAGTAGGAAGAAAGCTTTGTTTCAGGACCTCACTTGTTCTAAAAATAGTAACAATTAACAGTTCAAATCCAAAAGCTACTTTACAACCTTCAGAAGAGTCGTCGAAGGCCTTGTATCCTTATCTACCCATTTATGAAATGGGGAAGGACACTGTACTTACCCCTGTTTCAGTAAACTAACCACACACTGGTGCAAATCACAGAAGCTTGGCCTAAATTCTACATGCTTTAACTACTTCCTTCTCTTGCCAACTGAACAGGAACTGTTCAGAAGGAAATACATAACATAAGGAGTCTGTTTTCTTTTTCTGCACCTAATACAGAACAGAGGCTCCACCACGTCACTGTGTAGACCTGCTTCGGGTCCAATGACACAGGAGAACGGATCCCATAAACTCTTGGGACATTAAATACTTCTGTCTTCAATCGAGTCCCCTTTTCAAGCGCAATACCACTTTCTAAACCAACCTAGAAGTTCCTGTTCCCCATTGACGCAGAGAGTCCTCAAGGATGATGTCAACCCAAACTAGTTGTTATCTTAGACAAGTCATGGTTTCCTCTTCTTCAGAGCCTCTTGAAATGCCAGATTGTTTACTGACAAAAAAAATATCATGGCAATGCTGCCATGCCAACCCAATGCCCAGCTAAAGAAATAAAGTAAACTCAAATGCAAGTTCTACACAGAAACACTGCTGGGGAAGCGGCAGCCACACTGCCTATCGGCGAGGCCTTCTGTGGACAGACTGCAGGGAGTTTTTATCTCCAGAAAGGTAGATCCCTGCATCCTTATGTAAAGGTCCCCAAAACAAGTACGCTCTACTGTTTAATACCAAAGCACCCGAGGGACACGGGAACCAAGTTCCTCACGGGACATCCGAAATTGTTCAGTTTCATTTAGTCAAAGAAACAAACAGTTAACCCTGCCCTGGTCGATCCCAAGTTAATTCCCTCTGGTTTCTCTTCTATCATCATATTAATTGCTTTCTTAATAAAATGCTGCTCTAAAATTTGTGAAATCAGATTCTGGCAGAAAGTCAAACCGAAGGAGAAGTCTTCATGGCAGCAACCCGGGCCTACTCAGCCCCTGCCTACCTTACTGTGTTTCTGCTGGTGTCTGGCCTTTGTGTTGAGCACATGATAAGGGCTTTCGGAGTCCTGGTTGATGTAATATACCAGTCTCGAAGGCAGTGTGATTTCCTTCTGCACTGCACTGCTGGAGCTGGTATTGCTGCTGCTGTTCTGTTGCGAGGCATTGCCTTCATTTGCCAGGATTCCCAGGTTTTTCTCTGCAGTTTCATTCCAATGCAGAGCTGGGGGTGGGGTGGGGTGGGGGGGAGAGCAAAAAGCACAAATATACACAAACATACACATAGACATCCAGTAAGTATGTACATTCTAAAATGCACCTTTCCGTTAATTGCATTAACAAAGTTTTCCTATTTATAAGGAGGTAGGAAGTGGAGACGCAGAAAAACAAGTGATTGTAACAGTGGGATACTCTGGGTAAGTTAGGAGCCAGGGAAGCTTATACAATCGTGGTTCTATATTATATATTATACTATAGCCATTGTAGACCTTCCCTAACTAGTCTTCGATCTGAATGTCCCAACTATGAGGGGGTAGGGACAGAAAAGGCTTAGAGAAGAGTCAGCAACTGGACATGCTCAAGGGTCCTGACCCTCATCCCCTCCCTCTTTGGAGGTCAGAGCAATTCAACTGGACCAAGCTCAGCATCCTGTCTGGGAGCTAAGAACATTCCTGACATGTCTTGGGGGCTGAATTCATGAACCTTGAATGTAAAGTGATTCTTTCAACAATATATATATATATGATTTCCTTTTCTTTTTTAACTTTGAGATGAGGGAAAAAACTGTTTTGTCATAAAGGGCTACAGAAGTTGGCAACTTTCCAAATTCTTTTTCTTTGACTTCCAAGGTCAGCTTTCTGATTTCAGTGACTTCCAATCACCAGTGTGCTCAACACTGTATTATTCTGATTGCTCATTATGACAAGCATTTTGGGAAAACACAGTCAAAGGTCATGCGCAAAGTGTGTCTTGGAGACTTTCATTCTCTGGTCCCCAAAGTATGCCTCCCTCACCTGAATTCCAACAGCAGACACTAAACCTAGTGGGGAATTTGAAGAAACAAGCATTTGCCACTATTATTGCATGCTCCCCGCATTCGTAGGAAGGTTCCCCAAAGCAAGAAGCAACTTGCTTGCTCACTGCGTATCCCTGTCCCTGGAAGTTACATAGGGAGCGCTAAAGGACTCAGGAGCCACGAAATACCTCTGGGTGGAACCCACAGTCACTGGAATGGGTCTTTAGTGAATGCAACAGAAACGGACTTCCAAAAGTGAACTAGCATGAACCTGGGCTTGGGACTGAGAAGGGTGCACAGGTCGACAGAGAGGCGCTCAAAGGCCAGGCTGGGGACCCACACGTTCAGGGTACACGCACCTGCGTGCCCTTCTCTCTCCTCCCAAGGGCCCCATGGAAAAGGCAACGAAAAGGGCACCGGCCATACCCACCACTGGGCGCAGAGGCCCCCCAGGCGCGGGGCCGGGACGAGGCGGCGAGCGCTGGCAGCAGAAGGACGAGGAGCAGGCGGCAGGGTGGCGCGCGGGCCAGCACCGGGCCGGCGGGGCAGCGACAGGGGCCGCGGGAGGCGCCGGCCAGGCTACAGCCCGCCAGGGGTAGCCGCCGGGAGCTGCTGCCGGGCGGCTTCATGGCTCATCGCTCCCGGGCGCCGGTCCGAGTGACCCGCGAGAGCTCCGGGCTGGGCTGCGGGGCGGCTGCGGGCGGAGCCGGTCACGCCGGCTGGGCGCGCATGCTGCGGCCGCGGGCAGGGGTCAGGGGCCGGGGGCTGGGGGACAGCGGCGCGCCCTCCTCGGCTATTTCCGCCTTTCGGGAAGCGGCCTGCAGAGAGGGTCCCCTCCGCTCAGCCAAATTAGACCCTCCCCAGTGGCTGCACCCTCCCAGTGGCGGGCGCGGCCGCTCCTGTGACTGCGGGGGTTGCTGCCGGGCCTGAGGATGCTGAAGAGGAGCACGGGAGCGAGCGGCGCGGGCACGCGCGGCGCGGGCACGAGACACGGGGACGCGCAGCGCGGTACTGCACCCCACCCTCCGGGAGCGCGCCCGAGCGGGCTTTCGGGTGCGGATGCTGATGCTCTTGCAGATGCTGATGCTGTGGCCCGCATGGACCACACTGCGCATGCTCTACTGTGGGAGCCCCGGGGAGGTGTGTGTGGGGGGGGGGGGTGCAGAGTGATACAGCATCCCAGGCAGCATCAAAAAAGATGGTGGCACCTCCAAGGATGGGGGTAGGGGAGAAACAAGCCTACAGTCAGGGTTGAACCCAAAGAGAAAAGGGCAGACGATTCCAGTCCTGGGGTGGGCCTGATCTAGCAACAACTTGCCAAGGAAAACGACCCATCCTCAACACTCACTTCTATGCCAACCCTCTCCAGCACAGGGAAAACTGAGTCCACGCATTTTTCCTTCTAAAATCTTTATTTACTTCCTTCCCTCAAATAAATATAAAGGGCCGCTGCCGGGGAAGTAAAAATAGCTGTGCTCCTCATAACGAGTGGGATGACAGTGGGAAGCTCTGCGGAGCATCCGCAGGCTTGCCTATATGGGCATGGAGCCACTGGGATCCCTTTGCAGGGTCGTAGGTCCTTCCTGTGTGTGCCCATGGGTTTGAGGAAAGCTAAGTTCAGAAAGTATGAGGGGCCATGTCTGGAAAAGAATAAATACGGAGGAGTAGAAACCAATCGTGGCAGCTATCTTGGGAAATCTATCGTCTGTCAACCTACCTTGGCGGTGGACAGACATTTCTGAGAATACATTTCTATTTATGGGCTCCAGTCTTACCTTGTTCAGAGAAAGGGGATACTTTCTCTCACTTCTGTCAATTCCCTGGCTTGGGTGGGTTAGTAGCCGCTGCTAATTCTGGTAGTTCAAATTAGAATTCGAGACACATTTCTACCACCAGACTTCAGTAATACCAGCATTGACATATACACTCTACCAAGGATGGCTAAGTAATAACAGTGGTATCTTATTCCACTATCTGTATTTAAAATAGAGGGTCGGGGAGGGTTCAAGAAGTTAACCCAAACCCTAAGCATAACTCTAACCCGAACCCAAAACCAAACCCTAACCTGAACCCTAACCCGAACTCTAACCGTAACCCTAAACCTGACCCTAATCCTAAAAAAGAAAAGAAGCTAAGCTTCCATCACCATCACACTGTCAAGACTGTTTGCTGCCTTCTCCGCTCCAGCTTCACCACAAGAACTTCCGGAGAGAGACAAGGACGGACAGACCTGCACACGGACCTCAGATTGTTGGGGTGTCGGATATTAATTTTAGCCTTTTCATTGCAAATTTTGGCAACTTGTAATTAGTATTAACACTACACATACACACAGAGAGACTCCGTATGAGGCAGTCACAGTTTTCCTTTTCATTCACATTGTAGCCCCAAGTCCTAACATGATATTTACTGCCCAGGGAACTCTCTTGGATAACAGTGAGTCAGCTAGGAGGCTGTGTAGATTACCCAGTACCATGGTGTAGTCAAGCTGCTGAGCGTGTAGGTGTCTTTGCCCCCTAAGGCCAGTATTCCTGCAAAGGTCTTGCTCAAGAGGGCAAGGTGGCTAGGTTGTCCCAACTTGTATTTGTTATACTACGCATCCTGGAAATGAATTTGGGAGAATAAAACCAGAAAGAAGACAGCCAAGGACTTTGAAGGGAAAAGGAAATGAAGGAGAAAGTGTCTCGGCACAAGTTATTTCAAAGGCATGGCTCATAACCAAGCGACACTCTCTCAGTCTGCTCACTAAGTAAACCTACCGTCTGAGCTGGGCTGACGGATCACCACCGTTACAACCCACCAGCCTACGCAGAATGTGGTTCCATTCGGTTTCTGATGAGGAGTGGGGATATTTACAAGGAAGGATGCTGATTTATGCTTTGTAATGAAAAACAGCATTTATATATAGCAGTGTAATGCTTACAGACGCACTTGGAGGCAAGGCAGTGTCTCCAGCAAGTGAGGCAGGAAATGAGTAAACCACAAGGAACGTTTATTAATTAGCATTTGCTATTTAACCTCTACTTAAATAAAGGTCAACAGAATCACATATTCTTTAGTTGCCAATTTATTATATTTATCATTATTCTTATTCTTATTATTAATTTAAGATGTTTCATTGTGATAGAGTTTACTTCTGAATAGTCCCATTTTTGCCATTGTGGTGTAGATTGTTAACGACTTTCTTGATTCCTCTCCAATGCCTTGCTCTGCGTATGCAAATCGGCTTTTCCCTAACAAAACTTAGCAAAAACAGGTGCTAGGGGTGCAGTGCTGACCTAGCATGTGAGAGGCCTTGAGGGTTCCATTCCAGCATTTCACACACACACACACACACACACACACACACACATACACACACACACATACACACACACACATACACACACACACACATACACACACACACATACACACACACACACACACACACACACACACACACACACACACAAATCTACCACGGCAGGTGACGATGTCAAAAGACAACTGAATTCAGGTAGCAACAGGAGAGATTCAGCAAGCTTGGCTGGAGTTAAGAAAATTAAAGATCAGAAGTTTGAGATCAGCCTGGCTCTGGAAACAAAGGTGCACTGGCTGTGGAGGTCTTCGGTGAACCACTGGTATGATCTGGTCAGAATGGCAGATGTGGGAACTGATTGCTGTGGGGGCTCATGGGGCCAATCGGACCATACAGTATGGACACCAGTGTCTCCAAGCAGCCTCCAGACTGGGCAATCAAGTACTTGCAGAAATGGTTCAGCTGGCCTGGACAGGACCGCCACTTGACTGCAGCCTCCCTTTGCCAAAGTCTGCTTGCTGATTTTAAAACTCGTGAGACAATTAAAATGAAATAAAAACAAGAAAAAGTCAAGCCATGGAAATATTAGATTTAGAGGGCACGTGGCCCACAAGGGTCCCAGGAGGGGAGGGTGAAGGAGGTGGAAAAGGAGGGGATGTGACAGAATAGGCTCAGGAGAACAATTAAAGTGATTTGGCCACGTTGGAAGCTGAGAAAAGGTCTAGGAGCCAGTAAGAGCTCAAACAAGAGCAGAGGGGACTGCTCCACAGCTGAGGAGTAACTGGCATCACAGAGCTGGCTGTGGGTGATGATGTCATATGATTTTCACGGGTGACGTCACTGTGTCTCATTCTGGTGACTGCGAACACTGAGTAAACAAGTGGAAAACCGTACTAAAGAGAAGAACAACACTCGTTTCTTAGTCGATGTGTAGAACGAGTGAGCTCTGTTGTTGGTATTTTCCACGTATCAGGGGCCAGCACATTTTCTGGAAAGTATCACTTAGTCAGTATCGTGGGCTCCGTGGGATATGTGGTCTCTGTCACTTATTTTATTCTTAACAACAGTTTAAAAAATATAAAAATCAGTGCCAGAAAGTCTTGGTAGCTAAAGGTGCCAGAGTTCAATCCCTGAGAACCACTTGAAGTCAAGAAATGATAGCTACAAGTTGCATAGGGTCATGACCTCCACAAATATACTCCACAAACAAACATGCACACTGCACATTCTCCCTCCCTCACTCCCTCCCTCCGTGTGTGTGTGTGTGTGTCTGTGTGTGTGTGTGTGTGTGAACTGAGCGTGTTGAATGGTGCATGCCTTAAATCTCAGTATTGCAGAAGCAGAGACAGATGATACCTCAGCCGATCTGAACTACATCACAAGTTCCAGACCAGCAAAAATTACATGCAAGGCTCTATCTCAAATACATACGTAAGTGTAATAAAAAAATAATCTTCAGGTAATAAAAATCTAGGCTGAAGGCTCTAACTCACCAGCCCATCATTTTACACAGCAGAATATGTCTGCATGCACTCCACAGTCAAATACACTTAAGTTCATAGTTATAAATTGTACTGTGGCCTGTGGCTTGTGAGTAGAAAAGTGAGGCAGGCAGGTACAACATTTAGGGCTCTGTTTTCAAAAGAACCTGGGGCTGGTGAGGAGACTCGGCAGGGAAATAATGTGCTTGCTGCCAAGCCTGACACCTGAGCTCACAGGGAGGAAGAAGAAAGCCAACTCCCGAGGGTTGTCCCTTGACATCAACCCGTGTGCTATGAAGCGTGCGGGTGCGTTTGTGTGTATAATATATATGTATGTTTATATAATATAGCTCTGTGTGTATATGTAATATATATGTATGTGTATATGTGTGTGAATATGATCACCCTTGTTCAATTGTTTCCTTTCAACCAGTAGGTATCAGCAAGCGGTCACTAACTTCTTCAAAGATGTTCAATACATGAACGAGCTCCTAAGGAAAAAGCATCTCTCCTTTTTGGTGCTAATTCCCAGAACTTAAATGGTGGGACAAGTGTCAGAATTTATTCACCAAAACAATACAGATGTCAAAACTTTCCTTTATTGTGCCAAACTGTATTTTACAGAGAGAAAAGAGGTTTAAATAAACATTACAGCCATGAGAAGTCAGAAGACAAGGTAACACACACCGTGACATCCCTTCTGTGAGCCCGTCACTATCGGTGATCTGCCTTTCCTCCTCACACTCGGTCCTGGAGAGCAGATGCAGGGTAGTGAGTCTGTGCTCCAGACACAACACAGCACATGGTGTGACTTGAAACATGCGTCTATGGAAAATAAGTCTGCCAGTCCACATAACACCTCCGTTTGAGGGCTAGGGTCTAGCTCAGCCTCTGGGTTTATTCCATAAACCAGCATAAAACCAGGAACGGAGGTGCACACCTGCAACCCCAGCAGGTGGATGGTAGAGGCAGAGGGGTCAATTCTCAAGGTCATTCTAAGCCACTTAGTAAGTTCAATACTAGCCTACTCTGCATAAGCGCCTACTGGAAAAGCTAACTGATTAGTTTAAAAAACTTAAAAAATTTAAAGTATGCTAGTATTTATTCTAAAGGATGCCACAGTTTCAGAAGTCATAATGTCAGTGACTCCTACACTACTAGGAAAAAGAAAAAGAATTCCCTACAAAAGGGACACTGGGGACCATAAAACAGAGAGACCTGGGGGACTGTGGAGGGCAGCACCCCTGGCAGAAGGTACTCCCTGAAAAGAATCAGGTTTGAAAGGTTGTTATACCAAATGCAGTTTAACTGGAAATTTCTGACAGAACACAATTGGAAAAGCAGTTCATCTTCCTCTCACTTGGCAAACACTGGCCTCATGTGTCCCATAGTTCTAGTGTATTTACAAACCACAGCAAAAAGCACCAAACAAAGTATGTGCTCTACAAACATGCAAGAACGTGTTGATTGCCAGGAGCCACTGAGTTGCCAATGATGCTCAAACTCACACTAGGTCCTTCTCACAGAGGAATTTCTGCTGCCAGGGACTGAGGGCAAGGACTAGGGTTGGGAAAGCACGACCGCTCTTAGACAGAGCTGAATGTTCTCTGAGAAAGTTTGAACTCAAGCCGAAAAATTAATATGCGAATTATAATCCTTCCTGGTACATAATAACAATTGCTGAAAGCCTTTAACACAACTTTACTGATGCAATGATTGAGAGAAGAATAAAATGAAATAATAAACAACAAAAACGCAACTTTACTAATTACTGTACGTTTATACAACGCAGAGTGTTTTAAATCTGTGCCCATCTATGTGATGCTCAACCCCACAGCTTAAGAAGGACATTACTAGTACTCATTTTAGGAGTTCCACCTTGGGTGAGGGGACACCAGGACTTACATGTGTGACCGACAGTGATCCTCTACCTGGCTGCATGTTTACTCACCTGAAAAGCTTTTCATCAAAAATTATAGAGCATAATGTCTTGATATACCTAGCAAAATTGCCAGCCAGTGACAGTTTTCCGCTGCAGCCTGGGGCAACCTCGGCAGCCCCTTTTGGAAACCAATGCTGGAATGAACCTGGGAGTCTAGATTTTGCTGTAGAAAAGAATTTCGTAAACTGTCAGTATGGAACAGTTGAAGTTTATTAGAAAAACATTTTAACATAGATGTAAGCACATGGGTTACTAGGAAACGAGGCTGTCATGTGACAGCAGCTACAGTGCTTTAGGAGTTGACTGGAGCAAAGAGGGAATGAAAAAAAATGACAGACACACACACAGTGAAGTGGGAATCATGTGGGCTGTGTGCGCTAATGAAGACGTACCAGCAGCTCAGACACTCGCCGCCATGTTTATTATATGCCGCTGATCCTGGAGGCAGCTTTAGCTAATCTCAGTAGGAAGTCTACAAGGGTGCAGTGTCAGGTTGCAATCACCTGGGTTGAGGAAGTTTTGGCTTCTCATACGCTGTCAACATCTGCACATAGATCAGAGGAAGGCTTTGCTGTTGACCCAGGTTTCTGTCCCACCCGGTACTTCAGTCATTCAGTTCCATAGAAACACACAGAGGTCTACATTAATCATAAACTGATTGGCCTAGTAGCTCAGGCTTCTTAGTAACTCTTATAACTTATATTAGTCCATAATTCTTATCTGTGTTAGCCACATGGCTCGGTACCTTTTTCGGCGAGGCAGTCACACCTTGTGTCCTCTGTCTGGTTGACAACTGCAGACTGAAACATCCCTCTTCCCAGAATTCTTGCTGTCCCGCCTCTACTTCCTGCCTGGTTGCCCCACTTACACTTCCTGCCTGGCTACTGGCCAATCAGCATTTATTTAAAATACAAGTGACAGGGTGTAGACCATTGTCCCACAGTATTTTGCCATTTCCCAAAGCCTGATCCAGGGAAGACTTTGCTATTCCCACAGGTCTGAAGCATTGGGGTCCTTGGCATGGCCATGCTCATGTCAACAGTACACATTCTCTCTGGATTTCATCTGCTCCCACAACCATGATGAGAATTTCCAAGGAGAAAGTTTCACTTAAGTGTCTTTTATATATATGTATGTATATGTAATCGTGTGTGTGTGTGTACATATAAAAGAAAAATATGTTTATAGGTGGCTTCTGAAGTCATACCTCAAATGGTTGCCAAGCTAGGTAGTTGGAAAGGTAAGGTGAAACCTTTTAACAGAAATGGTATATGGTGCAGAGGAGAAACAAGGTGGTGGCGACCCATGCAAAAATATTAAAGAATCCCAACACTTAGGAGGGAGAGGCAGGAAGATGTCTGCTTTTCAGAGTGAGTTCCAGGATAGATAGGGCTAAAAAGAAAAGTCCTGTCTCAACAAAGAAAGACAGGAATGAAGGAGGGAGTGATGGAAGGAAGAAGGAAAGACAGACAGGAAGAGTACAGAGGAAGTTAAAGTGTTTTTAATCAAAAAGTTAATAGTTTTCCTTGTTAAATTCCTGGAAAAGGAGGTCATATACTCCCAGGCCTCAGCATGGTTCACTGCTATTTTAACATTCTAATTCGAAAATATGTCTGCACAAAAATAATATAGTTCCTATAGTGGCAACCGTCACAGCAAGTTCTACTAATTGTTCTATAATTCTTGGCTCTCAGCTGATAGAGACCTCAGTCAGACTTAAAGGAGAGGAGCCCCCATTTCTTCCCACGTCATCTTAAATTTCACTGTCTTTCTAGCCTGTTTCAAATCATTGTTACAGTCAAGCAACTCAACCTACCCATCATCGCACATAATGAAACATATATTTTGTGTAATAGGAACACCTGAAATCCACCCTTAGTAATTTTCCAGGATGCCCTGCTATGCTACTAACTCTAGTCCAGGCCACACATCAAACCTCTAGACTTATCTAGCCTACCTAAAGCAACTCTATACCTTGGGACCTAAATCTTCCCCAGTCCTTCCTTTACCTCCTTCCCCTGATAACCACTGGACTCCGTTCACGGGAACAAAGTTATTATTTCTTCTATTGTTCATGTCTCAAGTCCAAGGGACAAGTTTTGTATCCAATGATACTTAGTCCCCAGTATAGCCATGTTAAGAAGTCACAACCTTGAAGAGATGTGGCTTATGGCAGGCAAGTTTGGTGTCTTAGTGCCTGTGAGAAAACATCATGACCAAAAGCAACTTAGGGAGGAAGTGGTTTGTTTAGCTTGTACTTCTACATCATAGTCTGTGGTGGTTTGGATGGGAGTGGGCCCCTGGGCTTATGTGTGGTCCCCAGTTAGTGGTACTATTTGGAAAGGATTAAAAAGTGTCGTCTTGTTGGAGATTTCCAAAGCCCTTGCCAGGCCCAGCAGTTCTCATGGGATCCTGAATAGTTACTGATAGTTATAAGCCTGGCCCTCTGTGCTCTCCTCCATGTGTGATGTCATCCGTCCTGGATGTAATATAACCTGAAGCGTGCTTACCAGAATGTTGTCAGATTGCTTAGATTTTTCAGCCTCCAAAACTGTGAGAAAATAAACATCTTTTCTCCATTGCTGGTGAGAATGCAAACTTGTGCAACCACTCTGGAAAGCAGTGTGGCGGTTTCTCAGGAAATTCGGGATCAACCTACCCCTGGACCCAGCAATACCACTCTTGGGAATATACCCAAGAGAGGCCCTATCATACAACAAAAGTATATGTTCATAGCAGCATTGTTTGTAATAGCCAGAACCTGGAAACAACCTAGATGCCCTTCAATGGAAGAATGGATGAAGAAAGTATGGAATATAAACATATTAGAGTATTACTCAGCAGTAAAAAACAAGGACTTCTTGAATTTTGCGTACAAATGGATGGAAATAGAAAACACTATCCTGAGTGAGGTAAGCCAGACCCAAAAAGAGGAACATGGGATGTACTCACTCATATTTGGTTTCTAGCCATAAATAAAGGACATTGAGCTTATTATTCGCGATCCTAGAGAAGCTAAACAAGAAGGTGAATCCAAAGACAAACATATAGGCATCCTCCTGAATATTAACCTTCATCAGGCGATGAAAGGAGACAGAGACAGAGACCCACATTGGAGCACCGGACAGAAATCTCAAGGTCCAAATCAGGAGCAGAAGGAGAGGGAGCATGAGCAAAGAACTCAGGACCGCGAGGGGTACCCAACACACTGAGACAATGGGGATGTTCTATCGGGAATTCACCAAGGCCAGCTGGCCTGGGTCTGAAAAAGCATGGGATAAAACCGGACTTGCTGAACATAGCGGACAATGAGGACTACTGAGAACTCAAGAACAATGGCAATGGGTTTTTGATCCTACTGCATGTACTGGCTTTGGGGGAGCCTAGGCAGTTTGGATGCTCACCTTACTAGACCTGGATGGAGGTGGGTGGTCCTTGGACTTCCCACAGGTCAGGGAACCCTGATTGCTCTTCGAGCTGATGAGGGAAAGGGACTTGATCGGGGGAGGGGAGGGAAATGGGAGGCGGTGGTGGGGAGGAGGCAGAAATCCTTAATAAATAAATAAATTAAAAAAAAAGAAAGATAAAATAAAATAGTCTATCTCAGATATTTCAATACAGTGATGGAATTTAATTCAGATGTTCCTTTATTTTTCAGCAATTCTTTTCTTCTTTTTTTCTTACGTTTTTATTTATTTTACATACCAATCATAGTTTCCCCTCCCTCCTCTCTTTCTCTTCCTTCCCTCCACCTCCTATCCACCTACCCCATCTACTCCTCCTCAAAAGGGTGTGCCTCCCATAGGAGTCAACAAAGCCTGAGCTCCTCCCCTGTGTGGGAATAGGTTCCAAAAGCCAGCTCATGCGCCAGGGACAGGTCCTGATCCCACTACTAGGGGCCCCACAAAAGACAAAGCTACATGACTGCCACCCACATGCAGAGGCCCTAGATCAGTCCCATGCAGACTCCAGAGTCTGTGAGCTCCCATTATCTCAGGCCAGCTGTGTCTGTGGGTTCCCCTGTCATGACCACCCCGGCTCTTACAATCCCTCCTCCCTTTCTTCAGCAAGACTCCAGCAGCTCAGCGCAGTGTAGACTGTGGATCCCTGCATCTACTTCCATCAGTTACTGGATGAAGGCTCCCTGTTGACAACCAAGGTAGTCACCAATCTCATTAGAGGAGATGGCCAGTTCAGGCACACTCTCCACAATCGCTAGGAGTCTTAGCAAGGGTCATCCTTATGGGTTTCTGGGAGTTTCCCTGGCACCAGGGGAAAGCTGACTATTACAAACCCTGCTTTTACTGCTAAAGGAACTGAAGTTTGGAGAGATTTCATAACTGTCTGAGCTCTAAGAAGCAGACTGGGTTGGGAGCTCACAGTTGCCTAACTGAGAAGTATTAATTCTCCTTTTTTTTTTTTTTTTTTTTTTTTTTTTTGCTTTTTCGAGACCGGGTTTCTCTGTAGTTTTGGAGCCTGTCCTGGAACTAGCTCTTGTAGATCAGGCTGGTCTCGAACTCACAGAGATCCGCCTGCCTCTGCCTCCCGAGTGCTGGGATTAAAGGTGTGCGCCACCACCGCCCGGCTGAGAAGTATTAATTCTCAACCACATCATAAGTCTCAAACAGTATCAATCTGTCAAGTGTCATCCTAGGAACATTTCAAGTACTTGAAAAAAGAAAACCAAGTTTGACTCTCTCTCTCTCTCTCTCTCTCTCTCTCTCTCTCTCCTCCTTCTCTATTAGCAATTAATTGTGTTTAAAATTAGAGTTGAAAAAAAAATTGATCTTGTATTGTCATTTTGACCACCCAAGACAATGTCCTCAAAAGAACAATAGCATTAGAAATTGTGCACTTAGCTAGTAATGCAATCTACATTTTGCTTTTAAGATTTTGTTGCTATTGCTGTGCTTGTGTGCACTATGTGCTATGGGGCGCGTGTGGGGGCCAGAGGACAGCTTCGTGGAGTTGCTTCTCTTCTTCCACTTCCGTGGAGTCTAGGGCTCAAACTCAGGTCGTCAGACTATATGGCAAATGCGCTACCCTGCTGAGTCTTGCCAGCCCTTAAATTTTATTTTTGTCTATTTAAAACCGCCCACTTATTTATTCACACACTTCTGTTCTAAATTCTGTTCCTAATTTTATATCAAGGATTTTTGAAATCCAGTCATTATATGTAATTATTTGTAGAATTATGGAACAAAAACCTAATTGTGGCCCAGATGTTTCTTACAACAGAGTTCATCCTACAAGATCTTTAGTTACCAGTGAATTTTATCTTTTTTCTAAATTTTAAATTAACCAATATAAGCACCTATTATGTTTTGCTTAATATGATTAATTATAATTTGCAACATTTATTCACCCACCCCAGTAACATTAGCTTTTGGCATATTAAGATGTTTGGATTTCTAAGAAAATAATTATGAAAGCTCAAACCCTCGGCAGAATTCATTAGGTGTTTTTATTCTCTTGTTCTAATACAAAAAGACAGACCAGCCCAGAGCACAGGGCATGCTCTTGCATAGTTCCTGCTACTTAGTGCCCTGAGCTGTGCAGACCGGGGCTGAGCTGCTGTGTTACTTCTTGGCATTGTCATGGGAGTAGATTAGCCATGCCGTGAATACAGACATGCCTCAGAGACAGGAACTGAACAGCAGAAACCAGCAACTGCTTCTCCAGTAGAAGATGAATCCCTGGACTGCCCCGACGTTTCCCACTCCTAAGACTTCTTTGTTATTTTGATAAGTTATCAAAAAGAATGCATGATAAAATGTCCTTTCTTGTAGGAAACACTCTCTTCACATGGACTAAGTGTCTGGGTGGACTAAGATAAATTGTAAAAGGATTTTTCCGAGGCAGGGTTACATGGCCCGATATTAGGATAAGGGTTTTAATGTCAGAAATACATTCTGGAAAAAAGTAATCTAAGCTGTTTATATATAAACAGACACGCGTCCCACCTCCAAACATCACTGCACACATAAATTGATAGCCACATGACAGCTGGCAATAACACACACAGTCATATACACACAGCATATACTTTCAACTTAGACTTGGGAAACAGACAATCCTGAAATGAAAGAACATCTTAAAATGCCAACAAAACAATGTTGTGTACCAAATAGAAAAGACATTCAAATTTGCACCCTGCCTTGGTATACAAGCCCTAGAGAAGGGCTGGGTGCTGGCCAAAAGAAAGAAAGCATTATAAATGGCTCACTGAGAGCAACCTGAAATGATAAGAACCAAACACCTGGTACAGTGCAGAATGGGAGAAGAAGTCCATTTTGAAGCCTTCGAAATCATGGCCCGTGTTAGTAAGGTGACGATAACCATTCTAAACCTGAACTATGTTAATGTGGAATTAGCATCTGAAATTTTAGAGAGTATTTTTGAGGGAATGTTAATAACAAGCAGATCCATAAATTAATATGCAGCGGGCCCTTCTCCTAACTTTCTTGGCCACATGACTTTTTCACTTTTGAAAATACTTTAGGAAATAGGACCCCAAGCCCACATCTCTATCTCACCGTCTTTTTCCTCCTGAAACCCAGTCAGTGCTCGTCCTATTTGCCAGACTCAGTGTGGACAATAAACATCTTTAATTATGAGTTTGTTTGTTTTTCTTAAGTTTCTGCTTTTTTAATCTTTAAAACTGGTACGACTAAGAAACAAGCGTGTCCTTCTCCTCGATGTGAAGGCCAACAGCACTGTCTCTGTTTTCAGAAGGTGAGAATGACATCTTTGTAGTGAACATCACAAGGCTCCTAACTGGGAGACCGCATCCATTATTCCTGAAGCCAGACACTTTGGGAATGAGACAAATGCTACAAACATTGTCAGAACACGGGGCATAAACTAGGAATGCCTTGGGCAAACTGGGACACAGAACCCCTGTAGACCTTCCTAACCCAAAGACACTGTCTCTGACAGCAAATGTTCCTGTGTTTGCTTCTGGGCCCAGCGTTTGATATCTCGGGGTCTGATGCTAAGAAGAAAAATCTTCCCTTTCATGATAATACTAGGGTTAGTTCAACACTGTCTTTAGTATTGCCAGTTGTTACACAGGGTTCCTTTAGAGTAGAGGGTCATGCTGCCCAGGGACATGTCATCCCTAGCATGAAGGTCTTGAGTAACTGTACAAGCAAAAGCATAGAGTCCTGAACAGGCACAGTGGGCACAATGAACAGCAAGTGAAAGTACTAAAAACCTAGGTCAATCAAGTCCTTGATAAACAGTGAATCGTGTTTTGGTTGTAAAGATGGGCTCAACAGGCAAAGGTGCTTTGCTGAGCTTAATTCCTTAGATACCACTGTGCAAGGAGAGAACCAACCCCAGAAAATTGTGTTCTGACTTTCACATGTGGCACGCACACAATCACACACAAATAAGTAAACAAATACAATCAAAAATGTATTTGGATCTAAAATTCAGGCTTGCTAAGTTCCTATATTCTCATCAGGCTGTCCAACTTTCCAGGTAATACACTCTTGAACATAAGGCATTCAAAACCGGCCTCGGCTGCTTGATGAGTTCAAGTCCAGCTTGGTTACATGGACACTCCCTGAAACAAATAAACCAAAAGAAAAATTGATGAATGTGTTTAGAGCAGTATCAGTAGTGATTTCATGTTAACAGAAATGGCCCAGAAATAAAATAAGGATTTTCTGAAAGAATGGAGCAGAGGAAGATGAGCGCCCTTCCACATGGCAAGTCGTTGCTTGTCTGTCTTATTAGAAGCCAGGGAAGGCTAGAAACATGGCTCTGTAGTGATCACATTCAGCTCTTGCAGAAGACTGGAATTAGATTCTCAGCACTCAAATCTGGCAGCTCACCATCACCTATAACTCCAGCTCCTGGGGAATCCAGTATTTCTGTCCTCCTCTGGCCCCTGCCCTCACGTGTGGGTACTCACTCACACAGTTGCACACAAATGCCCCCACAAGCATTAAAATTGAAAATATATACATTTTTAAAGCCATGGATTTGAGGGTTGGGTATGGTTCAGTGGTAGAATGCTTACCTAGGATATAGGTTCAATCCCCAGCATTGAAAAAAAAAATTGATTAACGTTACATAAGCAGTATCTTTTAAAAATTATTTTTATGTGTTTGAGTGTTTTGTTTCTGTGTATATACACAGAATGCCATATGCATGCCTTGTACTCTTGGGGGTCAAAAGAAGGTGTCAGTTCCTCTAGGACTGTAGTTACAGATGGTTGTGAGCTGCCAAGTTGGTTCTGGGAATTGAACCTGGGTCCTCTACAACAGCAATAAGTAGTTTAAACTACTAAGCCAATGCTCCATTTCCCAGTAGTTAACTATTTTGAACAGCACAGCCAATGTAAAACCTGAAACTTCATCTTACATTAAAATCCATAGGTCTGTCTTACTTGAGACAGAAGGTAATCAGCAAATTCCAGATATTTCCCCTCAGAAGGGTCATATTTATGATACACTAGTGCCAGAATTTCTCTGAATTTTCAATAAACTTTATGGGGTAGTTGAACCCTTGTGTAATTCATACATAGATAGACTCATTTCCTTTTTATGGTACCTAATTTTGTTGCCTTTAAAGAAAATACTAGTAGTCAATCTTTTATTTATTTGATATATTTCATGTTCAAAGTCAAGAGGCAACCTTCAATTATAACATCACTCTGGTGGGAATTTGCAGTCCTCTTTGTGATGATTTGCTTGAGTGAAGGGTTTACAGGAAATGCATTTTAGCAAGAGTCAAGAGCTGCTGAGAGCAGCCGGAAGGCAGTACCCGGCAGCAGCAGGAGCCAGCAATTCAAAATCAAAGGGTCAAAGGTCATATCTTCCCACAGCAATAAGAGGGCTTTAAAAGGCAGTGGCTTGGAAACTGAATCACTGTAGAACTGTCAGCTGCTGTATTTAATAAAATGTTTATTAGGTCAATATACATTATTAAAGGGAAATAGCTGACTTGGCATACATCTAATATTTGATATTGTCCTGGAAGAAAACCTTGCTCCTTTTTATAACCTGTGCCTTCAAATGGATCATGGGTTATAATTTGTTGATAAATAACAACATACACTCCATTCTTTTTTCTAGAACGTTTCCCAGAGATGGAGCAACATTTGTGGGAAAGCCAGTCAGCCCACAAAGTGATCTTCAGCATATATAGCAACATGGCGCTGTTCTGTCTCTGTCAGCATCCATTTTCCCCATGAGGTAGAAGAGCAGAGAGGTCCTTTTCTCAGAACAGCACAGCTCGCCCGTTTCGTTGGTTTCTGTCAATTACTGCTATGTTCAATCAACAAGAAGAGACGAACACCAAGTGTTTCACCGCCAGCCTGGTATTAGGCTCTACTGAGAAGGGGCAACGGTGTTTGGATGCCTGCTCCACGGGTTTGCCCTGAGTGGCTCCAAAGTGCGCGCCTTCTGTGTTGAAGCATTCCCTGCTTCTGCTTCAACCTTAACCCCCTGCCTCACCAGCTTCCTGGGGAATCCACATTTCTGCCACTCCCTTTTCTACTACCAACAATGTTCTAACAAATGTTTTGTGCTGGGAGTGGACCTGCCTGCTCATTTAATTCTTCCTTTTAGTGGTTTATTCCCCCTACCTTATTCACTGCAGAAGCTGTTTAGGTTTCCAAACACAATTCAGTGTTCTGTTATTTGTAATACCCAGTACTTTGTGGAAACCCGTGGATGTAGATTCATTTCACCTTGACCAAAGGTCAGAGAGTTCAGTCTAATTCTTTCTCCTTCAAGGTTAGGATGGTTACTAATGGGCAGTTTTGACCTAGGGTGTGGTTACTTCATGCTTTGGGAATTGAGAAGGTGATTACTTTGTTCCTTGTGTGGTGGTAAAGAAGCCTTTGGTCGTCCCCCTCCTGTTTGGATGGGGGTGTACAAAGCCCATGAGAAATAAACACGGGCAATTCAGTATTCATTGGGTTGCCCTCCTGACTCCACCCTGTGTCTCTTCCTTTCTTTTGTATCTCTGTCTTTTCTACCTGCCATTTCTTAATCCTCATACTTATTCCCTACAAGCATGGATGAACAAGCCTGGCTAACCTGGCTGATGTTGCCCAAATGCAGGAAACAGCATACTTGAAGTTTCTGCTTTATTTTGAAGCACCGTTCCCTGCTTTATTGCTGCTTGGATTTATCAATCACTTCCTTGGGCTGACTTTGGGAAATATGGCCACCCTCCACGGCCTGGGGACTCAGCACTCATAGATAAAGCCGCATTAAGAGCTGTGACGGTGTTGTGAGGCAGTGTTGAGTGATGGCAGAGACGGCAAGCCTGGACAACACCCTGCCAGAGCAAGCAGCAAGGGAGCCTGGGCTCTAGGAAAGGAAGTGCTGAGAAGAATCTCTGGCTCCAGCAAATCTGGCCATCTGCCCACTTGGCCTATTATCAGGCCTAGCTATAGTGTACGTTGGCTATTTTTGTGTTTATGGCCAGATGAAAATGTCTCCTGATTTTGTCGTTTCTAGAACAATGAACAGGTATATATTAAAAATAACATTTACAAAGGAACCTGATCATATAAGGTGAAGACCAGCTAACGTGACCAACTTTGAGTTGTGAGAAAGTTAACTGTACCCTCACACATTTCAGGGCCACTAAGCCTGAGTTCCTGCTTACATCGAAGCAAAACCCGTTCTTGCATAATGCCCATTTCCCACCATACACCTCTGGCCTAGCAGACAGCACAGGGGAGCTCCATTCCCTAAATTTCCTTTATTATTGTCAAAGTATTCTTCAATACAGGCGATAAGAAGGGGGAAATAGTCAAACAGAGAAGGCAGACCAAGAGGGGATGGCAAATGGAAGGCATACCGGAGAGAAGAGGGGCAAATAACACCAAAGTCGTAGGAAAAAGCCTCAAGGGATCATATTATTTTATATTTACCTAAAATCGTATACAACACTTGGAAGTATATGTGTGTGTATGTATGTACGTATGCATGTATGTTATATATTAAATAAAGTTATGCCACTTGGGCTGACAGTGCTCCTCCACAAGAACCATACCCTAACAAAAACTCCAGTAGAGGCATAAGAAACTTCCTTTCAAGTTGTTAGTCAGGGCAGCCCAAGTGACTCCTAAAACAATATAAGCTATTACCATTGCCCTTGGTTGACTCTCAGCAATTTAAGGTTAAGTCTTTATTGCTGAAAACATCACACTCAAGACACAGGACGTAGACGGTTTGCTTGGGATCTAACCTGAAAACTTTCCCTGCAGTATAGCTTCTATAGTACCAGAAATTGCTACCTAAGCTGCCAAGGGTGCTGCATTATTACTGAAACCACACACACACAAAGTAGACACAGCAGGTTGTAGCTATATATTTGTGCATATGTATAAGGTGTAATAATAATCATTAAAGAAAAAGAGGCTATCAATTTGAGAAGAGGAAACATGGGAGAAGCTAGAAGGAGGAAGGGGATAAATAATGAAAATATATTTTAATTAAAAATGTACTGCAAAGGGCAAAGTAAAATAAAAGTGCTTTATAGTAAAAAGAGGAAGAAATGCAAAAGTTATAAAAACATATATGAATTAAAGTAATTTCAGATCTGTCTTATGAGTTCTTAGAAAGGATAGAGATGGGGCTAGGTGATGGTGTGTGGTGTGGGAAAACTCCACAGACTTGTCATGGAGTTGTTGCCTAATTAAACTCCTTTACTTCCTACACCAAAGTTCTTTGTAGAAGGTTATTCTTAGGCAAACATTTAATTAAACATAAGACACAAAAACAAGATTCAGTAATTTGAGCCAGGCAGTGGTGGTGCATGCCTTTAATCCCAGCACTTGGGAGGCAAAGACAAGTGGACCTCTGTGAGTTAGAGACCAGCCTGGTCTACAAAAGCTAGTTCCAGGACAGGCACCAAACCCACAGCGAAACTCTGTCTTGAAAAACAAAAACAAACAAACAAACAAAAAGATTCAGTAATTTTTGCTTTTATCCTAAATAACTGATGCTCGAAAGATAATTCATTTTATTTTCATAAATCTAATTTTACACTTAAAAACAAATGTCCTTCAAAACAGTGTCCAACTAAGCCTTTGTTACTTCTTACCTTTTTCAATCCATCAATTCTCTCCACATTGCCTTTTTTAATTCACTGATTGCTGGGTGACGATTTTCTTTAAACTATTTTCACCTTGCTGTTTTTCCAGTGGCCACAGAACTCTCTATTGATTTTCATTTACAGTGTATCTGGGTCTAGCCTACAGCTGCCCACTTAAATCTCCCTGCTTCTTCCCTCTGCTCTAATAACTTGTTAGCAGAAACGATCCTTCCATTCGTAGCTTTTTTTTTTCCCAGGGGGAAAAATCTATTACATTCTACGTCAGGATTTTCTCTGTCCCTTTGCTTTTCACACTTCTGGGGTAGAGATGATTTATCTGGTGACTAAATTGGAGAAGTCTACACTGAGCATGCTCACATCAGTGTCCCTCTTTGCTCTTGTCTTCCTTTCTCTACTGCATTGAGCTCCCCACTGAGATCAGATGAAGCATAATCTCCAACCACAATAGGGTGGTGTTTGGGACACCATCTGTCTCTCATCTTGCACAGAATGTGGTCACAAAACTGGAGAGCTGTTTATTGAGTGCTCTGAAGGATGCAATTCACCTATTCCTCAACTCGGGGGATTCTGAAAACCACTGCCGGCCATTGTAACCAAAAGCACCCTCAGAGACTCCTTTTGTGTCAGAATGAATTGCGGATATCAAAGGGAGTACCAGAAATTTAAGCTGCTTGTCCTAAGCTACCTGTTAATAACAGATTTTAGACTGCATTTTTTAAACTCTTTAAATATTACTAAATCACACTTTATCTCCAATTAAACTAATCATTAAAAGGTTTTCTTGATGAGAAACAAAATTCAAAACCTTCATCATGGATTCTAATCTTATCAATTGTATGTTTTTCTATAAAATTTATATACTCTTATTGCTTACTGAAAACTATCATTTAAAAAGAATTTATTCTTGGACTTGAGAAATGGTTCAGTTTACAAAATGCTAGCCTATGGACATGAAAACCTGGATTCCATTCCTATAAGCCATATTTTAAAAAAAAAGTCTGTGTGAAGTGATACACATTGCCTGTAATCCTAGCACTGGGAAGACAGAGAAAGGGGGATCTCTGGGCTCACCAGCCTAACCTACTTAAATTCAAAGCCAATTTGGGGTAGAGGCCAGAAGAGGCTGAAGCCATGGATGGCCACAAGAAAGCATTGTTTTCCAGGTCTGGCAAGGCGCATATGGACACACAGACATGTGACAGCACTCACAAGACCTGTGTGAGCTCAAGCCAGATAAAACCCAGGCATAGGGGGGGGGGAGGAACTGCTTGTGACTGAGCTGCAGGAAAGGGAGAGTCATTTCCTTAAGGGATTGGTCCCAGTGAGGTTGACTGGAATACTACACATTCAAGTGTGTAGGCAGCACAAATTGGGCTTGATAGTTAGGTGGGTAGGGAAGGGGGTATATCTGAGGGAAGTTTGGGTACGGGAGTAAAACTGATCTAAATGCGTTGTACAAAATTCCCCAAAACAGAAATGGACAGCACCTGAGGAACAGTACCCATGGTTGTCACCTGGCCTCCACAAGCAGCACACACTGTCCGCACTCTCCCACACGTATGCACAAGCACGTGAAAAGAGCCTAAATGCTAACTCATTTGTTTTATAAAAAGTGATTTCCTAGCCTAGCACTATGGCAGTTTTGTTACAAGTGTGTTTGGTTTGGTTTGGTTTGGTTTGGATTGGATTTTTGAAACTGGGTCTCACTGTGTCAGCCTGACTGGCCTGTAATCTGGGCTTCTCCTGCTTTTTGGCAGTTTTCATTCCTCAAAAAGAACTATAGTAGAATCAGAGTTCCTCAGAGAAAGAGAATCGATGCTAAAGGGTTGTCTCACATGATTGTAAAGATGATATGTAGTCAGTAACCTGGAGACGCATCCTGTAGTTCCAGTCTATGCGGGGTCAGAAGAGCCAACAGCATCAGTACAATCTACAAAGCAGCATCCCCAAACGATCACGCAGATGTCAGTCCTTATTCACAAGAGATGCCAGCAGTAGATGGAATGATGTGCTCATAAGTGTGTGTGTGGGGGGGGGGGGTACTGTGCAAGACCCAGTCTATGTTTCTGTAGGGATAGGTCCCGCCCCTTGGGGGGCGTGTTCGCCTCGGGCTAATGTCTGCCTATAAATTCCCAAAGCATGAAGTAACCACACCCTAGGTCAAAACTGCCCATTAGTAACCATCCTAACCTTGAAGGAGAAAGAATTAGACTGAACTCTCTGACCTTTGGTCAAGGTGAAATGAATCTACATCCACGGGTTTCCACAAAGTACTGGGTATTACAAATAACAGAACACTGAATTGTGTTTGGAAACCTAAACAGCTTCTGCAGTGAATAAGGTAGGGGGAATAAACCACTAAAAGGAAGAATTAAATGAGCAGGCAGGTCTCTTTTGACTGATTTTAGCTTGAAGTCTATTTTGTTAGATATTAGGATAGCTGCACTCACTTGTTTCTTAGGTCTGTTTGATTGGTATGTTTTTTCCCAACCCTTTACTCTGAGACAATGTCTGTCTTTGAGGTTAAGATGTGTTTCTTGTGTGCAGAAGAAGAATGGATTCTGTTTTCATATCCAATATGTTAGCCTATGCCTTTTTTAGAGGTGAGTTGAGTCTATTTACATTAAGGGATATTAATGACCAGTGACTGCTATCGCCTGTTTATTTAGTTTTCATCATTGGTGATGCTAATTTGTGCCTTTTTTTTTCTTCTTTGGGATTTGCTGTAATGAGATTATCAATTGTCTGTTTTTTTGTTGGTGTAGCCAACTTCCTTGGGTTGGAGTTTTCCTTCTAGTATTTTGTGTAGGGTTGGGTTTGTGGCTAGGTATTGGTGAAATATAGATTTGTCATGGAATATCTTGTTTTGTCCTTCTGATCAGCATTTTTGCTGGGTATAGTAGTCTGAGCTGGCATCCGTGGTCTCTTAATGTCTGCATAATGTTTGACCATGACCTTCTGGCTTTCATTGTCTCCAATGAGAAGTAAGGTGTAATTCTGATAGTTGTACCTTTATATGTTATTTGGCTTTTTTCCTTTGCAGCTCTTAATATTCTTTCTTTACCCTATATATTTAGGGTTTTGATTATTATGTGGCAAGAGGACTTTTTTTTGGATCCAGTCTATTTGGTGTTCTGTAAGCTTCTTATATCTTCATAGGCATATCTTTCTTTAGGTAGGGAAAGTTTTCTTCTATGATTTTGTTAAATAAATTTTCTGTGCCTTTGAGTTGAACTTCTTCTCCTTCTTCTATACCTATTATTCTAAGAGTTGGCCTTTTAATGGTGTCCCATATTTCCTGGATATTTTGGGTTAAGCTTTTGTTAGATTTGATGTTTTCTTTAACTGATGAGTCTATTTCCTCTATTGCATCACCACCTGGATTCATCACACCAACGCCAGGCCGACAGATCCAGAGATAGAGGACCCCACAGAATCATTCCAGAAAAAAGGCCCTTCAGGATGGAGAGGAGAATGTCAAGATAATCTGCTCAAGCTCAAACTTAGCCGTTACCCTCCATCATGAAGGTCCTATACTTGCTGGCATTGTCCATCCTCTGGCACCCTACATTTCCTGCTAATTCACACCAGCCTTCAGAACACACTTGGACTAAAAGCGACACATCCTCTGGAGAAACCCTCAAACAAGAATCAGCTAATGCTCCTCCTAGGACCTGGTACCCTCCTCTAGAATTTGAGGTGCAGGATTTATTTCTGGCCAACTGAGACAGGCGCCAGCTGAGAGAGAGAGAGAGAGAGAGAGAGAGAGAGAGAGAGAGAGATCGCAATTTTTATGACTGGAAAGCCCTGGCGCAGGCAATGGGGGGGGGGGGGAGCCGAATCTTACTTCTGTGCATCTTGGAAATGTGAGCACTGGATCTATCTGGTGGACACCACCGGTAAGAGATGATCTGATCACTGTCCAATCAGGGATATATGATGTGGGTTGTGGGTCCTATGGAAGGCAGAAATGCAACCCTCTCAGGATAGAATTTACTGATCAAGGACTCTGACTGAGGGATGAACTACTGGTAAAACCTGGAGCATTCAAATCTACGATGACCCTGGGCCTTATCTTGGGCTGGTCCCAGGGTCACTATTCACTGTTAGATTAGAGGTTCAGACAAACCCCCAGTGGCAATAGAACTTAATTCAGTCTTGGCATCTCAGGAGGCTCCAGACACCAGACCCCCAGGAGGGGGCCGGAAGTCAGTAGTCCACTTGGGAACCATCCCTCAAAGGCCAAGATTCTCCATGTAGTTAACACCCTTTATGGGCCTTGGTTTCTAAACTCTTCCAGGTGTTAAATGCCTTTAAACCCTATTTGATTGAAAAATGCTGGCTTTGTCTAAATGCACAACCCCCTTTCTATGGGGGTATTGCAATAGCTGGTGATTACACCTCAGTCTCCCCAAAATCTTGCCCTTGGGGAAAACAAGGGAAAAATTCTCTACAACAGGTGGCAAGTATGGGGACCTATGTGGTACCCCCCGGAAGGCAAGCCCCAGAAGGTCTATGTAACCAGACATCACCATACAAAATAACACCTCTATTCAGTGTCTGCTGGCTTGCACTTGGGGACTCACTCCCTGCATCCATGGGACAGTCCTTGACACAGGACAAGGTTTTTATGAGATGGTCCCATTGCTCCCCAGCATGAAATACTGTACAGAGGCCCAAATGGAACTGACCTTATGCCATCTCCTGTCAAGGCAAAACTGGCAATAGGGGCAATAGCTGTCTTGCTCTCTTCCATGATAGGACTGGGCATATGATGTGGGAGTGATTTCTTATTAATAAAGAAACTGCCTAGACCCATTTGATAGGCCAACCCTTAGGTAGGCGGAGTAAACAGAATGGAATGCTGGGAGAAAGAAGCTGAGTCAGGGAGTCGCCATGATTCTCCCACTCCAGACAGACGCAGGTTAAGATCATTCCTGGTAAGCCAGCTCGTGGGCTACACAGATTAATAGAAATGGGTTAGATCAATATGTAAAAGCTAGCCAATAAGAAACTAAAACTAATGGGTCAGGCAGTGTTTAAAAGAATACAGTTTCCGTGTAATTATTTCGGGGCATAAGCTAAAGCTAGCCATGTGGGCGGCTGGGTGCCAGGGACGCAGCCCCGCTGCTCCTTACTACAACAGGCATAGCTGAAACAATGGGTGTGGGCACCTCAGCCTTAATCCTCCGAAATAAAAACTGCCAGGCACTATAGTCAGCCATTAATTTAGATCTCAAAAACATAGAACAGTCTATAAAGTTAGAGACCTCAGTAGATTCCCTGGCTGAGGTTGCCTTGCAGAATCAAAGAGGTTTGGACCTCCTCTTCATGCAACAAGAAGGCCTATGTGCCTTGGGGGAAGAATGTTGTTTCTATGTCAATCACTCCAGTGTAGTTAGAGATTTAATGCCTTGGTAAGAAACTGGATTAATGACAGAGAACAGAATGTATGTGCAGAAGCTGGATGGTGTGAAAACTTGCTCACCTGGTCTCCTTGGCTAACCACTTGACGTTCAGCTCTAGCAGGTTCCGAATGCTCCTGCTCCTAATACTTACTCTTGGTCCCAGCCTCATCAACAGACTGATGGCTTTTTTAGAGAACAGGTCATTACTGTTTGACTGATGGTACTGAGATCCTGGTATCACCCCCTTGAGCCCCTGGACAGACAGAACCCATGACTGAGTTGTCATCAGCACTTGTGAAGGGGAAAATGTAGGGCCCAGGGCAGCCTGGCACACACCCATCAAGATGGTAGGCCAGAGTCTCAGTTTGCCCTAGGCAATATTAGCCCCTAAGCTCCCTCCTGTTCCCATTTCACGCTGAGACCTGTTCCTTGCCTTCTCAGCATTAACAGCTGGATACCGACTTGCTCCATTTTTACCCTCAGAAGGAAGTTCATCTAATCAGATATACCTGGGCAGCCCTCATACTTCAGAGATCTGCAGTGATCCAGGGTCTCCAAAGAAGAATATGGACACCATGATGTCTCCACCTGGATTATGATGATGCTGACCACTGGGCAAGATGCCCCAGTGTGACACCTGCTGCCAGGACCTGGTCCAGACTGTGGACAAACAGCAGACATTGGAGAACTGATTACATTACTTTTGCCTAGACAAAATAAGGTCAGTCTTTTTCATGTTCCTCTTCCACAGGAAAAAAATTCACCTTGTGGGCCTGGCTAAGATTGCTGTTCTGATACTTCTCTCTCCAGTGCTATGGAAACCTGGATATGGCTAACTGTATATGGACTCTGGTCCCTGTCATTTTTAATAGATTGGAAACTAGTTGATCTGTACTCAGGTATACTTTATTTATCGTCCTGGGATCTTTGTTAGCACTGATAGTTATGCTACCTCTAACTTTGTTAGCTTAGCTTAGCAGCAGCAGGTATTATATCCAGATCACGGAGTCCCCCCAAAACCAACTAGAAGACTGAGTCCTGTACATAAAAGCAAAGAGCCTTTATTCTTACACAAGTTTACAAACTCGTACTCTCTGTGTCCAACATATTGGAGTGGTCAGATAGCCCTGAGCTCAGCTGGGGTTGAGTTTTGTAATAGCAAAAGTGGGGATGAGGGATTTCTAAGGTTCAGGACCCTTGATTGGCTGACGTTTGTCTAGGAGTGATGGGTGTGTGCTGACAGGTGATCCTATCTGGATGGTTTGTTTCTGGGTGGTGCCTGGGTAGTCTCAGTGGGCTTTGTTTGGTCAAAAGTGAGACCCTAGCCCTCTAACGCCCCTATATCCAGAGAGTCTGGAATGTAATATTGAGCTGGAAGCTCACTCCAGCCCCTGGCCGGGGTGTTGCTTTGATCCGGACTCCAACTCCCAGCCTACCAAGTGCTGACCCCTTCCCAGGGAGGGTCAGAACTACTCCCACAGGCTATTTAGGCTTACACCAGAAAAAGGAACACGTGGTCTCCCAGGTTTGCATGGGCTCCTCTCCTGCCATGCTGTCCCAGTCTACCCGAGATTGTAGCATTTATTAAACGTGGGCATTTTTTATTCAGTCTAATCTAATTGGTGCTATTTGGCATTAGCAGAGAGGCTCTTCTTAACATTATTTTTAACAGCCTTTCTTGGAACCAGGGTAAACTACTGAGACCAGGGCCTCTGTTGAGCTTATTATGGCTGGGTCTTACACAGGTATCCAGATCCTTCCTCAAGACTACAGCCAGCTTGTTAGCTCATTTTATATATACAGAAATCAAGCCTTGCTTTTTCTAAAGCTACCAGGTCTCTTAATTAAAAAGCTGTTTTTAAATATAAAAGCTCATAAGTTTTAAGGATCTAAAAATGATTTAAGATGTAAATACAGGTTAAGATATGAATTTTTTCTGATTTCTTTCCCCCTTCTATGGTATAGTTCTGATAAGCTGGTAGAGCAATGACTATTTACTGTTTGGGTCACAAGCTCAAGATTTTAGATTTATTCTGGTTGCTGTCTAAAGATGAACTTAAAGGTGTTTCTCATCAGGTCAACGATATCTCTGTCCATTCCATACCTGGCTCTCTGGACAATGTAAAATATACATGCTTCTAATCAAAATCTGTAGTTTTTGCTAGGGCTCAAAGGTATGACTCTATTCCTGCTGTTTTCACAGATACCTGTTATCTACTTTCTTTCTACAATGTGGATTTTAACACAGGCCTGAAAGTTTCAATTGTATTGTTTTCCTTTAAATACATAAATTTTAACTTCTGTTCCTACTTTAAACTTATCTCAGTAGGTTTCCACTTCTCTGGCAGATATATCTAAGCATCAGTTGCTGACTATACCCTGCTCCAAACGACTGTGAACCTTTGACTTGCTGAAAGCGGATGTGGATCAGTCCAGCAGTTGTGAATGTTCCTGGTCTCTTCAAGAGTCTGTGAAGCAGATATTTATGATGAGTGCCCCATTGCCTAATTCCCAAGCCTTTCAGCCTTCTTGGGTCCTGAACACAACACCCCAATGTCAGCTCGAAGTAGTTCCAGAAGAGAACATGTGGTCCCATACTCCCTGCCCAGAGTAGATTGAAAAGCTGAGACAAGGGGGAACTCTACGGCTACCTATAATGCCCATTGACATACCAAAAAAAAAAAAAGAGTAGGCCCAGAATTGTCAGTTAATGGATTTATTAAATAAAATGGTTCTTAGGTCCCAATAATATCTCATTAAAACCATGGGCAAGCGGGACCCAGGATTGGGTCCTGTCATTGGTACTTGTGGTAAAGGGGGAAGTGTAGGACACAGCCATGACAAAGTCAATAGACTTTACCCTAAGGCAATGCCTGGTTCCAAGGAAGACCACAAACTGAGACCACCCAGGCACTACACAGGAACAGATCATCCAAAGGAAATTCCTAACATTCCAACCATTGTAGATAGGATCCCCAGCCAGCACACACCCATTGCTTTTCTTCAGGACACCCCTGGACAAACTCAGTCAATCAGGGGTCCTGGACTTAAGAAATCTCTAACCCCCACTTTTGCTACTATAAAAACCCAACTGTTATCATTTATAAAGATACGGTGGTGGGGGACTGGTCCCACAGGGGGTGGCAGCAGGTCAGTGGCCTTCATGGGAGACACACAGACAGATACTCCCTGCAGAGAGAGCTGGGATATAGAGTCTATTTAGTGGGTTAAGCAGAAGGAAGAGAAGGGGAGAAGTGGGGGAAGGGGAGAGGGAAGAAGGGAGAGGTAAACCTGCCTCTCCTGAAGAAGGAGGAGAAAGAGAGAGAGAGAGAGAGAGAGAGAGAGAGAGAGAGAGAACTGGAGAGGAGGTAGGACTGCAGAAGAGGGAGGTTGGGAGTGAGTGTGACTTGTCTCTTAAAGGGACAGGGTACCCCAGGTGACAGACTAGACCAGCAAATTACAACATTCCCATCTTTTTCTTATAATAAAAAGGTGAGGAGCTAGGCATAGCACATTGAAGGAATTGGGACGGTGGATTCTCAAGACTGCATCTTGCTTATTTGTGGGCGTTGAAGTCTGTCTTAGGGGGCCTGAGATAACTGGGTGCTGGTCACACCCTGCGGCAGCTGGTCACTTTATTCCTATCCAGGATTTGTGGTGTGGGATTGTCCAGTGTCTCTTGAACCTGGCAAAGTGTTGGTAGAGCAGAGAACACAGTTAAGTTTAAATAGAAAACTTTTCAGGACCAGGGAATTGAGAGGGGTGTGCCTGACCTGTTTAAGGTGGATCCTTCAAATTGACTCCTTGGAACTCACAGAATTCTTTGAGTTTGTGAAAACATAAGATTTAGACACATACGTTGTATAAACATATTTATATCAGAATGACTGTGAGATGTTTTTGCATAATGAAAAGTATCTTTAAGACTATGAAAAGCAGCGTGAGGGAGAGATTTGATAACTCGTATTTGTCCTCACACCTTTATAACTTGCAAGTATACGTTTTAATAACTTGCATTTGTATATCTTAAAACACCTTTTATTTAGAACATATTAAGGAGTTATATTAAAATTTGTTTGGTGAGGTTGTCCATTTTAACTGACAAAAATCTCCTAGCTGTCAAACTGCATCAGAGATCTTTGAGAAGGATAAAATTTTACTTGAGGAGTTATTGTTTAAGAAATGACTGGGTTCAAGAACTTACTCGGTTGTCTACCTCGAGCCTCTCCTCAGGGTCCTCCATGGTCGTTGAGGGTCATATTTATGTTTTGCTATTTAGCGCAGGGCCTGCCAGGCTTTCGAAGATCCCGTGGACTAGAAAATCTGTAGGAAAGCAAACCAAACTCAGCTGAGCAGCTAGGCAGTCAATTCCATTTGATTCTTTCTCCATCTCTGGAAGGATTTTCCCTTTGGATGAAAGGCAGTGGCTAGTAGTTTCACTTGATAAAGCGAATTGTGGATGGACGTTGTTCTGTGCCCATTTGTCTTCTGTCTTCTTTGGAGGAAATAAAGTGCTGCTGCTAGGAGCCAACCTGTCTCTCTCTTATGAAAAGTCTTTTAATAATTCAACGTTTAAATGCCATATATTCCAGATCTCTGAGTGGTTGAGGACTGTGTATAGGGTGTAACTACAGCACAGGATCAGCCTGGGGAGCTGGTTCTGAGCTGACTGCCCTGGCTCTCAACAGGTGAGATTTGTGAAGGACAACGCAGAAAAATTGTTCACAACAGAAGCTGACAACAGTGGGAAACCCTTAATATATTTTAGGGCAGGGCTGGATTGCATATACAGTATTTTTGTAAGAGTCTTAAGAGTACATAGCAATTTAAAATATGAGACATGGCTTCTTTAGTCTGGAATGGGATATAAGGAAAAGATTATTTAGACATTTTTTACAGTAAGTACATGTACATTTAAACACTGTTGAATTTAAGTTTTATACACATGTACGGTGCTGTAGGAAGACTTGCAGCTTGTGATTACCCACCTACTGGGGCCTGGCCTCTCATACTATATACACAGATCAGAACCTGCGTCCTCCCCTTTTTTCCTCAAGAGTCACATGCACACACACATATATTAAACAGAAGTTGGATGAAGTGGATGCTTTGGTGGGCCCTACTGAAAGCATGGCACTGCACAAAACACACATGTAACAGAGTCAGTAAGAGGAATTTAGGGACGTAAGGAAACCATGAGACTAGGCCAGGAATACCTCAGTAAAGATGGTGACTTGACACCTAACCTGACCTTCGTCAAGATGGTGGTGAGGTCATCTGACCTGCCGTTTGTCAAAATGGCAGCGGTCATGTGTTTCAGGGAGAAACCACATTTTCAGAGCTGTAGCTGGAATTTTAAACAGATACAAATAACAAAAGCAATATCGAGGCTGTATAGAAAGAACATCCACCTAAAACAGAATTACATCTGTGTGGCTACAACATTCACACGTTCTTTCATACATGAAGTAGACAGGAAAATTACTGAGCGCTGCCAGCCACTGGGTACTGGCCACCCGCAGAGGGATTCCAAGGGCTGGGAGTGGAACAGCCACCTTGGATCTGGCCAGTTTTGCTGGTTACTGCGGGACCAGCAGCTGCTGTTATGGTTTTCTGTCTCTTTAAGAGACAAGCCATGCCCACTCATTCCCCCATCCGCTGAGGCAGGCTGATCTCCAGCTTCTGGCCTGAGCTCGCTCTTTTTTCCATCTTCCTCTCGGAGAGTCAGCTTCGCTTCTGCCTCTCTCCCCACTTCTCTGCTTTCCCCCTTCTCTGTCTCTCTCTCTCTCTCTCTCTCTCTCTCTCTCTCTCTCTCTCTCTCTCTCTCTCCTTCTCTCTCTGTCCCCCCTTCACCACGGCTAGGGCCACTGCTCTGGGACTGACAGCCGTCTCTGCCTGGGACTGGCTTCTCCCAGGGCCCGCTACCTGCCACCACATGGCCCACTACCACCGTTTGGGACCTACAGCATTTCTGCTGCCTACTGCTGCGGGGATCTTCCATATTTTTTTAAAAAACAACAGCTGCAGCTATGGCAGAGACAGACAAGAGAATGTAAAAGAATAGGTACAGGCGGGTGTGGGTGGGGCTGCCCAGCGAAAGGAAAAGTGGACAGGTGTGAGATGCCGGTGGGACACTGGCAGTGGATGAAAACTTTTAACCTGCCTCTTTGCTGGTAGAAATTAGAAAGTTCTTGGTTTAGGTTGTTATTTAAGGGGTACATAGGCCATTTGCTAGTGCAAAGGCAGTAAGGTTAGGAGTGCGTAAGGAAGGCGGAGGTTTTAGAGTCTGTAAAAGACAGCAGGGAGAGCTTGGACAGATAGTTTTAGATATATTTCCCAAGGCAAGAGTGTGACAAAAGCAAGGACCCAGAGGCTCTCAACCAGAACATCTTCCGAATAATGCGAAGGTCGAAGACTAAGTCAAGCCAATTTGAGACCCATCAGTACAGAAATTGGAGACCAGATAGGACCTCTCCAAGAGGCCTAAGAGAGGACGAAAGTCCAAGCACCGAGGAACCAAATCTCAGTCCTTAGCCGTGAGGAATAACCAGAGATGAATATCAGCAAAGCTGACTTGGAGAAGGGGGCCTTACCATTTGAAGCAATGAAGCCGGCACAGGATGTTAGAAAGTGGTCCGAGTTCAAAGTTCCCACGTGTCCTCAGCCAGCCCACCTACTATGGGCAGGAGGGAACGTGGAGAGAGCCTGGCCGAGACACGCACCAATTTTATCATTTATAAAGATACGGTGGGGGGGGGGGGATCTGTCCCACGAGGGAGGGCGGCAGGTCATCCGAGGTCTCGGCAGGTCCCCTGGTGGGTGACCTGAGGCCTCAGAGGCAGGAGACAGACAGATAGATAGGCCATGCAGAGAGAGCTGGGGTATAGAGCTTATTCAGTGGGTTATGGAGGGGGAAGGGAAGGGGAGAGGGACAGAAGCTGCTTCTCCAGAAAAAGGAGAGAGAGAGAGAGAGAGAGAGAGAGAGAGAGAGAGAGAGAGAACTGGAGAGGATGTGGGATGGTGGAAGGGTAGGCTGGGAGTGGGTGGGGCTTCACGTGATAAAATTTTAGGTTTTTAAAAGTTTATTTACAAGGAACCTTTTAAAAGCTTGTTTCTTACATGCATAGGTATTTTACTTGCATGCATGTCTGTCCCCCATGTGTATCCAGTGCCCATAGGGCCGGAAGAGGATGCACCCTGAATCTGGAGTTACAGATGTCTGCGATCTATTATTTGGGTTCTAGGAATTGAACCCAGGTCCTCTAGGAAAGCAACCAATGCTCTAACCACTAAGCTATCTCTCCAGCCCTACTTACAAGGAGTTTTTATACAGTAGGAAAGTTCTACCATGGCATTATTAGGTGATAAAAACTGAATACAAATTAGCATATGAGTTGCAAATTCGCCCGTTAAAAATTTACATTTATCCACACTCAAAAAAAAATGATTAAATGGCAACTGAATAATGAGATCTTAGGCTTCTAGTCTCCCCTTCCTTTATCTTTTTTGTAGGTTCACAATTCTCTATAGAAATAGTGCTTTATTTTTAAAGTCATAAAATATTATTTAAAATCATGTCTTTGGAATCTGTATGAGATTTAAAATAGTTTTGTGTTCTTGGAAATGAAGTTCAGGGCTTTGTTGTGTAGCAATAAAAATGTTTTTTTAGCAAAAGCCATAATACATAATTATATATAGTACAACTATAACTGTTTAACTTTGATTTATAAAAAAATGTATCTGTATTAAGAAAGGCAAACTCTGAAATGGTAATTGTGAATATCTATAGTAATACTGAATACTCTCATTTGCATTCCTATTTTTTTCAGCATTATACAGTTTTACACAATGAGAGTATGTTGACATTATAATAACAGCTAAAATTCTGCAGCTTTTAATTCAGAGATCAACTTGGTAGCTAATCTTGGTGGAAAAATTTTACGTGAAACATTAAGTAAGACTAAATTAGATTTGATCAAATTACCATGATGGGAGAAACCTTTGACAGAAAATATTCTTTGGACTAAAACAGCCTCATTGTCAGTTTTAAAAGACCCCTTTCAAGTCCACTTCATAATCTACGTCTGCGATCACAGTTGGACTTAAGATCTCAGCTCCGCTCTGACCTTCTTTCCTGTGTTACCAGACAGCCACTGTCTTCTTCACCATGATAACTCAGTTAAGCCAATTCTTAAACCCAAAGCTTTCCCAGAAACAAGACCCTGCCTAATAGACACAAAGTTTTATTAAACTCTGGTATCTCCTGGTCCTTTTCATCCTCGTGTGTTATACTAAAATGCATTTATCAAACAGTGGCAGATGGTAGAGTTCACTCTAATGGGGCACGGCCCCCCACACATGGTCAGAGAGAGTCTTTCTGCCTGTCGAATCGATGACACGTTCTGCTAATACGGTGCTGTTTCCTCCCTGGAGATGAGTTTTGTCTTCTCCCTGCAATGCCTTTCTTCAGCTGTAGCAGTCTAACGATCTGAGAGTTGGGAAGCCATAATGCCATCCGAAACTACCCTGAGAGAGCTACAGGTTAAGCATTTGTGTTTTCTACTAACCAGCTACTTGAAAAAAAGCATTCAAATGACGGAATATTTCTTCTCCCCGGCAGACCAAAATATGCAGGTCAGTTTGTGTTTATGCTGAGAAAGGAAAAGAAGAAGTTTCTACAAGCAGCATTTTATGCTGAGTTTTAAACTAAGTTTTGATCTTTTCTAATAAAGCATTGAGTACATGGGAAAAGGCATTTACCCAGAAGCCTCCTCTCCCCTCTTACCCTGAAGCCATCACCCTGAACCACATTATCACACACAAAGAGATTCCTTCAAGTTCATCCCAACACTTGACACTCTTTTTTACTTTCACATATTTTATACTTAAAATCAAAACCAGAATGATATTTTTGTTTTTTAAAAAAAAAAAATTAAAAATACCTAGAATGCCGGGCGGTGGTGGCGCATGCCTTTAATCCCAGCACTTGGGAGGCAGAGGCAGGCGGATCTCTGTGAGTTAGAGGCCAGCCTGGTCTACAAGAGCTAGTTCCAGGACAGGCTCCAAAGCCACAGAGAAACCCTGTGTCGAAAAACAAAACAAAACAAAACAAAAATACCTAGAATGGACACACAGATACACAGATAGCAAAGGCAGCAAAATATGATAAACAGAAAAGACATTGTGATAAAGAGGCTAATTATTCAAGAATATCCAACATCCCTCTTTTTTGTGATCACATAACAAAACCACATTTCCAGTTATGAAAAGACACTTGACTGAGCTCTAACCAATAAAATGCAGGCAGAAGAAACAAATATCACTTTTAAACGTAGACTACAAAAATGTCTTGTATACAATCCTGAAAATTTTACTTTGCTTTCCAATTGAATGGAGAAACACTCCAGGATTTTTTTAATTTTAAAAAAGATATGTTGTTAGATATGGTGGTTTAGTCCAATAATCTCAACCCTCTAAACTGAAGCAAGAGAAGTTTTATAAAATTGAGAACAATTTGGGCTACATAGTGAATTCTAAGCACAGTTGGACTACAAAGTAAGACTCTTTCTTAAAAATAAATAAATATATTAGGAGAAGAGAGTAAAGAAGGGGGAGGGAGGAGACAATAATAATAATTACATATAATTAATAATAATAAATTTAGTGATAGTAAACAATGATGGAGGAAAGCTACCCAGTAACATTCATATCAAACGACAGCATTTCAGTTCAGTCTTGAAAACTACCAAAGAGTAAAATAATGTGAGTATCCTGCTAGGAATAATCTTAAGAGGAGCCTCTCCTGCCGACCAAATAATTCCAATCAGACCACATTAGAGCGAATAAAAGATGCCCACGCTTAATGCAGCGCTCCTAGGTGGCTGGTAAACATGGCGAGGAAAAGGGAGCAGGGGAGACCACGCAAAACGCGAAGACCAGGCATTCCTTTTCTGGGCTGCACCCTGAATAGCCTGTGGGAGTGAGCCACCTCTTGGCGGGCTTTTTGGCCCTCCCTGGGGACCCTGCTTGGCGGGCTTTCCCGGAGGTGGAGTCTGGACCAAGGCAACTTCCAGGAGAGAGAGCTTCCAAAGATGGATACTGGAGGCTAGCATGATGCCCCTAACTTAATATTATATAACCTTCTAGGATTTTAAATAACAAAGAGCTCTTACAGATAAGAAACAAAAAGCCAGAGGAAAGGGAACTTGTACAAAGTCACACAGCTAGACTATAGCCATGCTTGAGAGAGATGGGGAATCTAGTGTTTTCTGTATTTCTCAGATTCTCCTCTGTTGGGGACCAGCCTCAACAAAAGTACCTCTTGCCAGGGTAGAGGTGTGAGAATTTAGAAATATTGTAAAGAATATCAAGACATAAATGAAAATAATAAAATCGAGAAACATATAGGATAGTATCGGGAGGGAATTCCAGTGAGTACTGGAATTTGCCTGCATTTGATTTCCAACTGTTTAAAATACTCTTGACCCCGAAAAGCAGGAGTAAGGACAAAAAAACTATATTAACATGATACAAGGAAATTAACATATCAATTGAAGGTTGTGGGCTACATTCATAGTTAAACATTCTGTTGCTAGAACAAAACAAGTCATGCTCACACCCTAAACCAAAACATTCTGTAGGCAAACCACTCCCTGGGTGGAATCCCAAGTTATCTCTTTAATAGAACTGGAACTTAGTTGGATCCTTAGACTTTTGTTTGAGGTAGAAACACATCTACTTCTCTGTTTCTGAACTACTGTTAGCCACACCTGTTGACAAAAACCTTGAGCGAGCAGAACTCTCTGGTCTAGGTGGGACCTTTACTTGAGATAGGGAAGCTGATGGGGGAGAGTCTTCTGTTTTGTGTTAATTTCATTGGTTAAATAAAGAGACTGCCTTGGCCCTTTAATAGGACATAAAATTAGGTAGGCGGAGTAAACAGAACAGAATGCTGGGAGAAAGAAGCTGAGTCAAGGAGTCGCCATGATTCTCCCACTCCAGACAGACGCAGGTTAAGATCTTTCCTGGTAAGCCAGCTCATGGAGCTACACAGATTATTAGAAATGGGTTAGATCGATATGTAAGAGCTAGCCAACAAGAAACTGGAACTAATGGGCCAGGCAGTGTTTAAAAGAATACAGTGTCTGTGTAATTATTTCGGGGCAAGCTAGCCATGTGGGCAGCCAGGTGCCGGGGACGCAGCCCCGCCCCTCCTATTACAACAGGAAGCACAATAACCTTGTAGAAACTAGAGTTCCAACTCTCTGACCTTTGGTCAACTGGAAATAGGCTCACGTTTTCGGGCCTCCACACCCCACATCACTGTACCTAGGAGAAGTCAAACAGTCTCTGAATTACCTGTCAGAAGACTCCACACATGTTCTGATTTTCAAACACTTACCCCCATACACACTTAGAAACAGCTTTACATAAACTCAGGGAGGTCCCTAGATGATAGGAACAGAGTTTCTGATGTAGATATTTCCATTTTTAGGGACATTTAGAAATTACTATCCTATCCTCGTTGTCTCCAAATTGCCATTATCCTAAATAATAACTAATCTTCAGTGATGCTCCCAAACCACAGGCTTCATAGCATCATGTCCTTGCATACTTCCCTGCTCTCCTTGTAACCTTCCCAAAAGGACTTTACCAGAGAAGAGAGCTTCAAGAGAGGTTTCTGTGTCCCTCCTTGTAGCTATTAGACTATTGAGACAATGAAAAATAATTAGAATTTCTACAAAAGTTTCATGTTTGGAAGGAAAAGGTTGGAAACCAGGCACCAATCAGAAAGGATGGTTGTCCCCCAGAAAAAGATTTCACATGTGCAGACAACTTGCAGGACAGACAAGGAGGCAGAACTAGTGGCCATGCTATGTCAGTAATCAGTAGATGGTGGGTGGGACCATGCCCTAACCAGGGGTATTTGATTATACATATCTATTGTCATTGTTTCTTACAATGAGACCTCTGAAGATGACCAAAGGGTACGGGGGCGTTGAATGCCAGCCTCAAGACTCCCTGGGGGCTCAGAGTTATGGCAGGCAAGGGTCTGAGAATAAAAAACAATTAACTCAAGTACATTACCTCTGCGTGTTCTTTATTTTTTGTGCAAGGGGAAAAAGTGAAGTGAACGGGTGCAAAGAAGGAGGAAGAAAAAGAGGAAGAAGAGAAAGGGGAAGAAAGGAGAGTAAGGGGAAGTAGCAAGGAAAAGAAGAGTAAAGAGAAGAATAAAGGCCGATTTCCAAGAGACTTTCAGTTTTTTATAGACTAGTTAGAAAATTCCATAGGCAAGGACAATGATAATATGCCTATCAAAATCACAAAAAGGGCAGGTAGAACCTGTCAAAGCTGTTCTCTGGAACCGGTGACCTGACCCAGGAAAGAGCCCAGACTTGTTTGTTAAGCAAAGGTAGGGCATGCTGCCTTCCTGTTCAGTGCCTGTCTTCTATAGTAATTTCTATGTGGTCTGTTAGCAGGTAATTTTGTGGGATTGACTCGATGTAAATTTGACTGATAGAACAAAGAGTGAATGCCACCACTCTAAGGCGTCCTGGTGTGGGGGAATGGAGCAAGGTCACTCCATTACCTGTGTAGAAGTCACACTGCTGAGGTGTTTGGGAATGAATCCCATTTCAAAGGGAAGAATCGGGGCTTCACAAAGTTTCCACAGACATGACAATGACTTTTCCAAAAGACAAGTGTTCCCGCAGTTCTGCAAAACAGGTTACTCCATGTGAATGTGGACATATATGCTTATCTGCCTACTGATCTGCCAGGTGTGCATTCACTGTAGAGTCTTGTGGGCTCCAACAGTAGGGTCACAGGCCCTCTTTATTCGTTCCTTTCCCAAGGAGGCCATTCTGAGTCAATGCCTTCCATTGCTTCTCATTACTACTATTGTGCCTTCAACTGACCTGCTAAATGAGTTTGTTTGTTATCAGATCTTCAGGGCCCACAATCTTTGACAGCTTCAATGATTTTGAATTTCCAGTCAAATGCAGCCAAAACGACAACAGTACAGATTTCAGACTCTAAAAGAACTGGCTGCCTCTGGTTCGTCTGTCTTGAAACATTCCATTTGGATATTCAGAGCCACCCAGTATGAGATGCAGGTGCCCAGCTAGAAAGACTACATAGAGGCAATGTCAATGTGAGAGGTCTGAGTCAACATGAAGATGAGGGAGAGGCCCAACTCTCCCAAGATCCCACCACAGTGACCTGCAATCAGGTGGGAGGTGCAGTAGCTGCTCTTCAAAGACGGGTCCTATCACTCCGTAACCCTCAATACGTGTGTCCCGAGAGTCTCAATACGAATAGTGTCTTCTCTGCTCTTCAAAGATGGGTCCTATCACTCCGTAACCCTCAATACGTGTGTCCCGAGAGTTTCAATACGAATAGTGTCTTCTCTGCTCTTCAAAGACGGGTCCTATCACTCCATAACCCTCAATACGTGTGTCCTGAGAGTCTCAATACAAATAGTGTCTTCTCTGCACTTCAAAGACGGGTCCTATCACTCCATAACCCTCAATACGTGTGTCCTGAGAGTCCCAATACGAATAGTGTCTTCTCTGCTCCTCAAAGACGGGTCCTATCACTCCATAACCCTCAATATGTGTGTCCTGAGAGTCTCAATACGAATAGTGTCTTCTCTGCTCTTCAAAGACGGGTCCTATCACTCCATAACCCTCAATAAGTGTGTCCTGAGAGTCTCAATATGAATAGTGTCTTCTCTGCTCTTCAAAGACGGGTCCTATCACTCCATAACCCTCAATACGTGTGTCCCAAGAGTCTCAATGCGAATAGTGTCTTCTCTAAAGGTCTATGAACTAAAGGTTTGGTCCTTCGGGTAAGGAGGCCATGGAAACTTTGGGAAGTCGAATCTGGGAGAGAAAAATGAATTAGCACGTGACTCTGGGTAGATCATCCTTTGGTGTATGTGTTAGCCAGCTTCCCATCACTCGCAGACACAAAAGGAACCCAAAGGAAGACAGATTTATTTGGGCCACTGTTGCAGAGATTTCAGCCTGTGTCTGGCAGGATCCATCGTTTTCAGGGCTGTAGCAAGACAGCAAAATCCCAGTGCACAGGCACAGTGAGGGAAAGCTACCCCCCTCAGGGCAGCCAGGAAGACACAAGAGGAAGAGAGGCCAGCCATATCCTTTATTCATAGGTGTGCCTAATGTCCTCCGACATCACCAGACATGAAAACAGAACTCACACCAGCAGGCCCTGGGGTGCTGAGACTTTCAGACCTAGACTGAGCTACACACTGGAACCAGTACATATAACACAGAGTATATATGTACATATATACATGTATACAAAGAGGAGAGAGACTATTAGATATATAGAAAGAAGATATACATATAGGTATTGATATATAAAGAGACACGTCTGTAGAGATTCTGTCTCCTTGAGGGAATCTGACAATGTCAGATCTTAGGCCAGACTCTGGAAGGGAGCCTGCTGTAGTGAACCACAGTTAAAGCTTCATTAATGTTCACAAGTACTGGTTCTGAGCAAATGAGACTCAACATTAACCATCCTAACCCAACTGTATGACTATATATCAGAAGGTAGGAAGAGAAGACTGTTGAAAAATGAATAAAAAGATTGGTAGGGAGAAGAGCAAGAGTAACATGACTGTGAACCTTGACAATTCTACAGGCAGATATCCTCTTCCTTCTCTTCTCTTACGCCCATCCCATGTTCCCATCCTGCAAAAGAGTAAGGCAAAGAAGGTACCAACAAGTCACAGAACCAAGTGAGTCCCGAATGTAGGTACAGGCTAGTGCCCTTGGATATACAAACCCAAGTTGGGCAATAGAGACAGTACCATCAACATAGACAAGTCAAGAGATAGTTCTGGTGATGGATGATGGGAGGCGGCAAAATAGAAGGGAGGCAGAGAGAGGCTGTTGACATAAATTATAAGTGGAGAAAAATACACATATTTGAAGATGCGGGGAAAAAAAGAAAGGTTGGAATAAGGTGAGACAGGCTGTTAATCTACACATACAAATGGTTGAAATTATCTTATCTAAGAGCCACAAGCTTGTTGCAGACATTCGGGTTGCATATACAAATCTTCTTATAAGACTTATCACAGTGAGCAAAGACCATGTCTTAATCATCTTGGTATCTACAGTTCCCAGGAGCGTATATGGCCATTAAGCACTTGCTTAGAAATACGATGACAATCAGAAATAAATGAGTAAGTTATAATGGCTGCAGTTGGAGTCCGATGTGCAGTAAATAGATTTATGTGCTATTATTTAGACTAGCTCTTTATGTTTAAGTCACACTAAATTGCTGCATGCCAGACGAAAACAGTCATTAATAAATACTAAGAATAAAAATATGCATCATCTGAGCTGAAATTAGATCCAATTCTGTGCAGAAAACTAGTCTTATTTTCATTAATTAAAGTTATTTCTCCAACCAGAGTGGGGAGGGTGCCCAGGAAAGCACTTCATCAATGACAGAGAACTGTGACAAAGGGTCCTGGGTGGTTACAAGAATCAATTCGTCTCTTCAATTACCTTCCATACGCAAAAACTAAGTGGAACACCATCACCTTATCCAAGTGACAGATCACGACGACGAACACAAACATATCGAGAGCCAGTTTGCTAAGTTCAGAAAGGTCTTGTTAATTATGTGATATCTCCTGAGACCTTCTGTAATGAGCTCCCTGAGGCTGCAAGGATAACACGCCCAGCTTGACATGCACAGGCCCATAAAACCTTATTGATCTCTCCGTATCCCACTCCAAGACTCAACTTTGATAAAGGCTAGAGGAAGTGCACCCCTGCCCACATCACAATATATTTTACAATTTCTGCTCAGATCAGATTCTCCTTTCAATCGGTTAACCCATTTAATGCCAAGTGATAATTAGGAGGACTGTTACCAGGGGAGATGATACTAGTACCTTGTTCAGTTGGGTTTGCAGGGTTTGAGGGGATAATATTCAGAAAATAAACTTATGAAATACAAATTAAATATATTTAGAGTGCATTTGACGTTTTTATCATGTATATTTTATGAAATGGTTATTGTAATCAAGCTGATTAGCATATCAATCATTCAGTTCTTTAGTAGTGAGGTCATTTCATTCTCTCAGTAAGTTCCAAGTGCTCCATACAGCAGCATTAATGATCACTTCCACATTCTGTATTCACTCTCCAGAACTAATTCCCCTTCCGCTTAATGTGTTTTGATTCTGGGGTTCTGTCTTTTGTCCTCTCTCAAGGGCGCTCTGATACTGTCAACTCTATTCTTTCATGATGTGGCACTGAATTATGTTGTGTCTCAAATATCCCATAAGTACTAACTCTACCAGAAATCTTAGCATTACTATATACCTAAGTCTTTTGAATTATATGGAGAATCTTACTTTGCAATGCTAAAATCAATTTGTCTTCTGGTAAGCAAATTATTCTTCTAGAGCTGTCTTTTACCTACTTTAAATGCATGAGGTTCAAAGGAGTTGAGCCTGCAACTTGGTTCAGGAGTGGGGTAACAGGATTAGCTAATAGGAATATCCCTATCAGCCATGTTTGGCCCAGAGGTGTGTTTATTGTCCAATTAAACAAGTTGAAGCTAACTCTGGATATTTTCTAGAGCGAATAAGAAAAGAGCTCCCTGTCCATTTTCCAAACAAGAGAAGAGTGCTTATATGAGAAAGGAACAATTGAAGGGGAGAAAAACTGGAAGAGAAGGGAACATGGTGATAAATACCTACTTTAGGAGGCAATAGACTGTCTTTCACACTTGCAGCTCCTCGGCTTGGCTTTTATATAATTGTAATTAGGTTTTTCTGATATGAAGATAATTTAAAACATTCTAAAAATTAAGGAAATGCAGTTGTCACTAAAGATTGGGCAAAGATTTCAAAAAACTTGGGGGTCCACTCAGAACCCCAGAATTGATGTAAGGGTTGCTTTCAGTTAAAATGGTTCCATGGGCTCTCAGAAATGGGCTCTCGGAACACCTGACTGAAAGTAGAAATTTCCGGCAATGGAGGCGCATCAGTTTCCTCTCTGGGGAGCTTTCTGAAAGGGGTCATTTTTTTCTCACCCTTCATCAACTGTTTACCCTCTCCCCTTTTCTTCTCTGGGTTCCATGTTCGAATCTCTCCTTCCACCCACTTGTCAGCTGCTTCTTTTGTTAACTCTGGGAGTCCATGTGCAAACTTCTTCCTTGTCTTCATCTGTCTCATCTCTGCTGAATTTGCAAACTCCCACCTCAGAAGATACAGGGACTGAGAAAAAGTATTTTCCCCCCAAAGGAGGACAAAGGGAAGAAGATGAAAGCTGAGGTACCTACTCTGGTCCCCAGAAGAGCCTCTCCCAAATCCATCTTTCTTTCCGCCTGCCTTTCATCTTATCAAATCAAAGGGGTAATAAGAAGACTAAGAAAATGTGCACCAAAACATGAATATAACTTTTTTGCTCTAAATTTTTAAAAGTAATTTCAAAGTAGCTATGGATATTTACTGCAACAATTTATTGCCTTGCCCCCGTGCCATTCTACAAACTCAAAATAAAAGTTGTGTTTCTGAAAGCCCATGATGACATTTATTATTCCTCGGCAAATGGCCGTCCTCTGATTGATGGCTGGTCTACTCACGCTTAGCTGACTCACTCCTCCATCAGGCTAAAGGCTGACAAACCCATTAACATTTCAGCCTAAAGTCTAAGCAGAGAATTGATCATCCCCATTCCTTAACAACGTTCAGGTTTCCGACACCCACATCCCACGGTAATCTCTGATAGGTAAATTTTCATGGTGTGAAGCATAAACTATCCCAGAAATGCTCAAGAATCTGGAAATAGTGCCTCACGCTTGTAATCCCAGCACTCGGGAGGAAGAGGCTACTGAGTCTCAGTGATTTTGAGGCCACCTGATATACAGAGAGAAATCCAGGCCAAAGGCTACATAAAAAAAAGGCCTTGTCTCGAAGAGAGTGAAGGGTAATGGGTGGAGAAAGAAAAGACTCGTGGGCATGGACCGTGCCGCTGAGCGAAGGACAAAAGCGGCAATGGTCTTACATCACCGCGTTTTAGGGGGTCTCACATCACCGCGTTTTGGGGTAGCCCTGCTTTGCAAATTGTCTCTTGTAAATTAATCTTTGTTTTGTTTTAGGTTCCTTTGCCTGATGTACTAAATTCTAAAGTAACGCACCATGTCTGAGTGAGGGGTTGTTATTCTCTAATATTGCAGGGGGTGAGGGGGACTGTGAGGTAGAATACCAGTGTTCCTATCGCCTGTGGCCACATCAATGAACAGAGTCAGACACTGACTCTTCAAGCTGGGTTTATTCAGAGAACCACCCGTCTGGAAGGACAGAGGTCTGACATCTGCAAGTCTTTTCCCTTCTCTCATCTCCGGCGGGCACGTTGTCTAGAGAACGGGATAGCCCGCCATGCCTGGTGCTCATGGCCTTTGTAGTGTTTCTCCTCTTGCACCTTCTTTCATCGTTTTATTTCTTTGGGTACAGAGGTTCACACATCCTCAAGGCCACTTAGCTTTATAATCCTCCCGAATCGCCACTTAGGTTAAAGGTTAACCCCAAACTAACCATTTGCAAATGTACAACCGAAATACAGACACATTCTACCGATATAGAATATGGAGGCGCCCTCTCTGCGTCTCTTGTTCCTCTTCCTTTCCAATGTCTATATTACTCTTATAACTATTAGATGTGTCACGTATGAAAAACGGCACCCTGCTTCTGTGCGTCCAGTCAATTGTTAGCATGCTGCCTGCTCAGTTGCTGTGATATAACACCATGACAAAAAGAAACTTGGGGAATAACAGGTTTGTTTTGCTTACAAGTTATAGACCATCATAAAGGGAAGTGGAACTGGAACCTGGAAGTGGCGACTGAAGCAGAGACCGTGGGAAGCGTCACTTACCCTCTTGTTCTGCTGGCTTTTCCATATAATCTAGAACCATCTGCCCAGGAGCCACACCATCTACAGTATTTGGGCCCTCCCGTATCAGTCATTCATCAAGAAAGCATCCCGCAAACTTATCCACAGACCAGTCCGATGGAGGGATTGTCTCAGTTAAGTTTTCTTTTCCCCAGATGACCTAGCTTGTGTCTGACTCTGACAGAAAACAAACAAACAAACAAACAAACTCTACCCAGCACACGTGGCTACTTAGCATCAAAGGAACTTTCTGGGGGTAAAGTCGTCCACATCAGAACACGCCATAGGCAACAGAAAACAGCTCTGTTGAGACTGGCTTTTACACAAAAGAAAGGAAGGCTTCTGTGGAGTCTGAAAAGCTCAGCAACCAGGAGTAAGAAAAGAGACTAAAACTGAAGAAATATTTTCTCTCTTTTATAGGATATGATTTTATTAATTTTTTAATGCACCCTGTGAAAACAACACAATTTTTCGAAGATGAAATGCTTGTATCATTGCCTCTTCCACTAGAGCGTGTTTCCAGAACCAGAGAAATACTGTCCCCTAGGACCCCTAATAGTCATCCTTTTTTTTTTTAAAAAAAAAAAAGGCTTTCAGAGCCTGGGACATCGGTGATTTTTAGTTAACACCAAAGTATGGGCTAAACCCTTGCCAACCTTGTTCTTTAATTAAAAGTAAAATAATCTTTAATGTTCAGGAAAACAACGCGTTCTTTAAAGACTCATGGAAATTGGCTGAGGAGATGAAAGTTGATTGGTGTCTCAGGGATTTTCTGGCAACAGAAAAGAGAACACAGGCACTGGGTGACAAAGACCCTGCAAAGCACACAAGCTTTGTGTCTGTTCTCCTGGACACCGCCTCTTCTACCCACACCTGACTGACACCTTCAAGATGCTTTTGATAGTCTCGAGGACAGCTCTGAATAGTCCCTATTTCCTTCTTAGCAACTGAGACTCCCGAGTGCTAGCCTTCAAGCAGCAAACAGATTGTAGACTGGATTCCAGTGACTCTGCAAGCAGCTGAGCTAAAGCCATATTAATGAAGGTTTTGGTGCCTTCTGTTGTAAACTGGGAAGGTAAATGCAACGGCCCGCCCTGGGCCTCTATAAGGTCTAGTATATACCTACTTCTTTATAGATTTCTTTTAAATTTACTTATTGATTGGATTTTATTGTGGATTGTTTTTATTGTTCCTTTTTTTTTGTTTTTTGGGTTTTGTTTGTTTGTTTGTTTGTTTGTTTTTGAAACAGGGTTTCTCTGTGTAGCCCTGGCTGTCCTGGAACTCACTCTGTAGAACAGACTGGTCTCAAACTCAGAGATATGCCCACCTCTGCCTTCCAAGCGCTGGGATTAAGAATGTGAGCCACCACCTCTGGGGTAGTAGATTTATTTTTAAACATAGGGAAACAAAACAAAAACCAGACAATGTGGTACTTGCCCTTTATCCTAGCACTTGGGAGGCTGAGGCCAATGTTTGTGTTTGAGGTTAGTCTGGGTTCTATAGTGAGGCCCTATATTGAAAGAGAAGGAGAGAGACAGAGAGAAAGATAGAGGGGGGAGGAAGGAGAGAGGGACGGAAGAAAGGAAGGGAGGGAGAGAAGTAGGAAAAGAGAGACAAAGACGGAGAGATAGAGAGAGAAGGAAAGAAGGGAGGTAAGGAGGAAGAGAGGGAAGAAAGGAAGAAAGGAGAGAAAGTAAGTACATGAATGGCTGCCAATTTTTTGTTGTTTTCTATGACTTGACAAAAAGGTTGAAGTGTAATTGTTACCACGAGTATTGAGATGTGGGTTCTTTAAGAGTTAATTAGGTCAGCCGGGGTGGTGGTGGCTCAGGCCTTTCTCTGTGAGTTTGAGGTCAGCCTGATCTAGAAGAGTTAGTTCCAGGATAGGCTCCAAAATTACAGAAAAACCCTGTCTCGAAAAACAAACAAACAAACAAAAAAGAGTTAATCAGGTCATAAGCACCCATCCTCGAGAATGGACTGATGTTGTTACCACAGAAATACAGTCATTATCTCTCTCCTTGTCCGTCTTGCCCCCCCCCCCTTTCACCTCTCCTTGGTCTCACCATGCGATGCCTTCTGCATTCTATCATGTAGCAAGAAAACTCGGCTGATGCAGTCCCTCCATCTTGAACTCCTGGCCTCCAGTACTGTAAGCAAAATAAACTTCTGTGGTTTATAAGTCACAGTCTTTGGTACCTTGTTACAGAAGCAAGAAAGATAGAATAAGGCAATGCTGTCTACAAATGTATAATGTTGGGGAGATTTGCCTCTATGCCCCCTGTGCAGCTGGCCACAGCCCCTGAGGGTCCTCAAGGTTTCACTCTAACCCTACTGAGGGCCAGCTCCTGGGATGCTCTTTAGGATCTACCTAGGGATTTTCTCCCTACCCCTCTCTGTTATTTACCTGCTCAGGATCCTGACCTAGGTAGATCCTGTACTTTGTTCTCTAAATTAGCATGTAGATGGGTTCTTAACTACATGGCTGTTTCAACTTCAACTTTGTCAAAAGATGTTGGAATCTAAATGAATGGCAGTTTCAGACAAAATGGAAATTGATGGTAAAACATCGATGACCCAAAGATGCCACAAGAATGACCCATTCTTGACACTATTCCAAAAGCACACGTGTTCCCCTGTCTCCCTTGCTTCTAGGATATTATGTTGATCAATGCTAGCAGGAGAGCAAAAAGCTTCAGGGGACAGAATCGTCCAGACCACTTGTTGATGTGCCGTATTCCCACCACAGATGCGAATGTGTTCTTTTTAAAATTCTCAGAGAAACTGTTATGGATTGTTTTGTGTTATTTTTGGAGGCACATGGTCACTATGTAGCCCTGGCTGACCTGGAACTTGCTACATAGATCAGGCTAGCCTAGAACTCACAGAGATTGCCTGACTCTGACTCTTGAGTTCTGGCTTCAAAGGTGTGTGCCACCACACCTGGCTGGCAAGTTGGTTTTTGTAGGATGCAAAGGGAAGCTCCTTCTTTACCAAGGACCAGGGGGACTGGTCACAGTGGCCGCCTTCTCTTACTTCCTTACTGCTCACTGGCTTACTCCCTTTCTCTGCTCTGGCTTCTCCGCTTGCATCGTCCACTGTTAAGTCCGGTGTCCTACGGTTGCTCCCACATGGGTCTCTTCTTTCTATAACACCTCCTCGGAGTATGAGCTTGGGTAAAGTTCAGCTTTGCCAGGCATATTTTAGGGCACTGCCTTGTGATTTCGTCTTATCTACAGAGCTCTAACAAGTCTAAAGAGCTAGAAACACAAGTGTGCATTAGTAAGCAACATACATACTTTTATGAAGTCAAAAATGATTCCAATGAACTTCCCTTCTCAACTAAAAAGCCAGAAAACATTCAAACCACACTCGTCAGGCAAATTAAGCACACCCTGCATGGTGAATGAAAACATGGAATTCATTCTTAAATGAAATGCTTTCCTTTAACTATGCATATAATAACTTAAATTGAGCCTAAGGGTTTAGCAGATCTGGGTTCTCTAGACTGTTTTGATGAACAAGACACTCACTGCTCCTCCTTCCACAACTTGCCACTGTTTATCTTGTTTGTTTTCTTTCTTCCTCCTCACCCACCGCTTTCAGAAACACTACAGTTTTACTATTTTTCTTAGTTGCTGTTTCCTGCTGCAAGTTCATGCGGCCTGAGAGTCTGTGCTGTTCACTGGTCTAGCCCACACAGTAGAGCAGTGTTTGGCACACTCAAGAGCAGAACTAGAATTTATTGAATGAACAAATGAAGCATATACAAAAGCCTGCACACTCTGATAGTAGCTTTTCATTTTTTGTGTGTATATGTAGAAGTCAGCAGTCACCCTTGGCCATAGCTCCTCAGGAGCTGTCCACCTCGGTGGTTTGAGACAGTCTCTGTCTTTCTCTCTGTGAACACCTGGGGCTCCCCAACTCATCTAGGTTGTCTGCCCAGCAAGTTCCAGGGTTCTTCTGTGTCTGTTACCCAGTGCTGAGATTGCAAATGGAAGCCACTGCCCAGCTTTTTATGTAGGTGCTGGGGCCCCACTCAGAGCTTCATGTGCTTGCACGGTAGGTGCTTTATCTCCTGGGCCATCTCTCCAGCCCTCTCTTGAGGTTTTTTTTTTTTTTGGTTTTGTTTTTTATCCCCCTGAGACAGGGTTTCACTGTAGTTTTGGAGCCTGTCCTTGAACTAGCTCTTGTAGACCAGGCTGGCCTCAAACTCACAGAGATCCACCTGCCTCTGCCTCCCAAGTGCTGGGATTAAAGGCATGCACCACCACCGCCCGGTTTGCTCTTTTTTTAAAGATAAAAACCAATCACTTTTGTTGCCAAAACCCATACAACCAACTCTTATTCTCTCTAAAGACTGAAAATTTAATTTAAAAAGTCATCTAATACTTTTCCCATTATTTTTTATTTCTTTAAAGTGGTTTGTTTCCTGATTAGTGTTTTTGTCCTCTGTCTTTTAGTGGTAGCTTTCCCATGATTGGTTGTCATGACTAGTCTTGTCAACTTTAAAAGATTTGGCATTTTGAGATAGCTGCTCACATAGCCCAGATTGGTGTCACATTCAATAAGTAACCAAGAATGACCTTGAACCTCTGGCCCTCCTTCCTTTGGCTCTAGAGTTGAGGCTGAGGTGTCTACCTCCACACATGATATCTGTAGTGCTGGAAATCAGCCCCAGAACACTCTGCCAAGTGAATCATAGCCTCAGACCTCCCTGGTGGGGTTATAATCACCTAGGAGACACACACACACGTGAGTGTGTGTATGTGTGTGTGTGTGTGGTGTGTGTGTGTGTGTGTGTGTGTGTGTGTGTGTGTGCATTCCCAGAAAGCTTTAAGTGAGGTGGGAAGATTCCCCTTGAATTGTGAACTGCATCATGCCATGGTCTGGAGTGCCAGACTAAATAAAAAGGAGAAAGCAGATGGAGACCAGCATTTGTCCCTCTCAGCTTCCTGATGGTGAATGCATCATGACTATCCATCACCCTCATATGTGCTGACACAGGTTCATGTTCATCTAGCACCACTCCATCCCCGCCACAATGGGCTATACCCTCAAACCATGAGCCAAAATAAACCCTCCCTCCCTTAAGTCACATTTGCCACATATTTTGTCAAGCCACCAGTATAGTCACTATCACAGTGGTCTTATGCTGAGCAGGAGGCTCACCTTGAGTGGGTATGGTTTGGGTTGCCAATTGTGATTTCTCCTGCCTATAACTTTTACAGTTCCCTCCACTCCAGGGAAAACCACCACCAAGATTCAGAACCAGGTCTTTCTGTTTGTTACAGAAACAGGACTGAGCCAGCTACCTATGCTGGAGCAAGCCTGAGATAGCAAACTCCACAGGAGCAGGTATAGGGGAGCAACCGCTGAGGGAGTGGGCCAGAGCCAGAGACCTCTGCGGGTTCAGGGATGAGTCTGGGACCTCCAAGGGAATAGGCAGGAACCAGAGACCTCTGTGGGTCTGGGCATGAGTCTGGGACCTCTGAAGGAGTAAGCAGGAACCAGAGACCTCTACAGGTCTGAGCATGAGTTTGGGACCACTGAGGGAGGAGGCTTGAGCCAGAACCTCTGCAGGTCTGGGCTCACTAGAGTCTGGGACCTCTGAGGGAGTAGATTGGAGGCAGAGTCTTTGCAGGACCAACTCCAAGCCAGGGACCTCCTCAGGAACAGATACAGAACAGGGACATTTAAAGACACAGGACCTATGCTGGAGCAGGCCTGAGACAGTGAACTCCACAAGAACAGAGCAAACCGCAGGAGCACCGAGCAACCTCCAGGAACATGGGGTGACCAACAGGGTGACTGGAACCGTGGCACTGACTGCACCACAAGGAGCAACCATCTGAGCGTTGAATCCACTGACACCTGGAAGATTGATCAACAGAGTCACAGACAGCCCAAACTACACCACTCTGAGGAAAAGATGGGTAGACAAGGTAAGAACATATACAGCACCACAAAGAGCAACACACCAGCAAAAACTAGTGGCCCTACCACAGCAAGACCTGAACAACCAAATATAGATGAAGGAGAAGAAAATGACCTAAAAATAACTTTAAGAGGAAGTTGGAGGCCATTAAAGAGGAAATGAAAATTTCCCTCAATGAAATGGAGGAAAAACAAACAAAAAATTGAAAGATATCAACAAATCCTTAAAGAAAGCCTAGAAAAAGCAATCAAACACAGTTTGATTCAAAAATAGTTTCTTTCAAGAAACTATTCAAGACTTGAAAACAGAAACAGAGACAATAAAGAAAACACAAGCTGAGAGAATTATAGAAATAGAAATCACGAGAAAACGATCAGGAACCACAAATGCAAGCATAAACAGCAGAATATAAGAGATGGAAGAGAGAATCTCAAACACTGAGGATACAATAGAGGAAACAAACTCAACAGTCAAAGAAAACATTAAATCTAACAAAAGTTTAACACAGAATATCCAGGAAATATCCATGAAAAGGCCAAACCCAAGAATAATAGGTATAGAAGAAGCACAGAAAATATATCTAACAAAATTATAGAAGAAAACTTTCCCAAGCTAAAGAAAGATATACCTATAATGATATAAGAAGCTTACAGAGCACCACATAGAGTGGATTAAAAAAAAAGCCCCATGTCACTTAATAATCAAAACACTAAACATACAGAATATGGAAAGAATATTAAGAGCTGCAAAGGAAAAGGGCCAAATAACATATAAAGGTAGACCTATCAGAATTACACCTTACTTGTCAATGGAAACAATGAAAGCCATAAGGTCCTGGTCAAGCATTATGCAGACATTAAGAGACCACGGATGCCAGCCCAGACTACTATACCCAGCAAGGAAAACACAAGATATTCCATGACAGAACCAGATTTAACCAATTCCTAGCCACAAACCCAGCCCTACACAAAATAAGAGAAGGAAAACTCCAACCTGAGGAAGTTGGCTACACCAACAAAAATATAAACAATTGGCCGGGCGGTGGTGGCGCACGCCTTTAATCCCAGCACTCGGGAGGCAGAGGCAGGCAGCTCTCTGTGAGTTCCAGGCCAGCCTGGTCTACAAGAGCTAGTGCCAGGACAGGTTCCAAAGCTGCAGTGAAACCCTGTCTCGAAAAACTAATATATATATATATATATATATATATATATATATATATATACACACACACACACACACACACACACACACACACACACATACATTGATGGTCTCATAGCAGCAAATCCCAAAGAGGGGAAAAAAACAAACAAAATAACATCACCAACAATGAACACTAAATTAACAAGAGATAGCAATCACTGGTCATTAATATCCTTTAATATAAATGGACTCAACCCACCTAGAAAAAAAGACACAGGCTAACAGATTGGATACAAAAACAGAATCCATCCTTCTGCTGCAAACAAGAAACATCTCAACCTCAAAGACAGACATCATCTCAGAGTAAAGGGTTGGGGGAAAAAAAATCTTCCAAACAAATGGACTGAAGAAATAAGCTGGTGTAGCTATCCTAATATCTAACAAAAAAGACTTCAAACTAAAATAAATCAAAAGAGACAAAGAAGGACATTTTACATTAGTCACAAGAAAAATCCATCAAGAGGAAATCTCAATACTGAACATCTATGCCCCGAATATGAGGGCACCCTCATATGTTAAAAAGAAAAAACACTTCCAAAGCTTAAATTATACATTAAACCCCACACACTAATAGTGAGAGACTTCAACACTCCACAATCACCACTGGACAGGTCAGTCAGACAAAAAAATTAATAGAGAAATATGTTGGCTGAGGTTTCTGTCCCGCCCAGTCCCACAGTCATTCAGTCCCAAAGAAAAACATATAGGCATCCTCCTGAATATTAACCTTCATCAGGCGATGAAAGGAGACAGAGACAGAGACCCACATTGGAGCACCGGATTGAAATCTCAAGGTCCAAATCAGGAGCAGAAGGAGAGAGAACATGAGCAAGGAACTCAGGACTGCCAGGGGTGCACCCACACACTGAGACAATGGGGATGTTCTATCGGGAACTCACCAAGGCCAGCTGGCCCGGGTCTGAAAAAGCATGGGATAAAACCAGACTCACTGAACATAGTGGACATTGAGGACTACTGAGAACTCAAGAACAATGGCAATGGGTTTTTGATCCTACTGCATGTACTGGCTTTGTGTGAGCCTAGGCAGTTTGGATGCTCACCTTACTAGACCTGCACGGAGGTGGGTGGTCCTTGGACTTCCCACAGGTCAGGGAACCCTGATTGCTCTTTGGGCTGACGAGGGAGGGGGACTTGATCGGGGGAGGGGGAGGGAAATGGGAGGCGGTGGCAGGGAGGAGGCAGAAATCTTTAATAAATAAATAAATTAAAAAAAAAATAAAATAAAATAAAGAAACACACAGAGGTCTAGGTTAATCATAAACTTGTTGGTCTATTAGCTTAGGCTTCTTATTAATTAATTCTTACATCTTATATTAGCCTATTATTCTTGTTGGTGTTAGTCACATGACTTGGTACCTTTCATCAGCGAGGCATTCTCATCTTGCTTCCTCTCTGTCTGGGTGATGACCTCAAACTGCATCTTTCCTCTTCCCAGAATTCTCCTGTTTTCTATGCCCCGCATCTACTTCCTGCCTGGTCATCCTGCCTATACTTCCTGCATGACTACTAGCCAGTCAGCATTTTATTTAACAAGTACAAGAAACAAATCTTTACAGGGTAAAACCATTGTCCCACAGCAGAAATAAGGGAACTAACAAATGTTATAACTAAAATGTACTTAACAGACATCTATGGAACATTTCATCCAAACATAAAAGAATATACCTTCTTCTCATCCCCTCATGGAACCTTCTAAAAAATTGACCACATACTTGGTAACAAACAACACAAACAGATACAAAAATTTGGAGTAACCCCATGTATCTTATCAGAACACCATAGCTTAAAATTAGAATTCAACAGCAATACTAATTCCAGAAATTCCACAAATACATGGAAATTAATCAATGCTCACATGAAGCATCAGTGGCCCAAGGAAAAAAATAAAGGGAGAAATTAAAGACTTCCTAAAATTTAATGAAAATGACCACACAACATACCTAAATTTATGACACACAATGAAAGCAATGTTAAGGGGAAAGCTCATAGCATTAAATGCCTACATAAGAAAAAAAAAACGAAAAATTCCACACTAATGAATTAACAGAACATTTTAAAACTTTAGAACAAAAAGCAGCAAACACACCCAAGAGAACTAGAAGACAGGAAATAATCAAATTGAGAGCTGAAATCAACAAAATAGAAACAAAGAAAACAATACAAAGAATCAATGAGACAAAGAGTTGGTTCTTTGAGAAAGCCAAAAAAAAAAAATAGACAAACTTTTATCCAAACTAACCAAGAGGCAGAGAAAGAATATCCAAAATAGCAAAATCAGAAATGAAAAAGGGACATAACAGACTCAGAGGAAATCCAGAGAATCATCAGGTCATATTTTGAAAACCTGTACTCCACAACAGTGGAAAACTTAAAGGAAATAAAGAACTTACAGGATAAATATCACTTACTAAAATTAAATCAAGACCAGATAAGCAAATGTAATAGACCTATAACTGCTAAAGAAATGGAAACAGTCATCAAAAGTCTCCTAACCCCCCCCCCAAAGAAAACCCCTCAGGGCCAGATGGTTTCAGTGTAGAATTCTACAAGATTTTCAAGAAGAACTATTACCACATACTCCTGAAATTATTCTACACAAAAGAAACAGAAGAAACATTGCCAAACTCTTTTTATGAGGCTACAATTACTGTGATACCCAAACCACAGAAAGACATTACTAAGAAAAAGAATTACAGACCAATATCACTCATGAGCACTGATGCAAAAATACTAAATTAATACTGGCAAATTGAATCTGAGAACACATCAGAGCCATCATCCATCATGACCAAGTCGGCTTCATTCCACAGATGTAGGGATGGTTCAACATACGAAAATCTGTCAATATAATCCATCATATAAACAAACTGAAAAATAAAAACCACATGATCATCTCATTAGATGCTGAAAAAGCCTTCAACAAAATACAATATCCCTTCATGATAAAGGTCTTAGAGAGAGCAGGGAAACGAGGAACATACCTAAACATAATAATGGCAATATACAGCAAGCCAACAGTCAACATCAAACTAAATGGAGAGAAACTCCCAGTGATTCCACTGAAATCAAGAACAAGACAAGGTTGGCCACTCTCTCCATATCTATTCAATATAGTTCTTGAGATCTTAGCTAGAGCAATAAGACAACAAAAGGAGATCAAGGGGATACAAATCGGAAAAGAAGAATTTAAATTCTCAATCTTTGCTGATAATATGATAGTTTACGTAAGAAGCCCCCAAAACTCTACCAAGGAACTTCTACAACTCATAAACACTTTCAGTAATGTAAGGATACAAGATTAACTCAAAAAAAAGTAGCTTTTTTTTTACATAGATGATAAATGGTCTTAGAAAGAAAACAGAGACATCACCCTTCATAATAGCCACAAATAGCATAAATATCTCGGAGTAACCTTAGCCAAACAAGTGGAAGACTTGTATGACAAGAACTTTAAACTTTTGAAGAAAGAAATTTAAGAAGACAACAGAAAGTGGAAAGATCTCCCATGCTCTTATGTCATCTTCAACAAATGGTGCTGGCACAACTGGATGTCAACCTGTAGAAGAATGAAAATAGACCCATATCTATCACCATGCACAAAACTCAAGTCCAAATGGATTAAAGACCTCAATATCAGTCCGAACACACTGAACCTGATAGAAGAGAAAGTGGGAAGTACTCTACAACACATGGGCACAGGAGACCACTTCCTACGTATAACTCCAGCAGCACAGACACTAAGGGCATCATTGAATACATGGGACCTCCTGAGGCTGAGAAGCTTCTGTAAAGCAAAGGACACTGTCTCTAAGACAAAAAGGCAACCCACTTACTGGGAGAAGATTTTCACCAACCCTGCAACAGACAAAGGTCTGATCTCCAAAATATATAGAGAACTCAAGAAACTAGACTTTAAAATGCTAATTAACCCAATTAAAAAATGGGGCACTGAACTGAACAGAGAATTCTCAACAGAAGAAGTTCAAATGGCTAAAAGACACTTAAGGTCATGCTCAACCTCCTTAGCGATCAGGGAAATGCAAATCAAAACAACTTTGAGATATCATCTTACACCTGTCAGAATGGCTAAAATCAAAAACACCAATGATAGCCTTTGCTGGAGAGGCTGTGGAGGAAGGGGTACACTCATCCATTGCTGGTGGGAATGCAATCTTGTGCAACCACTTTGGAAATCAGTTTTTCGGTTTCTCAGGAAATTAGGGATCAACCTACCCCTGGACCCAGCAATACCACTCTTGGGAATATACCCAAGAGATGCCCGATCATATGACAGAAGCATTTGTTCAACTATGTTCATAGCAGTATTATTTGTAATAGCCAGAACCTGGAAACAACCTAGATGTCCTTCAATGGAAGAATGGATGAAGAAAGTGTGGAATATATACACATTAGAGTACTAGGCTGCGGTAAAAAACAATGACTTCTCGAATTTTGCATGCAAATGGATGGAAATAGAAAACACTATCCTGAGTGAGGTAAGCCAGACCCAAAAAGATGAACATGGGATGTACTCACTCATAATTTGGTTTCTAGCCATAAATAAGGGTCACAGAGACTACAATTGGTGAACCTAAAGAAGCTAAATAAGAAGGTGAACCCAAGGAAAAACATATAGTTATCCTCTTGCCTATGGGAAGTAGACAAAATTGCCGGGGAGGAAAGTGGGATCTTGGGGGTGGGGTGGGTTGGGGGTAAGAGGAGATGGGGAGAGAAAAGTGAGAAGGGGAGGATGGGGGAACTTGGGGGAACAGGATGATTGGGATAAAGGAAGGCTGGATAGGGGAGCACGGAAGCACATATCTTAGTTAAGGGAGCCACCTTAGGGCTGGCAAGAGACTTGAACCTAGAGTGGCTCCCAGGAGCCCAAGGCGATGTCCCCAGTTAGTTCCTTGGGCAGATGAGGATAGGGAACCTGAAACAACCCTATCCTATAGCAATACTGACGAATATCTTGCATATCACCATAGAACCTTCATCTGGTGATGGATGGAGATAGAGATAGAGACCCACACTGGAGCACTGGACTGAGCTCCCAAGGTCCCAATGAGGAGTGGAAGGAGGGAGAAGATGAGCAAGGAAGTCAGGACCACGAGGGGTGCACCCACCCACTGAGACAGTGGAGCTGATCTATTGGGAGCTCACCAAGGCCAGCTGGACTATGACTGAAAAAGCATGGGATAAAACTGGACTCTCTGAACATGGCGAACAATGAGGGCTGATGAGAAGCCAAGGACAATGGCACGGGGTTTTGATCCTACTTCATGTTCTGGCTTTGTGGGAGCCTAGCCAGTTTGGATGTTCACCTTCCTAGACATGGTCGGAGGCGGGAGGACCTTGGACTTTCCACAGAGCAGGGAACTCTGACTGCTCTTTGGACTGGAGAGGGCGGGGGAGAGGAGTGGGGGGAGGGGGAGAAAGGTGGGAGGAGGGGGAGAGAAATGGGAGGCTGGGAGGAGGGGGAAACTTTTTTTTCCTTTTCTCAATTAAAAAAAATAATAATAAAAATGGCAGTCTTACCAAAAGCAATCTACAGATTCAAAGCAATGTCCATCAAAATCCCAGCAAAATTTTTCACAGACCTTGAAAGAATGGTGCTCAACTTCATATGGAAAAGTACAAAACCCAGGATAACCAAAACAATCCTGTACAATAAAAGATCTTCTGGAGGCACCACAATCCCTAACTTCAAACTCTACTACAGAGCTACAGTACTGAAAACATCCTGGTATTGGCATAAGAACAGACAGGAGGACCAATGGAAACTAATCCAAGACCCAGAAATTAATCCACACACTTATGAACACCTAATTTTTGACAAAGAAGCAAAAAATATCAAATGGAAAAAAGAAAGCATATTTAACAAAGGGTGCTGGCATAACTGGATATCAACATGTAGAAGAATGAAAATAGATCCATATCTGTTGCCATGTACAAAACTCAAGTCCAAATGGATCAAAGACCTCACCATAAAGCCAGCCACACTGACTCTTATAGAAGAGAAAGTGGGAGGTACACTTGAACACATTGGCACAGGACACCACTTCCTAAATATAACCCCAGCAGCACAGATACTGAGAGAAACAATTAATAAATGAGACCTCCTTAAACTTAAAAGCTTCTGTAAAGCAAAGGATCTGGTCAACAAGACAAAATGTCAGCCTATAGAATGGGAAAAGATCTTCACCAATTCCACATCAGACAGAGGGCTGACCTCCAAAATATACAATGAACTCAAGAAATTGGTCATCAAAAGAACAAATTATCCAATTAAAAAAATGGGATACAGACCTAAACAGAGATCTCTCAACAGAGAAATTTAAAATGGCCAAAAGACACTTAAGGAAATGTTCAATATCCCTTGTCATCAGAGAAATGCAAGTCAAAACAATTCTGAGATTCTACCTGTAAAAATGGCGAAGATCAAAAAACTGATGACAACTTTTGCTGGAGAGAATGTGGGGAAAGAGAACACTTCTGCATTGCTGGTGGAAGTGCAAGCTAGTACAACCCCTTTGGATGTCAGTATGGTGATTTCTCAGAAAATTAGGAAACAATCTACCTCACGACCCAGCAATACCACTTTTGGGCATATACTGTAAGGTTGCTCAATTGTACCACAAGGACATGTGCTCAACTATGTTCACAGCAGCATTTTTTTTTGTCATAGCCAGAACCTAGAAACAACCTAAATGCCTCTTAATTAAAGAATGACTAAGGAAAATGTTGTACATTTACACAATTGAATACTACACAGCAGAAAAAAAATAATGACATCTTGAAATTTGCAGGAAAATGGGTGGATCTAAAAAAACATCATATTGAGAGAGGTAACCCAGACACAGAAAGATAATTATCATATGTACTCACTCATAAGTGGTTTTTAAACATAAAGCAAAGAAAACCAGCCTACAAAGTACAATCCCAGAGAACCTAGGCAACAATGAGTACCCTAAGAGAGACATACATAGATCTTATGTACATGGGAAGTAGAAAAAGACAAGATCTTCTGAGTAAATTGGGAGCATGTGGACCTTGGGAGAGGGTTGAAGGGGAGGGAAGCAGAGAAAAACTTACAGATCAATAAAATCAATTTTAAAAAAGCCACTAAAAAAAAAAAAAGGAAGATGGATAGAAGGAAAAATCTAGTACTTAAGCTAAGCCTTTCCCACTGTGTAGCTTACTCTGTGTCCCCCTGTCCCTTACAGGAGTTGACCTGTAGAAAACCACAACTCCAAAGGTGGCCAGAGGTGTTCTTCATAGTCATGAGAAGCCCGCCCAGCCTGTACACACAGCGTTACACAGAGAGGTCGGCGCTAGTGCCCTGCCTCATGTGGCCACTTTGGTTTTCACTGCCTTGCAGGAGTCACACTCCTGGCATTGTCTGTTTCGGGACCTCCAGCCCAGAGGGCCTACACTACAGTTCTCACATACTGACAGCTGTTTCCATTTTCTGGTCCAGGCAAATGCTCAGCTTAGCCCACCATCCCCAGCCCCCATCTCCTAACCCCTCTTGTAGACTAGGCTGGCCTCGAACTCACAGAGATCCGCCTGCCTCTGCTTCCTGAATGCACAATATTCTTCCTTAATGGAGATGTCTGGAAAGAAGAGAAAGAAATGTGTTGCTACAACAAAATCAGGGATCCAGAAGTTAAAAAAAAGCATTGCAGGCTTGCTTTAGGATAGCCTTGTTTCATAAGATAGAAACAAACCAGCCAAAGGAGCAGACTTTAGTTACCCACTCCCATGCCTAAAACTCAGGAGAAACATAACCCAGAGACTATGATCCTAAGATCAAAACTTCACCAAAACCCACCACTGCAGTAGGCAGAAGCCTCTTCTTGCACGGTGCAGAGATTTACAGTGAGCTCCTCACTGGTCTTCTGGGTCTCTCAGATACTTTTGTTTCTGTTTGTGGTCACTCCACATGTTAATATGTCTTTATTTGCTCTTATTTGTGTCCATTTTTGAAGTGTCCAGATGAAGTGTCCAAACTGAGCTTCATACCCACTTGAGAATTCAGTCTGTGACCAACTCTAAAAGGCATCTCCAAAAATCCGATATTCCTTGCCTTGTTTCCATGACTTCCTGTCCCCCCCGCACCGCTCCCCCACCCTCCAGCTTCTTTCTGAAGACCAATGATGTCATTTATGCTAAGAACCCTGCCCTTTCAAACTTCGCAGATTTTCCTTCACAGCAACCAGGCTTCCTTTGTTCAATTTCCCTTCTGCCTCCTCATTTGTTCCAGGCTGAGAAGCCACCCATCAACACATTCTGAACTAGAGTAACTGTGGGTGACACTTCTCGAGTCTCAAGTGGTGCAAGAAAAGCAACGTGCCATCCCGCACGTAGTTCCTAGTTGTCTCTCACACCAGCGAAAAGCATCGCTTTGCTGACCGTGTTCTTCAGCTGCACAGTCTAACTCCACCTTCTCCCTGAGAGATTCCACCTGCTTCTAATGAAGCTTCAGACCTCCTCCACAATATGCAGGCTTGCGCCATTTCTCTAACTGGTGTGGTACTTCCCATTATGCTTCATCCTCTTTTTTAATTTTATTTTATTATTATTATTACAAATTTTCACCTCCTCCCATTTCCCTCCCCCTCCCCCCACTCCTCCTTCCCTTTCCTCTCCAGTCCAAAGAGCAGTCAGTGTTCCCTGCTCTGTGGGAAGTCCAAGGACCTCCCCCCTCCATCCAGGTCTAGGAAGGTGAGGATCCAAATAGACTAGGTTCCCACAAAACCAGTACATGAAATAGAATCAAAACCCGGTGCCACTGTTCTTGGCTTCTCAGTCAGCCCTCCTTGTCAGCTACATTCAGGCAGTCCGGTTTGATCACATGCTCCATCAGTCCCAGTCCAGCTGGCCTTGGTGAGCTCCCATTAGATCAGCTTCACCATCGTAGTGGGTGGGTGCACCCCTCGCAGTCCTGACTTTCTTGCTCATGTTCTCTGTCCTTCTGCTCCTCGTTTGGACCTTGGGAGCTCAGTCCAGTGTTCCAATGTGGGTCTCTGTCTCTATTTCCGTCCATTGCCAGATGAAGGTTCTATGATGATATGCAAGATATTCATCAGAGTGGCTATAGGATAGGGCCAGTTCAGGCGCCCTCTCCTCAGCTGCTCAAGGAACAAGCTGGGGACATCTCCTTGGACACCTGGGAACCCCTCTAGAGTCCAGTCTCTTGCCGACCCTCAAATGGCTCCCTTAATTAAGATATATACTTCCCTGCTCTCATATCCATTCCTCCTAAATCCCAACTGTCCCATTCCCCCAAGCTCTCCCCATTCTCCCCTTCTCACTTCTCTCTCCCCATCTCCCCTTACCCCTGTCCCACTCCCACCTCCAAGCTCTCTGGAAATCTTGTATATTTCCAATATCCAGGAGGATAACTACATTTTTTTTCCTTTGGGATCTCAAGAGAAAAAGTTTGTTTTTAAAGCTAATCTACAGCATTCCGGCGGTGGTGAAAATCTTTGTGTTTTCCAAGAAGATACATACTCGGGTCTTGAAGCTATCTGCACTGAGGGATAGAAGGGAGCTGGGAAGGATGAAGGAAGGGATAGAAGATAATTATACACACACACACACACACACACACACACACACACACACATATCCACATATATATGTAATTTAACTTTATTTTTGTGTGCATTGGTGTGAAGGTATCAGATGTCCTGGAACTGGAGTTACAGACAGTTGTGAGCTGCCATGTGGGTGCTGGGAACTGAACCCAGGTCCTCTGGAAGAACAGCCAGTACTCTTAATCACTGAGCCATCTCTCTAAGCCCCTGGAAGGGAATTCTTATGACCATGAAGTAAAAAGATTTTTTTTTTAGATGTTAAAAGCAAAATGAAAAACACACCAACAAAAAGCAGGGAAAAGAAGACTGGAAAAACGTGGCGCCATAAACATTTAAGCCTGCGTGGTAAAAGACTCCAGAAATAGAACTGGAAGAGCAGAGCCGAGCAAAGTCAGTGGGAAGAGAGAGTCCAGGCAGCATACCCACAGAGTCACAAGACGAGACAAGCAATGCAATGAATGTGCAAACACAGATTATAGAGGGACAGTCCCAGGAGAGGAAATGCGAGGGACTAATAGATATGGGAAGATCCTGTACTTCGAGGACAGAAAAATGTAAATTAAACCAACAACACAGTGTATCTCAATTAGATTGGAAACAAGGGTTTTTTTCTGTTTTGTTTATATGACTTTTTGTTTTGTTTTTAAGGTATTAAGAAACTGGATCCTTTGATGTATAAACTGGTCCAGGTAATTGCTCACTCCCTAAAACCTAGCAGTTCATCCGCAGGGATTTCTCCTCAAGAAAAATGCTAGAATAGACACATGAGAAGATGTGTATGTAAAACTTCTGTACAGGTCAGTGTACAATGAACAAAATTAGCAGCATTTTAATTGTCTATCGATAAAGAGGCTGATGTGGGATGTCCCTCTGCATATGTGTTGCTTTTATTGATTAATTAATTAATTGGTTTGGTCAATGACTTAGCAGAGTAAAGCCGGGAGGGAAATCTAAATAGAGATAAACGGAAAGAGTAGACAAAGTCATAGAGACACCAAGTAGCTGTCAAAGGAGAAAGATGCCAGAACCTTACCAGTAAGCCACAGCCTCATGGTGATACATAGACTAATAGAAATGGGTTAATTTAAGATCTAAGAACTAGCTAGAAATATGCCTGAGCACTGGCCAAACATGTTATGCATGTACAATAATATACTGTGGAACATTTAGAAGGTTCATACTTCAACAGATATATTTGTGTCAGCATAGACAAGTCTCAAGACACTAATGCAAAGTAAGAAGGAAGCTATAATAGGAATAATACATTATGCTATTGTCAATCACACACACAAACACTAAAATGATATTGTGAAATCATAGGGTGATTACCTGTAAGGATTAGGAAAAGTGTGTCATAAGTAGAAAGTAGAATAAAGCAATTATCAATGATAAGGTGCTTAGTAAGTGTCTTATATTATTTATATACCTTAATTGTATTCCTAAATACACTCCTTAAAACCAATCCAGGAGATAGATAGTAACATTCATTCACCAGAGAAGGAAACCTAGGGACATATGGTTTAAGTAACTTGACTAGTATTGCCCAGCCAGCTAATGGAGCAATAACGTAAAATCTGTTCCTAGACAATCTGGCTCCAGTTGCTTCCAAAACTAATCTCCTCTGTTGTCTAAGGTACCAAGCAGCAGATGGTGGTCTACAGGAGGATGGTTCAAGAATCACTCATATGAAGATTAATAGTTGATAGGGAAAATAAATGTCACAAATGTCACTATATATCTTAGATGAGATCACATTCAAAATGAAAATAATAGTAAGTAAACAAGAGCAAGGGAGGGAGGAACGGAGGGAAAAAGGGAGGGAAAGAAAAGAGACGAGCTGGTTCACCCTCTCCATCTGCTTGGTGATACATTTCACAGCCCTGACTAATCAAACACTACAGTGCTCCACAATCCACGTCAGGCTTTCATCTCACTGCAGGTTGACAGGAAGGGAGATAAAAAGGAAGGCAAAACTGGAGACTGTTCCCTTATCCACAGACACAGCATCTCTGCTCCACGAGCATCTCGGAGAAAGATCACTTATTTTGAGAAAAATTCTCCATTGCCCTTGGAATTAATTATAGCAGACAAGATGCAGTTCTGGGTCATTATATGAAGGATGGGCCTGGTATGCAGTAACCCCATTGCTTGGCTTTACTGGAAGATGTCTCCTTCCAGATCGAGAACAGGTTTGATACCCGTTTCTAAAAAGCCAATCAATGAGAAAAATCCACAACAGATAAGCTAAAGAGAAATGAGTGCCGGGAACCATGGTCAATCTTTCTTTTAGCACAGAGAAAGTTCCAGGCCCAAGATGTATTCTTAGACTTGACCAAGCTACCATCAGAGGGTAAGCTATTCGTGGGTGGGGTAACAGCTGCAGTGAGCTGGGAGCTCCACCGTGTGGAGGAAGCTTTCTACCAACTCTGGTGGGGCTAATATTTCCGAGGGCTAGATTTCTCAAGTCTACGTCATCCCCTTATTGTCTTTGTTTTTTTTTATAGTCTCTGCGATAGCGTATCATGATAAGAGCTCTTGGGTGCTACGAACACTTTGAATACCAAAGTGATCGTGGCTGGAGTGAGCCCGGAATCTGTTCCCAATAACAGGCAATGCAGTGTGCTTAGGCATAACTGTCTTTGTCAATCCACACTACACTTCTTACGCGGACGGACTGTCCGAACTGGTTTTTATTTAGTCGGATCTGATTTCCAAATGTCCCTATACCCAAGGAGACAAATAACTCTAGTGTCTGTCATTGTCTCTGATGCAGCCCTTGAAAGAAGGCATTTAGTCCTATGACTAAGAACAAAATAAACCCTCTCCCCACTGGAAACCTCCGGTGACCTGACAAAACTTGCAGCCCCTTCTCCACCCTGGCCTAGGGACATCTCCCGGGTACAAAACAAGCCTTTAATTTGGCAGCTTTTGTTGCGGTAGCAGCATCTCCTCAAGAAAAAGTTGTCTCTTATAGAGAAAACCCGAAGGCAAATCACAAGTGCTCACCCTATGTGTGATGATGTAGTTATCGAAAACCGTAAGTCTAGGGATTGTTCCCCAATGCTGCAAATCCTTCACTCTCCGGTGAGATTTTTTTCAAATGCTAATTTAACTAAAGCAGTATCTTTTGCCTGTCCTCTTATAAAGATTTTTAAGAACTTGAATACTGCCTGGATATAATAGACAATTTGCTTTAGAAAACAAGTTGGAAAAAATCATTAGATTCCTTTTTACAAAATCATGTTACAGCTCAGTTATAAAACCAGAAGAAAGGTTTATACATGAAGATTTTTACTGAAATCTCGCAGATAGACTAGAAACAACCTGAATAAGCTAGCATCCAGGGATTGGTTACCATCATTGTTTCCTTAGCCTAATGGTTCTCCTTTTTAGCTTCACATCAAAATCTATGAAGCACAGAAAACAAACCTCATGGGAAGTAGAACCCAGGCATGTATGGTACTTAACACTACCCCCGGGATTACCACGTGCAGCAGGTCCAGAGTACTAGGCTAAGAAAGCTCTGACATCACTGTGCAGTCGCAATTATGCAATCAAATCGAACAGCCTGTTTTTGTCTGAGAATAGATCTCAAGGTAGAGCATTTGCCTAGCCTATGGGAGACCCTGTCCTTAATATCACAAGGAAATACAGATATAGATAGATGCAGATAGATATATCCTATCAAAAAGTTGTAAGAAACAAAGAACTCCTTTAAATCCATCTTCAGAGACTACATTCAAGGTTGGCCCATTAAAAGCCTTTACAAAGGTAAAGGACCCATCCATTTCAAAATTACACATTGTCCCCAGTTGTTAGATTCTCTGGCTTTCATGTCCTTAACCTTTGAAGGTTATGGGACAATCAGTTTTAGAGACTGTGCTTCACGGTGGGGCGTCAGAGTCCCTGAGGCCATCCTTAGATTCGAAGATTCTTCTGATTCCATGGATGGTCATATTCTTGGCCAAGTTCATTACAACCAGAGAAGATAAAGCAAATTCAGTGAAAGGTCAGAGCATGATGGGTAAACTCCAGAGCGCCTCAGGTGCATGCTCCCAAGAGCCCTCTCTACTGGAGTCCCCGCCGACACAGCTAACTCCCCAGCACTGAGCTGTAAGGATATCTCTGAAATGCTGCCCACAGGAAAGCTTACTAAAGGCTCGAGGCCCATGGTAAGGCATTCACCCGAGGTGGCAAGGCACTTTGTCTAATACGTGCCCACATTCCAACCTCCCGAAAGGAAAACAGGTATTCAGCATAGGCTACAATCCTCAGAGACATTGTCTAAGCACAGTAGGGCACTCATGTAGGTTATTACGTCAAGAACTTTCCTGTAACCAAATTCCCAGCTGCTAACCAAGAACCAGGCTTGGCAGCAGCCTTTCTAAGCACTGCCTTGGGCCTGCTGAGTTAAGCAGCTCTTGCCTACACAGTGGGTTTGTTTGAACTCTCCCGTACTCAGACCCCTGTAATGTATTTCTGCTGGACTCTCACAGATGTCACGTTCTCTACGCCACCGTGGGATGGAACATGACAGCTAACGGTGGCTCCTCACTGTCCATTGCTTCGTTTTCTTCTTCCTCCCTCACTCATTGGGCAAGCTAATAAGAAAACCTGGATTCTCTTTTCGTGAGTGCCAGTGGGAAAAGGCCAAACTCATGAGGCCTGGCCACAGTTGGAACCCTCATCCAAGAGCTGTCCCATTAAGTACAATAATAAAAGCTGAAGCCAGGCCCAGCTTCACTCCTGCGATCCCCCTGTGATCCCTCCACTCAAGAGACTCCCTGCCAGTTTGGGGCCAGCGTGGTCTACATAACAAGTTCCAAATCAGTCAGGCCTGTTTCAAAAACAAGCAAGCAGTCAAAGCCCACCCCTCTACCCTCTCAGCCATTTCCAGACCAGCTGTAGTCCTGCCCCTTCTCCTCTGAAAACCTCAGTCCAAGAGCACAGCCCCTCCTTTCCTCCTTAGTACAGCGTGTGGCAATATCAGCCTTCACATTTGAAACCACAGGGCAGGGTACACAGTTTCTCACAGCTGCAGAAGCCCTTTGTCATCAAGACAAGATTCCTAAATCTTCGGCCATGATTTTCCCCTTCTGCAATCAATAAACAGTATGCAGAATTATAACTTGATTCAACATAAACTTCCACTCACCTACTGGGCTTTGGCAGTCATTCATAATCATTGCCAAGTTGAAAGTTTCTGATAGAATCAGTCCTTTCTTTTATTTGTGTGTGTGTGTGTGTGTGTGTGTGTGTGTGTGTGTGTGTGCGTGCGTGAATGTCTTATGTATGTAGGTAACTCCTTGGAGGCCAGACCAAAGCATGGGATCTATTAGAGCTAGAATCACATACAGTTTTGGACCCCCGTATGTGGTAGCAAGTAGAGTCAGGAAGATCATGAATTTAAGGCCAGCCTTGGCTTCAGAGCATTTTCCAGGCCAGACGAGAGAGAGAGAGAGAGAGAGAGAGAGAGAGAGAGACAGAGAGAGACAGAGACAGAGACAGAGAGAGACAGAGACAGAGACAGAGAGATTTAAAAAAATTTCCCTTCAGTCTAGGCAGTTTGGATGCTCACCTTACTAGACCTGGATGGAGGTGGGTGGTCCTTGGACTTTCCACAGGTCAGGGAACCCTGCTTGCTCTTCGAGCTGATGAGGGAGGGGGAGGGAAATGGGAGGCGGTGGCGGGGAGGAGGCAGAAATCTTTAATAAATAAATTAATTAATTAAAAAAAATTTCCCTTCCCAATTTTATAAAAGAAGCACTATTATCACATTGACTCCAACGTAGTGATAGTTGGTGACATCATCATCTCATTCTCACCAATCAACAGGTCAGTCACACAAAATCTAAACAGAGACATTTTTGAGCTAAATGACATCATTAAACAGACGAATTTAGCAGACATCCACAGAACCTCCACCCAAATGCTAATGAATACACTTTTTTCTCATCAGCCCACGGAGCTTTCTGCAAACTTGACCACATATTAGGACACAAAGAAATCAAGCCTCAATAAATTGACATAACATCCTGTGTCCTATGCAACCATGACAGAATAAAGATAATAGCAACAATAGAAATGCCAGAAAGTATGTAAATTCAGGGAACCTAAACAACACACTACTTAATGAAAACTGGGTCAAGAGATTAAATCAAGAAAGAAAAATTTAAATTCCTAGAATTGAATGAAAATAAAATACAACATACCACCTTGTTATGATGGTGCACACCTTTAATTCTAGAACTCGGGAGGCAGAAGGCAAGCCAATCTTTGTGAGTCAAGGACAGCCAGGGCTAAACAGAAAAGCCCTGTATAGAATTTAAAAAAAAAAAACACAAAAGAAAAATATACCAAAATCTATGGGACTCAATGAAGAAAGCCCTGGGAGGATAAGATTTTTCAAAAAAGGGTAAATGAAATATAAAGTTATAGAGATGGGGGGAATAATGGAATAAGAAGGATGAAGCGGGATGGAAGATGGGAGGAATGTGGAAAGGGATAACTAAAACTAAAGACCTTTTGTAAAAACTGTAAGGAACCCTACTATTATGGAATCTTCCTAAAAGCATATAAATATATCAAAAGAATTTAAATGAGATTACTTTGTAATAGGAGGGGGCAATACTCAACTAGACTCTACACACTACCAAATAAAATTCCCAGTACTAATAATGGGTTAGCTGCTTTTGACTTGGTGGCCAATGGGGTCCCATATTCCCTTAAACATTATAGTCTACTGCCAACGATCTTAGTGACTCTCTAGAATTAGATGGGAAGACCCTATTGCTGAAGACACAACACACTTGATCCCTAAGCTTGAAGAAATCTAATGGGTACTGACTTGGAAGAATTGGTAGTAATCATCAGTCTCACCACGCTGTGAAATCTTCAAGCTACAGTAAATGACCTATCTGGCAAAATATGTCCACTGGTGCATTAGTGGCACAAACATTATGGGAGCAACGGGCCATTGTCTGCTCAGATTTAAGATTCACCTTAATAGAGATGGAACCCATATCTGACACTGTTAATGTTAATGTTAAAAACTTGCGACTAGATATGTCATAGGCCCTAAGGGAGAACCCACTAACATTCTTCTGCTAAATAAACATATCGGTAAAATGAGTCTGGATGTTTTCCTATTATATCCACAGATCAGTGCGTTTATCACTCTCCCTTTATCTAAGAAGCGTCTTATTTCAGTAGATGGACATTAACACAGAAGCCCACAACTGGCCAATGCACAGAAAAATAAGAGATCAGACTGCTTGTGGCTAAACAGAACTTCTGTATCACACCCTCCCCTCAAGGAAACGGGGACCAGGAAGATTCCAAGAGTCAGAGGTGACGGTGTTTTCTAGATATGACTGAGCAGTTGCACTATGAACTCGCGGTGATTAGGACAGCATTCACAAGACCTGTATAAGCTCGAGACAAACAACATCCCTGCAGGGAGATGGGGAGGTAAGCGTGCGGTCTCACTCTTATCTGAAAAGCCATTGGCATTTGCCAGTTGCTAGGAGAGGGAGGGTCAGTTTTCTTTAACAATGTGATCTCTGATACAACGGCTCCACTCCAGGGCAGGACCCATACCCAACACAGACTGAACTCAATAGGTTAGAGTCATAGAGACTATGAAACTGGGTTTAAGAGGAGTTGGAGGTAGGGGTGGAAGCGATAGGAGTTTGGAAAAGTAATATCAAAATACGTTGTATGAAATTCTCAAAGACTTAATAAAAATATTATGAAAAAACATTGCCTTCAAGTGCAGCATTTTTCTTAGTTTTTCCTTACTTTCAAAGGTTTCTATTTTTTATTATTTATCCGTGTATTTATTTTGTGTGTGTTGGGGTGAGTCCGGAGGACAGCTTTTGAGAGTCGGTTTTCTCCTTCTCCCATGTGGATCCCAGAGACTGAACCCAGGCCATCAGCTTTGGCGACAGGAGCTTTTTTCTGAACCACCCCACTGGCCCACTGCTTTCAAAAATGTAAAACAATGTTATAGATCGTCTTCACAGTGAATGATGAAAACGTACAACTGAGACAAACTAGATTCACCTTAAATGAAGAAGTAAAATGGGGGGGGGGAGCAATGTCCTAAATTTTGTGACAATTTTTGGTATGATCTTATGAATTTTAATGTAAATATTAGAAAGTCTTACTTACTAAAACATCGTCCCTCACCACCACCACCAACATGTAGTATTCGGAATGCAAAAGACTTGCTATTTCAAACAGAGTAGTACATGAGCCTATCTTCTCAGGCTGACCTAACCACTCTTCAATGACAGTCACTAGCCAAAGACCCTGTGGCATCTGACACAGGAGCCAGAAATCTGGCTCTGTCTAGATGCCTAACTTAATGCTTTGATGCCACAAATAAAGTTCAGAGTTGGCACTGAGCTTTTTTCGCTAACACTGGCCGTCTATGGAATTCAAAGAAAGAAGGGAAGTGTTATTAAACCACTGAGAACAAACATGTGGGAGAAGCTGGAATGGAACCTGGATTGTTTTCCAGATCTGTAGGTAGCATGTCTTCCACACGTCTTTACTTATGACAATAAACTTGGTTATTTGCAGAATTTAAAGAACCTCTGTGTAAAGATAATTTGCCCGAATTAACATAAAGAGAATTCAAATAATCTTCCCTCCAAAATGCAAACATTGTGCATCCTTCTTCATAGATTTCCCCTGTAAAATCCAGCAGTTAACGCAAGTCTTGTGTGTTTGGTATGGCTAATTCAGTTTTCTGCTTCCCTGTTCATACATATTAAAGGACTCAATGACATAATCAGCTTCGCTTTTCACTTGGTTGCTTAGGGCTTTTAAAAATAAAGCAGAAATATCCACAGCTGTTATAGGCAATCACTCAGCTCTTCGGGAAGAAAATATGGATGTGCAGACAGGTGGTTCATCTCCAGGCACACATGCGGAGTCAAGGAACAGGCGCTACAACTGTGTTGCCCAGAGATTACCAGCAAACTCCCAGGATCTCATTGCTAAATATGGTTGCATATGGACAGTCAGGATCAAGGCAATGGCTTTTCTTGAGTCTTGCTTCTCCTGGAAGTTAACCAAGTTTCCACTATCGGGGATACCTCAGGATTTCTGATTGGGGCTATGGAGATATTTCAGCAGCCTAGATAAATGGGACTTGGCAGGAGACCTGACAAGAAGCTCTCTTACCATTTTGACAGCTATCCTGATGGGAAAATCTTGACTTTGGAGTCCAATTCAGAAGAATCAAGGAGATAAGCACGGGAAGCTGATTGCTCACATGGCTTTACAGAGCAAAGTGATGGCACTGTCTAATTCTACCTTTCAAATGCCACAAACCCAACCTAGCTAAACCTTCTCTCCGTTCCTGGAAGAATGTGAGACTATAGCAACCATGACTCTTTTAAACACCACCTGCCGCCTGCCCAGGCTGTCTCCAGCTCCTTTCAGCTGCCTGAAAAGCTTGCCTTAAAAGCCTTTGGATCTCAGTGTCCCTGCACACTGCCTCCATCTTGGTCCCATGAGTCACAGATATGACAAAAACAGACTACTTCCAGGCAGTGAGACTGAAAAACAAATCAGTGTAAATCTTTATAGAAACCTTCTATCCTACAGTAGCCCTGTCCACACCAGTCCATGGAGCTATGTCTTATTGCTGGTCCATGCTTCTGATCACAGAGCTGCAGAGAAAGAGGCAGCTTGCCTTTGTTGCCCCTCCCTTCCCTTCCACAGTGGTAAATTCTTCTCTCATAACTGAGGTGAATTCCTGAGTATGCATATTCTCCTCCAACCCCACGGCACACACATTTTAATTTTGTCATTTATCCATTGAGTACCAGACACTTCTAGACGAGAATATTCAAAAGTAGTTGTATACACACAGAGATTGATTTTTTTTAAGATTTTATTTATTCATTATGTGTACAGTGTTCTGCCTACATGTATGCTAGCAGGTCAGAAAATGGCACCAGATCTCATTACAGATGTTTGTGAGCCAGTATGTGGTTGCTGGGAATTGAACCCAGAACCTCTGAGAATGCAATCAGTGCTCTTAATCACTGAGCCATCTCTCCAACCCCAACATGGATGGAATTTAAAAACCATTGCACATGCTCAGGGAAAGGCCATGCTCACAAACGACAAAAGACAACTTTGTTCAAACTTAGCCCAAGAACTGGCACAGTCATAGCCTATAACAAACAAAGGTAAAATAAATAAGATACAGTGGATACCAGAGAAGAAGAACCTGGATTCTGATGCCAACACATACACTTGAAAATGCACAGAAAAACAGGGAAGCATGGCCCATGCAAAGAGAAAAAGTTTAATAATAGAAACTTCCCCTGAAAGAGACATAAAACAGATGCACTAGACAAAGATTTTTGAGCAACTTATTCGGCCAGGTATGATGGTACATGACGATATGAAAACGCTCTGGCTAGAGACACGAGGCTCATGAGCTCAATACCAGCCTAGGACACACAAGTTCCAGGCCAGCATAAAATACATAGTTATCTCCAAATGCAAAAAAAAAAAATAAGCAAACAATAGCAACAAAAAATTAAGACATCCAGAAAACTGAAGGAAAAGGAAGAAAGCTAGGGAATCAAAGGATGCACAAAGTAGAACTATCAACAGATTGGAAAGCCAAGTCTCAGAGTGAAAACCACCGCAATGAAAGAAAAAAAATGCTAGAGAGAATCAAATGTAGGTTTCATCAACCAGAAGTTATTGAGACCACAAACAGAAATAAGGAAAAGTAAGGAAAGGTGAACAGAGCCTAGGAGACCTGGAACACAACCATATCTACATGCAATGAGCCACACAAGGGAAAGAGATGGAATGGGAGGCTAAAAAGGTGGAAGAACAAAATGGGTATTTATTTATTTATTTATTTATTTATTATTTTGTTTTTTGAGACAGGGTTTTTCTGTAGCTTTGGAGCCTGTCCTGGCACTAGCTCTTGTAGACCAGGCTGGCCTCGAACTCACAGAGATCCGCCTGCCTCTGCCTCCCGAGTGCTGGGATTAAAGTCGAGCGCCACCACCACCCAACTTTATTTCTATTTTTTATATTTTCTTTTGTGGGAGAGGCTACAAGGTAGAAGTGTACTTGGAAGGACTGGGAAATGAGTGGGATTGCGGTGAGTGATGTGAAATTCCCAAAGAATTCATAAAAAATATTTTTTTTAAAAAAAAAACTAACTTTTGGAGGCCAGAAAGCAAGGACCTGATGTATTAAAATGCAACAAACTATTAAACAAAAGCACTTTGAACAAGAATCTTATATTTGATGATCTATCTCCTAATAATGAAAATTATGTGAGCCCAGGGGATGAGCCAGGAGATAAAGTGTGTGCTGCGCCAACATTGGAACCTGTGCTTAGATCCACAGCATCCACAAAAAAGCCAGGGTGGAGATGCATGTCTGAAATTCCACATGTCTACATCAGACCCATAGGAAAAGATAAACCAGGCCTAAAGGAATCTCTTACCATTGTAAGCTGGCCCTGAAAGAAATGCTTAAAAGAAGTCCTACCAGATTAAAACAAAAAGACATTAGGTGGTCACCTGAAGCCATACAAACTAAAGAAATATAAATAACAAATAACAGTATTTATATTATATAAATATAATATATATTTATATAATATATATTATAAATTATAAAATTTATAAAAAACAGAATTAAGCAACAAATTTTTATGATTCCTCTGTTGATATATTTCACGTGGTTTGAGGTAAGTACATTAAAAAATTATTAGTCTAAGTCCTATTTAAACCCATGTTGTAATTTTTTTCTAATTGGAGGCATATATTTTTCAAGTATTAGCTTAAGATTTGTAATAGAGCATGTAAATACACAATTTTATCAAAGTAGCTACTAAAAGATGTAAGAACTAAGACATAAAGGAGCAGGATTTTTTTAAGATGTTGGTGTTAAGCCGGAATGAGTTCAAATTTGATCATTACACACTTAGGGTATTAAATTCCAATTAGAGTTTCTGCCAAAATAATGAAAGCAATCTTAAAATTGACTTCAAACCACAACAGACCCTGGGTATCCTAGACAACCTGAGCAAAAGTAAACAACTAGATAAGGTTACAGCTCAGGGTAGAACACTCATCTGGCATTCAGGAGGTTCTTGGTCCAATCGCCAGCACAAAAGATAGACAGGCAGACAGACAGGCAGACAGGCAGAAAGGGAAATTAGGGAAGGAGAGAGAAGAATACTAGAAATTTACTACGGAATTTCAAAATATACTACAAGCTAGTAATTAAAACACCATGGTGCTAGCTACACAAACCCAGACACGCACAAGAATAGAGAACACAGAAATAAATCTGTGCATTTATAGTCAGAAGATCTTTAATAAAGGCACCAGGAATAAGCAATTGGAATAAGGACAGTTTATTAGTCAGGATTCTCTAAAGAAACACAAAAGATACACTGAATATATATATATACATGTATATATATACATGTATATATATATATGCACACACACACATGTGTGTATGTAAGTGTGTATACTATTTACTAAACCAGTTTGCCATTAAAATGGTCACAAGTTGGCTCACACCTAAGAGGCTGAGATCTTGGTAGTTGCTGGCTGCCACAGTGGCTTTCTCACATTGGTGAGACTGACAGATAATTGCTGGGTCTACAAGCTGGGTGCCTCAGCAGCTCCAGTCTGGCACCCGAAAACTGGAAAGCTCTGGAGAGTCACTGCTCCTGAGACAGTGGGGGAAGCCTGGAAAGGCTGGTTCTGCTCAGCGGAGGGCTCAGCAGTCACAGTACAAGAGAGATCAACTCAAGAGGCAGAAAGAAGGCTGGACAAGCAAGGGAAGGTCAGCAGAGTGAGTAGTCTTCCTTCTGCTAAAAGACTTAGTTATTTTTATGAGCATGGGTGTTTTGCCTACATGTATTTCTATGTACTAAGTGCATGCAATGCCCACAGACGCCAGATCCCCTGGACTTGACTTACAGACAGTTGTGAGCAGCCATGTGGGTGCTGGGAACAGAATCTGGATTCTGTGGAAGAGAATGTAGTGGTTTTTAACTGCGGAACCGTCTCTTCAGCCCCACGAGTCCTTTTCCATTTGGGCTGCCACGAGAAAGCACCGCTTACTTGTGGAGTGGGTCTTCCCCACAGATGAGCACTCTGGTTAGTTCTTCAGGTGAGGCTCCCTACTTCAGGGACATAATTTGTGGTAAGCTGGCACTAAAACCAACCATCTCAGAAGGGATCTTCGACAGTGGTGTTGGAAAAACAGGATCTCTGTACGCAGAAGAATGAAACGATCTTACACCAGGGATGAAAATCAACTTAAATCCATTAAAGCATCAAATGTAAGACGTGAAACAGAAAAGCTACTGGAAAAAATGGAAAATTTCTTGTGCTTTTCCAATAGGAGTTTTTAATTAGCATATATTAACCACACAAAGCTGGATTTCATCATATTTCCATCCTTGCATGTAATATACACAATATACTTTTATTATGTCTCTGCTGCTATTACTCCCCCTCTCTTGCCTCACTTCCCTCTACCTTAGTCTAACAGTCTTCCCAAGCAGCCACCTTTCTTTCATATCTTTTCTTTGTAGATTCTGTGTATGAAAGCGCGGCATTTTTCTTCCTGAATGGGCTTGTTTCATTTACTATGATGATCTCCAGCTGCACCTATTTTCCTGAGAATAGCATAATTTCATTCTTCTCTGTGGCCTAATGACACCCCATTGTGGCTGTGCCCCACACTTCCTTTATTCAGCCGCTAATGGACACCTAGGCTGAGCCCATCGTTTCTCAGCTAAGAACGGCGCCTGGGTAAGTGTGTGTGCAGGTGTTCTGATTTCCTTTCTGCTGCTCTGAGGAAACACGGACAAGAAGCAACCTAGGGAGCCCCCATTTCCAAGTCACAGCCCGTCGTTGAGGGGAGTCAGGGACTCGAAGCAGAAACAGTGGAGGAATACTGCTTGCTTGACTCACTCGCGGGCGCGTGCCTAGCTGGCTTCCTTGTGTTGCTCAGGAGCAGCTGCTCAAGACAGTGGCTTGCGGTGAGCTGGACCTCCTGCATCATAATGATCAGGACAACCCCTCAGACACACCCACGAGCCCATCTAGCCTTGGTAAGCCCTCAGCCGATCCCAGGCTGTGCCAAGTTGACAAGGAAGGCTGTCTAGGACAGCAGGTCCCTACCTTACATCCTGACTTAGACTTCTCCAGGTACATACCCAAGAGTAAGATAATAGCTTAGCCATATGGTACTTCTATTTTTAACTCCTTGAGAAACCACCATCCCAATTTCCACAGTGGCCGGGCTAATTTACATTCCTACCAACATCATGGGGAAAGATTTTTGATCTTGTTTAAGCATGGCACTAATATGACATACAACAAAATAAAAAATAGACAAATAAGATTATGTCTTCATTTAAAAGTTTCTGCATAGTACATAATACAATCATTGAAAAAAATGACAGTATATAGTGTGAGAAAATCTTTACAAACCGTGCACCCTGAAAGGTAGGTATTAATATCCAAAATATGCAAGGAATTCAACCCAATACCAAGAAACAAATACTACTATGTGAAAATGGGCAAGAGACATATCTAAAGAACACACACCAATTGCCAGCAGGTATATGAAAAATCGTACTTGGCACCATAAATCATCAGGGAAATTGTATTAGACCACAGATATCATCTCACACCTGTGAAAATGGCCGTCATAAAAATGACAACAAAAATAGTAGTGATGAGGACGTGGAGAGAATAGAACCCTTGTCTGCAGTTGATAAAAATGTAAATTAGTGTGGGCTTGTGGGAAACGGTGCGATGACTCCTCGGAAAACGCAATGCGAGCAGCAACGTGCTCTCGCAGACCCTGGGTATGAGTCCTAAGGAGATGAAAGCCACACATCAAGTTATCTGCACTGCTGTGTTAACAACAGCATCCATCATTCACAATAACCAAGCTATGGAAGCTACTCGAGTGTCACCTCACAGATAACCGAATGAAGAAAACGTCGTTGTGTGTGTGTGAAGGTCCTGACGTACTCCCTAAGTATATACCATTTTTATTTGTTGATCATGGCATAATAAAGCCGAGGTGGTGACAGGGTGGAAGAGAGAGAGAGCTGCACAGTATCCGCTGGAGACTGCGGTAGCCTACTCAGTAATGAACAGACTGCCAGACAGGCGATGAGTGGGAGAACGGGGAGACGAACACCGTCATTCATCAACCCGATCTGACGGCATCCGCGGCTAAAACAAAATCACAGCGTGAGGCATTGCCCAGTGTAGACCATGCATGAGGCCACAAAGTCTCTACTGATTTTAAAAGACAAAAACCATACGTAGTATCTTCTCCTACCACACTGAGATGAAGTTAGAAATCAGGAACCCCAAGAAATGGAAAATTCGTCAATTTGTAGAAATGAAAAACAAGACAACTTAACCTATGCATATAAGGAGAAATCACAAGAGGAAAATTTTTGAAAATACTTAGGAGTGAGTAGAATAATATACCAAAACTCACTGGACACTATAGATAGAGATAGAGATATATAGATATAGATATAGATATAGATATAGATATAGATATAGATATATAAAGGGGGAAGTTCGAAGCCAGACCACTACAATGGAAGCATGATGCGTATTAACTCCATTAAAAACATCACTTGGGCCAAAGGATGATGGTCACACAACATGGTATAGATTTAAGTCATGGTCCTCCCAGCCACTGCCTGCCATCTCAGGTGCCAGCACTTTGCAATGGAGGATCATCTTTCTGGCAGAGTTCCAGGGAGGCCTACATAAAAAACAGGGAGTATGTCTGTTTCTTCTTAGAAATCCATTTAGTACCATCTTGAGGACCCAAATTTACGACCCATCTAAGCTCAGTCATCACCTGAGGGTCCTACCTCCAAACGCCATACATGTGAACTTAGAGACCAAGTTTCCAACACATGAAATTTTGGAAACAAATTTAACTCACAGTACACCTACTTACTTGTTGGCCGATCTCTTTATCGTGTGCCTTCCATTAGTCTATAAACTGCAGGAGCTGGAGAGTTTCTGTCCTATTTACCATTATGTCACCATCATCTAGCAAAGGTCTCACTAGAAGATTCTAAATATATAGTCACTGAATGGGCAAAGAGTTAAAAGAACTTAGTAACATGTGGATAAATCAAGGGCCTCTGTGATCAAGACTTTTGCTACTCTGTGTTGAGCATCTGAGACACCATCATTTCCTGGTTGGTTGCCCACTACACACTAGTGACAAAGTCCTCTCAAAGCAAACCAAGTGATGAGCATGGTTTGGGGCTAGTGGACCTGAAGACGAGCTTATTAAAGTTGAAAGTCTAATGGGGTTAAAAGAGAAAATGCTGGTCAGGGGCCCAGACACTTCAGGGGACACTTCTTGGATCAGAACCGTGTGGGAAGCCAATCTTTTCTCAAGAAGTTTCCACAGGATTGGAATCGAGTCCAGTCATTCAAGAAAAGTCCCTGGGTCTGACTAAGCCAGATAGAAGGAACAAGAATCGTAGCAGGCAGGAACTTCGGCCTTGAAGTCCTTCAGGCCTGTCATCAATCAAGTGACCACAGAGATTTCTAAGGAGCCAGAAGACACTGTGATCTCAAGAACACGGAATCTCTTGGAGCTGGAAGGTTCTGTGAGTAAGTCCCTTGAGATCTCTTCTGGATATTGAATAAGAATAATAAGATCTAAAACACCAACAATCAGGCCAGATGTGGTGGTGCACGCTTTTAATCCCAGCTTTCCAGAGACAGAGGCGAGTGGATCTCTCTAAGAGTTTGAGACCAGCCTGGTCTACATGGTGAGTCCCCGGACAGCCAGAGCTAGGTAGGGAGGCCCTGTCTCAAAAACAAAGAAACAAACAAATAAATAAACCAAAGATCAAAACAACTATTGTTAAAAAAATCTCTGAATTGTGCTAAATGAGCTTTCTTCTTTCTTCTGCCTTAAAAAATATGACTACTTCAGTTTCAGAGAAATAATGAATTTCCATTTTCTGAAGAGATTCAAGTGACAATATAAGACTAGCAAAAGATTTTACAGCAAGTAAATGAAAAAGCCTTGCTGGATGGTGGTTTGCAAAACCAAACCACAAACCAAGGCCCTATAGGGCTCACTCAAATATTATTTATCACATCCTTACTCTCCAGCCTTACATAATTGATGCCAAGACAACTAGAGACTAGAGATGGCTCAGCTGCAAACTGCTTGTCACAAAGCACAAGAACCTTGAGTTTGAACCCCAGAACCCATATTTTAAAAGCTAAATGTGATGCTATATGCTTATAATGCCAGTCTTGGAGAAGCAGAGATAGGAGGGTTCCTGGGGCCTGATGACCAGCAAGCCTATCCAACTTGGTCGAGCACAGATTTATAAGAGTCCCTGCACCAAAATAAGGTGGAAGGAGTTCATGAGCAATAGCACCAGGGGTTGTTGACCTCTGTCCTTTACACAGATGCACAGTATACGCACTTGGACACACATACACACAAACACACAAGTTTTTAAGACATCTAGAACTTGGCAATTCTTGAGCAATCCTAATCCTGAGCATCTCTCCTTGCTTTACAGATGAGGTCATGGGTAGTACGGATGCTCACTCATCAGCTCTCCAAACATCATCAAGACAAGGCCTCACAAGAATTCCTGGACAAGGCTCCTCTACCAGGTGACATCATCCCCATCTAGACCTGTCCTGCACCCCGTCATAGCACCAGGCTCTTGGACTCTCAATTCCTCATGCAGGCTCTCAGTTATTCCCATGGACCCTGCGCCTGATGCACTGTTGTCATTCTTGACTGTGCTCTGACACAGACCCTGCTCCATGTCTGACCATTTGCTCTTGCGTGGACACTGTGGTGATAAAGATATACAAATCTCCTTCTGAGCCAACTCCCTCCACTTTCCACCGAGCCCTCAGAGCCTCACACAAGATACTAACAGGTAGGCAATATTCTAGGTCTATCCAGATATTGGCAAATGAGACTGTCATTTATCACTCCTTAATTTCTTCGACTCAATTATAGATTTCTTGAAACAAGGATTATTAATCTTCATAGTCTTTCCCACTCTGCCTAATATAGTTCCTGGTGACAAAATTATTAGTTAATTGATTCAAATTACTCCCTTATCACCAATATAAGTCCCACATCACGCCCTGAGTAAGCAGAGTGGACAGCTGCTGGCTTGGTGTAAATTTAGTGTTTAGAAAATCTCTCCCTGCTGAAGGTCCACCCTCTGTCAGGAGATCCAAAATAACCACATCTGTCACTCCTTTGAGTCAAGGCCTTGAGAGCACTTGTTAAAATGTGAATGTCATCTAGGAGGGATAACATGAGGCTATCAATGCCTATTAATAACATCAAATGTTATTAGATTAGCAGAAAATAAGAACAATACAGAATATGGAAGGACAGACTTGAATCAGCCCAACAATCGAGGGCCAAACCATAAACAATGTTTTAGCCATAGGTGGAGGCCTACAGAAAGGAACCCGTGTGTAGTAATAAGGAGCGGCAGGGCTGCGTCCCCAGCACCCCGGCCGCCTGCTAGCCTGAGGCGTCTGCTCCCGAGAGGAGAGCTGTCGAGTCTGAGCTCACTTCCTCTTCCTCCCAGCATTCTGTTCTGTTTTCTCCACCCACCTGTGTTCTAACCTATGAGGGCCAGCCAAGCAGTTTCTTTATTTTTTTAACCAATGACCTTCCTCCATCACACGTGTCCCTAGAAATTCAGGTGAGATGAGAATTTTAAAAGCATCTGGCAGGACACAAAAACAAAGATTAATAACTCCTGTGTTTTAACCCGGTCTGTGCTAGTAACATTCTATATCTGTATCGTTCTAGTTCAGAGTAAACTTGTCTCTAAAACTAAATTAAGGATTAGCTCCCACGTTTTTTAAGTGTAGAAACCAAGGCAGACAGTATGAAGACGAGCACTGCCGTCTTCCTCGCTGCAGAGCTAAGAATTAAGCATGAAGGTGTGGTCTCTGGTGTCTATGGAAGCTCTGTGCTCCACGGTCCCTCTATTCGTTTGCTGCTTTTTTACCACGGTTCTGCACTTCCAGACAGACGACAGGACACTCAACGAGCTGTCCGTCTGAGTTATTTTTCTGGTTCCCTTGAAAAACACTCTGAAAAAGCAACTTGATGGACTCGATGGAGAAAGGGCTTATTTGTGCTCACAATTTGGGGGTACAGTCCATTATGGTGGGAGTCATAGCAGCAAGAGCTTAAAGGGGCTACTCATATTGTATCTGCAGCCAGGAAACAAAGCAGAGAATCACTGGGAATCAGCTCAGTTTCTCTCTTTATGCAATCCAGGACCTCTGACCACTGAACGGTATCATACACAATTAAGGTAGATCTCCCCACTTTAATTAGACAATTCATCACAGGCACGCCTACAAGCCTGTCTCCTAGGTGATCTAGACGTTAATGAACCATCACATTGCCCCTATTCCTCCAAGTCATTTGTAAATATACTTCTGAGACTGGAGCTCACGGAGATTGACTCCAGCGTCCTTGTATTTCCCAAGAGACTCAAGCACGCAGCCTTTTAAAAGCTTCTTAACTTTTCTTAATTTTTCTAGCTCTTTCCCTGCAATTGGCCCCCACATTAACACCAGTTGAGTCCACAGTCCTCCACTGTCTCCCGATCGTTCACGCAAGGTTGACTAATGTCACATACATTTTGTACCATTGACCTGAAGAAAAGTCACCAATATATCCAAGTAACAAAAAAAGAAAGTGTTAAGCTTTGTTATAAAGGATTCTAAGACATAAAAATGCAACAAGTAAACCGTAACCTGGGGAAATACTCATGGCATGTATGACCAACAGCTGATGTTCCTAATTTATATTAAACTCTTAGACATACAACCATTCCCAAGCAGAATATGAAATTGTGTGTGTGTGTGTGTGTGTGTGTGCAGGAAAATCAGAGGCTCAAATGCACTTAATTATCACTTAGTCTTAATTAAGGAAATACTATTGGAAACCGTAGTGTGGTATTATTTCATACTTATAAGATTGGATAAACTTTTTAAGATTGATGCCACATCTTAGAGAGAATAAGAATTGGATCCATAATGAACTATTGTTTAGAAGGTAATTAGTACAACTTTGAAAAGACATTCTCAAATTTAAACCTTTGCCAGGGGTGTATGAGACTGAATTCAGGGTCTTTTTAAACACACATGCACGCACACACACACTGACATAAATGAGACCAGTATTCTGTACTTGGAAAGATGCATCTTCCTATCTGGGTGTAGCCAGGCTGGGGTTGCGGTGATCCAAGTGCTGCTGACACTCAGAGCCTGCTGAAAACTGGAGGGGGATGCTGGCCCCCAGACTGCCAGGAAAGACACAATGCCAAGAAGGCATTGGAAAAAATGGCAAAACCGAAGGGCATCTGTGAGGACTGTCCCTCTACATCTCACTTAAAAGGCAAAACACCATGTTTGCCTGGTGGTTGCTATAGCAACAGAGGGCTGAGAAACTGATTTTCTGTTTACTTCTTGCTGCACAATGCAGAAGTATCACACACATGGATGTTCAAGTAAGAGGAAGTCTTGGAATGCCCAGAAGATGTTTACATCTCAGCTTTCAGTCTACGAAGTAAAACATTTTCCTTACTTTATTTCTAACTGCAAAAAGTGGGCCAGGCTCGTTTCTCTATGTCTAATTGCCACGCTGATTTTTCCACATTCTAGAGAGCTCTAATGCCTTTTTGATAGTTCATATAGCTTTAGAACAAATTTCCCTCAAGACCTTTTCACGCCTAAAATAGTAGCTGCTGCACTAGAACTCTTTCTCATTTGAGTAAGAAAGGTAATTTTTGGACATTGTTTTGAATTGTCCATTTATTATAACTAGAACACGAACATCTATTTCAAAGTCATTAAAGATTGCCTTTGAAATCCAAATACACAAAGTGTATTGATTTAAACTCTGATGGCTCGCTATATTAACTCTAATTATCTACCATAGCAACAATTCACTCAGCCAAAGAGGGTGATAATCATGGAGGCGGAGGAAACTGAAGAGGAGGAGGTAGTTATTTCATGCAGTTTTGCCTGATTTGGCTTACCCTCCATATTTGTAAAAACTTGTTAAGACCTAAAAATATTGAGGCTGTTTAGGGCTGGGGCAGCCATGCGAATTCATTGGGAACGGAGAGTAGCACACGCCCCAAACCCCTTGTACATCTGTCTGGTTTCCTCGGGTGCTGCTCTCATAAGAACAGGAAATGGTTATTTGCACACCTAGCTGTCTTGTTCTTGCCTTGCTTCAACTGCTACAGAGTCTGCCGCACGTGTCTAAGCCCCTCAGTCTCATGTAAAACTACAAGGGCCAAGCACCTTCTGAAACAATCTCACCACTTCTTTTTCTACCCAGTGAACTCCCTTCCACGGTTTCCATTGCACTGAGGTTTGGTTTCCTCACTTGCCTGTTTGCTTGTTTTTTGTGGGGAGGAGGATGTGAAACTTGGGGACCTGATCTATCACTGAGCTATATTCCTAGCCTTCGGTAATAAGTAGCTCAGGTTAGCCTTGAACTCAAAATCCTCCTGCCCCAGCCTTGTTAGGGCTAGAAATAGAGATCTTGAGCATAATCTCTCTGCACTGAGTTCTGGGGAGACCTGTTGCTGGTAGCAGGGGTCTGTCCTCACTGTTTCCAACTGCTTTTCTTCTGCTGCCTTGTGTCCTGCAACCTTGGAGCTTTCTCAGAGTGTGAATACTAACATGAATGAGGGAACTCAGGGATTAACTGATTAAGAGGCCAAAATATTCTGTCCTCACGCTCTTCACAGGGATGTGAGAAGCTGATTAAGAGGTATGAACCACCTAGGCCAAGTGCCTCAGCTCTTCCGAACCAGGCAGTGAAGTCAGGCCTTGAAAACTGACTTCCCTAGTGTTGTGTCTATGGGGGAAGATTTGAACCCAGAGAGGGAGGTACCTGCTGACATGGGAGCCACTCAAGGAGTCTACTGCTCACAATCAAGGCTGAGGCAGGCAAACATACAAAATAGCTTACCAATTAGGGCTTCCCTTGATTTGGGATATACATGCCTGCTGTGGAATAATCCTTCTGTACATGGTCAATATGTATTACTATCATTGGTTTATAAAAAACTGACAGGTCAGTAGCCAGACAGGAAGTTAGGCAGGAAAGCCAAACTGAGAATGATGGGAAGAAGGAGGATGGAGTCAAGAGAGTCACCAGATCCTCAGGGGGAACAGGACACACTGGAGGACAGGTAAAGCCAAGAGTCACATGGCAGAATGTGGATGAATAGAAATTGGTTCATTTAAGATGTAAGAGTTAGTTAGTGATAAGCCTGAGCTACTGGCCAAGCAGTTATAATTTATATTAAGCCTCCAAGTCACTTCTTTGGAAAGTGACTGCCAGATATTTGGGAACAGGTGGTCTGGACAGGAAAACTCCACCTACTAATAATGTATTTGGTAGTCTGAAACCTTAACCTGCATATATTATGCACACATACCCATCTCTGAACAATACACCTAGCAACCTGTTAGTAACCTAGAATCCCCAGCTGCATCTAGCTACATCCCTCTCTGGACAATGGAATAAGTTTCTCCTCCCCTTAATGACCATCAAACTTGAAGACTTTCTATTCAAAAATATTCCCAATACATTTTAATACAACGTAAAATTATGGACAGTGAGCCCAACTAGCTTACACTAGTTTTCTGTGCACATGCACTAAGGCAAACTGTGCCTTCAACATGAACTTTTAGAGAGAATGCCCTTTTTATCATCTCATGCCTACGCATAACTAGATATGCATATGACTAAAATCAGATGCGTTGCAGGAAGGAACATGAACAATAAAAATGATATTAATCTGCCAATCAAAATAGGAAACCCACCAATGCTATACCCCTTGGCAATCAAACTGCATAAAGGAAGTCCCAGATAGTTATCCAGACCCTTAAGCACCTTCCTGTGGCCTGGTGTATTTCTGACCTGTACTATCAATTTCCTTTGGGTAAAGTTACCTTACTTCTTGTTAAATCAATTTGAATATTTTGATTCTTTGAATAAGAGGCCAAGAACCTAGAGGTTCCCAGCCCAGTAGTTACAAGGCCTTTGGGAGCCAATAGGAATTTGGTAGATAACATCCAAAAAGAACAAAATCAAATTTAAGTCATCTTGAAATGCAAACCACTCTAAAACATTTTTCTTTTAAAAAGAAAAGTCTGTACAGCAAGGGGGGCTAGGGTTCCCATGTTGAGGCTGCCAGGGAGAAGCTGTGACTAGAACCCACTCCACGTTCCCTGTGAGATATTGTTTTCCTCTTTGGGAGCAGACACAGAAACTAAGAGCCAAAGCTTCAGGTGGTTAAATGCCTAAAACACAACACAAGAAACAGAAAGGGGCAAACAGTAGTGGACTTTGGAACTTCAGACTTCAAACAAAGAACAAACACCTGGTTTAGTACACGGTGTTCCCTCCTCATTCCTGCACTCCTATGTCAATGTTACCTCTATCTTATTCATGAATAATGAATAAGTGAATCTTATTAATGAATAAAGTCCCATTGTTTGGAAAAATTACTCTCTCACTGTCTAATTCTTAAATAAAGTTCTAAATGTCTCAATGGGGAGTTGAATGTGAAGAACTGCCCAGCATGACAAAGAAGTCAGTTTACAATTACAAACTTCCAGTGAATATCCTATCCCAAGAATATCTGTGTGTGTGTGTGTGTGTGTGTGTGTGTGTGTGTGTGTGTGTGTGCGCGTGAGCGCTTGTCTTGAGGTGCACATATTGAGGTCAAAGGACAACTCGGGTGTCTGTTAGCAACAGCCTTGTTTGAGACAAAGCCTTTCGCTGTTTGCTGCTAAGAATGCCAGGCTAGCTTACCCACAAGCTTTCCGAATTGTCCTTTCTCTGCTCCCAGCTCCATTAGAAACACTAGGATTGCAGAGGCACACTCCCATGTCTCTAGGGATACAAACTTAAATGTTTGCACGGCGAGTCATTTATCCATTGAGCCATCTCTCCAGTCTCTCCCTCAGGTTTCATTCTACTGTTAATGCATAGGGATGTTCCTGTAGTCCTAAAGCTTATAGATAATTTCTCTGCTTTACTCCTTTACATTTTACCTCACAAATCTGATTTTCTGAAAAATGTCCCCATGGGCTTCTGCCAGTCTCCAGTGAGCTGTCATCTGTCACAATGCATTCCCTTGCTCCTGTTCAAATTCAACAGAGCTGCTATATTTCATTCCCCATCATTCTTCCCACTTCAATTGTAAGCAGACTATAAATGCAGTCCGGATATTCTCAAGGATGAAGTGTAGAGGTCTAATTCACACACTGATGGAAGAAATAGCATCCCTTATAAATGCCACCAGCTCTTTTCTATTTCCAGGAAGAGTCATCTGTGGACTGGGTATCGACTGAGAGTGTGGCCTCTTGTAATGTCACAGGCACACAAAATCTTCTCATCCAAACCTAAAGTCTCATGTTTCTGGTTCTATGAGAGTAAAAGTTATACCACTGGGAGATGTAGCTCAGTGGTAGAGCATTAACCAGAAGGCATAAGGTATTACGCACAAATAAAGAAGAACGAAAATCCCAAATCTATTCAGAAGAGGAGGAAGAAAGATTCTAAGAGCCAGAGGTAGTGGATGTCTCCAAGGAAGCAGCATCTTCCAGACACAGCAGGAGTGAGGCACACATGAACTCATAGAGACTGGCAGGTACACAGGACCTGCACAGCTTCAACCCAAGCAAAATCCCAGCACAGAAATGGGAATGTGGACCCCAAGTCCCACCTCTAATACAGAATCTATTTGCAACTGACACGTATAGAGAGAAAAAAATCAGGGTTTTTCACAAAACTGACTCCATGTTTTTGTGTGAATGCTTTTTGATTTGTTACTTCTTTTTTTCTTATCATTGTTTTGACCTTAGAGGTTTTGTTTTTAAGAGAGAGAGAGAGAGAGAGAGAGAGAGAGAGAGAGAGAGAAAACATGAAGTAAGTAGAGAGGGAAATAAGTAGGGAGGATCTAGGATGAGTTGGGGGAGGGGAAAAACATAATCAAAATATATTGTGTGCGAATTTTTTAATAAAAAAATGTATTGAATTCTATTAAACCATCCAGTTGAGGATACACTGAAAATAGAAATTATAAAAGAACTTTAGCTGACCATGTGGAAGGCTCAGGATGCTAGTGACAAATCCTGTTTTGCCAACTCAACGGAAATGGTGAAGACAATACTAAGATCAGCGCACTCACATTGCAGCTATGATGGAAGTTGAACCTCTGAACTGTGGACTCCCTCGGCAGAGTTGACTGCAGGTGAGCAAGAGTAGCAAGAGAGCTGCAGTGGCCTCTCACGCAAACACACAGCCACCTGACGCTTTGCCTTGCCACCTCGGAGCCCTGTGTGTCTACTTGGCACAAGACAATTTGAGATCTCTTCCTTTGGCCCAGTGTTTCCTGAATGTTTCCAATTGCTGAGAAGGAATAAGACTTTTTAATTAGAAGACCAATAGTAATAGTCTTATTGTTGAAAGTAGCTAACACTATGATATGTGCCAGGCTCTGCTATGTATCTGCCTCCCATATTTAGATAGAGACAGATATGGATTTGATATATGCATACATACATACATACTTAGACACAGAGAGATTTATCCTTATGACCTGGCTCCCCTGGGGTCTCCCAAAGCTAACATTAGCCATTGTCAGCCTAAGAAGTAACGAAGAGTAGGGGACAAGCAGAGACCAACCACATAAAACTAGTGACAGATCAGTCTCTATTCCCTTGAATCTTGCCCTTCTGCGAAATTTTGAAAATTGGTAAGAAAACTATCTTTCTTCAGTTCACTAACTGAAAGAGTCAAGTTCCCTTTGGGGATGGCATTAGTGAGTCCCAGTGAGGAACAAATCAAGCAAGAGTGGCGCTGGGCAGTCCCAGCCTCTGGGGCACACTTTACGGATCTGCGGCTTTTCAGAAGGACAACCGGGTTAGATGAGGTCGACAAAAGGAATCGGGAAAATTATGCTTTTAAGATTGTAGTTAGACTTTCCAAAGGCTAACTGACCACTTCTGCATTTATTTCTGCCCTAGAAAAACTCTTTTTTTTTTCTACTCTATGGTGTAATGAAGTGGATCTCAGACTGGCAATGTAGTTCAGTGGGTAGGAGCGCTAAACCAAACAGCCTAACTTTGATTTGAGAATCCCACAGTGGGAGGAGAAAACCAACTATGGAAAGTTCTCCTCCTACCTCCAGACATGTAGCATGGATGCTCAACACACACACACACACACATTAATAATAATGTGAAAATATCTCCCTATACTATTCTGCAAGCCTTGTACTGACCCTTATCTGCTTGAGACTTCTTTCATGGGAGTTACTCCCTTCCACCTTGGTAACAAGCCTTTTAGGCTGAGCATGGCCTTCCTAGGGAAGTCATTTCAAATCTGACTAGCACTTCTTGTTGCAGGAACCCAAAGTCAGAGCGAGAACATTTGTCCTCTTGTCCTACCGAGTGGCAGCTGGTAGGTGCTAGAAAGGATTCGGACTCTCTAGGACCCATCCAATTTAGGGAAGGAAGCTTTGGCAGCCTAGGTCATAGGAAATAGCACACAACAACACAGACACACATCAACAGTGGTGGGACTGTTAACAGTGCTATCTACTATCTACGTGGGAGCTCCAGCCAGGCAGAAGGACAACATGTGGAAGGCCTCAGGGGTGACCACATGCCCTGCTCGCTGTGTCGACCACTGTATTCCCTTCTACTTTCATCCTGAGAGCGGTCACTGTCAAGCAACTAGCGTAATTCTTAGCCATGCCCTGTGTTCCGGGGAGGTGGCCGGAAATATCAGAGTGTGCCTCTCATGGCCTCACACCAAGGCTTCAACAGGGAGTTTGTTTATACTGGCAGACACACTTGTAATCCTAGGCTGACTTGAGTCTGGCTGATTTCTGTGAAGACAGACACTATCTATCTGTGAGAGCCTCATCCCACTGAAGCAGAGGTGGCAGCACAGGAGGTGACAGAAACACCTGCCATCCACACATCTACCAAATTAAGAGTGCTACCAACAAGAGCTGATGCAACATCTGGAGATGGCAAGGCGAGTTCTGTAAGGGGATCTATAATATAAGAACCTACCTTCCCTTTTCTGCACAGAGTACATGTGCAGAGAGCCACTAAATCCTGCTCAAGATGCGTCAAGCATTGCCCACAGAGACAGCCGCCACGTTATCTATATGGAAGTGTGGGATGTGAGGGCGATCTGGCTGGGACGTCTGTCACCCCATTGGTCTCCAAGGTTGATTCGACTGATCTGGCTGGCTAGGCGGGTTTCCCCTTCCTCCCTCACGGCTCCATGTGCGTCCCTCCCAAAGCATGCGCTCGGTTGAAGAAAATGACCTTCCCCCAATAGAGGAGGATCCATCTTTGGTCAAGGGTATTTGAGTAGCTGCGTTCCCCTGCTAGAACCTCCAAACAAGCTCTTAAGGAAGTGTGGATGGTAAAGGGAGAGGAGCATCAAGAGGGAACCATTGTATTGGGCAGATAAGCAACAGTGGGTACCCGGAAGAAGCACTAAGTGTCCTTGTCCTTTCTAAAGAAGCATGTTATGGGGTAGTTGTAATGATGAGGATTTCAGGTCCTGTGCCAAACTGGAATGGTAAAAACTGAGGGACAGGCACAGAAGGACCTTGCTGTATCTCATTAAGTCACACTATACACACCAATGGCTGATATAAAGGATATTGATAAGAAAAACTCCCTCATATCAGCTCTATATCTATTTCAATTTTAAAATTATTTTTATTTTATGTGTATGGGATGGGTGTTTTGCCTACATGTTTGCCTGTGCACTACATTCTAGCAATGTCCAAGGAGGTCAGAAGAGGATGCTGGGTTCTCTGGAACTGGAGTTACAGAGAGTTGTAAGCTGTCATGTGGGTGCTGGAATTGAACCTGACTCCTCTATAGGAGCGGCCAGTGCTCTTACCTGCTGAGGCATCTCTCCAGCTCCAGTTCTATATTTAATAAAGAATTGCTAGGCATTTGAAGCTGAACAAGGCTGGGGAGATGGCTCAGTGGGCAAAGAGCCTGTAGCTCAAGCATGAGGACCTGAGTTCAAATCTCCAGAACCCACACAAGGCCAGTTGCATCTATAATCCTGGTGTTTCTACAGTAAGAAGAAAAGCAGAGACAGAAGAAGCCATGGAAGCTCACAAACCAGGTGCCTTGCCCACACATGGAGACTGTCTCTAAACAATATGGAAGGCGAGAACACCCAGTGTTACCCTCGGACCTCCACACATGAACCACATAAACACACACAAAAAATTGAAAATAGAAACACTATCAATCACATCTTATTATATTTCTAGGATGTGATCAAAGGACTGTGCTCTGAGACAGTTCGCTGCCTAGGCTATATCACATGTAGCTCCTCTGAGGACATACGGGTCAATCGTGACCTGAACAGCTTGCGAGTCCATGCAGTGATTATAATCATTTCATTCACTGTAAAGTAGGCACATTCTGCCAAAGCGTATTCTAATTCTGAATCATGTCTCACCATTCTATACCTCTTCCAAAATGGAGGAAATAGTTCAACTCCATTCAGCTCAGCGAAGAAGAATTGTGAATTAAACTAGAATTGTGAACAATGTCGAAAAGACAGCTCTACGGTCCTCTCATTTAAAATGCAAATAGAGCTGAGAATGAGGGGAGGAGAATGTGTTCAAAAGACACATTTTCCTTATGATAGCTTCAACCTGGTACCATAAAGACATATTCTAACCCGTGATTAATCTAACCAGTCACATGAGTCAGTAATGTCAAAATGACTTGGCTAGAACAATGAATTCTGAAAATAGTGCAAACAGATGTGGAAGCGAGTGGAGAAAAGAGAATGAAGAAAAGGGTAGAAGTGGGGCAGGCTGCCTGGAGAGAAGGGAAGACCTGAATGTGAAGTGCCCCATTCCAAAGCCAATCCATTGGCTGAGCTCAGGGACAGAAACGCTACAGCACAAGCAACTCAATGTGTTCTCTAAAGCAAGAAGAACTCCTGACTCCTGCTGAGACATTGCTTATTCATGTTGGAAACCAGTTGTTCAGAAATGCAAAGTCGATGGTCATCTCTGTACATGGTATGATTTAAAGGATACCAGATGATCCACTCAGCACCTTCTCCCTCCAGTTTTTCACTTTCAACTGGACATACACCTGATATCTTTACTCTTGTAATCATTTTATCAGATTGCATTGCTATGTGGAAAATGTATAGATTCTGGTGCTTCTGCCTGGTACACACTACCAGGCCAGCTTGATATTTGTCTGCTTGGACATCCTTCTCCTAAGCACAGCTGCTGACTGAACTTATAATGCCTACAGTGTCTGCCTGCTTTATAAATCTCCAGACTATGTTAATATGCACCGTGCTAAAAATGTATATCTTTAAAGATATGAAGATCTAAAGTGCCAGGTATAATGATGGGTGCCTGAATTCCCACTTACTTGTGAGAATGGGGCAGAAGAACCTAAGTTTAGTTAAGGAAACAAAGATTCTCTGGATCTCTGATCATTTGGAAAATGCCAACCAACACTGCTGATTACCATTCTGTGCATATTAGGATGGCTATGAAAAGAAAGTGCCAGGTCTGCACGCAGGACAAACTAAGACAAGAGAATCAGAAGTTTGAGTCCAAACTGAGCCATACAGTGAGTTTATGTCAAAACAGATTCTGGAAGGAGGAAGAGAAAGAGGGAGGGAGAGAAAGAAAGCTCGTGTGAGGATATGGAGAAGTCAAAGCCCTCTGCGTCGCCAGCAGGTAGAATGATCCAATTGCTGTAAAAATAGTAAAATAATTTGGTTTCTCAAAAAATTGAAAATTGTTACTATATAAGCAAGCAGTTCTGCTTCTAGAAGCAGGGTCTCAGGTATGTATGCCCTTTCTCATGAAAGGAAAAATGAGTCATTTTACATTTACAACCTGGCATTGTCTATCAGGGACCAGTCTCAACAAAAATATTTCTTGCCAGGGTAGAGGTGTGGGGATTTAGAAAATATTAGTAAAGAATATGAAGATGCAAATGAAAATAATAAAACAGAGAAACATAGAATAGCATCGGGAGGCAGTTCCAGTATATAGCGCCCAATCTGGGGCTGATCAGTGAACCCCGAAACACACAGAAGTGTGGCCAGGCATACAAGGGAGTACCTGGGGGACACTGCAAGAAAACTGAAGCACAGGTGGAGAGGTGAGTAATGAGCACTCTAAGATAAATAAATAGTGGATAATAAAAGAGGAAAGAGAAAGGTGGCACAAAATACCGGGAGGAAAACTGTAAATATTTGTAAATATGGAGCAAGGAAATAATATTCAACTATCTGTACAGTCTCATGGATGTATTGTGATACCTAGAGGAGCTGACGTGCAGCAGAAACTAATCAGAGGTTTTTAGAAATTGTCAATATTATATTCCCAACCCTGCACTGGCGGCATTTCCACCATTGCTTTCAGTGTGCTCTAGGACTGAGAGAGGCCAAAATGAGGCCTCGCCTTCTTCCTAGCCACAGCCTCTATCCCTGCTGAGCAAGTTCAGAAGAGTGAAGGGAATGCAGGGTTTGACCTAGCAGTGGTCTGGGTTACCACTGAAAGCGTGGCAGTCCACGCACACACACTGTGGCCAGCTGAGTCTGACTCATGCCGTGTGGAGTCAGGAAAGGCAGCGCCTGGAGTCTGTCAACGGAAATGCCTCAAAGCTAACTGATCCAAGATTCAAGGAACCTATATGGGTAAATCTTTGGCTTTTAACAGAGGAGAGGACTCAGGAATGCTCCTAATTTTGTGATTGCAAGGTTTAAAATAAAAAAGCAGGGATGATAAAAATCAGCGTGGCTGAACCCGCCAAAGCTAGTGGCCTCGCTTGGCGGCTTCAGAGCCGCTACAACGGCGAGCACCAGGCAACCTGAGCTTAATTTGCCGGCAAATCAGGGTCTGTAGTGGGACCGCTGAACATAGCCTGTGTCCTGCCCAGGCACAACAGGCAATGAGGGACCCAGGCAGGACGGCCAAACAATGGAAGGAGCATGACTTGCACCCTGTCGCTTTAAGCCCAGATCCCTGTTTCCTGGCCTGATGGGCAAACTGCAAAAAAGTAGCCTAGGGGAACTGCAGCTTCAGGCCAGACTAGTGTCTGTAAAGACCAAATGAGCAAGTCATGCCTGTCAGCTAGGCAGACTTGCAGTTGGATTAGAAAGATAGCTTACAAACTTTTAGTAAAATATCCAATGGTGAAGACCTTATTTAAAATATCCTACGGGAGACCTTGAACCACTAAGAAATTCTTAAAGGGAGCAGTGATCCGAATTCTACTAGAAGCCTACAGAAGCTGCCAGACAGGTACTCTCCCAGGTAGAGTGTGCTATACAGAAAGAAGAAGTACATTATATTAATTGTGACCAGCCTTGGCAAGCAGGTATATTACCTATAAAGCTTACTCCTACAGCAGTTTTATGAAAAACCGGTCCACTTTTATGGCTGTGCCTTCCTGTTTTGGCAATTAAGGTATTAAACCCTAATTTTGAAGCAGTAGTTTGCTTAGCACAGAAGAGCAGGATGGAATCTAAGAGATATTTTGGCAGAGAACCTGCTATGATCAATGTTCCTTATACTGGGCAACGGATTGATTGGTTATTTCAAAATAGTGATTCTTGGACAATTTGAAGGCCACATTAATAATTTTTTCCAGCCGATCCATTGCTGTAATTCACGCAGCTACATTCCTTTATTTTCTACAGTTGTAGCAAAAGATCCCTTAAAGGATGCTGTGTTAATTTTTACAGACGGTTCTTCTAATGGAAGAGTGTTGCAATTGCAAAACTAGCAGCATTGTATTTGGACTCTCACCCATTACAAAATCTTTTCTTGTCTTTTGGTTAGAATGGATCCAAGAGGACAGTGATTTGATATTATGTTATGCTATGGACCAGTTAAGTTGTGTTATGGTCTTGACCTGTTAGTGCTTTAGTTCACTATAAGATGTTATTGATTAGAAAAAGATTAAAACTTGTCTAAGAAAGGTTTGGCATTACCACTGAACTCTTGAATTTGACACATTTGATAAGACAAGTTTAGATTTTGATACAGCTGAATACTGTTAAAAAACACTCTACACCAGTTCAAAGTGGGCATTCCCAACCCTAGTGATCTTCCAGTCCTTTAATTAGATATTATAGCCTTAGAAATGCACATAGCACAAAGTATTGTTTGCTTGTTCACCATTAGCTAATTGCAGATGAATTCTCTTGACAGATGTTGACTCAGAGACACAGAGCACAGAAGTACTCTCTCCCCTAACCCTTTGATTACAGAGGTCAACAGTCAATGATGGATTTCATCCCTTCCCCACCCCCAGGCACCTAAGACATGGACTTACATAGTTTGAATGCATTTCCAAAAATGGGTAAGTTTGGGAAATGGAAAAGTATTCACCTAGGGCAGACACAATAAACTGTCCTGTTGTAGAAGAACAGGCTTTATTACAATTAATAAAAAGGGAGGAATGTGGAGGGCCAAAATTGTGAACCTATTTCCACATTGACCAAAGGTCAAAGAGTTGGAACTTACCTCTATCCCTACAAAGTTATTGTGTTTCTTCCTCAAAGGTCTCAACTAGATTTAAATCAGAGAGTTCTGCTCTCTCAAGGTTATTGTCATCAGGTATGGCTAATAGCCAGACCTTGTATTTCAGGAACAGAGAAGTAGATATGTTTCTACCTCAAACAAAAGTCTATGAATCCAAGTAAGTTCTAGTTCCATTAAGGAGAAAACTTTGGATTCCACCCAGGGAGTGGTTTGCCTACAGAATGTTTTGGTCTAGGGTGTGAGTGTGACTTGTTTTGTTCTAGCAACAGAATGTAGCCCTTGACCTTCCACTGGTATCTTTATTTCCACGTATCATGTTAATGCAGTTTTTGTCTTACTTCTACCTTTTGTGACCAAGGGTTATTTTTAAGCAATTAAAAATTAAATGCAGATGAATTTCAGTTCTCACTGAAACTCCCTTCTGATACTATTCTATGTTTCTCTGTTTTCATTCACATCTTCATATCCTCTACTATGTTTTGAAATCCCCACACCTCTACCCTGGCAAGAGGTATTTTTGTTGAGACTGGTCCCCGACAATTACAATGGAACAACCTCAAGAGGGGGGAGAAAATTCTCATGTATGCCACTACAAGACTGAATCTTGAGGACATTAGACTAAGTTGCATGAGCCAGTCACAAAAGAACACATACGTGGTGACTCCACTTACACACGAAACTGAGAATAGCCAAGTTAGACAGAAGACAGAATGATGAATGTTGGGGGTATGAGAAGGAGGAGGGGCTCCAGAGTTGTTTAATAGAGAGGACGTCCATGAGGAAGACGAAGAAGGTTCCAAAGAGGGATGGTGATGATGGTGATTCTTCAAATTGCTGAATGCCACTGAGCCATGCAGTTGCATTGACTAATATATCCAATTTTGTGATGCTATATATTTTACTATAATAAAAATTTTAACGTCAACTACAACAAAATGTGGTCCCACAACTGAAGCTCTCTATGCCAGAGAAGGAGGACACTAAGCCAAGCTTGGCTGGCTGCACAGACTATTTTGGGAACTCAGCTAAAATACAAACTCTCGGCCCCTCATTAAGATTCTAACTTAAGAAGTCCTTATGTTCCTCAGGCCTGTCTAGTGTGCAGCCTGGTTTGAAGGCTGTTGCCCTGCAGTTTCACCACTCAAAATTTACAAGCCAAAAAGGAATTATTCATCTTTTGTTTACAATGACTCAGTCCTAAAAAGACTAATGTTATATAATGAAATTTAGATGTGAAGCTATTGCTTAAACTATGTTATTGATATAACTCAACTCTTATGAACTTTGTATTAAAATTTCTTGGAATCTGTGGAGTACTTCCTCAACTAGCAAAAAAAAAGTGTTTTCTTGTGTTGCCATGGCCAACACCAGCCTTCTAGGAATGCTTGATTCTATACTCACGGACACGTCACAGTTTACATCTTGAAAATCAACTTGCACCTGAGATAATCAATGTACTTTCAGTGAAAGCACTACCTAGTACACCATCTGCATCCACAGACTCATTCATTATTAACAGCTCTGGGAATTTATATTATTGATCAGCATCTTTCTGGAGCCAGGAAAAAAAAATTTCAATTACATGCTAAATTAAAAGCTTGCAGATGTCTACAGGCAATTCTTGATAAGTGGTAACACATGGTAGAATGAAAAACACAGAGTTGAAAGCTGGTGGCCTAGTGTGCTGGACTGTGTGTTATGCAGAGTCATTATGTCCCCCTGCTCCATCCCCTCCTCCCTGGTTTAAGGAAAAAATACAACTGGCCTTCATCTTCACAGATTGCTCGTCCATGGGTTCAATCAATCATGAATTAAAAGTATTTGGGGGAAAAAGCCAAGTCCCCACTGAATACGTAAAGACTATCTTCCTTGCCTAAACAAACACAATACACAAGCTATATGTATAGAATTTACATTATATTAAGTATTATAAGCAATCTGGAGATTAAATATACAGGAGTTCCAAGCATGGTGTGATACATCTGTGGTTCCAACACTTGGTAGGTGAAACTTCAGAAATTCAATACAACTCTAAACAATATAGCAAGTTCAAGTCCAATTCAGGCTAAATGAGATATTGCTTAAAATATAAAATAAAATATGCAGGAGGGTTGTATAGATTTACCTGAAAATGTATATAAGTGTCTTGAACATTGCAGAGTTTGGTATCCTTGGAGCACCCTAGAATCAAACCTCCATGTACATACCAAGGGCAAAGGTACTCATTGTCTGAGCTTCATGAAAACGGCCACAGCTAAAAGGTTGTGCCTCTTGGGTAACCTGGATTCAGTGACTAATGGACCCAGCTGGCCTGCGTCTCCATGGCTGCAAGTTCATCTGAGTTTTCATCTCTAGGCTGAGGGTACATCACCCATTCTACCCCTCTCAACTAATTCTGCTTTCCTTGCTCCTAAAAGCAAGTCCTAATAAATCATCTGCTACAGAATCTCGCTCTTGAGTCTGTTGCCAAGGAAACCAGACCTGCCTCATTGCTGCTTTCAAGCTAGAGATGTGAATAGAAGAGTCACTTAACCATAACTCCTGCTATAATTGAAAAAAAAAAACCGTACAAGGCTTGTTGGAGCCACCAGAAATTTCCAATGCTATTGCAAACCAGTGCCCTGCTGTGACAGAGACTTGTCCTTGTGCTTCACTGCTTGAGCCAAATGTATAGATTTGCAACCAGTCCCTTTGGATGGCAAGGAGGAAAAATTCTGTATCACTGTAGGTTAAAGTCTGTAGGGATATAGAGTCTCTCACTGAACAGGCAATTTCCTGGGATGGGACTACCAGGTTAACCCACATAGCTTACCCAGGATCTCCCAACTATTAATACTTAGACATCCCAGGTTCCATCTAGGGAGAGAAGGAAAATCTGTGAGGAGCTGGGGAGTTACAGGGGTTGAGTATGATTAAAACACATCATATAAAACTCTCAAAGAATTATAAATATACTATATTTAAAAGAAAGAAGTCCTGGGTCCCAGAAGTCCCTCAGTCCCAGAAGCTGAATGGTTTACCACCGTTGTATGGCCTTCTATGTCCCCCGGTCTTTTGGGCTTCCACACCTTATTAACCTGAGAACTTGGACTGCCTGCCTTGAAAACATAACAAAATCTAGCTTTCCCACCTCAAAGACTAGAGCAAATCAGCTAGCTACTTCCATTCCCCGCTCCCTCTTTTTAAGACTTCTCATGATTGTAGTTGTTGGTTTGCAAATATTTAATTGCTCTCTTCTGAGCTAGACTAGCTCACATGTCAAATGGAGCCTTGTGCCTTGTTTGTGGTTGTGCCCTTAGTGCTTGCCAAAAGGCTGGCTCATGAACAATGTCCAAAAGATGTTTGTTGAATAAGTAACTGAAAAGGAAAAAGGAGAGGAACCTAAGGCCTGGGAGGCGTGCAAAGGATTAAAAAACAGAGGAGAATAAAGGGCAAGTTAGTCTAGGAGAGGGAGATAAGAACAGAGTGATGAGCATTGCGTATCTACAGGCAACTTCATGTTGTATTTCCATTCTGTGTGTGCTACTGGGATTCTTAATCACCACTAAGCTTTTGGTTCATTCTGACATCACAGGAGGAAACACACTTGTAATTTTTACTTGTTCTTAGAAAAATATTAGGTGTCCAATTTACAAATTTTAGGAAGACGTTTGGATAGGTGCACTAGGTCACCTGATAATGAGGTTTTATATCTTTGTTTGACAGAGATTTGATCAGATATTCCATTCATTCTGCATATTGAGGCATGTCTTGGTTCTATGGAAAGAACAGTATCTATAATTTCTGGTATTTCTTTTTTTCACTGTCTACTACTGAATAAGGCAAGTCCTTTTGTCTCCAGAAAAACACAATGGAATTCTCTTCTTACAAATTCCCATGGCCATTCTGGGAATGTTTCCAGTATAACCCTATACCTACTAAGCAGCTTCTTCATCATGTCCTTAGACAGAAAGTGGCCTAAATTGAAATGTGTGCTTAAAAAAATGAAAGTCTCTTGTGTTCTGTGAATTTGCTTGTCGATGAGTGCCACCCAATTTCAACAGTATTCATGAAAAGAGTGTTCATATTGATGGCGTTCTCCTGCTAGTTTCTAGTGTGACGATAATTAAATTTGGGATGGGAAAATGTACTCTCAGTGTGAGACATTAGAATTGATTTCTGTCCGTTTCTATTCTCGTAAATGACGTTTGTCCTTGACCAATCTAGAGCTCTTTAGAACCTGAGCAGCGTTGTTTGTCAGGCTGAAGTCTGGTCTTTTATCTCAATAATCTCACAGCAACTATAAAATAGCCTTAAAATTTCATTGGTGTGCTCATCACTGTACCTTAAGAGAGCACATGAACCAAATGGTATAAATAAGTCTGATGATAAATAAAAGCTTGTAATTAAACAATTCCAAACCATTTTGTCCGTGGCTAGCTTCAGTGACAAACTGTGATGTCTGCCTTCTTCTGCTCTCTGAGCCCCATGAGGACCTGGGCCCTGAAGGATTTTGCATGTAGAGACAAGGATGCCACAAAAGCATAACCCATGGACCACTGGGATCTGAGAGATGCTCTCAGGAGACCCAGGAGATAAGAAATTAATTCCCCAGTAATAGTTATGATATCATTTGGAGGGATTCGTTTCTGTTGACAATATGAAGTCGTAATGAATAAAACTGCTTGTAACCAAGCACATATTGAGAAAATGGCACCAAAATGCACTTGTGATCATTGTATACTTCATAAAATGTAACTGGGGGGGTTTCACTAACTGCCCTTACTGAAACAGCAAAAAATTCAGTTTGTTTGTCTTTGGTTTTTTTTAAGACAGAGTCTTACTCTGTAACATTGGCTGGCCTCAATCTTAAAATGATCCTCCTGCTACCACCTCCCTGATGTTAGGTTTACAGGCAGGAACCACCATGCTTGGTTTAAGAATATTTAATCTTGTTGCTGGACATGGTGGTGCATGCCTTTAATCCCAGCACTTAAGAGGGAGAGGCAGGCTGATTTCTGAGTTTGAGGCAAGCCTGTGTCTAATTCAAGGCCAGAAAGTGAGTCTTTCCAGGGTAACCATGGCTAGACAGAGAAGCTTTGTCTCAAAATTTCCATGTTCAGAACCTGAGTAAAAGGAAAAACAAAATAAACCAACAACAATAGTAACAACAAAAACCAGGCATGGTGTCACACACATGGGATCCCAGCACTGAGGAAGCAGGGACTGTCTTCTGACCAAACCTCCCTGAGGTGCACATGTGAGCGTGAGCATACACACACTCACATGCACACAGGCAATACATTAATAGATAAGTAAATCTTCTTTTTAAATAATTCTGAGAAGTAATACCTTTCCTGATGTAAATCTGACTGTGTGGTTCTCAGGCCTTTTGGAATGCAGAAGAGCCTGCAACTTTGGGCTACAAAAGTCCTAGCATGCGGGAAACAGAGCTCACTGTACTATTCTGCTGGGGACATGAAGGACAAGAATATTGAGAGAAACACAGACAGTGAAGGCCCAGTTCATGAGGGTTTAAAAAAGAACAAAAATCTATCAGGAACTGGGATATGGTTCATTCATGTGAAACTTCACAAAGGATCTGATTTCTTTCTACACTCATGGCCTGAGAATTTGAGTGACACTGGCCTAAAGATAAACTAAGTGATTGAGCAGAGGAAAAGCTGCTTCCATCAGAATATTTTATCAAACAGGCAAAGAAGCTAAGACACAAAGAATGCAAAGATCATTTGTGCTCCACTAGACTACATGCTGTAATTACATTTAAGGAGCTACACTTGTTGAGTGTTTTGTGTGATTTGAAAGAACAAAATCCACAATGACTGGGAATGGCTATTAAAACACACCTTATTCATTTAAATTTGTATCTCTGTAAATTTCTTCATAATTCAGCCAACTCCACATATTGCAAAAGGTTAAATGCAGGACAATAAAACAGTGCCAGTCTCTCACTGACTTTTTTGTTTTCTTAAGTACTTGACCAAAATGTGTCCTTTATTCTAACATATAATGGGATGGTTACTACTTTATATAATTGAATTAATAAATAAAAATTAATTTTAATTTCTAATATAAAATTATTATAGATACATGTTACCCATGCAAACAAAGGAGTTTTTTAGTATGGATTGTCAACAATTTTTAAGGAAATCAAGAAGCCCAGTGTAATAGTAGATGCTTGTGATCTCAGTGCCTCAGGAAACTGAGGCAGGAGGATTACAAGTTCAAGTCTAGCCTGGGCTACGTAACAAGTTAAAAGCCAGTCTAGCTACATAGTGAGATTCTGTTGCAAAAAGAAAAGCAAAGAGTTTAAGCACCAGAAGCATGAAGGCCACTTCTTAAGATCATGAAATATTTATTTTATGTAGCCCAGTTTGAGTTCATGCTTTGTCACTTAAAAATAAAGTTAGAAATAATGCAGGGAAGAAAGAAATGAGTTCAACTCCAGGACGGGGACTATGTGAATATAGGCTAATGAATGTGTAGCAGAATATTCTTATTCAGAATAAGAACAGCCTTAAGACATACAAGATACAGGAATAAGATGACAAGTATGGAGGTCTTCTTCATGCCCCTCCCCCAGTCAACAATCGGTAGAAACCGATGGGCATTCTAAAATTTCTACCAAATTCAAAATGGGATTTATTCAAAATAATGAAAAGAGATGATTCAAATTATGTTCTGACTAACACAAGACTAAAATAGAAATTTGGTCCTGTGCAATTTGATTTCAAGATATTATGCCCTTGGATATACAACTGCTCATAAATATATTTAAAATGCTAAATATCATGAATTTTCAAGGAAAGAAAAGCAAAACCACAGTGAGATACCATTTAGAAAGGGTAGCTACTCTCAAAACAACAAGAAACAGGAAACACAGGTAAAATGTGAGCTAAAGAGAATTCTTCTGCTCTTTTTGCTTTACATTAGTAAAACCTCTATTCCAGAAAGCAGAATGGGCAGCTTCTTAAAAAAAGATTCAACTACTGTATGATACAGCACCCTAACTGCTGGGCAGATAGATACCAAAAGAAGATAAAATCAATACGTCAAAAATACATTGAAGTCATCTGCACTCCTGTTTACTGTAGCACTATGCAGAGAAGTCCTAAAAGTGGAAATGGCCAAAGTTTTCATTGGCTGAGAGACGGACAAAGCAAACATGCTATCGTGGAAAACTACCCAGGCAGTGGGAAGTCCAACACTGCAACAGCATGAGAGGAACCGAAGATCATTGTGTTGGGAAGAAGCCAGTCATCAAGGTATAACTGAGAAAGGCTTGCATTGGGAGCCGCTTGATAAAGCTGATGACTCAGGAGAAGGCTGGTGAATGGAAGCCTACATCCTGACCATGGAAGGAGAGAGCCTCTGCTCGCAGATCAGCCTCTCAGCTCCAAGAAACAGAAGTGTGACAGAGGACAGGAAGTAGGGGAGGGAGATAAGCTGATGATGGAGCACAGACAGATGACCCTGGAACTTAGGTGACGACTCTTGTCATTGCCTTCTGGTGTCTTTGTCATAGTCATACGGCCGCTAGGAGTCCTTAGTACAAAAGTTTAGGCCGAGACGCACAGAGGCGGAGCGGCGGCGGCCAGACGCACAGAGGCGGAGCGGCGGCGGCCAGACGCACAGAGGCGGAGCGGCGGCGGCCAGACGCACAGAGGCGGAGCGGCGGCGGCCAGACGCACAGAGGCGGAGCGGCGGCGGCCAGACGCACAGAGGCGGAGCGGCGGCGGCCAGACGCACAGAGGCGGAGCGGCGGCGGCCAGACGCACAGAGGCGGAGCGGCGGCGGCCAGACGCACAGAGGCGGAGCGGCGGCGGCCAGACGCACAGAGGCGGAGCGGCGGCGGCCAGACGCACAGAGGCGGAGCGGCGGCGGCCAGACGCACAGAGGCGGAGCGGCGGCGGCCAGACGCACAGAGGCGGAGCGGCGGCGGCCAGACGCACAGAGGCGGAGCGGCGGCGGCCAGACGCACAGAGGCGGAGCGGCGGCGGCCAGACGCACAGAGGCGGAGCGGCGGCGGCCAGACGCACAGAGGCGGAGCGGCGGCGGCCAGACGCACAGAGGCGGAGCGGCGGCGGCCAGACGCACAGAGGCGGAGCGGCGGCGGCCAGACGCACAGAGGCGGAGCGGCGGCGGCCAGACGCACAGAGGCGGAGCGGCGGCGGCCAGACGCACAGAGGCGGAGCGGCGGCGGCCAGACGCACAGAGGCGGAGCGGCGGCGGCCAGACGCACAGAGGCGGAGCGGCGGCGGCCAGACGCACAGAGGCGGAGCGGCGGCGGCCAGACGCACAGAGGCGGAGCGGCGGCGGCCAGACGCACAGAGGCGGAGCGGCGGCGGCCAGACGCACAGAGGCGGAGCGGCGGCGGCCAGACGCACAGAGGCGGAGCGGCGGCGGCCAGACGCACAGAGGCGGAGCGGCGGCGGCCAGACGCACAGAGGCGGAGCGGCGGCGGCCAGACGCACAGAGGCGGAGCGGCGGCGGCCAGACGCACAGAGGCGGAGCGGCGGCGGCCAGACGCACAGAGGCGGAGCGGCGGCGGCCAGACGCACAGAGGCGGAGCGGCGGCGGCCAGACGCACAGAGGCGGAGCGGCGGCGGCCAGACGCACAGAGGCGGAGCGGCGGCGGCCAGACGCACAGAGGCGGAGCGGCGGCGGCCAGACGCACAGAGGCGGAGCGGCGGCGGCCAGACGCACAGAGGCGGAGCGGCGGCGGCCAGACGCACAGAGGCGGAGCGGCGGCGGCCAGACGCACAGAGGCGGAGCGGCGGCGGCCAGACGCACAGAGGCGGAGCGGCGGCGGCCAGACGCACAGAGGCGGAGCGGCGGCGGCCAGACGCGGCGGAGCGGCGGCGGCCAGACGCGGCGGAGCGGCGGCGGCCAGACGCGGCGGAGCGGCGGCGGCCAGACGCGGCGGAGCGGCGGCGGCCAGACGCGGCGGAGCAACACCGCATACAGGAAGAGGCTTTCGGGGACCAGCGCAGAGGCAGACCCAAGCGGCGGGAACAGGCGTGCAATAAGGAGAGCAGATCGCCCTACTACAATCGAATCAAAGAGGTAGGCCTTTGGTTGGCCAGGTCACTGGCACAAGGGGAGCCTGGTCCTGTCCTGAAGATCCTTCAGAGGGGTGAGAGGGTTCTTGGCCTGCAGCAGGAACCACGAAAGAGAGTGAGGGCATTTTGTAAGCGGAGCCCTTGGCCAGCAGGGAAACCTGATCCGGTTTTTAAAGGACCCATTGGATAGGATCAATAGGAGGAGATGGGCAGGCGCCAAGGCAAGAATTCTCCCAATAATCCGAAAAACAACATGAAAACATCAGAACCCAATGATCTTACAACAGAAGTATTTGAACAACCTAACACAGAAGAAATGGAAAAAATCGACTTTATGAAGATAATAGAGTCCCTTAAACAACATGTAAAAAATGCCCTTATAGAAATGGATGAGAAGTATAACAAAAAGTTTGAAGAAATGAGTAAATACGTACATGATACCCTGGGAAACCAAGAAAAAACCATCAAACAGGTAATGGAAACAGTTCAAGAATTGAAAACTGAAATGAAGGCAAAGAAGAAAATACAAACTGAGGACCAGCTGGATATGGAAAATCTAGGCCAACGAGCAGAGTCTACAGAAACAAGCATAATCAATAGAATACAAGAGCTAGAAGAAAGACTCTCAGATGCTGAGGACACCATAGAGAAAATAAACGAACAGATCAAAGAAAACAGCAAAGCCAACAAATTCTCAACACAAAACATTCAGGAACTATGGGACACAATAAAAAAACCAAACCTAAGAATAATAGGAATAGAAGAAGGAGAAGAGTCACAGCTCAAAGGCCCAGAAAATATTTTCAACAAAATTATGGAAGAAAACTTTCCCAACTTAAAGAAAGATATTCACTTAAATATTCAAGAAGCATACAGAACACCAAACAGACTGGATCAAAGAAAAACATCTCCTCGCCATATAATAATCAAAACACAAAATATACAGGTTAAAGAAAAAATATTAAGAGCTGCAAAAGAAAAAGGGCAAGTAACTTATAAAGGTAAACCGATCAGACTTACACCTGACTTCTCGATGGAAACTATGAAAGCCAGAAGATCCTGGATAGAGGTTCTGCAGAAGCTAAGAGACCATGGATGCAAACCCAAACTACTATACCCAGCCAAGCTATCATTCATTATCAATGGAGAAAACAAAACATTCCAGGATAAGAACAAATTTAAACAATACGTAGCCACAAATCCAGCCCTACAGAAAGTAATAGAAGGAAAATCGCAACCCAAGGAATCCAACACTGCCAACACTGCCTACAATAACCCAGGCATCTAATGACCCTTCACGAGCACATCTCAAAGAAGGGAGACAATCTCTACTACCAAAAGCAATAAGAATAACCGGAGTAAACAACCACTGGTCATTAATATCACTTAATATTAATGGGCTCAATTCACCTATAAAAAGGCACAGGCTAAAAGATTGGATACGAAAACAGGATCCAACATTCTGCTGTTTGCAAGAAACACATCTCAACCACAAAGACAGGCACCTACTCAGAGTAAAGGGTTGGGAAAAGGTGTTTCAAGCAAATGGTCCTAAGAAAAAAGCAGGTGTGGCCATACTAATTTCTAACAAAACTGACTTCAAACTAAAATCAATCAGAAGAGACCGAGACGGTCACTTTATACTCATAACAGGAACAATTCATCAGGAGGAGGTCTCAATCCTGAATATATACGCCCCCAATATAAAAGCACCTACTTATGTAAAAGAAATATTACTAGAACTCAAGGCAGACATCAAACCACACACACTAGTAGTAGGAGACTTCAACACACCTCTCTCTCCAAGGGACAGGTCAATCAGACAGAAACCTAATAGAGAATTAAGAGAATTATTGGAGGTAATGAAGCAAATGGACTTAACAGACATCTATAGAACATTCCACCCAAATAGGAAAGAATATACCTTCTTCTCTGCAGCTCATGGAACCTTCTCAAAAATTGACCACATACTCGGAAACAAAGGAAACCTCCACAGATACAAAAAAATATCAGTGTCCACCTGTGTCTTATCAGATCATCACGGATTAAAATTAGAAGGCAACAACCACGCTGCCCCCAAAAAACCGACAAACTCATGGAAACTGAACAGTCAACTACTGAACCACACCTGGGTCAAGGAAGAAATCAAGAAAGAAATTAAAGTCTTCCTTGAATTTAATGAAAATAAAGGGACAACATACTCAAACCTATGGGACACAATGAAAGCAGTGCTAAGAGGAAAGTTCATAGCACTAAGTGCCCACTTAAAGAAAACGGAGAATGCATACATTGGGGACTTAACAACACACCTGAAAGCTCTAGAAAAAAAAGAAGCAGACGCGCCCAGGAGAAGTAGAAGACTGGAAATAATAAAACTGAGGGCTGAAATCAACAAAATAGAAACACAGAAAACAGTCCAAAGAATCAATGAAACAAAAAGCTGGTTCTTGGAGAAAATCAACAAGATCGACAAACCCCTATCCAAACTAATTAAACGACAGAGAGAGAACACGCAAATAAATAAGATCAGAAATGAAAAGGGGGACATAACCACAGACACAGAGGAAATTCAGAGAATCATTAGATCTTACTACAAAAGCCTGTATGCCACAAAACTGGAAAATACAAAAGAAATGGACATTTTTTTAAATAAGTACCACATACCAAAGCTAAACCAAGACCAGGTGAATGATCTAAATAGACCGGTTTCTCGCGAAGAATTAGAAATGGTTATCAAAAATCTCCCTTCGAAAAAAAGCCCAGGACCAGATGGTTTCAATGCAGAATTCTACCAGAACTTCCAAGAAGAACTAATACCTATACTCCTTAATGTATTTCACAATATAGAATCAGAAGAGTCATTGCCAAATTCCTTTTATGAAGCTACAGTTACCCTGATACCAAAACCACAAAAAGACCCAACCAAGAAAGAGAATTACAGACCGATCTCACTCATGAACATCGACGCAAAAATTTTCAATAAAATACTGGCAAACCGAATCCAAGAACACATAAGAAAAATTATCCATTATGATCAAGTAGGCTTCATCCCAGAGATGCAGGGCTGGTTCAACATACGCAAATCTATCAATGTAATCCACCATATAAATAAACTGAAAGAAAAAAACCATATGATCATTTCACTAGATGCTGAAAAAGCATTCGACAAAATTCAACACCCCTTTATGATAAAGGTCTTGGAGAGAATAGGGATACAAGGGTCCTACCTAAATATAATAAAAGCTATTTACAGCAAGCCAACAGCTAACATTAAATTAAACGGAGAAAAACTCAAAGCCATCCCACTTAAATCAGGAACACGACAAGGATGTCCACTCTCTCCATACCTCTTCAATATAGTGCTTGAAATTCTAGCAATAGCAATAAGACAACATAAGGAGATCAAGGGGATTCGTATTGGAAAGGAAGAAGTTAAGCTTTCGTTATTTGCAGATGATATGATAGTGTATATAAGCGACCCCAAAAATTCTACCAAAGAACTCCTACAGCTGATAAACAGCTTTAGTAATGTGGCAGGATACAAGATCAACTCCAAAAAATCAGTTGCCTTCCTATACACTAAGGATAAGGAAGCAGAGAGGGAAATCAGAGAAGCATCACCTTTCACGATAGCCACAAATAGCATAAAATACCTTGGGGTAACCCTGACCAAGGAAGTGAAAGATCTACTTGACAAGAACTATAAGTCTTTGAAGAAAGAAATTGAAGAAGACACCAGAAAATGGAAAGACCTCCCTTGCTCTTGGATTGGGAGGATCAACATAGTAAAAATGGCAATTCTACCAAAAGCAATCTATAGATTCAATGCAATCCCCATCAAAATCCCATCAAAATTCTTCACAGATCTGGAGAAGACAATAATCAACTTTATATGGAAAAACAAAAAACCCAGGATAGCCAAAACAATCTTATACAATAAAGGATTGTCTGGAGGCATTACCATCCCTGACTTCAAACTCTATTACAGAGCTACAGTATTGAAAACAGCTTGGTATTGGCATAAAAACAGAGAAGTCGACCAATGGAATCGAATAGAAGACCCTGACATTAACCCACAAACCTATGAACACCTGATCTTCGATAAAGGAGCTAAAAGTATACAATGGAAAAAAGAGAGCATCTTCAACAAATGGTGCTGGCAAAACTGGATGTCAATCTGTAGAAGAATGAAAATAGATCCATATCTATCACCATGCACAAAACTCAAATCCAAATGGATTAAAGACCTCAATATCAGTCCGAACACACTGAACCTGATAGAAGAGAAAGTGGGAAGTACTCTATAGCACATGGGCACAGGAGACCACTTCCTATGTATAACCCCAGCAGCACAGACACTAAGGGCATCATTGAATAAATGGGACTCCCTGAGGCTGAGAAGCTTCTGTAAAGCAAAGGACACTGTCACTAAGACAAAAAGACAACCCACTGACTGGGAGAAGATCTTCACCAACCCTGCAACTGACAAAGGTTTGATCTCCAAAATATATAAAGAACTCAAGAAACTAGACCGTAAAAGGCTAATCAACCCAATTATAAAGTGGGGCACTGATCTGAACAGAGAATTCTCAACAGAAGAACTTCAAATGGCCAAAAGACACTTAAGGTCATGCTCAACTTCCTTAGCGATCAGGGAAATGCAAATCAAGACAACTTTAAGATACCACCTTACACCTGTCAGAATGGCTAAAATAAAAAACACCAATGATAGCCTTTGCTGGAGAGGTTGTGGAGAAAGGGGTACACTCACCCATTGCTGGTGGGAATGCAAACTTGTGCAACCACTCTGGAAAGCAGTGTTTCGGTTTCTCAGGAAATTCGGGATCAACCTACCCCTGGATCCAGCAATACCACTCTTGGGAATATACCCAAGAGAGGCCCTATCATACAACAAAAGTATATGCTCAACTATGTTCATGGCAGCATTGTTTGTAATAGCCAGAACCTGGAAACAACCTAGATGCCCTTCAACGGAAGAATGGATGAAGAAAGTATGGAATATATACATATTAGAGTATTACTCAGCAGTAAAAAACAAGGACTTCTTGAATTTTGCATACAAATGGATGGAAATAGAAAACACTATCCTGAGTGAGGTAAGCCAGACCCAAAAAGAGGAACATGGGATGTACTCACTCATATTTGGTTTCTAGCCATAAATAAAGGACATTGAGCTTATAATTCATGTTCCTAGAGAAGCTAAATAAGAAGGTGAATCCAAAGACAAACACATAGGCATCCTCAGGAATATTAACCTTCATCAGGCGATGAAAGGAGACAGAGACCCACACGGGAGCACCGGACAGAAATCTCAAGGTCCAAATCAGGAGCAGAAGGAGACGGAGCACGAGCAAGGAACTCAGGACCACGAGGGGTGCACCCACACACTAAGACAATGGGGATGTTCTATTGGGATCTCACCAAGGCCAGCTGGCCTAGGTCTGAAAAAACATCGGATAAATCCGGACTAGCTGAACATAGCGGACAATGAGGAATACTGAGAATTCAAGAACAATTGCAGTGGGTTTTTGATCCTACTGCACGTACTGGCTTTGTGGGAGCCTAGGCAGTTTGGATGCTCACCTTACGAGACCTGGATAGAGGTGGGCAGTCCTTGGGCTTCCCACAGGTCAGGGAACCCTGATTGCTCTTCGAGCAGATGAGGGAGGGGGAATTGATCGGGGGAGGGGGAGGGAAATGGGAAGCGGTTGTGGGGACGAGGCAGAAATCCTTAATAAATAAATAAATTAAAAAAAAAAAAAAAAAAAAAAAAAAAAAAAAAAAGTTCAGGCCTCAAAGGAGACAGTCACAAAATCACAGCACAGATGCTTCCTAGCTGTTCCAGTCACCCGATCAGACGTCTGTAGGCCCAAGGGAAGAGTCACTGCTTTCCACAAAAATAGCCATTAAGTCTCTGCACTGTAAATGTTATCATGACCCACAGAGCAGACGTGTTACCTATGGTAAAGCTAGTGAAAAGTTAATAATATGCTGCTCGGACATGAGATCACCAAAATTAGTGGACTGTAAATCACCCAGAGCAAATCAAGCTAGATTTTGTTTGGGCATTTTCTTGGTAATAGAAAGATAAATATGGCATAAGTTGACAGTAGCAGAGAGGTTAGCAGAGGCTGAGGAGAGTAAGGAGGAAGGAAGCAAGGATAGGAATGAACTGTTAAAAGGGTATTGGGTCATAGATGGGAACAAGAAGTTCTGGAATGCTACTGCACAGTAGAACAAATATTAATAGCGACTGTGTACTGGACATCCCAAATAGCTGGAAGAGGCCCCTACCTCCTCTTCTACCCATCAACTGGCACTGGCTGTACCCATCTCATACTGCTACCACAAAAGCCAAAGAGAGAAAGCAAGCAACTTGTTGAAAAGCAAGCAGGGGCTGGACTGGGTGTGCATGGAGAGTGGAAAACAGCAGGGAGTAATGGGAGTGATGAACAAGAGGGTAGCCAGGAAGCCTGAAGCTAAGACAGAAGGTCCGAGAAAATGAACCTTAATCCCCCATCATCACCGAGACAAGCTTCATGATGCCACTGGAAGGGTACTGTGGAACTCAGCACAGAGTCCTTGGGGCACACACAAGCCGGGTCTTCCACATACCTTCAGATCCTGAGAGACATATAGCCCTGTAGATGCAAAGTTCAAGCCCTAATTCATTAGAGGTAAGATTGTGACTTGCAGGGAGTGAAGTGGGTTCTAGCAGAAAATATGTGTCAATAACAGAAATCTTTGCTATCTGGAAGAACACATTGACTTAACTTGCATTATTGAGACCAGTAATCCTGCCTGTTGGGACTGATACAGACGACAATCCAAAGACAGGAGAAACCACGATATCTCAAATGAGGAAAATCCACTGATGGGGGGCACCATACCTTCCATTTCGTGTTATTAACTTCTAAAGCTTTCTGTTGTCCAATGCTTTGATTATTATTTGTGATTTTGTACTGTGTTAAGATGCTATGTTTTAACTTGTGTCTATCTCGCTGAAAAAGATTTTTATGACTGTCTTCTCTTTTTTATTTACCTGTAGAGAGCTGCGTGGAGCCACAACTGACTCCTATTATGGCTAAGGCCTGATCACACAATGATTGTCAGCTGCTTGCATATGTGTGGACCTATGGGCAGTGCCCACCTGGCAATCCAGGGTTGGCGGCCCATGCCTTTTTAAGGGCTGGGAGAGGTTTGCCCGGGGGGAGAGAGAGAAAGAGGGAGAGAGAGAGAAAGAGAACAAGGTCCTGAATAAACTGCTTGCAGGAAGAGCTCTGGTGTTGCGTCTTCCTTTCTTGTCGAGGTGGGCGTGACAAGTGGTGGCCCGTACAGGGAACCTCCCAACATTTACCTATAACAATTTTCTTTTCTACATCTTTTCTAAATCTTTCTGGCCAGGGTTGGTGGCAAACACCTTTAATCCCAGTGTTCAGGAGGCAGAGGCAAGCAGATATCTGAGTTGAAGGTCTTTCTAGAACTCATAGTGAGTTCCAGGCCAGCCAAAGCTACATGTCTCTGTCTCAAAAGAAAAAAAAAGGCTATCTATTACTCCTCATACCTCCAACTCATATACCTTCATCTCTCATTTATACTCGACCCCTTACCCACCTTACTATACCTTCAGCTCTCACACTCAGCCCCTTACCTACCTTTCCTATTCCTCATTTCACTGCTCAAAAAAAGGTTACTCTTACCTCTAAAAGCACATGAACTACATTTTCCCCAACCAGTACTGAAGTACCAGTCTCTGAACCTTACTGAAGACACAAGTCAGTGTAAAAGTGTCTGAATCGAACACAAGAGTGCTGGAAAAGCAGTCCCTGTCTAAATGGCAACGAAAAATGCAGTACCGGGTGAAACTAACTGACCAGAAGGATGCATGCTAGATAAAACAAACAAAAATAACACATCAACTTCAACATTTGTGCAAAATACAATAAAGAAATGTCAAAAATATGATACAACCCACTATGACACCTCCACCTGTTCACAACTGGATAATGAGATCAAGAATAAAATAGCTGAAAAAAGAAACAAGAGTTCTGCTCTTCAGAAAAGATCAATGACCATATAGATAACTCAAGAAAGTGAGTAAGGTAAGGAAACCAATGCAGGATCTAGACAAGAAAGCCTTCAAAGTGGGAAAACAATCAGCAAGTTAGAGATGTTACAAAGCAGAGGAGAATTTGGTAAGGAAATTGAGACTCTGAAAAATAATCAAACTGAAATTTTAGAAAATTAAAACAAACACACACATACACCACACACATACTCACACATCATACACACACACCAAACACACACACACACATACTCATATACCACAGGCATACTCACACACCATAGACACAAACACACACATGCACACACACACACTCAAGATGGGAAGCATTATCAATCAAGACCAAGCAAAAGAACAAATATCAAGAATGAAGGGCAAGAAAGAAGCCATAATATATTCAGAATATGTAATAAAGAAGGAATGAACATAACCAAACTTTGAAAACTGGGATACACTCAAGAGACCAAACCTAAGAATCCGTGACATAGAAGGATGTGAGACAAAGTCTGAAGGTATAGACAATGTATTTGGTGAAATTATAGCAGAAAATCCCCAAGTCTAGAAAAAGAAATGGACATCCAAACACAGAGGCATTTTAGAACCCAAATAGACATGACCAGACCACCACTCCATAACACAACATAAAATATCAAATCACAAAGAGAAAAAAAATGCTAGTATCTGTGAAGGGGAAACACTGATTCAGAATGACATCATGTCTTCACCAGCAGTCCTAAAAGCTAAAAAAGCAGATTGGGATATTTCAACCAACTTTCAACCACATTGCTACATCCAGAAATGCTACCTCTCAAAAATTGATTGAGAAATAAGAACATTCTTGCTAGGCATGGTAGGGCCTTGCCTTTAATCCTAGCACTTTGGAGGCAGAAACAGGTAGATCTCTATGAGATTGAGTCAAGCCTGGTCTGCAGAGCAAGCTCCAGCTCAGACAAAGCTACACAGTGACAGCCTGTCTCAAAAAAAAAAAATAGGAGAAATAATACCATCTCAAGACAAGTGCCAATTAATTAAGGAGATATTGCACACAGAGGAACAGAAAGTTTCATTCCTGAAAACACAGGGAAAAAGTACTTTTCATAAGGTAAAGAGAAGAGAGCCAGGAAGGAGTTAATCATGTCTAACACAGTGAACCATCCCCCTAATATGAGCAGAGGAGGAAAGAAAGGAAGATAAATAATCCAACCAACCCCAGGAAACTGCAGAAAGCCGCAGTATGCAGCTCAACTCTCCAATTAAAAGACAGATTAATTGAATTTAAAAACAAGATTCAACTCTCTGAGTTTTTTCCCAAGAAATATATTTCATTGTCATCCACATCCCCACCTGAGAGTCCAGGATGAAAAGCAGTCTACCAAGAGAAGGTGTAACCAAGCTGATACAGTGATTGTCACTTGTGATAAGTGATGCTTTAAAGCAATAGTAGAATATATAAGGAGGAAATTTGCATTTTAATAAAGGGAACAATTAATCACAATGATATAATGACGCTCCAAGCCAGGGACATCTGCAGGAGGGGATCCAGATCAGAATTTACAGAAACAGATCAAAGCCGGTAACCTAGGCCAAAGTAGGCCTGAGACAGCAAACTCCAAGGGAGCAGAGCAAAACCCAGGAGCACTGAAATCAGGAACAAGACAAGGTTGTCCACTTTCACCATATCTATTCAATATAGTTCTTGAGGCCCTACCTAGAACAATAAGACACCAAAGAGAGATAAAGTGGATAAAAATCAGAAAAGAAGAAGTCAAACTCTCACAGTTTGGTGATGAGATGATAGTTTACATAAGCGATCCCAAAATTTCTACCAAGGAACTTCTACAGCTCATAAACACTTTCAGTAATGTAGCAGGATACAAGATTAACAAAAGAAAAATCAGTAGCCCTCCTGTACACAGATGATTAAAGGGCTGATGAAGAAATCAGAGAATTCACTCCTGTACACAGATGATAAAAGAGCTGGAAAAGAAATCAGAGAAACAATACCCTTCACAATAGCCACAAATAGCATAAGATATCTCAGAGTAACTCTAACCAAACACATGGAAGACTTATATGACAAGAACTTTAAATCTTTGAAGAAAGAAGTTGAAGAAGATACCAGAAAGTGGAAAGATCTCCCATGCTCTTGGGTAGATAGAATTAACATATTAAAAATAGCAATCTTAAAAAAAAAGCAATCTACAGATTCAATGCAATGCCCATTAAAATCACAACAAAATTATTCAAAGACCTCGAAAGAATGGTACTCAACTTCTTATGGAAAAGGAAAAAAACCAGAATAGCCAAAACAATGCTGTACAATAAAAGAACTTCTGGAGGCATCACAATTCTTGTCTTCAAACTCTACTACAAAGCTACAGTACTGAAAACAGCCTGGTATTGGCATAAAAACAGACAGGAAGACAAATGGAACTGAATAGAAGACCTACATACCTTCAAACACCTGATTTTTGACAAAGAAGCAAAAAATATCAAATGGAAAAAAGAAAGCATATTTAACAAGTGGTGCTCACATAACTGGATATCAACATGTAGAAGAATGAAAATAGACCCATATCTATCACCATGCACAAAACTCAAGTCAAAATGGATCAAAGACCTCAACATAAAGCCAGCCACACTGAACTTCATAGAAGAGAAAGTGAAAAGTACACTTGAATGCATTGGCACTTCCTAAATATAACCCCAGCAACAAAGACACTGAGAGAAACAATTAATAAATGGGACCTCCTGAAACTGGAAAGCTTCTGTAAAGCAAAAGACATGGTCAACAAGACAAAACAAGAGCTTACAGAGTGGGAAAAGATCTTCACTAACCCCACATCAGACAGAGGTTTGATCTCCAAAATATACAAAGAACTCAAGAAATTGGTCATCAAAAGAACAACTAATCCAATTTTAAAAAAATGGAGTACAGACCTAAACAGAGAACTCTCAATAAAGGAATCTAAAATGGCTGAAAGACACTTAAGAAAATTCTCAACATTCTTAGTCATGCAGATCAAAACAACTCTGAGATTCTGTCTTACACCTGTAAGAATGGCCAGATCAAAAACACTGATGACAGCTTATGCTGGAGAAGTTGTGGGGAAAAGGGAACACTCCTGCATTGCTGGTGAAAATGCAAGCTGGTACAACCCCTTTGGATGTCAGTGTGGCGATTTCTCAGAAAATTAAGAAACAACCTTTCTCAAGACCCAGTAATACTACTTTTGGGTATATATCCAAAGATGCTCAATCATGGCACAAGAGCACGTGCTCATCTATGTTCATAGCAGCATTGTTTGTCATAGCCAGAATCTAGAAACAATCTAAATGCCTCTTGACCAGAAAACAGATAAGGAAAATGTAGTACATTTACACAATGGAGTACTACACAGCAGAAAAAAAAAACATCTTGAATTTTGCAAGAATATGGATGGAGCTAGAAAACATCATATTGAGTGAGGTAACCCAGACACAGAAAAACAATTATCACATATACTCACTCATAAGTGGTTTTTAAACATAAAGCAAAGAAAATCAGCCTACAAATCACAATCCCAGAGAATTTAGATAACAATGAGGACCCTAGGAGAGACATACATGGATCTAATCTACAGGGGAAGTAGAAAAAGACAAGATCTCCTGAGTAAATTGGAAGCATGGGGACCTTCAGGGAGGGCTGAAGGGGAGGACAGAAGCAGGGAGGGGAACAGAGAAAAATGTAGAGCTCAATAAAAATCAATTAAAAAAAGATAGCAAATACCAAGTTTCAATCAAGATATTTCAACTGCCTTTTGCCTTTTCCTCATCGGTTCCTGCTGTTTAGACAGGAGAATCTGCTCTGTTACAAAATCAAAATCAATATGATTACTTCATTTTCTCTGAGAAACTGAAGAGCATACTCAGATACAGGTGTTTACAATGATAGTCCTCTTGAAGATGCAAAGATACTCCTTCATTGTTCAAGAAACTGAATTAAGGGAGATTGACATCAATAACACTTCTAAACAAAGCAGACATATGTGGGTAAAATATGAACTGGAAGATCTTCTCTTCCTAAGGATACTAAGTATTCAGCAGCCTCTAAGTAAGTGTTGCTATGCAGAAGCTGTAGTAGTCTTTCTTTTTCTTAGGGTTTCCCTGTATTTGAAAGAATATTGTGAAACCAAAACCCACATATCTTTAAATTTCTTTATTTCTTATTTTTGGGGAAGAGCACACAAGCCACAGAGCCCTGCGGAGGTCAGAGGACAGTTTTGTAGGGTATGCTCTCTGCTTCCAGCTCTACGTGGGTTCTCGGTGTTTCTGGTCCACACAGCATGCTCGCCTCCCAAACACCTTGCCTGCTTACCCGTCTCATTGGCTAATTTTTGAGATTTAATTTATCTTTTTATAGTTTATGTGGGAAAATGTTTTCCTAATAACCTCACAGTATAAATATGTGCCCCTTTTAAAAGCATGTGATGGGGCTGGAGAGATGGCTCAGAGGTTAAGAGCACTGGCTGCTCTTCCAGAGGTCCTGAGTTCAATTCCCAGCAACCACATGGTGGCTCACAACCATCTATGATGAAATCTGGTGCCCTCTTCTGGTGTGCAGGCATACATGCTCACAGAATGCTGTATACATAAGAAATAAATAAATAAATCTTTAAAAAAAAAAAGCATGTGATGGTCTACCACTTTTACATCCATAAAAAAAGGGTAGACACTTTTCTAACTAACTGTGAGGGACTGATAGCTCCGTCAGTGTGCACTGTAGGCTATAAAGGTGCTCTCTCACCAGGTTTGTCTGTGTGTGTGCTGTGTCATAGACCAGACCCTTTTCCTCAGTTTAAAATGAGTTATGATAACAGCTTGTTGATGATTGTATCGCATTCCTTTACTCAAAAAGGAAACAATATTCTAAACATCTTTAACCTAAATATCATTGGCATGTCAAGAATTTTTTTAAATTACCACACTCCTTCATATATGAGGTTCATACTACTGGTTTGTCTAAACCAAATATCAGGTTTAAAATATTTAATTTTTATTTACTCATTCCTTATTCATCAAAAGTTGATTGCCTTCACATTCCCTGAAAAATCTAAAATGTGTGTCTTGTTATTTAAATTGTTCTACAAAAGAAAAATGGCGCATTGATATTGTTCATTCACCAGAGAAATAAAGAATCTTCTATTAAAAAGAATATATAACAATTGTAAATATTTATGCAAAAAAAAATCATCGGGGTTCCCAATTTAACAAAACGAACACAAAAAGGAAAAAACTGTCACATAGATCTTGATGAAATAGTGATTATATTTTTTAGTACCCTGTGCCCATAATCTACATAAGTCTTCCAAACTAAAATTACCAAAGAAACTTCCTACTTATATTATACCATAGATCAACTGAAATTGAGAGGTATCTACAGAATATTCCATTCAATAGATAAGGAATACACATTCTTCTCAGAACATCAAGAGCCTTAAAAGCAGTCATGTTAAGCCACAAATTAAACCTTAGGAAAGACAAAATACCTTGAAATAAAACTACAGTGAAATAAAACTTTAAATCCACAACAGAGGAACCTTAAAAACCATGACCACACTCTGACATTCCCAAGACTAACAATAAAGTTTACTTTGAATCAGAGGGTGAAGCTAGCTACTAGTTGACCAAAATTAGCCATAAAGGACTGAGGACATAAAGATAGACACGAGAAGTAGTAGGGAAGGGCTTAGAAAGGTTTTTTTTTTTTTTTTTTTGGAGGGAAGAAAGAGAGAGAAGGTCACTGGTTCCTTCTCCACCGGACTCTGTAATTAATCAGGTTCTTACTCCAATTATCTGACTCTCAAGTTTTTATTAATGAAAGAATAATTAGCTAAACACTTCATTTGGTGCCCGAGGTGCGGCAGGAGATCACGAGACAGCAGCTCCCACAGTTGCCACCAAGGCTGACTTTTCCTCCCTCCTCCAAGGCCCTCTGCATAAGTCTGAGGCTTTCCCATTGCAGTCTCTACTGCATCCTCCAGCTGCCGTCTGGCCCTGGCACCAAATGCCACAAGCAACTGACCCCATACCTGAGTTATCTGCCCACCACCAGCCAGCTCTGTCATTCAGACCGTACCGTTGCCCTCGATTCTCATCACTTGGGCTTCTTCCTCTCGTACCGTCACGCCCACTTTTCAGGTGGCTAGCTCCCTCTTCCCATGGGTTGCAGGCTTCCCCTAGACCCACTCCTCCAGATGCTGTCACACCAGGTCAGACACCTCAACACCAGCTCGGGCTTTTGATGCTGCTGCCAGCCCTACACACTTTCAACCCCCCACCCCACCCGCCACCCACACGCCACACACAAGCAGCCACAGCTTCCTTCAGCCTGGCCAGGCACCACAGAGTTCTCTGACCAGCCTTGCGGCACCGTAACAGCCAGCATCGCGATTTGCTGTCCTCATCAGCAGATGTAGTGGAACAACTGGGAATTCTTAAAGGGGAGAATTAGTTTTGGGTTTTTTTTTTCTTTTCCTTTTTTTTTTTTTAATGTTTTCTCCAATTTAAGAGAGGAGAACAACATTATGATACAGGGTTAGGTCTCTATATTATTCCACAATGGATGGTTTGAAAACAAAGAAATTAAATGAAGAGACAATCAACTTAGCTGGCATTGACATAATGTTGATTATAATTATTATCAGTTTGGTAATTCATGTTTTAGCCTTGGGTTTGACATTGGTGCCAAATACAAAAAACTGACTGATCAGATATGATTCTCAGAAAAATCTACTAATGAAACTAAGAAAAATATTCACACAGAGACAGAGGAGTTTAGAGCAGAACCTACTATATCATAGTATTTTGAAACTGAAGAGGAGCAGCCCAAGGTTATTAGAAAACAACTTTAATTTATGCAATTATCATTCAAGAATCACCACCATAGGATACACATATCCAATGCTATGCAGAAATTAACTCGGATCCTGAAGAAATGTTAGATTTGAAGAGATTTAAGAAAGCAGTAACTTCGTATGGTATGCATTCACCTTTTGTGAAACAGATGCTAAATTCATGAGCAGCTTGGAACAGAATTATTCCACAAGACTGGAAAGATTTAGTTATAGCAGTATTGGAAGTTGTTTCTGAAATACAATGGAAAACATTGTGAGAGAGGACGTGAGGGTCAGAGAATAATGAGGTAGGACTAGAAGTATGGAAATTTCCCAAAAATCAGCTTATCAGTGACAGCATGCTGATTTGCAAAGACAGTTTAGATTTGATGACCACACCTTGGCCCTACACCATACAGCAGCTTTGAGTGCTTAGGAGAGGGTGGATGAATCAGGAAAGAGGACTGAGTCATTTACTAAATTATACAAGCCCCAAAAGAAGCCATCACTGAGTTTTTTAAAAATATTGACTTCAATATCAAATACTGAAATATCAAATCAAAAATTCAGAAAAATATTAATTGACTCTTTGGCTTTTAAAAATGCTAACTCATGATGCAAAAGGGTGATTGGGTCTTTAAAGACAAGATCAGCACCAATAGAAGAATAGATTTTAAACACAGCTGGTAATGGGTCTGACACTTCTAGTGATACTTGGATAAGAGAAGTGATCTCTAAAAATTTAAGAAAAATCAAAAGGTTGGATGTTTTAATTTGTGGTAAACCAGATCATCTGAAGAGGGATTGTAGGCAAGGTGTTCCTAGAGACTCAAACAGAAAGTCCCAGCCTGGAACATGCAGAAGGTGTGGCAATACAAGTCAGGATAAAAAGTGCATTAGGGACCAAATTTGGACTTATGAAAATAGGATAGATAGTGGAATATTTTCTCTGAATTTGACAAATATAAATGGACTGGTGTCAGGTGCCACTTTTGGGGTGACTTCCGTTGCCATTCTGACTATGGCAGGTTGGCATGTTCCAGGTTAGGGGTGTGAGCATTAGAAATGTTAGGTAGGAGGAGCAGAAATAAGAAAGGAACGCAGAGACGTAGGCTAGTATCAGGAGGGCCACTCAGGACCTCTTACATACTGAGTTCTGAGTTCACCCACAATTTTCCATACACTTTTATCCCCCAATACAAAACGGGGAAGAAGGCAAAGGACCGCTTTAACATGACGCAAAGGACAACTAGAAGTCACTTGCCACAATACTTGGGACATTCAGTCATTATTTCTTGAGAAAACCATTCTGTTGTTTAGGCAGTGAACCTACCCTAGACCAAGAATCCTGAAGGCAAACCTCCTATTTCAAAAGAGAGAAGAAGTATGCTTGAATTTTCTGACCTTTGGTCAGGGTGGAGTGGATCTACCCCTATGGGCCATCTTCACGTCCGAAACACCAAGTAACCACTCCCTAGGTCAGGGTGTGTGGCCACAGTTGTTGTCCACAACTCTGAGCAAGCTCAAACTCTCTGATCTTCAGACAAGGTGGAATAAGGTCACATTTGGGGGCCTTCACAGACTGGACATTGTGAATGTAATCCTTACCTGGTAATTTCTCTTATCGCACATAGTTTTACTGTGTTGCAGTTAAAACCTTCCCTTTTATTTGGACAAAAAGGGAAGAATGTTCTGGGCTATTTCGATCAACTCTGACACTCTTGAGATTGACAACAAAGTTTATTTAGAGTCAGAGGGTGGAGCTAACTACTAGTGGACCAAAAGTAGCCAAAGAAATTTTGGAGAACAGAGAGACACAGGCAGTCCTAGTGAGAGGCTTTGAAAGACACTTGTCTTTTTGGATCAAGGAAGGAGACAGAGAGGAGGTCACTGGTTGCTTCTCCATTTCTTCTCTGATCAACCAGGTTCTTACCTCAAAATCTGACTCCTAAGTTTTTTGTTTTTGTTTTTGTTTTTTTTTTTTTTTTTTGGTTTTTCGAGACAGGGTTTCTCTGTGGCTTTGGAGCCTATCCTGGAACTAGCTCTGTAGACCAGGCTGGTCTCAAACTCCCAGAGATCCGATTGCCTCTGCCTCCCGAGTGCTGGGATTAAAGGCGTGCGCCACCATCGCCCGGCTGACTCCTAAGTTTTTATTGATAAAAGAATAATTAGATAAATTTTCAATATTTGGAGACTAAACGGTGAACTTCTATATGAATAATGAGAAACCAGAGAGGGAAATTTTAAACTTATAGAATCAAATAAAAATGGTACACAACTTGTAAGGATCTCAGGGATATAAGACAAGATAGGATTTTTGTTTTTTTGTTTTGAGACAGGGTCTCCCTGTATAGTCCTGGGGTCCTGAAATTCATTATATAGATCTGTCTGGCCTGGTACGCACAGAAACCCACCTTCCTCTGCCTGGGATTAAAAGTGTGTGCCACCACATCCACCTGTAAGAGGAGAATTTGTTTCAGAGAATGCTCAAGTTAAAAAGCCATGATGTCTTTTAATAACAGCACTCAGGAGGCAGAGTCAAGTCAATCTCTGGGAGATCAAGGACCATCTGGTGTACATAGCAAGTTTTAGGCTAGCCTGGACTAGATACTAAATATCTTTTTTAATCTTTATTTTCTTTATATGCGTATGGGGGTATTCTGCCTGCATATATGTCTTCATACTACGTGTGTGTGAAGAGAGTGTCAGCTGGAAGTGGAGCTACAGGTGGTTGTGAGCCACCACGGTGGTGCTGGGAACTATACCTGGGTTCTCTAGAAGAGCAGCAAGGTCTCTTAAATGCTGAACTTTCTCTCTAGATATCGTGGAAAAGCCTCAACAAAAATACCTCTTGCCAGGATAGGGACATTGGGATTTAGAAATATAGTAAAGAATATGAAGGCACGAAAATAATAAGACAGAAAAACATAGAATAATATTGAGAGGGAGTTCCAGAGAATGTTGCAATTGCCTGTGTTTAATTTTTAATTGTTTAAAATACCTCTGAACCCAAGAGGTAGGAGTAAGACAAAAAACTGCACTACCATGATACAAGGAAATGAACATACCAATTGAAGATGGTGGGCTATATTCATAGTTAAACATTCTGTTGCTAGAACAAAACAAGTCACTCTCACACTCTAGACCAAAACATTCCATAGGCAAACCACTCCCTGGGTGGAATTCAAAGTTATTTCCTTAAAGGGAACTGGAACTTAGTTGGATCCTTAGACTTTTGCTTGAAGTAGAAACATATCTACTTCTCTATTTCTGAAATACAAGACCTGACTATTAGTCACACCTGTTGCAATAACCTTGAGCGAGCAGAACTCTCTGATCTGAATCTAGGTGGGATCTTTGCTTGAGGTAGAAACACAATAACCTTGAAGGAATAGAGGTGAGTTCCAACTCTCTGACTTTTGGTCAAGGTGGACATAGGCTCACAGTTTTGGGCCTCCACATCCAGACCCAAGATTCTGTCCTAAGAAAAAAAGAGTTGAGAGGCTCTCAGGTAAATAAATTAAATACATCAGCTGCAAGAAATAATAAAAGTAGAAAGAAGTTAATGAAATTGAAAATAAAAGAACAATACATATAATCAATTAGTCAAGGAATGTTTTCTTTAATAGATTAACAAAATTGACAAACTCCTATCCAAAGTAACCCAAAGAAAGATAAGGAAACACAAACCAATAGATTGAACATGAAAAGAGAGTTGTTACATTAGAGTCCAATGAAATCTAGAGAATTATTACACAATACTGTGAAAGTTTATATTCCAAGTCATAGAAAATCTAGAAAAATAAATAAATGTCTAAACTCACAAAACCCATCAAAATTAAATCCAGAAGATACAAACCATTGAAATAGATCCCTAACAAGCAATACTATTAAAGCAATAAATAAAAGTTCTCCATAAAGTTAAGTTTAGGACTTGACAGATCTACTACTGAATTCTACCAATTGTTTAAATAAAACTTAGCACTAATACTTCACAAACTGTTTCATAAAGCATAGAGGGAAGGGACACTACCAAATATATTCTTTGAAACTCATATTGCCCTCATACCAAAACTGGATAAAACACAACAACAACAAAAGATGAATTTCCCTTATGAATATTTGTTGTGGGAAGTCCTTCTGTGTATGTGTTGCTTTTATTGGTTAATGAATAAAGCTGTTTTGGCAAGTGGCTTAGCAAAATATAAACCTAGGTGGGAAAACTAAACTGAATGCTGGGAGAGAGTAGCAGGGTCAGGGAGAAGACATGTAGCCTCTCTGGAAAACAAACACCGGGTGGAACCTTGCCAGTAAGCCAGAGCCATATGGCAATACACAGATTAATAGAAATAGGTTAATTTAAGATATAAGAGTAAACCATAAATACACTTAAGCCAAGCAATATTGCAAGAAGTATAGTTTCTGTGTAATTATTTTGTGGTCTGGACAGTTGGGAATGAACAAGCAGCCTTCCGCCAACAAATACTGATTAAAAATTTCTCTACAAAATTAATTCAAGAGCAAATTAAAAATATCATACATCACAACCACATTGGTGTCACCCAGAGAATGTAAGTTCATTTCAATACACACAAATCAATAAATGTAAACTCACTATATAAATAGACTTGAAGACAAAGAGTACATGACCATCTTGCTAGATGCAAAAAAAAGACACAAATACAAATTCCCTTCATGAGAAAAGCCCCAAAAAAATTAGCAGCAGAAGATGTATATATCAATGTAATAAAGCTATACAATGAGATTGGTTTAAAAGCATTAATAATAAACTCAATCACAAGTTGTGTTGGTGTCAAAATGAGAAAATAAATCAAAGCACTTCCCTTTGGTGTTATTTAACCAAGAATAAGCCCAGATTTAAATTTAAATTCTCTACTTTGCTATCCCTCTGTCTTCTGTCACCCCAGCCTGTCTGTTGTGTCTGAACCTATGCCTGCCTGACAGCTGTATTGTGAATCTGTCCCTGTGTCTCTGTGTTTCCATGTGTGTCTATACCAAAACAACTTTGTTCCTTCACATAGAGAAGGGATGAGGGACACGATACAGAAATCTTTACCAGAGTTTAACAAGGGATTAAGTCACTGACTCCAAATGACCCTAAATGAGCCAAATAGTAAGCAAATAAATACTATCAAATAATATCTGGATGCTACTTTCATCATTTAGGGTAGATATTCATTTTATGAGGTTGTTTTCTAGCTCAGTGTTCTGTTTTCAGCAAAGGTTGATCATAATACACACAAACACCTGGACTCTACTCTGGGTCAGAGGCATCGGAGAATAAATAACAAGATTGCAGCTGTGCATTCACTTGGGTTAGGAAAGCTAAACACACGAAAATCCAAAGCAGGTAAGGTTGATTATTATATTGTTCTCTTAAGAGCCCGTTAAACAAACAGGCTGATTACACAGTAAGATAGCTGTCTTAAGTCTTAAGTGACCCCAAGGAGTATTATTAACTTTGGCTGTGGAATCCTGCAAAAGCTTCAGTCTCTAAGAATTGAAGAGTTACTTTCTTCTTCTTTGAATTTTTATTGAAAATAAAGTATTTTTTCCCATACACTATATTCTGATCACTGTTTCTCCTCCCTTATCACCTCCCAGATCTTCCCATCTCGCTACCTTTCCAACTCCATGCTTTCTTTCTCTCTTAAGAAAGTCAAACAAACAAGGATAAAGCAAAATGAACAAGCAAATAAACAAGAAGAGAGAAAAAAGAAACTAAGAAAGAGCACAAGAAGCACACATATATATGCAGACACATACACACACAAAATCCATAAAGACTCAAAATTGGAAGCCAGAATATACAAGCAAAAGACAACTAAGGCCAAAAAAAAAATCTCCAACAATACCCTTGAGTTTGTTTTGTATTGGCCATCTACTGTTGGGCATGGGGCCTGCTGTTTTGTGGTTTGTATGACCAGTGAGACTTCCCTGGAGAAATGAGTTTCTCCTTTCCTAGTGGTGGTTGTCAATTGGAGATAGCTTTTTGGATAGAGATAGGAGCTCATTTCTATTTCCCCATCTCAGCACTGGGACCCCATTTGGTTTGGATCTGTGCACTGTGAATGCTGCCAGTCTCTGTGAGCTGATAAGTGCTTCGGTCATGCTGTGTCTAGAAGATACTCTTTCCTTGGTATCAACCATCCCCTGTGGCTTTTATAATCTCTACACCACCACTTCTGCATAATTCTGAGGCCTGAGGAGAGGGATTTGATGGAGACATCCTGTTTAGGACTCAATGTTTCAAGATTTCTCACATAAAACTATTTTCATAATATTGCATTGCTACAATACATGACAAAACTATAACAAATAAAAACATGAAAAACTGGAAATTAAATGTCCCTAAAATCTGAAACTATACAAGGTGTTCATTTCCCTGGGCTTATTGAATATAATTCTTGCATTCTTAACTATAATAGTGAGATGGGAAGGGGGGATACAAACAGTGAAGGAAAAAATAAATTATCTCTACTTATAGATGATAAAATTTTATATTTACAGATTTTTATCAGAAAACTTTTGACCTTATAAACACTTTAAGTTGTAGCACAAATAATAAAACTCCCTGGACAGATATTGGGGTTCAAACTGAAGATCAGAAAAACAAACCAACCAGCCACTAGAGAGATCTTATTTCTACCACGGCTCAGACAAACAAAGGGGAGATCCTGCAATGCTCTCCACCAACCTCAGGCTCCACCCTCTACTGAGTTTTTCTCTCTTCCCCTTTATATTCCTCTCTCTGCCCAGCCATATCACTACTGTCTCTACCTGTCTAGTGTTGGGATTAAAGGCATGTGATTCCAAGTGCTGGGATCACCTTTGTGTGAGCTCTGTTTCTCTTTTAGACAGAGTCAATCTTGTGTAGCCCAGGGTGGCCTTGAACTCACAGAGATTTACCTCTGTCTACTTCTGTCTCCCAGTACTGAAATTAAAGGTTTATGTCACCATCCCTGGCGTGTGCGGCTGACTAGTATTAGACAGGCTGCTTTGCTCTCTGATCTTCAGGCAAGCTTTATTTGTTGAAACACAAATAATACCACTATATTCAGTAAATGTACAGGCTGCAAAATCTTCATACAAAAATCATTTGTTTCCTGTATACTATAAGGAACTTGTTGAGAAAGAATTAGGAAAAACATCCCATTTGCAGCAACTTCAAAAATTCTTGGGAATAATCTCAGACAAGGAGGTAAAGACCTCTCTATAAGGAAAATTTAAAGAAGCCAAAGAAAGAACTAGACAATGGAAACATTTCCATTATTCTCTTGGAAAAATTAATATTGTGATTATGGTTATGTTGCCAAAAATAATCTATAGATTCAATAAGACACCATAAAAATTTCAATAACATTCTTCACAGAATAATACTACAATTCATATGGAAGCACAGAAGAGCACAGATAGTCATGGTTACTCTAAGCACAAAGATCACTGTTGCAGGTTTCACAATACTTACCTTACATTATACTCCAGAGCCATACTGACCAAGACAGCACCGCCGACACAGAAACAGGCCTTCAGACCAATGAAACAGAAGAAAGCACCCAGAGAGAGCCCCACACAGCTAAGGTTATCCAAGTTTTTACACGGGTGTCAGAAAATGCACGGGATTAAAAACAACACCCTACTGAACAAATGGTCCTGGAAGAACTAGATCCCACATCCAGAAGAATGAAAGTGGATCCATATCTCTCACTGTGACACTGGAACACAGGAGAGACACTTCTCAAGCTCTGGACACACACATAAGAATGCTTGGGAAAGACTCCAACAGCACAGAAAGCCACTTCAGAACTGACAAATAGAATTGCAGAAAGTTAAAAGGCAGATAAAATAGACAACTTATTAAATGCGAAAAAAATTTCTAACTGTATTTCAGGCAGAGAATTATCGTCTAATCTGTATAAAGAACTGCAAGATTTGAATACTAAAATGTTGTCTAATCAACCGCTAGTGTTTCACCTCATGTATTTACGCCACATGTGGGTGCCACATGCATGCCTGGTACCCACAGAGCCTGAGGAGACATCAGATGCCCTGGAACTGGAGTTACCGATGAGGATGAGCCACCACGTGGGAGGTAGGAGCCACGTTCAGGTTACTCCACAAGAACAGCACGTGCTCTTAACCACTGAGCCATCTCTCTAAACCAAATCGATGATTCTTTAAAAAGAAACGTATTTTTTAAGTGTTGGGTATCTTTAGTCATTAGGGAAATGCAAGCTAAAACATCTTTTAGATTTCATCTCTTTCCTTTCAGAATGGCTTTTGACAAGAAACGGAGTGATAACAAGTGATGATACAGAGAAAGAAGACCTTTTTCATTTCTCGTGTGAGTGTTAACCGGAGTAGTCACTATGGAAGTCACTATGGAAGATTCTCAAAAAACTGAAAGTAGAACAAACATATGACCCAGCCATGCAACCAAAGAACTCCAAATTCTGCAACAAAGAAACTTATTTATTGCTATTCGATTCACAATAGCAAGAAATAGAACCAGCCTAGATAATCATCAGTAGATTAATGGGCAATGAAAATGGTGTGCCTACACACAAGAGAATTTTATGCATACCTATAAAAGAAAGAAAACAAGAAATTTGCAGAAAAATGGGTAGATATGGAAAAAATCATTTTAAGTGAAGTAAACCAGACCCCAAAGGACAAATGTTGTGTGTTCTACCTCCTATGCAGAGTCTAGATTTTAATTTTTATATGGACATGTGTCTTAGTTACTTTTCAATTGCACTCTGCCACTGAACTATATCTCTAGTCCTATTCAAATTGACTTAAAGATTACACACGGTGTGTACCTAAATAAAACATCATTGAGACTTCATTAACATGTATCATCTTCATATTTTTATATTTATACTTTTAAAAGGTCTAATTTATTTGTGTTTTGTTGTGCACAAGCATGTGCAGGGTAATGGGCATGAGTGTATACCTGCGTGTGGAAGCCAGATGCCAGTCTTGGAGTCATCCCCTGGACCTGGCTACCTTTTGTTAAGATAGGTTCTCTCTCTGATCTGGGGCTTACCAGTTAGGTCAGACAGGCCGGTTGGCCCCAGATTTGCTTGTCTTTGGGATTCAAAGTGCACCAGCATGCCTGACTTTTTCAAATGCATCCCAGGAATCAAATTTAGCCTCTTGTGCTTGTGTGGCAAGCACTGTAGTGCCTGAGCTATCTCCACAGCCCTACAATTATTTTAAAGAAGAAATTATACTCAAATGCTAATCTCTGGGGTATAAACAAAATGTTACGGTTTGTCCATTAATGCAATATTATTGGACTATTAAAAGTAATAAAATACTGATAATGGTGGCACACATCTTTGATCCCAGCACTCTGGAGGTCAAAACAGACAGATGACTGTGAACTGGAGATTAATCTGGTCTACATAGTGAGTCCCAGAACAGCCAAGGCTATGTAGAGAAATTCTGTCTCAAAAAAAGTAATGAGGGCGCTGGAGAGATGGCCCAGAGGTTAAGAGCACTGGGTGCTCTTTCAGAGGACCCGAATTCAATTCCCAGCCTCACATGCAGGTCACAATTGTCTGTAACTCCAGTTCCAGGGGATCTGACACCTTCACACCAATGCACATAAGATAAACTTAAATAAACTAGTTTTTTAAATAATGAAACAATGATCATATTACATCATGGATGCTTCTTGAAAACATGCTAGATTAAAGTTTAACTAGTAGAAATAGAATATAGTACGTAATTCCATATATGGAAAAAGCTCAGAATATGTGAAGCCACAGAGACAGACAGCAAATTAGTCAAAACTTGGAAATAGGGTTTGAGACAATGGGAATGACTGCTGACAGGTGTATGAACTCTTTTGGAGTAATAATTATATTCCAGAATAGAGAATAGAAATGTCTATACAACCGTGACCATGTTAATGATCCTTAATTATATAGATTTAAAATGCAAGTTTTTGACATATTAATTATACTTTGATATAAATAAGACACATAAATGAACGAAATTATAAACATGGTGGCATCGTTTCCATGTCTGTTGTAACAATCAGCTGTAAACTGGTAAAATGAAATGACAGTGGACATTTCATTTTACTATCTGACAACAGACTTCAAACAACACTACTCAGAAAAGATAGAGGAGACCACACACTCATCAAAGGAAAATTTCACCAAGAGGACATTGCAATTTATAACATTTATACACCAAACACAAGAGCACCCAAGTTCCCAAAAGAAGCACTACTACAGCTTAAATCACGCATTGATCCTCACACACTGAGAGAGGGAGACCCCACTCCTGCCAATAGACAGGTCACCCGGACAGAAACTAAACAATGGATGTAACAGATATTTATAGAATGTGTTACCTAAACACAGAAAAATATACCTTCTTCTCAACACCTCTTGGAACTTTCTCCAGAATTGATCACAGAATTGGACACAAAGCAAGTCTGATATAAAAAACAGAAATAACCCTGCATCCTCTATGATCACCATGGATTAAAGCAGGACATCAACAACAGAAGCAACAGAAAGTTTACAAACTCATGGAAACTGAACAACTCACTACTGAATGAAAAGTGGGTCAAGACAGAAATTAAAAACTTTCTAGAACTGAGTGAAAATGTGTGTGGCACATGAAGGCTGCTCTAAGAGACCAGCACTAAACACCTAGATCTTTACAACTGGAGAGATCGTGCACTAGTAACTTAATAGTAACTCTAGAACAAAAAGAAAAAATTCACACCCAAAGGAGCACATGACAAGAAATAATCAAACTTAGGGCTGAAATCAATAAACTAGAAACAAACAACAACAAACAAACAAAAAACAATAAAATAAATAAAGCAAAAAGTTGATTTTTTGAGAAAATGAATAATGTTGACTAACCCTTATGCAAGTTCACTAAGGGCAGAGAGAATATCCAAATTAACAAAATTAGACACAAAAGAGGGGGCATAATAACAGACATTGAGGAAATTCAGAAAAACATAAGGACATATGTTAAAAACCTAAAATCTAAAAGAAACTGATGATTTTCTCAGTAGGTACCACTTACCAAAGTTAAATCAAAATTTAAAAAGCAATTTAAACAGACTTATAAGCCCTAGTGAAATGGAAGAAGTTATTAAAATTCTCCCAACCAAAATTTAAAAAATAAAAATAAATAAGTAAATAAAGCTTACGGCCATATTGCTTTATTTATTGCAGAATTCTTTCAGACTTTAAAAGAAGAATTAATGCCAATACTCCTCAAATTATTCCACAAAATAGAAAAAGAAAGAACATTGTCCAATTTGTTTTCTGAAGCCACAGTTATACTAATACCCAAGCCATATAAAGGCCCAACAAAGAAAGAGAATTACAAATCAATTTCCCTTATGAACACAGAGGCAGAAACCTCAATAAAATACTTGCAAACCAAATCCAAAAACACATCAAAACTGTCATCCACCCTGATCTAGCAGGCTTCATCCCAGAGATGATTCAACATATGTAAACTGGTAAATGTAATCCATCTTGTAAAAAAACTGAAAGACAAAAACCACAAGGTCATGTTATTAGATGCAGAAAAGATCTTTGACAAAATCCAACACTCCTTCATGATAAAAGTCCTGAAGAGATTAGAGAATCAAGGGATACACCTAAATATGATAAAGACAGTTCACAGTGAGCCCACAGCCAACATCAACTCAAAGGGAGACAAATTAAAAGCAATTCCTCTAAAATCAGGCGCAAGATAACACTGTCTACTCTCCCCGTATCACTTCAACATAGTACTTAGCTTTACTTAGCTAAGAACTTAGCAAGAACAAAAAAGTAACTAACAGATATCAAGGAGGTACAAATTGAAAAGGAAGAAATCAAAGTATCTTTACTTGTATATGATTTTGTAGTATACATAAGCGACCCCAAAAAATTCCACTGGAAGAAAACTACAGTTAATAAACACTTTCAGCAAACTAGCTGGATATAAAATTTAAAAAAAAAATCAGTAGCCTTTCTATATACAAATGGCAAATGGACTGAGAGATAAAATAGGGAAATGGCATCTTCTACAATAGTCTCAAATAATGTAAAATATCTTGGAGTAACTCTAACCAAGCAAGTGAAAGACTTATATGATTAAAACATTAAGCCATGGGAATCCGGGCAGTGGTGGCATATGCCATGGCCATGGTGTCTTTTCAGAGCAATAGAAACCATAACTAAGACAGCATTAAGAAATAAACTGAAGAAGATGCCAGATGATAGAGATCTCCCGTGTTCACAGATAGCCAGATTAACAAAGTAAAAATGCTCATCCTACCAAAAACACTCGACAGATTTAACGCAATCCTCATGAACCTTCAAACCCGATTCTTTATAGATCTTAAACAGACAATTTTCAGCTCCATGTGGAAACACACACACACACAGGATAACTAAAACAATCCTGAGTAATAAGAAGAACTGCTGGGAGAATCATAATCCCCAGTTGCAAGTTGCACTGTAGTGCTATAGTAATAAAAACAACATGGCATTGATACAAAAACAATCAATGTTGATCAACGGAATCAAATTGAAGACCCGGACATAAATCCACACATCTATGGACACCTAATTTTTATAAAGAGGCCAGACGTATACAACAGGAAAAAAAGAAAGCATCTTCCACAAATGGTGCTGGTCAAACTAGGTATGTGCATTAGAGGAGCCAAATAGATCCATGCTTGTCACCCTGCACAAAATTCAACTCCAAACGGATCAAAGACCTCAAGAAACCCAGATACACTGAACCTGACAGAATAGGAGGTGAGGAATAGTCCTGAACTCATTTCACAGGGAAAGACTTGGTGGACAGGACACCATTAGCACAGTGACTGAGATCAACAATTAATAAATAAGAGCTCAGGAAACTGGAAGCTTTCATAGGGCAGAGGACACTGTCGTTTGGACAAAGCAGCAGCCCACAGACTGGGAAAAGATTTTAACCAACTGCGCACCATTGCCCAACAAAAAGAAAAAAATCTATTTTCAATAAAAAGAAAAAAACTAAAAAATTTTAAAAAGAAATGCATTAACACCTGTGCTCCCCCCCCCCCCCCAAGGACACAAGTATTTATTTTCTTCCAGTTCTGTAGATCAAAAGCCCTAAGTCGCTGGATCAGCAAGTCTCTGCTCCTTCTGAGGACACGCTGAGAGAAGAGGCTAGTTCAGTCTCTGCCTAGGTCTTCATTGTTTCTCCTCTAATCCTGAAACGAAAATCCAGATGCTCTGACCAGTGGTTAGAACCACATGTTCCCCCTTCAGGCTAACGCATTTTCCTTCTCCCCGCATAGATTTCTGAAGGAATTCTCATTTCTTTGGGGTCCATCCTTTCAGCAGATTGAAAAACACAGGTGTCTCTTTAGAACATCTTCATTTCTGCTCTCTCTCTCTCTCTCTCTCTCTCTCTCTGTCACCAGACCCTCTCAATGCCCTTAATTACATCTGAAAAGACCCATTTTACAGATAAGGTAGCATTCACAGAGGAGGAAGGGCATATCCTTGAGAATCATCAACCTGGCACAGTCTCATTCACAGCTTCCTGGCTGCCTTCATTTTTCTGTTATCTATTTGATTGACACCAATACCACTCAATAAAATCCAACCCATGCTATTGCCCTTGTAAGCACTATTCTCTCATATAACTAAATGGTTACACCACCAGAGAAGTATAACCAGGTCCTCTCCTGACTCACCACTGGCAAACTTTTCAACTAATAACTAATCACTAATGCACTGTCTCAGCTATAGATGTGTGTACCTGGGTTTCCATCAAGAAAGAGTGTGTGGCTCAGCATGGTTGACTGACAGCCCCTAGCACAGTACTTTTAAACTGACACACTAAACTGAAGCCACATGTTTCCTAGTCAGCTTCAAGGCAATAACAGAGTATAGAAGGTACGTAAGTGATCAGACATTTGCTCAACTTGGGAGCACTCGGTCAGTAAGTAGCATTTATGCCGTAACTCCCACTGAATGAACTGAGTGCTAGCGCTTCCCGCTCAGCTCAGCTGCCATCTCTACTGTTATTCTTCCTTCTCACGTCACAGGTTTACTCCTGTGAAGATCTTGCTCTGTCAGCCTCAGCTTGGCATCTTCCTCACAAGCGACTGTGATTCTGCCTGTTAATACCAGGAGTGATCCAAAGCAGCAGAATGGACTAGCATTAGGTCACTCACTCACCGGCAGGGAATGGTGACCCCTTGCCCCAGTGCCATGAATAAACTCCAGAAAACTAGGCACAAGGTGAAGACCTTGATGCTAAAGTTGCTTGTTTAGTCAGGAAAGGATTCTTCGGGACAGCATGACAGTTCAGGTGTGTGAGTGAACGGTGCACACAAAGGTAATGAAAATGGCTGGATGTTACTGGATGGTACTGATGCCAGACAAGGGATAATGGGAAAATGAAGGCAGTTAGCAAACATTTAAAACCTAAATGGGAGAGCCAAAGGGCCTCCCTGGCAGCTTCCAGAAACGCTTTATGTCTTGCAGTGAGAGAACAAACACAGCTGTGGAACAAATCCTGGATTGCCAAACTTCCCAGCTGATTGAGTACTCATGTAATAGACGGCTGTGTGAAGACCCATGCTCTGGATAAAAAGCGCCGGACCCTGAAACGTGAGAAAGGGATGAATCCTCAGAGGCTTAGGCTCCCAGAGACTCCCAGAGGCTCCCAGACACACACACACACACACACACACACACACACACACACACACACACCTGCCCCAATGCACCTTCCCCAAATTAACAGCTTGATTTAGCCCTTTGTTTAAGCAGTAAAATGCTACAATGACCGCACGATTCCTTGCAAGGCAACTAGCTGTCTCTGCTCTCCGAAGCTCACCCCCGCTGCCCACCTGCCAAGTCAATTACTAGGATCTAAAGCCCAACCCAACACAACTGTGTGTGCGTGCTGAAAATGGCAAAGGAGATTAGATAGGATGTTCTAGCAGAAGGCACAGAAGGTTAGATTTCAAGTATGCTCAATCAAATCCTGTCCAAGCAATGAGCTTACTGATGGAGAGACACTCTCAGAAGGCAGGATCTCACAGCCTGGCAAGGACACAGAGTAAACTCATTGGTAAAGTGCCTTTAAAACCTTAAAGAAAAAAGTAACCTTCGCTGGATGAGCTTGAAATGCGAGCATTGTCTTGGGAGGAAGTGAAGAAAATAATTAGAATTGGGGAATGGAGCATTCTGATATATTGCTTAGGACAGAAGGTTAATCAGTGGTTTATACTACGCAAGTGGCACTCTAGTCATGAAGGACATCAGCAGAGCAGTAAGAAGGGCACCAACATTGTAAAGGGGTTCCAGCTAAGGCCGGCAGTAGGAGAGGCAATCACCCAGTGACTCATGTAGAGCAATGTTGCTCTGGAGCAGTAGAGTCCAGTTGTAAGAAACAGCTGTGCAGTACAAGTCTCGCAGAGGCTGGAAAAGGTACATCTGGGCTTGAGCACATGCAGAACCACCCACCACATGTAAGTGGCATGAGGAGGAAGACTCCTATTTTAAGGTTTCTCCTTTATTGTCCACCTAGAGTGTATGACCAGCTAAAGCAAGAGAAGAAAACCTGAATGCCATTTACAAATAAATTAGCTCGGGGTATCAAAGCAAGAAATAAATGGAGACTGAGTCATGGCTCCAATCAGAGGTGAACTTGAGCATTAGAGGCCTCATGAGCTTCCACCAGCCAGTACATGAGGTCATTGGCTTTGTAGGGAAGAGATGGTCAAGGTGACTGTGATGGTTGATCACCTAAGAAACATGCACTCGGGCATGTGAGCGCAGGCATTTCTAGAGGCTTAACTAAGGAGAGAAGATAGTCAGAGAACATAGGCTGGAGACCTGGGCTAAAAAGCAAAGGGAGAGCAAGCTGAACACCAAGACTGTTTCTTGAACTGACAGTTGAACTTGACAGTGTTGTCCACATGATACTGGGCTTTTAGGCATGAAAAACGCCAAGTGATGCAGGATCATGGAGGTACCCACCAAGGGTCCAGAAAGTCTCTAAAGCTAGGCGGATGTATCATGGTTGGATTCCCTAGCAAAGCGTTCTCTAGAGATCAGTCTGCACAGCTGTGAAGGTGAGGCTACTCTGTAATGGAGACCCCAGAACGGTCTGGCAATGCCAGAACATGGGATGTCTGCTAGGAAAAGCTTAAGGCAAGTGGAGCTGACCCCAGAGAGAGGTCACGGTTGCTACAGGCAACAGAGTTGTTGGTATGATGACTGTCTTAGTTAGGATTTTTATTGCTATGATGAAACACCATGACCAAAAAGCAAGTTGAGGAGGAAAGAGTTTATTTGGCTTACACTTTAGCATTGTTGTTCATCATCAAAGGAAGTCAAGATGGGAACTCAAATCCCAGAGGCAGGAGCTGATGAAGAGGCCATGGAGGGGTGCTGCTTACTAGCTTGCTTACCATGGCTTGCTCGGTCCATTTTTTTAAATTAATTAATTTATTTATTTTACATACGAATCCCAGTTCCCCCTCCCTCTTCTCCTCCTGCTCCCCCAACTTCCTCACCACTCCACCCCGTATCCACTCCTAAGAGAGGGTAAGGCTTCCCCTGGGAAGTCAACTAAGTCTGTCTGATCACCTCATTGAGGCAGAACCAAGCCCCTTTCCCTCATGCTTAGGCTGAATAAAGTGTCTCTCCACAAAGTCAGTTCATGGATTAGGGTTAGAGCCTGGTCCCATTACCAGTGGCCCCACATACTGTCTACCTGCATTGGCAGGCGGGGCTAGTTTGGTCCTATGCAGGTTCCCCAGCTGTCAGTCTGGAGTCCCTGAGGTCCCACTAGCTCAGTTCAGCTGATTCTGTGGGTTTCCCCATCATGGTCTTGAACCTTTTCTTCATATTTCTCCTCCCTTATAGAACCCAGGAGCAGCAGCCCAGGAATGGCCCCACCCACCAGATCAATAATGCCCTTCCCCATTGATCTCTAAATGAAAAAACGCCTTACAGCTGGATCTCACTGAGGCATTTCCTCAACTGAGGCTCCTTCCTCTGATGTCTCTAGTTGGTGTCAAGTTGACACACAAAACCAGTCAGAACAATGACCCAACTCTGTTGGAGCCCAGATGATGATTTCACAAGCCCCAGATATTGGACATGGACCTACAGGGTTTGGTGCTTTCTTTGCTGGGTTTAGGTCTTACTTTGATCCAGTCATTCCTTGCTATGTCCCATTCCTCCCTCTCAGAGTGAGGATGTTTTCTGTGCCACTGTATGGTGCAATTGAAGGGCTCTGGTAGGTCTGAGCATGACCAACGTGGCTCTGGCAGCACTTGCCTTGTCTCCATTCCCTCTGCCATTCCTAAAGTCAGACAGCAAGGTCTATTCCCTTATTTGGCCACTTCCTCCTCCTGAGGCTGACCACCAAAATCTAGCTATCAAAATATTGAAGTCCAGCAATCAAAAGCCCCCTTTTTGATGCCCTGATTAACACACCCAACCAATACCATTTTCCCTTTATAAACCACCATTTGCCCATGGGCCACATCTCTTTCCTCCCCAATCCAGAGGCAGTCCTTTGTCCCTCTGGGACAAACATCCCTTCCCCCCTCTTCCTTGTGCCTTTTCTCTTCTTTGTCCTCCATCTCCTGTCTTTATCTCTCTGGGGCAAATAAATCTCCTTTGTGCTGAGAAGTTGGCCTTAAGATGTATTCTGTCAACACCAGTACTTTCCAGAAGCTTATAACTTAAAGTCTTTACAAGGGGTCACAGTTAAGAATTCGTCCAGATGGGTCTAGAGTGACTCCTCAGTTAAGAGCAGTTGCTCTTCTTGCAGAGGACCTGAGTTCAGTTTCCATTAACAAAATGGCAGCTGACAATCATCTGTTAACTCCAGTTTCAGATAGCCCAACTCCCTTTTCCAGCCTCTCTGGGTACCAGGAAATACATTGTATACATACGTGCAGGCAAACATTCATATACATTTAATTTTTTAAGCATTTTTTTAAAAAAATTTGTGAGTCTCAGAAGAGACTTTAGATGTTTAAACAGTATTGGGAATATTAAAGACCAGAAACCTTTTGAAACTGAACAGAATGCATTATACATTACAAGAAACATAAAACTTTGAAAGTCAGCAGTAGAAGATTATGAATTAAAAATTCTGTGTTTGGGTGTCAGGTTGATAAGGGGTGAAGTGGCGGTGTTTGATTATCACTGTCAACTCTACTGGAGTAATAATTACCTAGCAGGCACACATCTATGTTTCCTTGAAGGAGGAAAGATGCACACTGGATGCAAGCATCACTGTCTTAGGAGCTAAGGTCCTGGGCTGGGTGAAAGGTCAAAAGCAAGTTGCACACCAGGATTATCTCTGCTGTCTGACTGCATGCGCAATGCAACCAGACACCTTATACTCTTGTCGATCAAGCCTTCCTCACCATGATTGACTGTACCCATTAACTGTACACCAAAATAAACCTTTCCTTTCTTAAGTTGCTTTTATCAGATATTTTGCCACAGCAAGTAAGTAATAAAGGGAAATACCTATCTTGTAGAATCATGGCCAGCAATGAAAGGAAGGCTAGTGTGGTAATCTGAACGAAAATGCCCCCATAGGCTCGCAGGGAGTGGCACTAGTAGGAACTATGGCTTTGTTGAAGTAGGTGTGGCCCTGTTGATGGAAATGGATCTCTGGGAGTCAGCTTTGAGGTTTCAGAAGCCCAGTGGCTCATGCTGCCTTCCTTCTGCCTGCTGATCCAGATGTAGTTAGAACTCTCAGCTTCTCTCCAGCACCATGTCTCCCTGCCTGCCACCATACTTCCCGCCATAACAATAATGGACTAACCTCTGAACTGTAAACCAGCCCCAATTAAATATTTTCCTTTATAAGATTTGTCATGATCATAATGTCTCTTTCCAGCAATAGAAAGCTTAACTAACACAGCTACCTTAAGAAATTCTAGAGTAGAGGCAAATGGGTGAACAATGGGAATGAGAATGAAGTATACATTTTGTATCACACATTAAAGTCTACCAGAAAGCAACTACCACAGAAGAGGAAAGAAACAACTAAGCAAATGAGACGGCTCAGTCAGTAAATGCCAGTAATCCTTCATTTGAAGACCAGAGAAACTGACGCACATAGTGACACAAACTTGTCACTATGGCAGACAAGGAGGCAGCATATGGGTTAACAACAAGGGATCCTAATCAAGCCTGCCAACACTAGAGAACACAGCTAGTCACTTAGTCGCAAGTTGACGACCACGGACACTATGTGTCATGCAGTAGATGATGGTGCATTCTCTCAGGTGCAGACAGTTATGTACAGTTTGGCCTTATCTTCCTTCTTCCGTCTTTCTTGTCACCGCCATGGTTTTAGATCTTATAGTGGTCATTCTGCAGGCATAAAACACAGGAGTTGAGCGTGCTGATTCGCACCTTTAATTCTAGCACTCGGGAGGCAGATGAAGGTGGATCTCTGAGTTTGAGGTCAGCCTGATCTACAGTTAGTTCTAGGTCAGCCACAGCTACACAGAGAAACCCTGTCTCAAAAAAAAATAATAATAATAATAAAAAAAAGAAAGAAGAGAAACAAACAAACAAACAAAAACCCATACAGAAATACCACCTGAAAAGCAACCAGCCTGCTCTGTCTGACTGGGGGAAGAGCCTGTCTATTGCCTTGGATCTGCAGGGCACCCAGAGAACACGAGTGTAACCTTGCGTTGAATTCTGTGGTTCTGCTTTCATGAACAGCCAGCAGACAATCTCCAGCTCCAGCAAATCAGGGGCCACTACACATTTAGGCTGAGCCCAGGATCTTCCCAGATGTGTCATCTACTAAACCATCACTGAGAACTTGAAACTCAATCTTGGACAATTATTATACTGGAACTCCTGGGGGGAGAAGTTAACTGAGGTTTCCTCCAACTGGCACCACAGTCTGTAACTCTCTCTTCACCCTCTTTTTTCACAGGTGACAATCCATACTGATCCGACGGCATTCTCTGTCATTTGAGTGAAAATGGTCCCCAAAGGCTTACATATTTAAATATACTTGTTTCCCAGTTGGTGGAACTGTTTGGGAAAGATTAGGGTGTCTGGCCTTGTCAGAGGAAGTGTGTGACTCAGGGCAGGCTTTGAGATTTCAAAAGCCAGTTCCTGGCCCAGTCTCACTCTTTCTCTGCCTCCTACCTGCAGATCAGGATTCAAAGCTACTGCTCCAGGACCATGTCTACCTGCCTGCTACCGTGGTCCCCACCATAATGGTCATGGACTAGTTCCCTGAAATTCAGTAGAAAAAAAAGAAAAGGAAAGAAAATACCTCTTATGCATTGTAGTTGGAATTTTTCTTTGGGCTACCAACCAACTTCCAAACAAAGACATAGAGACTTATTATTAAATATGAAAGCTCAGCCTTATCTTAGGCTTGTCCCACTAGCTCTTACAATTTATTTTAACCTCTTTCTCTTCATCTGTGCTTTGCCTAGGGACTTTCTACCTCTCCTTCATTCTGTATGTCCTGCTTCCTCCATGTCTGTCTGGCTGGCCCCTGGAAGCTCTTTTCCTTTCTTCCCCCAGCCTAAATTCCTCCTCCTCCTTATCCTCGCTGCCCAAAAGTCCCACCCATACCTTCTCCCTCGCTATTAGCCATTCAGCCAATTAGACCAGTCTGGTGCCTTGAGGTCTATTGAGATGTAGACATTTTATTACTTACATAGATGAAGGGTCACCCTAAGCTCCAGCTGCATAGACTCCCTTTCCCATACAACAAAACGGACTACTCAAAACCAAAAGGGTCAGCTGATTCTAGACTGCCACAGGGTGCTTTTAGAGTCTTTATATTACAAATACACGAGATAGAAAGGTTTATATCTCACCAGTATCTAGGGGACAACAAAAAACTTGTGGATTGCCAGGGCAGGCTCCATCCGCAGAAGTGGTTGCCGAGGGACAATGGCCTTGTACCCTGTCACTTGCATTGTTTTAATAAAACGCTAATTGGCCAGTAGTCAGGCAGGAAGTATAGGCGGGGTTGTAATGGATTATTAAAAATTGCTGCAGGATCCCTGAGTAGCTTGCTGTGGGATCCCAAAAGCAGCCAGTCCCAGGCAGGGACAGCGCATGAGACCATGTGGCAGATCTCCGAAGGTGGCTGGTCCCCGGTGCCAGTAAGCCATGTGGCAGCTGGCAGGCAAGAGACGGATGGATAGGCAGAGTGAGGTTAGATATTTATTTAGTGGTTGTGGAAGGGAAGGGAGAAGGGGAGAAGAACAGAGAGTCAGAGAGAGAGAGAGAGAGAGAGAGAGAGAGAGAGAGAGAGAGAGATGGAAACTGCCTCTCAGAGAAAAGATGGAAAAGAGGAAGAACTTAGGCTGGAAGCTGAAGATCAGCTTCCCTCAGCAGATGGGGGAGGAAGTGGGCATGGCTTGTCTCTTAAAGAGACAGATCATTACATTCCCATCTCTTTTTGTAATAAAAAAGGCAGGAGGTTAGGCACCGCAAGTTAAAGGAATTGGGGCGGTGGATTCTTAAGACTTCTTCCTGCTTATTTGTGGGGTAACCTGAGAAGGCTAGGTGCTGGTCACATCCTAGCATAGCTGGTCTCTTTGCTTCTGTCCAGTGTTGGTGGCATGGAAATGTCTGGTGTCTCTTATGCCTATTTAAGGTATTGGCAGAACAGAGGACAAAGTTAAGTTTAAGGAAAAAAAAATTTTGGCTCTGCTCCTCCCTGTTCTAGAGACAGCTGCTTCTTTTCGTGCAGTGCCAGCCTCGTTCCAGAGACACGATGGTGAAGGTCGGAGTGAACGGATTTGGCCGTATTGGATGCCTGGTTACCAGGGCTGCCTTCACTTCTGGCAAAGTGGGCGTTGTTGCCATCAATGACCCTTTCATCGACCTCAACTACATGGTCTACATGTTCCAGTATGACTCTACCCATGGCAAGTTCAAAGGCACAATTAAGGCTGAGAATGGGAAGCTTGTCATCAACGGGAAGGCCATCACCATCTTCCAGGAGCGAGATCCCGCCAACATCAAATGGGGGGATGCCGGCGCCGAGTATGTTGTGGAGTCTACCGGTGTCTTCACCACCATGGAGAAGGCTGGGGCCCACTTGAAGGGTGGGGCCAAGAGGGTCATCATATCCGCCCCTTCTGCCGATGCCCCCATGTTTGTGATGGGTGTGAACCATGACAAGTATGACAATTCCCTCAAGATTGTCAGCAACGCTTCCTGCACCACCAACTGCTTAGCCCCCTTGGCCAAGGTCATCCATGACAACTTTGGCATCGTGGAAGGACTCATGACAACAGTCCATGCCATCACGGCCACCCAGAAGACTGTGGATGGCCCCTCTGGGAAGCTGTGGCGAGATGGCCGTGGTGCTGCTCAGAACATCATCCCTGCGTCCACTGGCGTTGCCAAGGCTGTGGGAAAAGTCATCCCAGAGCTGAACGGGAAGCTCACGGGCATGGTCTTCCGTGTTCCTACCCCCAATGTGTCCGTCGTGGATCTGACATGCCGCCTGGAGAAAGCTGCCAAGTATGATGACATCAAGAAGGTGGTGAAGCAGGCATCTGAGGGCCCACTAAAGGGCATCCTGGGATACACTGAGGACCAGGTCGTCTCCTGTGACTTTAACAGTGACTCCCACTCTTCCACCTTCGATGCTGGGGCTGGCATTGTTCTCAATGTCAACTTTGTAAAGCTCATTTCCTGGTACGACAATGAATTCGGCTACAGCAACAGAGTGGTGGACCTCATGGCCTACATGGCCTCCGAGAAGTAAGAAGCCCGCCCTGGACCACCCATCCCAGCAAGGACACAGCAAGAGAGAGGTCCTCGGCTGCTGAGCAGTCCCTGGCCTAACTAACCCTTAACACTGAGCATCTCCCTCACAGTTTCCATCCCAGACCCCCAGAATAGCAGGAGGGGGCTTAGGGAGCCCTACTCTCTTGAATACCATCAATAAAGTTCATTGCACCCCTAAAAAAATTTTTTTAGAAGGAGGGAATTGAGGGGGGTGTATCTGACCTGTTTAAGTGGATCCTTCAATTCAGTTCCCTGGAACTCACGAGAATTCTCTAAGTTTTAAACATATACATTATATAAACAGTAGCATATTTATGTCAGAGTGACTATGACAGATATTTTTGTACAATGCAAAGTATTTTGAAGACTATGGAAGGCAGCGTGAGAGAGAAATTTGATCTGAAATTTGTTTATTGAGGTTGTCCTTTTAAACTGACAAAACCTCTCAGCTGTCAGACTGCATCAGATATCTTTGAGAAGGATAAAATTTTACTTGAGTTACTGATTAAAAAATGACACAGAACTTACTTGTTTGGCACCCAGAGCTACTTCTCAGGGTCCTGCTGGTCACTGAAGGTCACATTTGACTTTTGCTGTTAGTGCAGGGCCTGCCAGGCTCCAGAAGATCCTGTGGGCTAAGAAATCTGTAGGAAGACAAACCCACCTTGACCTGAGCAGCGAGGCTGTCGATTCCAGTGATTCTGTCCACATCTGGAGACCTTCAGTTTAGATGAAAGGCAGTTTTTCCCAGTGATCAGCGCTTGGCAGTTGAAGTGAATTGCAGATGGATGTTGTTCTGTGCCCATTTGTCTTCTGTCTTCATTGGAGGAAATAGAGTGCTGCTGCTAGGAGCCAAACTGTCTCTTTTTGTTATGAAAAGTTTTTTAATAATTAAATATTTAAATGTCATATGCATGGTGTGCCTATCTGTCTGTCTCTTGCCAGCCAGCCACCACATGGCTCACTACCACCAGGGACCAGCCACCTTTGGAGACCTGCCAGGTGGTCTCATGCACCGTCCCTCCCTGTGACTGGCTGCTTTCAGCAACCCGCAGCAAGCTACCAGGGACTTGTAGCATTTAATAATCCATTACAGGGGTGACCAGGCAGAAGTATAGGCAGGGTAACCAGAACAGGAGAATTCTGGGAAGAGGAAAGTCTGAGTCTGCAGTCATAACCCCTACACAGAGGAAGCAAGATGAGAATGCCTTGCTGATAAAAGGTACCAAGCCATGTGGCTAACACTAACACAGGCTAATTTAAGATGTAAGAGTTAATAAGAATCCTGGGCTAATAGGCCAATCAGTTTATAATTAATGTAGGTCTCTGTGTGTTTTCTTTGAGACTGGTTGTGGGACCGAGCAGGACAGCAATCTCTGTCAACAAGATTCCATGTTTTTGTTCATGCTTTTTAAAAAAAAAAAAAAATATATATATATATATATATATATATATATGAAGTCAGATATGTAGAGGGTGAGGGAGGCTCTGGGGTTGGGAGGGAAGAATATGACCAACATTTATTGCATGAAATTCTCAAAGAATAAATAGAAACTCTTTATTATTTAAAGAGGAAAAGAGAAACTCATGGATGATGGCCAGAAGAGCTGGTATCATCTTCTTATAGTCTAATAGATTTAAAAAAAACTCGCTAAGGCTGTGATTCCCTTTGATTCATGCCTTTGTCTGTATAGCCAAAGTGGTTGTATGAAAGCTACCAGTGTGTCTTAGTGTTCCTCCCCTAGAGGCCCCATGTGGATCCTGGCCTTGTGAATCTGTAAGGCCTTTTTTCTCTTTCAAGTTGAGGCACCCCCAGTCTTGCCCTTGCCTTTGTCGGTCACACCGGCCTTGGTGGACAATTACTAACTGGAGTTAGTACATTTTTGCTGTAGCAGATAACATGTCTTCTAGTTCTGCCTTTTAATAAGAGTTTTGAACTTCATGGTTGTTATAAAAGGAAACTTTTGTATGTGCAAAACCTAAAATAAGACAATGGGAATAAAACTAAAAAATGAAAAGACCCAAAGTTTAAGATTTCTGTGTGCTCCAATGGAAACAAAAAGCATGTTCAACAAATGGTGCTAGTCTAACTGGATGTCAGGATATAGAAGAATGCAAATTGATCCATATCTATCACCCTGCACAAAACCAAACTCAAGTGGATCAAAAAACAGATACACCGTTTGAGGTCAACCTGTTCTACAGAGTGAGTTCCAGGGCAGTCAGTGCTACACAATGAAACACTGTCTCAAAAAAAAAGGAAAAGAAAAAAACAGATACACTAAATCTAATAGAAGAGAAAGTACAGAATAACCTTGAATGCATTGTCACAAGAGACTTCCTGAGCTTCCTGAACAGAACACCAATAGCACCACAGACACTAAGGGAAAAAAAAAAAACCAATAAATGGGACCTCATAAAACTGAACAACTTCTGTAAAGCCAAGGACAACAGGACAAAATGGCAGCCTGAAGAATGAAAAAAGATCTTCATGAACTCCACATTCAAGGGCTAATATCCAAAATGTGTAAAGAACTCAAGAAAATAGACATAAAACAAATAACCCAATTTAAAAATGGGGTACAGATCTAAACAGAGATATCTCAGCAGAAGAATCTCAAATGGTCAAGAAACAAAGAGATGGCCAATGTCCTTAGCCATCAGGGAAATACAAATCAAAACTAATTTGACATTCTACTTACAACTGTCAGAATGGTTAATAACAGAAACACAAGTGACAGCTCATGCTTGCGAGGATGTAGTAAGAGAAACACTCCTTCATTGAGGGCAGGAATATATATTTGTATAGCTACTATAGAAATCAATATGGTGGTTCCTCAGAAAACTGGGAATTGATCTACCAAAAGACCCAGCTATCTTAACTAGGCTTTTATTGTTGTGAAGAGACACATGACTACAGGAACTCCTATAAAGGGAAACATTTCATTGAGGGGGCTCGCTTATAGTTTTAGAGTCTATTATCATCATGGCAGGGAGCACAGTAGCATGCAGGCAGACATGGGGTTGGAGTTGACAGTTCTACATCTTGACTCAGAGGCAATAGGAAGTTGACCTACACACTGGGCAGTATCCTGAGCATAGGAAACCTCAAAGCCCAACCCTACAGCGACACACTTCCTGTAACAAGACCATACCCACTCCAACAAAGCCACTCCTCCTAATGGTACCACTCTTTATGAAATTATGCGGGACAATTACATTCAAACAACCACACCACATATAACATTGTTGATCATATACCTAAAGGACACTCTATTCTGCCACAGGGACACTTGATCAACCATGTTCATTGCAACTTTACTCATAATAGTCAGAAACTGGAAACAATCTAGATGTCCCTCAACCAAAGAATAAATAAAGCAAATGGAGTTTTACTCAGTTATCAAGAACAATAACATCATGAAATTTGAAGGCAAATGGACAGAACTAGAAAAACATCATCCTGAGTGAAGTAACCCAGACCCAGAAAGACAAACAAGGTATATACTCACTTATAAGTGGGTATTAGGTGTTAAGTAAAGAATAATCATGCTATAATCCAGACCCAGAGAGGCTAAGTAACAAGGAGGTCTCAAGGGGGACACACACAGATCTCTCTGGAAAAGGGAAATAGAATCGATGTCAAGGGTGGACTAGGGGCTGCCTGGGATGGGAAAAAGGAGGGATCTGTCAGGGGGTGGGAGGAATGGGGGGAGACAGTACTGGAAGGGACTGCTGGAATCAGGGTGATGTCAAAACCTAGTGCTATGGAAACATCCTGTAATCTATAAGAGTGACCCTAGTGATGTCTCCTAGTAACAGGTATATGGAGCCCAAACTGGTCATCCTTTGTAACCACGCAAGGCTCCTAGCAGTGGGACTGGGACATCAACCCAGACACAAAACCTTTGATGGATAATCTGTCCTGCCTACAAGATGTACTGGGGTTGTCTAGGCTTGTAAACTATGGTCTCAATGTCCTTTGTTTATGGCTAGAGTCCACTAATGAGTGAGTACATACCATATTCATTTTTTTGGGTCTGGGTTATCTCACTCAGGATAGTGTTTTCTATTTCCATCCATTTGCATGCAAAATTCAAGATGTCATTGTTTTTTATCACTGAGTAGTACTCCAATGTGTATGTATGTGTGTATATATATATATATATATATATATATATATATATATTCCACACTTTATCATTGATGCAAAATTCAAGATGTCATTGTTTTTTATCACTGAGTAGTACCCCAATGTGTGTATATATATATATATATATATATATATATATATATATATATATATTCCACACTTTATCATTGAGGGGCATCTAGGTTGTTTCCAGGTTCTGGCTATTACAAATAATACTGCTATGAACATAGTTGAACAAATGCTTTTGTACTATGATTGGGCATCTCTTGGGTATATTCCCAAGAGTGGTATTGCCGGATCCTGAGGTAGGTTGATTCCCAATTTCCTGAGAAACCACCATACTGATTTCCAAAGTGGTTGCACAAGTTTGCATTCCCACCAGCAAAGGATGAGTGTTCTCCTTACTCCACATCCTCTCCGGCATAGGCTATCATTGGTGTTTTTGATTTTAGCCATTCTGACAGGTGTAAGATGGTATCTCAAAGTTGTTTTGATTTGCATTGTCCTGATCACTAAGGAAGCTGAAAATGACCTTAAGTATCTTTTGGCCATTTGAACTTCTTCTGTTGAGGATTCCCTGTTCAGTTCAGTACCCCATTTTTTAATTGGGTTATTTAGAATTTTAATGTCTAGTTTCTTGAGTTCTTTATATATTTTGGAGCTCAGACCTTTGTCTGACGTGGGGTTGGTGAAGATCTTCTCCCATTCAGTAGGATGCCTTTTTGTTTTAATGACAGTGTCCTCTGTTTTATAGAAGCTTCTCAGTTTCAGGAGGTCCCATAACAAGGTGAACCCAAAGAAAAACATATATAGATCCTCCTGGAAATTGGAAGCAGACAAGAACACCAGGCAAAAGTTGGGAGCATGGGGTGGGGGTAGGGGTAAGGGTGGGGTTGGGGGAAGGGGAAAGGGGGAGAGAAAAGGTAAAAGGAAAGGATTGGGAGAGCTTGGGGGAGTGGGAGGGCTGAGTTGGAGGAAGGGCAGATATAGGAGCAGGGAAGAAGATATCTACATTAAGGGAGCCATTTTAGAGTTGGCAAGAGACTTGGCTCTAGAGGGGATCCCAGGTGTCCACGGGGATGTCCACAGCTAGGCTCTTGGGCAGTAGAGGAGAGGGTGCCTGAACTGGCCTTGTCCCATAGCCACACCGATGATTATATTGAATATCAACCATAGAACCTTCGTCCAGTAATGGATGGAGATAGAGACAGAGAACCTCATCAGAGCACTGGATTGAGCTCTCAAGGTCCAGTTGAAGAGCAGAAGAAGGGAGAAGATGAGCAAGGAAGTCAGGACTGCGAGAGGTTGGTCCACCCACTGAGGCAGTGTGCCTGTTCTAATGGGAGCTCACCAAATCCAGTTGGACTGGGACTGAATGAGCATTTGATCAAACCAGACTCTCTGAATGAGGCTGACAATGGGGGCTGACTGAGAAGCCATCGATAAAGGCACTGGGACTTGTTTCTACTGTATGTACTGGCTTTTTGGGACCCTAGTCTATATGAATGCACACCTTCCTAGACCTGGATGGAGGGGGGAGGGCCCTGCACTTTCCATAGGGCAGGGTATCCTGCCCTTACTTAAGGCTGGAGGGTGAGGGAGGAGAGTAGGGGAGCAGGAGGAGAATGGGAGGAGGGGAGGAAGTAAAAATTTTTGAATGGAAAAAAAAAAAAACATGTGCTGGGGTGTAGACCTTGTGGGAGTGGCCAGCCAATGACTGGTTCAACTTGAGGGCCACACTATGAGAGGAAGCCCGTACCTGACACTGCCTGGGTGGCCAGAAGCCATAACTGGCAAAAAAAAAAAAAAAAAAAAAAAAAAGTCAATGAAATGATTCCTAATGATATTCTGTTATATTCATAGATCAGTGCCTCACCCAGTGTCATCAGTGACCGACATAGAGGGCACCCCTGCCTAGCTGGTATCTTGGCAGAGACCCACAGTTAAACACTAGGGGGGTTGAGAACACTTGAGGATACTTGAGAACACAGCCCACAGAATCAACTAATCAGGGCTCTTAGGAGCTCACAGACACTGTATGGGTCTGAGCTAAGTCCTCTGCATATACCTTATGGTTATGTAGCTTGGGGTTCTTGTGGGACTCCCAGCAGTGATAGTGCAGGGTGTGTCTCTGACTCTTTAGCCTGCTTTTGGTACCCTTTTCTTCCTATTCGGTCACTTCATTCAGCCTTGATATGAGGGTTTGTGCCCAGTCTTGTCGTAACTTGTTAGGCCATGTTTGGTGGCTATCCCTGGGAGGACTGCTCTTTTTTTTTTTTCTTAAAAAAAAAAAAAAGGAAATGGAGTAGTGGACCTGGAGGAAAGGTAGAAGGAGGGGAAACTGTCACTGGGATGTAATGTAGGAGAGAAAAATAAAAGACTAAAATTTAAAAAAAAATGGGTTAACCTACTGAGGAAAATAATGATTTCTGTGTGCCCACTGCAGATGATTCGAGCAGGTTCTCAACCACACAACCACCCTCAGCAGGGGTAAGTAGACAGGACAGGAACTCCAGCCTGCATAGAGGGCACCCCTGCCTAGCTGGTATCTCAGCCAAATCTAAACACCTAGTGACTTTCCCAACCTCCAAAATAAGGATATTAATGTGTGGAGCACTGATATCAGGTAACGATATCTACGGGTGGCTGTGAGGTACTATTTCCTTTCCTTCATTAATTTGGTCATAAGTAATTTATTCAACACAGTTTTTGCAAATGTATTACCAGGAAGATATTGTTAGAGGCTGGACAAATATTGGAGAATAAAGTAGACTGAGCCAATTTTGATGAAGTCTATGTGCCGCTGAGGAAAACAGGCGCACAGAAGTGCACATGTACAAGTTACACCAAGTGTTAAGAAGGAAAAGCATCTGGCGTGAAGCTGAGCATCGCATACTTGCATAATTATTGCACCTTTCCAGAGCCCTGTAACCAGCAAGAAAAGCAAAACATACAGATTTTTTAATTTGTCTTATGTATATTGGTGTTTTGCCCAAATGTTTGTCTGTGCGACGCATCAGATCCTTGGAACCAGAGTTACAGTTGAGAGCTGCCAAGTGGGTGCTGGGAACCGAACCCAGGGCTTCTGGAAGAGCAGCCAGTGCTCTTCACCACCGAGCTATCTAACTCTCCTGAACACACACACTTTTATAGAAAAAAATGTATTTAATGGCTTTTTTATTTCAATTTCTTGTTTTTTCTAATTTCTCTTTATTGGTATCCTTTGAGAAAATATTTTCATACTTTCTGTGATGGTTATTCTTGGTTGTCAACTTGGTTATATTTGGAATTAATTAAAACCCCAAAATAGAGGAGGGTGCACCTATAAGGATTTTTTTTTTTTTGCTTACTTAATTTGAAGTAAGGTGATCTACTTCCAACCCAGGCCTTTGAGGTGGGAAGACACACACCTTTAATTTGCTCTTTTGCTCTTTGGCTGATGGCCCTCACCTTGCTAGGAAATCCATTCCTTTCCTAGCATTATAGCTTACTTCTTTGGGATTCCAGTATCGACTGAAGATCCGCTGAGACATGCAGCCTTGTGGACTGAACCACCACTGGATTCCTGATCTTTCTGTTCACAGCCGTTCATTGTTGGATTAGCTGGGCCACAGCCTGTAAATCGTTCTTTCTTTATGTTACTCTAGAGAACTCTGACTAATAAAATTCCTCACACATAATTTCTTTTGGTTTCGCTTTTAAATGGATATTTATAAATCATATATATTATATATTCATAGTATCTGGCTTATTGTCTTCATTGCAAGTTCACCCTTCAAGGACATTTTCTATTAACTGTATCTGGTTCTTCTTCTGTGTATGGTCATAGTTTACTGTTTGAGAATTTCCATTTTTTAATTAAAAAAATAGGTATTTTAGGATTGGGGAGATGAATCTGTAGTTAAAGTGCTTGTTGCACAAGAATTAGGACCTGAGTTCAAATCCTACCACAGTTAAAAAAAAGTGGGTATGATGATGCTAGAAGTGGAATCAGGAGGATCCTGGGGCTTTCTGGACAGACGGTGTAGTCTCTGGCATCCACGCGTGTACACAGGAGAACATGTAAACCCCTCACTGCACCCCCACTACCCTCCCACATAGGCAGCATAGTTATTAAGGCTGTACTGCTGGGGATCAAATCCAGGGCTTTGTGCACAGCAGAAAATCACTGTTCCACTGACCCTCATTCCCAGATCCCAAACTAGTATCTTGTATATGACAACTCTGAAAATTATTGATAGTTTAGTGATTTTCATGAGCTTTTGGTGTGAAGTCTGTACTCCCTCCCTATACTGTGAATGCATTGGCTTCTCTAATCACTGACCTTAGTGGTCAGCTAATGAAGGGTCAGGGCTAATACCCCATGAGAATGCTCTCTGTGTGTGGTCAGCGTTTGCCCTCAGCTCTCTGGCAGTTGACAGCTCTGCCTTAGCCCCAGCTTCCTGCTTAAATAGGGTCTCTAGTCAGTCAGACAAGGATGAGGACTTCTCTAGATTTTCTGGGGGCATGAATCCAGCCTTTGTGTAACCTTATAGATCACCGGGAATTATCAGAGCTCTCGTGTTGACACTTTATGTATGACCCAACATGTCCAGATTTAACCGGTTCTTGTTTGCTTCATCTGGTAACACTGTCCTAGGTAGTTAGGATGTCAGACAATTTCCAGGGAGTGTTCAACAGAAATGACCTGAGGGCAGTGCTTAGGAGAATTCACTCCTCATCAGGACAAACTCACAGAACTCCCCTCAAAAGTGGGGCTTTCCCAGGAAGCGTGTCAGAATGTCAGTTCTGGGGACAGGATTTTGGAGAGGCCCCACAGTAATACCTCCTCTGGAGCCACAAGGCTACGGGTTTTCATAGCAACAAAATGCAAGATTTGTTGGTCCAAAGCTACAGTGGAGCTGGATTTGTAATGTGAGCAGTTCACAAACACTGTCAGTCACACATCCCTGGGACTTGGAAGATTTTCCTTCACATCCCTTATAGTATTACAGGTCTCCAGTTTCTAGAGACCGAAAAAGGCCGGCTGAACCTTTCAGTTTTGTCGTTGTTCTTGAGGAGACCTATTTACAGAGGTCTTCATTCTAACATTCCAGAAGCTCCAGACTCTTGGGAATAAATAAATATTTCTGAGATGATATTCTAAACTAAATTTGTGGCCACAGACGTGGAGACAAGCATTAGGAAAGAATTATTTGTAGACCTAGTTGAGGTGTAGGTTATATACAAATTTTAATCACTTTAAGTATAGATTGGTTTGTGTTTTTGTTTTAACTAACAATTTTTGATGTAAAAAAAAATGATAGTGTTTTATCTCTGTAGTAGAAAGATCAGAGCAACAATACCCATGACCTCAGATATTCTTTGTAGTGAGAGCATTTAAACAAATCATTCAGTTTTGAAATATATATTAATCATGACCTTGTATTTCTCCTGATTGTACCCTTATACCTGTAGAACAGTGTTGGAACATGGTCCAGGAATGGAGTCCTGTGAGAATTCTGAGTGCTTGTGAGGAAACCCCAAGAGTCTTGTGACCCCAGTTTCTTTAGAACATGGAATTGTTCTTGAAGTGTGTTTTCGCGCCTTCCCCCGACCCCCAGGTGTAGTGGCTGGGAGTGAGTTTCCTGCAGAGCAGCCATGACCACAGAGCAGCCATGACCACCGGCTATCGCAGGAGACTTTAGTCAGCCTTGTTCATCAGCTCCATTCTTCCAGGTCCCAAGGCCTATAGAGTGGTGACAGACCAGAGATCTCTCGTTTCCTTGTCCCCCCCAATCAGGCTCTCCTCTCCACTTTTGAGTTACCCATTTGATCCCACACAAAAGTGAGATTATTATTGGTTTATGTGCATTGTCGTACTTCATTTAGAATAATGTTCCCCAAGTTGACCCAAATTGTCCTAAGTAAATTTTTTGGGGGTGTGGTTGTATAGTATTTTATTGTGAATATAACACTGATGCTAAATCCATTCATGTATTGATCAGCTGTGGGAAATCCTGTAGACAAGTGAGACAGTAGAAATTGTGTAAATGTAGTGTATTCTTCTATTCACACATGTTCAAGTCCAAGGCAGTTCACTAGCAGAATGGGCCCAGCTGCAGGGCTGGAATCTTCATGCTTCCAAAAACCATGACCACTGTGCCCTGGTATCTCCAGTAAGTATTTCATTCCCATGTATCTGTTGTCTCTCAGAAGACAATTTCTCAAGCCTGGAATGCTGAGCTCTAAGTAACATATAATACAAATCCACAGGAGGCTTATATATTGAACGCTCAGCATAAATACTGGACAGGGGTTAAGAAAAGAAATTGGATCTCATTATTATCCCATAGAGTATTTCAAACTCCATGGGATTTGTACTACAGAGTGCTGATACTTTTCTATAGAACACGTTTCTCTAATCTGAGTAATGGAAAGGAACGTTCGCACATGATTCCGCCTATGCTGGGTAAAGTTTGTGACTGAAGAAATGCAGGGAAAGACTACTCCTATTTCAGCACAGAAGCACAGTTGAGCAGACATTTGGATTCTTGGAACCCACAGTTGGGCCAAGCACGTAGGGATATTGGGGGAGTGGGAGATGATATTTACTAAATACATAAGCTTGCCATCTGTCTTCTATGATTATGAACTTTTCTTTGTGAAATTTTGTTTTGAAACGGGGTCTTGTTGTACCTTGTACTCTCAATGATCCTGGTTGGGCCTCCTGAATGTCCCCATCATCACAATTTGCCCCAGTTTGCAGGATGTCTCACTATACGGTCACGCTCACCCTTGAACTTGAACCCTCCTATCTCAGCCTCCCCCAAATGGCTAGGACTACAGGCATGTAGTACCAAATTTTCAGTAGTGATCAGCACAAAAGTTATCTGTATGAAAGTGTGTGAGATGGGTGTCCAAGCGCAGAGAACTTCTGCCAAGTCTGATGGTATCAATTTGATCACTAAAACCCACAGGGTAGGAGGAAAGTTGATTCCTGAAAATTGTCCTCTGACCTCCACACAAGCGCATGTGAACGAACACAGAGAGAGAGAGAGAGAGAGAGAGAGAGAGAGAGAGAGAGAGAGAGGAGGGAGGGAAGGAAGGAGGGAGGAGAGATCAGAACACACACACAGAGAAAGAGAGAGAGAGAGAGAGAGAGAGAGATCAGAACATACACAGAGACAGAGAGAGAGAGATCAGAACACACACAGAGACACACAGAGAGAGAGATCAGAACACACAGAGACACAGAGAGAGATCAGAACACACACACACACAGAGAGAGAGAGAGAGAGAGAGAGAGAGAGATCAGAACACACACACAGAGATCAGAACACACAGATAGAGAGAGAGAGATCAGAACACACACACACACACACAGAGAGAGAGAGAGAGAGAGAGAGAGAGAAAGAGAGAGATCAGAACACACACAGAGATATAAGAAAATTTTACGTGTATATTTTTGAAAAACCTCTATGAGATGCAGAACCCCACTTCTGTGTTTTCCAAAGACTTTTCCCATAGAATAAAGACAAATGCAGGGTATATGCTATCACCACATTTATTCAAACTTACGTCACATGGCTTCAGTTAATACACATTGAGAAGAACACAGAATTCTAAATATGCATAGGGTACAAAGGAAAACATCAGACAAGCTCAAACTCAAGGATATTCCACAAATAAACCAGTACCTTCAAAATGCCATGCTACCAAGTACAGACAGGCGAGAAACTGCTCCACACCCAGGAAACCAATGAAGTACCCATAAAGTCCACAATTGTGGATCAAATCCAGGACCTACAAAGGACATTTTGAGCAATTTTCCAAAATTTTAATAAGGTCTGCGGAGATGATAAATGAGATCAATGTTGATTTCCCGGTTTTGCCGGTATCTAAATATGCAGAACAACTTAACCAAGAAGCTGCCGCCAACACAGTCCCTGGCTCTGGGGCACATCTGATTAAAACCAGCAATTTGGTGGTTCTCATTCTCAGATTTCAGCTACCTGTAAGCAATCCTTCATGAAAGGACTGAGAGCACGAGGAGGTGTGGGGGTGCTCAAGGTGCAAACTGAGCACAGGGAAAAGAATGCCAGGAAAAGGAGAGGTCGAGGGGGCATTCACCACTCAACTGAGCCACACAAACGCCCCAAACGGCAACCGCGCTATCCAGTCTTGAATTTGAGAAGTAATCAGAAAATAAAGAGGAGCCATGAAGGCTTTCTCACGCTGGCTTTCTCATTTGCCGACAGGAGACAAAGATTCTGGCAGTGCTATCATTAAAAACTCTCTGAGAGCCGGGAGGTACAAAAGGGCAGAGTGCTTGATTCACACGCACAAGGCCCTGGGTTCAAACTCTCAGAGGCATAAATGAAAAAAATAAAAATTTAAGTAAATTTAAAACTAACTGCTAAAAAGTAATTTTAAAAACCCCAAAATATTCAGCATGCTATAACATAGGAGACTCTCAAAACCAAACAAACACAAGAAAAACCTAATCATGATAAACAAAACAAGGCCAAAAAAAAAAACCAAAAAAACAAAAAACAACAACAAAACAGAAACCAACATAAAGACTAACATAAAGGTACCATTTCCATGAACTATGCAGAGGGAAACAAAACAAAGGAGAAACTAGACGAGATGGCCTTAACTACTCTATGCCTCAATTTTCTCACTTCATAGTAATCGCTACGGACTCCAGCAAGGCTCCCAAATATAGTTAAAGCTTAGGAAAATGTGCTGGACTCAACAAGGGCTCAATATGTACATACACAAAATTTGGGAGTAACAAATCTGGTAAATAAATTGCTTTCCGGGTGTAAAGTTTATTAAAATAAACAAACAAACCTAGAAATAACGTAAAGACCCAGAAACAGAAACTACTTCATCCTGAACCTGATCCTTATTCAAAGCAAATAATTTTTTAAAAACAAAGCCCATGGCTTAAAATACTTAGAAGTCTACACATACAAAGTATGAGGACATAGGGAAATGTTTTAAACTCTCCTTCCCCCGCTTAATATCTGAATTCATTCGAATAAGAGACGAGGAAACGTTAAATCTCCTTTCCTTCCATTTCCTCAAGTTGGCATTTTGGTGTATAATTCTGTAATTCCATAATTCTAAACATAAAGGTCCTTTACTAAAAAGTGATTTCTCATTAAGATAATTCTCATTCTAACACCTAATTCTGTAAAAGTCAAACCCAGCTATCTCCCTTGTCTCCCATGTCGCCCACGTCACCCATCACCGCTGTCCTGTGCCATGGAGCTACAAGAGAGGACAAATGGAAGGTGTGGGGTCTTCCTTTCCTTTCAGGACAGGGGCGCAAGCGAAGTCAGCTGCCCCATCACTTTACCAGGCAAGGTAGTGCTTGTTTAGTCTTTTGAAATAACTACTGATTTGAGCACAAGCTGTGCGTCTTTGGTTAGACTATTTTCTCGCCAGCATCAACATTTGCCCTCTCGTATTTATCATCTCTCAGGCCTTTTACAGAGTTTACAGACTTGGTTACTCTGTGATTCTTTTTAAATATTTCCAGGAAAAGATTCTAACATGAGGAGAGAGTACACACAAATTTCAATATTTAATAAATTTATCTTGGTAACATTAAAAGAAGCTTACACTTTAAACTGCATTATAAAAAATACATCAGTCTTCACGTTAGTTTTACATCGAAATATATAATTATTTGAATATTTAAATATAGCCTTTCTTTAAGCAAAAAAAAAAGGGGGGGTTACGCAAAGTCCTAACTACATAAATAATTTCAATGCACAAATGCAAAACCACTCGTTACACAACACTGCACACTGCACACACCAGGACAACTACAGTACAAAGCTACTCACAATACGGAAAAGAGCAAGATTAACAAAATATTCATTTATGGTTGTAATCTTGATGTACCACTATTAAAAGAATATAATGCACTCTTGACTACACAAAATAACCAATTGTTTCAACCTAGCCTGAAAATTATTAACATTTATGTAGATAAAGGGGCACATCTTGCATCCTATCAAACTCTGAAAAATTCACTTCCAATTTAACAAGTTTTATAATTTCAAGTTTCCAAGCTGGCCTAAAATAATATTCCTTATAAGAATGTAATAAACACTTGTGAAGTATTAAAGAGAACCATCATTTCTGTAGCAGACATTTTATATTTGGGTGATGAGAATTCTACATAGGAATCTTTTCCTTGCTCTCCCTTAAAATGGTACTTAAAAGAGTTTCCAGTTTGATGAAGGAAACTGTAACAGCTTTGAACTTGAACTTTAAGAATGATCCTCACTGCAGAACATCATCATGATAGACATGATCTGACATAATTACGTGCTGGGCTATTGGTATGAACTCTCACTTTTAAACAGAGTTGTCTTCCTTAATTCAAATTTGATGATTGTTTCTTTTAAAAAAACAAAAACAAAAAAAACTAGTGTCTCATTGAGCTTTTTTTTAAGGGAATAAAAATTTTTGTATCTAAGGAGGCAAGGTTGAAGAAACTAAACAGGTTACTTGCCAACTAAAAAAACACATTTGTCCACTCTGCAATATAATTAGCATTTATATTTAGAAGTAAAGATATGACAATAGTTATCACCATTAACAACTCACAGGTTAAATAATGGCCCCTGAAACAAAATCACATTGATATTTCACTAATTCTAAGGTAACACAGTTCTATTTCTGAAATCAAGATACAGTTTAACACTGACTCTAGTTTCAATTAAGTATAGTAGTTACACAATAAAGGGAAACTTTGTGTTTCCTTGTAACATCAATGACAGAGAAAGATCAAGGTCTTGACTGAACAAGAGATAGGGTGCATCTGCACCAGCTCAGTCAATGCCCTTAAAGGAATATTCTCGAGTACCTGAGGCTCGCACGGTGTCAAAGCATCTTTTATCTGAACTGCTTAAGAAAAAACGTCAAATTGGTTTAACCTTGAGCTACCTAGTTTAAGATAACTAGATAGTTTAAGATAAACTGATTGATGTATAAATTGTTTTTCACTTGTAAAATGGGTCTCCATTCAGTTAAGTTACTAGTTTAAGTTTTCTGAAATGTTAAAGTTTTTCACTAATGACAATTAATAGCCAGCCGACACGCTATTATCAAATCAGTAGCTTCAGTTCGGTACGTTAAAATATCTGAAATATTAGTAAGATGACAAATTTACCCAGTAAAGAGGAAAAGGTAGTTTAAAAGTCTAGTCATATCAGTAAAATCTTTTTCCGTATAAGGTTACTAATAACACTGAGCAGCTCTCTCTCTCTCTCTCTCTCTCTCTCTCTCTCTCTCTCTCTCTCTCTGTGCGTGTGTGTGTGTGTGTGTGTGTGTGTGTGTGTGTGTGTAACTGAGGAAAGCTATAGACTTGCAGGTCCAATGTAAATGAAGGAGAAAGAATTCCTGTTGTCTATAAAAATCACCAGGCACTTAAAAACTGGATGAAATAATTATTTCATGGAATGCCTTTAGAAGAAAAAATATATTTTTGTGATCATTCAAGTCAATCACATTCAAAACTTGAGAAAGCACAGTGTCATTGTTTGATTTATCCAGTCCGAATCCTTGTGATGATTCGACTTGGAAGCATGGTGACTAAGAAGATATCTGTCCATTTGTTTAAAGGTGGCGTTGATAAGTTTGCTGTGTCCATTCTTGCAGTGTTATAACTTTTTGGCACGAAAGGTTTTCAGAGGAGATGAATATGAACATGAGTTAAGAGAAAAAATTCTATCTACTGTGCTAAATTATAAGACAAATTAAGGTGAAGTTCTTCCACAGAAACGGGACAAAGTTTGCTTTTAAATCTTTAAAAGAAAAAAAAAGGACCCTAAACACTAATTTTAAATGAATATAAAATCTCTGAAAAATAATATCTGTAGCAAAATAGTGTAAGGTCAGGAGTCCAAAGGTGTTCCGTCCAGTGAAGGACTGATGTCGCTCGGCTACGCTTTCACTTGGCCTCACTGCTTCGACTTGCTTGCAAGCCGCGTCACCATCCTGTCGGAGCAGGAGGCGGAACTTGAGCTTCTCAGGTCATACTCTCTCACAGGAAGAAGCTTCTTTCTGCGGTAGTACTTTTTCCGGTAGCGCCTTCTTCCTGCAGCCTCGGGAAGACTGGCAGGCAGCTCAGCGGGCCCTGCAGCGGTGCTTGGCTGGGGCTCTTCAGGCACGGCCGGGCTGATGGAGAGGCTCAGCCGGGAGCGCGCTTCTTCGGCTGCTTTCTTGACCTCCTTTATCTTCCTGGCGACCATCTTCTTCTTCCTCAGCTGCTTTCGAATAAGAACAGTCTTTGACTGTCGGTTCCTGCGCACACCAGGGCCTCTGTTACCGTACTTCCTAAGGATATCGTTCGCTTTCAGCTGAATCCACATAGCCAGTTTTTCTGAAGCTAGTTTTGATTTTTTCCGGAGAACCACTGTTTTGTAAGCATTTTTGAGTAAACACATTTTGAGATGTGTAGCTGCCATCTTCTTTTTCCAAAATTTCTTTTGATTTTTACTGTCCAAAAGCTCCTTTTTGATTGATTTGAGAAACATTTTGGCACTGTCACGATTCAAACGAGTCTGCTGGGAATTAGCATCGGGAGTTTCAGGAATTTCAGCAGCGCCCGTAGCCGGCTTTTCTGCAGATGCAGACTGATCCTCGAGGAACCTTTGAATCGTTCTTTTCTTGGGCGCTACCATGATGGATGCCGAAGGCACGCTCGGCCTGCTGGTGCTGGCGCTGGTGCTGGCGCTGGCGCCGCTCTGACCGGGGTCCCCGCCAACTCTCCAAGCTGTGTCACCGTACGGTCCCATCGGGTTCTGCGGAGCATTAATCACGGTTGTCGTAGGTGGACGGCTGGGAGCGGCTTGCGAGGCCCCGTCGCTGTCAGGCTTCGCCTTAGGTTGGCTCAAAGACTGACCTTCCGTCATACACAGAGAGGAGAAAATGCAGACCAAGGAATTGGGCTGCACGGGCGCCGTCGGGGCTGCAGGCGACTCGCTGCTCCCACTCGGGGCTTTTTCCTTTCTCTGGCTGTCATAGTAGAAATGCTTCTTTCTCGGCAACTCTCCCTCTTGTCCGGCCATCTTTCTTTTCTTCCCAGGACTTGCTTGGGTTCCAGGCCTGACTCCTTCCACCCGGTTCTGAGAAGCCACACTGCGGCCCTCCGCGGGGGCACAGGATGGTTTGTCCTCGGCGTCTCCAGCGTCACCTTCACTGTGCACAGATGCGGCGTGAACCGATGCGGCGTGAACCGAAGCGGCGCCCCTCTCGGTCTCGGGGCAACCGTGGTAGTAACCGTGGAGATGACCGTGAAAGTCCTGTGTGTGTATTTCCGCCTCATCTCCGCTCACCTGCGACTGAGTTTCTTCAACAAATGGCGGAGGGACTTGAGGTGAGGCTTCATGAACCAGTTCATTAGGATCCCCTTCTGCGTGCTCCTTTGCATGCTCCTCTGCATGCTCCTCTGCATGCTCCTCTGCATACTCTTGTGCATTCTCCTCTGCATTCCCTTGTGCATGTTCCTGTGCAGGCTCCTGTGCATTCCCTTGTGCATGTTCCTGTGCAGGCTCCTGTGCATTCCCTTGTGCATGTTCCTGTGCAGGCTCCTGTGCATTCCCTTGTGCATGTTCTTGTGCATACTCCTGAGCATTCCCTTCTACATGTTCCTGTGCATACTCCTGAGCATTCCCTTCTACATGTTCCTGTGCATACTCCTGTGCATTCCCTTCTGCATGTTCCTGTGCATACTCCTGTGCATTCCCTTCTGCATGTTCCTGTGCAGGCGCCTGTGCATTCCCTTCTGCATGTTCCTGTGCAGGCGCCTGTGCATTCCCTTCTGCATTCTCCTGTGGAGGCGCCTGTGCATTCCCTTCTGCATTCTCCTGTGGAGGCGCCTGTGCATTCCCTTCTGCATTCTCCTGAGCATTCCCTCCTGCAGGTGCCTGTGCAGGCTCTTGTGCATACTCCTGTGCATTCCCTCCTGCAAACCCCTGTGCATACTCTCGTGCAAACTCTCGTGCATACGCTTGTGCATATGCTTGTGCATACTCTTGTGCATATGCTTGTGCATACCTTTGTGCATACTCTTGTGCATACGCTTGTGCATACCTTTGTGCATACCCCTCAGCATACTCTTGTGCATACCCTTGTGCAAACCCTTGTGCATACACTTGTGCATACTCTCGTGCATACCCTTCTGCATACACTTGCGCATACTCGCGTGCATACTCTTCTGCATACGCTTGCGCATACTCTTCTGGGTACCAAGGATATGGTAGATATTCGTACTTGGTTACTCTCATGTCAAAAGTTACCTTCTTAAGGTCGCGGCTTTTCTTAGCAGGCTGAGGTTGGTCAGGGTCCGGATCAGGTCCATCAGCCCGACGACGCTCGGGTTCTGGATCTGCATCTGGTATCTTCAAAGGGATGTGCTTCACAGTGGTCGGGCGGATCACCGACACAGCACGGGCAGCATGCCGAGCTGCAAAACTGCTTGATGCCCAGCTCCTGTCTCGAAAGGCAACATTTCTTGGAACGTCCCAAAAACTGGGGCCTTGGGCTGGTTCCTGCGGCTGGCAAATCACTGGCCGAGTTGTATCTTCCAGACTGCAGCTTCTGCTAGAGCAGTGAGGCTGGGGGCTCTGCTCCTCTGGGGCAGCACAGACACGGTCAGACACGTGGCACTGGCTGGTAGAGGGCTGATCAGAGGAATCAGCAGGGAAACTGAGTTCATGACCACAAGACGGACAAGTGGGATCTCCCAGAATAATGTAGTCGTTGTTCCGATTTATTATTCTGAAACTTTCCTTGGATTGATTTGTCGCTGACTGAGAGGCTTCATAATAACAACGGCAGAATCTACAGTAGGACCTTCCCATTGCTGCAGGCCCAGCAGAATCTGTATTTGTATCATTGGTTTCTAGCTGAAGAGAAATATTTGAATCAGAAATGACTTCCCGGTCACAATCACTGTCACTGGGCACAACATTCAACAGCACCACCTGTGGGGATTCTGCTTCTCCGTCGGACGTTTGAGGCTGGTTAACTACTATCTGAAAAGACACATCAGAGTCGTACAGCACTGCAGGCTCGCTAGACCCCGCTGTGACAAGCTCATTCCTCTCGGGGTCTGCTTCTCCGCAAAACACTGGAGGTAGGCCAACGTCGGACTGCAGATGAGAACCGGAACGGCACACTGCTTCAGAACAATATGGCTGAAAGGCCTCATTTTCTACATCATTCTGATTCTCTGTTTGCACGTCTACTTCTCTGACAGACACACTGTCCACAGATGGAGCTGTCACACACTGAACAGGATCATCAGGGTAGTAAGTTGGTTCTAAATCAACGAGCTTGTAGCTCTTATCTTCCAGGTAAATACAGTCTTCCTTCAGATTCATTTCCTGGACAGGTTTTTGAAGACAGCCTGCTACTGACTGACAAGGATCACTGGGATCAGCACCCATTTCAGGACCATCACAGGGATCAATGCTCGCTTCAGGCAAATGTCGTGGCTTCTGAATTACTGAGCAAAAAATGACATTTGAAATGGGCACCACTGCAGAGACGCAGGGCTCACAGTCACTATCATGCGGACTAACTTGTCCCCTCAGTAAATTTATTTCTTGAACAGACTCTTGAGCTGTATTGCGCGCAGACTGGAGCGGTTCGTCAGGATGGAAGTTTATTGTTTCACTAGATTCAACAGTGTTATCTTCCAAATCACCGCAGTCTTCCCAGCAGCTGATCTCCTCAACTACTTCAACTTCAGTTTGGCCAGCCAATGACTGAGGGACACTGGAAGCACTTGTGACTCCAAAACCCTGCACTTCATCCCCCTCACCTTCCAGGTCATCTTTCTCCATCTGACCTCTGTTTTCATGACTGTCACTGTGCTGGTCAGCCTCCGGCTGGACAGAGTAGTTAGGATCGCAGCTTACTTCAGAATCACGAGACCCGTGATTCCTACCTTCAAGTTCAGCGTGTTCAGGCTCCAAAACAGCTGTTTCCGGTGGTTCAGCTATTGACTGAACGGAGACATCCAAATCCAAGTTTGTTGCAGAACTGGCATCCTGGCTGTTGTTTTCCAAGGACATTTGATCGGTACTATCAAGATTTATTTGTTTAAGAGCTAGTTCAAGTTGATCCATTGCAGAAGGAAAAGAGGCAGTGGAATCATGTATTAGTTTTGAATAGATAAGTTCACTGATCTTCTTTTCGAGAACCTTTGCCTCTTCTTTCCACTCGTTCATCTTTGTCATCACATCGTCCTCTTGAGACAGTGAGTCAAAGTGGCCAGCAGAATCAGCATCTGCTTCAGAATCACCAGGTCTGCTGTTTGTGTCTTCCGGTTCAACATGGTTTTCGTTCACAGCTAGCTGAGGTTGGCTGATGTCTGGATCAAGACAACCAGTAGCACTGAGATTTCCTCCAGTTCCTCTAGGCTCAGTACTTTCATCTTTTGAGTCAACATGGTCCCCTTTCCAAGTAGCTGGCTGACAGTCGCTGTACTCATCGTCACTCCTGACTTCCTCCAGATGCTTCGTCTTTCTCTTGGCTTTCTTCCCTACATAAGGTTCTGCCACTGGATGAGAAGCAGAAGAAGCGGAGTTGATTTCAGAATGAGATTCTGCACTTTGACTTGGCAACTGAGCATGCGTCTCTTGCTGAGGGCATACATTTTCGATAGTTACTTCACCTTTGCGAATGACTGACTGAAAGGGGGTATGAGAATCAAGTCCTGTTTCAGAAACACGAACTGTCATGGGATCTTCAGAACATCCAGGCTTTGAGTGAGGAGTATCGCAATTAAAACTTAGTTCAGAATCAGTAGGCTCATTTTCCTTTTGTTGTATGTGTACCTGCTCTTCTTTAGGAGAATTTGTCTTTTTAGTATTAGAATTAGTATTAGAATCCAAACATATCTCAGAACCACTGGGGTTGTCATCCTTCCCTTCTAAGGGAGCGCTTTCTTCTTCCTGAATGATTACTTCAGGGTGATCGTTTCCTGAATGAAGAGGAATATCAGAATCATATGTTATTTCAGAAACACAAGATTCATAACTCTTATTTTCCAGATCAACAGGTTCCTCCTCATAAACAGCTACTCGAAGTTGGTCAGCTACTGAGTCATCGGGAATGTCGGAATCAAAAGTTATGTCAGAGCTACTTGACACACAGCTCTCTTCGTCCAGGTCAAAGTCATCTTCGTTCAGTCCTTCAGCATCCAGCAGAGAATGCTCAGTAGCTGACAGAAGAGGGGAATCGGAATCAAATGTCAACTCAGAACTGGAGTAGGCACAGCTCTTAGCGTCCATGTCAGCATTTAACTCATCAAGATTTACTTCATCCCAAGCCCCTTGAGGTTCATCATTAGCTGACTGATAAGAAGCATGGGAATCAAAACTTAGATTAGAAATGCCAGAGTGAACACTCTGATCCTCTAGGTCAACATCTATGTCCTCAGGGTTTACTGGAGATTGGTCAGCCTCTAATTGAGCATCAGCAAGAAAACCCATTTCAGGACCATGAGACTCACAGTTCATATCTCCACGGCTGGTACTCTGGCTGGGAACACTGAGTTCTTCTGCTTCTCTCTGGGGCTCATCATGCTCAGGACGTGCACCAGCACTGCTGGGTTGGCGTTCATCTTGCTGTTGGGCATCTCTGCCTCTCGGGCTTCTTTCTTGAGCAGGCATTTGGGGAGCCGCATCACTATCAGAACTGAAGCTACTTGACCCATAGTTCTCATCAACCAGGTGTGCATGGGTGGCCTGCAGAGGTTGTTGTTGTCCCACTGCTGCTGGAATCTCATCAGCTGAGGACCCAGAATCCTCCCATGGTTCAGAGCTGCCGCTTCCATAGCTGTCTACCAAGTGGACAGCCATCTGTGTAGGAAGGTTTGCTGCCGCCAGCAGTGGGGGACCGCGACTGGTGGACGGAAGAGAGTCCTCGCCATCGAAATTCACTTCAGAGCCGCTAGACTCGTAGCTTTCATCAACCAAACGGATGAGCCGTGTGTTCTGTGTGATCACTTGAGAACGGTTGGTATGCCCATGACGGGAACTGCTGCCATTACCGGAAGTTGCTCCGGAAACAGTAGGTGTTTCATCATTAGGCTGGACATCAGCCTGCGCTTCTTCTGATTCGTTTATTTCTATAGGGCTCAGTTCAGACAGCAGACTCGGTGACTGGCAAGAGGACGCACAATCAAAACTCATGTCAGAACCTCCAGACTCATAGCTCTCATACTCTAGGTCAACCTCCTCCTCCTCCTCCTCCTCCTCCTCCTCTTCTTCCTCTTCCTCCAAATGACTTAAGTCATTTACGGCAGCTTGGGAATGACCAGGTACTGGCTGAAGAGAGCCACGATCGAGCTGCACTTCAGAACTCACCAAGCACGTTTGTCTCAGAAGTGATGGCCTGTTAAGAACCCAAGTTGCTTCTTCTTGGGGATGAACTACATTTGAACGAGATGCCTCACGACGCTTTGGAATGGCACCTTCACGGGCTGCATCTGAGGGTGTGTCAGTCTCACTGAGGTTTCTTACTGCGCCTGCCCCTGACTCAGAAGACGACTCAACTCTCAGAGAACAAAGCTCGGCACCTGTTAGCTCACGCACTCGTACAACAGGGGAAAAAGACGCACCCTTAGCTCTGAGATCTCTCTGTGCAAGCAATTTGTCTAAATTAATACTTAAAGGTTTCTTTTTTGGATCTTTTGCTTTGGGTCGAGACTGTGAATTGCTAGAGCCCTGATCTGGGGGGTCAAAGTATGTGTCAAGGTTCTCTGCGTCACAAGCTGGAAAGGAATCTGAAGCCACTGCCAGTGCTAACCGGGGAACACTGTTAGCTGCAACTGGTCTCTCGACAGAGCCTCTAGGCAAAGAGCTGGCAGGAGCATTACAGATCACCGGGGGACGCACTAACCCTTCTCCTCTAGCTGTAGCCTGAACACCACCAACTGCATTTACTGTTTTCACACCACTCTCAACCCTACGAGCCAACTCCAAGGACTGCTGCTGCCCCCGCTCCAGCCTTTGAATAACCGATGGTCGAACTGGAACCTCTGCACATTCCTGAGAAGTGCCAGGCCTACACTCTATCTCTTCCACAGATTCCGAATCCTCGGAGAGCATCTCTCCGCTGCTCTCTTCACTGTCGTCCTCCTTTTCATCCGAATCATCCAAAACAATCACTTCCGGTGACTCAGCTGCTGCTGGTGCTGCTGCTGCTTCTGGTGGTGGTGGTGCTGCTGCTGCTGCCTCATTTGGTGCAGAGCTAAAATGAATGAGGAAAAAACATTAAAATACCTTAGTTTTTTTGCTTAGAATTCATGGTATTATTTTCCAGTATGGATCATTGTTAGTGAAAAAAGAACATAAATAATCACTCCAGATTGTACACTTTAGGATGTTAACTGGTATAGAAGACGCAGTAAGTCCACCAATTGCTATTTCATAAACAAATGGCTTGTGAACATACAGAAATGTAAATGAATCCCTGTATCCATTTTTCAGTTATCACAATAAATGTCGCAAAGTTTGACCCAGAGACTTAGGATGTCACTCAGTTGGTAAAGCGCTTGCCAAGTATGTGCAAGACCCTGGGTTTGATACCCAGGAACCTCAGTTTTTAAGAGTAATGTCAAACAAGACAAATTATACAGTTAACTCTATCTACAGATGCACACGTAAGAAGCTAGCCCTAGGGCTGGCAAAATAACTCAGAGGTTAAGAGTGCTGGCTGCTCTTTCAGAGGTCCTGAGTTCAATTCCCAACAACCATATGGTGCCTCTCAACCATCTCAAGTGAGATCTGGTGTCCTCCTCTAGCCTGCAGGCACCAGAACGCTGTGTACACAATAAATAAATAAATCTTAAAAAAAGAGAGAAGAAGGAGGGAGGAGGAGGAGGGGGAAGAGTAGGAGGAGAAGGAGGAGGAGGAGAAGAAGAAGAAAAGAAGAAGAAGAAGAAGAAGAAGAAGAAGAAGAAGAGGAAGAGGAAGAAGAAGAGGAGGAAGAGGAGGAAGAGGAAGGAAGGAAGGAAGGAAGGAAAAAGAAGAAGGAAGAAGAAGTAGTAGTAGTAGTGACCTCAACAGGAATACAGGAAATATGTATAATATGTATTGGTCTCCTTTTTTTAAAAGGTATTAATCTGGAAATCTTAGTTTGAAAACCGAATTTAAAAATAACTAAAGAAGCTAGGTGGTGGTGTCACGCACCTTTAATCCCAGAACTCAGGAAGCAGAGGTAGGGGGATCTATGAATTCGAGGCCAGCCTCGTCTACAGAATGAGTTCCAGGAGACAGTCAATGCTACACAGAGAAACCCTGTCTTAAAAAAAAATTACTCAAGGAATTTGAACAAGTTATAGACAGGTTATGAACAAGTATTATCAGTTCATTAATTACAACAAATGTACCAGACTAATGGTGAGGCATTTAATATTAGATAAATTCAGTTAAGTCATATTATAAAGACCCTCTTTTTGGGGGAAACTGGGTCTTACTGTGTAGCCCTGCTGTGGTGGAACTCACTCTGTAGCCCAGGCTGGCCTCAAGCAGAGATCCACCTGACTCTCCCTTCGAGTACTGGAATTAAAGGTGTGTATCACTATGCCTGACTTTATAAAAACTCTCTTTATTAGCACTTTTTAATTTTTCTGTTACAATTTTCTTTAGAAGACTCCAGCCTAAAGCTGGAGGAGACGCTGCAGTGGTAGAGGCTTGAGAACCAGGAGCAGGCAGCACATCTAAGGCACCAGCGTAGGACCCCAGGGGGTTCCAGGCTGAGGGAGACCATCTCAAAAAATAAGGGGGTGAGACAAAGACACTCAGCACCAAGCTGTAGCCTGTTGCACACACATATAATCCTAAAGTTTAGCAACAGCAAGGTGGCAAACGTCTGCAATCTCAGAACTCCAGAGACTTGGAGCATATCAAGGCTGTGTTGGGATGTACTCAGACACAACAAACGGGTGCTCACTCTGGCAGCAGCACACTGAAACAGGAATGACCCTGCAGGACGATGTGCAAACCTGTGAGGGATTTCCTATTCTTGTGTTTTTGCTATTGGTATTTTTTACATTAAATATTTTTAAAATATGTAATAAAATAATGTGTTACCATAAAAAGTAATAAACAAATCCCTAGCACTTTAGTAACCAAATGTTTCTAAATGTCTATAGTAATTAGAAACTACAGCTGGGTGTGGTAGTGCATTCTTTCAATACCAACACGTGGGAGGCCATGGCCGGTGGAGTTCTGTGAATCTGAGGCCAGCCTGGTCTACATACCAAGTTCTTGGTCAGCCAGGTTTTTAGACTTGAGAAATGCCACATTTGTCTAAAAGCATGTGTGCATGGATCAGCAACGGCTTTGGCATTTTTCTAAAGACTTACTTTTTACGTGTGGTTTTTGCCTGCATGCATGTATGTGCACATGTATGTACCACATGTATGTGTGTGCACCACATGTGTGCCTGATATCTGTAGAGAACAGAAGACACAGTATAGCCCTTAGAAGTAGAATTACAGGTGTTTGTGAGCTACCTGATGTGAGTGCTGTGAACCAAAGGTGGCTCTCTGAAAGCACAGCAAGTGCTTTTAGCCACAAGTCCCTATGCTGCTCTTTTATTAACCTCTCAGAAGTAATACTGTTTTCATTCCATAAGTCACTGCAGTGGTTCCCATACACTCGTGTGTTGACCGCTTGGCCAACAGGGAGTGGCACAATAAATCAGGAGGTGTGGCCTTGTGGAGGAAGTGTGTCACTGTAGTGGCAGGCTTTGTGGTCTCAGATGCTCAAGTTACACCCAGTAGGACACACTCCTGCTGACTATGGATCAGGATGTAGAACTCTGAGCTCTTTCTCCAGCACCATGTCTGCCTGCATGCTGCCATGATGATAATAGACTAAACCTCTGAAACTGTAAGCCACCCCAATTAAATGTTTTCCTTTATGGTCTCTCTTCGCAGCAATAGAAACCCAAACTAAAAGTCATCTTTTTTAAAGTGTTTTAGATTTATTTTATGTGCACATATCTAAGAGCACCATGTGTGTGCCTTGTGACTGCTGAAGTCAGAAGAGGGTACTGATCTCATGGAACTGGAGTGAGAGTTGGCTGTAAGCCATCAGGGATGCTGGGAACTGACTCGGGGTCCTCTGCAGGAGCAGTTGATTTCTCTTCGTTGCTGAGCCCTCACTCAAGCCCCTTGGTAATTTATTTTATTTGGATTGTGGGTAATAAACATAATTGTTATAGCACAAATTCTAATTGGCCTTAATAACTAACTTAATTAGAAGAGGTGATAGTTCATCAAGCAGCATGGCCATTTCATTTAAACTAACCTATAAAACTAACAAATGCTTTTCCCTTGATCAGATATAACTTGCCAAAAGAGAACCTCCCCAAAATTAGAGTTGGGGAAGGGTTTTGTTTCTGGCTTTTCAGGAGAATAAAGGTATACAACTAAGGAATCCAAAGACCACTGGACAAATGAGACGTCTGAAGAAAAATGGCAAATCATTCAGAAAAAAATATCCCAAGAAAAAGAGTAAACTGGCCTATTGGTATATCACATTTCCACCAAGATAAAATTTCATAAATCTTCCCAAATGTTTGTTTCTGCTGTTCTCTACAGACATGTAATGCAAATGGTCTTTCTGTAGTCCCAGTCCAGTTAAAGATTAAAGCTGGCTTTGGTGTTTGAGTGCCACTCTCTCCTTCTCTAAACCCCAGGATGCTTGCTTGTTAAGATAAAATCGTTAGTACCCAAGGCCACCCCCAGCCTCGCCCCAGTGTCTCAAAGGTCATCGGCTGAAGGAGGTTCCCCAGCAGCACAACACTTTGGACTCACCAAGATAGGATAGATGATGGAGTATTTTCTCTGAATTTGTCAAATGCAAATGGATTAGACATTGCAGATGTGCTTACTGCCTGTATATATTGTATAGTTATTGTGCTTACTGCATGTAGTTTTTCTTATATTAGTTATAACCTTCTTTTTTCATTTTAGACAAAAAGAGGAAAATGTAGTGATACTTTGTGTTTTAACAAATAAAACTTGACTGAAGATCAGAGTGCAGAGCTAAACCACTAGAGGCCAGGCGGTGGTGGCTCACACCTTTAATCCCAGGATTTGGGAGTCCCAAGACTTTAATCCCAGCACTAGGGAAGTGGAGACAGGAAGGGATATGGCTGGCAGGAGAGAGGAATATAAGGAGGGAGGAGACAAGAGCTCACTGCAGTCTGAGGTTTGGTGGAGACAGACAGCAGTCTGGAGATGCAATCTGAGAACAGGATCACTCCTGCAGTTTGAGCATTGATAGAGGTAAAAGAACTCTCTAGTAGCTGTCTGCGTTGTTTCTCTGATCTTCAGTATTAACCCCTATATCTGACTCTGGGTTTTATTATTAAGACCAATTAGAATTCGTGCTACAAACTCATCAAAATAACATTACCCTATAGTTAAAAACACAATTTTGACATCTAATCAATGAAATGATAATGCAGGAATCACTTTCACCTTTTTCAAAACTCTACATTACCTTCATTTGCTTTGTTTTTGGTTTTCAAGACAGGGTTTCTCTTTGTAGCCGGGCTGTCTTGGAACTTGCTCTGTAGACCAGGCTGGCCTCAAACACAGAGATCTGCCTACCTCTGCCTCCTGAGTTCAAAGGATTCAGTCCTTCTAGGGTTGAAGGAGTGCACCACCACCACCTGGCTGCCTTATTTGTTTTGTAAGTAAATCTTTAGCAAGGAGAACCTCTGAGTCTGAGGCCAGCCTGTTCCAGACAGGCTCCAAAGCTACACAGAGAAACCCTATCTCACAAAAATAAATAAAGAAAGAAATAAAGAAAGAAAGGAGGGAGGGAGGGAGGGAGGGAAAGAAAAGGGGGGGCAATACAGAAAATGGAAGGAACCAAAAATAAAAGAAGGTGAAAAGAGAACAATATGGCAACAACCACCTAGAAGCTTCTATTTGCATCTGTATTTCTATCTATCTGTATTTAATAGCAACAAACCATAATTCAATTTCGAGTCATTTGTCACTTTACCACACCAAAAAAAAAAAAAAAAAAAAAAACTTGTACATAGCTCTTGAGCTAAAGGGGAACTTTAGGGCCAGTGAAACGGTTCAGTGGGTAAATTGGCACTGCTTTAATCAGACAAGTCAATCAAGTTACCGTCATCCATGTCTGAAGAATGAACTAGCAGGAGTGGAGGCACAAAGGCAGTAGGGGGTGAATGCAAGCCAAACGTCATAATGAAAGCCAGTATTTTCTGTATCCTAAATGAGTTTAGTAATTAAAAGAAATTACCACCAATTAGACATGTCAATATCTTGTGCCCCAAAGGATACAAGCTCAGCTTTGAGGAATTACTGCCCAGATGTATCCTCTTAGTTTAGTCATGGGGAAACACCAGACAAGTCCAAACCGGGCTGCTGGTCATAAAATAAATACAGCGCTCTTAAGAGGTGTCATAGACTTAGTGAGTTAATAAGTAATAGTGAAATCACAAAGTTGGAGGGCGACTAAGGAGACAGGGCATTCAGGACAGCGTGTGAGCACTGGTGGTCCCAGCACAGGGCCAGAGCATGCCCAGAGTACAACTACGGAGAAGCCAGCAGCATCCATAAGAGTGGTTCCTAGTTTAATTGTACGTTCAGGGCTCAAGTTTTTCTATCCGTTTTACAATGTGTTTGGTAAGTCTGATATATTATCCCAAAATGAAAAGTTAAAAAAATAAAGCCTTTACAGCAGTGGGTTCTCAACCCTCCTACTGCTGTGACCCTTTGATGTAGTTCACGTTGTGGTGACCCCCAACCATTCAATTATTTTTTTTTTTTTTTTGGTTTTTCGAGACAGGGTTTCTCTGTGGTTTTGGAGCCTGTCCTGGAACTAGCTCTTGTAGACCAGGCTGGTCTCGAACTCACAAAGATCCGCCTGCCTCTGCCTCCCAAGTGCTGGGATTAATTTTTGTTGCTACTTCGTAACTTTAATATTTCTACTGTTATGAATCCTTGTTTTCATTAATTTATTTTTTATGAGTGCTCTGTCTGCATGTGCACCTGCACACCAGAAAAGAGCAGCAGATCCCATTATAGATGCTGTGAGCCACCATGTGGGTGCTGGGAATTGAACTCAGGACCTCTGCAAGAGCAGCCAGTGCATCTTAGCCACCTCTCCAGTCCCTACTGCTATGAATCTGTATTTTCTGTTTGTCTTAGGTGACCCTGGTGAAAGGGCCCTTTGACCCCCAAAGAGGTCATGACCTATATTTTGAGACCTGCTGATTTATAATGATCTATATACTCTCGCCTAGAAGTTCAAGCCCTATGAAGTTAAACTACAGAAACAGTTGCTGTGATGACTTGAATGACAATGGCCTCCACAGGCTCATATGTCTGAATACTTGGTCCCCAGTTGGTGGAACTGGTGGGAAGAATTACAAAGTGTGGCCTTGTTGGAGGAGGTGCGTCACTGGGGCAGGTGAAGCTTCAAAAGCCCACACCATTCCCAGTTAGTGCCCTCTCTCTCTCTGCCTCTTCCTTGTAGATTGGATGTGAGCTCTCAGCTACTGCTCCAGCACCAGGCCTGCCTGTTGCTATGTTCCCTACCATGACGCTATGGGCTCTAACCCTCAGACACCAAGAGTCCCAGGTTAAATGCTTTCTTTTATGAGTTGCCGTGGCTAAGGTGTCTAAGACAGTTGTACAGACATTTGTTGAAGAAATGCTTATGAGGTTTATAAGTCTGAAAGTCTCATGTATGATCCCATGGTTAGTCTAATCTTATCTTTCTACCAGTTCCTACTGAAAAACAACATTTGAAAAAACATTTCCCCATTACAACATCTTCATCATTTCTAAATTCTAGATTCGTGTCTTGCAATGCATGTTTCTTTTCCTATGACTGGTGTGCGCCTTGGGAAAGTCTGTGTAGATATGCCCCATTTTGCTTTGCTTATCTTGCATACTTGTTATAGTCTGATTTCTAGGGTTCTTTAAGCCCAGGAAATTAAAAATTAACTTTTAAATGTTACAAAATTTTCTGTATTAAAACAACCAAAACAAGCTGATTGGTGGGGGTAGCTATCGAAAGCCAGAAAAATGGCTTAAAGGGTAAATATGTTTGTCACCAAGCCTATATATGATTCCCAAAACATACATGGTACTTAAAAGAGAAAATTAGCTCCTGCAAGTTGTCCTCTAACTTCCACATATACAGAGATGAAAAAAATATATAATAAAAATTTAACTGAAAATCTTTTGAAAAGACATCAAGATCCTGGCAGAGTGCATAAAGAGACCATTCAATCTAATATGTCCTCTACTCAGTCAGCACACAAATCCATTAATATAAAATTGTCTTAGATTTTTACTTTGGCTATATTGTCTTATTATGACCAACTTTTCTGTTACTAATCTTTCAAAACATTTTGCTCCACCTCTACCCAACATTTAATCCTATGACACACCTAAAAAGACCTTAATAACACATAATCACTTCTCAGCCTAAGACATTTATTTAGGAAAAAGCATAGCTTTGTGCATATTTTCTGCAGTGAATTGTTTATTGGCAGGGCTGAGGACTGAAGCCAGGGACTCACTAATACTACAGCACTCTAGGTTTCGGCTAGCATCCCAGGCGCATAGTAAAATCACACAAGCAACTGAGATGGAGAAATGGCTTAGCAGTTACGAGTACTTGCTGCATAGTCATGAGGACCAAAGTTTGGATCCCAACAGCCATATAACAAACTAGGAACTCTGTACATGCCTGTAAAAGTAGCTCAGAGATGGGTAGAAACAGGGGGATTGCTGAGACTTGGTGGCTTCCAGCCTAGCCCAGAAAATACTAAAGCTCAGCATGTAGGTGCACACGCACATATGTGCATGCACATGCTCGCAAGAGCAAACATATACACAAATCAAATTAAAACTATGTATTCTTATAATAGGCATATGAGTGTTTTGTCTGCATGTCTGTGCACCACATGTATGCCTGTAGAGGTCCAAAGGGGATGTCAGTCAATCAACATGTGGGCTTCTGCAAGAGACATCACTCCAGAGCCCCCTACAGATAAATCTTTAAAGACATAAGTAAAATAAACATTAAAATGGCAGTTACTAGATAAAGTTTCACTTTAGGGCTAGGTACGTGCTAACTCTCCTCCTAGCCCTGCATCCAGACTGTAGCCAATGGCTTTCCTTTGCAGTTGTTTGCTTTCATTGGTTAAAGAAGACAGTTCCCTTCAAGGCTGGGAAGACAGCCAGAGCAGAATGCTTGCCTGCCTTGTTTGAGCACTTAGGTTTAGTCCCTAGTTCCATAAACACAAAATAATTTTGTACTTTTCTTTGTTATTTTTCAAGACAGGGTTTCTCTGTCTAGCCCTGGCTGTCCTGCAGCTCACTCTGTAGACCAGGCTGTCCTCGAACTCACAGACATCGCCTGCCTCTGCCTCCCAAGTACGAGGAATAAAGGTGTGCGCCACCACTACCCAGCTGCACTTTATTTTTTTAATTCAATCACAGACTTTAAAAGCCAGGTATGGTGAAACATTCATATATAATCTCATCACTTGAGAAACAGTTTGAAGCCAGTCTGGGCTACAGCATTTCCAAAGCCAGATGGTGGGCGGATGGAATAGGGTGATACTCCATTGAAAGGCCTTACCTGTTGTCTTGGTAGTTGTCTGGGTGGTGGTCCAGCACATCCTGCATGAAGCGTTCCATCAAACTGTCGTCGGCAGTCGTCCGACGCCGACTCTGTCTGGTCAGGTCTCTGTGCTGGGCACTAAGCAAGTGCTGCAAGAGAAGCAGTGGGTATTCTAAATGAGTAACCGCCATTCACGCCAACAGAACGGACTCATGTATGTATTGCAGAAATGTAAGTTGATATTCTTTCCATGTAGCACTTCTAATATATGTATCTAAAACCGTAATAATGTGTCTCCCTAAATATAGTTACGTTCCTCTAAATACAAAGAACGACATCAAAAAGTATACTTAATACACCATATATAGTATTTAACTGGAAGCTGCATAATATTCTTAAATTATAATGTAGACTAAAATGTAATACCATGCAGCTACCTAAAATAATAAAGAAACCATAATAAAAATAAATACTATGTATTAAAAGAAAAATTGTATGTATGGCTCTGTCTGAAACTACAGTTTAAATATATACAGACAAGCAAATGGAAGAAAATGTACTAAAATCTTAAAAGTATGCTTTTAAGTGATATGGTTATGGAGAATTTTTAATTTTTCTTAAAATTTTTATATTTTCCAGTGAGTATTTTTACAATAAAAAAAAAACTGTGAAGAGAGAACAGGGTTGGATTATGGTATTATAAAAGAACAAAGATTAACTCCAAAAATGCTTCATTTCTTTTTCTTCAGTGACTAAGAAGAATCCTGCCTTGGCAGAATATTAGTGTAAGCACATTAAAGCCTTCAGCTTTACACAGGCACCCGTATTAGTGGATTAGCAACATGATAACAGGCTAAAACAGACCATATGCCACACACAGGGCTCTTCAATCCAGCTTAAAAGCTTACTGTGTTTGCACTCTGCAAGAACAGCGCCCTCTTTTGACACAAAGAGAGTGGGGCACAAATATAAAATAAAAGCAAACAGCAAAGCCAGGATCTGAATGTGAGCCAAACTGCAGGTTATAAGCTTTCCATTGTTACGCAGCTAGTATAAATGGCGTATTAATTGCATATGTTCCTTATAATACAATGACATGCTTTAGCGACATTTTTAAATCATGTTTTAATATAGTTAAGGACTATTTTAAAAAAATAAGTTGCTAATTCCTGACCACTGTTACAGCTCTTGGAATTATTTCCTGTCATGCTGACATGAGACTTTTTCTTCAGTGTTACCTTATCCCCAGGAGCAATCAAGTAGGACATCTCCAGATCCTCTTGCTACAACTCCCCCACTGTCCAGTGTCCATCACCAGAGCTAGATAAAGGACAAGTGGACAAGGGAACAAAGTCTCAACTGAAACCTAATCTTGTCCTTTGCTAAGGCAAGAGAGAGGACAATGTGCACGGAGTAGCACATCTGTGTAAGCTGCAGGTGCCACCACAACAGACAAGCTCACACGGCTTTACATACAGATCACATAGAACACAAAATACTCATATGTGGCACACTAAACCGTCACAGAATAAACACATCCATAACCATCTATCCCCAAATATAAGCACCTAGAAATCCCTCTTCTGTCTTACACCAATCTAACATCTCTTCTCTCTTCCCCAAGTCTAACTATCACCCTGATTTCTAATGCTATGATTTGGAAAGGTTCTAAAATTGACATAAGTAACACGATACAACATGTATTTGTTTGCACTGAACTTCTCTCAGGCAACAATGCATTCATAACACTATTCAACATTAGCTGTATTCTGCTCATCTTCATGTACACATCTGTATTCTCTTGTATGAAAGTATCAAAGTTTATGCATTCTGCTCTTGATGGATTTTGTACATTACAAACAATGCTGCAAAGAATCTCATTGTCTTGTGTGACAAGGCACGCACATTGATATATTACTAGCGGTACAACTTTTGTGTCATACAATACACGTATGCTTAGCTTCAGTACCTACTCTTCCAATGTGACTGCAACAGTCTATGCCTCAACCAAGAGTCTATCTTATCTTTGCATTGCTCTACTTCACTGACTCTTGGTATTCTGTTTTTCACATCTTAGCAATTGTGGAAGGTGTTCAATGCCATATATTGTGGCCTCAATCCACAATCTGATGATAGCTTTTAATTTTTACTGGCAATCCAGATTGTCTCTAGTTATGTGTCCATTCAAATTTCATCCTGATGTTGGTTTTTTAAGACAGGCTCTTCATTATGAAGTCCAGGCTAGCCTTGAATTCAATATCAGCTCCAGAATATTGGATTACAAGCAAATGCCACCACGCTAGCTCTTTTTCCTGTTTTTCAAACAGATGTCTTCTTCTTTATTAACTTGTAGAATTTACTTGTTCTGGGTATAATCTCTTCATTCAAGTATCATCTTCCTCTCTGTAACTGGTCTTGTCTTCTCACTTCCTCTCTGTGGCTGGTCTTGTCTTCTCACTTCCTCTCTGTGGCTGGTCTTGTCTTCTCACTTCCTCTCTGTGGCTGGTCTTGTCTTCTCACTTCCTCTCTGTAGCCGGTCTTGTCTTCTCACTTCCTCTCTGTGGCTGGTCTTGTCTTCTCACTTCCTCTCTGTAGCCGGTCTTGTCTTCTCACTTCCTCTCTGTGGCTTGTCTGTCTTCTCACTTCCTCTCTGTGGCTGGTCTTGTCTTCTCACTTCCTCTCTGTAGCCGGTCTTGTCTTCTCACTTCCTCTCTGTAGCCGGTCTTGTCTTCTCACTTCCTCTCTGTAGCCGGTCTTGTCTTCTCACTTCCTCTCTGTGGCTGGTCTTGTCTTCTCACTTCCTCTCTGTAGCCGGTCTTGTCTTCTCACTTCCTCTCTGTAGCCGGTCTTGTCTTCTCACTTCCTCTCTGTAGCTGGTCTTGTCTTCTCACTTCCTCTCTGTAGCCGGTCTTGTCTTCTCACTTCCTCTCTGTGGCTGGTCTTGTCTTCTCACTTCCTCTCTGTGGCCGGTCTTGTCTTCTCACTTCCTCTCTGTGGTTGGTCTTGTCTTCTCACTTCCTCTCTGTGGTTGGTCTTGTCTTCTCACTTCCTCTCTGTGGCTGGTCTTGTCTTCTCACTTCCTCTCTGTGGTTGGTCTTGTCTTCTCACTTCCTCTTTGTAGCCGGTCTTGTCTTCTCACTTCCTCTCTGTGGCTGGTCTTGTCTTCTCACTTCCTCTCTGTGGCTCGTCTTGTCTTCTCACTTCCTCTCTGTAGCTGGTCTTCTTACTTCCTTCCTGCAGCCGGTCTTCTCATTTCCTTAATCATCTACCACCTTCTTAATTTTATTGCAGCCAACTTTCCTAATTTTTTTTCATGCTCTTTTTTGTTCTTGTTGTTAGCTGAAAGCTCCTCCTCACAAATCATGAAGTCTCTCTTGTCTGATATTAGTTCCTTTATTATGTTTCCTACAACACTCGCATCTATAAATCATTTGGAATGATTTTTACACACAGAATGATTTGACAGAACAGTTTTAATTTTTTCCCAACTAGCTATCAATTGGCACACCAGCATTTACTAGCAGCAAGTCTTGTTCCTGGTTGCTCTGCAATGTCACCGTTGCCACAGATCCAATACAGTCATCTATCTCGGGAGCGCGTTTCTGCGCCTTTTCTAACTTTACACCAACACCACCTTGTCTAAAGAGTAAAGGCGAGTAAGAATGGTTATCTGGTGGACTACATTCTCCCACTTAGATCTTCTTCAATATTACCTGGTTCTCATCTTTTTCATTTCCGTATTTACATTGGCTTAATTTTCATTAGGATTTATGTGATTTTTTTTACTGTAATTTCATTGGGTAAGTACAAATATTTGGGGAAATTGGACATTTTTAATAATAACTCTTTCAATCCATGAAAATATTAGGTCCCTCTCCCACCTAGTGCTAGGGATTAAACATAGGGCCTAAAGAATGCTAAAGCAAGCACACTATCACTGAGCTAAATCCTCAGCCTTCAGTGTTTACAGGTTATATGTAAAGATTTTATATATATTTCATTATAATTAGTCCTCAGCATTTTATATTCATTGATGTTATTGTAAATGATTTAGGTCTCATCTTCTGCAGAGTATCTGTATATATGAATATGATTTTTCTGTTGCTCCAACCATCATGGGTTTTTTGTTTTTTAGCCAAAGGCTCCCCAATGGTATCCAGGCTAATCCCAAATGCATAGAAAGAATCAAAGATCCTCCTACCCCAGCCTCCTCAGAAGACAGAACCACAGACATTCGCGACCACGCCCGGCTCCGACAGGCTTTAACCACAGTCATTCATTCTAAGAGTTCATCTCTTTAGTTTCTAGTCCGTCATCATGTTATGACAAATAACTGTTTTTTATCTTCTTACCCAATTATCTTTATCATTTTAGTCATTTTTATCTTTATCTTTCTTATTTCTATGGCGAAGACCTCCCATAAAGCCTTAAATATAGTTTTGTTGAGTTGCTGCCATACACAGCATGCAAGTGCCCTACCATGAAAGTAAACATGCACACACACGGCCATTGAACACAGTTTTAATTCAAGCCGTAAGTCTATGTTCACTTGGGTATGCTCGGAACTCTGTTATTTCTTATTCTTTTGTTTTTATTTATTTATTATGTATACAATAGTCTGTCTGTGTGTATGTCTGCAGGCCAGAAGAGGGCACCAGACCTCATTACAGATGGTTGTGAGCCACCATGTGGTTGCCGGGAATTAACTCAGGACCTTTGGAAGAGCAGGCAATGCTCTTAAGCACTGAGCCATCTCTCCAGCATGTTATTTCTTATTCTTATGAGTAGTTTCTCTTCTTTCTTCCTCTTTATTATTCTGATTTCCCCATTTTGATAGCTCAGTAGTCACAGACCCTCTTCCTAGTCTACTAGAAGGATCAAATGACAAGTCTAAACTATCAAAGTATAAAATTATTCTCTATTTTATTCTCCTCAACAACTGAAGATCCTTAGAAATTAACTCCACTTACTACCCTCCCAAACTACATCGCTATTAATCCCACAAACATGATTTATTGATTGCCTACATATTTACCTGTCCATTGTTCTTCATTACTTCCTGATAGCTCTGAGCTTCCATCTGGAATCATTTTCCTTCTGCCTGAAGAACTCCTTTTAGTTTTTCCTTTAGTGGGGGTCTGCTGGTGACAAATTCCCTTAAATTTTGTTTTCTAAAAATATTTTTATTTTACCTTACGTTAAAAGTTATACTTATTGAGCAGAGAATTCTAGGTTGGCAGTTGTTTCCTTTCTTTTGGCTCCCAGTGTTTTCTATCAAATTCTCCACTTGGTCTAGGTCCATTTCTTCACTGCCTTAGTAGTTTTCCAAACCAAAGGTTCAACAAGTCCAGTCACATAATGAAACAATTTATCAATCATAAGAGAAAGAGACTTTATTTACTTACTGCCTGTTTATGACCAGCATTAAAAAAAAAAAAACTTTTGAAAAAGGATAGAGGGGGTTAAAAAAAGCACAACAAAAAAATTTTTACAAGGAAATTGATTGATTCCTATTAGATAAACAAGACAAATGCTACCACATAGAATTTATACATATTGTACAATTATCTTAGATATCATCTAAGATAAAAACAGTTCAACATTTACAAAACCAGAATATCATTATAAATTGTTTCACCTATGACATGATTATAGCTTAGACCCAGAAGCAAAACTTGAGACACTGGTCAGAAAACAGTAGCTATTGCTACGATGAATACTTTATCAAAATATATACAATGGTTCATAAAACTCTTCCAATAAAAATAGAAGGGAACACTACTCAATTCAGTCTATGAAACTGTTATTACTCTAATATCAAAATGACACAGGGACACCACAAGAAAGTCACAGACCAACACTCCTTACAAATATATATATATATATATATATATATATGTAAATATCCTCAAAAACTTAACAAATAAAATCCAGCAATATCGAAAGAGAAGTAACTGTACGCCATAGCCAAGTAAGATCCATCTCAGGAATGTAAGATGATCAGGAGGAACTGCACACTAACCCTGACTAAAACCAGCCAAAACTCATAGGCTTTACTTCTAACCCCTAATATGACTAAATTTGGACACGATTTAAGGAAGTTTTAGCAATACATGACACCAAAAGGATGAAGTTCTAATACGGCAATGACTGTTGACCTCTTGAGAGGAAGAGAGATTATCCTCCCACCACAAGAAGACTGAAAGGCAGTCATGTACAAGTTTGGAAGGTAGAGAAATAAATAAACAAATAAATAAGTTAGTATCTTTCACTTGGACTTCATAGCCTTCAAAGCAGTAAGAAAACAATTCAAGTTGCTTAAGCCATCTAGTAGTGCTATGTCTTAGTATGGCAGCCTGAACTAATGCACTTAAATAACAAACACAGAAAAGCACGTGACAAGTCCACACACTCAACAAACTAGGAAGTAACTAGGAACAGAAGCTCATCTCCTAAACCTAACAAGGTCTTTTATATAAAACCACACTGTGTACCATATTTAATATCGACACAATAAAAGTTTTCTCCCTAAGATCAAGAGAGACAAGGATGTCTCTTCACCACGTCTACTGGTTACCTACTAAACTGGAGAGAGGTTCAAGGAAAGAAAAAGGGTGTGCATGTTAGGGAACTAGTGCCCCGACTTCGTACACGGAAAAATCTTACACACTCACAAAAAAATAGAGCTAATAAGTTCTACAATGTTGAGTGAGGTAAGATAAATATTTTAAAAAGCTATTATAGTTCTATATACTATATGTATATATATATATGTGAATTTAACAAGACAAAAGCATCAAAAATATTAATGAATAAATTTAACATAATGGTATAAAACTTGTACATTGAAAAGTCCAAGACACATAGAAAGGTTTCTAAGAAGCTTTATATAATGGAAATACATACTTCCTGCTCACAAACTGGAAGACTCAATGCTAAAATGGATGCTCCACAAATTCATCTGCAGATTCAACACAATCCCTATCAGAATCTGCCTGCTTTTCTGAAGCAACCCAGTCTTAGAAAAAAAAAAAACTTTAAGAACAAAGAAAGCAGCATGGGATAAAACCGGACTTGCTGAACATAGCGGACAATGAGGACTACTGAGAACTCAAGAACAATGGCAATGGGTTTTTGATCCTACTGCACGTACTGGCTTTGTGGGAGCCTAGGCAGTTTGGATGCTCACCTTACTAGACCTGGATGGAGGTGGGCAGTCCTTGGGCTTCCCACAGGTCAGGGAACCCTGATTGCTCTTCGGGCTGATGAGGGAGGGGGACTTGATCGGGGGAGGGGGAGGGAAATGGGAGGCCATGGCGGGGAGGAGGCAGAAATCCTTAATAAATAAATAAATTTTTTAAAAAAAGAAGAAAGAAAGCCTATGATGTTTAGTGGAGATGACAAAATGAGGACGTGTTGGTATTATTTGTGCTCCAAAAAAAAAAAAAGAAAGAAAAACCTATTCAACCTCATAGCCTAAAACTTTCTATCTTAGAAAAACATATGGCTGTCCAAAAAACCTTGAAAAGTAACCAAAAGAAGATGAGATTTCAAACGTTCTCTAAAGGCCCATGTATTGAAAGGTAGTTTGGCAGCAGTAGAACCCTTCAGAGGTTTTAGGTCGCTGAGAGTGTGCCTCCAGTGACTACTATGGGATCCTGTTGTTCTGTCTATTTTTTCACATTCCAGACACGAAGTCAACAGCTTGTCTACACTCCATGCCAAGCTGTGTTGTGTCACCACACACCCACAGTAACAGAACCTATCAATAACAAACTCCAAACTGAGAACCAAAACAAACTTCTGCATATAAGTTGATTATCTCAGTATTTTGTTATGGTACAGAAAGATAACAAATATCTCTCAGTCATCACTGTCAAGTCACTAAAAGTAAGAGAATTCTGAAGACAGCAACAGAGAAGCATCAAATCACATAAATGATAATTCCCACTAGACTAATAGAAAACTTGTTAGCCAAGATGAAAAATATTCAAAGTCCTGAAGAAAAGAAAAACAAACAGTTCTATACCCAGCAAAGCTATCCTTCAGAAATGTAGAAATATAGTCTTTCCGAACTGCAGTAATTTCCCACCATCAGTCTATCCATACCTAAAATATATGTCTGTTACAGTTCTATATTAAAGGCAAAGACTACTACCATCATAAAATACGCAAATATAAGACTCAACAGTTGATCAGATACACAAGGGAAGAATCATATACAGAAAATCATCAAAGCACAAAGATGAGTAAGGAATAATATATATCAAAAATAGAAAAAAATTAAAAATACAACAAGAGTGTATCATTACTTATCAATAATAAGCTTGAATATAAACATTAAATTCTCAAAGGATGTAGATTGGCTCAATAGGGATTTTTTAAGAAAAAGAATAATATGCTTGCTGCTCTAAGAAACTTATTTCATCAAAAAAGTAACAACACTTCCTAGAGGCTAGGAACAGAAAAAAACACATACCATGTAAACAAAACCAAGTAGGCATAGCCACATTTGTATAGTATAAATAGACTTGTAGTCAAAAACTGGGGAAACAAGACATAATGACAAAAGGATCAGCTCAATAAAAGGAAATAATATATATAGTATCAAATTATTCATCTGTAGATGGCGGCCTTTAAAAAAAGATTTACAGGCCTATAGGTGTTTTGCCTGCATGTATGTATGTGCACTACATGCATGCCTGGTACACATGGAGACCAGTAAAGTGTGCCAGAGCCCCTGAAATCGTAGTTATGGTCATGTAAGCAGTGGGAACCAAATCCAGGTCCTCTACGAGAGCAATAATCACTCAACTGCTGAGTCACCTCTCCAGCCCCAGATGACATAATTTTACTGACTAAGAAAGGGGGAAAAAAAAACCTAGACTCCATTAAAATATTTTAAAAACTAAAACACAAATTCAATAAAGGTGTAGGATATAAAAACATACAAAAAACAGCTGTTCTACATATTGCTACGTTTACCAAGAAAGATACCAATAGCAATAATAATAACAATAGTACCATCTAAAGATGAATTTAACCAGACGTAGTGATCTCTACAATGGAAGTAACAAAGTATGAAGAGTGAAACTGAGGAGGATACATGACAAATAAACCAAGCACAAAAAGACAGCTCATGAACATGGATTACAATATAAAGTATTCATAATAATCTTCAGATTCAATTATAATTCATATCAGAATACCAATGACCTTCACAGAAGCAAAAAAATCCCACATAAATTTAAATTCTAACTTCATGTTGAACCTAAAATATTCTTAACAGCCATAAAAATCTTGAGCAAAATGAATAAAGGTGAGCCAGTATGATAGCAACTTCAAAACATATTACAAAACTAACATAGTAACTAACGTAAGAGGTGGGGCACCAAAGAAACTTAACAAAAAAAAAAAGGAATAATTGATACATCTAGACCTAACTGTAAGGGCAGTTGACAGGACATAGAAGGCACCAGCTAAGGTTAAGTCTCTTCAGCAAATGGTGCTGGAAAACTTCAACATCTATATATGTGGTGGCTCAAACCTTTAAGCCCAACACTCTGGAGGCAGAGGACCTCTCTGAGTGAAGGTCAGCCTGATCAACATAGTGAGTTCCAAGACAGCTAGAGCTACATATAGTATGACCCTATCTCAATAAAGATAATGATGATGATGGTAAATCAAATATTAGGAAGTAAAACTAGACTTCAATATCTTACTATATACAAAACCAATGCAAATATATCATATTATCAACTGGTGGTGTGGATGAGAACAGCCTCCATACAGTACTATGTTTGGATGCTTGGCCCCCAGTAACTGTTTGGGAAGGATTAGAAGGATTAGCCACCCCCCCACGCACCTCAAAAAAGAAAAAAAGAAAAAGAAACCAGGCAGTGGTTATGTATGTCTTTAAATCTCAATACTTGGAGGCAGAGGCAGGTGAATCTCTGTGAGTTTGAAGCCAGCCAGCCTGGTCTACATAGCAGGAAGCTAGGACTACACAGAGAGACTCTGCCTCAAAACAAACAAACAAACAAACAAACAAAAAGGATTAGGAGGGCTGGCCTTGTTGAAGGAGGGTTCTCCTTGTTGGAAGAGGTATGTCACTGGGGGTGGGCACTGAGGTTTCAGAAGCCCATGGCAGACACAGCCTCTCTGACTGCTGCCTGTGGAACAAGAGGTGAAAGCTCTCAGCTACTTCTCCAGCACTATGCCTACTGGCTACCACTCTCTAAAACTGTAAAAAAGCCCCCAATTAAATACTTTATTTTATCATCTGCCTTGGTTATGGTGTGTCTTCTCAACAATGGAACAGTAACTAAGACACACTCCTAAGTATAAGACCCAATACTATGAAACTACAGTGCTTTGACAATGTTTACCCTGTAAAGATTTGCTTCTTGTACTTGTTTAATAAAATGCTGATTGGCCAGTAGCCAGGCAGGAATGAGAGGCAGGGAGACCAAACAGGAAGTAGAGGCGGGACAAGGAGAACAGGAGAATTCTGGGGAGGGGAAAGCACAGTCTGCAGTCATGTCCCAGCTGTAGAGGAAGCAATCTGAGAATGCTTCACAGATAAAGGTACTAAGCCACATGGCTAATGTAGACCAGAATAATGGGCTAGTTTAAGATGTAAGAATTAATTAATAAGAAGCCAACCAGTTTATAAACAATGTAGTTTTCTTTGAGGTTGAACTGCTGCAGAACGGGGGCGTCGGGGGGGGGGGGGGGGGCGGACAGAAACCTCTGTCAACAAATGGTGCCAACGCGGACAATTAAATCCACTTAAAACATGAGAGAGTTTAAAAAGTAATTCTAGACACAGAAAGAACAGAGTTAAGCATGGCTTAATGCTATGGCTCCTTTGAGAGGTTTTTCTGATTCAGCGATAGCTGAATAAAGCCACACAGTTTTGAAACGTCAGCTTTCTGAGCCTTGCTGCTAGCCCAAACTCTGGCTCTTTCAGGAGGCTGAGCACTTGAATGGGGTTTGTGGGCAACAGGCTGCAGGTTACTTGGTGACAGCATGAGCCAACTGGTTACCAGAATTGAGGTGATGAGCGTGGCCCCCACCCGGCAGTCTCAGAGGCAGTGAACAGACTTCCACCATGTCAGGAAAGGATTACAGATGCACAAGGACAGATTCAGACAAAAGAAACTTCTAAACGATTTACATTTAAAAATATCTGTAGGCTTGGGAGAGAAAAGAAAAAGGATAAAGTCCTTAAAATAAAAAAGGGGGGAGTAATTGGGTGTAGTGGCACACACCTTTAATCCCAATACCTGGGAAACAGAGGCAGGCAGATCTGTTGAGTGCAAGGACAACCTGGTCTACAGAGTGAGCTCCAGGGCAGCAAAAAGATAGACAGAGAAATCTAGTCTCAAAAAACAAAAAAGTTAAAAATAAAAATAAAAGAAATAGAATTTAAAATAAAGCTACGTAAAGATGGAAAAGACACAGAGAGTCTGGATACTGTATGTTATTGTGTTGTCTTTCAATTGTTTGATGGCTGAGGAGGGAGCAAAAGCTGCTAAAAGATATTTGATCATAAATGCTGCTGGATTAATCTAACATATATATTTTTAAAATGCCTTGATTTCAAAATTTAAGCCAAAAGGTAAGCTATTTTGGAGAAGAGGTTTTGCTTTTGTTTCCACAGGAAATGAGAGGCTGTGGATTCACTCCGGGCTAAGAAAAATCAGGTTTGATCAAGAAAGACCCCCCCCCCCCCCACTGAGGAATCTCCAATAGGAGACGATGGCCCAGATTATGCAATGTTTCAGAGAACTTCTGTTGGGGTTTCCTCTTTGTTCTGCATCCAGAACAGCTTCAAGATTGCTGGCTGAGATGATCAACCCTCACAGAATTTTCCAGTCAGGACTTGACCATAACCTTAAATTTTCTTTAGGTCCCCATAAGATTATCAGTGCCCTCAATCAGCAGGAAGTAGCCTGGAAAACTTTGCCCACATTCCCCAAAAATGGATTATGAATATTTATCTTTGTTTAGAGTGTTGGTTACAAGTTGTTATGGATAATGGTCAGGAGAAAAAGCTAAACAAAGGAGATTAGATTCAAAGTTCTTGGGGTTTTTTTTTTCCTTAAAGGGGGGGGGGGGGGTGCTGTGGGACAATGATTCTACCCTGCCTGTAAAAATTTGTTTCTTGCACCTGTTTAATAGAATGCTGATTGGCCTGTAGCCAGGCAGGAAGTATAGGTGGGACAAGAAGAACAGGAGAATCCTGGGGAGAGGAAAGTTCAGTCTGCATTGGTGACCCAGCTGCAGAGGAAGCAATCTGAGAATGCCTCAAGGATAAAGGTCCCAAGTCACATGGTTAATATAGACAAGAATAATGGGCTAGTTTAAGATGTAAGAGTTAATTAATAAGAAGCCTGAGCTACTAGGCCAACCAGTTTATAATTAATTAAACCTCTGTGTCTTTCTTTGGGGCTGAATGGCTGCAGAACCAGAGGTACAGAAACCTCTGTCAACGACTACTAGAAGAAAATCTGAGAGCCATGAGCGTGCCGTGGCACACATGTAGAAGTCAGAGGACAACCTCGAGTCCTAAAAACAGGGTCTCAGGAACTGGAGAGATGGCTCAGTGGTTAAGAGCACTGGTTTTTCTTCCAGAGGATCTGGGTTCAATTCCCAGCACCCACATGGTAGCCCACAACTGTCTTTAATTCCAGTTCCATGGGACCTAACACCCAAGGCAAAACATCAATGTGCATAAAATATAAGTAGACAGACAGAGATAGATAACAGAATCTCTGCCTATTAGCTGTTCACTGCCGCACATCACTCTCTGCCTCAGTCCTTCAATTTGTGTGGCATGTCTTTTCCCCATGGAGCTACTTCACCAGCAAATGATTCTCCCTTTATACTGGGCTTTGTTGGTGGTGGTAGTTTTCTGAGACATGATTTCATGTATCTCTGCCTGGCCTCAATTCATTATGTAGCTAAAGTTAGCCTTCAATTCCTGATACTCTTACTTCTATACTTCCTGACTGCTAAGAAGTCATGAGCTACCATCGTCGGCCACTCAAAGGATTCATTCCAGAAAATATAAGTAACTCAAACACTCAATATCAAAATACAATTTGTTTTTAAAATGGGTAACTAACCTAGATAGACATATTTGAGAGACAATATACAAACAGCGATCCAATACATGACAAAGCTTGATATCACTAATCACCAAAGGCAAGACAATTTTCTCGACCCTATAAGGGTCACTAACAAAACGATTTCAAAATGGCAAGTTCTAATGAGATGTGACAAAGTGGGAGTAGTGCTGCAAGACTAATAATAAACATAGAACCAGTACAGACAACAGGAAAACTAAAAACGAAACCTCTTATAATGGAAAAATCCCACTACTGCTGCATATCTAAAGGAAATAAAGTCGATATGCCAACGCAACATCTTCACTCTTCTGTTTACTACAGAATATTCATGACAGCCAAAAAGGGAGTTCCTCCCACCCACCCCCCCATCCACAGATGGATGAGGACAAGGACAGAGCGATGAGAAGAGGGTGGTTACGGGATGGGAGGTGTAGGTGAATGGGCGGAATAACTTCTAACGCTGCAGAACAGAAATAGTAACTACGATTAACTGTGTATTTCCCAGTACAGGGAATAATAAATGTCTGAGATGACAGGCCGATTATCCTATCCGGTCATCACACATTGTCTGCAGTGCTGGACTTCACCACTGTCTGACAAATACTTACTGTGTGCCAGTTTAAAATGTGTGTTTTATAAAGACTCTGGCACTAGCATTATGATGCATACACAGACCAATAAAGAAGAACTGAGAACAAGGAAATAAACTCTTACGGTGACTTTAAGTAGCTGATTTTTCAACAGATGTGCCAACTGAACAGGAAAGACTAGTCTTTTCAACAAAAAGAATAGTGATTACTGGATATCACAAGCAAAAGAATGAAACTGGAGTCCACTTCTCATCCATACAAAAATTAATTCAAATTGAACAGAAGACCTAATTATAAGAGCAACTATGAAACTCTTAGGAAAACTCTTAGGCATATGTCTTCATGATGTTGGGTTGGGCAATCCTTCACCAAAGACAACCCAAAGTACCTGCAATCTCAGCACCTGGGCGGTGGACTGCATAGTAAGAACTGTCTTTAATTTAAAAAACAAATAAATTTAAAACTTTTTTTGCAATAGGTCCAAGGTGGCCCGGAACGTGCAACATTCCTGCTTTCACCTCCTAAATTGTGGGATTACCACACCTCGCAAAATTTAAAAGGTTTACACACCAACAAAGTAGAAAGATAAGCCACAGAATAGAACAAAATATCACAATCATATTACTTCATAAAGGTCTGCTAGCCAGAAGGAAGACTTAAAATTCATCAGTAAAAAAGACAAACCAACTAAAACATACACAGACTCTATAGGCATTTGCCCGAAGAATGCATACAAACAGCCAATAAGCACATGAAAACATGGCCAATGACACTGGTAAATGCCAATCAAAGTCACAGTGAGATACTACTGCACATCCACAAAATGGCTGTAGAAGGAGGATCTGGAACCCTCGCGTGTTGCTGGAGGGAACATAAAATAGTAGAACCACTTTGGAAAACAGTGAGGCAGTTCCTCAAAAAAAAAAAAAACTTATCACATGATCCAATAATTCCGCTCCTACATATATACCTGAGAGAACTGAAAATGTTCACACAAAAAAATTATATACAAATACCCATAGCAGCAATATTCATGGTAGCCAAAAAAAAGTAAAAACAACCTAAGTACCCATCGACTGTTGAATGAATAAATAAAATGTGGTATTACTTATGTAATGGAATATTATTTAGCCATAATGAAGTGTTAATACATGCTATGATATGAAAGAACCTTGAATATCTTATGCTAATTGAAAAGTCAGACATAAGGCACACAGCACACGCATCCATGTTGGGGAAACATCCAGGGTAGTCAAATCTTTTCAATCAGCAAGTAGATTAGTAGTTGCCAGAGGTTAGAGACCCAAGAGAGTACAGAATGGGTGTTCAGAGGGATGTGGTTTCCTTTTAAAGATGAAAATTAGACATATCGCTTTATGCATGCACTAAAGATCTCTGAACGTCACTTTAAATAGGGGGAAGTTTATGCTGAAAGAATTACATCGCAGGAAAATAATAGGAAAAAAATCCCCATACCAACTATTCTCCTCGTCAGCATCCAGAATATGAGTTCAACAATACAGCCACCCTTTTCATAGCACTACGGTGGCCACCCACCTCTCCAGCAGAAAAGTCAGTGTTCTCACCTTAACCTGAGACAGGGTTTCACTGCATGACTCGGGCTGACTTAGGCCTCTGTAGAGCAGATAAGTTTTGAACTCATGGAGATCAGTGGCCTCTACCCGTCTGTGTTGGGGTTAAAGGTGGGTGTCCCCACACCCAGCTAACCCACTAGGCTTCACAAAGTCAATGACCCTTCCTTTTCCACCTCTGACTTTGCACCTATCGCCCAACTTCCACTGGAGCTGTACTGGCCTCTTGACTTGTGGTTACCATAATCTTCTTCCCCTTCTGGGTTTTTTCCTGCCTGGAACACTTCTTCCAGCTACGTGCAGTAGTACCTAACGTCTTTCAAACGCCAACTGAAACGTCACTTTCTTTTAAACCCTCACCTGGCCATTCTGCTTAAATAGCACTCTCTCATTTATTTTGCTTTCCTCATAAAACTAATCATAATTTGACATATTATGTATTAAAATTATATGATTACTTATTTTTCTATCTTACTAAACTATACTGTAAACTCCATGAAAAAAAACTGATTTTGTTTGGGATCATATGCTCATATTCTTAAGCAATATCTGCAAACCAGCAGATTCTCAATGAATTCCATTCAGTGAGTGAATAAGCCAATCTATTCGAATGTACAGGAGAAACTCACAACTAAGGTGCTAAGTGTTCTTATCATGTCGGTGGGAACCTCTCACCTGTTCCAGGTTAGGGTACTGCACACGGCAGTAGCTGCAATACCCTTGTGTTTTCTGCATCTTAACTAGTCAGTCAGGAGGCTACTGGCCTCGAATGGTCAAACTACAAAGGAAGAAAAAAAAGCATTCAAAATAATAATAACATTAATAAACAGTAATTCCTTATTACTCTTAGGAAAATAGCTCAAAGTCATTCCTGTTTGTTTTTCGAGGCAGGATTTCACTATATACCTTAAACTGACCTAGAATTCACTGTGTAATCCAGAAACTAGCCTGGAAATCACAATTCCTCTGCCTCAACTTCCTGAGTAGGGGAATAATAAGCATGTACCATCATGTCTAACTTCCGTCAGTCCTGTGTCTACCTGTGAGGAAGACAATACAAAGCAGGCGCGAGAGCGAGTTACTGCGTCCTGGTGCGCAGCACTAGAGAGAGTAGCTTGCCGCAGCTCTCTCAAGACAAGGAAGGTTCACACCAATTTCTATAGCTCCGAGTTGCTAGAAAATGATTCCAGATGAAATAATACAGCACTAGGTTTCTAAAGATCATACTACTCTAATATACTTACTCAACCCTTCCGAAACAACGACTATTCTCCTGAGTTCTTAACAAAAACTCCAGGCTATCTGAATTTACGGCACCATGGAGAACATCTAATTCTCTATCGTACAAGTGGAGATGCCGGGTGGCAGTCAGAGGGGCTAAAAATACAAAGAGCAGCGAGCGCGGCCTCTGAATTACAAACCTTTCTAACTGTATAAACCACATACAATGGAGAAGTTTTATTACTAGTCTTTTGAGATTTCTTGATCAATAAATGGTTTACTAGCTTTTTTTTTACCCACATAAACTATAAGCCTTCCATAATACATCCAAGCTCAAAATCAAGCTGAATGCTAAAATCATTCCCCAAACTCTGAATCAGTAGGATTGAGTTAGCGTCTGGGATTCATGATGTTTAGATATTCTCCACGGTATTTAAAAGGGGGCTCGTGAGTCTTACACTGCTCCCTAACGGCGTACTCGGTGTACTCTCCGTACTTATGCTTTGCGTCTCAAGGACACCCCCTGCTGCTCTGCAAAAATAAAATAAAATGGTATTCCTCTCTCAGGAGTTCTCTCTTACTTTTCTAAATAAATCTACCTTTACTCTGCTAAAAAGAGACTGATTCCCTAGAGAATCTCGACACATAGACAATTAATTTGTTGCTAATACACACACACACACACACACACACACACAGAGTTGCAACTATATATACATAGTTGCAGCTATTTTAATAAATTCAATTCCTTGTACTTGCTGGTTTGTTACAACTGAAAACAGAATTGCAAATAAGTTTTTCACTTTAATTCTAATTATTTAAATATTCTAGTCTGTTGAAAAATATACAACAGAATCATTTAGTGTGCTGTATGTAGAGGGAGAAGTTGGAAAAGGTCCTGATGCATTCATTGCCCAGGCTACCTTTCAACTCCTAACCCTCAGCCTCTCAAGCACGGAGATTAGAGGTTTGTGCCACCAAGTCTGGCTCTGGGACGTTAGTACTTCTGAGTAAAATTATTCCACGATGTAAAAGGCTTACCTATTAAAAAAAACGGTTGAAGAATGAAATTACAGCCTCAAAACTAATAACTTGAGAGTGAGTGCAAAAGCCTTTTTAAGTTAACATTCTGCTATAATATTCACTTGCCCTATTACTCTGTACTGAAAACCTTTGCTTTTTCTGACTTCCCACATGTATAGGGAAAATAAATCAATTAAACCAGCATCTGAAATAATATATGTGAAATTTTGAAACTGGATTTTCCCATTGATTTACCTGATTTATTAATTGAAAATCAGAGAACAAGACAAAACTCATAGATATATTTTTAAGCTAAGCGAATCCCAGAACATAAAACTAAACTTTGAAAATTATAAAATAAGAAATGTTTTAGCCACTCTTTAAATATCTATTTAATACATTCACTAAATAAGAGGAAAATGAGTGCACCATCGCGTACACAAGCAGTAAACCTTGCAGACTTTGCTCCTAAGGCTAGGTCACCTGTCGTTTCTACCGCCTTTCACGTCAGTGAGTTACAACAAAACAGAACCGTGAGTGGGCAGTCCTTAATTAAATTTAACATTCCAGGACCTAAAACTTACCAAATCCAATCCTTCTGGAATAGAAAGACAACACTCTTATATTACACAATTAAAATATTCAAGCTGATTCTAAGTTGACCCAAGAACATCAGCTCATTTTATGAACTAATAAAATTTTAATTATCAAAAGGATCATTTATCCAGGGTCTAGAATTATATTGCTTTGCATGAGTCAATAGGTCTTTTCATATAGATTTTGGATTCTACTAGAACCTGGTTGGATGTTTGTGTTTTAAAGTAACGAGAGGATTACCTTGAGCAGAAAAGGACAAGTATGTCTTCAGCTGGATCGATCTGGATGGGCGTCTGTAAATGCAAACAAAACCACTCTTTAGATAGGAAGTCTTACATCTATAGTGCATCGAACAAGTATACCGACATTTAAAAATAATGCAATTATATCCAGTAACAGAAGAAAATATTGAATTTTGAACACAGAGCACTTTGCACACGTTGTACACACTTCTGCAAACAGTGGAACAGCAACCATGAGCCCAACAAGCACTTCCCTCCTCCCGTGCACTCTCGGCGCTGTAAAAGGTGCGGCCACACGCGTGCCTTCAGCTAGTCAAGGGGAGCAAAACCTGCCCGAAACCAAAAGAAGTTTCTGGTAAATTTCTGAAAGGAAAACACACTTGTGAAACTAAGTTTGGGCCCAGCACCCAATTCTCGGCTGCCATGCTAGTTTTAAGTTGTATGTATATAGTCACTCCTTGTCCTCTCTTGGTGCCAGTCAACAATTAAGCAGAATGGCCGGGGGTTTTAATTCCTTTTAATTATGGGTCAGGTGTTAACTGTACCCAGGACCACTTGTAAAGGAAAATTCCAAAAGCACCGATAAGACCATTTCTTACTCGAAGTATATGTTGCCAGATGCCTGCCTGAAGCAGAACTCTATCTTAGGAGTTTGAGGGGATAAACACAAGCTCTCCCGCCACAGAGGAGTGTAAAATGGAACTGGAAAATCAGTGTAAAAGTGTGAAGTGGTATCTGAGAACCACCACAGTAAAAAAAAATAGTAAGCGTGAGGCAGAGCAAAGCTTGTGCCAGAGCACTTGCCCAGGGCACCGGCCCGCGAGGCTTGGCCTGGCTCCACTACTGCCGACAATAAAAATGTGATAATGGCCTCAATTACAGGATCAAGTTAGAGATCTGGTGCCTGAGGATATAAAGGGAGATACTGGTTTTTAACCAAATTTTGGGAATCAGTAGAATTTACTTACAATAAAGTTAGGGGAAATTGTCCAAGAAGCAAACAAACATAGGTATAAAAAGAAAAAGGTGTCAAGTATATTTGAAGATAGTAAATTACTAAATTCTGCTGAACCAAAGGTTTGATTTGAGAATTTAAGGGGCAGCGAAACAGAAAAAGTGGGGTGCGTTTTGACACGGCAGTATTCAAAAGCCAACCAAAAAAGGGTAGCAATTTTTTTACAAGAGGTATATTAATGGTTTAAAGAAATTTTATAAAAGGAAAATACGTTATTTTTCACTCAAGACATTTCTGTTGCACAATGGTAAAAACAAGTAAATAAAGAATATAAATCATTCATTATGTTTTACAGAAAGGGATTGATACTGGACATTCCATTCTATCACCCTCTACTTTCGTTCAAAAACATACAATAAACACCTTTCCACACCATTACATATAATTCCAAATTGGAATGTTTAACGGCTATTTAGTCCTTCATTTTATTTGTGCAAGGCAAAAATCTCTCTCATCAACAAGATAAGAACTGGTAGTTGATGAGCCAATAATTTTTAAAACACATATATACATAATCTTAGTATTTTAACTTAAAATGTATAATATATCCGTTTATACATATTTAAAATTGGGTTGGGGTTTTGTGCTTCACTGTTTAGAGAGTTTTTGCCTTTTCTTCTGCGTGAGGGCAAATTAACCTGTATTTCAAGCCGTGTTTCCTTCAAAGACCGAGGGTTCGCTCCCTGCGAATTCCCTTTCACCCCTGTGAAACAGAACAAGAGCCTAAACGCATCTTCAGACCCAGGAGCAAAATTATGATTGTTTTCCATCTTTTCCAACCTCTTCCAGATGTCATACCCAGTTACAGCTTTTCAAAAAAAGCTTTTTTTTTAGTCCAAAGCAGTCTATTTATTTTTCATAAAATTTCTAATGCCATTTTTAATGACAGCATTCACACTCTACATTCATTGGATTTTGTAACAGATAAATTGCATAAACCAGTCTAGGGAAGTGAATGGAGATATCTGAATTGCCTGGGACGCTACTGCTGCTGCTGATTCTTTCTTTCTTTCCTTCTTTCTCTGTAAAAAAATCTCTTGCATATCTGAGAAGTGTACTGAGCGAAGAGATAAACCAATAATATTGTTGACTTGGTTTAGAACTATATTGCCTTTCAACTCACTGTCACTGTAATGAGAACTAGAGAAATTCAGAATCCTCGTAGGAAATACTTCTCAGCTGCCTGACAAAAGACATCAACTTTAAAATAAATAAATAAATCAATGAATAAAAACAATAGAAAGCTATCTTTTAGAATACAACAGTCTGAGCTAGTTTGGGAGACTGACACGGAAGGACCATGAATTCAAGGGCCACCTGGGCTACATACGGAGACCCCTGTGTCAAAAATAAGAAATAAATTAAAAAATTAAACTCCAAACAAACCCCATAATCTAAATTAGCTGTCTAGCAGTAGGAAATATGAGAAGCAATCATAACCATGGCCAAGCCATATATAAAAAGACCGTATTTTTAACTCAGTGTCAGTTCCTTCATATTACACTAGCAACCAATTTTCACCTTTGCTTTTTTTTTCCTTTTGGATTATCCATGCTATGCTGGCTTCCCGATGGCGACAAACATCTTGGACACTTCCATTGGGTCCTGATAAAATAATAATAGCTAACCGTGAGCACTTAATCTATATGCATTTTCCTATCAAAAGATAGGAGGCAAACTGACAATATTGTCCCCTCCCAGGTCTCACACTAAAAACCAGGGTGACTGGTGATCTGAACAAATGGGGCTTTAGCTCCTTGATAGCTATAAAACGTTTTTTGATTTTTTTGAAATAATTTATAAGTAATTGTTTTAATATTAGATAAAAACAAATAATAAACAATCAAATGTGGTGTACAATGTCACTACTCCAAAAATGAAAAGGATAAAAATAACATTTAGGTTAATTCCATCGTTTGTCCCATTCTAAACGTATAAAGTGCTTTGGTGACTTTAAGTTTAATTAGCATGAGACCAAAGGAAACAATAAAATTTCTTTTATTGCGACCCAATGTTTGAGAGTAAAGGCGTGCGCCCCCCCTCACACACACACACACAAACACACACACACACACACACACACACACACGCAGTTTTTTTTTTAAGGTGTCACAAAACAATACCCTAGTACAGTACATTCTGGTATTTTCTATGTTACCTTAATTCATTTTTTTAAAGATGTTGGTCAACCTGTAGAAAACTGCAGTATGAAAAACAGTGCCCCAAATTATTAGGCAGAGTAAACAATATTTTATAAAAACTGGTTGCTACCCTGATTTCAGCTTTCTTCCAGCCAATAGGCTGGCTAGTGCAGTAATACGTAATCAAATTTTCAACGAGTTTTTGCTCTCCTTTTACGCTTTGGTTTTAGAGCATACGGAAAAAGTCCTCGATGTATAAGTGAAAACAGTAAATGAACATCCTGTTTCTGTAAAGCATGCATATAAATCGAGTACATAAACTTATACATCCTCAAAAAGGGGCCGATAACCTGACATTGCTAATGGACACTCTCCAGTGGATGCAATTTGCTATGGGCTTTCTTCATGCCCCTTGCCGCCCCTCGGAGCATTACAACTGCTGTAAAAACAAATACACATAAAAAAATACTATTACTTGGGGACAGAAACCGGTTTCAGTGCCTTGCGACCCCGCATCTTTTGCTTTCCTTTCACGAGCTAGCCAGAACTGTCGTCAGAAAACCGGAGGGCCTTGGGAGCAAGTAAGGGCGATGGCGTCTTCGATTAGCTCTACACAACTGTTGCACGAGGGCAGGAAAGCGATCGTTACCGCGCACACACTCACTCGCACGCCCCAGCATCGACGGTCCCCTGCAAAACTCCGCGGCGCGGCCGGCCGGGAAGGCCCCGGGACCGAGCGCGCGGGCACCGCGGGGAAGGGGGTGTGTGGACAGGTGGCGCCGCCGCCTCCCGGCCCGGCCCGCCCGCCGCCAGCCCGGGCCTCGCCCGCGCCCCTGCAGCCCCGGGACCCACCGCCTCCCTCCGCGGCGCCCCGCAGCCGCCCCGAAGCTGCGCGCCCAAGGGCGGCAGAGTCCGTCGCGCCGAGCGCGGGAGCCCAGGAGAGCCGTCCACGCTGCTCCCGGGCGAGAAGCGGCGTTCCGGGGCCACTCACCTCCGTGGAGGCCGCCCGCACTCCTTCCGGGCCGCAGCGGCTCGCCGCCGGCCTGGACGCGCCGCCCGCCGCTCCGCTCGGAGTCCGCCGGAGCCGCGGGGGTCTCGGGGCCGCCGGGTCCCCGGCCACACCCGCCGGAGGCCGAGGAGAGGAGCTCAGCGGAGCGCGTGTCGCTCGACGCGAGCTCCGAGTGGCGACTGGGACGAGGCTCCGAAGACTGGCCAAGTCACCGCAGCCCCGCTGCAGCTCTGACGTCAATCAAGGTGCGAAGCCTGGGCCCCTTCTGACGCACGGCCACGGCGCCACCCCCGGCCCCCGCGCCAGCCCCCGCCGCTGCGCTGCCGCTGCCGCCGCCGCCGCCGCCGCCGCGAGCCCCTTCCTCCCGCTCTTAAAGCGCACACTTCCTGTGGGCTCCGCCCCACGCGGCCCCCACCGGAATCGGGACTTGAGGCAGGGACCCAGAGCTAAGCTTCAGCTTGCAGTGAAATGAGATCCAAATGACCAGTTGAAAAATGTCTCGCAAAGCAACATGTGAATGCGGGCGAGGAGAACAGCATTCAAAGGGTTAATTGAGCGAGCGAGCGAGAGAGCGAGAGAGCGCTTGGTTGCCCAGAGTCTGCAGCGAGCGAGGTGTCTCAACCAAAAGCTGCTTTTTCAAAGATCCGTTTACTTAGGGCTAGACACTGTTTTAAGGTTGCTGCTATCTCGTCCTGCGTTTCGCTGCTGAAGAGTAACCATAAAATGAATCCTATGAGCCCCCTTTAACAAAGGCAAGGACCTAAGCTCCTTTAAAGAGGCAAGGTATTCAAAGCCTTATATTAAGCAAGAAAGGATTACAGATATTAACAAATACTTATTTATCCCCAATTACACTCATTACCCTGTCTCCTACAAACGCTGTGGTGAGCAAAGCCAATTAAGTGTCATGAGGGACACAAAACCAAATCAGACACACTACTGAATATGTTAATAATCTGTGATAAAGAAGATAATCGTTACCTTTTTTTTTTTTCTTTGCTCTTGCAGACAGGGTGTCTGTCCACTAAGTAGCTCGGGCCAGCCTCAAACTTTCAATTCTCTTGCGTTGGCCTCCTGCGTGTTGGGAGTGAAAGCACCGCTCAAGGCTAAGGAGCCACGCTTTGTGTAAAAATATTCTTGGTGGCTTTAGAAGGAGCTGTTGGTTTTGCCTTTCTGGAGACTCATCTCAGCCACTCAACACACAACAAACGCCAGGCAAAACTCTCCCAGTCCCTAGACTATTTGTTTGTAAAACACCAAACATACAAATTTCTTTAAGAGAAACTGTTTTACAGAAATCAGCCTTGGAATTATTGAAGAAACCAGATCACACATAACTGTATTTCAGCTAAGGCACGCTTTTTAAAAAAAAATCTTCCCACTTCAACATCACTGAAATCAGAATGCATCTTGAAACTCGGGGCCTCTTGATTTTGTTGGCCAGGTGGCAGTATTGCTTCCGCATACAAAAGATGTATGCAGCTGTTCAAATTGTCCTCGTTTTAAATAAGTAAAATGCATTGTTTAAGGAAACCCACAAGGAAGGGAATTATCAGACATCAGGCATCCTTTTAACTTGAAAACAGCGTGCAAGCTTGTGAGAGCGCACACAAAGTGTGGCGCGTCCATGTGTACACACACGCACGCGCACACACACACACACAAATAATAAACTTGAAGACATTTTTCTAAGGAAAGGGATGGTTTTTCTTGAGAAGAGGATTTCTCTAAAAGCAAAAAGTTTTCCCCAGTCCTTTGAAATGAAGGTGATGAGATGGGCTAAAACCTATTACCTTGATGGCAGTCCCTAATCACTCACCAAGAATGTTACTTCTCAGTGCCTCTGTGGGACCTGTAGCCGGAACAACAAGCGTAGCTGGGCAATGTGTCACTCACAGCCCAGGTGATACAGCTAGGCCATGACTTAAAACACAACACAAATAGGCATGCGGCTACAAATCTAATCCTGTACCAAAGGGGGAAAAACCTTGAATATCTGACATTTTTATTACCGACAGCCAGGCTGATCACTTAGAATCCCTTTTAAACTTTACTAGAAAACAGAGATAGTGTGGCTTGGATGTTACCTGAAATCATTGCCATTGGCGCAGACCAACAAAGTGCTGGCACCAAAATTAGAGGTAGGGATAGGGTGGGCTGCTTGAATGACTAAGATCTTGTGCACTACCCGAAGTTTAAAACTTTTACAGTTGGTTGTTACTATTTTATATGGAGTGTCAGTGCACATGTGTAGGTGTGCGAGACGGAGCTCCTGCGTCAAGGAGCCCGAGTAGAGGTCAGAGAACAGGAAGAATCACATCTCTTCCTCCATCACAGGTTCCAGGGCTTGAACTCACTTTGTCAGTTTTATGCGGCAAGCTGAGTCATCTCGCCCAATCACTGGCATTTTTGTGCCACAGAAGGCTGTACCGGATGGGAAAAATCACAGCAATCAACAACTGACTCAAAACATGATTCACAAAAATTAAGGTCTGAATGGAAGAAAGGTTGTTTTTTTTTTTTGTGGAGACATCTTAACCAATTTTACTTCTATCTCTCCTTATATGCATTGATGCACATATGATGTATGGTGTATATAATCTGTAGAAAGTCTGGAAGGGTATGTTTACATGTTTACGTGTTGACGGCTGATGCACAGAATTGTTCCTCCACCAATATTCACGGTAAGAAAGGTGTCATTCTGCATCAGATTTGCAAGCCAATCAGATCAAATTTCTGTCTGCCGGTAACAAGGGATGGGAGAGTTCGTTATCAATAAGATGAAGATCAAAACTCCTTTTCAATGCACTATAGAGCTATCCCCACAGCAAGAACTCACACAGCTAAAATCACCTCAGTCAACCCATCTCCTCCCCAGTATACCTGCCCTTGGAAAAACAGGATCCTAGGATTGTACTCTCTCAGATTTTCTCCCCTAAATCAAAGGGATGCTCATCTATGTCCAGAAATCATTTCCACAGCATCTACGTTCCTATTGTCACTTCAGTTAACAATAGGTTGATGTCTTCTGGGAAAGGCTGCACAGGCACTCTAGAGCTCAGTGCTGAGTCATAAGACAATTTAGACCAGCATCAATGTGGGGACTTTGTTATCCATCCTCCACATCTATTACTGCTTTATTGTACCTATTCATAGTCCAGTGAAGTCACTAGGAAGCGTTCACACAATGGTCTGGCATTTTACCATTTTAAAAAGTATACAGTGTGAACCAGGTATCGTGACACATACCTGTAATCCTAACACACAAGAGGATGAGACGGTTCAGTGAGTAAAGACACTCACCACCAAGTCTGACAGCCCGAGTTCTCTCTCCAGACCCGCAAACGTGGGTGGAGATAGCTATTGCCAACTGTTTTCCAATCTTCATACGCATTATAAAATATTTTTAAAGCAGTTGAGGTGCAATCGGGGCAATGCACACCTGTAACCTGTGTCAACAAAAGGAGACTAAAGGATTACAAATTTGAGGCCAGCCTAGGCTATAGCAGAAAGTCATTCTCAAAAAAAAAAAACAAATAATAAAGGGTATATGTTAAAGCCCAGCAGTGGTGGAGCATACCTTTAATCACAGCACATGGGAAGCAGAGGCAAAGGCAGGTGGATCCCTGTGAGTTCCAGGGCCGCCTGATCTACAGAGAAAGTTCCAAAATAGCCAAACTACACAGAGAAACCCTGTCTTGAAAAACAAAACAACAACAACAACAAAAACCAGTGTATGCTGGAGTTGGACGCACACGCAGCATAGCTGTAGAGAACTTGCTCAACATGCGTGAGCAAGATCCTGTGCTTGATCGTGAGCGTCGCTGAAAGTGTACGGCATCTTTCAGGGTTAACCATTCACCCACATTTCACATCTAAATCATAATTTTAAAACTAATGAGATTGGTCACAAAATATTTCCATTTTTTTTCCTGTCGTCTCCTCTCTAAGAAACATACAAAAATTCCATTTGAATGGCAGAGAGCACAACAATACCACCAGAAACGCTGCCTGTTGCAGCTGGCAGCCGCTATTGCATAAACCCATAACTGGCCCGAGTGACGGTGGAGGGCGCAACCCTGAGTGGGACAGCTCTAAGAGGAAACCTGGGGGAGGGGGAACAGAAAGAATGTGAGAGCCACGGGGCGGGAGATGCACGGACAGCAAAAAGCGTCTTCTGTGCTTGACATAGCTGCTGTAATCAGGACTCACTGAAGCTGTAACAATCCACACAAAACCTGCACAAGATTGGGCCTGTCTACATTTAATCGTGGATGGGAGAGGGGCCCAAGAGGCCAGACCTTTCCCTGAGGGACTATTCACAGCTAATGGTTGATGGGGGAGGAGGGTGTCATTTTCTTCAGTGATGTAGTCACTGATGAGTGGCCAGTGCACCAGTAAATTACCTCCTACCCGTGCTCCAGCAAGAAACTCTAATTAAACTCAGTGGGTCACACAGAAGAGAAGACATGGAAATAGAAGGGGGGGGCTTGTTGATAAGGGTTTGAACTGGAGAGAAGGGACTGAGAGTGAAAACGACCAAAATTCTTTCTATAAATGTGGGAAACTGTCAAAGGATTTTTGAAAATTTGAAGATAGATGATAATGTCCTTGCTTCATCGCCTGTTCAAACAAAAAAGTCGCTGAAAAGCACGCGTTCTAAAGGTGGCTGGGTGAGTATGCTGCAGAGCTGGACAGGCGTTGTGAGGGGCTGCCAGGGTAACTGCGTGTGGAAACCAGAGTGCAGGGGAAGAGCCCGCAAGAGAGCAAATCCATATCACATGAGCAAACACAGTAGCTCATGTGTACAAAATTAGTAAATCATCAAATAGTGGTACAAACAAGAAAATTCTTTCTGCGTGTCAGATGTGAGCAAAGACATAGGAAGCAAGATCATGAACAGATCCTTGCCCCCTCCTTTTTATAATTTTTTAATTTTGAGAGAAGGGGTCTCTTGTAATCCAAACAGACTTGAAAATGGCTCAAACTTGCATCAACAGTGCTCACAGCCTGCTCCAGCACACACTTAACAACTGAGTTTCATCGCGCCAGCTCCACGAAAAGTCTGCTTTTCAGGCTTCCCACCATTGAACTCCCCTCACTGGCTTACTTGAGACAAAAAAAAAAATATATTCCATCTCCCCTATTTTTGGAGAACTGATCTCAGCCAAAAACTTAGCATATCCACCGGCACCGGCAGTCTTTTATGGACTGGCAGCAGTGTTGACTGTGTGTGTGTGTGTGTGTGTGTGTGTGTGTGTGTGTGTGTGTGGAGGAGCCCGGCAGCTCTCAGCTCTCTGCTCTCTGGGAGAGGCTGCCTCTCCGCCGAGCCATCGCGCGGTCCCCTTACCAGTCTTCAAATGTAGGCTTTTTCAGAGCCAGTGCACAACAGTGAAGAAACAAGATGCTGAATCTTGGGTGCTTTTGGTCCTGGGTTTGATTGTGTGTGTGTGTGTGTGTGTGTGTGTGTGTGTTGCTTTGTTTTGATTTGGCAAAGATTTCTCTTTTCTGTTTCCAGTCTTTTTTAAAGTAGGCACAGATTTGCTTACAATAAAAATCGATTTCAAGAACACATAAAAATTAAACCCAAACAATGAGATTAATTCTAGCAATCAAGAATGATGAAGAACACAGACAGAAAACTTACGGGCTGGCTGATGACCTGACGGCGAGATCGGTCCTCATTCTGCACATCACAGAAACCACACAGTGAGGTTTGTCCATGGAGCGCGGCACTCAGTACTTAATAACAATCGGCATAGACTCAAGTGCTCTTTACACACAGACAGCATCCATTTAAACTAAATACATTTTATTTTTTACAAGGTAATACAATTATAAGGCCACAATATTCCCTTTAGGCAAATCCCTGAAAGTAGTGATTTAATATCAGTGTTACTTATTCTTTTCAAATATAAATTATTTTAAACTAATTAACTCTATAAATAATTTTTAAATTCTGTAAACATCATTACTAGTATATTAAAATTATTTATAAAGTTTATATCTAATATCCAAAGAAAATTTACTGCCAAATGCTTAGTTGTCATCCATCTGCCAGACTTTCTGATTGATCCCACAGATATAATTATAGGTCATAATTTTAGTGTCTGTTCTCTCTTCTTACTAAATTAGGGACACTGTATCTATGAACAGGCAAACACAAGTGCTGCAGGCACCCAAAACTCACGAGCTGGTCAGTTAGCCATAAATCCTTCTGAAAAGATCCTGCTCCCCAACAAACCTCTCTCTTGGCGCAGTAATCCGAATCAGATCAAATCAAACCTAATTAGAAAAAGTCCGGGTTTAATGGATACCAGCACTCACATGTTTGTTCTCTGGGGTACAATTTAAATACCCTGTGGGAGTGGTCTTGAGCATCTCTAGGGAGGGAGTCATCATTTGGGGGGCTTTCTCTCAGAGGTGGAGTCTGGACTGAGGGCAACTCCCAGGGGAGGGGGCTTGGGATGGAACTTCCACCCAATCCCTCCAGACTCTTGGGTATAAGGATGCCAGGGGCTGGGGTGACGCTTCCAACCAAACACCATGCTAGGAGAGAGCAAGTTTGATCCAATTCCTCATCAAACGTACTGTACTGATGGAGGCTGTCATATGTCTTCCAATGTAAATCCCCAGTCCAACAGCCAAAGGAAAGGAGATCCAGAGAGACAAAGAAAAAGCTTTGTCCCCTTTCTGCCTGACGCTTGGTCCTCGTGCTGAAAGAACACTGTGCACTGGGTGTTTAAAATCGAACTCCTGGGGCCCATGAGATCGGCAAAATCGCCTGCTGTAAAAGCCCAGCAATCTGAGCTTGATCCAATGCCCACCATGGAAGTAGAACGCACACACAAATAAATTATATAAATTAATAAAATATCTTTTAAAAAAGGAACTCCAGTGGGTAATATTTTCTGACCTGCTTAAAATAATTATAAAATCTTCGTGAGACTTTTCTTTGAGACGTTCTCCACGTCTTGCCTTCTCTCGGACTGAGAGCTTTGCTTTCTTTCCTGTTGTGCACGACTTCTTCAAAAACACTGTTAATATCTTGCATCTGCGCGGGTTAGGCAGTCTGACACTCCAAGCGCACTCGGAGTTACTCCATCCACGCTCATGCTGGGAGCCTAGCAGTATGTTTTTTTCCTGCATCACCATTATACACAGAAGCCGAGGCTAACGTGAGACTGCTAACAGGAGCTAGCAGACTCTCTGAGGCCATCAGCTACAGCAGCTAGCGTCAGAGCTTCGTGAAGGTTTACATTCACTGAGGCTGCACCTCAGCGGCCCCAATCTCTCACCTTTAAGGTCTTTCTCAGAACATACTGGAGGGCATTCTCTTTTCCCCAGACTGAGAAGTTTAGATTCTCTGGTCTTTCTTAGATGCTGCAGTAGAGTTTCGATCAATTCACGAATTATCTTTCCTTTGTCATTTTCCCTCCCTTTCTTTTATAATCACCAAGAACACCTTTGAGAGGCAGAAGCAGGTGGATCTGCTGGCCTATGGGATGAGTTCCAGGACAGTCAGAGATGCGCATCTCAAACAAAAATTCCAATTAACATTTAAAACTCAACCTCAAAGAGATCTGAGCCTTATGCCTGTGTCTCTAATAGGAATTACGCTTACTCAGCAACCAGCAGAGGAAAGGACAGTCTGCTTGGTGGAGACCTTGTTAGCTACCCCAGAATCTAAGCCCACAGCCCTTCCATTCCTCACTCAGAGTATACGACGCGACGCGTGCTGTCAGGCTCTGCCACAACGCTTTTCTGGCAGCAGGTGCTGACTGCCACCCAGGCACCACAGAAGAGAGCTAATTGTTCCATGTAGACATAAGCTGCCATAAGGAAAACACTGAGGTTAATTTTATTTTCCACAAACTATATTCCTAAAAATTTAATCACTGGCATTCAAGTATCATGATATGCAAAGAGCATTAGAAAATTCCATAATGTCAGTGTTTGGGTTCAGGTTTTACCCCAGCCCCTGGAATCTTTATACCCAAAGAGTCTGGAATGTTTGAGTGGAAGTTCCATCCCAAGCCCACTCCCCTGGGAGTTGCCTCAGTCCAGTCTACCTCTGAGAAAGCCCACCAAACAATGCCCACTCCTCAAAAATACTCATGACCATTCCCACAGGGTATTTCAATTGTTCCCCAGAGAACAGTGGTTTCTGGTCTTCCTTCCCAGTCTCCTCTCTGGGGGGCTGGAGAGTCACCTGGGAGCATTAGTTTTCATTAAACCTGGGCTTTTTCTAATCTGGTTTGATTTGGTCTGATTCGAATTATTGCATCGGCAGAGAGGTTTATCAGGGTACAGAAACTTTTCAGTCGAAACACCAGAAAAGCTGTACTGTTGATTTTCTATAGTTCAGTGTGGGGGATTGTGCTCCTCCTTGGAGAATGCTGCCCCCCCTGCTTCTCACCCAGCTCGAACTCAGTTCCTAGTTTCTATTCTCTTTATTTTTAACTAGGGTGCCATGACACAAACGTGCCAGCGTGTGTCATGGAGTGTGTGCTTGCTACAACATGCATGTGTCCCAGCATGTGTGCGCCATGGTGTGTGCATCCCACAAGGGGAGCGTGAAGAGCAAAGGACAATTTAAGGATTTGGCTTTCTCCTTCCACAGAGTTCTGAGAATCTAAGTCCAGACTCAACGCATTTTTACCACTGAGTCGTAGTTCCTATATTCACAATAAAGCTGGAGGCAGCAGTTTGAGGAATGGCTTTTCCCAGGGTTAACTAGTTCTACAAATTTAACTCCAGCACGCCTGCCTTTGTTATGAAAAATGACCATTCTCTATTCACGGCTCCCAATCGCCTTTTAAATTGAGTATGTCCTATACCCTAAGGACTGTGACAGATCTACTCGTAGCTAAATGATAAGTGTTGGTTTTGGTTTAAAGATGTTTTGATGTAAAAGTTAGGGGAAAAAAACATTTCGACATATTTGTTTTTGCCAGAGGTTAACGTTGGAGGATGGGAAAAACTTGTTCCTTGGTATGGAAAAACATGCTTGTTTTCAATGTATGAATAATGGCTCTCACTCGTAAGTGGCTTTTAGACATAAAGCAAAGAAAAACCAGCCTACAGTTCACAATCCCAGAAAACCTAGACAACAATGAGGACCCTAAGAGAGACATACGTGGATCTAATCTACATGGGAAGTAGAAAAAGACAAGCTCTCCTGAGTAAATTGGGAGCCTGGGGATCATGGGAGAGGGTAGAAGGGGAAGGGAGACGAAAGGAGGAGAGTGGAGGAAAAACATATAGCCCAATATAGATAATTTAAGAAGGGGGGGCTAGAGAGATGGCTCAGTGGTTAAGAACACTTGACTGCTCTTCCAGAGGTACTGAGTTCAAGTACCAGCAACCATATGGGGGCTCACAACCATCCATGATGGGATCAGATTCAGCACTTATATACATAAAACGCACAAATAAATGAATCTTTACAAAAGAAAGAAAGAAAAGAAAAGGGGAGAACAAAAACAAACAAAACAAAAACCAAATAACAACAAAAAAACCAAATACAAAGAAGAGGAGGAAAAGGAACAGCAGCCGCAGCGGAGGGAAAGCCACTCAAGCCCTGCGACCTGGGAATGCCTGGTTTCTAACCAGCTTTGCTCTGCTCTGCTCATTCGGGTTTTTTTTTTTTTTTTTTTTTTTTTTATCCAAGAAGACCCATTGATCCAGCGTGTGAGGTTAGAATCTCATTTCTTCACAAAATCTGAGTTTACTGTACTAACATGACTGCCTGGACTGAATAAAGAGTTTTACCTGGGGACCATACAAAAAAAAATTTTTTTTTAAATAAATAAAGACGGTTGGAGCTAATCAGATCCAGGGGCTTGTGTGAAATTCATCTGGTATTCAGGACAATTCATCTCTTTACACTAAAGCCCCTTCCCTGTGTCAGGACCTGAACCCAAACTGCTCCCACAGGACGAGGGCAAAGGAAGCTTCAAAAAATCTGCCCAGTAGTGCAGCGGATCAAGTCTTTAATCCCAGCACTTTGGGAGGCAGAGGCAGTTGGATCTCTGTGAATTAGAAGCTGGCCTGAACTAGTTCCAGGACAGGATCCAAAGCTTCAGAGAAACCCATCTCAAAAAGCCAAAAAGAAAAGAAAGGAAGAAAAATCTTGCAAGCAATAATTTTCTTCACTATTTAGTTATTTCATGACTATTTCCACTATTTCTGCTGTGCATGCACGCAAGCACACACGTGCTCTAATTGCACATTCTTATAATAGTAGTACTCTTTTATATATGTATTTTATTTGTTTAAACAGTAGTACTCTTTTATTTGTTAACGTGGGGGGGGGGGTGATGATGGCACAGGCCTTTCATCCCAGGAGGCAGAGACAGGCGGATCTCTATGAGTTCAAGGCCAGCCTGGTCTACAAGCGCTAGTTTCAGGACAGGCTCCAAAGCTACGGAGAAAGACTGTCTCAAAAAACAAACAAAAAAAAAGTGAGAAAAAACAAAAAAAAATGTACAAACACCAATGTCGAGGTCAGAGAACATTTGTAGAATTCGATTCTCTCCTTCTGCCTTGTGGGTCAGCGAGTGGAACTTGGAGATCCTTCCGCTTGTCAGAAAGTACCTTTACCTTGATACTGTATCATATCTACAGCCCTACTGAACACTTTTGGAATAAAAGTATGGAAACTGGTGTTGCTTCCATCACCTCAGCGGTTGGGGGTTTTTGGGGTGGTGTGCTGGGAAGTTAGGTGGGCGCAGCGCTGAGCAATGCAGTGCAGTTTTGTCTCGCTCGGCTCGCGGTGGCCTGACCAGGGAGGCCCCTTGGCTGCCCGACTTTGGTCTGCAGCTCCCTGAGGGGAAGGGGAAGGAGCCGAGAAGGGAGAGCAGTGGTTCCAGGGAAGATTTAGCTCTTGACAAGTTGTGAAAGCAATGAAGGATGCTGAGACTACTTAACATTCAAATTACCCTCTGGTTTATCATCTGAAGAAGAGTGGACTTCTGGATGTCTAATCTACTCTATCTCTGTAGAATTAAACCACGAAAGTGAAACCTATAATCCCGGCCATCATCTATGAGCTCTAATTACATTACACTGATTTGAAACTTCCTCGGGGAATAAACAATGACATCGGCACTGGCTGACAGTGGAGGTTCCGTTCTGGAGCTTTGCAGCAACGGAGGCGAACTATCCCCCCCCCCACCCGCAGTGATTGTGGAGTCAGTCCCCAGTGCAAGATTAGAGCAGGGCTATGCTGCCCAGGTTCTGGTGTATAGCGGGGACACTTACATGGTGCAGAATGTGGCGGAAGAACAAGAGCTGAGACATCAGTTCACAGCAGTAATGCGGGCTGTACGGATAAGACAACTGAAGCTGCTGAAGCCCTTCATTCAAAGGTCCTGTGCAAGTGTTTGTCCCTCCAGAGTTTATCCAGACGTCATTACAGAGACTGTAGCGGGGGTGACCTAGGAAGAGTCTGAACCAACGGTGACTCACCTATTCCCACTTTACCACTTAGCCATGAACCAATGGAAAAGATAAAAGTTGGCCACAAGGCCGGGCGGTGGTGGCACGTGCCTTTAATCCCAGCACTCGGGAGGCAGAGGCAGGCGGATCTCTGGGAGTTCGAGGCCAGCCTGGTCTACAGAGCTAGTTCCAGGATAGGCTCCAAAGCCACAGAGAAACCCTGTCTCGAAAAACCAAAAAAAAAAAAAAAAAGAGTTGCTAGCAAAACAAAAATCCAGCAGTCACCAGGTACAAATGGGTCTCCTGGGCTAAGAATCAAGAAGAAAGTCAGAGATGGAAAGGAAGCACAACCTCGCTGTGGGAGTTGTCCCAAGTATATTAAATGGACTCAGACAGAAAAGAGCATAGTCAAACGTGTGGAAGCTTTGGAGAAAGCACAAGAAGAAACCAGATATGAACGATGAAACCATGGGACGAGCTTTGAGATACTACTACCGAAGGGCGATTCTTGCAAAGGCTGGAAGACAGCGGCTTGTGTGTCAGTCAGTTCAAGGACATGCCCAAAAACATAGTGGTCTTTTTCAACTGGAGAGGCAACTTCTGTCGCTCTCTCTTCTCCCCTTCCCTTCCACCTCCATAACTCACTAAATAAACTCTATACCCTCAAAAAAGACTAAAGTATCAGTGTTCAGATATGAATTATAATAGTTTATATATTCAATTATTTTAATTATATTCTATTTGTTGTACTCCGGTTTTAGGTAGGTTTTCTGAAATATAGAGATGAAATTTAAAAAAAAAGTATGGAAGAAGTAGACAGGGTGCTCTAGTAGGTGGCTGCCTAACTTAAATAAGACCTGGACAGGTTCAGGTTGTTGGGCCCAGCACCACAAAGAAAAAGAAAGAGTGCAGGGTGTATTTAGTTAGAACAATTAGAACACCACACAGTATATTTGCAGCCAGACAGAGTCAACAAGTCCACAGTGGTAAGCTGTTAGTCTGCTCTAGCCCCACAGATGACAGTCACCAACCACTACCTGAGAGGACACTGATGACACCTGTGTTCAGCAGTGTCCCCTGTTCTCCTCAGACCAGTATCAACAGGGAGCCAAGTGCTCCCAGTGCTACAGCGGAGAGTGCTTTGGAGAGTGAAGCTGGGTGCCCCTATGCCCCTATGCACAGTCCAGACACAGGTGTCCTCAATTCCCAACAGGAGTGGCACCCACAAGTGCCACTGAGATTTACAGATAAGACTGGGAAGTGTGACAGCCTGGGACTGCAAGGCTGCCCAGGAGACCTGGGTACAGCTCACTGCGAAGGGTTCCGAATGAGAACACTGGAGCCAGGAGGCTATCCTGGAGAAGACCGAGAATGTCGCTAGGATGCTCCCCTCCGCAAGCCGCTTGTCACCAGGGATGTTTCCTATTCGTTCTAGCCAACACACCTGATGATAACCTCTGATGCCTCCTTGTGCGACATTTTGTAAAATAGGCTTGAAACGATAAACATGTAGCTCTTGCAAGAATAGAAGGTCCATGTTCAGGAATGGAAGATCACTGATACTGCTGGAAACCCCACCTTGATAGAGGGCGAGAATGGCCACCTAGAGACAGCGCTGCTCACAGGCAGCAGGCCTCCTTGCCCCTCTCAACCTTAAGGTTGAGGGCTGTTCTCTTTTACACCCTCTTCTGAGCAAAAGTAACTTAATCTAAAAACAAAACACATATATCTATATATGTATATATATTTAAACTACAAACAGCATGTTCTTAAGTGGTTCCTATATAGTACATAAAACCACCAAAGATCATATGATTTAACAAGAACTAAATGAAACGAAGCATTTTGCTCAATATCCTTAGAATTAAAATGAACACAATACAAGAGTCACAATTGTATTACTATGTCTAATAATGCCAATGTTCTATCTTAATTTATCAGCGTTATTTTAGCACTGACTAATAAAATGCATCGTTTACAGAGCGTTCCACTCAGAATCAGATTTTCACATACATCAGGGAGACCCCTTAGCTTTGTTTCTTTGCAGCCCTAAGTTGGTGCAAGTGTTTTTGAGTCCTGAGAAACGGCACACTTGTCTTTCACTATCTGTGCTGCAGCTGATGGTCTCTCTGAATTCTCCTAAAAGGCTGTAGTGTTTTGTCTGTAGCAGTCTTTAAACTCACTCATTGGCCTGAAAGACAGTTTCCTTCCCTGTAAAACTGTATGGCTTCCAAATGATTCACAGCAAAGCACATGCAGTTTTGATGTACCCGTTCAAGGACAACTTTTATACTTTCCATTTGCAACATGCGCTGATAACAAAAAGGGCTTTTAAAACGTATTGCCCTTGAATTTCTACATTGTGTCTCACAATCCGGTGCCCCAGTTCGGTACACATATCAAATACAAATTCTATGTAGTTCAGCTGTCTGAACTAGCTCATAGAGAGCCTGGTCTTAATTTCCAGCACTAAAAACTAACAAAAACAAAAACCCAAATACTGGGCTTGGGAGATAAGGAACTTCCTTGCTGAGTTCAATTGCTGAAATCACAAGCGGGGGGTGGGGTGGGGGAACCAAATCCCACAAGTTGTCTTATGACTTCCACACAAACACTGTACCACACGCACACACGAACACACGGAGAAAAACAATCAAACGAATGTTAATTACAGCAACGACAAAATCTTCCACATCGAACTAAGCATTTGTAAAGCTGATTTTCAAGTGTTTCAAGCAGCTGTGTATCTGACGAACAAACAGAATCACTGCGAAAAACATAACCAAGAAATTACACAGTTGCTTGCTAGGTATATCCAATCAGATCCAAGTATTTGAAGTTACAAATACAATGTCAGTACAACAATATCAGACTGGCATTAAGTCACTGGGTTTCTAACAGGTCTAGCCTTCTTAGAATAATCCCACAGCCCTCCAATTCTGCCTTTGTTGGGCAGAAAACTTCTAACATGCATGTAGAAATAAACTGCTTGCGAATGCTCTGAGAAAGCCCATAAAAGACATTTGTTTTGTATACCCCTCCAAAATCTGTGCACCCAAAACCGCGTCCTGAGCTTACAAACCAACAAACTGTACTAATTTATTTTACATGGAGATCGTGTGCACCTTCCCTTGCTAGAAAACACTTAAACAGATAGGGACCTTTGGTGGATTTTTGTGCACAGATGAGCCACTATGGGTGGCTTTTTAGGTTGATAAGCTCACTATGAGGTCTGGAAGGAAACAGCCCCAAACAGCAGACAGAGGTGTAAAGTCGGGTATTTGCTCTGAACCCAAAGGAAGAAAGGCTGTGTGGGGTCAGGAGCACTGTGTGGGCCAGCGGTATGGATTTTGAATGGGGGTGAAAAAGCCAGTTTTTTTCTTACTCCTGTTGAGAATGGATGGCGGCAAATGTCGCAATGGCAATGGGTTTTTGATCCTACTGCACGTACTGACTTTGGGGGAGTCTAGGCAGTTTGGACGCTCACCTTACTAGACCTGGATGGAGGTGGGCGGTCCTTGGACTTCCCACAGGTCAGGGAACCCTGATCGCTCTTTGAGCTGATGAGGGAGGGGGACTTGATCGGGGGAGGGGGAGGGAAATGGGAGGCCATGGCGGGGAGGAGGCAGAAATCTTTAATAAATAAATAAATTTAAAAAAATAAAAACAAAATAGCCGGGCGGTGGTGGCGCACGCCTTTAATCCCAGCACTCGGGAGGCAGAGGCAGGCGGATCTCTGTGAGTTCGAGGCCAGCCTGGTCTACAAGAGCTAGTTCCAGGACAGGAACCAAAAGCTACGGAGAAACCCTGTCTCGAAAAATCAAAAAAAAAAAAAATAAAAAGAAAGAGAAAAAATAAATATATATATATATATATATATATATATATAGAGAGAGAGAGAGAGAGAGAGAGAGAGAGAGAAAGAGGGAGAGAGAGGGAGAGAGAGAGAGAATGGATGGCGGAGGGAGGGGGGAATGTGTTACCCTGTTGAGAACGCCCCAGTCTCCGGGTACCTTTTCAAATCCTTTGACTCTCATTGCAGACTCCCTCTTTACTTTCAGTTGGAGGTTCTGATCTCTGGTACTACGTGAGCCCCTTCTCTGTTGTGGTCCTCCAGGAGCCTCTTCATCTTTTGGTCCTACTTCAGGCTCTACCTATGGATTCTCCCTCTAGCATTTCTCCTTATTCCTCCTCCTCTATTCCACATGCCCTGTCAACAGTGACTTTAGCTTCCCCTCTGATAATAAGAGGGAAGGCAAGAGCTAGCTCAGGCCAGACCCTGTTGGGCAAAGGGGAGGGGCCCAGCCCAGTCTAGGTTATAGGCATTGCAGACAGCGACCCAGGGTTTCTGGTAACCAACAAACATACAGCATCTCCTCTGGTACAGTGAGGATCTAGGATCAGAAGATCAAGAGACAGTGAACTGGAGACTAGTCTACACAAACAGGGATGAATCACAGAGGGAGACCTGCTTTTTGCTCAAAAGTGTAAAAAACTCCAAGGTCCCTAGGGCCCCTCACAGATCTACTGATTGGACTAATACTGGCCCGCTTCGACAGAGGATTGAGTAACTTCTAGCAGAGTGTGGCCATGGACCAAATCCAGCGTAGAGTGGGTGTTTTATGAAAGCTTCAGATGGGAGAACATTGTCTAGGAACTTTGCTGCAAGTGGAAGGGGATGTTAAAGACTTGGTTTCCTCATATGGCTGCCCAGACCTCATCCTTAGGAGGTAGCAAGCATCCAACAAACAAGCACTTTCCAAGTCACCACAGTGACTCAGTTGCTTCCTTCTCCTGCGCCTCATGGAGAAGATAGGCCACACATAGATAGGATGTTCTGTGTCGAAACCAAAGCAGCCCTGGCATCTGACACAATGGCCAGCTATGAACCTCACCTGGATTCATAGCCCTCCCATTTGTAGCCCTCCCTCAGTCCCCCATTTGTAACTCCGCCTCCAGCCACAGTTCCCAAGGCACTGCAGCCAGCATTGGTGTCACCCTTGTCCTCCAGAAGAGAGGAACACCCTTCACCCACTCTGCCCCAGGCACTCCGATCCCACCAGCTGCTCTGTCTCCTGTCAGCCCCATGACCTGAAGAAACCATCTGGAGAGGGGCCTTGCTGCCACAGTTTACCAGTAATGCTGCTGCCATCAGATTGGAGCTGCACCTTCTGTCCCCCTGCTCTACCTGCCCCAGAGAGATGATTAAGGACACCTGGAGCCACAGCTGACCAGCCATCCTGCAGGTGCCCAGGTCCTTAGCCCCTGGCTCAGCTTTACAACTGTCCTCTGATGTCCAATTTGTGTAAATACTATGTTTATGTGTATTTTAATTGACTTTTAAGGTATTTGTGAGAAAAAAATAAATCCTTTATGATTAAAGACATTTTTTTACCTAAAAAAATACATTTGAACAATTATTATGAAAAGTCAACTGCAAATCTGAAAAGTCAAATGTAAAATTGGGAGAGCTGTTGAAAATTTGTTTATTTTTAATGTTTGTTGGAAATATATGTTTCCGGGGGTTTTGTTTTTGTTTATTTGGCTGTTGTTTTGGGTTTTTTTGTTGTTGTTGTTGTTTTTTGGCTTTAACTGTTTACTTGGATTTTAGAATTGATACATGGGTGTTTTTGTTTGTTTGGGATGGGTCTTATGATAGAAAAGGTGAAGAAACCACTAATTTATCCAGATTCTTATGAAGGAAACAGTTGAGACCCCCCCCAAGAGCAGATGCAAGCAATCGCGGGTCTATGGGACCCCATTCCTTCACTGGTGGCTGCTGCCTAGATACCTCCTTACCCTACTGTTTTGGAGCTGCTTCAGGATTCACTGCTCTCCAGGCTCCTGAAATTCTCTCCGAAGTTACTCTCCCAGCGTTCCCTTAGCACGACCAAATCAGAACAGAGCTTAGCTGTTTCCGCTCCTGTCAATAAGTATTGAACAAAATCCGTTTTTACCATTTTATTTTTTTTTGACATTTGTGTGTGTGTTGGCGGGGTGGGGGTGCACTCACTCCTGATATGGAACACTACAGGGGGCAGAGAGTCTGTTCTCTCTCCCTTTGGTGAATTCTGGGCTTCACACTCAGGTTGTCAGGTTTGGCCACAGCGCCTTATTGCTGAGTCACTTCACTGGCCAGGTTCCTACCGCTCTAAGCTACTACAACAGATTTGAATGGAAACACAGTCCTATGGAGAGCCGACCCGCATTATTCTGGGTGTCTCTTGAAAGACACCTCTAAACTAGACTTCTTCCTCAGGGCTCCATGGACTCAGTGGGGTTCTCCACTAACCCTAGATGGTTTTTCTTGATTCCCTATAAGGGCTTTCTGACTTCTCTGTGTGGCCCAGTTGCTCTCACGGGAATGTCACTTCAATTCACTCTTTTGGGTCAAATCTTTGCTTTTGCGACCTTTACCACTACTATACTAACATTATTTGTTTCTTTCTCACTAGCAAAACTTGAATTACAATGACCCTTCTGGGGCTCCTAAGTTATCCTCCAATAATCCACCTATGGAGAGGCAGAGCAGCAAGCAAAACATCTTATACAAGATGAACTGCTTGTCACATCTGGAATGAGGAAATGGGGAAAGTCACCAAATACTTCGGATATCATTTAAATTATTAATGCTTTAAAAAGCAAATTTCTTCCCCGTAAGCCCTGCAGCAGCTCCAAACTCCATCAAATATCATAGGCACACACCGCGGCAGTCCCAGCAACTCCAAACTCCATCAAATATCTTAGGCAGCCACCGCTGCCGTCCTACCATTTAAACCTTTGCATTGCTATGACGTTCACACCACCCAAGGATTGCTCCCAAACCCCCAAGACTAAATTAAAATTTACCAAATGATTTAATGGAATTGTTCTTGGACAGACTTTCCATAATTGTTTCACCCATAGGGAATGCATCCCGCCATTGAAGCGACTTAAAATCTTCTATTTGGATCAAAAAAAGGCAAATGCATTGACATTTTTAAGGACCTTCGGGGATCAAGAATTCTTTTAGTGCCAGGCGGTGGTGGTGCATGCCTTTAATCCCAGCACTAGTGAGGCAGAAGCAGGGGGATCTCTGTGAGTTCAAAGCCAGCCTGGTCTACAAGAGCTGGTTTTAAGACAGGCTCCAAAGCAACACAGAGAAACCCTGTTTTCAAAAAAAAAAAAATATTCTTCCTGGCTCCTGCGGTAAAATGGAGGATTAGAAAACCCTGCATAGCACCATCTGATCTAGTCCAACGAAATTGACTGTGTATGTAGTCAAAATTATGGACAGAAAGGACAGTCCTGAGAAAATCTTCTATCACCAACAAAAACTGGAAAGATCACTGGCTCAGACCCGATTTCTTGAACAGTCTCAGCTCTGGCTGCAACTACTGTAAATCTCAAACCAGGGCAGAAGCCCTTGAGCCTCGTGTTCTCTCTCAACCATTGTAAATGGTCTCAAACCAGTAAGCTCAGGCAGCCACGCACTCGGGTGCGCCTTAACATTAACTAGCAAAATGTCAGTCTTGTAAATGTAATGTAAAGTTTTACGTGGGTAGTACTTTAGGAAAAAATTAAATACAAAAGGTAGGTGTTTGGGCACTGCAATCAAAATAATTAGGAAAAACACAACAAGCTCCAAAATTGAGCACGTCACCAAATGATTGCCGGCACTGTGAAGAAAGCTGGCACAGGATCCTGAGTCATTCGCTTTCAAAAACCCTGTGAATTCATTCTTATAATAACCTCCCACGCCTCAGCAAGTGAATGTTCAGCCTCCTCAGCCAAAAGGTGATAATCCTTGAACGAAGCCAAGGGAAGCCTACCTCCTCCCCCCCCCCCCCCCCCACTGTCCTTCCTGTATTTACCAGTGAGCAAGGGTTTTAATCATCAGCTTCAAAATTCCCCACTTTCTAAACCTCCTGGCATTCCAGGGGCCACGGAAAGTTCCACAGAAGTTCCCTGTTAGTTCAACCATTACAGAAAATGTTAAAAGGAACTTTCTGACGAATCGTCCTACCAAAATTCGTTTTCCCCTAATGGGCTATGCCTTGATTCGCCTCCAGCGGACGGTTTTACCTGGATTCCCTGAGTTCCTCTTTGCCCTCACCCTCTCTTCTTTAGCGAGGATGCGAAGTCGCAGGCCTTTAATCCCAGCACTCATGAAGCTGAGGCTGGTGGATTCCGAGTTGGAAACGAGTTTGGGCTATAGAGTGAGTTTCAGGACATTCAGAGCAGCACAGGGCAAACCGTTACCTTTTATGAATCGGTGTGTGAGCCGAGGTTGGGGAGCCGAGGTTGGGGCCACGAGGGGCCGCGGCGGGCCACCCAAAGCCTTGGCGGGTGGGAGGCCGAGGCGGGTGAGAGCAGACGGAGAAAGCCGGAGTAGAGGTTTTTTACTGGGTTATGAAGGTGGAAGGCAAGGAGGGAAGGAGGAGAAGGGAGGAGAAGAGAGAGAGGCTGAAATTTCCTCACAAGAAATAAAAGGGCTGGAGGTGAGGCGGGAGGTCGGGGAGTCCAGGGACCTGCTTGACTCTGCAGAAGGAGGGGGGGGGGAAGTTGGGAGTGGGCGGAGCTTTTCTCTTAAAGGGACAGGATTCACAGGTGACGGACCAGGCCTGCAGATTGCAACGGAAACCCTGTCTCAAAATACAAAACAAATCAAAACGATTTCAGTCAACTGGAGAGACGGTAAAAGCACTGGCTGCCATCCTGAGAACCCATATAAGAGAAGGAAACAACGGAGTGCCCCCCACACACAACTTCTGTGAGGGCACTGTGGTACTTAGGCCCGCATTACTGTGTGCAGGCACGTGTGTGTTTTTGAGCGAATCCGTCTGCGCACGCAATAAACAAACAAGCGTAGTTAAAAATATTTTTGTATCGACAAGAGCCAAGTATACCATATGGGAACATACCCAGAGAAACCAAATCGTATAATAAAAGCACACACAAGCACACACAGAGACGCACGCACACATTTATCAACTTATTATCCACGATAGCCAAGTTATGGAGTGGGTAAAGAAAGTGGAATACACAAACACGACAGAGCATTCATTATGCTCGAACAAAGAAACAAATCATGCCACCTACAGGAAAATGTTTGGAATCAGAGATCTAAGGATAAGAAAAATGCATCCGATTCAGGATGAAGATTATTTTTACTCACATACAGAGGTCACATATCTTTTTTAAAGACAGGAAAGAAGGAGTAGTATCTGAGAAAAAGAGAAGGGAATGGCAGAAGAAACAGGAGGTGTGAATATGACCAAAAAAAAGCGTTATATGTTTGTATAGAAATGTCAAAACAAAATCCATAATTTTGTACAACAAATACAAAAATAAAAAGCAAAAAACCATCAATGTAGCTCCATAGTAAGACAATTGCAGAGCACACACAACTCTGGGCTCAAATTCCAGCAGCAGAAGAAAAACCATTAACATAGAATCGCTTCAGTGCTCCAAAATGCTACAGGCACCCAGCATACAAGATCCTGAATACCAGTTGCCCAGGGACAAACTGAGTTTAGGTGGCAGAGCAGTGAAGGCAGCCAACTCTACCCGACGAAAGTCTAAATGAACCTGAAAAGCAGTCGACAGAGGACAAATCCGGGCAAAAGCACTTACTGGCAGTGCAACAACAAAGCTAAATTTCCAACTGAAAGGAAAGAACCGACCTCTGCTCTGCCGTTGTCCTTGGACTCCAAATGTGCACTCTAAATACACATACACAATCAATACAGTAGCTGATGTGAAAAGAACAAATATTATAAACAAAAAAATTCAAGGAAAAAAATTATGAGGAACAAAAGGACAATAACTAACTTAAATCAACCAAGAACAAAATCTACCTTCAGAAGAGAGGAATAAAAACCATGGCAGCCAAGCAGTGATGGAGCGGGTCTTTTAGCTCCAGGACTCTGAAGGCAGAGGCAGCCAGAGTGATACAGTGAGACACTGTCTAAAAAAATAAATGAATAGATAGATAGATAGATAGATAGAGCTTTAAAATGTGAAATGCCAATATCTGGGAAGCTGAAAAGACAAAGACCAACTAATACCATGCATCCTGTCTTCCCCCGGGCTCATTTACCTTCTGTGAATTCTGACAGTCCCTTTTTCAGTGCTGAGAACTGAACCCTTCCACACATGCCAGCTAAGAGTTCAACCACTGAGCTATACCTCCCTGGCCTCTAAATGAATATTTTTACCAACTGTTTGATAAACGCTCTGAGCCGGACAGTGGTAGCACCCACCTTTAATCCCAGCACTTGGAGGCAGAGGGAGGCAATCTCTGTGAGTTCAAATCCAACCTGATTTACAAGAGCTAGTTCCAGGACAGACACCAAAGCTACAGAAAACCTTTGTCTTGAAAAATAAAATAAAAAATAAACGCTCTAAAAACATTTTGTAGGTGGGGTTTTACTTCACTCTATTTTCAAGTCGGTGGCTTTTTTTTTATTGACTTTTTCCCTTTAAAACAAAATCACTTGCTGTTTTGAACAACCAGAAAGTAACAGTGTTGAATGATGTTAAAGCAGTGTCTTGTGTCTGCTTGCCACTCTGTGCTGGGTGAGTGCAGCTCCTGGTGGATCTGATAACACACAACACAAAGCTGTACTGGACGGTCATGGTCATGGTCACTGACCCTGCCTCAGCATCCACTCTCAGTCTCACATGGACCTTTACACAGTTGTCCCAGCCTCCCTAGGTGATGGGTAGAGTCCACTGCCTTATACCACCCCGTCCTGGAGCCACCTCCTGAGAGAACAGCTGGATATAATTTACTTGATTTACTGAATTGTCCCCAAGTCCCTTATAGAGAGTTCAGACTCCCTACTCTGGCTACCTCTGCCACAGAGCCTCATTCTGCCCGCTCAAAGTCCCCAACTAAGACTCCCCCACGGGAATCCTGCTGGGGTAATATCCTGTGCTTATCCCCCCCCCCCCACCACCACCCCTGACTACCCTGTCCTCCTCTCCTTCTGGCCCCCTCCCACTGTCTGCTACTCTGTTCTGGGCAGCTTCTCCTTCCCACTGGCTCTGCAGGGCCCTTGTTCTCTAGGATCTGTAATTACCACAGAGATTCTCTTCTCCCCTGGGCTTTGTTGTCCTGCCTGCTCCTTTCTCACCTGAGCCGCACTTGGAACCTGCTCTCTTACCACTAGGGCTGTTTTAGACAGTAACTATCTCCCTAGATAAGCTGGGGAAAAACTAGACAAGGCCCGTGGGCTGCTGGTATACAGACACACACAGACGTAGGTGATGGGCTTCAGAATTAGGACTTTAAGTTGGAGGAGAAAGCGATATGTAGACATCAGGAACTATGCTTCGTATTTTAAATTTTCATCTTTTCCTGCATTAGCAATAGAACAAACACTTCAGACATCGGGCAGAGCATCAAACCACAGCCCTCAGTCAGCCACATAATCACCAAGAGGAAAAAAAAAATGGTACTCTGCTGTGCGGTGTGTTGCTAAGAAACAATATGCAGTAGCTTAGGCGAATTCAATCTGTTTTCAATTTAAGATGTGTTCATCTTACAATGCGTTTATCAAGGTGTCACCTCATTATGAATCAAGGCTCATCTGCAAAGTAAGTTCCCCCTGTGAAGAACACCTGATCACCAGCCTGACACTTAACCATCATTAGCCACAGTAGCATCCAGAGAAAAACACACTGGAGCACCCAAGACCAGCTCCCTGGAATCTTGTCAGCTCAAAGCTAAGTCTGTCTTCCTGCCACAACGAAATCAGAGGAAAACACAGGCACACGGTGAAGAGTGTGCGCTTGTGAACACAAATGTCCGCAGGTAGCTCTTCCACACCCAGTCCCAGAACCCCCTACTGGAAACACAGGGCTCTGCCACTGAAGGTCTGGAGCTGTTTTGCATGCTGCACAACATAACTCCCCAGTCACCTCCTCTTCTACCCCAAAGCATTCTGCTGATTGCAGTACCATAAATCCTTCCAGAAATGGCATTTCTGATCTTATGTGGACAGACAGACAGATCGCAGAGAGCAAAGGGCCTCCCTCTTGCCAAAGGAGAGCCAGCCAGATGGGAGCTGATGGCCAGGTCAGGGGCTGAGGTGTACAGGTTTACAGTACATTAATTCCCACAGGGAAAGAATGCAGAACAAGGTCCCTGTACCCACCAAGTGGATATTTCCTGCAGGGCCAGCCCTAGCCTATGCTCTCTGTGGGGAATAGCTCACAGCTGGAAACCAATGGCATCACCACGGGACAAGTATGGAGACTGTGCTACTTATTTGGGGCCTTCCTTCTCTTTGCCGCTCTGACCCTAAGGAGGAGACCTCAGAGCAGGAAGCAACTGTTGGGAGCAAGGGAAGTCAGAATGCAGACTGGAGACTGCAACCCACAGCACGGATTGCTGGACAGTACCAGGAGCTTGGCAAATGTCCAGAGTGAGGGGAGTCTACTTGAGATGCCTAGAAATAAGCCATTCTAAAGACTTTTCTTGAGGGAAAAAAAAGGGGATTCCAGGAGAGCCAGGGCTACACAGAAACCTCAGCACTGGGGCAGGGAGGAGGTATGCCGGGATGGAGATTTGTGGTAAGCACTAGCACTAGCTAATTCTTCACAAAACCCAGCACCACACCTACAAAGGTAAAGACTCATCATCTTATAGTAGGGGGCTCAAGAGCCCTGGTTTGGACTTCAGGTCTGTCCCGTTCCACAGTCCCTCCTCCTGACTGAAGAAGACTGTTCCTAAGATTGAGGCTCCTGGTGAAGAAAAGCCTAAAACAGCAAAACAAATCAAAACAGAAACAGAAAAGATGTTGGTCAGAAAACCTCAAAACCAAATTATAAGAATATGTAGTTTTTTAAATTTTATTGATTTTTATTGAGCTGTACACTTTTTTTTACTCCCCTTCCTGTCTCTCCCCTCCTCTTCACCCCTCTCCCAAGATCCCTATGCTCCCAATTTACTCAGGAGATCTTGTCTTTTTCTACTTCCTGTGTAGATTAGATCTATGTATGTCTCTCTTAATGTCTGCATTGTTGTCTAAGTTTTCGGGGATTGTGGTTTGCAGGCTGGCTTTTTTGCTTTATGCTTAAAAACCACATATGAGTGAGTACATGTGATAATTGTCTTTCTGGGTCTGGGTTACCTCACTCAAAATGACGTTTTCAAGATCCATCCATTTTCCTGCAAATTTCAAGATGTCGTTTTTTTTTTTTTTCTGCTTTGTGGTACCTCATTGTGTAAATGTACCACATTTTCCTTATCCATTCTTTGGTCGAGGGGCTTTTAGGTTGTTTACAGGTTCTGGCTATGACAAACGACGCTGCTATGAACATAGCTGAGCACAGGTCCTTGTGGCACTATTGAGGACCCTTTCGGTGTATACCAAACAGCAGTCATGCTGGGTATTGAGGCAGGTTGTTTTCGAATTTTCTGAGACATCACCAGACTGATATATAATAGAATGGAGAGTGTAGGGAAAAAGAAATCAGGAAGAATTGGCGCCATAATCAGCACCTAGCTGAAATGTTGCTAAGGGCAACAGTGGAACAGGAGCAGCAGTGCCAGGCCACAGATGCCTATAATGCCAGGCTGCTGGAGAGGAAAATGACACATTAAGAGATAATAAGGGAAGCCCCCTCCCAAAAAAAAAAAATCAATGTGTTAGAAACTCCCCCTAGTGCTGGGGAGATGGCTCAGTGGTTAAGAGAACTATTTGTTCTTCCAGAGGACATTGGTTCAATTCTCGGCATCCACGTGACAGCTCGCAACTGTCTGTAACTCCAGTTCCAGAGGATCCAACACCCTTATACAGACATACATGCAAGCACAATACCAAAGCACATACTATAAAAACAAAAACAAAACAACAACAACAAAACTTTTCTTTAGCCGGGCGTGATGACGCACTGGCTCCTTTAATCCCAGCACTCGGGTGGCAGAGGCAGGCGGATCTCTGTGAGTTCCAGGCCAGCCTGGTCTACAAGAGCTAGTTCCAGGACAGCTAGGACTGTTACACAGGAAAACCCTGTCTCGACAAACAAAACAAACAAAAACAAACAATCAAAAAAAAAAAACAAAAACTTTAGAAAAGAAAAGAAAGAAACTCCCCCTACTAGATGGGGCTAATAGTATTTGAGATCCCTTTGATATCCCACATCCCATTATCCCTAATCTTCAGGCTGCCAGTACAACCGGTGTCCCACTCCCAACAGCCACAGATAACTACCACCATCCATGCCCGCAGAGCTAGCTGCCTGATAACTTTCATTGCCCGCATACTGAAGATCTGCTCACTGGTCTCATAACTCAGTCCTTTTTATTCCTAAATGCCTCAAAGCCAGGTCTAGCCACAGCTTGCTGGCTTTGCTATGATACGGCTTCCCCTTATTGTGAGGGTGTCCCAACCTCAGACTCCACTCAATGCTGATGGAGATCCACGGCTTGTTGACTCTCCCCAGATCGCTGCCACTGGGACCTGCGTGTGAACCACCCCAGCCAGCCAGCAGTCCCTATCTCACTTCCCAGGCCATTCCCCCAAGGGCTGCCTACTTAATTCCCCACAATGAGACTTGGTGGTCCTGTTGTACTGGCCTCACACCCTGTATCCTTACCATACCCTCGGTTGCACCAATGGATTCTGGGTGCGGGTTCATCTGATTCCTGCACTCATTTACCATGCGGAAGAATTTCTTGGTGAAATTAGAGACCTACAGCCGCGGATTAAAAGGGAACCAGTACCCACTTTGACCCTCAGCGTCCTGCTGGGATCCAGCCTCATTGGAATCACAGTGGAACAGCATCCCTGGTCACCCAGAGTCAGCATCATTCCAGCCTCTGAGCGGTCCTCGACCTAGATACAGAGAGATTAGAAACCTCCATTTCCCACTTACAGGAATCCCTAACTTCCCTGGCCGAAGTAGTCAAGCAAAATTGGAGCGGTTTAGACCTCATTTTCCTACAGCATGAAGGATTATGTGCAGCTCTGGGAGAGGAATGCTTTTTTACATGGACCCCTCTGGTGTTGTAAAAGAATCTATGGCTAAAGTTAGAAACGACTGGCCTGACGGAAAAGAGATTGGGAGGCTGACCAAGGTCGGTTGGAGTCCTGGTTCAATTCATCACCCGGCTCACTACTTCAATTTCCACCCTGTTGGGTGCACTCCTCGTTTTATCACGCATTAAGATGATCTTAATCCTTCATTGACCTTTGGAGATCAACAGCTTATTTAGCCTGAGCTAGGGGATCGGGAACAGCTCCTGAGTCCTGAAATCCCTGTCCCGTCCTAGGTGCAGGGACATCCAAGCTTCTCAACAGTGAAGTAGGGGACAGTGAGTTGGAGAACCGCTGTAAAGAGGAGAACGCCTGGAAACGTGTTCTGGAAAAAAAAAAAAAGAGATTATCTTAATTTTAATCTGAATACTTTTAGGCCCTCCATTTTAAAGGAACTATTATGGTTTATAAAGGAAAGATCAGGGGCCATCAGCTAATGGTAATGCCGACCCAATATCAGTCTCTCCCACAGGAACCCCAAGAAACAATAGAACTTGAAAGAATCTTGAAACTTGAGTTTTCCTGTTTGGAACTCTAAGGAACCAATCAGAGGGGGGAAATGTGAGACCAAAGATTTAATTAAGCCTTAATTTTACAGGAATTCTGTTTTTCCTAAAGGTCACCTGGTAAATGACTGAGCCTTGACCCTGGCTCCAGAAATGTGTAGCAATAGCAAAATTAGAACAGATACCCTGAAAATAGCCAACTAAGGAGATAGGGAGCAGGACCATAAAATTTAATAAGGTCCAGATGTTCTTTGGAGGCATCCTGTCCTTGATGATACCTTGTCAGTTATTAATGGCTCTTTGTTAGGGTGTTCACGTCCAAAAACTGACTGAGAGTTTCAGAAACTATTTTATCCTATGTACTCCTCACCCAATCCCAAGACAACAGGACTCACTTCCCTGATTGTGGCGTTTCCCCTTTAAAAGTTTGTCCCTTCCCCGGGATGGGGGCGCTGCAGCTCTCTCACCTACTGTGTTGGCACAAGTAGGTTCAAGAAATCCAAACTCAAGTTTAAATATTATTTTTTTTAATATTTTTATGGTTTATTTAACTTTATTTTATGTGCATTGGTGTGAAGGTGTCAGATCCCCTGGAACTAGATCTTCAGACAGTTGTGAGCTGCCATGTGGGTGCTGGGAATTGAACCCAGCTCCTCTGGAAGAACAGTCAGTGCTCTTAACCACTGAGCCATCTCTCCAGCCCCAAGTTTAAATATTATTAAAAACTCTCTTTTGTGCTTTACATTTTAATCCTGTTCCGGTGGAGTTTCTGTCTTTCTTTCTTTCTTTCTCTTGTTCTTCTTTTTTGTTTTTGTTTTGTTTTGTTTTTCCAGACTGGGCTTCCCTGTGTAACAGTCCTAGCTTTCCTGGAAATCGCTCTTCTAGAGCAGGCTGGCCTCGCCTCGGAGTCCCTTTTTGGTGATAATTAACCTGGACATAATACTACCCCTCCAGAGCTGACTTCTTGAGGCTCTCCCCCTCCTGAGCTGCTCTATTGCAGCTCTAAGTATAACCTGGCTTCCTGATGAGTCAGGATACTTCCACAGCTCTATAACTGTAGCACACTCCCCTACATACAGTATACAATAGCGTGTTGACTTCAGTGCCCCAAGCATTTCAAGACAAACCAGGAGTAGTTTTCCCCACTAGGGTGTGGAACATCTGGAGAGTCCCAAGACAAGCTGACTGGGATATAACTCAAACACAAAGTTGGATCATGTCATTCTCCAAAGAGTCCCAACACAACAGCTGGAGGTCTACGGGAAACCAATACCCCAAAGGCTTTAAGGCAAGGGAATTGTCTACCACCAAGAGCCCGGGCTTCACTGGGACTGGGGGTCAGCACAGCGGTATAACTAGGGTGCCTAGCCCAAACAGGTTACAAGGGTAGAAAGTTAACTGAAAACCCTAGATCACATTAGATCCCAACCTTCTGGGAGCATGGGGACTGTGGTCCCTTTCTACACCACTTACCCTGAAGTTCTCTTACCAGGTCCCTTCCCAAGTTCCATCCTTTAGTTCTTTCTGTCTGTCATAAGAAACAAATAATCCAACTAATCAACTGTTTTCTCCAGTCCTCTGAATAAACACAGCAAACAAGTGAATGAGAAGGCTAAACACCTTTGGCCCTTGACAGTGTAATTCTGCAGACTAAATAGGAGCACAGAGGTGAAAAGGAGTAATTTTAGTTCCCAGTTTTCTCCCCTTGGGACAATTCACAGCACCACCTGGCAGTACTATCTTAGGAACAAGTCTAACAGCCCAGGATCCCCCTTGTCGGCATCAAGTCAAGCTTAATGTGACTTCGGTCATCTTGGTCTCGACAACCCCGGCACACATCCTTAGTCCTATAGGTCAGAGTTGTGAAGACAGCTGTGCATGGCGCACAGCTTCCCACTGATACCTGGACTATCCAAAAGTCCGATGTTTCTTGGTTTTGTTTTGTTTTTTAACTTTTACTTATTTTTATGTATGTATGTATTTTTATGTAACCCTGTAACCCTGTCTGACCAGGAACTGACTAAGTAGTCCAGGCTGTCCTCAAAATCACAGAGACTCACCTGCCTCTGCCCCCCCCCCCAAGTGCTGGGATTAAAGGTGTTGCCATCTCATCCGGCAACATTTATTTATTCATTTATTGGGTTTTTTTTTGGGGGGGGGTGCTCACGGAAGTACGCATGCTTTTGACCGTGAGCGCACAAGTGAGTTTGTGTGTACACTCTCACGGCAGCAGGCTTGTGCACATCATGACAACTATGGGTCTTGTGCCATGTGGATTCTGGTGATCAAGTCAGTTCATTGGTAAGCATCTTTACCCACTGAGCCGCGTAGCTGGCCTTTTTTCTCGTTTTCGTTTTGTTGTGGTTCTGTTTTGTTCTCTAAAATGGTCAAGGTCTTGGGGTTTGGTCCACACTGATCTCAACTTCGCAGTCCTCCTGCCTTAGCCTCCCTAGTTTTGTGCTACAGGTGTGTACCGGCATGCGTGGTTTCCAAAACGTTTAAATGGCATTGGGTATGACAATGCAATATGGGAAAGACTGTGTAGACTCGAGCTAGTTTCAGCTAGCCTTTGCGCTGTCTAACTTTTAAACCCCTTCCTCCTACTCTGAAATACCTGCCTTTCTGCCAACCACACAGAACACCTCTGACTAAAGGCCTTTTTAAAAAAGATTATATATTAGACAGATAAAGAAAACTAAAGGTTAAAGTGTGTTTTAAAAGCTAAAATTTCAAGGTATATATGACTAAGTTTACTGCAATTAATGGTTGTTAAAAATGTCTAAAGTTTACAAAGAGACTTTTGCTTCTAAGTCCCCAGCGGACTACATTTTGTGTAAGCCTGCCCTTTTCTGCAGTTTCAGAGCACCTTCAGTCTGGTTCCCAGCACCAGAACTAGTCTCTCTGAAACATCCCCTTCACGCATCACCAGAACTAGTCTCTCTGAAACATCCCCTTCACGCATCACCAGAACTAGTCTCTCTGAAACATCCCCTTCAAGCATCACCAGAACTAGTCTCTCTGAAACATCCCCTTCACGCATCACCAGAACTAGTCTCTCTGAAACATACCCTTCACGCATCGCCAGAACTAGTCTCTCTGAAACATACCCTTCACGCATTGCCAGAACTAGTCTCTCTGAAACATACCCTTCACGCATTCCAAGCCTTTCCATAATGAGCTCTGAAGGACTCGGTTTTCCCAGCTCCCCAGTTTGGAGATCAGACAAAAATGATGATGATAATGATGATGATAATATCCAGAAGAGCGAGATCAAAACAAACAACAAAAACACAAGCCGAAGATGTCAGCACAAGCAAGCTCACACCATCAATGCTCTCTCAGTCAGTGGCTGCTGCCTTGGAGCAATTACTTTGTCCAGGGCGGCAAAGGATCATTCGTATCTGGTCCTAATCAACACACTTCTAATCATGTTCTCCAGCAGTGATTTAACCAGGTACAGTATGATGCACAGATGTGAAAATGCTTTTCCATATGGAAAATCATTTTATTTGACAGTGTTCTTTTCTAGTGTCTGTCTGTCTTGTGTGTGTACGCACATGCACATGTGTGCATTGTGTGTTTGTGTGTGTGTTGTGTGTTTGCACATGCACACAGACCCGTATTGAGACCAGAGGTCAATTTAAGGTATCAACACCCCCCACTCCCATCCCTTCCACTTTAAGACAGGCTCTCTCTCTCTCTCTCTCTCTCTCTCTCCCAGGATATCACTGATTTGGCTAGACTGGGTGGCCATTAAGCCTCGGGAATCCTCTTGTCCCTCTGTTACCCCCTGCAGTGGGCTAACTTCTTCACATGTCCTGCTTTTACAGAATCTAGAAATCCAAACGCAGGTCCTCAGGTCCTCATACTTATGCAACAAGCACCTTACCCACAAGCCATCTCGCCACTTCTGTACAATTTTTCTCTCATATTGATATATAATCAACTTACCCTGCAAAGATCTAGATATGAGAAAAATAAAAATGACCTCTTAAAGATAATCAGACGTGGCAATTTGCAGAAAGGATGGGAGCATTGCTCTATACTCTGGCAAAGTAAGTCAAAAGCCAAATGCAAATACAGGTCCCACATCCAAAGTTCAAGAGGAAAATTTCCTACACCTGTAAAGTTACATCCTTCCCTTTATTTACTGCCATGTTTACCGAAAAGGGACTCGGCAAAAATTTAATAACAAATTACTTAATTATAGGGCTTTTAAAGGCTTTTTTCCATATTTGTTTATTCATCAAAGATTTTCCTCAGGAACCATGTAAGACAGACAAACCATTTTAAGTCCCAAAGCCTGCTTCCCAGGAACCGTGTTGAACTTATCATTCTGAGTCTAGTCACTAAGATTTCTTGTGCACAACAGAGGAGAGGGGTATTCTAAATTCATCCTTGAAATCACATTGGTAGGCGTCATGGGTACACAGAGCTGAAAACATTTTTGGGTTTGCTTGTATTTAAAACGGAAACAAAATAAAACAAAACAAATTTCCTCAGGCAGTGTAGCTGGGTGGAAGATTCCCTCAAACCAGCATAAACCCTGCAGCATTCCATTCCCAACGCCACATTACAAAACCAAAAATGTTTAGAGGAGAAACTCAGAAAGGCTCAGTGGTAGGAAGGTGCCCCAGAACTGAACGAAAAGCTGATCTGCTCTGACATGCTGATCGCAAAACTGGGACTGAAGACGGTGTGCAAAATTTCCCGTTTTCTCTCTTATCAGAATTCACTTAGTAAGCAGTACTGAACTTCAATGGGTTTTCCTTGCTAATAATGTGCTTAGCCGGCAATTACAGGCCCTGAATTATCTCCCTACGATAGAATTGATAGACTTGGCGAACTAGCAATAAAGAGGACTGTCAAGTTGGCTCTTGGTTGGTTCTTTTATTAACACCTGGAGAATGGGGATTTTGCCTTTACCAGCCCAGTATGCAATCGCTTTGAAAGCGTGTTGCTGTGTGAAAGGACCCGAGGACCGTGTTTTGCTGAAGTCCGACAAGTCTGAGGCTGCTGGTCGTAGGGTGTCTGACTCCACGGCTCGGCGCTTGACTCCGCGGTCGGGCTTCGGATCAGCAGGCTAACGATCGGCACCCGGAGGGTGGTACGCTCGGCTCGGGACACCGGGTCCAACCGCCATCCGGTCTCCAGCGGGCACGCTCCCGCCCCGGCCACGCTGCGCTCCCCACGGCTCCGGGTGCAGCCGGGGCCGCTTCCAAATCCCCTGCCCAGCACCCGGGCTTCCCGCTGTCAAACCCGCCGCTTCTCCCTGAACCGATCCGCTCTCGCGCCTCGAGGCTCACCCTTGCCTTCGACCTCCGCATTGGAGAAAACACTGCACTATTAACGAATCCGGTCCACAATCTCTACACACCAGCCCCCCACGGCAGGGGATCGTGAGGGGCTGGAGGGTGTTTTAATTATTGATGGCAAGGGTTTCGTGACCATGCACGCATACAGACCTCAGAACTTCAAAGCTGGGAAACAGGTGAAAAGTGACTAGGCGCTCCTTCCACTGTGTCTTGTTTTTTTTAACTTCCATCCTCTGTAATAAACCTATAATCTTGTAAGTAAACTGTTTTCTGATTACTCCAAGCTATTTTAGTAAACCGTAGAACCTGAGGGGTAGTCATGGAAACCTCTCTGATTTATAACCCGGTCACATGCACAGGTAACTACTGTGGCTGGCGTCTGAAGAGGGGGTTGGGAAAGGGGCACTGGGGGGGGGGGGGGTGAGGGCTGAGCCCAGAATCTGTAGAGATCTGTACTTCTCCGGTCGGCAGGGCAAGAATTTAGTTAATTTTTTTTTTTTTACTACAATCAATATCTGAGGAGAAATGGAAAACTCTAGGTTATAGGGGGGAAAAAAATCTCTAATCTGCTGCTAGGAGTAAAACAATATTCTGAATATAAAAAGAAAAGTGGCTTATCCTATAGTAACTAAATCCCCATAATGAAATTAGCAATGTTTTCTCTTGTAGAGGTTAGAGCCGTTTTCTTTTCCAAATTGAAATTTAAAAATCAAAGAGCAGGTCCTTTCTTTTGAAATTCAGCAACGGAAAAAAAAACTGAATGGACCCCTGCTAGCCTTAGAGGGAGGGCGGGGGAGGGAAGGCCTCTGATGCTTGGTCACCTTGGCAACGATTGTTTTAAGCGGCTTCTTTTTTTTTTTTTTTTTTTTTTTGAATTTTGAGGAAAAAGCCTTGTCTGGCTCAAACCGGTTGAAACCGCACACCCCCTCCCCTTACCCAGGAGCAGCAGAAAATGTCTAATGGGCGTGAGCGTCCTTTTGACGTCAGAGGACCCAAAACCCACCCGAGGTCACGCTAATGCAGCCATTTTCTGAACGGCGACGTATGAAGAGCCCTGAAGTTTGTCTACGCACTCACAGACCACTGCAGGCACAGACTGCCAATTACTTCGGCGTCCCTTCCCTCCAATCGCCTTTCCCCACACCTCAGACCACAGATTAGACCCTATCTCCAGGACACGGGTTTAGTCCTGAGGCTCCCCCCTCCCCTGCCTGCCTGACTCTTGAATTTAAACCCTTTTACAGAAATCATCCCCTCAGACAGGGCCTTTCTCTGAACTGACAGCAGAGACTAGCTTAGTTCGCATCATTCTCACAGGGTCTGACAAAACAATCAATCAATCACTATCGTTTTTAATCTATCTCCACTTCCTTCCAATTTCCTAATTCTATTTTTCAGTGTCCTTGTATTTTCTGTTTTATTTGTTGATATAACTATGCCCTTTGCCCCTATACAACCAGCATCGATATCAGGTCAAATACAGTGGTTATCAATATTCTGCACACTTTGTGATCTAGAGATAAGGTGTATGAATATACCATTCTGTTTTTGTTGTAAAAATTATATAAGTGCCTATTGCAAACCCTGGCTGATAACAAGACCAGAGAAGGTTTAATATTATTCTTTTAAAAAATACTTAACTTTATTTTATGTGCATGTGGTATAAAGGTGCCAGATTGACTAGAACTGGAGTTACAGACAGCTGTGAGCTGCCATGTGGGTGCTGGGAATTGAACCTGGGTCCTCTGGAAGAGCAGCTAGTGCTCTTAACCACTGAGTCATTCCACTAGCCCCCTTAATATTATTCTTATGGCCACAATCAGTTCTTTCATTAGTGTGTATTATGGAATAATTCCATACTAGCACATGACTTGTTAAAATGTCCAATTCCAGTTAATTTAATGATCAATGGCTCTGAACAAATTATCTGTGACTAATTTGTCCACATGGCTTTTGTCTTTCTCCTGTACTGGGATGTATACAAGAGCCATATCTCTGAGCCGTATCCCTGAACACTTTGTGGTTTCAGTCATTTTTGCAGGTATTGAGACCAGGGAGTTCCATGTGTTAGCAATAAAATCCACCAAGCAACAACCCCAGACCATTGTAGCTATTATTGATAACATTTTATATTGGCTTTTAATCCTAAAAGAAAATGTCCATAAATTGAAAAAAAGTGCTGTAAACAATAATACAGCTCTGGTATGGTAAAAATAAAATTCTGCAGATCCCAGAGTAGCCTGTGGGCCATGAGGGGCAGCGAATCCCCGGCAGGGAGCACCGTGTGGCCCATGGGACCAAGGCACAGAGCCACATGATGGGTGAACAACCAAGACAGGTAGGTACATCGTGCAAAGGAAGTGGATATTTATTTAGTGGGTTATGGAGAGGAAAGGGAGGAAGGGTAGAAGAACAGAGAGACAGAGACAGAGAGATGGAGGAGAGAAGTGGGGAGAAGGAAAGGAAAGACTGGGGCTGAAAACAAAAAGGAAAATCTGCCTGCCTCAGTGGGGGGAGGGCTTGTCTCTTAAAGGGACAGACAGAGCATTACAATCTCAGTGGAATATTTCAGTCGGGAGACAATGTCCTGAGAAAGGGGTCTGTTTTGCACTGCATGACTCTTCCTTTCTCTGTTGAACATCAGTACACCACAGCTGAGCTGCCTGTCAACCCTTTGTCATCCAGCGACCATCAAAATTGTTCAGCTACCTGCTGCAACAAGAGAGAGATTCTGTCTGGGCAGTCTCTTAAGTTTGATGAATATGTCATGGCCTGATTGCTTACAAAAAATTAAAAAGCAAGAAATGGCCATTTGGTAGGGAACTGCTGCTGAGAGCAGAGTCAGTGTGAGCAGATTCCCCTTACAATGGCCAAAGAATAGACTTCAGTTCTTGTAGGGGCCAGGTTTACCCCCTCCTCCCGGGGTTCATCTTGAGGACAGTTTCTAGCCAGACATTTTGTTGCATTTCCCAGCTTTTCTGTGCTCCTTCTGCCCCGCCTGGGATTAGCTACAAGACTTTGTTTACTCCAGTTTGGGCTCTGTAATTTCCCACCTGCCTGGGGGGAATTCCATTGTGCAGCAGCTAGGGGCATAAGGTTTTTCCTAAACTTGAATAAATGGCATTTGGCTGATCTCCTTTCTAATGACACAGGTCTCTTGTGTGTTCTTTCAATCTCCAGGTCCTTGACCAGCTCACAAATGGTACAGTGCCATGCAAACTGTACCAAGAGTAATGCAGGCATTACAGTTGGAAGCCAATCAGCCAGATCAGAAAGTAGGAAACCCCTGAGGGATCACCCTCAGTAGGCTGGCCAGCAGGTAAGAAATTGATGGTGAGGGTGAATTGAAAATGGGTACAAGGTAGCAGGATACAATATTAACTCAAAAAAAAAATCAGTAGCCCTCCTGTGCATAGATGAAAGAAGGGCTGAAGAAGAAATCAGAGAATCAACAACCTTCACAACAGCCACAAATAGCATAAAATATCTCGGAGTAACTCTACCCAAACAAGTGGAATTCTTGTATGACAAGAACTTTAAATCTTAAATTTTTATTTTTAATTTTTGGCTTTTTGAGACAGGGTTTCTCTGTGTATCTTTGTCCTGGAACTCACTCTGTAGACAAGGCTGTGCTTGAACTCACAGAGATCTGCCTACCTCTGCCTCCCAAGTGTTGGGATTAAAGGTGTGTGCAAGCACACCCAAATACTTTCTTTTAAGGACTTTTTCCATTTTTTTTTTCTTTCCCAAGCCTACATATATATTTTTAAATACACCGTCAACCATTTAGAGGTTTTATTCATCTGAATCTATCTTCACTGTATATCTCTCTTTTTCTGACCACATGAATCTTTAATTTGCTAAGCAATATGGCTAGGATTAAAGCAGCAGCTTTGACAGCTGGATCCAGCCCATTCTTTAGCTTTCTGAGAGTCTAGTCTTATGGTGGAGGAAGTTGCCAGTATTTATTGCCACAACTTTATGGCATTTCAAGGTCATTGCTGCCACCAAGAAACATGTTGTAGGGTATTCATAAACAACCATTTAAATGTTTTGTGGCAGAGCATCTTAAAAGGGCTTCAAAGTTTTTGCAGCTATATCTGAGTCAGGAAGTTGTAGCTATCAATAAGCCCTGCTTAACTCTATCTTTTTCTATCTAGAATTACTTCCCAAGCTCTCTCAGGCTTTCTGTGGATGCAGTTGTCCAGACGTTGGGCACCATTTGTTGACAGAGGCTTCTGTCCCATTAGGTCCCACAGTCATTTGGTGGATGATGCTGGTGCTGCAGGAGGGCCCCAAGAACCTGGGGGCCCAGGATTAGGAGGCCATGGTGGCTTTCAAGGAGAATTCAGCAGCCATTTTAGGGGCTGTGGTCACGTGGAGGTAAAACTGAAGACAAAGAGTGGATTCCCATCACCAAGCTGGGCCATCTGGTTAAGGACATGAAGATCAAGTTCGTAGAGGAGATCTACCTGTTCTCACTGACCATTAAGGAATCTGAGATTATTGATTTTTTTCCTGAGAGCATCTCTAAAGGATGAGGTTCTGAAGATCAAGCCAGTGCCGAAGCAGACTAGACAAGCCAGTGGACCAGGTTCAAGGCTTTCGTCATTATTGGGGACTACAGTGGTCATGTTGGTCTCGGTGTTAAGTGCTCCAAGGAGGTAGTCACTGCCATCCGAGGGGCCATCATCTTGTAATGTGGGAGTGTCATATATCAATCTGTTCATTTCATTGGTTGATTAATAAAGAAACTGCTTGCCCTGATAGGTTAGAAAATTAGGTAGGCGGAGTAAACAGAACAGAATGCTGGGAGAAAGTGAGCCAAACGCCATGCCGCTCCTCTCAAGGGCAGACACAATGAAGCAAGCCGCCAGGTCAGACATGCTGAATCTTTCCAGGTAAGACTGGTGCTACACAGATTACTAAATATGGGTTAGGCAAAACGTGAGACTTAGCCATGAAGAGGCTAGAACTAATGGGCCAAGCAGTGTTTAAAAGAATACAGTTTCTGTGTAATTATTTCGGGGCATAAGCTAGCCAGGCGGTTGGGAGCCGGGTGGCAGGAACACAGCCCGCAGCTCACTTCAACAGAATGGTGCTAACGTGTGGACAACTGCATCCACAGAAAGCCTGAGAAAGCTTGTGAAACAATAGAGTAAAGCATGTTTTCTTGGTAGCAGCAATTTCTCAGGTCTGTTCTGCTTGCTAGAGGCAAGCAAGCGCTCTCATCTAAGAGAGGCTTCCTGACTCAGCTTTAGCTGCAAAACCCTGCAGCTCTTTTAAGAGGTCCTGCCATGAAACACTTAAATGGTGTTGATGAAAAGTTAAACACATGCTTTTCAGTTTTCAGCCATAGCAGGAAAAAAGTTGTGCTGTTTTAAAATGCTGGCATTCTGGGCCATCCTGCCAGGGCAAACTCTGACGTTTTCGGGCAGGATGACTGAGTGTGGTCTATGAGCAAAATGCTGCAGCTTGCTTGCTGGCAGGGACCTTGAAATGCCATAGAGTTGTGGCAATAAAAATGGCTACAGCCGGTACCTCTGCCATGAGGCTGGAAAACTAAGGAATGTGCTAGATCCAGCCGGCAAAGCCACGGCTTTAATCCTATCCATATTGCTCAGTAATTAAAAGGCTCATGTGGTCAGAAAAAGAGAGAGAGATACAGTAAAGAGAGATTCAAAAACAAAACAAAACCCTTTAAATGCTTTACAGTATGTTAAAAATATATGCAGGCTAAAAGTAAAAGTTCTTAAAGTTAAAAAAAGGAAGAAAGAGAGTAGTTGGGTGTGGTAGTACACACCTTTAATCCCAACACTTGGGAGGCAGAGGTAGATTGACCTTTGTGACTTCAAGATGTGGCAGGACATGCCTTTAATCCCAATGCCTGGGAGGCAGAGACAGATGACCTCTGAGAGTTCAAGGACAGCCTGGTCTACAGAGTTATTCCAGGACAAAGATATACAGAGAACCTGTCTCAAAAAGTAAAAATAAATGAAATAAAGGTTAAAATAAAGCCACACAAAGATGGAAAATACACAGAGAATTTTGATGCTGTATGCTATTATGCTCTCTTTGAATTGTTTGAATGCTGAGGAAAGAGCAACAGCTGCTAAAAGATATTTGTTTATAAATGCTGCTGAACTAATCCAACATAGATATTTTGAAAATACCTTGACTTTAAAATTTGGATCTAAGGGCATGATGCTTTGGAAAGGAGTTTCTTCTTTTGTTTTCACAGAGGATGAGACCCTGTGGATTGCTTCTATCCCAATATGATATGATGGACCACGCTCTTCTGAAGGGTGCTGTGAATACCTTCAAAAAATTACTTCACTCAACTGCTGACTGAGATGAATCTAGCATACAGGTTATACCATGAAAGACCTGATTAATAGCGCCCCTATTCAGCAGGAAGCAGTTTGGAGAGAAATAACTGTGCCCATATTCCCAAATATTGTTTATAAATGTTCTTTTACATTTAAAGGGGGAGATGATATAGATGTGAATAATTTGCATTGATATGAATCTTAGTTTACTGATATTAATTTAAGGTCAATTTTATTATATGTATATGTATTTCTGACCTTGACTAAGGTATTGTGATTGTGTAGTTCATGTAAAAATGTAATAATAGTCAAGTTTGTAATCATGTTAGTTAGATTTTCTAGGTGTACATAGATATATTTTAGATAGGCATTCTTCATATCTTTCAAAGATGGCGGTGAAGTCACATGACCTCAGTTAAGATGGTGGTAAGGTCACCCATGTAACAGAGTTAACACTGGGGAACCAGGAAGAGAATACCTCAAGGGGTACATTCATCACTCATTCCCTAGACCAAACACTCTGTAGGCAAACCACTCCCTGGGTGGAATTCCAAGTTATTTTCATAAAGGGAACTAGAACTTAGTTAGATCCTTAGATCTTTGTTTTAGGTAGGAACCTATTACTTCTCTATTTCAGAAATACAAGGTATGGCAACTAGACACACCTGTTTACAGTAGAACAGAACTCTGATTTACAACTCTCTGACCTTTGGCCTCTTTGGGCCTCTACAATTCCTCCCTTTTTATTAATTTTAATAAAGCCTGTTCTTCTGCAACAGGACAGATGATCACACCTGCCTTGGGATGAACACTTCTCCATTTCCCAGTCTTACCCATCTTCAGAACATGCACTTTAATTTATGCAAGTCCATGTCTTAGGTGCCAGGGGAGGAAAAGGATCAAACCCCGTCCTTGACTGCCAACCTCTGTAAACAAAGGGTTAATAGAGAAAGTACTGGACTCTGCTTCTTCCGGCCAGGTTTCTGTCAAGAGAGTTCATTAGCAATTAGCTAATGGTAAACAAGCAGATAGTACTTTGTACTATGCATACTTCAATGGCGAATATATCTCCTTACCAAAGGAATGGAAGCTCACCAGGGTTGGGAATGCCCGCTTGTGAATTGGTCTAAAGTATTCAGCTGTATCAAATTTTAACTTTGTCTTATCAAACATATAAGATTCAAGAATTCATTTCTAGTGTCAAACTTTTCTTAGGCAAGCCCTAAACATTTTCTAATCATTAACATCTTATTGTGAAGATTACTAGTGTCAAACTTTTCCTAAACAAGTTCTGATCATTTTCTAACTATTAATATCTTAAAATCAACTAAAGCATTAACAGGCCAATACCATAACAAGATTTAACAGGTCAATACCATAACACAACTTAAAAAAAATCACAATTCTCTTAAATTCATTTTAACCAGAAGAAAAGAATATTTTTGTAATGGGTAAGAGTCTAAATGCACTGCGGCTTTCAGGCATCTGTCCCAGTCTCTGAACCTCAGAAAAAAACCCTTAGGCTACCCTCCTCTTATCTGAAGAGGACTTTCAGTCCATTTTTTCCTTTAGGGGAAAACGGAAATCTCAGTTCAATCATGAAACTTAACCACCATTTTACTTTCACAGGATCCCATAGAAAGAATGTTGATCCCATGACAGCTGGAAGTAATTCTGGAAGACGATGACCCCCCTCCCAACAAAGTTTGTCCTCAGGGTTAGGGACATCATTTAGGATCTGATTATGATTGGCATAGAGTTGTGGACTTGGGAGGACATTTTATAAGCTCAGGGATCTCTCAAAGAAGAGAGAATATTGGATGGGACAATAGATAGGTATAAGCTTACTCACACTAATAATAATAGTGAGTAATAGAGTGAATACTTGTGAGTTATTATTTATAGACAATTATGTTGGTATAGATTCTTATATATTGATACAAAGTTAAATTACACTGAAATTGTATGCATGCATGCTTCTACCTTTGTTTAAAACACTTTTATATATTGATATATATTTAACATATTGCAGTGTACATTTCTCCCTCTGATCAAGATACTTATACATTGTTTACATTTGGAGGTCATTGCCCTCATTTATTTCACAGTTGTTTATTGTCTTAGTCTTTAAGTTATATAGGTATTAAGAATTATAGATCAATAGTCATCTATGTTTGTCATACTTATAGTTAGACTAATCAGGTTCTTTAGATACATAGAGATTATATTCTGCATAGACAGATAATCTTCAACCACTTCAAAGAGCTGTAGAAAATGGCATTTAAATAACTTAGAGTTCTGTTGAAGTGAGACACAATTGTTCCCGACAGCACCTATCTATTCCCGAGTTAAAAGTTGAGCAACGAAGATACTCCACTTGGAACTTGTTTTCTTCTTGGCAAAAACTGGCCTTGGGCAAAGAAATGCCCATACCTCAACCACTGACGAGATAAACAGTATCCAGAATGGATAAGCAGGACTGTCAAATCTTGCCAAGACAGGGTAAGATGGTTTTGAAAATTTTCTTGCCTTTGAAAATGGTCTATCAGTTATTCTAGGCCTTAGCCAAAGTTGGTTGCTTCAGTGTTACAAATGAGACTTTGGGTGATTGCCCAGGTAGCCAGTTGTCTCTGTCATTTGTTGCACATTTTGGAAGTTGCTTGATTGCACTTCCTACTTACTCTAATATTATTTGCCTTCTCGGATCTTTGATGGGGTTGAAGACTAGATAATTGTAGTTACTTTCCTCTCATGACTTGGCCAAGTTATTTATTTTACAAGACTTGAGCTACTTAGAATAAGATATTTGTTCTTATTGTATATAATATTGTTTTAGACTTAGAACTCTCTTATTTAAACAAAAGGGGGAAGTGCTGTAAGAAGACCTGCAGTTTGTAAGCACCCGCCTACTGGGGCATGGCCTTTTATACTATATATGCAGATGAAAAATCTGGGTCCATCCCTTTTCTCCTTCCCCTTGCTCCTTTCCGCCAGCTTCTCTTTTTGGATGGCATGATCCAACTGGTCAAGTGGAGGATTCTGATTTGTGAGTTTACCCCTAACTAAATATCTATTTCTCAATTCTGACCTAGTGTGGGATTTCTTTTAAGTGTCCGTTCACCGCGTCACCTGGCAGGTTCCCGCAATAGTAAAAACATCTTTATATGTGAAAAAAAAATCAGTAACCTTTTAATGTAGACTTTGTAAAGGAAAGATAAAAGTAGTGATACTGAGAATAGCACTGTGAGAAATTAGTTTTGTTGTAACCTAAAAACTAGCCTGCTTCATGCCTGGAGTTTCACCTGGGGATTCATGGTGTTGTCCTCGACTGTTTGGAACTTCCCTGGGTGTAGCGAATAAAGACATCACATTTCTTATTTGGGAACTGAGATTAGATATGCCTTCTACTGATACTATGTTATGATTCTGTATGATTCCCCCCAAAACGTGATGTTGAGAACTCTGGGGCTTAAAAGGACAGTACTTAGATTTCATTCCCTAACCATGGTGAAATTATTGTGTCTTAGAAATCAGTGAGCCTGAAAACCTCTTGCTCACCCCTAATTTAATCCTGCACCATTCTGTCTGTTTTCAGGTAGGTGTGTGAATATATATGAATACACAGACATATATTTAAAAACTAAAAACAGCCAGGTGACTCCCAGGCATGGTGGTGCACACCTTTAGTCTTGGCACTCAAGAAGCAGAGGCAGGGCAGATCTCTGAGTTCAAGGTCATAAAAGGCTACATAGTAAAACTTTGCTTCAAAAGTATGGAATATATATATATTAGAGTACTACACAGCAGTAAAAAAACAATGACTTCTTGAATTTTGCATGCAAAGGGACAGAAATAGAAAACACTATCCTGAGTGAGGTGAGCCAGACCCAAAAACAGGAACATAGGATGTACTCACTCATATTTGGTTTCTAGCCATAAATAAAGGACATTGAGCCTATAATTCGTGATCCTAGAGAAGCTAAATAAGAAGGTGAACCCAAAGAAAAACATATAGGCATCCTCCTGAATATTAACCTTCAGCAAGCGATGAAAGGAGACAGAGACAGAGACCCACATTGGAGCACCGGACTGAAATCTCGAGGTCCAAATCAAAAGCAGAAGGAGAGAGAGCACAAGCAAGGAACTCAGGACCACAAGGGGTGCACCCACACACTGAGACAATGGGGATGTTCTATCAGGAACTCACCAAGGCCAGCTGGCCTGGGTCTGAAAAAGCATGGGATAAAACCGGACTCGCTGAACATAGCGGACAATGAGGACTACTGAGAACTCAAGAACAATGGCAATGGGTTTTTGATCCTACTGTACGTACTGACCTTGTGGGAGCCTAGGCAGTTTGGATGCTCACCTTACTAGACCTGGATGGAGGTGGGTGGTCCTTGGACTTCCCACAGGGCAGGGAACCCTAATTGCTCTTCGGGCTGATGAGGGAGGGGGACTTAATGGGAGAGGGGGAGGGAAATGGGAGGCGACAGTGGGGAGGAGGCAGAAATCTTTAATAAATAAAGAAAGAAAGAAAAAAGAAAAAACCCTCTGGAAAAAAAAAACTTTGCTTCAAAATAAAACAAAAAGTATAATAATATCAGTACATTCCTTTGTTTAGAATGACATAACAAACACCTAACATGGATAAGGAACTTCTGTAAAAGTCCACATAGTAACTGTTTTTGGCGCTACAGATTACATACAGTTTCTATGGCACGTTCTAGTTTTCTCATGCTACACACACTGTGGTAGTTTGAATGCCATTGACCCCCATAAGCTTACAGGGAGTGGCACTATGAGGAGGTGTGGCTTTACCAGAGGAAGCATGTCTCTGTGGGCTTTGAGATTTCCTACGCTCAGGATACTGCCAAGTGTGACAGTCGACTTCCTGTACCCGCAAGATGTAGGTCTCTCAGCTACTTTTCCAGAAGCACATCTGCCTGCCTACCACCATGATGATAATGAACTGAACCTCTGAAACTGTAAGTCACCACCTTAATCGGTTTCCTTATAAGCGTTGCCATGGTAATGGTGTCTCCTCACAACAGTGAAATCTCTCTCTTTTTTTTCTTTTTATGTATATTGTATTCCACCCACATCTGTGCCTGCAGGCCAGAAGAGGGGCACTGAATCTCATTATAAAATGTTGTAAGCTGCTGTGGGACAATGGTCTTGTACCCTGTAAAGATTTGTTATTTGCATTTTAATAAAACACTGATTAGCAGTAGCCAGGCAAGAAGTAGAGGCGGGGCAATGAGAACAGGAGAATTCTGGGAAGAGGAAAGGGTCAGTCTGCAGTCGTCACAGAGGAAGCAAGATGAGAATGCCTCACTGATAAAAGGTACCAAGCCATGTGTTAGCAAGAATTATGGGCTAATTTAAGATGTAAGAATTAGTCAATAAGAAAGTCTGAGCTATCAGGCCAACCAGTTTATAATTAATGTAGATTTCTGTGTGTTTCTTTGGGACTGAATGACTGGAGACAAAACCTCTGGCAACAGTAAGCTACCCTGTGGTTGTTGGGAACTGAACTCAGAACCTTTGGGAGAACAGCCAGTGTTCTTAACCTCTGTATCGTCTCTCCATTACCAGCAATGAAAACTCTACGACAGAAGGTGGTACTGGGAGTAGAGTATTGTTGTGATACACCTGACCATGTGTTTATTTGAAAGAATTTGGGTTACAAAAGCGGTGTGGTGCTTTAAGCACTGCTTAATGGGCCTTAATGGGCCATACTAGTGGGAGCATGGAATACAGAGGTGCTAAGAGTTATTTGCACTGTTGGGAGCTCACTCAAGAGGTTTCAGAGAGAATAATTTTATTATTTTGTCTAGAGATCGTTCTTGTGATGCTTTTGTGAAAAAAGTGGCTGTCCTTTGCCCTTGTCCAAAGAGTCTGCCTGAGGCTAAAGTGAAGAGTTTGGGGTTGGCAGAAGAAATCTCAAAATAGCCTAATTTAGACTCTGTCATGTAGATATTAGTGGTAACTCTAATGAAGATTTATAATGAAAAGGAGTATGTTGAGCAGGGTAAATCACAAAATGAAAATTTTGAGAAGAAAAAGAGGATCAGAAAGTTGGTGAATTCTGTGTTCAAGTGTTCAAGAAAATAAACAGATTATGAAATGGGATAAAGGGGGTGTAATGGATTAATTGAAAATCCTGCAGGATCCCTGGCGGCTGCAGCGGCAGAAACGCTGCAGGTCACCCAGCGACAGCAGCGGGCCATATGGCAGCAGGCAGTGAACGGCAGTCCCAAGAGCAGCCAGTCCCAGGCAGGGAAAGCGCAGTTCCCAAGTGGCTGCATCAGGCCATGAGGAGAGACAGACAGATGGGCATACCATGAAATCTCACTGCAGGTCTTCCAAGACAACTGGTCTGGGGCAGGGAGCCACACAGTGGCAGGGGAGAGGCACAGACGTGGATAGGCATGCCATGCAGAGTGAGGTTGGATATGTATTTAGTGAGTTATGGAGGGGAAAGGGAGAAGGGGAGAAGAGCGTTGGGGGGGGGGACAGAAGAAGGAAAGGGGAGAGGTAGGGAGAGGAAGACAGAAAAGGAAAAGAGTCAGGCTACAAGCAGGAAGATCTGATTCCCTCAGCAGATGAGGGGTAGTGGGCGTGGCTTGTCTCTTAAAGAGACAGGACAGACCCTTATGGTAACCTCACAGTATGATCCTACCTAGCTAAATTTCCAACTTGTGGAAAGAAACTAAACAAAAGCTTAGAGCTGGGTGTGGTGGGGGCACATCTTTAATCCCAGCGCTGGAAAGGCAGAGGCTGACAGATCTCTGAATCTGAGGGCAGCCTGATCTACAGAGCAAGTTTCAGGACTGCCTAGCTTAGGCGGTATAGGACAGAAAGCTGGTGAAGATCTAATTGAACAAGGGTCCATGCTCCAGCCCCAGCAAGCAGCAGAACTTGGCAGCATAGGTCAAGTTGTTCTGGCTTTAGAGCTAAGGATAGAAGAAAAGAATTAAGGAATAAAGCCACCGACAGGGCCTAGTAGAGAGGCCATTTCATGATGCTGTGAAAATGAAGGACAGACTGCCTTGGAGAACTGAAGAGGCTAGACACGCCAGAGCCATAGGACGGGTGCCTGCTGAGGAGAACTTCTCACAGGGAATAGAACTAGTCCGAGAGAAGGGGGTGTGTTGCAGTCAAGTGCTTTGACATCAGACACGGAAATGCAGAGTTTGGAGTTTGCCCATATGGTTTCCAGCCTTGCTTTCCTCCCTATGCTCCCTTCCCTGCATTTTGGAATGGTAATGTACGTCCTGCGCCATTATATGGTGGAAGTATGCTGTCTGGCTTGTTCCATTCTGGTTTTTTACAGGTAATTACACTTAAGAGATTACATGAATCTCAGAAAAGACTTTGGACTTTAAAACGTTGTTGAGACTGTGAGAGACCATGAGGACTTTTAAAGCTAAATTAAATGTATTTTGCATGATGATGCTGTTACAAGCTTATGGGGGGCAGGGAGTGGGATGTGACAGTTTGAATGTAATTGGCCCAAATAAACTCACAGGGAGTGGCTTTGCTGGAGTGGGTGTGGCCTGGTTGGAGGAAGTGTGTCACTACAGGGGCGGGCTTTGAGGTTTCCTGTGACCTGATGCCTCTGAGAGTGGTAGTTCACTTTCTGTCATCTGCCTGCCTGCTGCCATACTCCTAGTCATGACAATAATGGACTGAACCTCTGAAACTGTAAGCCACCATCCCAAGTAAATGTTTTTCTTATAAAAATTGCTGTGGTCATTGGGCGGTAGTGGCGCACGCCTTTAATCCCAGCACTCAGGATGCAGAGGCAGGCGGATCTCTGTGAGTTCGAGGCCAGCCTGGTCTACAAGTGATAGTTCCAAGATAGGCTCCAAAGCTTTACCCAAACTAAAGGCTAAACAAATACAAGCACCCAAAAAATTGCTGGCTTGCATTGCTTTCAGTTTTACACTACAGATTTCCTTTTTGTGACAATAGGGGTTGAAAAAAAAAAGAGAGAGAGAGAGAGATTTATATAACCTTGGATAGCCTAGTATTCACTATGTAATCCAGGCTGCTCTTAAACTATTGAACATGCGATAACCTTCCCATCTCTGCCTTCCGGGTGTTGGAACTTGCCAGAATCACCTACAGCAGACAAGCACTTAATAACTATCCTTATCTCCTTTTGGTATGTCCTTTTTATTAGAGAGGAAGAAAGATTACAATTTTAGAACCTTACAGGCTACAGCTCCCTTACACTCTGGACATGACAGCTCCTCAAATCAGATAATAATGGAGAAATCCTCCTTTCCCCTCTCTTTCCCTTCTTCTGGGTTTCAAGCTTTAAAAATAGGCAAAGAAACCAGGCATGATGGCTCACGCCTATAAACCCAATACGCAGGAGCCAGACAGGAGGACCACCAAAAATTCAAGGCCAGCCTGGACTACATAGTGAATTCCAGGTCAGACTGAACTATAGAGTGAAACCCTACTCCAAAAAAAAAAAAAAAAATCAAAAGGCAAACAAGAAAAATAATTAATAAGCTAGAAGGTGGTCACAGGAGCTTTATATAGCAGCACTTGGGCACTTGTTCTTCAGCCAAGAGGCAAGGCAGACGGTGACAGCTGTGGATGGCTGGAAAGCTGACAGCAGTGGACGCAAGTCTCTACTCATGGTGGCTCCCTGACAGAAGCAGTGGTAGATGACCAAGAACGACAACTGTTGTGCAGCTTCCCGATTCAGCAAATGGCCTCCTGAAAATAGAACGTGCTGCAGCTTCTTTGGTGTCCTGATCCTACAGCACAGCTCTCAAGTTCACGTTTTAATGCTCAGCCCAGAATCAGTTTCTTCGGTTCCCCAAGTTACCATAGCTTTTCTGCTCACGCCAGCTTGAATCGATTCATTCTCTCTGGATGGAAATATCATTGTGAAGTTAAAGACAGAATTCCAAGACCACAAACATTCTTTCTAGTGCTCCCCACAATAGGAGAGCTAGGAGTCCCATTTCTGGGAGAAGAAATGAACCAACTAGACGAAGTCGTAGGTCAGGGTCCCGAGGCTTCTTTTCCAGTAGGCCTAGAACGTGAACTCAGCCCAGGTGAATACAAACCTGGTAAACTATGCCAACCTTAGGCTGGCTATGGAGGTAGTACCACACTTCTTAAAACACACAACAGATTATAATTCTTAGGTGGAAGCCATAAACCCCACTGAGAATTTGATAAGACTACAAATCTCTTCCCCAGAAAAAGTTCACATTCTTGCCAGGCTCAGTGGTACAAACCTATAAACCCCATACTCGGGCCACTGAGGCAGGGGCTAGAGAATCCCAGGCCAGCCTCGGGTACATAGTGAGCTTGGAATAGTCTAAGCTAGACCATAAAGTAAAGCTCTGTATCTAAAAGCCAATCGAACAGAAAAGAAAAATTCTACCCTCTGTTTTAGGAAATTGATGTAATCAAGTTAAGAGCATATTTGGTGAAACACAGGCTGGAGATCAGGGGTACCGTACTGCATGTCCGAGAGCCTCAGTTCAGTCCCAGGAAGAAAGGGACATATTTAATAAGCACCATGATTCTTCATGTCACTGAATCTTAAGGCTCGGAGGTCTACATGATCAAAAAGCAACTATCAAGGTTTGTTTTTCCAAAGAACAGAGTCTCATGACTACCTAAATGGACTTTTCTTCTCAGAGTCCCTTTTTTCCTGAGTACTCGGCTCCTAAAATGTCAAGAAACATTTTTTTTTCCTCTGTGCCAGTCTCCTTTTCAAGACCCTCAGCCCCGTGATTTTTTTTTTATGGGGGAAATGACCTTCCCTGTCCAGTTCACCCATAAATATACATTAATCCGCAGGGCCATAGAGTAGTGAATGCGGGTGGTAATTATAGACATAGCAAAATGCATAGTGTTAGGGCCACATTAGCTTAGAAGCTTAAGACCATCAAGGCATAACCTAAAAGGATGACCTAAAAGGTTTCACTCTCATTCCTTGTGTGGGAAATACAACCATTCCCTCAGTTCCTCTCAAATAATGTTGACTATCTCTGGTCAGAGACTCCAACATGTCCTTGAAGCAAATTTCCACTTGCTTAACAGCAGTTATACCTCGTGCTAGAGCCTTGAGAGCCAGTACAGGAGACAGCCTGAAACCCTGTCTGGTTTTCCTCTGTAAGATGCCCTGTCCACTGTCCACTCTAACAACATCCAAGGGGGAAAGTATGCCTCTGGATACAAGTAAACATACTGAAAAACAAGGGCAGTACAGTAACCTCTGCATTCCCAGAGCTCTTAGGCACCATCAGGACGCAATTCACATTTCTTCACTATTGCCACCGGCAAAAAGGCACTGTGGAGGGGACAGAAAAAGGGAGACATGGAATCTGGATACAGAATTTCAACACTGCTTCTTCATTTTGCTAAACTTCTTCACTGTGCTGCAGAGTAAACAGTCCACTGTTTTTCAGAGATATGATTAATGAGACCAACTGCGTGCTAAAAAGCCAGAAGCACTGTGGAGGCACGGACTGTTGAAATTAGCTGCAGCACAGGAAAAGCAGAGATTAGGGGGTCGCGGTTTAGGTGTGTTTGAAAAGCAGGCCCTAGGGAACAGTGTGAGCCGGTAGGTAGCAAGAGAGGCAAAGGCGTTGCCAGGAAACCAAAGCAAGGAGGTGGGTGAAGCAGGAAACAGGGAAGAGAAGTTCAGAAACGACAACATGCTGGCGAGGGAAGGATTGCTGGGAGGGAAGATGGCTTCAGTCCTGCTGGGAGGGAAGATGGCTCACTCAGTCCTGCTGGGAACCATCTGATAAGCAACTAGAACCCGCTCAGGAATATCCCACTGGGAGACTGGGCGGCTAGGGTGTACAGCTGCCTGTTTGTGATCGTGGGTTGATAAGTGGCACTGGGACTTTAAGCTTCTTGTGAAAGCACTGAAGCCGGAGGCAAGATGGTCATTGTACCTGGTAACCAGCCACAAAGGAGCAGGTGACCTAAGAAGGGGCAGCTGTTTTGTGTGAGAGAAAGAAAGACTCCCTGGGGGAGGTTAAGCAATACTGGTTCTAGGACATCATTTCCAGGCTCAAAGTATTGGTTCACATCTGCCACGTATCAGCTCCTTACATCTTTGGAAGACGTCAGCAAAGCAATGTGAGAAAAGTGCCCGCATCACAAATCCCAGTCCCTGGAGAACCCAGGAGCCAGGAGTCAAGGTGACACTGAGGTCTCCTGGATGACGCGGCAGCCTCTCCTTTCCTCACAGAGGTTACCTTTCTGTTACTGCAGCCCCCTCTCCTCCTCAGTGTGGCCAGGAAGCCAGCAGAAAGAGCGAGCTAAATAACACATACATCGTTGTGTCCCCCAGCATCTCGCCCACACTCATCAGATAATTGCCTTCTGCCTGTGAGCTACAACTCTGAAGAACTGCCTTAAAATGGCTCCTTTTCAGCACACAGACACTTGTGTATCTTTATATATTGCTGCTCTGTTTACAGCAAGAAGGAATCAGCCCAGACGTCCATCAACAGACAAAGAGATAGTGAAGACGTGGTACATAGACACAGTGCAATTTTATTCAGCCATAAAGAAAAATGAAACTATGAAATATACAAGCAAATGTATGGAGTTGGAAAATGTTAATTAAGGGAGGTAACACTGGCTCAGAAAGATAAATGCCACACATCCTTTCTCATATGAGGATCTTAGCTTCTAATTATTATATATGTGTATTTATGTGGGAGTGAGAGTGGGTAAAGGTCAGAGAGCTACGTGAGCCCCTGGAGAGGGGGAAAGGCTTTAATTGAGCGGGGGAGGGGGTGATAGCATAAAGGCGATATGAACATAGAGAGGAGACTATGGGGGCAGGAAGGAACAAGGGGCAGGGAGATGGGAAACAGACCCAAACCAAATAGTATAAAAAATGCCAAAAGGAGGAGGCTCAAGAGATGGCTCAGAAGTTAAGAGCATTTGCTGCTCTTGCAAAGACCTGGATTCAATCCCCAGCTCCCGCTTGACGGCCCACAGCCATCGCTAACTCCAGTTCCAGGGCAGTTGATGGCGCCTTCTGTCACCAGGCAAGCATATTTTCACCTTTTAACAAGCAGGCAAAACATCCAAATACATAAAAGAAAATAGCCAAAAGGGAACTTATTGCTCTGCATATCAATTTTAAGAGTGACTGGTAAACATATTTTTGAAGCTGAAATAAGAGAACCAGGCCACGGTGGCGCACGACTTTAGTCCCAGCACTTGGGAGGCGGAGGCAGGAAGATCTCGGTGAGTTTGAGATCAGTTGGTCTGCAGGTCTAGTTCCTAGATAGCCAGGGCTACACACAATAAATAAATAATAGAAATGGGGATGTAGCTCAATTAACCGGGAGAGTGCTTGGCTAGCATTCACAAAGCCCTGAGTTCATCCCTACGCTGAATTCCCTGCACTGAGTAAATCAGGCAGGGAGGTGAACGCCTATAATTTCCACCAGCACAGAAAGTATACGTAGGAAGATCTGAAGTTCAGGGCCATCTCTGGCTACATGGTGAACTCGAGGCCAGCCTAAGTAACATGAGATGTGTAGGTCTCAACCACGACAAGCTTGATGATAAAGGCCTGAGTCTCAGTAGTTTACCATGAGGCAATACCTAGTTCCAAGAAAGCCCACAAACTGAGACCACCCAGCACCACCTAGAAACAGACCATCCAAAGGAAATTGCTACCATTCCAACCATTGTCGATAGGATCCCCTGTCAGCACACAGCCAACGTTTTCCACCAGGACACCCCTAGACAAATGTCAGCCAATCAGGGGTCCTGAACCTTAGAAATCCCTCACCCCCACCTTTGTTATTATAAAAACCCAACCCTAACTGAGCTCGGGGGGCTCTCCGACCACTCCTATGCATTGGACCCACAAAGACTCTGAGTTAAGAATAAAGGCTCTTTGCTTTTACATTCAGTCCTAGTTGGTTTTGGGGGGACTCTGTGATCTGGGCATAACAAGACTTTGTCTAAAATATATGTTTATAAAATAATAAAAATAGTGAAATCAGGAAGAAAAAAAAATTTATTTCCCACAGGTCCAACCACATGTCACAAACCAGCCTTCCAGATCATACTCAAACAATCTCGAATCCCAGGTGGGACCAAACTCAGACCATTAGGCAAGGATTCCTGCTAGAATCTACTAGAAGGGTGGGCAGTTAATTTTTGTCTCGGTGAGATATACCACAATCTCAGCAGCACAGGGGCCAGAAAGCTTTTGGTTTTTCCATCCCCAGGAATGTAGCTATAAGACAAAGCTGGTTCTAAGAAGCATTAGGGAGTTCAGGCACTGGACAAATTAATGACATTCCTGCACAGTAGGGCTCCTAGGGGGAGCAGGGAGAGCTGCTGAGAGAAGCTGGGGTGCCAAACACTCCAAGTTCCAGCCAGAGAAAAAAGTTCCAGATCCTGCCTGAAGATGGGGAAGGAGTTCTTAAATTTGAGCTCCCAGACATGACTTGGGTCAAAGCTGCCAGCCAGCCAGTCACTCTCCACTCTCCTCCATTGCATCCCGAGTGTTCAAAAGTTCCGTGTGCTTCACCCTGCAAGCACTGCTACCTGGCTCCCTTCCCACTCTGACTGTAGGGCTCGTTGACCAGGCTTCCTACCTGAGGGAAAATCGTTGTGACTGCAAAGGAAGAAGAAGGTGTTATGATAATGCCAAAGGGATCTGTTTGTAACTTTGGTTCCTGAGAAAATGGAAGTGAAAACTGCAGAAACCAATGGAGAACCCAACGTTTGTCCTTGCTCCTGACCCACAAATCTGTGGGTCACAGAGGGAGTCACACCAGGCCATGAGCTTTACTCTGGGACAGGATAGGAGATGCTCCTACTAATGTCTTGCTGAGCGAAGGCTACTTAAAGAATCTACTATTTTCATCCTGTATTAAAGTGATCCCTAAATCAGATAGGCTAAACTCTGCTGCAGTAATAAACCATCCCTTCATGTCAATGGCCAAAAGCAGTCATAATGTATCCTTACTCACTGCATATCCACTGTACCCTGACTAGATGAGCCAATTGATTTTGGCCATTCCAGGGCCTTGAAGAAGGAGGCAGATAACCTCAGAAATGCTGCCTGTCTTCTCAGGCAGAAGGAGAGACTACGGTGTATTTCAATGAAGTTTGAATTTTCTTTTAAAGAGAGGGGTGAGGTAGAGGCATCTCTTTTCCCTCTCTATTCGATTGCTTTCCATTAAAAAAAAAAAGTCGATAGGCTAAGTTTTCTCAACCCTTCCACTTACTTCTAAATTTTTATTTACTTAATAGTTTTGTGGATATATGGGTTTCTGTATGGGTACACACATGCGTCAGAGTGGGTACAGAGGGCAGAAGACAGCTTGTGGGAGTCGGTTCTCTCTTTCTATGGACTGAACCCAGGTTGTCAGCCTTGGCAGCAGGCATCTTTACCCACTAAGCCATCTTGCCTGGACTGCCCTCCAGTTACTACTAGGATTACTCTTCAGCCTTTGAAAGTTCTTATTGTTCTCCTAGTGTCCTCCATCCCCGTTGGCTAAGCAAGGTGCGTTCGGGCTCCCAGAGACTGAAGTAGCAATTCCAGGGCCTACACGGGTCTTGTAATATTGAGTTGGAAGTATCAGTTGCAGCCTGCCCAGTGTTTGGACTCCAACTCCTCGCCTGTCAAGCGCTGACCCCACAGGTTATTAAGCTCAGGCCAGGAAGAGGAACGTGGTTTTGGGTTTGCAAGTGTGCTCCCTCTGTCTTCCCCTCTCCATGTTCTCCTGGCCACCCGGGAATGTGCCACCTATGAAACAGGGGCGTTTCGTTTGGTTTGATCTGGTCTGATCGGAGTTCTTTTGTGTTGGCGGAGTGGCTCATCTTAAGATTTTTCCTAACAGATGGAGGTTTCCACCGAAAGGGTCCATGTCTCGTGCCCCCCCCCCGACCCCCTGCAGGCCCAGGGCCCAGGGAATTGTTGGAAAAGGCTCTAGGTGAGTTCCTCTTTTAAAGTGAATGCCTGGTAGGGTTTGTGGTGACCCATTTGCTTTTTGGGTTCTCCGATGAAGCGGTGGGCCTGCGCTGGGAACCTGACACTTTCGCTGAGGTGGACTTTGATTAATCCAGGATGCCGGACATTCAGTTTCCACAGCCCTGTCTTCAGACAGGAATTGTCTCAGCGGATGCACTGTGACACACTTGAGTCACTCAGGCATGTGCTCCAGTGGGTGTCTTAGGATTCCAGGCCGATTCCAAACTTCCCTTAGGCACCCTTTTACAAAAAGTCCTTTTAAACTAGGGCTATCTAACTTAAAGCAAACAACACGCCAAAAGCCCGTGGTGTTTATATGCGTCCTCCCACCCTGCTCCCCTTCCCCACTCCCTGCGTTTCTAAGCTGTCTGCTGTGCTTTTCTGACCTTTGTCCCTACCTCCTCTTACAGCGTTTTCTCTAACAGTGCTTTATTTGTCTGACTGTTAAAATGATGTGGCCACAATATATCCGCGTGAGTATGTGGGTTTGTTTCTGTGAGCATGTGTGCTTCCAGATTGCAGCAGCTCCAGAAAAATACAGATATCTTGGTAACTGCCATTTTAACCTCACCGCCATCTTTGGTGAGGGCAACCACGTGTGCTAGCCGCCATTCTAACCTCACCGCCATCTTTGGTGAGGGCAAACCACGTGTGCTAGCCGCCATTTTGGGAAGGGTAACCACTTCTACTAGCATTGGTAAACTGTAGCTAATTAAATAAAATGCACATCTAAATTTAGCTTATACGCCCAGTTTAGAATAACAGGCAGTGGTACCTGGTTCTCAAGTGCCTTGACATATCTGAGATTATGGCATTTTAACACAGACATACAGCTTCCGCAGCATCCTTTAGCTCCTCCAAGAAAACAGAAGACCTTCTGCTTCCACACCTTGCCTCTGGGATTGGCAAAACAACCCACAAAGCCAAAAAGTGACTTTTCACATCTTCAGCTTCCTGGGTGCCACCTGGGGCATTGATCTTTTCATCCTGCCAAGACAGGTAGACTAAAATCTTTCCCCACAGGAAAAATCTTTGGGCTTCTTGCCCTCAACAGCTACTGGCAAGCACTGCTTCTAAGACTGGTGTTCTCCAAAGACAGGGAAAGGACTTGGGATTGCCTGTGTAGCTAAAAAGCTGCCCCATTTTTGCTCATTTATCCCTCCCAGACCTGTCTAATGGCATTTGACAACTTAAGGTACAGGTTCCTGTGAAGGTTCTACTGCTGTAATACAGGCAGGTGTCCCTAACAGGTTTCAGGTATATCTTAAAAATCTAGGGTTTCCAATCCCAGCACTCAGGAGGCAGAGACAGGAGGATTTCTGTGAGTTTGAGGCCAGCCTGGTCTACAAGAACTAGTTCCAGGACAGGTTCCAAAGCTACAGAGAAACCCTGTCTCAAAAAAAAAAAACAAAACAAACAAACAAAAAGCCTAAAAAGAGGAGAGAGAGAGACACAGAGAGAGAGTGTGTATGAGAGAGAGACAGACAGAGCGCCTTTTAGACATAAAGCAAAGAAAGCCAGCCTACAATTCACAATCCCCAGAGAACCTAGACAACAATGGGGACCCTAAGAAAGACATACATGGACCTACTCTACATGGGAAGTAGAAAAAGACAAGATCTCCTGAGTAAATTGGGAGCATGGGGACCATGGGAGAGGCTTGAAGGGGAGGGGAAAGGCAGGGAGGGGAGCAGAGGAAAATATAGAGCTCAATAAAAACAATTTAATAAAAAAAGAAAAGACTCGCTGGAAACTGAGAAGGCCTCACCTGAGTAGCAATCTGTCTTACCCTTTCTAGTTAACTTCTGAGTTAGTAATAAATCACCTGCCTTTCGTACTCTCTGTGCTGCCTCCTCCATTCCTGGACAGGGCAAGGCAAGAGCCCACCTGGTGATGGCAGATGGTCCCTGTGTCCCCCCTCACCAAGTCACAGACCCATGGCCCCGGGGAACAAAGATGGCTCAAGCTTTACGCCCTGGAGCTTCTGCTTCCTGGAAGCCGCAGGCAGGTAAAGGGACGGACCAGATGGGGGCAAAGGTGACATTTTTAAACTCTACCCCAGAGCTCTGGTGGAGCTGGAGCGTACATTTGACTGGGTCAGAGTTTGGAGCAGTTTACACCGCAGATGACTGCTGGGACAGCAATGGAGTCATCTCTGTGGCTCTTGGTGTGGTCAGGGGAAGACAACAGACTGAGACTCGCCCGTGTCCCTCCAAAGGGAACCCTGGGCATGGCCGAGACAGCCACCAAGGCTAAAGAGAGGTGCAGAGAGAGCTGTGTGGGTGACAAATTAACATCACCAGGATGACACTCCCCAACATCAGAAAACAAATTCAGATGTGGAACTGAGGGCCAGGGGTCCGAAGCAGAGATGTTACAGTGTGTTGTCTACAATGTCCAGTTTCCAAACCAAAAAATAAGTCTGAAGAAATGGAAGATGGTGGCAAAAAAGAGAACGCCCTAAGACTTAGTACTCTAGACTAGTACTTCGAAGTTAACAGAGAAGATGTTGCCTTATAAAACAAAAAACAAAAATAAGAAAAACAACTAACAAAACCACAAAGGTGTCAGGAAGGCATGACAGGGTCACATCTCTAAGGAAAGTCAGGGAAGATCTGAGGGTGACAGTCAGTGACAGACCCTGGCTTACATCGCGATACTGGGACCAAACAGGAGGAAATTATGAAACTGAAAGGTACAAGCGACAGGCTGGATGGTTCAGTGATTTGGGGCACCTGCTGCTCTTCTGGAGGGCCAGGGTTTGTTCCCAGCACTCATACTGGACGGCTCCAGGGTATCTGATGCCCTCTTCTTCTGGCCTTTGCGGGTTCCTGCACACATGCACCATCAACACCTACACATAAATAAACATTAAGAAAGAAAAAACAAGCAAAATGAGTGCTGGAGAAGGTCCACAGTAGGTTTCAAACTGGCTGAAGAAAGAATCAGCGAACCTGAAAGTGACTGCTAGATTCTTTTACAGTGTACAAGGAGAGCATGAAGAAAAGAATCAAAGCGCCCCAGTAACTGCACCGTGGAAAGGCCAGAGAGACGAGAGAAAAGGGAAGAAAAGTGCTGCATTTACAACGAAACACCTCCTAGTCTTTTGACAGTTCGCTCCAAACTGCACAGACATGAGGATCCATGCGGCGGACATGGCAGGGCCATACACCAAGTCAAAAGCAAGAATGATGTCTTGAAGGCAGCAGGAAAAAAGAGAACTCGCTTTGGTGGGAGAAGACACCACACTGGGACTCGGGGGACAGGGTGATGGGGGCACAGCAACTATGGGTGGCCCTGGCAGGCACCTTAAGTGCGGTGATAGACAAGCTAAAGACAGTTCCGCACGTGCAAACCCTGGGATGATCTGTGGGTAACAGACCACTTCAGGAGAAATACGGAAGGGAGTGCTCGCAGCCAGCCAGACACAAAGACTTCAGACAGTGAGCAAAGGCACGGAACAAAAGCCGGAGAACCAATAGAGGAGCAACGGCATTTTAGTGGAAGTAGAATTATACTTACTATAACTAAGAGTGAAATTCAGCAAGTACATGTGCACACTCCTCCTCCTGTATCTTGAGCAACTGTGTGTAACAGTACGTACAATATATAACGTACTGTTGGGTTTATACTGTATTCAAATGTTACGCTTAACACAAAGGAAAACAGAAAAAAAAAAGACAGGAGACACACAAAAAAAATAAGCAACAAAAGTGCCAGATATAAATCTAACCCCGTCACAAAAAAACCTCAAGAACGAGTGGGACAATTCAATCAGAGACTGTCGGGGCCAAGGGAACCTTACTGTAGGTGACATGTTGGCCCGCTATGTGTAGGCACGTGAGCTCAGTACCCTGTACGGAGGTGGGGCAATGCCAGAGAGTGCCACACAAGGAAACAAGTCCAACTCCACATGGTGTACGGAGGGTCGCTTTAGAGTCAGATCATGGAAACAGATGCGTCAGGCAGGGAACTGCCACTAGACGTCTGCAGGGGCTGTATGTACATGAGGCAGGATTTCGGGGCACTCGGGATACAGCTCAACCATAGAATACTTTCCTAGTATAACAATAAATAAATAAACAAATAAAAAAAATCCAGGTTCCCAATTACTTTAACTGTCTTAACCAGAGCAATAGCCTTTTGCTATGATGTAAATCTGTTCCAGTTCTCTTTTGGGTTCCTGGAAAAGTTCTACTGCTGTACCGAAATCAGGTCTGGTTAAAAAAAAAACTAACAGGCTCCAAAGCCTTTTGTTAACCCTAGCCAGTTTCAAGCATATTTTACAGGTCACTCATGCTGCCTGGGCCAACTCACAAAGTGTTCTCCAGATATGCCAAGCACCAGCACCAGCTCATGGGACTTCACCATTGGTGCCGATTTTCCTAGATGAAGGACTCCTACTGACTAAAATCTGGTTGAATCGGATACACCCGAGCCTCACCTGTCCAACCAGGGCACTTCCCTGCTCCATTCTTTCTGGCAGTTAATACATAGAGCCAGTAATAACAATATTTTTCCTAGCCACCTACCGCCTTCTCATTTCCCTCAAAAGCAGCTGCCTGAGGACTCCAAAATGACAGCAAATTAGATACAGCTCCAGCCACACCTCTCACTACGAATGAGCCCAACTCCCAGCTTTTCTCCATCTTCCATGTCGCCTCATGTCTGCAGGAAGTAGACAGACTTGAGCCAATGCCCTATATCCAAGGACTCTGGGATGTTTGGTCAAAAGTGAGACCCCAGTCCTCTAACAACCCTAATACCCAAAGAGGCTGGAATGTAATATTGAGTTAAAATGTCACTCCCGGCCTGCCAAGCATCTGGACTCCAACTCTCAGCCTGCCAAGTACTGACCCCACAGAGTATTTAACCTTGAGCCACGTGGTTTTGGGTTTGCCTGTGTGTTCCTTCTTTCTTCCCCTTGCCATGCTTTCCCAGCCATTCAGGAGTATGTCGTCTGTTAAAGAAGGGCATTTAATTTGGTTTGATCTGGTCTGATTAGAGTTCTTTTGTTTCGGTGGAACAGCTCGTTTTAAGATTTTTTTCTAACAGGTCTGCACCAGGTCCTCTGCATATATAGAATTTGTTTTGTTTTGTTTTTGTTTTGCTTTGTGTAACAATTCTGACTATCCTGGAACTCTCTGTAGACCAGGCTGGCCTCAAACTCAACCATCCAGCTCTGCCTCCTGAGTGCCGGGATTAAAGGCGTGTGCCACCACATCCAGCTATTTTATTTTTTAATAGTCTTATGCTCATACCACAGATGTGTTAGAAAATCATTCTTCCTGCAGTGGAAGTTCCACATGTTAGACATGGCTGGTTGCTTTCTCACAATGTGGTGTAGTTTCCCCTCCAACCCCTGCATCCCACGGAAAATGTCAGACACTTGATCAGACTTACGTCAACTTACTTTACGGAAAAAGTTTGAAACTGATGCTGTCCACTTCTGAGTCCAGGACCTCAAGAAATACAAAACTAAGAAATACTGAGCTTGGTGAGTGGGTGACAACCTGACTGGCTGCAAAGTTCCCCTGAACTTCACTGTAGCACTCAGCATCCACAAGACACACTGCCCACATGACTCGGTCAGCCCTCGCCCTCGGGGTTGGCACATACTCACTCTCTAATTTTATCACTTCTAGAACTATTAGGCAGATGTTCTTATGTATAGCAATTATTTAGCCATCTTATAACATGGGGTGTACATAAACTCCAAGAAAAGAAATGACTTAATTCTTTATTTTCTGGGTAAAGAGGAGCAATGCCCTAACAACCTCTAAATGGTGACCAATGAGTTGGCCCTAAACTGCCACCATGAAACCAGAGATTTTTTAATATACTCATGAGTACAGTCATTTTTTGTTTTGATTCCTGACCAAAATGCCTCTTCTAAGACTAGAGAGTGACTTTTCAGGGCATCAGGTTGGTTTCTCTCTCATTTCCCCCCTTTTCCCTTTTCTCTTACTTTTGCTGTTATTGTTTTTTAGGATATTTGTTTGTTGTGTGCTTGTGTTTGAGACAGGATCATAATATCTATTCTTGGCTGGCCAGGAATTCAATTCACAGCTCAGGCTGAGCTGAGTTCCCTCCTGCACTGGGTTCGTAAAATCAGAGATACAGTCCTAAGCCTCCACCGTGGGCATGACCCGGGGATCTGGACATCTGGATGGCTCACCACTGCTGCTGGCTCTTGGTTGCTTTCCAGTGCCTTGCACAGCGAAACTGGAAGATACATTTTTAAAAGAGAAAAGTAATTCTGAGCTCATTTTGTTTTTCCATTTCAAATTTAAGATTACAATATATTGACTTAACATTATCTTTTTGCTCTTACATCGAATATAATATCTTCATTCACATTCATACTGATATGAACTTAGATTTCATTTTAGTTTTCAATAGAGTTATAATAAGTTTCAGAATAAGAATGCCGATACTTCTGCTAACAGTAACTGTTTCTTCACAATTCTTTTGTCCCATAGGATATGTAGGCAAAATACTGCATTTTAATATCTCTTCAAGTAATTGTTTTTCCTCCGTATGGGAAGGCTACCAACATGGCATACTGTCAGGTTCATCAGCTTCAATTTGTTTTCGGTTTTTAAAGGTTGTTCTTTGTGCTTGATTCAATTCCGCTCTTTTGGTAATGTAAAACAACTATGAGAACAAAAACAGGAATTATATACACTAAGGTACATTTAGAGAAGCCGGCCTCTTCCCTCTCTTTTCCTTTTATAGCCTGTATACTTTTGTTATCTACACATAGAATTTTTGAAGCAGGGTCTTTTATCTCCCAGGATATCCTTCAATTTCCGTTATAGCTGAGGATGGCTTTGAACCCCTCCCACATCCAACTGCTATAATCCTATGCTCACACACGTGTGTGTTACCTGCACATGGATATTCTGCAGGAGAGGTCACAGGATAACCTTGGGTGTCATCCTCAGAAATATTAGCCACATCCTTTGAGACAGGTCTTTCATTGAACTGGAGCTCATCAATCAGTCTAAACTGGTGGCTAGTGAGCCCCAGGGATCCCCATCTCCACCTTCCTCCTCTGAGAGCAGAAGTGCACACGGCCACATCCAGCTCTCCCCACCTCCAAATACCGAGTGTTGGGGATCCAACTGAAGCAAACACTTTACCAATTAAGCCATCCCTCTTAACTCATGTTTATGTAAGTATGCACATAAAGAGAATCATCTTTGTTTGGGTACAGGATTTTACTTTGTATTCCTGACTGGCATAGAGCTCACTTTGTAGCCGATACTGGTCTTGAACTCATGGAAACTTTCTTCCTTCTGCCTCCAGAGTTCTGGTATTAAAGAAATGTACCACCACAATGCTTTTTGTTGTCGTCATTGTTTGTTCGTTCGTTGATTTGAGATAAGACAAGTCTCTATAATCTGGTCTGGCTTTGAATTCAAGGAAATCCTCCCACCTCAACCTCCCGACTATTGGCATTGGCATTGTGTGTGAGCAACTATATGTGTTTGTTTGTTTTGTTTTGTTTTTTTGAGTCTAAACTCCCTCACATGGGGGAGCATCGATGGTTTTGTTTTTTTCCAGTGCTAGGGGTCAAATTCAGAGCTTCTGGCATGTTAGGGAAGCATCTACCAGGAAAGCTAGATTCACAGCCTGTATGTTCATTCTGATACAAAAACTAACATAATGCCCGTGGTGGGGGCACATGCCTTTAATCCTAGCACTCGGGAGGCAGAGGCAAGCAGATCTATGTGAGTTCAAGGCTAGCCTGGTCTACAGAGCGAGTTCCAGGACAGGCTCCAAAGCTACACAGAGAAACCCTGTCTTGAAAAACAAAACAAAATAAAACAAAAAACCGAACATAACACAGTTCTGAATCCACATTTTTTCTAAAACACATCTCAGAGAGTCCTACATATCAGTGCATAGAGATAGTCTTTATTCCTTTGTCATCTGCAAAGACTCTACTGTACAGATGCCTCCGAACCTCCTCATGTAGGTGTATCTCTTACAGAACAGAATCAAGGTACCATGTTTTATTTTGTTTTGTTTTGTTTTTTAACTATCACAACAAAAAAGAATAATACTTTTGAATATAGTCGCCAATAAGGTATGGCAAGTCCATGATATACCTAGAACTGGCTGTTGTTCCAGGTAAGTTAGAGCAAGGATGGATAGACAAAGGATAGGGAAAGAAGTAAGCACTCTTCTATGTGTGTTTTACACATCAGTGAGATCACTGAGGCTATGCATCAAGATAGAGTGGTGGCAGAACCCTCAGAACTCTGCCGGTGATGTCTAGAGGGCCATCTCCTCAGGCTAAAGAGAAGGAACTCAAAATGAGACAAGTCTACGCTGCTAGAGAACCATCTCTCCCCTGGTGATGTTCTTTAAGGACTTAACTAAAAATAATATGATAAGACAGATTAATTAAAAAATAATCCTCATTAGTTGCATAGTGGTCCTATGTCCAGCTAAAAGTTTCAGTGAGCCATTATTTCCTGGTTAAGGCAAAGTCCCTGCAGAAGTTCTCACCGTTCAAAACCCTTCACACAGAGCTGCTGAGTTCATGCCTACTCTTGTGATGCACTGGCCGTACCCCCTCCACGCCTCCCAGGAGATGGGGAAACAAGTTCTGAACAGCAGGCATGGGCTGCACTGAGCAAGCACTGGATACCTGAGCAAGCACTGGATGGGGCAGAAAGTAGTTCAGGGCTTGGGTACAGAGCACATGAGTATGACTGCTTTCAGTTCCAGAAATAGAATCAAGAGGTCACAAATTATTATCTGTCACTCTACTTAAATGGATGGCCATTTTTGAGCTTCTAGCTTTGTGACATCCACTGGCTTTCCTTTAGGCCTGGGATTCTCCATCACTCTCAAGCTGACATCCGCCTGAGTAACAGGTTCATCAAACAAACTCATTTTGATGAAGTATAAAAGTGAGTGTCGCTGCTTTCTAGTCCAAGAACAAACAATATTTTCTGCACCTTGCTTCCCTTTGGGATTGCCTTGTAATATCAGAGGCTATGAACTAAGCACATCGCTGACGTGCCAGGCCTAGATTAGGCAAACCAACGTCTGTGCTTTCTTTTTGCCCCCTCCATATAGCAACTCTGTGGGGCAGGATTTTCAGAAAGGTTTTTATTTGTTTGCTCTTTCAAAAAAAAAAAAAAAAGCCCAAGTTATCTCATCCAACGAGACTGTTGCCATGACATCTTGAATGATGAACTGTTAGCTATTTTCAAGGAACTTAAAGAAGTGCAGTGTATCAAGTTTCCCTTTGGTTTGCCAACAGAGAACAACAAACTCAAAATAAGAGTGACCTAACCACTCTAGAGCTATATCTCTCAACAGACGAGGAGATCCCAGGGTGGAAGTTGCTGGCACCGCACTCTATTGCCTCAAGGCTCAGGAACTTAGGTATGATGATATATGCCTACAAATCTCAGTGCGTGGGAGGCTGAGCAGGGCAGCAGTGAGTTCAAGGTCATCCTATGCTTTGTAGTGAGACCCTGTCTCAACAACGAAGAAGTGTGGGAACTTTGGGTTCTGTATTATTTAAAATAATGTATCATCAACCTCACCTGTCCTTCTTATATTCTGGAGGCTACAGCTTTCTTATCCATCTTTTAAGGCATTCCTCCAAAGCAGAGCCAACTTTTCTGGAAGCCTCAGTTACTGTTTTCTACTTACACCTTAGTGACCATTCTGAGCTTTCCTGGAAGATAAGAAGTGTGGTGTCTTCTCTAGGTTCATTTCCGCACTACGTAAAACTGTGAGACTTAATCGTGAGGGAATTGAAATAGATTTCTGCAGCGGAAAATATAGTCCCTGCCACAAGAGAAACAGGGGTCACAGCACCTTATCAATAAGAAGAATAATGGGGCGCAGAGTGGATAACTTGGGGGAAGTAATAGCTATAGCATGGACAGTGACTGGACCCTTATTCTCTGCATGATTTAGATATGCAGAGAAATCCTCACACCACCACTATAATATCTAATATCATCACTAATATCACATCACCATTCTCCAGACAAACAAACAAACAAACAAATGAAACAAGGCTTAAAATCAGGCAGACAACTCGTGCCTGAAAACCTTGCTACAGGAGTTCAAAGATACTTGAACCCCACAACAACAACAACAAAAATCAGGACCAGAGTTGAATTTCAGAAATATGCTTCCAGCCACTCAACCATTGCACAAATAAGAAACCCAGATTAGAACCCATGCCACTGAAAGCCCAGTTTTGCAGTCAATCCAAGAGGCTTCCTCTGGGGCTCTGATCTCTATCACCCAGCAGAAAGCTGAGCGGCTGTTCTGGAAAGGAGAGGCCTCTCCTGGAATGTGGCTGGCGCCTTCTCCAAGGCTGTTCCCTTTATCACAGTGCAGCAGGACAAGAAACCTGACTCTGCTTTCTCTCTCAGGGAGGAGTTTTTTTTTTCCATTTCTGGCCAAGTGTGCCCTACCCTCTACATCTGTCATCTTTACATGCGCCATAATTAGGGTCCCCACCCCCAGGTAAATTTCCAATAGTGGTGTATAATTTAATTCAACTTCTAACTTTTAACATTTGAAATTTGAATTGTATTTACTTATTATTTGGGAAGAGAGATTCTAAAAGCCCACAAACAACTTTATCCTCCTCCAAATCCTATCTATATGAGTAATCACTAACAATCTTCTCTTTTTAATCGCTTTTAAACCAAGACACAAAAATGCACATATTTATAAGGTACTGTATGTCATTTAAATACATAGATACACTGGATAAAGCTTAAGTTGAGTTATAAATATGTCTATATCCTCAAACATTTATCATTTCCTTCTGGCGAGAACTTTCAAAATCCTTTCTTCTAGCTTTTTCAAAGTCCTGGCTTTAACAACAGCCCATCAGAACTTATTCTTACCTACCTGTAAAATGGCGCCAACTGACTAGCCTTTCCCCATGCCTCCCTCCTTGCAGCACTCCCAAAGTCCTGCAACCACCACTTTTTAAGATTCCACACAGGCCTGAGATGACTCAGGGCTTGAGTTTCTGTCTCTGGTTTATCTCATTTAACATAGCCACCTGTGGGTCCAGCTGTATTATCACAAAAGACAAGATTTCATCTTTTCTGAAGGCTGAAGGGTATCAATTATGTGCACATACCACAGTTTATCAACTTTATCAGTGGCTGGACACATCAGTTGTTTCTATCGCTTCTCTAGGGAATGCTGTTGCAACAGAAAAATGTAACTGTCCTTTGGCATACGTATTTCTTTTCTTTCTGAAGTGTAGTCAGTTTGGGATTGGTGGAGTGCATAGCAATTCCATTTTTAATTAAAGAAAACCCTTCACATAGTTTTCAATGACTATACTAACTTTACATTCAATAGTATGTAAGGATGCCTTTCCTTTCACCATGTGCTACTAGCCTCTGTCTTTTTGGAAGTTGTGTGTGTGTGTTTGTGCATGTGTGTGTGTGCGCACATGTATGTTTGTGTTGAGACAGGGGCTTGACACGGACACTGAAGCACTCCTGCTATTAAGTAAGACTAGAAGTCTCTTCTACTGGTTCATTCATGCTGAAGCAAGAGAGCATCTCAGTGTGGTTTTGATTAGTATTTTCCTGATGAGTGTTACTGCAACTTTCTGGTGGAACGGCAGGAGAGGAAATAAAACATCAAGTCTGCTCTTTTTACTACACTCTAAACGTTATAGTTTTGCGTGTGTCATTGAGGGCTCTTGGACTGCACCTGAAGCTATCAACTTGCAATTCTGCTGCTCACCTCCCAAGAATTCAAAGAAAGTTTTCATCTTCTTATTTCCATGTACTGTGTAAGTCAACAAACTTTCTTCTCAGTGTGCTTTCTGGATCTCATAAAACTTAAATGGAGAGTATTAACTAGCTCGATGGCAGGGTAACACCAAATCACACTTTAAAAAATATAGTCTTATTGTATTAAATGTCTTGTTACTGTAATTACAGTGCCGCAAGCACACAGAATAACGCATCATATCATTATTTAATTTTACGGAAAAGCTTTCTAAAGTTGTTTGTTTACAGATAATGCCAGATTCTGTTTCCATTTTACCTAAATTGTAGCCTGTGCTAGGATTTTGTATTTTACTGTAATATTTCTTAAAATGTGCTTATCTTTTAGGATCCAGCTTGATAGTACACGATTCCTGTAGAAGATGGACCAACAATTGCTCCGAAAGCGGTTTGACAGCGTGAAGCTTCTGTGTTACAAGATGGCAACACAGTTGCTTTTTGAACCGCCTGGCAGAGTGCCGGAGCACAGTCTCGGGCAATCATTAAAATGCCCGTGTTTTCACTAAACACAACTCCCAGTGAAAAGCATCTTTCTGAATACTATGTAAAGACACTGAAAAATGTCCATGGTGAAATGGGGAGCTGTACTCCAAAAAGTATAACAATAGACAGGAGTGTCAAGACTGGGCTCTCAAAAGATGGAGTCAGAGTCAAGGATGAGTTTACTATTTATTTTATGCTTTTTAAAATCTTCTACTTATTCTGTGATTAGCATCCAACTGTTTTGTAGAATTGTTTTTGTTTTTAATTATATATGTGTGTGTATGTGTGAGGGGGCATGTACATATGCATACAGGTGCCCACAGAAAGCAGAGGTACCAGATCCCCCGAAGCTGGAGTTACTGCAGCTGTGAGCTGCTCAGTGTTGGTGGTACTTCGGGCCTCTGCAAGGGCAGGGCATGCTCTTAACCACAATGCATCTCCCTGGCCTCAGCGTAAAGCTTTAAAACTGAGTCAGGAGGCTAAGGCAGAAAAATGCTAATCTTGAGATCCAGCCTGGCTTATCAGAAAGACTATGTCCCACAAAAGTAAAAAGTAAATAAAACGGGCATGGCAGCCCATGTTTCTAATCCCAGTATCTAGAAGACTGAGGAAGGCAGACTGCCCGAGTTCCAGACTAACCGGGACTAAAGCAACCAAGGAAAGCACCTGGCATCAACCTTGGGCATCACATGCATTCACTCACACACATGTGCACCCCGACATGCAAACATGCATACACACAGGCACACACAGCCCACACATATGCAGTAATAATGAAATAAAACCAATGGCAGCTGGGAACAGCAGCACACACTTGTTAGCACACGCGGGGCTAAAGCAGGAGGATCAGGCAAACTCAAAGCCAGCCTGACCTACAAAGGCTACTCTGGCAAAACCTTGTCTCAAAATAAGTAAATAAATAATAATTACAGCTCCTAGTAACCACATCAACTGTGTAGAGTTTAAACAATACAAGCACTGTTGGCGTGTGATGGGGAGCCGAACGGCAGTGTGGGTCTAGTTGCAGCATTTAGGAAAGCTCATCCCCTGAATCTGCACGGACTACTCCCTACCTTCCTCTTTGACTGTTCTACAGTTAAGCGCCTTAGAGTTGATTTGTTGATTTCAACGTCCTTTTCCGTGCACTCGGGTTTAACTAGGGTAACATGGGATAATGCTTTTCTAATGGTGGGCCTCCAACTCTCAATCAGCTTGCCTCAGAAGCTGAAGTTAGTCTTCTTTGTGTTAAACTCAGCTCAGTTTTCTAATGCTGAAGAAGTTCAACAGGAAGAGAATTCTGGAAGGATAGAAGGTAGATATTATAAACTGCCCTCCAGACTGAGAAGGTAGGAGGGAACCATGTGGGACCCTGAGGTCATATCTTGCCAAAGGGAAAAGAGCCACAATTCATCCACTTCATGGGGACTCTGTCCCAGGGTACCCCGACAAGCTAATTCATTTCATGAGGTGTCAATAATCTAAGTGGCTATTTAAGCTGCCTTGATTTTTTTAATGTTGGAAGTAAATTCAAATTTTAACAACCGTACAGTGTAAACAAAAGGCACCCACAGCTGTGGCGTGTCCACAGACTGCCAGTTTTCCCAAGAAGTGTTAAAGCAGCTGAACCAGAGACAAAAAAAAATGTGCCTTGTTGGAGTCCTTTCCCTTTCCTGAAATGTGCTGTTTCGGAAAAATCCAAATACGCTGACATCATATTTATAATTACGAGATTTAATGAGAAAAGCAGCATCAGTGAGTAGGTAGTTGGGAGGGGACTGACCCTTTGAATCAAGGCCAAGGATACTGTCACCTAACTGGAGTACAACAGATTTAGCCACAGGCAGACCACATTGTCTTTCCCGGGGTAGTTAAGTCAGACTCGGCCTCCCTTGCTTCCAAAGGGAGGAAATACTTCCTCCACTCAGGGCAGTTGCGGTCAGTTCTCCCGGACAAACCGTTAAACCTGAAGGATTTTGAGCCCAGAAGACAGGGCTGCCCGCTTCCAGCCTCCCGGCCTGTCCCGGACTCCAACACCCGCACCTTTCAGAGGTAAGCCTTTGTTTGTGCAGCCCCCCACCCCTGCCACCCTCACAGGAAAGCTTCACCCTCCCTCCCTACCACTCCCAGGCAAGTGAGTCAGACAGACAGTAGGTAAGAAAATCAATTTAAATCCTTTTATCTAGATCTCATTTGAATTGGCATTTGGCTTATTGTGAAGGCTTATTTAAATTAGAGGGAAAATAGAAGCCGCTCCCCACATTTCCGTGGGGAATTAAAGCCTTGTGTATTTTAGAGAAAAAGATGTAGAGGCTCCCTTCTAGCACCCGCTACGCCCATCCTCCAGGCTCAGTTCCTCTAGGAAATAATAAAAATTTAAAGCAAGAATTTAGACAAGGCTTTGTCCTAGGTGGCCTTTAAGAATTCTTGGTTTAAGTGGACTAAAAATGCCTGTGTGGCAGGGCAGCTGGGTTTCTAGAAGCAAACCCCTTGGGCCTGTGAATCCATTCCCATCCTTGGAAAGTTCTGCCAGCAGCCAAACTCACTGGGCAATCAGATAAAGACCTCAGACCTCATCCCTGTCCCTGCTACCTAGAATCAGCAGGCCCAAGATGGGTCCTTACTTGTGAGGTAGTTAGCACCCTAGATAACAGGCAAGAATTGGAATTGAAATGTGAGTTCCTCATTTACAATCAACTTCTTCAGTGCTTATCCTGGACTTTTCTTTTCTTTTTTGTTTTGTTTCAATGTTGTTGTTTTTGCAAGCAACAACAGCAAGATTAGGTTTGAGCATTAACCAAAATTAACTTACTTTTTACAAAAAGTCTGTTTCTGAAACTATTATCAGAATACTTAGGTGATTAGAACAAGTATGCCATTTTAACATCGGGTAAGAAAAGGAAGAGCAATGATATCCTTGATTATAGAAAAAAGATGGCAAACCAAGTTACTCACTCCAATGAGGGGAGTGGCCCTTTAAGATCACTGAATTCGATTACTACAGAGACACATCTTAAAAAATATAATATATTCAAATTATCTAAAAGTATATCTAATTATCTGAAAGTAAACTTTCAAACATCAATGGAAAAAAGCTATTTTATGGTGGGGGAGGTTCTCGTGATGAAAATAAATGAGGTAGAGGCACTTTGTTGTCCCTGAGTCCAGCTGTCCCTAAGGGAATGCAGGGATACACATACTCCCTCCAGAAGTTCCTCTAACATAGCTCCATTAGAAGTTTGAAAAGTTGTGGAACTCTCCTGAAGCCCATCTGTCTGGTAGGAGTCATTACCCCTTCCCCCCACTTCATCAGTCCTATAAACATCTCTTTCAGTTCAGGAAGTCTCTTAAAGAATGGTTTGGAACCAGGGGGTTTGGGAACGATCCCCAAGCCCCGCCACTGTCAAAGCGGCTCCCTTTCCATTACAAACATCTATTCATTTGTTCAGTGTGTCTTGAGGAGGTTACTTGTGGAGGTCAGAGCGCAGCTCCATGGAGTCAGTCGGATCTGTCCTTCTGAACCTGGTTCAGTGGCTCAAACTCGGGCCTTTAGCTTGGGGGGCAAGGGCCCTAAGCCCCTAGTTGAGCTATCATCTCAATGGCACCAGAAAGGCTCTCCTCACAAATTCCCAGGATACTGATTTACCAATTAACCAATGTCCCGAGAGCATGGAGGATGTGCATGGAGAGATTATTGCTCAAGGGTTAAAGGTCTCCAGGACGGTTAAGTAGGCCCGGATTCATACACTTTTGCCGAACTCATCAACTGCAAGTCAGGTCTTCTTAGGTGGTGGGGGAAGGAGGCTCCTCAAAGCAGGACAGAATGGCACATATTGTAGCTCCACCAACTTGAGAGACCATTGCAGAACAATCACATGAGGCCAGCCCAGAGGACACATGAGACATGTAACATATGCCAAACATACAGCAAACTGTAGAGCTTACTAAAGTTAGATTATTTTTGTTATATTTTTTTAATCATGGCAGTTTAATTTTGCTGTATCTCAGACTAATTTAAAAGCTAAACAAGCACATCTCAATCCTTTTGTTTTAGCTGGTACCTAATGCATAAAGATAAGACACATATTCCTAGGTTTTGCTGTACACTGTGTTTAAATTATGCTTGACACACAGTATAACCCTTAATCAGTGTCTTTTCTCTTGTCAAAATTTCTAGTCTTTGCTACTGGATGCTTCCTGCTCTATCACAAAACAAAATCTATGTTAAGTAACTGAAACTTACTGAAGTTCTCCTCAAGAGTGCCTTTTAAGGATGAAAATTGAGCTTTTGTGAGACTGCAGGACACAGGCAAGGGAAGACACACTGAGTAGCCTGCAGCACTAACAATTATCTCCTCAGCAACCACACGAATCCTTCAGGACTGAAGAGAAGTAAGACGCCAAGAGCCTAGCGCGTGCTTATCAGCGCCTGCTTATCCTTGGACAATCAGGAGACTCACTGAGGGAAGGCAGAGAGCACAGGGCCCAGAGGGCTCTAGGATCTAGGACAAAGGGACACAAAGGCTCTGTGAGGAGCCTCCACTCACCACGTAACTCCCACCATGAAACTGACATCCTGTGCTTTTCTTAGGTTTGGTTCTACACAACAAATACAAAATCAAGCACTTCTAACTTTTTTTGTGTCTTTGGTTTTTGTTTTGTGTTGAGCTATGGTCTCACTACGTAGCCATGAATGGCCTGGAACATGGTTTGTAGACAAGGTTCGCCTTGAATTCATATATATATCTACCTGTCTCTGCCTGACTGCCACGTTCCGCTCCATGACCAGTTTTTGGTTTTTTAAGACAGGGTTTCTCTTTGTAGCTCTGACTGCCCTGGAACTCGCTCTGTAGACCAGGCTAGCCTGGAACTCACAGACCTCTGCCTGCCTCTTGTCTCCCTGAGTGCTCGAATTAAAGGTGTGACTCATCACCTCCTGGCTCTCTGTGACCATTTTTACAGCTGATTTTTTATCAAATATCATACAGTCATGCTCATGGAGCATGCAAACGCCAAGGCAGCTCTTCAAAGGCAAGCAAACAGCATCCAAGCTTGCTTACCTTCAATTTTCATGCTGCTCGTACCTTAAACTTCCCAACCGAGGCCTGCCTCACACACAAATACACCTATCTGACCAGGACCGAGGCCTGCCTCACACACAAATACACCTATCTGACCAGGGCCACAGACAGCCATTGATGAGAGTTTAAAACCAACTTTTTGATTTCCTTGGAGGGAATGAATTTCTCTCACCCCACCTGTAAAAGAAAATGTAAAATCCACCAATAGGATTCCATCTCTTCACTAACAGAACACACTGACACCCAGTGTGGTGAGATTGGCTGGCGGGTAGAGACATTTGTCACCAAGCCCCGACAACCTGAGTTCAACCCCTAGGGTCCACACGGCAGGAAGAGAGAACTGACTTCTGTAAATGTCCCCTGACCTAGACACACTCACCAAGTAAATGTAATTTAAAAAAATCTCTCCTAATCAAGCTTATAGGTTCTTTTGTGTTGAACAACCCCCCTTTGACATTTTCTGGCTCTCATTCCATAGCTGTCACTACAATTTGACCTTTCGAAAGCAAAAAAAAAACGAACCCAGGTAAAGGAAAGGGAGCTTCAGGTCACCATGATCCCTGCCAGCAGCAGGGCAGCAAGTAGCGGTGATTCCCAGTTAAACAACAAAGGGGAACCAGATGATATCGTACAAAAAATCAGCTGGGAAAGATTAAATCCACATCTCTGGAATATACGAGGGAGGAATGTTTTCCATTGTTCCTCTCAGATAGGCCGCCCTTCTGTCCCCCAGTGCTCCTAAGCACCCTCTCCTAGGTCTTTCTTTTAGAAAGAGCTGGGCGGTGGTGGCGCACTCCTTTAATCCCAGCACTCGGGAGGCAGAGGCAGGCGGATCTCTGTGAGTTCGAGGCCAGCCTGGTCTACAAGAGCCAGGACAGGCTCCAAAGCTACAGAGAAACCCTGTCTCAAAAAAAAAAAAAGAAAAAGATAAAAGGAAATGAAACCCACACGCACACACTTGGGGCTGGCGCGATGGCTGGACTTTTCCCAGAGGACCAGGCTTTGGTTCCCAGCATTCACAAGGGGGTTCACAACTATCTGTAACAGGTTCTAGAGGATCTACCCTAGGCTCCCTTCTAGCCCCTGCCAAGCACCGCATGAATTTAGTATACAGATATACATGCAGACAAATGGCTATGCTCATAAAATAAAAATAAATGAATCTTAAAAGGCAGCTTCTAGACAGCTGGCTAGCGAGGGACACTCCTCATAGTTCATATTTCTGGTCTTGGTACGTGTTTTGGGAAAATGTTTCTGAACCGGGCACATCACGCGCCATTCACGCAGCCTATTCAAAGGTCATGCTTGACCCATTAGAAGGTTGAGCACCACAAGGCAACCGTCCCAGAGATCCTGCCCCTCGGCAGTGGCTACATGCAACGCCTATATTAAATGGCGAACAATTGGATTAACACGTCAGGCTAATCTCAACTATCCCACTCCCCATGTTACCGGAAGCAGACTGCTGCTGTTGAACGGGTGGGCTCTTGGACACAGAAAGCTTAGCCTGGCTCAAGATGCAGGGGGCCTCCACTGTGATCCCGGATCTAGAGACATAAAACAAGGTAGAATCCAATCTAATCTTAATGAAATCCATCTCCTTTTTTTTTCTTTTTTCCCCCCATTCTTCCACCAAGACCTGAAGTACACGGAAGAAGGGAAAGTTGTCTGACTTCCACACAGCAAGCCAGGCATATGCGCATGCGCACGTAAACACAGGCAGTGATTTCATGATGGTTACACGTTACTGGATGCACCCTCTGGATGGCATGCTGTTTTGTTTCTTTTAGGGGGCCTTTAAGGTTTTCCGCTTTTCAGTGTTTAATTAAAGACACCACCAAGAGCAAAAGGGGCTAAAGATCTGGAGGTAAGGATTAGAGGGGTAAAAGAAATCTACTCAAAACTGGAATCTTCCATTATTTCTTTTTTATTGTTTTTATTAAGCTCTCCATTTTTCTCTGCTTACCTCCCTTCCTCTCCCCTCCCCTCCTGCCCTCTCCCATGGTCCCCATGCTCCCAGTTTAAATCAGGAGATCTTGTCTTTTTCTACTTCCTATGTAGATTAGATCCATATATGTCTCTCTTAGGGTTCTCTTTGTTGTCTAAGTTCTCTGGGATTGTGAATTGAGGGCTGGTTTTCCTTTGCTTTATGTCTAAAAGCCACTTATGAGTGAGTACATGTTATATTTGTCTTTCTGGGTCTGGGTTACCTCACTCAGTATGATGTTTTCTAGTTCCATCCATTTGCCCACAAATTTCAAGATGTCATTGTTTTTTTTCTCTGCTATGTAGTACTCCATTGTGTAAATGAATCACATTTTCCTTATCCAGTCTTCGGTCCAGAGCATTTAGGTTGTTGGAATGGGACTGGAACAGCATTCTTGGTCACCATGGGTCAGCATTATTCCAGCCTCTGAGCAGCCATCGACCTAGATACAGAAAGATTAGAAACCTCCATTTTCCATATAAAGGAATCCCAAACTTCCCTGGCTGAAGTAGTCATGCAGAATCAGAGCGGTTTAGACCTCATTTTCCTCCAGCAAGAAAGATGATGTGCAGCTCTTGGAGAGGAATGCTGGGGCGTTCTGCAATTAGTAGAAATGGGTGGGTCGGCCACTCAGCCTGTTTTCAGGTCCTCCATCCTTTGAGTGTTCGGGCCCCCGCCCCTAAATGCTGTTCATGTCTCCTTGGCTTAATAGTTTAGTCATCTTATGAGGACATGCTTGACCCGGTGCCTCTACTCTTTGCAGTGTGCACATTGATTCTTTCGCAGTCGGGCCTCTCCTTCTACTTCTTAATTCCTTTTCCTGTCCAGCAGTCAGGCATTGTCGTAGGTGTCTCCTGTGCTCCTCCAGTTCCGTTGTTGTGGCTAGCAACATTTCAGTTAGCACTGGTCCTTTCTGATTTCTTTTTCCTCTACACTCTCCCTTCTGTTATGCACTCTCTCCGTCACCGTCACTAAATCTCTAATACTCCTTTCTGCAAGGCGTTCTAGATCCAGCAACTTCTTTCTAATATCTGTGGCTGACTGGTTAACGTAAGCCAGCATCATGGCCCATAGCACTGGGATTCGGGATCATAGGGCATAGATCTTCGGAAGGCTCTGACCTGCACCTTGTTTATGTCATATGCTTTACTCATGTTGGAGGCTGTCTCACGGCTGCCTTGAGACCTGTCAGAAGAGAGCGTACCCCTTTACCCTCAGGAGTGTTGTTCTGGGGACCAGCCTTAGCAGAGAAGGGGTTTTCAAATCTGGGCTGTCTGGAAGGCAAACACAGGATTACTCCTCCTCTTCCTCCTCCTCCTCTTTCCCTTCTCCCTTTTCTCTTCTTCTTCTTCTTCTTCTTCTTCTTCTTCTTCTTCTTCTTCTTCCCTCCCCCTCTTTTCTCCTCTTTCCTCCTCCTCCTCCCCATCCTCACTCCTCCACCATCCTCCTTTCTCCTCCTTCTTCCTCCTCCTGCTCCAGCTCCTGCTCCTATTACCTAAGGTCATGCCCAAACAGGTCCAGCATCTCAAAGCCTATTGGCTAAAGGAGTTTCACCAGAATAAGTAAATGTATGTGCACCATGTCCCTGCCTGGTGCCCAGGGATATTAGAAGAGGGTATCAGATTCATTGGAACTGGAGTTACAGATGGTAGTGAACAACCATGTGAGTACTGGGAACCAAACTGGTTCCTCTCCAAGAGCAGACAGGGAATTTAACCCCATTGCCATCTCTCCAGTCCCCATACTCTTTTCTAAATGGATATTCTAGTGACATTCTAGTCTAAAAGTTAGAGGCAAAATTGGGATCTTCAAATGTCAATTAGCCTTTAATTTACAATTCAGTGTTATGGTCACATACCGACATGCTCAGATTTTCAGAACAGAACACGTTAACACAAGCTTGTTAGGAAAACTGGACACCCATGACCAGAGCTGTGGTGGAACATGTGAACTTGAGAGTAGAGAGAGTGAACAAGGTCGGTTTTCTCCAGAAAACAACTTACCAAAGCCAGATAAGAGTATAATTAATTTAAAATGTTCGATACATTTCAATTGAAGGATTTTTATTTCAAATTGACACTCAGTATGATTTGTTTTACAAATACATATTCTTTGAAAATAAATACATATCTATCACCATGCACAAAACTCAAGTCCAAATGATCAAAGACCTCAACATAAAGCCAGCCACACTGAACTTCATAGAAGAGAAAGTGGGAAGTACACTTGAACTCACTGGCACAGGAAACCACTTCCTAAATAGATCCCCAGTAGCACAGACACTGAGAGAAACAATTAAAAAAATGGGACCTCCTGAAACTGAAAAGCTTCTGTAAAGCAAAGGACAGGGTCAACAAGACAAAATGACCGCCTACAGAGTTAGGAAAAGATCTTCACTAACCCCACATCAGACAGAGGTCTGATCTCCAAAATATACAAAGGACTCAAGAAATTGGTCATCAAAAGAACAAATAATACAATAAAAAAATGGAGTACAGACGTAAGCAGAGAACTCTCAGAGGAATCTAAAATGGCTGATGGACACTTAAGGAAATGCTCAACATCCTTAGTCATCAGAGAAATACAAATCAAAACAACTCTGAAATTCCATTTTAAACCTGTCAGAATGGCCAAGATCAAAAACACTGATGACAACTTATGCTGGAGAGGATGTGGGGTAAAGGGAACACTCCTGCATTGCTGGTGGGAGTGCAAACTAGTACAGCCCCTTTGGATGTCAGTGTGGCGATTTCTCAGAAAATTAGGAAATGACCTTCCTCAAAACCCAATAATACTACTTTTGTGTATATATTCAAAGGATGCTCCATCATGCCACAAGGACATGTGCTCAACTATGTTCATAGCAGCTTTGTTTGTCATAGCCAGAACCTGAAAACAACCTAAAATGCCCCTTGACCAAAGAATGGATAGGAAAATGTGGTACATTTACACAATGGAGTACTGCAAAGCAGGAAAAAAATAACAACATCTTGAATTTTGCAGGAAAATGGATGGATCTTGAAAATATCATTTTGAGTGAGGTGACCCAGACCCAGAAAGACAATTATCACATGTACTCACTCATATGTGGTTTTTAAGCATAAAGCAAAAAAAGCCAGCCTGCAAACCACAATCCCAGAAAACTTAGACAACAATGCAGACACTAAGAGAGACATACATAGATCTAATCTACACAGGAAGTAGAAAAAGACAAGATCTCCTGAGTAAATTGGGAGCATGGGGACCTTGAGAGAGGGGTGAAGAGGAGGGGAGAGACAAGGAGGGGAGTAGAGAAAAATGTAGAGATCAATAAAAATCAATAAAATTTAAAAAAAAACAACTACATATTCTTATAATTTGGTTTTGAGGTTTTCTGACCAACATCTTTTCTGTTTCTGTTTTGATTTGTTTTGCTGTTTTAGGCTTTTCTTCACCAGGAGCCTCAATCTTAGGAACAGTCTTCTTCAGTCAGGAGGAGGGACTGTGGAACGGGACAGACCTGAAGTCCAAACCAGGGCTCTTGAGCCCCCTACTATAAGATGATGAGTCTTTACCTTTGTAGGTGTGGTGCTGGGTTTTGTGAAGAATTAGCTAGTGCTAGTGCTTACCACAAATCTCCATCCCGGCATACCTCCTCCCTGCCCCAGTGCTGAGGTTTCTGTGTAGCCCTGGCTCTCCTGGAATCCCCTTTTTTTTCCCTCAAGAAAAGTCTTTAGAATGGCTTATTTCTAGGCATCTCAAGTAGACTCCCCTCACTCTGGACATTTGCCAAGCTCCTGGTACTGTCCAGCAATCCGTGCTGTGGGTTGCAGTCTCCAGTCTGCATTCTGACTTCCCTTGCTCCCAACAGTTGCTTCCTGCTCTGAGGTCTCCTCGTTAGGGTCAGAGCGGCAAAGAGAAGGAAGGCCCCAAATAAGTAGCACATACTTGTCCCATGGTGATGCCATTGGTTTCCAGCTGTGAGCTATTCCCCACAGAGAGCATAGGCTAGGGCTGGCCCTGCAGGAAATATCCACTTGGTGGGTACAGGGACCTTGTTCTGCATTCTTTCCCTGTGGGAATTAATGTACTGTAAACCTGTACACCTCAGCCCCTGACCTGGCCATCAGCTCCCATCTGGCTGGCTCTCCTTTGGCAAGAGGGAGGCCCTTTGCTCTCTGCGATCTGTCTGTCTGTCCACATAAGATCAGAAATGCCATTTCTGGAAGGATTTATGGTACTGCAATCAGCAGAATGCTTTGGGGTAGAAGAGGAGGTGACTGGGGAGTTATGTTGTGCAGCATGCAAAACAGCTCCAGACCTTCAGTGGCAGAGCCCTGTGTTTCCAGTGGGGGGTTCTGGGACTGGGTGTGGAAGAGCTACCTGTGGACATTTGTGTTCACAAGCGCACACTCTTCACCGTGTGCCTGTGTTTTCCTCTGATTTCGTTGTGGCAGGAAGACAGACTTAGCTTTGAACTGACAAGATTCCAGGGAGGTGGTCTTGGGTGCTCCAGTGTGTTTTTCTCTAGATGCTACTGTGGCTAATGATGGTTAAGTGTCAGGCTGGTGATCAGGTGTTCTTCACGGGGGGAACTTACTTTGCAGATGAGCCTTGATTCATAATGAGGTGACACCTTGATAAACGCATTGTAAGATGAACACATCTTAAATTGAAAACAGATTGAATTCGCCTAAGCTACTGCATATTGTTTCTTAGCAACACACCGCACAGCAGAGTACCATTTTTTTTTCCTCTTGGTGATTATGTGGCTGACTGAGGGCTGTGGTTTGATGCTCTGCCCGATGTCTGAAGTGTTTGTTCTATTGCTAATGCAGGAAAAGATGAAAATTTAAAATACGAAGCATAGTTCCTGATGTCTACATATCGCTTTCTCCTCCAACTTAAAGTCCTAATTCTGAAGCCCATCACCTACGTCTGTGTGTGTCTGTATACCAGCAGCCCACGGGCCTTGTCTAGTTTTTCCCCAGCTTATCTAGGGAGATAGTTACTGTCTAAAACAGCCCTAGTGGTAAGAGAGCAGGGTCCAAGTGCAGCTCAGGTGAGAAAGGAGCAGGCAGGACAACAAAGCCCAGGGGTAATTACAGATCCTAGAGAACAGGAGGCCTGCAGAGCCAGTGGGAAGGAGAAGCTGCCCAGAATAGAGTAGCAGACAGTGGGAGGGGGCCAGAAGGAGAGGAGGACAGGGTAGTCAGGGATGGTAGGGGATAAGCACAGGATGTTACCCCAGCAGGATTCCCGTGGGGGAGTCCTAGCTGGGGACTTAGAGAAGGCAGCTGTGTCACTGAGGCTCTGAGGCAGAGGTGGCCAGAGTAAGGTGTCTGAACTCTCTGTAAAAACATCCCCCCCCCGACCCCTTGGAATCTCCAAATGTTAAAAATGTTTTTTAGATGAGCCTCTCCGCTGAAGTAAATAATTCCAATCAGACCAAATAAAATATGCCCATGTTTAATGCAGTGCTCCCGTGGCGAGGGGAAGAGAGAGAAAAGGGGAGAGTACGCAAAACCTGGAGATCGTGTGTTTATTATTGGGGGGGGGGGCAGTTTAAATGGCCCGGCGGAGTGGTCCTGACTGTCTCTGGGGAGGGGTCACCACTTGGCAGGCTTTCTTGAAAGTTGAGTTTGAACTAAGGCAACTGCCAGGGGAGGAGGCTTGACATGAAGTTTCTGTCCATAATTCCAGAGATGGATGCCAGGGCCTGGGATGAGACCCCCAACTATAATATTCTAGATTTTTATATAAAGGGGAGTTAGGAAGCTGGGGTGATGCCTTTGACCAAAAACTATCTTTTGTATATAATTTTTTTCCTAAAGTACTAAAGAACTGGGTAATTTTTACATTACATTTGCAAGACTAACATTTTGTTAGTTAATGTCAAGGCGCACCCGAGTGCGTGGCTGCCTGAGCTTACTGGTTTGAGACCATTTACAATGGTTGAGAGAGAACACGAGGCTCAAGGGCTTCTGCCCTGGTTTGAGATTTACAGTAGTTGCAGCCAGAGCTGAGACTGTTCGAGAAATCAGGTCTGAGCCAGTGATCTTTCCAGTTTTTGTTGGTGATAGAAGATTTTCTCAGGACTGTCCTTTCTGTCCATAATTTTGACTACATACACAGTCAGTTAGGTTGGACTAAATCAGATGGTGCTATGCAGAGTTTTCTATTCCTCCATTTTACCACAGAAGCCAGGAAGAATTCTTGATCCAGGAAGGTCCTTAAAAATGTCAATGCATTTGACTTTTTTTGATCCAAATGGCAGATTTCAAGGTCCTTCAATAGCTGGATGCATTTGCTGTGGGTGAAACAACCAAACAATTCCATTAAATCATTTGGTAAATTTTCATTTAGTCTTGGGGGTTTGGGAGCAATCCTTGGGTGGTGTGAACGTCATAGCAATGCAAAGGTTTAAATGGTAGGACGGCAGCGGTGGCTGCCTAAGATATTTGATGGAGTTTGGAGTTGCTGGGACTACAGCGGTGTGTGCCTATGATATTTGATGGAGTTTGGAGCTGCTGCAGGGCTTACGGGGAAGAAATTTGTTTTTTAAAGCATTAACAATTTAAATGATATCCGAAGTATTTGGTGACTTTCCCCATTTCCTCATTCCAGATGAGACAAGCAGTTCATCTTGTATAAGATGTTTTGCTTGCTGCTCTGTCTCTCCATAGGTGGATTATTGGAGGATAACTTAGGAGCCCCAGAAGGGTCATTGTAATTCAAATTTTGCTAGTGAGAAAGAAACAAATAATGTTAGTATAGTAGTGGTAAAGGTCGCAAAAGCAAAGATTTGACCCAAAAGAGTGAATTGAAGTGACATTCCCGTGAGAGCAACTGGGCCACACAGAGAAGTCAGAAAGCCCTTATAGGGAATCAAGAAAAACCATCTAGGGTTAGTGGAGAACCCCACTGAGTCCATGGAGCCCTGAGGAAGAAGTCTAGTTTAGAGGTGTCTTTCAAGAGACACCCAGAATAATGCGGGTCGGCTCTCCATAGGACTGTGTTTCCATTCAAATCTGTTGTAGTAGCTTAGAGCGGTAGGAACCTGGCCAGTGAAGTGACTCAGCAATAAGGCGCTGTGGCCAAGCCTGACAACCTGAGTGTGAAGCCCAGAATTCACCAAAGGGAGAGAGAACAGACTCTCTGCCCCCTGTAGTGTTCCATATCAGGAGTGAGTGCACCCCCACCCCGCCAACACACACACAAATGTCAAAAAAAAAATAAAATGGTAAAAATGGATTTTGTTCAATACTTATTGACAGGAGCGGAAACAGCTAAGCTCTGTTCTGATTTGGTCGTGCTAAGGGAACGCTGGGAGAGTAACTTCGGAGAGAATTTCAGGAGCCTGGAGAGCAGTGAATCCTGAAGCAGCTCCAAAACAGTAGGGTAAGGAGGTATCTAGGCAGCAGCCACCAGTGAAGGAATGGGGTCCCATAGACCCGCGATTGCTTGCATCTGCTCTTCGGGGTCTCAACTGTTTCCTTCATAAGAATCTGGATAAATTAGTGGTTTCTTCACCTTTTCTATCATAAGACCCATCCCAAACAAACAAAAACACCCATGTATCAATTCTAAAATCCAAGTAAACAGTTAAAGCCAAAAAACAACAACAACAACAAAAAAACCCAAAACAACAGCCAAATAAACAAAAACAAAACCCCCGGAAACATATATTTCCAACAAACATTAAAAATAAACAAATTTTCAACAGCTCTCCCAATTTTACATTTGACTTTTCAGATTTGCAGTTGACTTTTCATAATAATTGTTCAAATGTATTTTTTTAGGTAAAAAAATGTCTTTAATCATAAAGGATTTATTTTTTTCTCACAAATACCTTAAAAGTCAATTAAAATACACATAAACATAGTATTTACACAAATTGGACATCAGAGGACAGTTGTAAAGCTGAGCCAGGGGCTAAGGACCTGGGCACCTGCAGGATGGCTGGTCAGCTGTGGCTCCAGGTGTCCTTAATCATCTCTCTGGGGCAGGTAGAGCAGGGGGACAGAAGGTGCAGCTCCAATCTGATGGCAGCAGCATTACTGGTAAACTGTGGCAGCAAGGCCCCTCTCCAGATGGTTTCTTCAGGTCATGGGGCTGACAGGAGACAGAGCAGCTGGTGGGATCGGAGTGCCTGGGGCAGAGTGGGTGAAGGGTGTTCCTCTCTTCTGGAGGACAAGGGTGACACCAATGCTGGCTGCAGTGCCTTGGGAACTGTGGCTGGAGGCGGAGTTACAAATGGGGGACTGAGGGAGCGCTACAAATGGGAGGGCTATGAATCCAGGTGAGGTTCATAGCTGGCCATTGTGTCAGATGCCAGGGCTGCTTTGGTTTCGACACAGAACATCCTATCTATGTGTGGCCTATCTTCTCCATGAGGCGCAGGAGAAGGAAGCAACTGAGTCACTGTGGTGACTTGGAAAGTGCTTGTTTGTTGGATGCTTGCTACCTCCTAAGGATGAGGTCTGGGCAGCCATATGAGGAAACCAAGTCTTTAACATCCCCTTCCACTTGCAGCAAAGTTCCTAGACAATGTTCTCCCATCTGAAGCTTTCATAAAACACCCACTCTACGCTGGATTTGGTCCATGGCCACACTCTGGTAGAAGTTACTCAATCCTCTGTCGAAGCGGGCCAGTATTAGTCCAATCAGTAGATCTGTGAGGGGCCCTAGGGACCTTGGAGTTTTTTACACTTTTGAGCAAAAAGCAGGTCTCCCTCTGTGATTCATCCCTGTTTGTGTAGACTAGTCTCCAGTTCACTGTCTCTTGATCTTCTGATCCTAGATCCTCACTGTACCAGAGGAGATGCTGTATGTTTGTTGGTTACCAGAACCCCTGGGTCGATGTCTGCAGCGGATAGAACCTGGACTGGGCTGGGCACCTCCCCTTTGCCCAACAGGGTCTGGCCTGAGCTGTGGGCGCTCTTGGATCTGATTGGATATACCTAGCAAGCAACTGTGTAATTTCTTGGTTATGTTTTTCGCAGTGATTCTGTTTGTTCGTCAGATACACAGCTGCTTGAAACACTTGAAAATCAGCTTTACAAATGCTTAGTTCGATGTGGAAGATTTTGTCGTTGCTGTAATTAACATTCGTTTGATTGTTTTTCTCCGTGTGTTCATGTGTGCGTGTGGTACAGTGTTTGTGTGGAAGTCATAAGACAACTTGTGGGACTTGGTTTTCTCCCCCTGCTTGTGATTTCAGCAACTGAACTCAGCAAGGAAGTTCCTTATCTCCCAAGCCCAGTATTTGGGTTTTTGTTTTTGTTAGTTTTTAGTGCTGGCAATTTAGACCAGGCTCTCTATGAGCTGGTCAAGACAGCTGAACTACATAGAATTTGTATTTGATATGTGTACCGAACTGGGGCACCGGATCGTAAGACACAATGTAGAAATTCAAGGACAATATGTTTTAAAAGCCCTTTTTGTTATCAGCGCATGTTGCAAATGGAAAGTATAAAAGTTGTCCTTGAACGGGTACATCAAAACTGCATGTGCTTTGCTGTGAATCATTTGGAAGCCATACAGTTTTACAGGGAAGGAAACTGTCTTTCAGGCCAATGAGTGAGTTTAAAGACTGCTACAGACAAAACACTACAGCCTTTTAGGAGAATTCAGAGAGACCATCAGCACAGATAGTGAAAGACAAGTGTGCCGTTTCTCAGGACTCAAAAACACTTGCACCAACTTAGGGCTGCAAAGAAACAAAGCTAAGGGGTCTCCCTGGTGTATGTGAAAATCTGATTCTGAGTGGAACGCTCTGTAAACGATGCATTTTATTAGTCAGTGCTAAAATAACGCTGATAAATTAAGATAGAACATTGGCATTATTAGACACAGTAATACAATTGTGACTCTTGTATTGTGTTCATTTTAATTCTAAGGATATTGAGCAAAATGCATCTTTTCATTTGGCTCTTGTTAAATTGTATAACGTTTGGTGCTTTTGTGTACTAAATATAAACCAAATATGATCATGCTGTTTGCAGTTTAAATATTTTTTCATTGTTTTTATTGAGATATATATTTTTCTCCACTCCCCTTCTTTCCTCTCTCCTCCCATGCTACTCTCTCCCAAGATCCCCAAGCTCCCAATTTACTCAGGAGAGCCTGTCCCTTTCTATGTCCCATGGAGTTAAGATCTATGTTTGTCTCTCTTAGGTTACTCATTGTTGTCTAGGTTCTCTGGGGTTATGAACTGTAGGCTGGCTTTCTTTACTTTATGTCTAAAAGCCACTTATAAGTGAGAACATGTGACATTTGTTCTTCTGTGTCTGGGTTACCTCACTCACTATATTTTTTTTTTTTTTTTTTTTGGTTTTTCGAGACAGGGTTTCTCTGTGGTTTTGGAGCCTGTCCTGGAACTAGCTCTTGTAGACCAGGCTGGTCTCGAACTCACAGAGATCCGCCTGCCTCTGCCTCCCGAGTGCTGGGATTAAAGGCGTGTGCCACCACTGCCTGGCACTCACTATATTTTCTAGCTCCAGTTATTTGCCTGCAAATTTCAAGATGTCGTTGCTTTTTTCTGCTGAGTAGTACTCCATTGTGTAAATGTACCACATTTTCCTTATCCATTCTTCAGTTGAGGGACATTTAGGTTGTTTCCAGGTTCTGGCTATGACAAACAAACCTGCTATGAACATAGTTGAGCACATGTCCTTGTGGCACGATTGATCATCCTTTGGATATATACCCAAAAGTGGTATTACTGGGTCTATTTGTAGGTTGTTTCCTAATTTTCTGAGAAATCGCCACACTGACATCCAAAGCGGCTGTACCAGCTTACATTCCCACCAGCAATGCAGGAGTGTTCCCTTTTCCTCACAACCTCTGCAGCATAAATTGTCATCAGTGTTTTTTTTTTTTTTTATCTTGGCCGTTCTTACAGGTATAAGATGGAATCTCAGAGTTGTTTTGATTTGCATTTCTCTGATGACTAAGGATGTTGAACATTTCCTTAATTGTCTTTCAGCCATTTTAGATTCCTCTGTTGAGAGATTTCTGTTTAGATAGGTACCCATCTTTTTATTGGATTATTTGTTCTTTTGATGACCAGTTTCTTGAGTTCTTTATATATTTTGGACATCAGCCCTCTGTCTGATGTGGTGTTGGTGAAGATCTTTTCCCATTATGTAGGATGCCATTTGATCCTGTTGACTATGTCCTTTTCAGTTTCAGGAGGTCCCATTTATTAATTGTTTCTCTCAGTGTCTGTGCTACTGGGGTTCTATTTAGGAAGTGATCTCCTGTGCCAAAGTGTTCAAGTGTACTTCCCATTTTCTTTTCTATGAGGTTCAGTGTGGTTTGCTTTATGTTGAGGTCTTTGATCATTTGGACTTGAGTTTTGTTCCTGGTGATAGATAAGGATCTATTTTCATTCTTCTACATGTTGATATCCAGTTATGCCATTTGCTGGATGTGCTTTCTTTTTCCCTTTAATATATTTTGCTTCTTTGTCAAAAATTAGGTGTTCGTAGGTGTATAGATTGATATCTGAGTCTTCGATTCTGTTCAATTGGTCCTTCTGTCTGTTCTTACGCCAGTACCAGGCTGTTTTCAGTACTGTAGCCCTACAGTAGAGTTTGAAGTCAGGGATTGTGATGCCTTCAGAAGTTCCTTTATTGTACTGGATTATTTTGGCTATGCTGGGTTTTTTGCTTTTCCATATGAAATTGAGTATTGTTCTTTTGAGGTCTGTGAAGAATTTCGCTGGGATTTTGATGGGCATTGCATTGAATCTGTACATTGCTTTTGGTAAGTTGCCATTTTTACTGTGTTAATTCTACTTAGCCAAGAGCATAGGAGATCTTTCCATTTTCTGGTATCTCCTTCAAATTATTTCTTCAAAGACTTCAAGTTCCTTTCATACAGGTTTTCCACTTGTTTGGTTAGAGTTCCTCTGATGTATTTTATGCTATTAGTGGCTATTGTGAATGGTGCTATTTCTCTGATTTCTTTCTCAGCCCACTTATCATCCGTGTAAAGGAGGGCTACTGATTTTTTTTTTTATTCAATCTTGTTTCCTGCTACATTCCTGAAGGTGTTTATGAGTTGTAGAAGTTTCTTGGTAAAATTTTAGAGGTTACTTACTTATGTTAGCTATCATATCATCAGCAAATAATGAAAGTTTGACCTCTTCTTTTCAAATTTGTAACCCCTTGACCTCCTTTTGTTGTCTTATTACCCTGCTAGAACCTCAAGGACTATATTGAATAGAAATGGATAGAGTTGACAACCTTGTCTTGTTTCTGATTTCAGTGGAATCGCTGGGAGTTTCTCTCCATTTAGTTTGATATTGGCTGTTGGCTTGCTGTATATTGCCCTTATTATGTTTAGGTATGTTCTCTCCAAGACCTTTATTATGAAGGGATGTTGTATTTTGTTGAAAGCTTCTTTGGCATCTAATGAGATGATCATGTGGTTTTTATTTTTCAGTTTGTTTATATGGTGCATTACGTTGACAGACTTTTATATGTTGAACCAACCCTGGACCTCTGCGATGAAGCCGACTTGATCATGGTGGATGATGACTCTGATGTGTTTTTGGATTTGATTGGCAGTATTTTATTTAGTATTTTTGCATCAATGTTCATGAGTGATATTTGTCTGTAATTCTATTTCTTAGTAACGTCTTTATGTGGTTTTGGTATCAGGGTAATTGTAGCCTCATAAAAAGAGTTTAGTAATGTTCCTTCTGCTTCAATTGTGTAGAATAATTTGAGGATTATTGGTATTAGTTTTTCTTTGGAAAATCTTGTAGAATTCTGAGCTGAAACCATCTGGTCCTGGGGTTTTTTTTGGCGGGGGGGGGGGGGGAGACTTTTAATGACTTTCTATTTCTTTAGCAGTTATAGATCTGTTTAATTTGCTTATCTGGTCTTGATTTAATTTTGGTAATTGATATTTATCCAGAAATTTGTCCATTTCCTTTAAGTTTTCCAATTTTTAGAGTACATGTTTTTAAAATATGAATCATAGGAAATATGATTCTCTGGATTTCCTCCATGTCTGTTGTTATGCCCCCTTTTCATTTCTGATTTTGTTAATTTGATATTTTCTCTCTGCCTTTTGGTTAGTTCAGATAAAGGATTGTCTGTGTTGTTGATTTTCTCGAAGAAACAGCTCTTTGTCTCATTGATTCTTTGTATTGTTTTCTTTGTTTCTATTTTGTTGATTTCAGCTATTAATTTGATTATTTCCTGCCATCTAGTCTTCCTGGGTCATTTGTTGTTTGGTTTTTTTTTTTTTTGTTTGTTTGTTTGTTTTTGTTCTAGAGTTTTCAAATGTTCTGTTAACTCATTAGTGTGGGATTTTTTTTTTTTTTTTTTTGGTTTTTCGAGACAGGGTTTCTCTGTGGCTTTGGAGCCTGTCCTGGAACTAGCTCTGTAGACCAGGCTGGTCTCGAACTCACAGAGATCCGCCAGCCTCTGCCTCCCAAGTGCTGGGATTAAAGGCGTGCGCCACCATCGCCCGGCTAGTGTGGGATTTTTTTTTTCAGCTTCTTTATGTATGCATTTAGTGCTATGAACTATCCTCTTAAAACTGCTTTCATTGTGTCCCATAAATTTTGTTATATTGTATGGTCATTTTCATTAAATTTTAGGAAGTCTTTAATTTCTTCCTTTATTTTTTCTTGATGATCCATGTGAGCATTGTTTAATTTCCATGTGTTTGTGGACTTTCTGGAATTATTGTTGCTGTTGAATTCCAATTTTAAGACATAGTGATCCAATAAAATACATGAAGTTATTCCACTTTTTTTTTGTATCTGTTGAGATTTGCTTTATTACCTAGTATGTGGTCAATTTTTGAGAAGCTTCCATGAGGTGCTGAGAAGAAGGTGTATTCTTTCATGTTTGGATGGAATGTCCTATAGATGTCTGTTAAGTCCATTTGAGTCACAACATCTGTTAGTTTTCTTATTTCTCTGTTAATATTCTTTCTGACCAGTGGTGAGATTAGGTGTTAAAGTCTCCCACTATTAGTGTGTAGGGTTTAATGTGTGATTCAAGCTTTAGTAGTGTTTCTTTTACATATGAGTGTGCCCTTGTATTTTTGACATAGATGTTCAGTATTGAGATTTCCTCTTGATGGATTTTTCCTGTGACTAATATGAAATGTCCTTCTTTGTCTCTTTTGATTGATTTTAGTTTGAAGTCTATTTTGTTAGATATTAGAATAGCTACACCAGCTTGTTTCTTAGGTCCATTGGATCGGAAAATTTTTTCCCAACCCTTTACTCTGAGGAAATGTCTGTCTTTGAAGTTGAGGTGTGTTTCTTGTATCCAGCAGAAGGATGGATTCTGTATCCAAACTGTTAGCCTGTGTCTTATTGTAGGTGAGTTGAGTCCATTCATATTAAGGAGTATTAATGACCAGTGATTGCTAGCTCCTGTTATTTTAGTTTTCATTATTGGTGATGTTATTGTATGTGGTTTTCCTTTCTTTGGGATTTGCTGCTGTGAGACCATCTGTGTTTTTGTTGGTGTAGCCAACTTCCTCAGGTTGGAGTTTTTCTTCTCTTATTTTGTGTAGGGCTGGGTTTGTGGCTAGGTATTGGTTAAATCTGGTTCTGTCATGGAATATCTTGTTTTTTCCTTCTATGGTGATTAAAAGTTTTGCTGGGTGTAGTAATCTGGGCTGGCATCTGTGGTCTCTTAATGTCTACATAATGCTTGACTAGGACCTTCTGACCTTCATTGTCTCCACTGAGAAGTCAGGTGTAGTTCTGATATGTCTGCCTTTATATGTTACTTTGGCCTTTTTTCTTTGCAGCTCTTAATATTCTTTCTTTATTCTATATGTTTACTGTTTTGATTATTATGTGACAAGGGAACTTTTTTTTCAAAGATTTATTTATTTATTATGTATATAACATTCTGCCTCCATGTATGCCCACATGCCAGAAGAGGGCACCAGATCTCATTATAGATGGTTGTGAGCCACCATCTGGTTGCTGGGAATTGAACTCATGACCTCTAAAAGAGCAGCCAGTGCTCCTAACCACAGAGCCATCTCTCCAGCCCAGGAACTCTTTTTTTTTTTTAATCCAGTCTATTTGGTGTTTTGTTTAAAGCTTCTTGTATCTTCATAGACATATCTTTCTTTAAGTTAGGAAAGCTTTCTTCAATGATTTTGTTGACTATATTTTCAGTGCCTTTGAGCTGGAGTTCTTCTCCTTCTTCTAAACCTATTTTTCTTGATTTGGGTCTTTTCATGGTGTCCCATATTTCCTGGATATTTTTGTTTAAGTTTTTGTTAGATTTAATGTTTTCTTTAACTGATGAGTCTATTTCCTCTATTGTATCTTCAGTGCTTGAGATTCTTTCTTCCATCTCTTGTATTCTGCTGTTTATGCTTGCATTTGTGGTTCCTGATTGTTTTCTTATAATTTCCATTTCTATAATTCCCTCAGTTGGTGTTTTCTTTATTGTCTCTGTTTTGGTTTTCAAGTCTTTGTTTCTTTCCCCTGTTTGTTTTTTTTTTTCTTGGTTTTCTTTAAGGGATTTGTTCCAATTTTTTTGTTTGTCTTTTCATCTATTTCTTTGAGGGAGTGTTTTATTTCCTCTTTAAGGGCCTTAAACATTCTCCTAAAGTTATTATTTAGGTCAATTTCTTCTGCTTCATCTATATTTGGTTGTTCAAGCCTTACTGTTGTAAGGCCACTAGTTTTTATTGGTCCTGTATTGCTCTTTGTAGTGTTTGAGTATGTTCTTACCATGTCTACCCATCTTTTCCTCTGATTGGTATAGTTGGGACTGTCTGTGTCTCTGGTGATCAATCATCCAGGTGCCAGTGGATCAGTGCCAGTGCTCAGATGGTTGCTCCTCATGGTACAGTCAAGGCCAAGGTTTCAGTCACCCCACAGAGGTCGCTTAGCGCTCCCTGAGGGTCATTCAGGCCTGCTCCCCTGGAGGTTGCTTGCTTGGGGCTGCTTCTGCCGAGCTCACTGCCATGGGCCTGCTGGGGCCTGCTCAGGCAGCAGTGGTCTTGGCTCAGGCCTGCTCCAGTGGTGGTGGCTGGTTCATGCCTTCTCCAGTGGAGGTGAGCCTGATACTATTACAGGGAACTTTTAAACATAACTGAAATTTCAGAATTATTTACCGAGGTTTTTTTTTTCCCCATAGTGAGGCCCCAGGAAAAGAACAAATAGAATTAATTACTTTATCAATTTAAAAAAAAAGTAAAAGATATATCAAAGACTTCCTACCCAGGCGGTGGTGGCGCATGCCTTTAATCTCAGCACTCAGAAGACAGAGGCAGGTGGATCTCTGTGAGTTGGAGGCCAGCCTGGTCTACAAGATCGAGTTCCAGGACAGGCTCCAAAGCTACAGAGAAACTGTGTCTTGAAAACAAAAAAAAAAAAAAGGACTTCCTTTAGTTTTTAGCTTTTGTAAAAAGGATTCCTTCAGGAACTTTACTTTTGGTTTTGGTTTTTGTGTTTTGTTTTTGATTTTGTTTTTGTTTTTGTTTTACCAGACAGGGTTTCTCTGTGAAACAGCTCTGCCTGTCCTGGAACTCACTCTTGTAGACCAGGCTCTGTTTGTAGTTTAAATATATATAAATTTACAGATATGCACGCTGTGTTTCTAGATTAAGCGACTTCATCACTCGGGAGAGGGGGCATAGAACAACCCTTGGCTTTAAGGTCAACATGGGGTGCGGGGGGCAAGGAGGCCTGTTGCCTGTGAGCAGCGCTGTCTCTAGGTGGCCATTCTTGCCCCCTACCAAGGTGGGTTCCCAGGAGTATCAGTGATCTTCCATTCCTGAACATGGACCTTCTATTCTTTCAAGAACTACATGTTTATCGTTTCAAGCCTATTTTACAAAATGTCACACAAGGAGGCATCAGGGGTTATCATTAGGTGTGTTGGCTAGAACGAATAGGAAACATCCCTGGTGACAAGCGGCTTGCGGAGGGGAGCATCCTAGCGACATTCTCGGTCTTCTCCAGGATAGCCTCCTGGCTCCAGTGTTCTCATTCGGAACCCTTCCCAGTGAGCTGTACCCAGGTCTCCTGGGCAGCCTTGCAGTCCCAGGCTGTCACACTTCCCAGTCTTATCTGTAAATCTCAGTGGCACTTGTGGGTGCCACTCCTGTTGGGAATTGAGGAGACCTGTGTCAGGACTGTGGAGTGCATAGGGGCATAGGGGCACCCAGCTTCACTCTCCAAAGAACTCTCTGCAGCTCTGGGAGCACTTGGCTCCCTTGAAGGTCTTGTTTACCGGCCCTGTGGATTTAAAAGGTTTTAACCAAAGGGCGAGAATGTGATCCAAGTTCCTCTCAAGTGACTAAGGAATCTGATCCACATGTCCAGGTTCACCAAAAATCAGGTCTTTTGTTTTAGAGATGATATGCAGGTCAAAGGTTGCCTCTGTAGGCCACTAGGTTTCGGATGCTGGCCAGTATATCTTGGAAAAGATGGTAAGTGTGCCCTTTTAGTTTCCAGTTTTCCCCTCTTTGCCCTATTTCTAAAGTGCTGAACGTGGTCCAGAATCAAAGTTAGGGGAGCAGGAGTACTCTTAGCCTGCCCCGCGTCGTCAGCGTCCGTCTAACGCAGGACAAAAACGTAACAGCACACTGTACAATCAACAGACAACAGTCCTCCTGGTGCCACGAGGCAGAACTGAGACGGAGATGCTGGGAGCAACCTGCACATCTGTCTGCAGAAACTAGAGAGATCCACTCTCATAGAGAATGGTCGCACCGGGAACATCTCCCCTGGTACCCACTCTGTGATCTTTCTGCCGGTCTACGTAGACCATCAACAAGCACTTACAATTTCACCAGATTACAGATTCTGGGCCCACTGACAGAAAGATATCCAAACAGAAAGACGTGAGACACAAAACAAAACACAGAAAACTTACCGTCCGCTTAGGCTGAAGGTTCTCGGGTGGTAAAGTGTGCTTCCTTTACAAATGAATGTTCTTTATCATAGTTTCGTAGTCTTCGTGGGCTTGGGTTATCTGGGACAAGCCCCCAAATGTTATACCCAGATTTGCATAGTCCCCAAAAAACCAACAAGGAGACCAAGTACCATATGTAAAAGCAAAGAGCCTTTATTCTTTCTTTATTCTGACACAAGTTCATGGACTGGGATTCTCCATGTTCCCAATGTATTGGCACACGATTAGAGAGCCCCAGCTTAGTTGGGGTTGGGTTTTTATAATAGCAAAGGTGGGAGTGAGGGATTTCTAAGGTTCAAGACCACTGGTTGGCTGACATTTGTCTAGGGGTGTCCTGGTGAAAAGCGACAGCTGTGTGCTGGCAGGTGATCCTATCAACAATGGTTGGAATGGTAGCAATTTCCTTTGGATGGTCTGTCTCTGGGTGGAGCCTGAAGTGGTCTCAGTTTGTGGGCTTTCTTGGAAACAGGTATGTCTTAGGGTAAACTGAGACTCAGGCCTACCTTTTTGTTGGTCTGTAGGGCCTATCTTAACAGGTGTGCACCAAGCTTGCCCTGGGGCCTCCATAGAACAGGCTGGCCTCAGACTCAGAGATCTGTCTGCAGCACCTCCACCCAGCCACAATTCTTAACATACTGAATTGAAATTTTTCTTTAATTTAATTAATTTAATCTTTTAAAATTTTTTCATTTATTTATAAACTTTTGGGGGGGGGGAGGGTTTCACTGTGTAGCCCTGGCAAGCCCACAGCTCACTAAAATTCACCTGCCTCTGCCTCCTGAGTGTGGGCATTAAAGGCGTGGGGATTAAAGGTGTGCACTGTGGCACCATTCTTACTTTGTGAGCTAAAGGCAAACCTTGTAGTTATGACTCTTCTTAAAACAACAGTAACTTTCCTGTGTAAAAGTTGAAGAAAGATTTTTTTTAGGAAGATATCCAGTATTAGTACTTTCAAATGTCAGTAAGCTGTCAATTTACAATTTAATGTCATCTACATGGCTTGCTAGATTTTTGTTTGTTCATAGTACATTACCATAAGCCTATTAGGAATATTGGACGCCCACAACCTAAAATCTGACAGAGCACAGGAACTGTGGCAGCGGGAGCCAAGAGCAAGGAAGTAATTCTCCTAAGAAATGGTGCTGAGGTGCAATTTAAAATGTTCAAAACATTTTAATTGCAGGAGTGTGATTCTAAATTGCCATTTAAGAATGCCATTCTTTTGTAAATATAAATTCTTTCCAATTTGATTTTGAAGCTATTTGACATCCGTACACACACACACCCACACACTTTATAGACTTTGTTTTGATTTAGATTTATATTTTGATTTTGAATCCACCTGAAGCCACAATTCTTAGATTCAGTATCTAGCCTGTAACAAGAAATGGGGAATGGCAACAGAGCTAAATCACCCTAACACACAAACACACACACACACACACACCAGGCAGTGGCCGCACACACCTTTAACCCACCACTCAGAAGGCAGAGAGAGGCGGGTGGATCTCTGTGAGTTTGAAGCCAGCCTGATCTATAACAGGCTCCAAAACTACAGAGAAACTCTGTCTTGAAAAACCAAACACAGATACACACACACACACACACACACACACACACAGAGACACACACAGACACACACACACATACATAGACACACACAGACACATATACACACACAGACACACACACAGACATACATAGAGACACATACCCACAGACATATACACACAGACACACACACAGAGACACACACAGATACACAGACACACACACAGACACACACACAGACATACACAGAGACACACACCCACAGACATACACACACAGACACACATACATAGACACACAGAGACATACACAAAGACACACACACAGACACACACAGATACACAGACACACACAGATACACAGACACACACACAGACATACACAAAGACACATACACAGAGACACACACAGATACACAGACACACACAGAGAGACATACACACACAGAGACACACACAGAGACACACATACACACATAGCACCTTACTTTGTTCTGCTGATGTTCAAATTCAGAGGTATGACCGTGACATCACAGTCCCACCCATTTGTTTTATTTTGGACTCTGAGTAAAATCTTTAGAACGCCTTGTGTTTCTAGGTGGTTGACGTTTCCTGCCCTCTCTTTGGATGGTTACCTGCCATACTTAAAGTGATGGCACAAAATGTCTGTTGTCCATTTTGAGCTCCTATGTCAGGGATGCAAAGAGCAACAGATGCTAAGAAGGCAGCTTCTGCCCTGTTTCTTCCATGGTGATTGCTTGGTTTCCTATTGTGGGTAATTCTCATGCTGGCTAAGGGTAGAGTCTTAGGGTAGAATGCAGGTAGCATGTCTAGGGTGCATAAGGTCTGGGTTCAATTCCCACTACTGAAAAGAAGGAGGGGGAAATGAGTATCCATTTGAGGAGCATAGTAGGTCAAACCTATCCTCCAGATACTCAGGAGGCAGAGGAAAGGGGATGAGAGTCTGAGACTAGCCTGAGCTACATGGTAAAATTCTGTCCAGTCCCAATATTCTTCCCTGCGCTGCAGTCCCGGAAGACAAATTCTCCTTGTGTCCTTACAATGAGAATTCATTTTCTGCATATTCTCAACCCTCAGCTTCACTGGGGATGGAATTAAAACTTGGAAACTTGGAAATCTAATGTAGGTTCACTGGCTTTCCGTGCGTAGGATGTAAAGCCCCTGTTTCTTTCTTTTGTAAGTCTAGGGCCTCTCTGGGGTCCAGTGGAGGGTTCGCCTTGCATCCTTTGGGAGGATTTACTTTGATAATGGCGACAAAAACACTTGGAGGGGGACAGGGTGGGCAACCAGCAGCTGAGGCCCTGGGCTCAGCTATAAAGGCAGAGTGACAGGACTCCTGCATAAGAGCCGCCTCCCCCACGGCAGGGCACACAGGAGGTCAAGGGTGGGGGAGGGCTGCTCGCTCGCGGTCAGGCCCTGCTTGTTGTGTGTCTTCCTAGGATTCAGTTGTTTCAGGGAGAGGTCCCAGCCCTGCACTGGCAGGCTTCCTAGGGAGGTAGTATGGATATTTCAGCGTGCTTTTCTCTGGACACGGCTGTAGCTTGGCCTAAATGGTAAACTGTTCAACCTGTAACTGCATGTCCTTCACAGGGGGAACTTATTTCTGCACATAATCCTTGATTTATGATGGGATTACGCCTCAATAAACACATTGTAAACTGAAAATATCTTAATTGAAAACAAATTGAATACACCTCACTTACTGAACATGGTTGCTTAGCAACACTGTGTGCGCTGAGTACCGCTTTTTTTTTTCCCCTCATGATTGCGTGGCTGACTAAGAGCTGCTGCTTGTGCTGCCCAGGATCTGAAGTGTTTGTGTTATATTGCATGCTTAGAAAAAGGCCAGAATTTAAAGCAGGAGATACAGTTTCTACTAGATGCATACAGCTTCCTCCCCCACAAGTTAAGGCCTAAGGTTGACCACCTATATCTGGTTATGTTTGCTTTTTGTTCAGTTTATTTCTAAGGAGAAAGAAAAGAGCCAGGTCCAAGTGCAGATCAGGTAAGAAAGGAGGAGGCAGGACAACAAAGCCCAGGGGACAACAGAATCGCTGTGGTAATTACAGATCCTAGAGAACAAGGGTCCTGCAGAGCCAGTGTGAAGGAGAAGCTGCCCAGAACAGAGGAGCAGACAGTGGGAGGGGGCCAGAAGGAGAGGAGGACAGGGTCAGGAATCGTGGGGGGAACCTCTAAGTGGAAGAGCACAGGATGTTACCCTAGCCGGATTCCGGGGGAGCCCTAGTTGGGAGCTTAGAGAGGGCAGGATGGGATCTACTGGGGCTCGGTGACAGAGTTGGCCAGAGTAGGGTCAACTGGGTAAATCAAATAGATTGTATCCAACTGTTCCCTAGGGAGGTGGCTCCAGGACGGGGTGGTATAAGGCAGTGGACTCTACCCATCACCTAGGGAGGCTGGGACAACTGTGTAAAGGTCCATCCGAGACTGAGAGTGGATGCTGAGGCAGGGTCAGTGACCGTGACCATCCAGTACAGCTTTGTGTTGTGTGTTATCAGATCCACCAGGAGCTGCACTCACCCAGCACAGAGAACGGTAGAACAAGTCTCCCCCCAAAGCCCCTATAATTTGATATGCCAGTGTCATCTGGTAGTCCACAAGTACAAAATAAAACCAAGGGGCCAGATGAGACGACTCCGTGGATAGAGGTAGCTCCCCAAAAGCCTGATGACCTCTGTTTGGTTCTCTTTTTCCAAATGGTGGAAGGAAAGAACCATGGCGTGCACCATACACACATACATGTGGAATCATGGCTACACACACGAAGTACACAAATAGGTCGGCAGATAAAATGTAGCAATAAAATCAAAACCCCTAAAAAGCAAAAGGTAAAACTAAGAAATTATTTTACCTTTAAAATAAAAAAGCTTTTAGCAAAGCGTGGTGGTGCACACTTTTAATCCCAGCTCTTAGGAGACAGAGGCAAACATAAATCAGTGATTTGGAGGATAACCTGGTCTTCATGACTCCAGGCCAGCCAGGGCTACATGATGAGAGGCTGTCTTAAACACCATCCAACACACACTCTCTCTCAATCTGTCTCTCTGTCTCTCTGTCTCTCTCTCTCTCTGTCTCTCTCTCTCTCTCTCTCTCTCTCTCTCTCTCTCTCACACACACACACACACCAAATAAATAAGTAAAGCAAAAGCTTTTACATTTCAAAAATGATGAGGTGAAATTCCCTCCGTATCAAACATGTTTCCAAAGAAGTTGTACGCTTACACAGTCAAGGATAAAAAAATCTCTTTGGTTCCATCAGAAGTGAGACAGGGACCTCAGGTGAGGACCTCAGGGTAGACAGCATCAATCAGACTGTTTGTCTTATTCTCCTGCCTCAGCAGAAGTAGCTTCTTGTTTTTAGTATCTCCATTCACTGTAAATAAATCTCCACTGCTTAGTGGGAAACCCCAATCTGTATCCTTGTCCCATCTCCCTTCTGCTTCTTTTCTTTGCTTGATAATTTAGCCTTTCCTACAGACTGCTTTGCTTTCTGGCCCAGTTTTGTGGGAGCAGGTTGAGCTGCATCCCTCACTCATTTCTTCAGTGATCTTCCTATTGGTGTGCTGGAGGCGGGGGGGGGGGGGGTAGACCAAGGGCCTGTGGACACCACTGTGTTTAAGAGACAGACGTGGACATCTAGCCTTTAATATCCACAAGGGTCAGAGACCAACTCCTTGGAAAGATAGGGATATGTTTTATTTATTATTTTTTTTAGAAAATTCTTCTAAGATGTGATATATTTATTGAGCAAACACACAGGGCGATGTGCTGACCAAGGGGCACATAACAGCCAATCCTGAGTTAGTCGAGTACAAAAAAATTCAGGTTCACAAATATACATATACATAAGATCGCTGTTGCTATTTCCTTCCTTCCTTTCTTCCTTCCTTTTTTTTTCTTTAATTTTTGTTCATTGATTTTTATGTGTTTGGGTGTTGTGCATGTCTGTCTGTGTATCACATGCTTCTCTGGTGCTTCTGAACTCCAGAAGAGTGGGATGGATCCTCTTAAACTGGAATTACAGATGATTGTGTGAGCTGTCCGTTAGGTGTTGGGAATCAAACCCAGGTCCTCTAGAAGAGGACCTAGTTCTCTTATTTGCAGAGCCATCTCTCCAGCCCCTTCCCTTGCTGTCTGAGGCCAAGCTCTCATGCAACTCAAGATGGCCTCCAACAAGCTCTGTAGTGAATGCTGAAGCTCTGAAGAAGTTCTTCAAACTTCTGATTTTCCTGTCTTCACCTTCCATGTGCTGACATTATAGGCATGTGCCCAATACCTGATCACAATGCTATTTTTTTAAACATTTATTTTTAATTAGGTGCCTTGGGAGACCTATAATTCTTAATACCTATATAGCTTAAAGTGTAAGGCCTCATATTAGAATATTAAAAAATCTTTAAACAACTATGCAACAAATGAGGAGAATGACCTCAAAATGTAAATAATGTATAAGTATCTTGATCAGAGGTAGAAATGTATAGTGCAATATGATAAATAAATTCTAAAATTATATCAATATACAAAATAACTTAAGCAGAGGTAGAAGCATGCATGCATCCAATATGACAAAATAACTTTTCATAGATGTACAAGTATTATAAATAGAAATAGGAGCAAATTCACCTTAACAAATATAATTTGAATTTGTATCAATATACAAGAATCTATACCAATGGAAATGGTCACCAGTATTCACTCTATTACTATTATTATTAGTGTGACTAAGCTCACACTAATCTACCTATTATCCCACCGAATCCCTTCCCTTTTTTTAAAAGAAGATACCTGGGCCTACATAATTTCCACCCCAACCCCCATCTCTATACCAGTTATAATCAATCCCTAATTGATGTCCTTAACCCTGAGGGCAAACTTTGTTAGGAGAGGAGACACTGTCTTCTAGAATTACTTCCAGCTGTCATGGAGGCAATGTTCTTTCTATGGGATCCTGTAAAAGTAAAATAATAGTTAAGTTTCAAGATTATTGTCTGGTATAATTGAAAATAGTCTCCAAGTAGTCGATAGGATTTTTCTGAAATTCTCATTTGAAGCTCTGGCCAGAACGTTGTAAGAAGGTGCACCATTTCAACTAACCAACTTGGAACCTTCTAGAGCAAAACTGATCTTAAAGTAGCACTATCAGCATCACGATGTCATATCAGCCAGGTGGAGTCACTCTGGTGGAGCCCACCTTCTTCCTGGAAATTTCAAAGATTACTACAGGAAAATGTTGTTGTTTATTGTAGAAAACTCAAATATTATTCATATAGATATATATTCAATGAAAGGTATGCTAGAGACAAAAATAGATGTGGAGAGAGGTAAAATTTTTCCTAAATTCTTTCTTCTTTCTGTCCTCTACCAGATGGATCCTGACATGAGACAGAAACTCTGAATTTTTCTTTTAACAACATACTTAGATTTAGGGATAGCCATGGTCCAACTCCAAAGCAAGCTTTGATTTTTAAGTGAGTCATGATTATTATTATACTGAGAAGTGGAAAAACATATATGATCAGGTAATGAAATTTTATCCTGCAGATGACCTGTCCTCATAAGTCAGATTTCTCTTTGCTTGGTGATCCTTTCAGGATTGTTTTCTTTTCTTCTTTAGGCATCTAAATGTCCAAGGTCTCTTGACTTTTTGAAGATGAGTATTTTTCTGTGAAGACAAGAACAGAACCTTGTCCCACCCTTATAAGGTTTCCTTACCACCTGTATGATTGTCTCCTTTGTGGATGAGTTGTCACTTCCCTTTTTCAAGAGGTTTCTCCTTTTCAAACCAAATTGTTATTAATTTTGATGGTATCTATACTTTTTCTTCTTTTGTGGAAATAAGATCAAAACCCCTTCCCCAACGTAGCACATCTCCTGCTTTCCATTGTAAGGTCAACACATCCTTGAAATACACCAGCTGATTTAATTCAGAAGTTTTTCTGTATTATCCAATGTCTCTTTGCTGCCATTGCTCCTTTCTCATTAGCATTAAGAAAATTCAAGGTTAATAAAGCATTATGCAGTCTATTTCGGGGGTATTTTCCAACCCTTCCTGTTGGTTTAACATACCCTTTATAGTTCGATTTGATCTTTCTATAACTGCCTCTGCCTGACCTGTAGGATTGTTTGGTATGCCTGTAATATGCTTTATATTATAATAAGCAAAAAAAGCTCTTTCATTTTCTTAGAGACATATGCCGGACCATTATCTCTCTTTATTTTTGCAGGTATACCCATGATGGTAATAACTTCTAATAAATGAATGGTTACTGAATCAGCCTTTTCTGAGCCCAAAGCGATTGCCCATGAAAACCTAAATAAGTGTCAATGGTGTGGTTTACATATTTTAATTTTCCTAAAAATCTGCAAAGTGGAACACATCCATCTGCCAGATCTCATTCCTTTGAATACCCTTTGAATTTGTCCCTGAAGGTAGCGGTATTTGGTTATAGAAAAAGCAAGTAGGACATCTCTTTATAATCGCCTTAGCTTGTTGCCATGTAATAAAAAATTCTTTCTTTGAACCTTTGCTATTGACATGATTTTTTTTATGAAATTCTGAGGCCTCCAGCACACTTTCAATCAATAATTGATTGATTTCTGCATTTCTTTGTGCTAGAGGACCTGGCAGACCCGTATGGGATTGGATTGTGTTATGTACATAGGACAAAGCCTATTCTGATTATATCTCAAACCTGAATGAATAATGAAGTCAATTATGTATCATCTGGTAAAAATTCAGGAGTTCAATATCTAAAACAACTCTTTCTGCGTATTGCGAATCAGTAACTATATTGAGAGGTTCTTTAAAATTCCTTAGTACCGTGAGAATAGCATATAATTCTGCCTTTTGGACAGAATTATATGAGCTTTGTTCCACCTTACTTAAATCTTTTGATTTGTAACTTGCCTTTTCTGATTTATTTGCATCAGTATAGAATGTATGGGTTCCAGTTATTGGTGTGTCACATATAATACAAGGAAGAATCCAAGAAGTTCTCTTTATAAGGTTAAGTTTATCACTTTTGGAATAATTGTTATTAATCTCTCCTAAAAAAATTAGCACAAGCTCTTTGCCAGAGTTTATTATCTTCCCATAATTTTTTAATTTCATCAGTAGTAAAAGGCACTATAATCCCCACTGGGTCTATTCCTTTTTTAATTAATTCAGAGATCTTTTGCACATAAGTTTTTAATTTTTTACTTAGTTTATGTGGTAAAGAGAGCCTTTTAAAGATAATATCTTTCCTCTGCATTAAAAATCCTGTAGGGGAAAATCTAAAAGTCTATATGGCTGGAATGAAATTAAGATTTGGATTCACCTGATCCACATGCGCCTCCTGTAATTTCTCTTCAACCAAAGGTAATTCTTCCTTAGCTTCAACTGTTAATTTTCTAGGACTATTTAAGTCTTTGTCACCATCTAAGGTTTTGTTTAAGTGAATTATTAGAACAGGTGTTATCCCAACAATGGGTTGTAGATTGGAAATATCTTCTAACAATCTTTGAAAGTCATTAAGAGTCCACAGTCAGTCTCCCCTAAATTGAGATTTTTATGTTCTAATTTTCTTTAAACCTATTTTATAATCTAGGTCATTGATAGAATCTCCTCTTTGTATTTTTTCAGAATCAGTGTGTAATCCCCATTTTGGCAAAATTTTCCTTCTTCAAACATTATTTCTAAAGTATCTGTATTAGAAACAGATAGCAAAATGTCATTCATGTAATGGTAAATTATAGATTAAGAAACTGTTTACATATCATTTCCAATGGCTGACTTACAAAGTATTGGCACAGGATGTGGCTGTTGAGCATCCCTGTGGAAGGACAGTCTATTGATATCTTCTAGTAGGCTGAGAATTAATAAGTAGGCACTGTGAAGATAAAATTTTCCTCTGTCCTTTTTTTGTAAAGGTATAGTGAAGAAACAATCTTTTTCAATTTTTTTTTTTTTGATTTTTCGAGACAGGGTTTCTTGTAGCTTTTTGGTCCCTGTCCTGGAACTAGCTCTTGTAGACCAGGTTGGCCTCGAACTCACAAAGATCCGCCTGCCTCTGCCTCCCAAGTGCTGGGATTAAAGGCATGCGCCACCACCATCCAGCAAGAAACAATCTTTTAAATCAATAACTTTAAGAGACCATCCTTTAGGTAATAGGGAAGAAAAACTAATTCCAGATTGTAGGGGGTCCATAGGTTGAATTACCTTGTTGACAGCTCTTAGATCTGTCACCATTCTCCATTTACCAGATTTCGTTTTAACAACAAATACAGGAGAATTCCAAGGGTTGGTTGATTCTTCAATATGGTGAGCATCTAGTTGCTCTTTTACCAGCTCTAAAGCCTGCAGTTGAAGGTCATTGTTTAACCCATATGGGCTCCTCGGTTAACCATTTTAAAAGTAGGGCTGTTGATACCACTGAAGGTTTGCTAGTTGTTTTGTGTTATTGTACAGCCTGAATGGCTGGTGACCTTTTGTTATAGTATCTTATAATTTCCTTCCTGGAAACATGAGTTTCTAGGACTGCAGGAATGTTGATCTGGGTATCCCATTGCTGCAGCAGGTTACGACTTTGTAAAGTCACTGTAATGTTAGCCACATATGGCCTCGGCCTTCCTCTCTGTCCTTCTGTTCCTATGCATTCAATCCATCTCCTTCTTTGTTTCACTTGTGATAAGGTTCCAATACCTAGTAGTTGAACATCTACCTCCCATAGAGGCCAATTTGGATGCCAAGATTCTGGAGTAATGATAGTCACTTTAGCAACTCTGTTCAGTAATCACTCAATTACAATGTTATTTATAATCACTCTTAGCTTTGGCCTTTGATCATTTATAGAAGTCTGCCAAAATATATGTTTCCTATTTCCTACTGGATTTTTGATTCTTCCTCCATGTTTATTCCATCATCCAGTATAGTATGATTTTTTTTACAACAGGCACTGTATTTTTTAATTTTTTTAACACTGTCTTTTGTAAAGCGTGAATCTCTTAACCTATAAATATTTCTTTTTTCATGATAGTTATTGAGCTCTACATTTTTCTCTACTCCCTTCCCTGCCTCTCCCCTCCCCTTTCAATCCTCTCTCAAGGTCCCCATGCTCCCAATTTACTCAGGAGATCTTGTCTTTTTCTACTTTCTACTTCCCATGTAGATTACATCTATGTAAGTCTCTCTTAGTGTCCTCATTGTTGTCTAAGTTCTCTGGGATTGTGGCTTGTAGGCTGTGGCTTTCATTGCTTTATGTTTAAAAACCACCTATGAGTGAGTACATGTGATTAATTGTCTTTCTGTGTCTGGTTACCTCACTCAAAATAATGATTTCTAGCTCCATCCATTTTCCTGCAAAATTCAAGATGTCATTTTTTTTTCTGCTGTGTAGTACTCCATTGTGTAAATGTACCACATTTTCCTTAGCCATTCTTCGGTTGAGGGGCATTAGGTTGTTTCCAGGTTCTGGCGATGAAAGACAATGCTGCTATGAACATAGATGAGCACATGTCCTTGTGGCATGATTGAGCATCCTTTGGATATATACCCAAAAGTGGTATTACTGGGTCTTAAGGAATGTTGTTTCCTAATTTTCTGAGAAATTGCCACACTGACATCCAAAAGTGCTTTACCAGCTTGCATTCCCACGAGCAATGCAAAAGTGTACCCTTTCCCCACAACCTCTCCAGCATAAGTTGTCATCAATGTTTTTGATCTTGGCCATTCTTACAGGCATTAGATGGAATCTCAGAGTTGTTTTGATTCGCATTTCTCTGATGACTAATGATGTTGAACATTTCCTGAAGTGTCTTTCAGCGTTTTAGATTCCTCTGTTGGGAGTTCTCTGTTTAGGTCTGTACTCCATTTATTTTTAAATTGGATTATGTGATCTTTTGGTGTTCAATTTCTTGAGTTCTTCTCATATTTTGGAGATCAGACCTCTGTCTGATGTGGGGTTAGTGAAGATCTTTTCCCGTTCTGTAGGCTGTCATTTTGTCTTGTTGACCATGCCCTTTGCTTTACAGAAGCTTTTCAGTTTCAGGAGGTCCCATTTATTAATTGTTTCTCTCAGTGTCTGTGTTGCTGGGGTTATATTTAGGAAGTGGTTCCCTGTGCCAATGCATTCACGTGTACTTCCCACTTTCTCTTCTAAAAGGTTCAGTGTTTTATGTTGAGGTCTTTGATCCATTTAGACTTGAGTTTTGTGCATGGTGATAGATATGATAGATATGGGTCTATTTTCATTCTTCTACATGTTGATATTCAGTTATGCCAGCACCACTTGTTAAATATGCTTTCTTTTTTTCATTTGGTATTTTTTGCTTCTTTATCAAATATCAGGTGTTCATAGATGTGTGGATTGATATCCGGGTCTTTTATTCGGTTCCATTGGTCCTCCTGTCTGTTCGTATGCCAGTACCAGGCTGTTTTCACTACTGTAGCTCTGTAATGGAGTTTGAAGTCAGGGATTGTGATGCCTCCAGAAGTTCTTTTATTGCCAGGGATTGTTTTGGCTATCCTGGGTTTTTTGCTTTTCCAAATGAAATTGAGTACTGTTTTTTCGAGGTCTTTGAAGAATTTTGCTGGGATTTTGATGGGCATCTATATATATTTCTAATGATTTCATTGATTCACTTAATCTCCGGTCCTTATTCTGTACATATGATTCGAAAGTTTGAAATTTTTCCATTAAGGATAACTTCTCATCCTTGGATATTATTTGGATGGTGTGCAGGTTGCCTTCCTGGAAAGATACTCTATCTGCTAACCTATCATAACTTTTTTTTTTTACAGATTTTCATTGTCAGGTTCAGCAGTATGAATTGTTTCAGATAACTTCTCAGAACCCTTTGAGATGGATTGAATTTCATCTGTCAAATTATGTTATCTTTTTAATGATATTAATTTTTTCAGCTATCTTTTTTATTTTCAATGATATTAATCCTGTCAGCTAGCTGTTCATTATTAGTCTGTAAAGACTGTGTCATTTCTAAAAGTGCCTCATTCTTGGCTCTGTTATCAAACCATTTTCTTAAAGTTATATTATATATATGATGATATACTATATAAAATTAAAAACAAAGCAAAGTCCCAATATCAAATAAATAGATGTATCAGAAAAACCATATAAGTCTTGCAGAATACCATCCATATAATAAGCAAAAAGGTTATTAAATTTCTGGATTGTGGTATTTTCTGCCATTATATAACTTTCAAATTTACTGGTTTATTTATGTAAATGAACGTACCTTGTTATGGGTCTTTGGTAAATTGTTGTAGGTGTAATAATCTTTATTGGCCAGCTGTGGGTGTGCATGACTGGCAGTGGCAAGGCAAATTCCAGTACCTGAATTACCTGGTACTTAATTAATTAATTAAGAGTAGCACATTTGTATACAGAGGATTGAATTGGCCAGAATATCAAGGAACCCAAAGCTTTCCATGAATGGGGCCTGAGTGTGGCCATTGGACATGTGCCTTGGGGATCATGGTGGGAGAAAAGTGTGTGGGGGCAGGCAAGTCGCCTGGTCTGGGTGCCTGTCGGAGAGGCTACAGTGGCATGCCGTGGGCAAAAAGTGTGCCCAGGATGTCAGGCTAGGGAGTGGGGCAGCGTAGGGGGGAGAGTGCGTGGACCTTTTGGGTTGGTCCTTGTAGGAACTGATTCGGGATTCACACGGGCACTATATGTAGATGGATGTTATAAAGTAGTACCACACTAGCTCAGACTTTAGTATAACAAAGAGTTCTTTATTTAGGGGTAGACTCACAGATCACAGTCCTCCCTGCATAAGCAGGGAACAGGAACTGAATCCAGCAGCCCAGAGAGAGAGAGAGAGAGAGAGCCCACGGGCATGTTTTTAGTACCCAAGGCCATGCCCAAACTGGTCCAGCATCTCAAAGGCCATTGGCTGAAGGAATTTCCCCAGCAAAGAAACGACATGGTTTATATTTTCTAGATGTCAAGAAAGAGTGGTGTGAAAAACAGCCTATGTCTGGCCTAATGGAATAAAAGTTTCTTATGCCTCAACATAAAACATGGACTAATCGCTTTAAGAATTATAGGCTAGTTTGTCATAGCCAGAACCTGGAAACAACCTAAATGCCCCTCAATAAAAGAATGGATAAGGAAAATGTGGTACATTTACCCAATGGAGTACTACACAGCAGAAAACAATAACGATAGCTTGAATTTTGCAGGAAAAATAGATGGAGCTAGAAAACATTATTTTGAGTGAGGTAACCCAGACACAGAAAGACAATTATCACATGTACTCACTCATAGGTGGTTTTTAAACATAAAGCAAAGAAAGCCAGCCTACAAACCACAATCCCAGAGAACTTAGACAACAATGAAGACACTAAGAGAGATTTACATAGATCTAATCTTCATGGGAAGTAGAAAGTAGAAAATGACAAGATCTCCTGAGTAAATTGGGAGCATGGGGACCTTGGAGGAAGATTGAAGGGAGGAGGGGAAAGGCAGGGAAGGAAGTAGAGAAAAATGTAGAGCTCAATAAATATCAATAAAATAAAAAAAGAATTATAGGATATATTTATATGAAATAATAACATTTGCTTTATTTCTCCATAGGTTATAGTCAAATATATTTAATAGTATAACCATAGTCTGATATGGTACCTCATTTCTATAATCCCATCTTTTGGGAGACTAAGGTGGAAGGTTTGCTGTGAATTCAAGGCAAACTGAACAAATTCCAGGACGTCCAGGGCTGTCTAGTGAAACCCTGTTGATAACACTCCTATCATCTCACTGCTTGATATGGTGGAGCAGGAGCAGGATGAATCCAAGACCACCTGCAGCTACTTAGCAAGTTAGAGGCCACTGTGGGCTATATTTTTTCCTGAATTAAATGCAACAAAAATAAGCAGTAACAACAACAAAACATCCTAAACACAAGGGAATTTGATATGTTTTTGTCATTTGAGGCAGGGTCTCCCTGTGTGCTGGACCTTGTGCTCCTGAAATAGGGCAGTGGTTGGTTTCTACCTAAAAAAAAGCCTAAGGATCCAACTAAGTCCCAGTTCCCTTTCTGGACACTTGGGATTCCACCCAGGGAGTGGTTTGTCTACCGAGTGTTTTATCCAGGGTGTGAGTCTAAGGAATGAGTGCTGAAAGTGGCCTGTGGCTTTCAATGTGTATGTTAATGCAGTCTTTTGTTTTAGTCCTACCTTCTGAGGTCAGGGGTATATTAACCAGTTGAATATTAAACATGGCGAATTTTCACTACTCACTGAAAAATTCCCTCCTGATACTATCCTATATGTTTCTGCATTTATTATTTTTGTTTGCGTCTTCGTATTCTTTACTATATTTCTAAATTCCCATGTCTCTACTCTGGAGAAAGGTATTTTTGTTGAGGCTGGCCCCCAACACTTGGGCAAGTAGATTGTGTCATTGACTTATGTATGATGTTGTGTTTATAAAACTTATTTATTTTACCCAATTGTATTTCAGATTTTCAGATTATCATTGTGTTTCATAAGGTTTTGTATTTGTTCCAGGCCTGAGGATTGAATCTAGGGACTTATGTTTGTAAGATGAATATTAGCTTTGAACTCAGTCTGAAGCTCAGGCTGGCTTTGAACTTGTGATTCTCCTTACTCAGCTAGGATTATAGGTCCCCTTAACCAGTCTGGTTCCAAAGTGACTTTCATTTCATTAGTTGTATTGAAAATAAAAAGAATCGTTCTTTGGAATGATACTCGTTATTGCCACCAATCACACACACAAATCCACATTTGTAGTTTTTTATTTTTATTTAGCCAAGAATCTGGGATGATTTTAGATCATGAAAGGACCTTATGTAGATCTTGGGGCTAGTAAAATTGTGCAGGCCTGGCAACCTGAGTTTGATCCATGGAACCTACCTAAAGTTGCTAAGATGTCTGACTTCTGTACATGTTCAGAGACACACATCGAAGCACACACACACTGGAATGGTCTGTCCTGTTCCTTTAAGAGACAGACCACCCACAGTTCCTTCCCCATTCACTGAGGAAACTGAAGCAAGCTGATCTTCAGCTTCCAGGCTGAGTCAGTCTCTCTCTCTCTCTCTCTCTCTCTCTCTCTCTCTCAGAAGCAGCTTCTGTCTCTCCCTTCTCCCCACTTCTCCCTTTTCCCCCCTCTGTTTCTCTCTCTCTCTCTCTGCTCTTCCCCCTTTCTCCCCTTTCCTTGCATAAACCACTAAATAAATATCCAACTTCACTCTGCATGAGTTGCCTGTCTGTCTTAGTCTCTCACCCGCCATGTGGCTTCCTGCTTGGGACCCAGCTGCCTTCATGGCCTGCCATGGTCTCGGGATCCACTGACCGCTGCCTGCCCCAACTCGGGGAACCTGCAGCATTTTACTTAAAATACTACACACACAATTTAAATTTTAAAAAAATGAAGACCATAAATCACAGTTCTTTGTTCCTTGTTGAGAGGGACAAGGCTTTAGCACAGTAGTGTTCAGACTGAGGCCCTTCCCTCTCTGACCACTGGAAAACACATATTTCTGAAGGTCATAGAACTGAACATGCTTCTCTATCCATCTCCAGAGTTGGGGTCACCACAGCATGAAGAACTGTATTAAAGGGTCATACCATCAGTGAAGTTGTCACTTACAAATCTGGCCTTCTTGCTCCACTGCCTTTGTTTTGCTGAGCTAATGACCGAAGAGAGAATTTCAGGGAACACTTAAAATTGTTTTTATTTTATTTTATTTTATTTTATTTTATTTGAGGTTGAATGTTTATTCAGGGAGTTATGGAGGAGGGAGGGTGAAGGGGGGGACAGAGAGAGAGGGAGAGAGAGAGAGAGAGAGAGAGAGAGAGAGAGAGGAGAGAAAGAGACAGAGAAGGGGGCACTTAAAATTGTTTTATGCCACATAAAGGTAGTGTTCAGCAAAATATGGAGGTGCATACCTGCAAAACTAATACTTGGGAGGTAGAGACTAAAAGATGATGGCTTTAAATGCCAGTCTTGGTTAAAGAATGGGTTCCAGGCCAGTCTGGACTTGAACAACAAAGTAAAATACAAGAAAAGTAATACTTTTTAGATTTTTCTCATAAATTAATATATTTCAAAACAGGGTGGAAGAAAAACAATCATGTGTGTAGGCCATTTCAAGCTTTTGTTAGAATATATAGAAGAATATTCATTTGCTTCACGCTTTCAAAAAAGCTTAATTTAAAAAAAAATTGTTTCTACCTATTCTCAGTAGAATTTGCTCAAATAGGCAGTAATTTTCTACAGAATAGCCCTTTTCTCCCTTTTACATTTTTTTCTCAGACAATCAGTATATAATATATTCATCAAACTTAAGAGAGGGCCTGGACATCATTTTTCTCTCGGAGGCAGATAATTTTTCAGTTTCAAGCCAGGTGGTTTCTGTCTCATCAACGGGGCCATACAAAGAAACTCAGGTCTGTTGTACTGATATTCATCACAAGAAATGAACACATCTATTGAATTCTCTGACACAAAACAAACAGAGCATTATCTGTCAGAGGATCAGAAAGCCCTCTTTTTACAAAAAAATAAAAAAAAAACTTGAACACAATGTAACCATGCTGGAATAGCAGGGATACCATTATCTTGTTCTTTACAATGGTTTCTTTCAGCTGATGCTTTCACAGTATAGACTAAGTCTAAAGCACATAATAATAACACATAATAATATCCTCAAATAAGCTCTCTGAGCTGAGCTATTAATCATTAAATTACCTACAAATTAAAAAAAAACATGCTTTATTTCTGTAGTCATATTTAAATTATGAGAATCATTATAAACCCTAATAAAGGGATTGATTATTAGGGTCATAAGAACACTCACATTTACGGAGTTCTATGAGCCAGACCCTTAATATCTAAATAGCCTATCTTATGAAATTCCTACAGCAAACCCTGAATACTAAGTATGGTGGCAACATATTTGTAACCCCAGGGCTTAATAGACTGAGGCCTGAGGCAGAGGAACCTGAGACCAGGGTTTGTTACTCAGTGAGAACATTTCTCAAGAACCCAAGAGGTGGGTCTGGACAGATGGCTCAGCTGGCTATCAGCACTGGAAAAGGATCTTAACCTATTCTTTGCACTACAAGTTAGCTCACAGAAATCTGTTAATCCCGTTTCAGGGTATTGGACACCTCTGGAGGACACCAAGCACAAATGGGGTATATGATGTTTTCTATGGAGGTATTACATGTACTCCATAACCTAAAACAAACAACAAAAGCCAAGTACTAGCACTGAGAATTTAGCTCAGTAGCAGAACAGACCTAGCTTGTCCCAGGCTCTGAGTTTATAACAACCAAGATGCAGAAAATGAAAACAGTTGGTAAATTATAGGAGAAGAAAATAGAAAATTACAGTAATAAATTACTCCGTGTAGCTTCTGGAACCAGGCCTGGTAGTCACATGTTTTCTGACTTTGTGCACCCAGAAATAGTACAGACTTCACAAATTTAGGGGTCAGTTCCCTAAAGCTTATGCATTGGGTTTTTTTTTTTTTTTTTGCATTATAAGAATATCCTATCTTGGTAAGTATAAAGTCTTATACCTAATTTACTTTCTATTATGACTTGTTTTCTGCATCAAGTAAACAAGGAAAACTATAACTATCTAATCTTCAATTTGCTCAAGGAGAAAAAACATTAACAGAGTAAGCAGGAAGTATGAGCAAGCGACTTCCAAAAAAAATGTGAATATTGATAGAAACAACTGGCTGCCTGGACAGTCACCCAAAGTTCCTCTGCAATATTAGGGCATCCATCTTCAGGCTACAGGCCTAGCATATCTGACAGACTTTTCTGTGAAGCAGGATATTTTGTGTCCTGCTTGTTTAATTAGGGCAGTATACTGTCAGCAGTCAAGGCAGGGACATTTTCTTGCCCAGTGGCTTACTTTTGCCACAAAGAAAGTAAACACCATGTGGAATTTCTTTGATGCCCATTATCTTCTCTGAAGTAGATTGGTGTTGCCAGGAGCAGACATGTCTCATTGTCATAAAAAAGAAGAACCTACATTATTAAAACATCTTAAATACCACATTCTGTACCTCTCTGAAGTGGTTGAAGATGCTCTATCTATCTAAAATATGTCTTTGTTTGACCTTAAAAACATACCTAATGTGACTATAAGTTTGATCTTCACTAACCCCACATCAGACAGAGATCTGATCTCCAAAATATACAAAGAACTAAGAAATTGATCATCAAAAGAACAAATAAATCCAATAAAAAATGGGTACAGACCTAAACAGAGAACTCTCAACAAAGGAACCTAAAATGGCTGAAAGGCACTTAAGGAAATGCTCAACATCCTTAGTCATCAGAGGAATGCAAATCAAAACAGCTTTGAGATTTCATCGTATACCTGTAAGAATGGTTAAGATCAAAAACACTGATGACAACTTAGGCTAGAAAGGATGTGGGGTAAAGGGAACTCTCCTCCATGGCTGGGTGTGAGTGCAAACTAGTAAGGTCCCTTTGTATATGAGTATTTCTCAGAAAATTAGGAAACAACCTACCTCTAGACTCAGCAATACCACTTTTGGATGTATCCCCAAAGGATGCTCAATCATACCACAAGGACATGTGCTCAACTATGTTCATAGCAGCATTGTTTGTCATAGCCAGAACCTGGAAACAACCTAAATGCCCCTCAATAAAAGAATGGATAAGGAAAATGTGGTACATTTACATAATGGAGTACTACACAGCAGAAAAAAGTAACGACAGCTTGAATTTTGCAGGAAAATGGAGGGAGCTAGAAAACATTATTTTGAGTGAGGTAACTCAGACACAGAAAAACAATTATTACATGTACTTACTCATAAGTGGTTTTTAAACATAAAGCAAAGAAAGCCAGCCTACAAACCACAATCCCAGAGAACTTAGACAATAATGAGGACACTAAGAGAGACTTACATAGATTTAATCTACATGGGAAATAGAAAGTAGAAAAAGACAAGATCTCCTGAGTAAAGTGGGAGCATGGGGACCTTGAGGGAGGATTGAAGAAGGCAGGATAGAGGCAGGGAAGGGAGTAGAGAAAAATGTAGAGCTTAATAAATATCAATAAAAAAATAAAATTAAAAAGACAGGCATTTACACAATGGTGTGTGGGATAGACTAGACAAAAATAAACAGGGCTTGGAGCAAAGAAAAGAGAAATAGGGAATGGGGAATCTCTTTCCATTTCCCCGATTGTTCACATCTGTAAAGGTCCCAAATAATATCAGGTTCTAGGATGCCACTAGGCTGCCCTTGGGTTGATTATCTATGGGATATTGAAGCCAAATCCGATTGCAAAAGTTAGTAAGTTTAGGACCCTTCAGGTCAAGCATCAGGTGGAGAGACTGGAGGTTTTCTAAGAGGCTACCAAGGGACAGTGAGAGAGGAGAGTATGGAAGACACGTTGCCATGGATAAGAGAGAAGGAAAATGTCAATGCAGCCTGCAGTGGGCATCCTCAAGACTCAGGCCGGACTGAAGGAGGACCAGGTCAGTCAGTGAGTCGCCACAACAGTCAAAGCCCGGCTAAGTCAGAGACTCAGTGCCTGGGACCAGGGCTTTTTGTAAGGGTGAGAAGGCAAGGATGAAAACCTCACTCTAGGGGGAGCTGGAGAATGGAGCCACAAAAGCCACGAGGACTAGAGGAGCTTCGGGATGTGTAACTGCTCTGCCCTGGAAAAGGTTTCCCTAGTGCAAGTGTGTCCGCTCTGCCAGAGCAGGGGAGAGCTTACCCAGGGAAAGTGTTCTGCTGGGCTCTGCCCTAGTATGGGCAGCCCTGAAGGAAGAAGAGGGCAGAAGGGACACAATAACCTGGCTGGGCCTGACAAAAGAGCCGGATTGCAGCTCCAAGGTTGGGGGGATGGGGTCAAGTGAACGGGGCGGGGGACAACTGTACCCTTAAAGACCATAGTTGGGGGTTACCTCAACCTCCAAGAGTACCAGAGGGTGCCGGGTGCTCAACAGTCCCTTCCTCCAGCTCAGGGAAACATTTACACTGAGCAAAGAGGAAACTGATCTAATTGCTCCTGGTGGATGAGCAGTTGGTGATCCAGGAGAGTCTAGAGATGGACTAGAGAGGAAGGATAGGGTCCCAACGCAGCTTAGGCCCTGGGGGACACCCACGCACTAGGAGGGCCCTTCCCAGGTTTTGCACCAAATGTAAGCATTGCAGCTCAGACGGAAAGGTATCCTGGTGTTTGGGAGCCAAGGAATACCATAAAGTCACACACTGCACAGCAAACTTCACGCAAGAGATGGATTGAGAGGGGGGGAAAAGCCAGGAGGGTGGTTGTCTCTGCTTGGGAGAGAAACAGCAGAACATTGAACAAGATACAGGGCTTATATAGAGTGTCTTGAGCAGTGGGGTGGAACTTCAGGGTAAAGCTTCCCAGGGTAGAGATTGTAGGGCTCTGTAGGGTGGGGGCAGTGTCCAGCAGTTAGGGGAGTTAGACTGTTCTATGGGATGGAACCTGGTAGTTGGAGGTCCTTGGGGGGAGGGCCTGTGCCCCCCCCCGTGTGTGTGTGTGTGTGTGTGTGTGTGTGTGTGTGTGAGAGAGAGAGAGAGAGAGAGAGAGAGAGAGAGAGACAGAGAGAGAGACAGAGAGAGAGACAGAGAGAGAGAGAGAGACAGAGAGAGAGACCACTGTGTGGAAGGACTTACACATAGCCAAGATGGGAGCGGGGTGGGATATTCTGCCAGGTTGAGTGCCTTCAAACCTCAGTGATTTTTGTTAGTGAGCCAAGGGCCCTCACACCGAAATGAGCAGATACCACACATAAGTGACATGCAGCAAGCCTCTCTGCGATCCTGGGTGGGTTTTCAAAGCATCATGCTACTGTACTGTGTGCTAAAACAGCCTTCTATCAGCCGAGCTCTATCATCACTGGCCCTCCCTTTCGTGATAAAAAAGAGAAAGGAAAAGGTATGTGGGCCGTACGCACAAACGCATGCTCATCCTCTACAATCAGAACTCTGGAGAACTAGCTGCAAGGGGAGATTCTGTTTCCTCCGTGGTTCCACAGCTGTTTGGGCACTGTCATGTTTATACCACTCTCTCACAGATGTTACATTTTATGAAGCGTGACTCATTCGGGTGGTACTGCATATCTTCAACTCCGAAGAAATCCCAGAGGATGAAATGGTTACACAACCTGAAATATTTGAACAAAATAATTTTTGGAGGACAAAAAAGGGCAACCTGATTTTTCTATGCTTAAACGAAACAGAAACACCAGCGGTTTCGGATTCATTATTTAAAAACGTTACCTTCTAGTTTGGTACGCCACTAACTGTGATTGTGTGGAGCTTGCAGTGGCCCCTTCTCTCCTTCCACCATCGGAGTTCCAGGGATCCGGATTCTTGGCATGATCCTCACTGAGCCCCCTAGCTGATCTGATTTCAGATTTTTTTATTATAGTTGAGATAAAGGTGTGAGGGTGTTTTTATTTGGCAAGATCTTGTTTGATTTCTGTGAATCTCTTGTTTTGTGTCTAGTTTCTATCCCTTTGTTGTATTTCTACAGAAAAACAAACAAAAACAAACCCCACAGAGCAGTGGCTGCACATGCTTTTAAGCCAAGCACTCTGGAAAACAATGGCAGAAGTAAATAAATCCCTTGAGTAGAGGCCATCCTGGTCTGCAAAGTGAGTTCCACTTTGACAGCCAGGGCTAGCAAGAGAAACTCTGTCTTGAAAAATAAAAGCAAAAAACAAAAAAATTAGTTGGAGACAATTTTTCAGAGTATTTTTACCCCGTGTTTATTATCAGTGGTTCATTATGGAAGCTAAATAATCCAAAAACCAAGCAAAACAAAAAACAAGTACTAGTGTTTTCTAGTAAATAAGAATTTAGTCCTGCCAGGCTGGTGGTGGTGCACTCCTTTAATCCCAGCAGAGGCAGTCGGATCTTTGTGAGTTCAAGGCCAGTTGTGAAGAGCTAGTTCCAAGACAGGCCCCAAAGCTACAGAGACCCAGTCTCAAAAAACAAAACAAAAAACAAACAAACAAACAAAAAAGAATTTGCTCCTAACAAAATGACCAAGTAGAACTCAATTTTAGGAGATAATAACACCATCAGCATAATTTCTTAAGATGAAAAGCAATAATTGCACACTATTTTATCACAATTGGGCCAAACTTTTTCAACTTCCAGAAAGTTTTCCCTGTTTAAAAAGACAAATCGAAAACTTCATAACTACAAAATTCAGTTCAGAAAAACAGGGAATTGTTATTCAAATTTTGGTATTAAAAAGGTTTTAATCTGTTAAAAAAATACAATGGGTGTATTGAGACAGGTGGGAAAGAAGGGCTGACAACGGGTGAGTTTAACGTGGTGAGAATATTGTTAGGCAAAGGCAAAAAAAAGACGTGAAGATAAAAGAAGGATTGTAAACCGAAGCCTTTCTGGCCCTGGATGCGGGGTTCAGAATCCCAGCACTAGGGAGGCTAAGCTGGGAAAAGAGTTGGGGGCCAGTCTGGGCCTCTCTACAAACAAACAACAGTACAAGATTCTTTCTTTAAGATAGACAGATGTGCAGTTCTAAAGTATTTATAACACCAAAGAGGTCTTTTTGAAAATTGCTTGTTTATGGAAGCTTCCATAAAATAGACTTACGAACTCCTCATGATTCACCTTTTACTAAAACAATATCAAAAGCGTCAGTGAATGCACTGGTCTTCAAGCTCACCTGTCGCTGTTTTTCAGTTAGCTAGGAAAGAAAGCTAAGAGTGCCAGAGAAATAATGCAGTTGGCAGAGTGCTTGCCTGGCACATACCAAACCCTAGGTTGGAGCCTCAGTAATGGATGTACTGAGTGTGTGGCAAACACTTGTAAACCCAGATGCCTAGAGGGTAAGAGAAAGGCAGTCTTCAATTTGGATGCCAATTGTGGCCATGGCAACTTACCAGCTCTCTGTTCCCTGCAAATCCTTTAATTTTCCAGTCTTCAATTTTCTATTCTGTAACGAGGAGGAAAAGCTCATAACTGGCATTTCTTATCACAGAAAAAAGAAATAGTCAGAGCTCCTTTAGTGCATATATTAGGGCCTTGTGCAATGTGCCAGGTCAGTAGCCCTGAGCTGTCTGAACTTGTGAGGAGTTCTGTCAATGCAGTGTCCTGTTTGTTTGTTTGGTTGGTTGGTTGGTTGGTTGTTTGGTTGGTTGGTTCTTTTTTCAAGACAGGGTTTCTCTGTAGCTTTGGAGCCTGTCCTGGAACTCACTCTGTAGACCAGGCTGGCCCCCAATTCACAGAGATCTTTCTGTCTCTGCCTCCCGAGTGTTAGAGATTAAAGGTGTGAACCACCACCGCCCAGCAATGTGGTGCCTTCTTTTTGTTTTGTCGGTTAGTAGGCTCTTAACAGTTTCAATTTTGAGCAGACTTCTTGCCCCTAAAAACTCAAATCATCCTAGTTTGCCAATTTAAAAAATAATTTTATTGTTTATTGATTGACGTAGGTAGATGTGTGTGTGTATGTGTGTGTATGTGTGTGTGTACGTGTGTGTATGTGTGTGTGTGTGTGTGTGTGTGTGTGTGTGTGTGTGTACACTCATGCTACAGCTTACTTACAATAGTTAGTTCTCCTACTGTGTCAGTCGTGGGGATTGAACTCAGGTTGTCAGATGTGGTGGCAAGTGCCTTTACTTACTGAGCTATCATTCCCCCAAGATTCTTTAAAACCAGCCAGGCAGTGGTGGCGCACGCCTTTAATCCCAGCACTCGGAGGCAGAGGCAGGCGGATCTCTGTGAGCTCAAGACCAGCCTGGTCTACAAGAGCTAGTTCCAGGACAGGCTCCAAAACCACAGAGAAACCCTGTCTCGAAAAAACCAAAAAAAAAAAAAGATTCTTTAAAACCCTTTTGAAGCCTGTCAGGGGTGGCACAGACCTTTAATCCCAGCACTTTGAGAGGTGGAGCAGGTGGATCTCTGAGTTCGAGGCCAGACTGGTCTACAGGATGAGTTCCAGGACAGCCAGGGCTCCACAGAGAAACACTATCTTGAAAAACAAATAAACAAGCAAACAAAATAATAATAAAATAAAAATTTTTGAAAAAATATTTCTCTGTGTGTGAGAGAAAAAGGACTCTATACTAAGAATTTTGTTCTAATTTCAAGATCAGAATTATTTAAAAGAAACATCTGTCTGCTCATCTTCAAACTTTGGGAAATTGCCTTCAAATTCCTTAATCCTCCTTTCTGTTGCAGCCGTTCTGTTCAGTCAGAATTTCAGCACATTCCTGGAGTCCTTCTTTTTGTCCCGCTTCAGTTTCCCAGTGAAATGTTTGAAGCCAACTAAGTTCTCCTAATACAGATCGGCCATAATAGGAATGCCCTGCTGGGCGTGGTGCCAACACTTGGGAAGCTAAGACAGAAGGATAATGGGAAGTCTAAGATCAGCCTGGGCTACATAACAACTACTAAGACTACCGTAGCACGGTGGTTCTCCACCTTCCTAACGCTGCAACCCTTTGTACATTTCTTCATGTTGTGGTAACCACAACCGTACAACTATTTTTATTGCTACTTCATAGCTGTAACTTGCTACTGTTATGAATCGGAATGTAAATATCTGATATGCAGGGTATCCGATGGGCAACTCCTGTGAAAGGATCTGTCAGCACCCCAAAGGGTCACAACCCACAGGCTGAGAATGGCTTAGTAAAACCTGTCCTCTTTTGCTGTTGCTGGTTTTTTATTTATTTATTTTTTCAGAGCTGAGGACCAAATCCAGTGCAAGTGCTCTACCATTGAACTAAATCCTAACCCCAAGATCTGTCTTTAAACAAGGAATCTCAGTGGAATAATATTAATACTTCTTAAAGATGGTGTGTCTCTATACCACCACAGGATGGCTGTGAGCAACAGACGAGAGCTTCAGTTTGTGCTTTATCCTGTATGCCCTTATTTAGTAGGAGAAAAAAAGCAAAAATATGTCCAGATGTAATCTTGTATGAATAAGAGGAAGAGTCCAAATTGCTGCCATTCGTCTTCCCCCACCTTCTGCTGCTGTGAGGAAGAGAATTGCCATGGCTACCAAAACATGCTCTTTCCCCAGGCTTCATCAAGTTCACTTTTTACCACCCTGCGTGATGAACAGTATTGTTCTGTTAAGTGACTTCAATCTCAATCTATTCTGCACATTCCCTCGCTATTCTTCCTCCTTCTCTAAGAGAACACCCTCGACTTTTCTTTAAGACAGGAAATGTCTTGATGTAAATTAAAATAAGAATATAGGGGCTGCCAATTCAGTCTCTGCCTGAAATCTGGCATTTCCTCTGGGCCACTGCAGCTATCACTGACAGTGTATGTCTGATAATCAAAACATGCCAAGGGATGGTGAAATAAAAAGCAGGGCTACGGTAGCTCACAGACACACTCCCATTGTGTGCCCCCGGCTTCTTGAAACACTGTCTTGATCTGTAGATTTCAAGTCATAGTTTAAGACGTTAGATTAAGACAAATTAGTTCTGTTTAGCATTTTTCTTTTAAGTTTTAATTTCCCTTTTTTGTTCTCCTCTTCCACCTTCTTCTTTGGGTTTTAACCCTTGCACACCCCATTTATACAAATAAAACAAGACAAATCTGGGGAAAAAACCATTTTAAAAAGAAAGAAGATGGCCGGGCGGTGGTGGCGCACGCCTTTAATCCCAGCACTCGGGAGGCAGAGACAGGTGGATCTCTGTGAGTTCGAGACCAGCCTGGTCTACAAGAGCTAGTTCCAGGACAGGCTCCAAAACCACAGAGAAACCCTGTCTCGAAAAAAACAAAAAAACAAAAAAACAAACAACAAAAAAAAGAAGAAAGAAAGAAAGAAGATACTATCTAGTGGTTTATTTTCTTACCATTCTTTGTGAAATTCAAGACTAAATTCGACATTTTGGGCATAGACACAAAATCTCCAACTCAAATGGAAGGAAGATAATATTTGTAAATTCCATACCAAGTCATTTTTTTTCTTTTTTAAATTAGGTTTTTCGGGCTGGAGAGATAGCTTAGTGGTTAAGAGTACTGCCTGCTGTTCCAGAGGTTCTGAGTTCAATTCCAGCAACCACATGATGGCTCACAACCATCTGTAGTAAGATCTGGTGCCCTCTTCTGGCCTTCAGAACACTGTATATATAATGAATAAATAAATATTGTTTTTAAAAAAATTAGGTTTTTCAAGACAGGGTTTCTCTGTGTGGCCCTTGTCTGTCCTGGAACTCAGTATGCAGACCAGGCTAGCCTCGAACCTAGAGATCCATCTGTAGATGGATCCATCTGAGATTAAAAGCATGCACCACCATTGCTTGGCTCAAGTCAATGTTTTCAAACCATGAAACCAGAAAGATTGCTGCAAGTTCAAGACCCACGTGGACTTCAGAGCAAGTCCCAGGCCAGCTGGCTTGCTTCTCTGACTTCTTCCTGCCCCCCATGAGGAAAATAAGGAGCAGAAAAAAAAATATGATCAAATAAATTTCCACGGTAACTGGCTTTGGTGGTACACATCTTTAATTCCAGCACTGAGAAGGCAGAGGCAGGTGGATTTCTGTGAGGTCGAGGCCATTCTGGTCTTCATATGGTGTTCTAGGCCAGACACAGGTATGTAGTGAGACCCTGTCTACACTCTGTGCCTTTCTCTAGCCCTTACCTCTAGCTCCTGCTGCTCTGTTCTAATCATGGAAGGACGGGTATCTGCCTTTACTGAGCAGGCTATGAGTCAAGAGCTGAGCTAACTGCCTTTTGAGGATTTCTTCACATGATCATCACAAGGACTTCTATAAGAGTCTGTGTGACTTTGTTTCTGTGTTTGTACACACACGTGTGGGAAGGGTGATGTTGCCCATACAGGCCAGAAGGGAATGCTGGGTTTCTTAGAGGTAGGCATTTGCAAGCTGCCTGATGTTGGTGCTGGAATATTGGACCTTTGGTTATTGCAGGAAGTGCTTTTAACCACACAGTCATCTCTTTAGCCCCATTACAACATTCTACTTTATTTATTTTGGAATTTTCATGATAGGATTTTCTGTATTACGGTCCTGGCTGTCCTAGAACTAGTTCTTGTATCTTTACGCTTCAGATAAGAAGAGTAAAAAGAGTCTTCAAAGAAGCAGGCGGTTGTACAGCATCTCACAGGCAGGAAGGAGTGGAACTGAGGTTTGAAAGTGAGTCGTCAGTCCAGAGCCTAGTGTACTGCCTGGTGTTTAACCTCTGTGCTGAATGCCTTAACACTTGCAAAGCAGGTAAGCCTGAAAAATACTCCTGACCCAACCCTGAACAAAGTCATAAGACTGCGCAAGCGAGGGGACTCATCTCTGGGTGGGGCGATGAAACAGCTGGTCCAGAGGTAGGTGGTGACATTCCTGACTGTGTGCTGCCTTCTCATCCCGAACTGTCCAAGTAAGGCCTGGGAGACAGACAGGAAGACCAGTTTGCAAGTCCTTTTATGAGCAGAACCTGATCTCAACACAGAGGGAACAGAGATCAGATCATTTCATTGCCATTAGACTTAGTTTGGTTTTTTGTTTGTTTGTTGTTTTATTTTAAAGGTAAAAGAAAACCTTTTTCTTCCTTCCTTCCTTCCTTCCTTCCTTCCTTCTTTTCTTTCTTCCTTCCTTCCTTCTTTTCTCCCAACCTCACAGCCTTGAAAGCTGATTAACACATTTAAATGTCTCAAATTAGCTAGCACTCTGTCCAAGACAGATTTTTCAGTGCCAGCTCAACAGGAGTGTTATTGTGAAGGTCACGCTCAGCTCAGCTCAGCTCAGCTTCCTGGTTCTATTGGCTTCCTGAATTAATATCTTTCAAGCTGTCTCCCTCCTCATCGTTCTAACTCTTGCTAAGTCCCCTTCCACTTTCCGATTTCAAGTGTGAGAACTGTCTCTCTAGTTTCATTCAGATATTTTTTTTTTCTAACTCATCTCCCAAACTGCTAACCAGATGATTTTCACAAAAACAAGGATTTAGTATGCCATTCCCTGCTAAAAACATTTTCACTTTCACTGGAGGGGAATCAAATCCAAACCCGGGGGCATGGCATTCAAAGACCTCCTTTATGTTTCCTACTGCTTCCAGCCAGACCAAAGCAAGCCCACTCCTTGTCAGGCACCAAAGACAATATAAAGAAAGCAAGACACTTCTCTAGTGAAGGACAGGGTTAGCCGGAAAGATACAGTCTCATGATTTCAGTTCTGCTACCTATAGCAAACAGAGGCTGTCAGTATAATACCCAACTTCCAGTCTTTTTTTATTCTTTCTTTCTCCCTCTTTCTCCCTCCCCCTTCTTTCCTTCCCTCCCTTCCTCCCTTCTTCCCTCCCTCCCTCCTTCCATCCCCCCTTTCCTTGCTCCCTCTCTCCTCCTCCTTCTCTCCCTCTTCTTCCCTCCCTTCCTTCCCCTCTCTCTCCCTCCTCCCTCCCTTCCTCTCTCTTTTCCTTTCTTCCTTTCTTCTTTTGGCAAGATCTAACAATTCATTAACCCTACCTGGAGCTAGCTGTATATATACCCAGGCTTGCCTTGAACTCACAGTGATCCCCTTTGCCTCTGTAGTGTCAGGATTATAGTGTCAAGCCTTCAGCATGCCAGAGGCCCTAGTTTCTATCCTAAACCCTGGTAACAACAACAAAAAAAATGTTCTTTGCTCCCCTTGGGTAAATAAACAGGGTATTTCATAAAACTTGGCTGTGCCTTGACACCTTCCAAGGGACTGTTTATCCAAAGGGCAGGAGGATGCTCTAGTGGTGCCAAACATCTTGAGTACATTCTAGGGTGTGGGATATAGTTCACGTCTGATAAAATGACCTAAGTCATCCCCACCCCGCCCCACGCATACACATGTGGGCATAGGTACATAACAGAGCACATATACACGTGCTCTCTTTCCCAAAAATCTTTATTCAGCTAAGAAGAAATCCATTGAAAATAGTTTTGTTCTCTGAGTATGGTAGCTCATGATTTTAATCCCAGTTCTCAGAGGGTAGAGGAGGATCAGGAAATCAGGAGTTCGAGTCCAGTCACAGTTACATGAAATCCTGCCTTATCTCAACAGCAATAAAAGTTTGTCGACCATTGACTAAGTATGACCCCTGGCTCAGGGATCTGTGGCTTTAATTAAAGTTTCTCTCATGGTAATAACTTTTTTCTTTCCTTTCTTTTTTTTGGGGGGGGGAGAGGTGTTTTGTTTCATTTTGGTTTGTTTTTCTCTGTGTAACAATCCTGGCTGTCCTGGGACTAGCTTTGTAGACCAAGTTCACTTCGAACTCACAGAGATGCGCCTGCCTCAGACTCCGAGTGAAGGGATTAAAGGTGTGCGCCACTACCAGCCCCACAATAGATTATTTGTTATTTTTCTTTCTCTTTGTTTCTGTTATCCAATCATAGACAAAACATGGTCTTTCTAAGGCCCATGGTTTTATTTGCCTTTTTTTTTTTAAGACAATCTCATTATGTTTCCTAGGCTGGGCTAGAACTCTGTATCTACATAGACCAGGCTTGGCCTTCATCTAACTCACAAAGACCCACTTGGCCCTGCCTTCTAAGTGCTGACATTAAATGCGTACCTTACCATGGCCACCAAAGGTCCATGGTTTTAACAGGATAAGTAGTCTGTTGTTGAGCGTCTTCTTCACAGACAAACGTCAACAGCATTAAATCTTCCCTTGTCAAAGTAGGTTAAAGTCCAAACCCCCTTCAGACTCTGCTAAGTATATATCTTCTCCTCAATGGGTCAGAAAAACCATCCACCTCAGTGTTACAGAATTTAAATCCAACTTCTACACATTCTGTAGCAGGAATCATTGCTGTTAACACAAGGTCTCACATTGTCCAGGCTCCTCTCAAACTCCCAAAGCCCTTTCACCCCCTGAGCACAGAGATGGTGATGACCAGCACCAAGGTTTCCCTCTGCAGCCACACTTGGTCTAATGCCTCATTTAAAAGGTTGCTGACACACGCTCTCACCAGATGGCCTCTCCCCAAAATCACCTGCTTCAAAGGCTATTTGCCACTGAAACTTTCTGACCAAAGTTTTATAGTAAAATTTATTTGTTCAGAAAAGCGTTTCAAACTTCTTCTTTACCATCTATTAAATCCTGAGCTGACCAGAAGCCAGCTTGCTTAGTTCTGTAAATTCCTGCCGACTCCAGAACTGGACAGACGCCTAAGTGTGTGGATACATATCACCCAGGAATGTGATAGCTCGGGCCCCTTCACATTCTCAGGACACCAGACCACGGACGTCAAGGGCGGTTTCTTCAGCTTGGCTCTGTCCCAAGCATTTTCCACACGTTTCTCTCCACGTCTACACTGCAGCTTGGTAGTTATTTTTGTGGCGACTCAAATGTTTTATGATTATAAATATCTTTATTAGTCTTTACTGCGATGAGAATTATTTACTGACCCTCTACCGCCACAAATGGCTTTGGACTAACACCGTAGCTATTTCCTATTTTCAGTCAGGTCTAAAAGCCTCATTTTGGCATTTCCAAATTGAGAAAACCTACATCTCAGTGCAAAGTCACTGTAGCTAAGACCTGGCTGCTTTATAAATGATATTTTCTTTAAATGTGAGTTTGAAGAGCTAACATCTACTTAGTAGCCACCCTCTTTTTTTGTTTCTGCCCAACATAACTCTTTTCTATGCCCAGATCACCTCTGAGACTCAGCCATACCTCCCATCAACTCTCAAAAACACACATATGCATGCGTGTGTATATTTGCCTTGATATACTTAATTTAATTAGAATAAAGGGAAATTTTCTGTTTTCTTTCATAAGTTTTCTCTTTTTTCTTTTATTCACTAAAAATGAGTAGATAAACATAACAGTATGATGGACTATGCAACATAAAGTTTTTGTTTGAAATGGCTCAGCAGTAAAGAACACTGACTTCCCTTCCAGAAGACCTGGGTTCAATTCCTAGCACCCCACACAAGTGGCTCACAGCTGTATGTAAATCCAGTCCCAGGAGACTCAATGCTCACGTTTGCCCTCTACAGGCATTTATATGGTACACATGCAGGCAAAATATCCATACATATAATTTTCTTTTAATTAAAATAATCCTCCTGTCTACATGATCTGATGTCATGCACACAGCCTCATTGTGCTTCATTCTTTCTTTTCTCTTTCTTAAAAAAATATTTATATTTTCATTTATATGTTTATTGTGAGGTGGGTACAACATGACAGGTACGAAGAAATCAGAGGACAATTTTCAAAAACAGGTTCTCTTCTCTCTTTCGCAGGAACTGAACGCAGGTATTCAGGCCTGGCACCAAACACCTTTCCCCATTGATCCATCTTTAAACGATGTATTTATTTATGTCTATGAGAGCTCTGCTTACATGCCTGCATGGCAGAAGAGGGCATCAGATCCCACTTAAATGGTGGTGAGCCACCATGTGGCTGCTGGGAATTGAACACTGAACCTCTGGAAGAGCAGCCAGTGCTTTAAACCGCTGAGCCATCTCTTCAGCCCCACTGATCCATTTTTAAAAAAAAATTCAAATATGTTTTGTGTATTGTTTTACTTGCATGTATGTCTTGAGTATCACATGCAGTAGCTGCAAAGGCCAGAAGAGGGCAGCAGATACTCTGAGGCTGAAGTTAGATAAGGTTGTGCGTCAGATATAGATAGGTACTAGGAAAGGAACTGGGGATTTTTTGGAAGAGGCTAGTGCTCTTAGCCACTGGGCCATTTCTCCACACACACTGATGCATCTTGCTAACTCCCTTCCCTCTGTTCTTATTGCTCAGTTTTTTCATCATTATCTTTAAGATTAAATTATGTCTATCTTTCTATTTCTATCTATCTGTCTGTCTGTCTGTCTGTCTGTCTGTCTGTCTGTCTGTCCGTCCGTCCGTCCATCCTGTGCTTGTGTGAGAGCATGTACCACAGAACACTGGTGGATCAAGGACAACTTTTAGAAGACAATTCTCTCCTTTCACCGTGTGGGTCCTGCATTTCAAACTTATCATCAGGCTTGGCAGCAAGCAAGCCCCTTAACCTGCTAAGCCATCTTGCCTGCCCACTTACAGCTTCTTCTTCTTCTTTTTTTTTTTTTTTGGTTTTGTCTTATTTTTTGTTTTTTGATACAGGGTTTCTCTATGGAGCCCTGACTGTCCTGGAACTCACTCTGTTCCAGGTCAAGGCTGACCTTGAACTCACAGAGTTCTGCCTGCCTCTGCTTAACCAAGTGCTGGGATTGAAGGCGTGTGCCACCACTGTCTGGCTAATTTTTTGTCATAATTATAGAAAATAATCCACATTAATTCAACGCAAAGGAATTTCAATGGAATAAAAATTTAAATGCATTATACAAGAAATTGATGTGAAAATTATATGGTCATAATGAAGTTTACTCTTAAAGATACCTTTTATTCGGGGTGGTGGCTTATACCAATCTCCTAGCATTTGGAAGGCAGAGGCAGAAGCGTTGTTGTGAGGACTAAGCCAGCCTAGACTATACAGTGAGATGCAAGCCCACAGATAAGGCCTACAGAGTGCTAGCCTGTCTCACAAACCAAAACAAGGGAAAAAACAAAACAAAACAAAAAATACCCAAAGCCAAATACAGCAGAAGTAAAGATATCTTCCAGCTGAAAAGCCAGCTCTGTTGATAACTGATTAGGAGCATTCCCGTCATCTTCAGGGCTGGGGCCGAACCTTGCTGTAAAGTGTCTGCTTGGCATGCTGAAGGCTTCTAATTAAATACTAACACCAGCTAAAAACAAAATTCTGGGCATAAAATATTTGGTCAAAATCTTCACTTCTTACTAGCGTCATGGAAGTAGAATCATCCAGAAAGCTGTTGTTTTGGGGTTAGCAGTCAGGGCTGCAATCACAGACCCGGAACTTTCCACTGCCTAAGTACCAATCTGCTTTCCTCCGCATCTGATGGAAAATAACGCATACGGGGAGCCTAACAAATGCTTGCTGAATGTCAAGATTCTCCTAATGCACTGTAATGCTCTGTAAGTATTGGGGACGGGGGACTTGACCTATGGAGTGGATCATTTTAACTTAACAATTACTGAATCACAAATGAACTCTCAAAAGCTTTGAGAGCAGAAGCAGGGAAACGGGGACATGGCCATCTTTGGTATAAACACAAGCCTGAAAAATAAGCCCCGGTACAGTCATAAAATGAAGGACTTTTGTGTTTAGATTCTTTATTCATCAAACCTAATTCCTCTTTAAGCTTTTTTTTTCCATTAAAATTTGCTTTTACAGCTCTCTCCATCTGCAAGGCCATCATGGAAGTCTCAAAGGAAGCATTATTTGAGGAATTTGAGAACTATTCCTATACCTTAGAATACTACTCGCAGGAGTCTGCTTCAGAGGAGGAGACGCATCTGAAAATTGTTCACTGGGTCTCTCTGCTGTTGTGTGTCCTAGCATTTGTTCTGGGGATTCCAGGAAATGCTGTTGTCATTTGGCTCATGGGATTTAGGTGGAAGAAGACAGTCACTACTCTCTGGTTCCTCAGTCTGGCCATTGCAGACTTCATTTTCCTTCTCTTCCTGCCCCTGTACGTCTCCTATGTGGCCTTGGGTTTCCACTGGCCTTTTGGCCTGTGGCTCTGCAAGGCTAATTCCTTCATTGCCCAGCTGAACATGTTTTCCAGTGTTTTCTTCCTGACAGTGATCAGCCTGGACCACTATTTCCGCTTGATCCATCCTGTCTCATCTCAGCGGCACCGAACGCTAAAGAACTCACTGGTTGTTGTTCTATCTGTCTGGCTTTTGGCTTCTCTGCTTGGAGGTCCTAGCCTGTACTTCCGCGACACTCTGGAAGTCAATAACCACATTATTTGTTATAACAATTTCCAGGAGCATGGCCATGACCTCACCTTGATGAGACACCATGTTCTGACCTGGGTGAAATTCCTTTTTGGCTACCTTTTCCCTCTGCTGACAATGAGCTTCTGCTATTTGTGTCTCATCTTCAAGGTGAAGAAGCGAAGCCTCCCCATGTCCCGTAAGCATTTCTGGACAGTCCTTTCTGTAGTCATTGCCTTCATGGTCTGCTGGACTCCTTATCACCTCTTTAGTCTTTGGGAACTCACCATCCACCACGACAGCTCTTTCCAGCACGTGCTGCAGCAGGCAGTCCCTCTCTCTACTGGCTTGGCGTTCCTCAATAGTTGCCTGAACCCCATCCTTTACGTTCTGATTACCAAGAAGTTTCAAGCTCACTTCCGGGCCTCTGTTGCTGAGGTACTGAAGCATTCGTTGTGGGAAGTCAACGGCCCTGCCACAGCCAGTGAACAGCTCAATAGCTGTCTTCCCTAGAAACAGACCGTGTTCCCAGAAACCAGCATGGATTCTTCACGTGAACCTCATAAAAATTCGTTTCAGATGAACCTTCGTTCTGATCTAAACCGACCATATTTTTGTTGTTTTTGTTCAGTGTATTGGCCTTATATTTTTGCGTGGGTATAAAATGTAGATTTCTTCTTCCTTGCAATTTAAATGATGCCGCTGTCTGGCTGCCCTCTGGTGGCGACTGTGATATTAACAACCTAAATCTTCCCCCCCCCCCACTGTTTTAGCCTGTGTCTATTGATGTACCGCAATATATCTATCCGATTAAATAAATCGTTTTTATAATGCATACCACATTATATTAATTATAGCAACTTTCATCTTGAAAAGGCATCAGCCTCGTTTTTGGTTTCCTTTTGGGTCATTTTGTGTGTGCACACCTTGCTTGTTGCTCCTTGCTTGCCTACGATGGCTGATGGCTAGCCAGCAAGTCCCAGAGATCTGCCCATCTCCACCTCCACAGCCCTACACTGAGTGCCTGCTACCACGTCAGGCTTTTTCTAATGTGTGTTTATCTAAAGGCTTCCTTGAATGCACTTGACCAACTAGGGTGTCTCCCCCGCTCCCTGATCTTCACCTTTTCAGTTACTAAAAGAGAAAATTAACAAAAAATTTTTTTTCTGGGACAGTTTCACTATGTAGTCTAGGTTGGCCTCAAGCTCCAATAAACAAATTGAATACAAATATATTTTAATAGTATAATACATATATATATTCAACTTTTTAATAATTTACAAATTAAGGTATTAGTTGGTTATGTTCGCTTAAAACTTTCATTTCTGTTAACTGTTTATTTGCTAAGTTGACCCAAAATCTAATTACTTAAGTAATTTATTGTTAGCATAGTTCAATTTTGAGGTTCTGGAACCTCAGGTAAATAACGATGCAACTGGTCTAGCTTGGGATAGTTGGCACATTTTATGACTGTGCCAGGGCTTATTTTTCAGTCCATCAACTGTCCTTTCTCTCACTTCTGTCCCTTGACTCTGTCCAGAGTGGTCATACTTCTCAGTTCCAAAGGTGCAAGCGGCAAGCGCTCCACGGAGCTGCATCCTCAGGCCTATTTACTGAGGGTTACAAATGCCACTCCTACAGCCTTGTTTCAAAGGGAGGGGGACAGACCTCTTGCTTCTTGACAAAACATGTCTACAATTTTCTGTTTATTTTTAGTTCTTTAGAGCATCATGAAATTTGAGAAATCTGGTTGTGTGCAAGTGTGTAGATTAGTTACTATAAACACATTCCGGGGTGGGCTGGCCCGAACGCAGAACTACTTCAAAGCGCAGGCTTTGTTCTTTGGTTTACGTGGACACCAGTATAAGCTAAATAAGATACCTTTATGCCTGTGTTCGTCAGCGTTTTCAAGCACTATGGATCCCCAGAAGGGCAGGTGCTGCCCTCTGTCGGCTCTCGTGGTTCTGGAATAAACCTCTGCCGGCTCCCGTGGCTGACACTGCCCTCTGCCGGCTCTCGTGGTTCTGGAATAAACCTCTGCCGGCTCCCATGGCTGACACTGCCCTCTGCTGGCCCTTATGATCCTAACAAATTTGAAAAAATTTTCCCACTATTTCAGGTTGCACCTGAATTTTCCTCAGTGCGTATTTTATTAAATAAATCTTTACAATATGCAGCTTGCGTCACTAAACCAAGAGCAAGAGTAGGGTCAGGCTATGTGACATAACCCTAGGTTAATTTTTCTGGATCCCCATCTACAAAATACAGAAAGCTTTAAAGATACAACATCCAAACTGTAAAAACTACATCTGGTATTTAACATGAAGCCAAAATAGCTGATTTGTTACAATGGTATCCTTTCGGGGCAGTAGAATCACTGGCAGTAGCTTTTAGCATATTGCCCACCTCAGCCACCATTTGCTTACAGCGTCAAGGGAAAACACCCCACACTCAACAACCTCATAAACCTACACAAGACCATGGGAGTGTGGGAGGCCTGGGAACTAGTTAACCTACACAGTACTCCTATCAAGACATAATGCTAACACACTATACTTTTTTTTTTCTGGATACAGGGTTTCTCTTGTGTAGCTGTCCTGGAACTCTGTAGACCTGCCCGTGTCTGAAACTAAAGGCATGTACCACCCAGTCAGACTACATTTCTAACAAAAGGTTCACCCTCTGTAGCTCAGCACATTATATAATTCCTAACATTTAGAAATGGCTGTGATTGTATGACTTACCTCCTCAGATACAGCAGCAATGTAACGCTTGTGGGGGAGCGGAAGAAATTGGGCACTAATACCTACACTACATAGTAGTTAACTATGGGCCTAGGGGACCCAGCACCAGGCACTCGTGTGGTGCACACACATATGTACTCTACCCCCCCCCCCCCACCTAGACTCTAGGGACTGAAAACCCAGGTGATAAACATCTTACTGGCCCAAGATTCAGTTTTTCAAAAAAATTAATCTTGATGTCTGGCCAAAATAGACCATATCCACCAGTACCATGTTACTGTCAGTAACAGAGCTGTATTACCAATGGCTACAAAATTATAATCGCCAAACAATAACACTACATGTTTTTTTTTTAAAAATGTTGTATGTAGTCATGTAGTACATAAAACACACGTTGGGAGTCAGTCTCCTTTCACCATGTGGGCCAGGCTGGTCATCAGGCTTGACCTGCTGCTGAGTGACTCACCCATCTTCCCGGCCCCCAGTTTTTATTACTGAAGCCTTCCCTTTAATGAAAGCATATACCATTTCTCATAACAGAATCAAGAGCCCAGGGTTTTTTCTAGCTTTTATTCAAGTGCACTGACTTGACGATGATTTTAGATTTTGTTAAAAGCAGCCACATCCATGGATTGTACGTAGTCCTCAAAAGCAGTAATCTGCTCCTCCAGCATATCTGTTCCAACCTTATCATCTTCAACTACACACTGTATTTGAAGCTTTTTAATTCCGTATCCCACTGGAACCAATTTGGCTACAAAAGAACATAAAGGGAAGAGTTAGGAAACTCTTATTGATGGAAAAACAATGAAAATGTATATAAATTCCAACTTCAAAACACCACCATTAAACTTACAAGAGCCCCAGACCAAGCCGTCTGCCTGAATGCTTCTGACACACTCCTCCAACTTGGCCATGTCTGTCTCATCGTCCCAGGGCTTCACATCCAGTAAGATGGAAGACTTGGCAACAACCGCAGGCTCTGGAAAAGAGTTAAAAATGCATTACCCTTACTCAACTGAACACCTTTGCTCTAGGTCAAATCTCAATGTTTCAAAACAGACCATCTTCTTACGGAAAAACACACAAAACCCACCTGTCTGTCACGCGCATGCCTCTTTCTGTGTGGCTAAGAAAGAGGCATGAAACTGTGTGACAGTTTCTATCCCACAGAGGAATGCTACAGCTGCCACCGTAAGGTCAGCTGCAGACCAGTAGCTGTGGACCTCGTATAAGCAAAGATGTCTACTGAAGACTAAAACCACGTTAGGGTCAAGCTCTGGAACAGACCACTCGCACTATTACTTAACAAGGAAGACACACGACTGTAGAATCACCTACTTTTAGCTTTCTTTGATTCGTACTGTGCAAGGCGCTCTTCTCGGAGCCTCTTTGCTTCTTCGCTTTCCTGTATGGAGAAAAAAATCCACGAAGTTGGTTATCTTCTGCTGATACAGTGTGATGACAGGGCCATTACAGAAATGACCAGGTTCATCAGTAAAAAGCAAATCCATCAGGAGTTCAGCCGAAAGATGGTGATTTGGTTTTATTCATCATGTACCCAGTGAGGGTTCAAATTCAGGCCCTGATACAGGACCTACATTTATGCCTTATCAATATACTCAGAGATGTCAGCCATACCTCCTCGTCATCTGACCCAAAGAGATCAATGTCGTCGTCGTCTTTGACATCCGCAGCTGCACTTCCTGTGGTGTCTTCCACACTGGCAGGGCCATACTTGCCCAAAGATTTCTTCACTCCTGGCAGACTTGAAAACAAACATCCTACCACGGTTAGGTCGGTGCCACACCTCTTTCCTTTACTAGACAAAACATAAAGTCTTTCTTTCCCAGTACCAATCTGTTCTGGTTATTGACGCTTTAGCACAGCCCCAGGTAAAAATATTACGTGTGCCCGACTCTTCAGTCAACCAACCCTAGTACTACAGGAGACAATGTACTCAATACTCACTATGGCTTAACTCTTTCAGAACGAACATCTCTGAGCTTCCATTACGATTTCTTAGTTAACTGGAGTATACTCCCCAAACTCTCCATCCGTGCTGGTAGTGTCAGAAGGCCAGGGACTGAATGAGCTACCCTCTCACCCCAGCGATGGCCCCCCCTCCCAGTTCGAAGCACACTGGCAGGGAGGTGTGGAGTAAACTTTGACTGCTGTTGTCCATGTTCTACCTGTCCTATGAGGAAATGCAGGGCTTCAGTCTCTTGGTCTTCTAAGGTTACCAAGAAATTCAGCTTACACCAGCCCAACAACGCTAATGCCACTAGAACCTGGACCCGACTTTGCCATGAGAGAGTCCGGGTGGTGCAAAGGCATTTTTATTTTTACCTGGCTTTCTCTTTCTCGTAAGACTTGATGTGATTATACCAGCGCAGGGCATGGAACAGGTCGGCGGGCGGTGGGCCAGAGACTGCTTCAAAGACCGCCACATCGGCTTGTGATGGCACATACCTGCCGGTGACAAAGACACGTGCACACACCTTTCAAAGGAAGACACAACATACGACACGAGGTGTGACCAACTCTGCATCCGTCCAACCGGCTAGTGGCGACTATTAAGGGGCTAACAAGTCGCTTCTTCAGTCGCTTTTCATTTTAAGTGCACCAAACATCTGTCTGAGCCTGTGCAAGCTAAGAGCGGCTGCACCATCCTCCCATCAGCCCACCCGCCCGGGAGCCCGGGCGCCCCGCTTCCCTCCCGCCGCGCCCGCGCCACGTGGCCCCGGCCTCCCGGCTCACCCCTCGATGTAGCTCTTGTCCGCCAGGTAGTCGTTGAGCACCTGGAGGCCGGCGGGGGTTCTGAGGTCTCCGAAGCCCATGGCGTCGGCTGTAACCGGAGGCCCGCAGCGGCGGAGGGACAGAGCGCCAGGAGCCTGCGGCCGGCGCTGAGGGAGAAAAGGGCCCGGGCCGGCCGGAAAAGTCCTTATATAGAGACGGAGGCGTTCCCCCTCCGCGGCACCGGCTAGAGGTGAAAGGTCAAAGTGCGTCACTCGTCCCGCTCCTCCACGTCAACCTGGGACTTGCGGATTAAACGGCCCACAGGCTGTCCTCGGGCCACCCCTTGCGTTTGGGAAGAAATGAATAAAAGAGGCATTTTAAAATGCCTCCCTCCAAGGATTCCAAAAGTAAGGGAAACGCCCCTTGAGGCGACGGAGTTGAACGAAAGCGCTCGGCCTCGAGGCCTCGGCTACTTCCGGCGGAACTGCAGGTCCAAGTCGACCTCTCCGCTTCCTCTCGGCTCTCGTTCGGGCTGACGGAAATTGCCGAACAGGGCCAAAGAGGGGACATTGTCGAGTCTGGGTTTTTCGTCCCTCCTGGCTTTCCGTCCACCAGCTCCTGTGACGGAGTCAGCCGGGACCGCCATATTGACTTAGCGGCCGGGTTCTGAGGGGTCGGAGAGCTCCGGACGAGTCAGCGGAGCATCCCGGTGGGCTCCGGAGGAAAGGTGAGGACGTGTTTAAGTGGGAGGGCTGAAGTTCTGCCAGCAGGTGTTTTCTTTCTCGGCAGGATTGTATCCTTTAGGGCAGACAAGTCATTCTCCTCTTGTCCTTGACTGGGTACCGCCTCCCGCCCCGCCGCCTCGGAAACCCGGGAGAACCGGCAGGTGAGGCCGACCGGCCTTAGCTTCTGGTGTGATGGAGCAGAAGGGAGGACGATTGGAAGACCTTCGGGAGCTCGGGCTTGCGAGCTTCTTTCTCCGTGCCTTGACGGGAGGAGGCCGGCTGTCTGCCAGGGTCCCGAGCGACTTCACCTTGGGCACCGCTGTTTAGGTGCTGTCCTGCAGATGTCCACACTACTGTTTGTTTAGTCTGGTTCATTGATCACACTGGGTAGTGTTTTATTCATTCTACAGACGGGGAAAACTGACCAAAACAAAAATGTGTAAAAAGTTAGCCGGCGCTGCTCAGCTAAGCGGTTAAGAGTACCTTGCAGAGAGTATCCGAATTCGGTTCTCTAAGTCAGGAGACTGACAACTGCCTGTCACTGTGCTCCAGGGGATTCGCCACCCTCTTCTGGACGGGGAGCATCTGCACTCACATGACCCACACACAGACACGCACAGGCACACATAAATACAGAGAAAATGAATCTCAAAAAGTTAGCTCGGAGCCCAGCTGCAAATCAGGAAGCTGCAGTGTCTTCAAGTTCCTGAGATTCGATGTAAGATCAAACTGAATTGTAAACTTTAGATTTCTTTTTTTTTTCCTCCTGGGAATCTTTTCTTTTTCTTTTCCCACTGAGTTTTACATTACTAAATGGAGTGTTCTAAACCAGAGAAAAGTTTCAGAAAGTTGTTCCTCTAAGTCACAGCCAAGGTACTAGAGATGTGCCAGGTGTGGTGTGGTGTGGCCCGTCTATAATCCCAGCACTGGGCAAGCTGAGACAGGAGGATGCAACCCAGGACTCTACTAACTGAGCTACAGCCCCAACTTGAGTAATTATTTCTGTTCCTACCTGATAGATAGTATGTCTGAAATGTATATCAGGGCTGGCAGGGTGCCTGACAAGCTGAGTTTGATCCCCAGGCCCCCCATGATGGAAGGACAGAACAGACTCCCAAAAGTTGTGCTTTGGTGGTCACGTGCACGTGCATGTGTGCTTGCTAGCACACGCAAAGTAAATAAATGAATGTGAAAAACAAGCCCAGCAACAGACATGCACCAATCTGGACGTGGTGGGGTTTGTTTATAATCCTGGCACTCACTTGGGAAGTCTAGGAGTCCTGAGTTGATCCTTTCCTTCATAGCAAGCTTGAGGTCAGTCTGAGCTACATGAGATTTATATAAAATACACAACAAAACAAACTGTATTCTGTATAAGGCAGGTTATCCTCGAACTCTATGTAGTGCAGGTTTTATATCATTGTATAGCTTAGGCTGGTCTCAAATGCATGATTCTCATGCTTCAGGGTCCCCAGTGCTGGGATTTTTATGGACATGGGGCCATCATGCTTGACCTCTTCAATACTTTTTTTCTGATGGAGTATGTACTACTCATTCTGGAATTTGGTAACTTGTTTTTGTAAGGATACTGTGTTAGTCCTCAGAAAAGGGAAATAGATTTCTTGTCAAGGAATTTCTGGTCTAGTAGGTACCAAAATCAATAATTCACATGCAACTTAGCGTTGGGGACTTTGTTATCTGTGCTTGGGATACAGCCCAGTGCAGGCTAAGGAAGTGGTCCTCCACTAAAGCTTAGCCCACGTTTAGTAAGTAGAATAGTAAAATAAATGCATGGTTGAAGGACACTTGAAAGAAATCCCACACTAGCTCAGAATTGACTATAATAGAGGGTTATTTATTTAGGGGTAGACTCACAGATCACAAAGCCCTGCTCGAACAGGGAACAGCAACCAAAATGCCACAGCCGGAAGAGAGAGTGGACACACACTTTACATTAGCATATATAGTATTTGAGGCCCTGCCCAAGTGGGTGGGTAACTTAAAGGCTGCTGGCTGTAGGAATTCCTACAGCACATGATATGTGCTGTTAATAAAGAAAATAACCACAAGCAAAGAACACTTCACAACTGATTGTCAGTAACCATTACTGATTAAGTTGAAGTCAGCTTTTATTGCAAATTTTTCTTTGTTTTTAGTATTGGCAATTTTTGACATAGTAATAACACCCTAGGAAGTATTGTAGATCTGCTCTGTAGATTAAGAACCAATAACTGATTTATACCAGAAATTATTAGTAGACAACCTACTGTAAACAGACTGCAGCTGTCTGCAGATTCAATATCGAAAGTTATAGATTACTGTTATTAAGGAATTAATTAAATAAAGTTTTAATTATAGGTCTTATATGATAACTACAGGCTTTAGTGCTTAGAATTTTATTTTATCTGAATGGTAGCAGAGGCAGAGAGGCCTGTGGATGGATCTCTGAGATTCAGGCCAGACTGGTCTCTATATAGCTAAAAGCCAGTTGTGGTAGCACATGCCAGTAGGATATGTTGAAGAGGTAGAGGCAAGAGAATCATGAATTCAAGACCAGCCTGGGCTTAGGGACTGGAGAGGTGGCTCAGTGGTTAAGACCCCTGGCTGTTCTTCTAGAGGACCCAGGTTTGATTCCCAAAAATTACATGACAGCTTAGCAACTGTTTGTGACTCCTGTTCCAGGGGATCTGACACCCTCTCCTAGCCTCTAGGAATCAAGCGTGTACACAGTGAACAGACATATATGCAGCAAAACACACATAATTGTTTTTAATTAAAAGGGAAAAGAAAAAATCCTGATTTTTGCATGATTTTCTATTAATGCTACTGCTATTGAAACTTTTTTACTAATATTAATGTTAATTAATTAATGTTGATACATTCTAATCACGTAGTTTTTTCTCACTATCTTTAAAAGGTAAAAACAGCTACACGAAAGACAAGTCATTTTGCATATCCCTGTAATCCCAGCAGTTTGGTGATAAAGGCAGAAAGACCGAGAGTACGAGGCTAGGCTGAACTACATGAGACCAAAACTAAAACCAACCGACTAAAAACCACTTCAAAAAATTCCAAAGGAAAAGTTATGATTTTAGAGGCTATGCTGCACAGTTTTATGTGAACTTGACACAAGTTATCCAAGAGGAGGGACTCTCAATTAAAGAAATGTCTCAACCCTGGGCAATGGTGGCACATACCTTAAATTCCAGCACTCAGGAAAAATTGTTTTGTTTTCTGTCTATGAATGTTTTGCCTGCTTGTATGCATGTGCACGGTGTGCGCAGGTGCATGCAGAGATCAGAGGAAGACATGAGTAACTACGGTTCTGGGTGGTTATGAATCACCATGTGGGCGCTGGGGACTGAACACAGACAGGTTCTCTGCTTTAAACTTGTGAGCCTCTCCAATCCCCTTTCTGCTCTTGAGTCAGAGTTTCACCAGTTACCCAGGTCTAGGCCGGCCTAGAGTACATGACCCTGCTGCCTTGGTGTCTCAGGTAACTGAGATTCAGTCCTGCAGCACTGGGTCTGCTGGAGGACTGTTGTTTTAAAGCTCGCCCATGAGTTTGTGATAGATTCAGGATGGAAGTATAGTATCAAGCAAATTGCAGGCCTGCGAGATAAGCATGCTACTCAGCACAGAATAATGGGCCTCAAGATGCGACAAAGGCTTTTGACTTCTGAACTACCTCAGGAATATTTTAGGATCATATATAATTCATGTATCATCTGAGAGTGCATACTGGAGCCAGTTGTGATAGCACCCAGGAAGCAGAGGCAGGAGGATTACTTCAAGACTAGCCAAGATTAATAGCAAGACCCTGTTTCAACAAAACCAAAACCCCAACATACTGGTAAGAGATGAGGGCAGAAAGGTTTGTTTTTTTTTTTATTTGTTGTAAGTAATGATAAGAGTTACTTTACAATTTATTTTACTTTATTCTTATTTATTTTTTTCTTTTTTTTTTCTATCTTTTTTTTTTTTTGAGACAGTGTTTTCTATATATCTGCCTGACTTCAAACTTGCTATGTAGCAGAAAATGACCTTAAACTTGTGATCCTCCTGCCTCCGCTTCCCAGGTTCCGGAATTACAGACATGTATTCCATGTGTGCTGTGCTGGGGTTCAAATTTAGGACTCTCTGGATGCTAGGCAAGCACCTTGCATTGCACACCATCTGAACTGTGTTCCAAGCCCTTGCCACTTCTTTCTAGTCACAACAGAACTGCCCTTTCCATTACAATTATATTCCACGACAGACTTACAGCTGGAGAGATAGCTCAGTCGTCTCAATTGCATGTGGACCCAAAGGCTACTGAATGCTAACTGCTCCCTAGCTGTGTGACATTGTATATGCTAACGTCTCTGGGACTGAGGGAGATGAAAACATCAGTACCTCTGAATATTCTCTTAGAATAATGTATATAAAATCATAAAACAATACCAGATAGTTTATAAATAGGTGGGTTTTTTACCTCTACAACAATTTATCTTTGTTTTATTTTTTTAGGCATCATGTTAAGGATACCTGTAAAAAGGGCCTTAATAGGCCTTTCTAAGTCTCCTAAAGGATATGGTAAGTGTTTTTGTTTTTGTTTTTGTTTTTAATATCCATGAGTATTAGACTTACCTTTGTCAGTTCCATGGTCTATTAGGTATTTCTTCAGAAAATTTGAGCCCATAATTTACATTAAATAAAGAGTAGAAACCATTGATCCAAGTTGACAGAAGAATTTTCAAAATAAAACTTTTTCTTCTTTAGTTTACAAAAAACACATAATAGAACATATTAGGAATTACATTCTGTATCAAAATAAAAAACAATGCTCATTTGGTTTTTGAAAAGCAATGTTAAAATGTCAACCAAACTACTGGTAAAAGCAGACAATAAGGCCAGCTGGTGGCGGCACACACCTTTAATCCCAGCAGAGGCGTGCATGTGTCTTTTAAGTTTGAGACAGCCTGGTCTACATAATGAGTTCCAGGCCAGCCAGGACTACCTAGGGATACCTGTAAGAAGAGCCTTGATAGGTTTTTCTAACTCCTAAAAATATGGTAAGTTTTGTTTTTGTTGTATGTTTAAAACTATTTTTCAGTGTCCCTCTCTCGAGCAAACAAAATAAACAAAAAAACCACAAAACCAAATCTGACAACCATGTGTGTGTTGGGTAGAACTGAACTGAAAAAGCTTTTGTGCTTTGTTACTTTAGTACTTGCTTACTTTACTTTAGATTTAGTTCTTAAAGAAATGTGCATCTAGAGAAAGAGGACTAGTAAAAAATAAAAATTTTCTATCCATTAGCTTCTGCTGTCATGAGTGAAGCTCTGTTAATTTGTTTTTCACCTTATTGTTTTTATGATCAGTTCGAACAGCTGGTACAGCAGCAAGTAACTTGATTGAAGTGTTTGTTGACGGCCAGTCTGTCATGGTGGAACCAGGAACCACTGTCTTGCAGGTATGCATATGTTGTAATTAATTTTGTGACTGTGTTCTCTGATTTCTGTTTAAAAAAGTTATTTGCTTCATACTGCTTAGTTTAAAGATGAAACAACATTAGCTAGCAGGCAGTAGTGGTGGCACATGCCTTTAATTCCAGCGCGAGGAGGATTTCTAGGAGTTGGAGGCCAGCCTGGTCTACAGAGCGAGTTCCAGGACAGCCAGGGCTACACAGAGAAGCTCTGTCTCAAAGAACAAAAACAAAACAGAAAAGGAAGTCAAGGTATGAAGCACTGGGACAATTTGACAGGGAACTGGTGGACAGTGGTTCTAGCAGATAATGGGGAAGAAAGACTACTCCGCAGAATGTGGCTGTTTATCTGATTTCTCACACATAAGATGAGGAGACTCCAGGATTCATCAGAGGGTTTGGGTTCAAAGCAAAGAGTGAAACCTCTTCAGGAATATATGGAGCAGTGGGTGCAGGTGCAGGTGTTTAGGGATATTAGTAATAAGGATCCCCGTCCACCTTCTAGTTCAGTGAGGACAAGAACCAAGTGAAGATCCTCTAATGCAAACTTTTGTCTTCTAGGCTTGCGAGAAGGTCGGCATGCAGATCCCTCGGTTCTGTTACCATGAAAGGTTGTCTGTTGCTGGGAACTGCAGGATGTGCCTGGTGGAAATTGAGAAAGCTCCAAAGGTACATGATACCTGGAATTCCATATCATGTTGTGGGAGGGAGAAGACTTTCAATCTTGCAGCAAACTTTCTTGAAAATCAACACAACTATAAATTTAGTATTTTTTTTATATGTAGGTAATTCATTTCAAAATGAAATACATTGATGGAAGTGTTATATAAAGTAAATGCTGTATAACAAATCTAGGAATTGAAGGTGTTTTTTTTTTTTTTTTTTTTTTTTGCTTAGGCAGGGTTTCTCGGTTTAGCCCTGGCTGACCTAGAACTTACTCTGTAGGCCATGCTGGCCTTGAACTCAAAGAGATCGCCTGCCTCCCAAGTGCCACGGCCAGGCCTCAAGGTATCAGTATCTTGAGACTCATGGCGAGTGTGGAGCATATAGCGTATCTGTAGAGAAGTTCCCTTGAGGTTATGTGATTGCATTTTGGTGTACACAGCAATGCGTACAAATGAGAACAAGGTCTGTGTGTGTGTGTCCTTCCAAAGGGCAACTTCAAGTATCATTCCCCAGGTTCTTTAGAGATAGGTCTCTCGGGTTAGGTTAAGCTAGGCAAGCTCCAGGGATGCACTTGTCTCTGTCTCCCCAGTGCTGAGGTTACAAGCCTGCACCACTATGCCTAACTGTTCTGATACTGGTGTTAGGGATCAAACTTACATCGGTGTGCTTCTCAGGCCTACACAACAAACACTTTGCTGACTGAGCTATCTCCTTAAATCCTAGGATTTATTAGGGCTCTTTTCCTGGTTTTTCGTTTTATTTATCTTTATTTTTAATTGAAAAGGTATGTATTCATTGATTTAGTAGGAAATGAGGTCTGGGGCGTGTGCCATGTGGAGGTCGGAGGACGATTTACAGTGGTGTGGATCCTGTCCACCATGTGGGGCCTGGGAATTGAACTCTCAGGTCACTAGATTTGACAAGCACCGTTTGTTATTCACTGAGCCATCTCACTGGCCCCTGGTTTCATTTTTTTTGAGACAAAGTCTCTCTACCTGGTCTAGGCTGACCTCAAATATACTATATAGCACAGACTAATGTTAAACTCTTTAAATTTTTAAAATTTTATTTAGTGTATATAATATATATATATATTTGTGTGCTTGCTTGCATACATGCCTGAGTGTATATGCACACTGGTGCACACTTGTGCATGCATGTATATACTACTGTTTGTGTGGAGGTCAGAGGAGTGAGTTTTCTTCTTCCACCAAGTTGGTCCTGGAGGTCTACCAAGCTTGGCAGCAAGTGCCTTTACCCACGAGCCTCCTGATTGTGAATATAGATAGGTGCAATAGTCACCATACCTGTACTTCTCCAATTTTATTTTAATTTTACCATGTGTGTGCATGACATGTCTGCATGTGCCATGAAACATGGTGATCAGAGGACAACTGGGTGAGATCATTCTTCTCTTTATGTAGGTGCCAGGGTTGACTGAGCAAGTACCTTTACACATTGAGCCTTCTTGTCTGCCCATTTCTGTTTTTTTTTTTTAATTTTTTTATTTATTTATTATGTATACAATATTCTGTGTGTATGTCTGTAGGCCAGAAGAGGGCACCAGACCTCATTACAGATGGTTGTGAGCCACCATGTGGTTGCTGGGAATTGAACTCAGGACCTTTGGAAGAGCAGGCAATGCTCTTAACCACTGAGCCATCTCTCCAGCCCCCATTTCTGGTTTTTAAAGCACAAAAATGGTGACCAGGTTGGGTGTGGTGTTATGCACCTTTAATACCATCACTCAGAGCGGAGGCAGGTGGACCTCGGTGAGTTGGAGCCTGGCCTGGTCTACATAGTGAGTTCCTGGTCAGCGCTACTACATAAGACACTTACCCTGTCTTAAAAAAAAAAAAAATTTAAGTAAGAATTAATTTAAAATAGACCAGAAAAAAATTTAAAAAGTAAATTCAGACATAGTGGTGTACACCTTTAATCCCAGCACTTAGGACACGAAGGTAGATGGATCTCTGAGTTTGAGGCCAGCCTGGTCTATGTAGAGAGGCCCAGAACAGCCAGGTAGAGAAACCCTGTCTCCAAAAGAAAAAGAAAAAAAAAAAGAAAAGTATTGTTTTGACTAGTAGAATATCCTTAAGAACTCCTAGGGTATCTTAGCTTTTTTGGAGGTTTAATTAGCTCATAGTTTTAGAGTCTGAAAGGCCAAATCAAGCAACTCCATTGATAGACATCTAATTGTTATATAATACGACAGAAGGAAAAGGAAGAGACTAGGGAAGGGACTCCCTCTTTATTGGCAGTAACCCACTCTTACGGGGACTGCTCTGCTCCAAGACCTGACCGTGGAGATGCCAGTGTTGCTCTCACATGTCCCAGTTGCCTCCCACTTGGCGTTGTGTCTCACACATCTTTGTAGACTGGGGACCAGCCTTCCAGTACATGGCCTTTTGGGAATAAACCACTGCAATGCTTCATTTGTTTTTAAGATTAACATGAAGGGTCAGAGTATCTTATGGTTATTAAAAAAAATCTAGAAAAAATGTTATTATTGTTTGACTTTTAGAAAAGGTCTCACTGTAAAATCAAACCCTAGCTAGACTAAGCTGGCCTCTGGCCTCAGACTTGCAGCCTATGCCTCCTGAGTGCTCAAGTTACAGGGATGAACCACTATACCTAGCTGAAAACTAAAATCTGTTTTGAAAGATAATCTGTGCTTTTTTTAATCTTTGAGGCATATTTCAGGCTGTCATGCAACTCATTGTGTATCCCAGGGCTTTCTTTTTTAATGTTTTATTAATATTTTATGATAAGCGTTAGTTATGACTAAAAGTAAATACAAATATGGATTTCTCCATTGAAATTCTAGGTTGTTGCTGCTTGTGCTATGCCCGTTATGAAGGGCTGGAATATCCTGACAAACTCGGAAAAATCCAAGAAAGCCAGGTACTTTGTTCTTACTGCTGTAGATTTGTTAGGAGGAATTTATGCCTCCCCCAGATGAGGGATTTAGTATCAACCTGTGGAGAACAGCAGGTATGAGTACAATAGCGGAAATCAGCTCAGATGGTCGAGGTATTACATGGAATAGTATCAGCGTTAAACCTCGTGATGAGTAGAACCCAGGTCTTGCTGAGCTGAGCTGAGTTCATGATACATTAGTGTTTGCTCTGGGGCTCAGTGTGTGTTTGTGAAGCTTGGATAAAACTAATACATTATCTTCATTGTAAATTAATGTAGATACTTCCTGAGAATATCTTTCAGCAGTTTCTAAAATCTTTATTTTTGAGATGATCTCACGTGGCCCAGGCTGGTCTCACATGTGGAGCTGATGATGACCTAGAGAGTCTGGTCTCCCTTCCTTAGTACTAGGACTCCAGGCACAATGCCACCATACCTGAGGAGTGCGGGAGTGGAGACTGAACCGAGGCTTCATGCATACATAGTCAGTCTACATCCTACCCCTAGCAAGGTTTGGGAATTCTGTATTGTTAAAATAGGATAATTTTAAAAAAGGATTTATTTATTTTTATTTTCTGTACATTGGTATCTTGCCTTCATGCATGTCTTTGAGAGGGTGTCAGATCCCCTGGAACTGGAGTTAAAGGCAGTTTTGAGCTGCCATATAGATGCTGGGAATTGGACCCAGATCCTTTGGGAGGGCAGTCAGTGCTCTTAACCACTGTACCATCTCTCCAGCCCAAAAGTCATCATTTTAAAAGATGAGCATGGCAGCACATGCCTGTAATTTCCTCAGTTGGTAGGTTGAAGCTACATGGACTACATAGCAAGACCCCGTCTTTGAAAAAATAATGTTGCTGATGGTGGCATATGCCTCTGTTTCTATCTTTTGGAAGGTGTAGGTAGGAAAATCCAAATGCAGGGGTGTCCTTGACCATATTGTGAGTTGAAGGTCAGCTGAGGTTCATGAGACCCTGCGTCAAAATAAATAAGTGAATAGACAAAGCCCTGGAAGTCAATCTCTTAGGATTGGGGTTTTAGTTGACACTTTTTTTTTTTTTTTTTGGTTTTCCGAGACAGGGTTTCTCTGTAGCTTTGGTGCCCGTCCCGGAACTAGCTCTTGTAGACCAGGCTGGCCTCGAACTCCCAGAGATCCGCCTGCCTCTGCCTCCCGAGTGCTGGGATTAGAGGCGTGCGCCACCACCGCCCGGCACTAGTTGACACTCTTATGAGTTTGTTCAAACTGTATTTAATACTGAAGGTTATTGAACTAGCCTATAGATCACCATTTTTTAGGGGTAGCTGCTTTTGTCACTCTATATATCTGATTTTTCATACAGAGAAGGTGTGATGGAGTTCTTATTAGCAAACCACCCATTGGACTGTCCTATTTGTGACCAGGGAGGTGAATGTGATCTGCAGGTATCTAGAATAATTCTGTAAATCTTTTTGATGGACTCATTTTAATTTCATTATAACATTAGATTGACTGTTTCCTAATCTACTTAAGGACCAGTCCATGATGTTTGGGAGCGATAGGAGCCGGTTTCTAGAGGGGAAACGTGCTGTGGAGGACAAGAACCTTGGACCCCTGGTAAAGACTATCATGACCAGATGTATACAGTGTACCCGATGCATCAGGTAATGTTTCTCTTCAGGAATATTTCCATATAGTTTCATTGAATAACAACTCTTGAAATTATAACCATTATTTAGTGGGGAAAAAGTTAGATTTTGTTTAGTTTTGGTATTTTTTTTTCTTCAGATATTCTGGTAAAAGGACTATGCTAATTTGCTTTAAAACAATGCCAAATTCAGTTCAGTTTAAACCTTTACATCTGGTATTCTGTGATAACATAACAAACTGTGTCCAAACGATGTGTACAGTTTTCTGTTTGTGTGTTCCACTTTAGTTACAGAAAAACATTGATTTTTTTAAATTTTTATTTGCTGACTATGCTTATCATTGGAATTACACTAATGCCTTTTTAATGTTTTGAAAGTCGTTGCCTTTGTGATTATGAACCAGAATAGAAATGCTATTTTGTGGACTCAACCATTTGATAAATTCCTATTTTTTAGGTTTGCAAGTGAGATTGCAGGAGTAGATGATTTGGGCACAACAGGCAGAGGAAATGACATGCAAGTTGGCACATACATCGAGAAAATGTTCATGTCTGAATTGTCTGGGAATATCATTGATATCTGCCCTGTGGGTGCCCTGACCTCTAAGCCTTATGCTTTTACTGCCCGGCCTTGGGAAACAAGGTATTTATCTTTGCGTTTTCAACAAATTTGTTTTTACAAGATTTTATTTTGTGTGTGGGCTGGGGCAAATGTGGTGCAGGTGCCCATGAACATGTGTGTAGGTGTGTTTGGAGGCCAGAGGACGACGTTTGGTGTCATCTTCAGAAACATTGTCCACTTTCTTTGAGGCAGGGTCTCTTCTTGGCCTAGACTGGCTGGCGAGAGACCTTCTCCCCCTGCCTCTCCAGCACCAGGATTCCAAAGATGCACCAGCGTACCAGCGTTTTCACATACGCTTTGAGAGTAGACTCGGGTCATTGTACTTACTAGGCAATGGCTTTGCAGACTGAACCATACTCCTAGCCCTGATTATTTGTTTTTAATTTTTATTTAGTGTGTGTACTTGTGCTTGTGTTCTTGCACAGATGGGTGGGTGCGTGCCATTGTGAACATGAGAAGGACAACTTTTGGAAATTAGTTTTTACCTTGTTAAGGAAGGTTTCTTATTTCTTCCATTGTGCTGCATATTCCAGGCCTGCCAGCCTACAAACTCACTGTAGGAGTGCTGGATTAGAGATAGAAACTCACTGTAGGAGTGCTGGATTAGAGACAGAAACTCACTGTAGGAGTGCTGGATTAGAGATAGAAACTCACTGTAAGAGTGCTGGATTAGAGACAAACTCACTGTAGGAGTGCTGGATTAGAGACACAAACTCACTGTAGGAGTGCTCGATTAGAGACAGAAACTCACTGTAAGAGTGCTGGATTAGAGGGCTGGAGAGATGGCTCAGAGGTTAAGAGCACTGACTGCTCTTCCAGAGGTCCTGAGTTCAATTCCCAGCAACCACATGGTGGCTCACAACCATCTATAATGAGATCTGGTGCCCTCTTCTGGCATGTAAGTATACATGGAAGGATTGTATATGGTATACATAATAAATAAATAAATCTTTAAAATAAATAAATAAAAGAAAAAAGAAAGAAAGATGCCAGGTGGTGGAGCACTCCTTTAAAAAAAAAAAAAAGAGTGCTAGATTAGAGATGTTTGCCACTTCATCTGGCTCCTGTGTGGGTTCTAGGGATCAACTCAGGTCTTCAGGCTTGCTCAGCAAGTGCCTGTACTCTCTGAGATACCTTCCTTGCCTTGTTTTTAAATTGTAGTTCACTACTTTTTATAAAATGTTCTGTGTCGTTTTATTCCCAAATTTTATTTTATTTTATTTTTTTTTTTGGTTTTTCAAGACAGGGTTTCTCTGTGGCTTTGGAGCCTGTCCTGGAACTAGCTCTGTAGACCAGGCTGGTCTCGAACTCACAGAGATCCACCTGCCTCTGCCTCCCGAGTGCTGGGATTAAAGGCGTGCGCCACCACCGCCCGGCTATTCCCAAATTTTAATTGATTTTGGTCTACACTTTTGTTTGCTTTAAGTAAAAAAAAAAAAAAAAAATCTGTGTTACGAGGAGGCGGTGGTACACTCTTTAGTCCCAAGAGGCAAAGGCAGATGGATCTTTGTAAATTTGAGGTCAGCCTGGTCTACAGAGTAAGTTCAAAGACTGCCAGGGCTGTTACACAGAGAAACTCTGTCTGGAAAAACAAAACAACAGCAACAAAAAGACACCAAAAAAGATTTGTATGTGTGTACATGTTTCCATGTTTATATGTGGTGTGTGTGTGTGTGTGTGTGTGTGTCTGATGTGGATGTGAGGTGGCCTCTTTATGTGAGTTTGAGACATTGCATCTCAGGTCTTTATGCATGTGCAGCCTATACCCACTGAGTGGGTCTGGCCCAGCTCCAGAAGAATGGTTTGTTGGAAGGTAGCTAGTTAAATTGAAAGGTAGGATAAACCTCTACAAAATTATTTGTAGCTTCTTTCTTTCTAAGATTAAAAAACTTATGTACATGTGTACCATGCATGGTGCTAGCCTTTAATGAGAAGGGAGACAGGAACAGCATCAAGCCAGACCATTAAAGATTTATTTGTTTTTGTTTGAGACAGGGTCTTTCTATGTAACCTTGGCTGTCCTGGAATTGGTTATTGTAGACCAGAGTGACCTTGAATTCACAGAAATCTACCTGCCTCTGCATTCCAAGTGCTAGGATTACATTGTGTGCCACTCACACCTAGCTGTTTGAGATTTTTAGCCAGTCAGGTGTACTTGTGCATGTGCACGTGTGTGGAGACCAGGTGTTGACAGGTGGCTTCCTGACTCCCTTCACTTCATTTACTGAGGCAGCATTTCTTGCTTAGCCTGCAGCTGCCTATCAATTGCTGTCCCTACTTTGACTAGCCAGTTTTCCTGGTCCACTCACCTAGCTCTCCATCCTCCAGAGTGCTGACAAGCCCTCCTGGCTTTTCTGTGGCTGCTAGGAATCTGAATTCCTATTTTTGTGCTTGCATAACTAGTACTGTATTTACTAAACCACATTTCCAGTTCCACAAAAGTTGATTTTAGACTTATTTTTTTTTTATGTGTGTGTATGTGGGTCTGAGTTATGTATGAATACTGTATGTATGCAGGTGCCTGAAGAAGCCAGAAGAGAGCATTGAATCCTTTGAAATTGGAGTTGGATTGTGGTGAGCCGCCATCTGGGTGCTGGGAACCAAACTCAGGTTCTGCAAAATCAACAAGTGCTCTTAACCACTACAGCACCTCTCCAGCCCCACAGAGTAGATTTTATACATCTAAAGTAGCTTACATTTTGGTGTGTAAGTGAAAAAATTTAAAAAAAAAACTTATTTTGTGGGATTTTTATTTTATTTCCTTGTTTATTTTTGTTGAGCTCCTTTCTGCTCTCGGGAATGGTTGGTTTGTAGCTGTCTTTGACGGCCAGCGCCCAGGATGGATTAGCTGTGCTCCCGTGCAGCTGGCCGTCAGTGTGTTTCAAATCTGGAGGTGCTTACGTCTGTCGTTGATATGGAAAGGGAGGTGGGTCTGGAAGTGTACGTCTGTAATCCTAGCATTGGGCTGCAGAGGTCACCTCAGTTCAGAGTCACTTGACCTCTAGAGCATGTGAGGACTGCCTACATGTATGGGACTGTCTCAAACTGCCAAAATAAGAAACTAAACCAAAACAAAACTAATTGGGATGTGACTAAGTAACAGAAGCTCTTGTTGCTCTTAGAATCAGCGTACTAAATGTGTGTTTATTTTCTCAGAAAGACAGAGTCCATTGACGTAATGGATGCCGTGGGGAGTAACATTGTGGTTAGTACAAGGACTGGAGAGGTGATGAGGATTTTGCCACGAATGCATGAAGATATTAATGAAGAATGGATCTCTGATAAAACCAGGTACTGTCTGTATGTTTTTATAGTTGCTATAAAAATTTATAGTTTCCCTTTAGATTTAGTTTATATGTGAGTGTTTTGCTCCTATGGATCTACGATTATTACAGTGTTATGGACAGTGTGAGCCATCATGTGGGTGCTGGGAACTGAGTTCAGTTCCTCTGTGAGGGTAAGAGCTCCTAACCACATAGTCATCTCTCCAGTCCTTATTGTCATTTTTAATGGAAATTTTTATGTTGCAAAATGATATAGTCTATTGAAAAGTCTGAATTTTTATAAAGAGAATGGGAAAAAAAGCAACATTAATAGTTATAAATGATGGGCATAGTGGCACAAGTTTGTAGTCGAAGCTACTTGGAGACTGAAACAGGAGGATCTGCAATTCATAGCCAGCCTGGGAGACATAGACCTTGTTTCAAAATAAAAATACAGAGGGGCTGGAGATATAGCTTAGCATTTCCAGTGCTCGGGGAATAACGGAGCAAAGGGAGAGCTTTTCTTTCTCTCGGTGTAGCCTGGCTGTCCTGGAGCTCTCTCTAGAGACCAGGCTGGCCTCAAAGTCACAGCCTCTGCCTCTGCTTCCTGTACTGGGATTAAAGGCGTGTGCCACTGTGCCCAGCTAAGGTAGATCTATCTCTTGCCACCATGCCTGCCTTAGGTATTTATTATTCTGTTTAACATTTTAGGTAATCTTCTATTTAAATAAGGTTTTTTTTTATTTTTTAAACATGGAAATTGTAGTTGCTCCTTATCAAAATTCTGTATATTGTGTGATTTCTTTTGTCTAGATTTGCCTATGATGGACTAAAACGTCAAAGACTTACTGAGCCAATGATCAGAAATGAAAAGGGGCTTTTAACTTACACCTGCTGGGAAGATGCACTCTCTCGTGTAGCTGGAATGGTAAAAAATTGGAATATAGGATAAATAGTGTGTAGTTTCTAAGAAACAACTTTTTCATGAGAAAGAGCATATCTTTCTCTTTCATCCTCTTTCTTTATTATTTCTTCCTTTATTTTTTTTTAGACAGGGCTTTCATTGTGTAGCTCCAGCTGACCAGGCTGGTCTTAAACATGCAGGATCTGCTTGCTTGCCTCTGCCTTCTAAGTGCTAAGATTAAAGACACGCACCATCACACCCATTCTTTTCTCTCTCTCTCTCTCTCTCTCTCTCTCTCTCTCTTTGCCAAGATTTGATATTTTTGAGAGCTGTATCTCAGATATTATACTAATATAAGAGACTAACCACACATGATCTCTACCTTCTACCTTGTTATGCTAGAGAAAGAGGCATAATTGTTGATCTACCAGGACACTAATGAGAAAACACAGAAGGGGTGCACGGTGCCTAACCAAAACTATGGTATCAAGATGCCTTCCTAAAGGAAGTGATCCTGAAACAAAGCCTAAAGTTGAATGTGAGCTTGGGTATAACTCACTTGTACTAGTGTGCTTAGCATGTGCAAAGCCTGGGCTTAGTTTCCAGCAGCCGATAAAAGAGGAAAGAAAGACCGGATGAGAGGCAATGTAGACAAAGCAAAAGCCTAGAGGGAATGGCAGATACTTTAGAAGAGGTTGCATTCAGCTAAGGTAACTATAGCGCCATGATTTTCATTCTCCAGAGCTCATATTGAAGTTCCTTTGTTCCTAAGGTAGCACACACAGCATCCTGCCAAGCTAGGGTTACTTGCCCTGGCCCACACACCATGGCTGCTTCTCATTTGTAGACTAAGTGAGCAGTGGGACACTTTTCAGTCATATGCGGATTGCTAGTTTTTTGCTTTGAAGATTGATCAGTATGTTTTACTGATGCATTTGGCAAAGAAAATATTTTTTTGTTTTGCTTTGTTTTTGTTTTTCAAGACAGGGCTTTTCTGTTTAATAGTCCTGGCTGTCCTGAAACTTGCCCTCTAGACCGGGCTAGCCTCAAACTCACAGAAATCTCTCTGCGTCTGTCTCCTGAGTGCTGAGAATAAAGACGTGCACCACTATCACCTGGCTGAAAATGTGTAATTCTTAAAATATAGGAAAAATTTAGAATATGTATAGTTTGGCTTTAATATTATGTAAAAAAAAAAGCCTATAAAGCTTATAATCTGCTTCAGTGACAACTGTTAGGAATATGTTTATCAGAAATAGATATAATTGATTCATTGCACTCAAACCCTAAATATATTAAATTGAGAACTCATAAGTTATATCAACAGTCATATGCTAATTAATTTGATCCAGCAGCAAAAGAAAGGGTTAAAACTCTGTTATTTGCTAATAGTTTTGACAACATTGTTCTTTTAAATTAATGTTTTATATTTGCTCCCCTTTTTTATTTCTTAAATGTTTTTAATTGAAATAGAATTGCATTGCTTTCCTGTGTTCTCCCTCCAGGCCCTCCCTGTTACTCTTCTTCAAGTCCTTCTCATTCCCCTCCCACTCTCTAGTTGATAGCCATTTTCTTTTTTTGTTGAAAATAATTTTCATACAATATATTTTAATCTTAAACTGGGAGTGGTGGCGAACACCTTCCCAGGACTTGGGAAGGCAAAGGCAGGTCAACTTCTGAGTTCAAGGCCAGCTTGGTCTGCAGCAAGTTCCAGGACAGCCAGGGCTACACAGAAGAAACCCTGTCTTAAAAAACAAACAAAAAGAATCTGTCTTTTCTACGGTGTTCTCTGAGCTGTAGATGCAGGAGCCATGATGTAGATGTATCTGTTGTGTCTGGGGTCTCCTTGATCTGTTGATCTCTGCATTCTGTCCAGTTGCTGTGAAGAGAAGCTCCTCTGATGGGTGATAGCTACCCCTAGCCAGGAAAGAGGACTGATGTGTCCCCATGCATAGTTCTCTTCTGATACTTGAAAGTGACTTGTTTTATTTTCTGAACAATTATGGTCTTTGCTGACTGTAGGTTCACTAGTGCTGCCCTGTTTTTCTATTTCTAGTTACAGAGCTTCCAAGGCAAGGATGTGGCAGCAATTGCAGGTGGCTTGGTGGATGCTGAAGCCTTAGTAGCTCTGAAAGATTTGCTTAATAAAGTAGACTCTGACAACTTATGCACTGAAGAGGTCTTCCCCACCGAAGGAGCTGGGTGAGAGACTATAAGCTGCGCTCCAGGCTGCTGCTTTCGGGTTTATTTATTTATTTATTTAAAAGATTGATTTATTTATTTATTATGTATACAGTATTCTGTCTGCATGTATGCCTGCAGGCCAGAAGAGGGCACCAGATCTCACTACAGATGGTTATGAGCCACTGTGTGGTTGCTGGGAATTGAACCTTTGGAAGGGCAGGCAGTGCTCTTAACGACTGAGCCATCTCTCCAGCCCCCCAGGCTGATCTTGAACAGAGGAACTTTGTGTTCTTCACCTCCCAAGTGCTTGGATTAAGGATGAGTGCTGTCTGTGACATCAGTGTTCAGTTCTGACAACTCCCCATGCACTCTGACATATAAAGTAGAAAGGGCTGTTTGAGAAGAGGAAGATGGCAGGAGTGGGGGGTACTGAGTGCTGAATGTGCTCAGACTCCATGCTACACGTGTATGAAAGCAGGATTCTAGACCCATTCAGTATAGTTAATAGGTGGTAATAAAAGACTTCAATACATTAAACCAAACGCCAGAATTGTAGAATATAGTCACTAATTAATATTGTAGGTTTGATTTCATCTAGACACACCTGCCTGGCATGGTGGCTGATGTGCTTGGAAGGTTGAGAGAAGGACTCCTCAAGTTCCAGGCTGGCTTGGGCTGTAAAGGGAGACTTTGTTTCCTAAACAAAAGTCAGGAGAGTGCCCTGGGATTTACGATAGTAGGCCGTGGATTTCTAGCATGTGTTAACTTTATATATGCATTCTAGCGTGTATTAAGTTCTCTTTCAGAGTTTCTTATCTTCGTAAGCTTGAGCCATGTATTACACTTTTAGCACAGATTTACGTTCCAATTACCTTCTCAATACTACGATTGCTGGTGTGGAAGAGGCAGATGTTGTTCTTCTAATTGGCACAAATCCACGTTTTGAGGCACCGCTCTTTAATGCTAGAATTAGAAAGAGGTAAGTAACCTAATCCTCATGTAATAAGAATTTTGAAAATATGTGATTGTTTTTGCATATATAAGTATATTTTAGGTGATTCCAGCTAAGTGTTAACTGTGTGGTTCTAGAGGAAGATTCCTAACATATTCACTCTACCCTCCCTCCTTGTCTTTCAGTTTATTTTGTTAGTGTTTTCTTTTCTTTTGAGTTGATCTGGCCTGGAACTCACAGAGCTCAGTCTGCCTCTGTCTCTTGAGTGCTGGGATTAAAGACATGTACCAACCCATCTGGCTTCCTTGTTATAGAGACAAGGTCTCATGGAGCCCAGGCTAGCCTCAAGTGCTGGGATCATAGGCAGGTGCTACCTACCATACCTGGCCCTATATTTATTTTTTTAATTTTTTAAATTTATTTTTGTTTTTCAAGACAGGGTTTTTCTGTGTAGCCTTGGCTGTTCTGGAACTCACTTTGTAGACCAGATTGGACTCAAACTCAGAGATCTGCCTGCCTCTGCCTCCTGAATGCTGGGATTAAAGGTGTGTGCCACCACTGCCTGGCTACTTTATTTTATTAAAAACAAGGTTTCATGATGTAGTCAAGACTAACCTTGAACTTTCTGTGAAATTAAGGTTGAACTTGAACTCCTGATCCTTTAGCTTCCACCTCTGTCTCCATGAATTACAGGCCTGTTTGTTTGGATTTTATTTTGTGTGTATATGTATGTGGACATGCTGCGGTGTAGTGTGCCTGTGATAATCGGGACAGCTTTCAGGAGTTAGTTTCCTCCTTCTGCCCAGTGAGTCCCGGGAATGGAATTGAGTGCTGTGGTGTAGTGTGCCTGTGATAGTCAGGACAGCTTTCAGGAGTTAGTTTCCTCCTTCTGCCCAATGAATCCCAGGAATGGAATTGAGTGGCAAATGCTTTAACCTGCAGAGCTGTCTAGCCAGCCCCACCCCTATTTCCTTTTGTCTTCTGGCTTTTCCTCGTAGACTAGGTAAGTCCCTGCCAGCCCAGCTGTGTGCCTTGCCCCGTCTTTTAGAGCAGTTTCCTCCTTCATGTCCGGCGGTCTAAAGTCACACATTCATCCCCCTTTTACTTCCTCTGCTAACACAGGCAAGTTCTTGTGTAGAATGCCCTCCACCCCTGTCCTTTTCACTTGTGTTGTGGACACTGTCTATTGGCTTGTCTGGGAGATGTTGAGAGTGAAAGAGGGAATTACTACTTCAGGATAACAGCTAAATGAGCATTGCTTCCCCCAAGCCTTACAGTTGGTGACTGCACTCATAGCGCCAAAGGACCCCGCTGTAAAGAGTAAATAAATGACAGTTTATTTTCATGACTATTTGAGAAATAAATGATTCTGCCATAAAAATACTGTGAAATATAACCTACAAGTCAGTTTTTCTAAAGTAGTCTTTTTCTACATTGAACTTGTACTTAGGTTCCTATACAACAAATCTGTTCCCTGAATTGTTTATGCATTTTTACAACACTCTTTATTTTGAAAGGTGCACATGAAATTATATCTGTTAAGATTAAGTATTCTGTGAGTTCTTTTGTGCTTTTGACATTTTGTGACTCAGAATTGTGAGACCAAGGACTGTTCTTAACTTATTTGACTCCAAAAATTGTTTTTGTTTCAGTTGGCTTCATAATGACTTAAAAGTAGCCCTCATAGGTAGTCCAGTGGACCTCACTTACAGATACGACCATCTAGGAGACTCTCCGAAAGTCCTGCAAGACATTGCTTCAGGGAGACATCCATTCAGCCAGGTGCTTTAAGTTATACATGTCTACTATTGTTGGGTTTTGATGATGATTATTTATTTTTATGTGAATTGGTTTGGGTTTTATGTTGTTGGTGGTGGTGTTTTGCAACAGGGTTTCTTTGTGTAGCTTTGGAGCCTGTTCTGGAACTCACTCTGTAGACCAGGCTGGCCTTGAACTCACAGACATCCGCCTGTCTCTGTCTCCCGCCGGCTGTGCATTGGTATTTTGCCTCCATGTATGTCTGTGAAACTGGAGATACAGACAGTGGTGAGCTGCCGTGTGGATACTGGGCATCGAATCCAGGTCCTCTGGAAGAGCAGTCAGTGCTCTTAACTGCTGAGCCATCTCTCCAGCCCTGCTTCTTAAGTATTGTTAGTCTTTCTTTTAGTTTTATTTATTTTTGTTTTCTGTGTATGAATATCTTGCCTGCCTACATTTTATCTACTGCTTGTGAGTCTGGTGCCCAAAGAGGTCAGAAGAGGGCTGGAACTGGAGTCACAGATGGTTGTGAGCTGCCAAACAGAGTTCCCATCCCTCTCCAAGTTCTGAGTCATCTCTCTAGTTCCTTTAATTTATTGCATTTTGTTTGTTTTGAGACAGGGTTTCTGTTTAACAGCAGCTCTGACTCTCCTGGAATTTGCTTTGTAGACCAGGCTGACTTTGAACTTACAGAGATCCATCTGCCTCTGCCTCTCCTGGGATTAAAGGTGTGCGCCACCACCAGCCAGCTATTTTATGTCTTTATACTGTTGTATTGTTCTTCAGTTTTACTTAGTTTTCAACTTCCCACCAAGCCTGTAGTTTGCTCTCCTCTGGAAACTCACCCCTTGTTCTCTTCTGTCTGGGTCTTAGTGACTAGAGGAAGTGTAGGCGGTGACACCTGAGCTTCAGTTCTTCTGTGCTGTAACATGGATATTCACCACACCTGGGTCTTCAGTACCGTTTGACTATCTGTAGGGTCACTCACCAGGTTGTAGCAACTTATCCATATTCATTCCAGCCAAGGACACCTGGCTAGGATTTTCATTCCTAATGCTTATTTGTGTAAAATATTGAGCTTTTTCATAGTGCATTGGCAAGATGTTTTTATTAACTCAGATACTGTTAGGTAAATTAATGATTCTTTATGTTAGAGTCCCAAACTTGGAAGAACACGTAAATGCAACTATGGTTAGATTGTCTAGCTTATACTTGGAATGTTTTAAGGTCACGGCTCATTTTTTGTTGTTGTTGTTGTTTTTAATAGGTCTTAAAGGAAGCTAAGAAACCCATGGTGGTTTTAGGCAGCTCCGCACTCCAGAGAAATGATGGAGCAGCAATTCTTGCAACTGTGTCCAGCATTGCACAAACGGTTCGGGTGACGAGCGGTGTTTCTGGAGACTGGAAAGTTATGAATATTCTACATAGGTTTGTCTATTGCTTTACATACTAGAAAATTCAAGGTGTGTGTGTGTGTGTGTGTGTGTGTGTGTGTATGTGTGTGTTCATTCCTGACAGACTTGTCATGTTGTTTGGACAGGCAGCCTTTAGAAAAATTATTCCCATTGCAAATATGAAATGTAAAATGTTTTCTTTAAAAAAAATGCAAGTTAGCCAGCACTTGAGAGGCAGAGGCAGGCGGTTGTCTGTGAGTTTGAGGCCAGCCTGGTCTAAGCATGAGTTCCAAGACAGCCAGTGCTACACAGAGAAACTCTGTCTCAAAAAACAGAAAAATTACAGTGAATCCTCTGACTTTGATTAAATGAAAAAAAATATAATCTGAAAATTTAGCTAAGGAGTTTTTTTTTTGTAAACTCCAGTATGCTATTTTAAGAAAGCTGAAAAAGGGGGCTGGAGAGATGGCTCAGAGGTTAAGAGCATTGCCTGCTCTTCCAAAGGTCCTGAGTGCAATTCCCAGCAACCACATGGTGGCTCACAACCACCTGTAATGAGGTCTGGTGCCCTCTTCTGGGCTGCAGACATACACACAGACAGAATATTGTATACATAATAAATAAATAAATATTTAAAAAAAAAAAAGAAAGCTGAAAAAGACAAAGTGTGACAATTAAATTATTTCACAATTTGAAAATGCTTGCTATTGCTATTTTAGTTCCTCTCCTTCTAGTCTTTTTTTCCTGTATGATTGTTTTTAGTTATATATTTGAAATCATACTTTGTCTATAAGTTTTGTGTCCTGATTTAACTTATTTTTATTACCATATAAGAATTTTCACCTACAATTGGTGAAATTCTTTATGGGCTCTTTTCTTTAAAAACTTTTTTTTCCAGCTGGGCATGGTGGCACGCACCTTTAATCCCAGCTCTCAGGGTTAAAGTTAGGGCTAGGGTGAGGAGGCAGATCTCTGTGACAGCCTGGTCTACAAAGCAAGTTCCTGGACAGTTAGGGCTGTTACACAGAGAAACCATATCTTGAAAAAACAAAACAAAAAACCCAAAACCCAAAAGAATATTATACAATACATTTTGATCATATTCTTTGGTCTCCCCAACTCCTACCAGGTTCTTCCCACTTCCCTGCTCACTCTGCTTCATACCCCCCCCCAAAAAAAGAAGGCAAGACAGATAAAAACCAGTGACAAAAAAAATACCAGAATAAAACAAAAGATGTTAATAGTTATTTACTATAATAATATATAACACTCTTTTTCTTATAGCATGCACTAAGATTTTACATGCACACACCAAGTACTAGAATTAAAGGTGTGCGCCATCACTGCCCTGCAAATTTCTAGTGACTTTTAATTCTGTGAGTGTCTGGGTGTAGTTTAGTGGTGTAAATTGCAAGCCTGTGGTTTCCATTCTTAGCTCAAAATTAAACAAATTAAGCAGCGATAGCACAGGTAACTGAGCTTTAGATTACCTTCTTAGGTTATAAGACTAGTCTGACTGGACTAGTCAGAGCTGTTTGTGTGTTTCTGCTCGTTTCAGAAGGGTTGTTGCTTTGAGCCTCTTTCTTAGGAGATATTTTCACTGAAACAGTAGTTGTAGGAAACAATTCTATAAAGGCAGATTCCAGCTTGTATATATCTGTAGTAATGGTTTTCCAAGAATGACTATTTCACACCCCTACCTCCCACCCCTGTGGTGTGTGTGTGTGTATGTGTGTTTCATTTGTTTTTCAGAAAGGGTCTCACTATGTAGCTCTGTCTGGCCTGGAACTTGCTGTGTAGATCGTGCTAATCTAGAACTAGGAGATCCAACAGCCTCTGGTTCCTAAGTGCTGGTATTAAAGGCATGCACTACCATGCTTGCCCTCCCCTCCTTTTTTCTTTTTGAGGCAGGTTCTTATTGTATCTCTGGATAGCCATGAACTTGCTATGTTGCCCCCACCAGATTTGCCTCAAACTTGCAGAGTTCTTCATATCTCTGACCCTTGTAACAGGAATTACATCATCCCTACTTGAATTATTGTTTAATCAATACTTTTAATTTCTCCCTTTTACTTTTTTTCCTTCCTTTGAGATAAGATCTTACTCTGCAATCTAGACTGACCTTGAACTCACTGTGTAACTCAGACTAAATATCTTCCTAATGGTCCTCCTGCTTTAGCTGGGATATGGTGATGATTCTTGTGTAATTACCCAAATTGAATTACTTATACTGGGAATGCTGCGTGTATTTGGAATTCCACAATTGTTTTATAGGATTGCAAGCCAGGTAGCTGCTTTGGACCTTGGCTATAAACCTGGGGTGGACGCAATTAGGAAGAACCCTCCCAAAGTGCTGTTTCTTCTGGGAGCAGATGGAGGTTGTATCACACGACAGGATTTGCCAAAGGATTGTTTCATTATTTACCAAGGCAAGTAGCACCATCGCACCAGAAACAAAAGAGAGTCATACATGGTGTATATTAAAAGCTATTTGATACACAAAAGTTCTGTTTTGAATGGCTGTTCTAAATGTATAGAAGTTCATTGAAATGTATAGACTTTGGATCTGATTAATTTGAATATGTGACTTTTTTTATTTGCAAGTATTTTATAGTAAACCTTGTTTTAGAAATCAAAACAAACAAAATCTGTTTGTTATATAGAGGGTGACATATGCCTATGGTTCCAGCCTAGTGAGGATGAGACGAGAAGAAAAGAGTTTAAGGATCTTTATTTTTTTTTTTTAAAGATTTATTTATTTAATTAATTTATTTATTTTGTTTACACCATTCTGTCTGCATGAGTGCCTACAGGCCAGAAGAGGGCACCAGATTTCTTTACAGATGGTTGTGAGCCACCATGTGGTTGCCAGGAATTGAACTCATGTCCTCTGGAAGAACAATCAGTGTTCTTAACCTCTGAGCCATCTCTCCAGCCCTTGAGGATCTTTAAAAGCCCATCATAGGTTACTGTATTTGAAACTACTAGTAAAAACTACCTGTCGGGCTGGAGACAGGGATCCGCAGTCACGGGCACCGACTGCTCCTCAGATAGCCTAGATTCCATTTCAGACACCAGCATGGCAGCTCACAACTGTCGTTACTCCAATCCAGCGGCTCCAACCCCCTCTTCTGACGTCAGAGGTCACTAGGCATGTATGTGGTACAAGACACACTTACAGACAAAATACCTATACACAAAATAATTTTTAAAAAATTTAAAGAGAGATTTCTTGCCTGAAATTACTTAATAAATGAGGAGCAGTGGTAACCTGAATGCTCAGTAAGAGGATTGGCTAGAGTTGGCTCACTCATGACGAGGGTGTTAGACTCGAGTAGTAGTCCTGTCTTCAGGAAGCTGAGATGGGAGGAGTGCAAGTTTGAGGTCACTGAGGACAACATAAGACGTTGTCAGAATATTTAGCATTATTACTTAATAATAACAACAATAATAAACTATTATTAGTATCTATAAAGGAAAAGAACTTTAATAGTGCAAAATATTTCTTATAATTTTGTCTTTGAAACAAGGTCTCATATAGCTCAGGTTGGCCTCTAACTCAATACTTAGCAGAGGATGACCTTGAACTCCTGATCCTTTTGCCTCCACTTCCAAGTACTGGGATAACAGGCATGTACCACCATGCCTGACTAAACTGTAAAGTTTAACTAATGCCTTGGATTCTGTGTGACAGGACAGGCAGTAAGTCATGTGGAGCGTTTACACGGAGCTTGTCCGTGAGTTCTCATGCCTGGCAAGTGCTGGTCACCTCAGATGTAGCTCCCTGTAGACCCTGGTTGTAGAAGATAGCCCAGGCCGGCCCTGAACTCATGAGCCTCATGTTCTGCCTCCAGATCCTGGGAATTACAGGTCTGGACCATGTCTGACTTATGTAAATTAAGTTACAGCCGTCTTTAGCAAGAGGCTAAGGAATACATAAGTAGACAGTTAACGTGGCACGCTGACTTTCTGTGTTTGATGCATTCTTTTGAACTCCCACTTGTAACTGTAATTATGTTTCCCTAGAGTAAGTAGTGCATTGTATATCCCTGGATATTTAAAATTACAGGAGAGGCTTTTATTTTATTGTATACATGGACATAATTTATAGTAGATATTTTATTTTTATTACCATAAAAATTATACAGGAGCTGGAGAGATGGCTCAGCAGTTAAGAGCACTTGATTCTCAGTGTCCACATGGTAGCTCTCAGTTTCCTGTAATTCCAGGTTCGGGGTATCTAACAACTTCTCTGGCCTCTGCAGGCATCAGCATACATGTGGTACACAGACATATATGCAGGCAAACATACACACACAAAATATCTTATTTTAAAAAAATTATTATATAACATTTTATGCCAGTGGTGGCACACGCTTTTACCCCAACACTTCGGAGGCTAAGGGCAAGTGGATCTCCTGAGTTTGAGGCCAGCCTGATCTACAGAAAGAGTTCCGGGACAAGCCACTGCTAAGCAGAGAAACTCTGTCTCAAAACAACCAAAAGAAAAAAAATATTATGTCTTCAGTTAATATAATTGGTTGGTACTAAACAAAATGACTGAACTAAAATATTGTTTTACTGCTTTCTAGAGGCACTCAATCGGCACCTTTTCTCTTTTTTCTTTTCTCCTGAGGTAGAATCTCTGGTCGCCTAGTTTGACCAAGGATGACCTTGAACTTTTGGTTGATTCTCTCTGCCTCCGCCACCTGACTGATCGTGGGCCTGCAGCACCACAGGCTAGCGTAGTATGTATGCATTGTCTTGCTGGACAGTGGTGGTGCACGCTTTTAATCCCAGCACTCGGGAGGCAGAGTCAGGTGAATCTCTGTGAGTTTGAGGCCAGCCTGGGGTCCACAGGACTGGCTCCATAGCTACTAGGAAATCCTGTCTTGAAACGTCTCTCAAAAATGTATTGTCCTTAAGGACTCTGAGAGAGGCATACAAGGACCTAATTAATCTACAAGGGAAGTAGAAAAAGATCTCCTGAGTACATCGAGGGCATGGGGCCTTTGGGAAAGGGTTGAGGGGGCATAGAGGCAGGGAGGAGAGCAGAGAAAAATGTAGAGCTTAATAAAGATCAATACAAAATTTAAAAAAGTATTGTCTTAATAAGTTTTTGGATTTTGGGGAAGGAGTTTGTTGGATTTTGGATTTGGTTTGTTTCTTTCAGTTGGTTTTTCAAGACAGGATTTTTATCTGTGTAGCCTGATGGTCCTGGAATAAACTCTGGAAACCAGGCTGACATTGAACTTGGAGATCTGCCTGCCTCTGCCTTCTGAGTTCTAGGACTAAAGGCGTGTGCCGCCACCGCCCAGCTTGAACTACCCTCTCATTCTCATTTTAAACCTATGAAAATGTCTGAATATGGTGGTGTACGCCTTTGATCCCAGCGCTCAGGAAGCAGAGGCAGGCTGATCTCCAAGTTCGAGGCCAACGTGGTCTCTAGAGCAAGTTCTAGGACAGTCAGGCTTACACAGAGAGAAACCCTGTCTCAAAAAAAAGTATAGTTCAGTGGTAAATAGTTTGCATGAGGTGATTTGGTATCCAGAGCTACAAAACTAGTAATAGGAATTACAAAGGAGGTATGTTTGCGGTCTTCACATATAGTAGTGACCAGTATCTATTGGGTTCTAAGACGTGGTCTAAGCTGTAATTCACACTGACCTCAAGATTCTTCTGCCTTGGCCCCAGGTACTGGGTTACCGTTGTGTACCACTACTTTGTGTTTATTAATACAGTTTCTCCTCACAGGACATCATGGTGATGTTGGTGCTCCCATAGCTGATGTTATTCTCCCAGGGGCTGCTTACACAGAAAAGTCTGCTACTTATGTCAATACTGAGGGTAGAGCCCAACAAACCAAAGTGGCAGTTACACCTCCTGGCTTGGCAAGAGAAGACTGGAAAATCATAAGAGCTCTCTCGGAGGTATTGTTTTTGAGGCATTTCTTTAACGTAATTTTATTCATTAAGCAGCTGGGGATGTAGCTCGATTGGTATTGTGATTGCATGCAGTCCTAGGTTCAATAAATTCTTGTACATAATTTATAGTGCTGGAGATAGACCCAGGGCTTCAGCAGATACTAGGCAGGAGCTTTGCCACTGAGCTACATCTTCATTCACTAAGGCATGTCATAGTGATGCTGCCTCAGGGATGCTAGACATGTTAGCTTCTTAAAATGATTTTCAAAGTCGCGGAAAGTTTTCCTCTAGAATGAGGGAGAGTTGCATAACCTGGTTGTATAGGAGAAAAGGCCTTCAGAAAATTAAATATTAAAATAGGAATCGGTATTTAGCCTAACATCATCTCTGTAATCCTTGATTTCAGAACCATGCACTTGTTAAGAACTCTCTGTACTATGGAGCAACATTCTGCAGATAAATATGGTGACATCTTATAAATTAGAGTTTTTGACATCTGTATTCCACACCTGATGCTTCCCTGAAAAATCTGTCTGGATTGGACGGATGGCTCAGTGGTTAAGATCATTGGCTGTTCTTCCAGAGAACCTGGGGTTAATTCCCAGCACTCACATGGTGATGTTTTAGGAGATTTATCACACTTTTCTGGCCTACTTAGAGCTCAGGCATGCTTGTGGTACACAGATACGCACACAGGCAAAACACACAAAAAAGTAATGATGAATAAATAATTTTTAAGAAGAAAGGAAAAATTTGTCTGCTAAAAGATACTAATAGAGGGTTTTTTTTTTCCTTTTAGTAATACCTCATTATTTCACCATAGTTGCAATTATAAATTATTTTTGCCCCCATTTTTGGTGCTAGAGATTGAGCCCAGTCTGATGTACATACTAAGTTGCAACCCTCTCGAGATAGAGTTTCTCTGTGTGCTCTGGAATGCCATCTGTAGACCAGGCTGGCCTCAGACTCAGAGATCCACCTGCCTCTGCCTCCCAAATGCAAGGATTGAAGGTCTGAGCTGTAGCAGGCTTTCTTTGGGGCCACCAGCCAGTTCCCACATTATAGCGCAAAGACTTACTTTTAGTTATGAATGCTCAGCCTTAGCTTTAGCTCATATTTTTGCTGTCTCTTCTCTCCCCTCCCCCCCCCCTTTTTTTTTTCTTTTAAAACGGGGTTTCTCTGTAGCTTTGAGCCTGTCCTGGAACTTGCTCTGTGGACCAGGCAAGAGATCCACCTGTCTCTGCCTCCTGCGTGCTGGGATTAAAGGCCTGTGCCACCACCACTGACTTTTTTTGCTATCTCATATAATTTAAATTAACCTGTGTCTCTTTATGTGCATCTTGCCTTGGAGCTTTTTACCTTTCTTTTATTCTGTGTACTACTCCATGTCTGGCTGACATGGCTGGCCCCGGGCATCTCTCTCTCTCTCTCTCCCTCCCTTGTTTTCTTCTCCCCTTGTGCCTTGATAGCTCCTCCTTTTATTCTCTGTGTCTGCTAGCCCCACCTGTCCCTCTACTGTCTGGCTATTGGCCATTCAGCTTTTTATTAGATCAGGGGCCTTAGGCAGGCAGAGCAACACATCTTTATATCGTTAAACAAATGTAATATTTCAAAACCCTGTGCTACCTTACCATGCTAAGTGGCATTTATTTTTTGTTTTGGGTCATGGGCGGTGCGTGCTGCAGCATGTATTTGAGGTTTAAAGGGCATCCTGAAGGCATCTGCTCTCTCCCTGCACCCAGTGGGTCCAGGGATTGACTCCAAACAAATTATTTTGGCTGCCCCACCTCTGACATATTGCAATAGTAAAGTTGTATGTCCTGATGAATCTGATCTGTGTAGATCGCAGGTATCACTCTTCCATATGATTCTCTGGATCAAGTGAGGAACCGTCTAGAAGAGGTCTCTCCTAATCTTGTTCGTTATGATGATGTTGAAGGAGCTAATTACTTTCAGCAAGCAAGTGAGCTTGCCCAGGTAAAAGCTTGCCTGTAAACAATTTTCCTAATGGTGTATATCTTGACACAATAGTACTGATTATCTGTCATATTTTTTCAGCTGGTGAACCAGGAACTTCTTGCTGACCCACTTGTTCCACCTCAGCTTACTATAAAAGACTTCTATATGACAGGTAAGTAGCTCTCAGTTCGACTACCGACTACCCAGAGAGAATCAGAGGACCTGCTTTATCTTTATAGCTGTTTGTGCTTGGCACTGTTTGCTTCCAATCTGAGGATTTTGTGATTTTACATTTATTTGTGTGTGAGCAAGCATACACTCACCGTGAAGAGTGTGCACTCAGGGGACAATCTGTGGGAATCCAACTCAAGTCATCAAGCTTGGTGGCAAGCACCTTGGTTCACGAAGCCACCTCACTGGCCTCTAATCTGAATTGTCAAACATTAATGGAATTTAAGAGACAGGACTGGGGCTAGAAGCTCATGGTACATTAAGCATGGGAACTATACCCCTAGTCTTCTAACTTTTTCAGTGCTTATGACATGTAAGCAAAGTTTAATACCCAAAAGGGTTAGCAGATTTTTAAATGTAAAATTTTACTATTGTAAGAAAAATTACTAAACAGAAATTTAGGATTTTTCAAAGTACTAAAAATACTGTCAAGGTTCGTCTGAAAATTATAGATGAAATATTCAAAATATTTAAATATGAAGTATATTAAATAGGGCTTCTGAGGTAAATTGTAAGAATTTTTGTTTATTTTTTAAGACAGGATTTCTCTGAAACAGTCCAGGCTGTCCTGGAACTTGCTCTATAGACCAGGCTGGCCTGGAACTCACAGAAATCCACCTGTATCTGCCTCCCAAGTGTTGGGATTAAAGGTGTGCACCACCACCACCCCCCAGAAGAAATTTTTTAAGAAATATAGACCTGTAACAGGCTTTCTTTTGGGCCACCAACCAGCTCCCCAGTTCACGGCACGATGCCTTACTGTTAGTTATGGATGCTCTGCCTTACCTTATGTTTGTCCCACTACCTTTTATAACTTAACCTGTTTCACCTACATTTTGCTTTGGAACTCTTTACCTTTCTTTCATTCTGTGTGTCCTCCATGTCTGACTGGCTACTGACTCCCTGGCTCTAGGCATCTCCCTCTCTTTTTCCTTCCTCTTCTCCCCTTGTGTCTAGATTCCTCCTCCTATTTATTCTCTGAGCCTGCCAGCCCTGCCTATCTATTTACTGCCTGGCTATTGGCTGTTCAGCTTTTTATTAGACCAGTCAGGTGCCTTAGGTAGGCAAAACAACACATCTTTACACAGTTAAACAAATGCAGCATAAACAAATGTAACACATCTTTGCCTAGTTAAAGTAATAGTCCACAACAGGCCATCTGAAATGCATGGTAAATGTATGTGATAGTTAATATATAAATAATTTCATATGTAAAAGCATATAGCATAAATTTATTTGTTTATTTTAAAATTGGGTGTCATGTAGCCCAAGGTGTCTTAGACTAGTTGTGTTACAGCAGAGGATGACCTTGAATTTGTAATTTTCCTGCTTGCACCTGCACATGTCACTGGGAGTCCAGCTCAGGGCATCAGCCTTTTACTAACTGAACTACATCTCTAGCCCTGAAATTATGTTTCATAGGGTTTTTTTCTGTTTTGTTTTTTTTTAATTTTTTCTTTTGTTTTATGCCATTTTAAAAATGTATACAGTGACAGTTGGGTGATGGTTGTGCTTGCCTTTATCCCAGCACTCAGGAAGCAGAGAAAGGTGAGTTCAAGGACAGCCTGATCTACAGAGTGAGCTCCAGGACAGCCAGGGCTATTCTGAGGAACCTGTCTCAAAAAACAAGAACAAACAAATGTGTGCAGTGTTTTGCTGTATGCATGTCCATGTATAGCATATGTGTGTAAATGCCTGAGGAGATGGGAAGAGGGTGTTGGATCCCCTGAAACCAGAGCTGTATACAGTTGTGAGCCACCAAGTAGATGCTGGGAATTGAATCCCAAGTCCTCCCCAGGAGCAGCAAATGGTATTAACTCCTGAGCTGTCTCTTCAGCCCCTTTTGTATATTTTAAATTAGCATATATTTATAGATTATTTCAATGAGGTGATTAAAAAGGTTAGATCAGGGCCAGCAGCATGGCTTACTGTGTGTAAAGGAACTTGCCATGTAACCCTGACCCCACAACAGGAGAGAACCAACCCCTAAAAGCTGTCTTCTGACCTCCACACAGACACTCTGGCATGTGCATCCCCCACACCAATAACAAATTTCTAAACAAGAGTTTTTAAAAATAAATACAAGTTGGGGTCATTGTAGAATACAACAGAACCCAGCACAAAACCTTAATGAAGCATCACTGTGACTTTAGCTCTTGAGGGGCAGAGGCAGGAAAATTTCTGTATTCAGAGCTTGGCAGTTTTTGATGAGCATGGTGGCTTACACCTGTAGTCTCAGCACTTGGATGACAGGAGACTAAGGAGTTCAGGGTTAAACTTTGGCACATAGTAGGACCTTATGTTGAACAGATTCAACCCAATGCCCATCAAAATTCCAGAAAAATTCTTCAAAGACCTCAAAAGAACAGTATTCAACTTCATATGAAAAAACAAAAAACCCAGAATAGCCAGAACAATCCTGTACAGTAAAAGAACTTCTGGAGGCATCACAATCCCTGACTTCATCCAGACAGGCCGTCACTAAGAAAAGGTCAAGATGTTGTTTGCTCCTTTCTTTGTAATTTGGAGGATGCCTGATAGAAATGCTGATTCAAGCCTACATGACAGAGTTCAGAGCAGACAGGTAGAAGTGGATGTGAGAAAAAGCTATTCACTTTGTTACTTAGGAGACAGAAGTATTTCCCACTCAGTTTATGTTTTGTTATAAAAGCTGTTTGGACAATAAACGAGAGGAATTCTTCAGGAAAAAAAAATCCCTGACTTCAAACTCTACTACAGAGTTACAGTACTGAAAACAGCCTGGTATTGGCATAAGAACAGACAGGAGGATCAGTGGGACCAAATAGAAGACCCGGATATCGATCCACACGTGTTTTAACACCCAATCTTTGACAAAGAAGCAAAAAATATCAAATGGGAAAAAAGAAAGAATATTTAACAAGTGGTGCTGGCATAACTGGATATCAACATGTAGAACAATGAAAATAGATCCATATCTATCACCATGCACAAAACTCAAGTCCGAGTGGATCAAAGACTTCAACATAAAGCCAGCCACACTGTATCTCACAGAGATCCACCTGCCTCTGCCTCCCGAGTTCTGAGATAAAGGTGTGTACCACCGCTGCCCAGCCAGTGTATGTTTTTTTTTTTATTTTAATTTATTATAAGCAAAGAAAGCCAGTGACTGTGTGTGTTTGCTCATGTGTGAGCAGGTCTGTTCATGCCACCATCGTACTTGTAGAGGCCAGAGGACAACTTTCCGTCCTGCTGAGACTGAGGTTCTCTTGCTGTCTCCGTGCTCTTTACCCCAGGCTCGCTAGCCCGAGCTACAGGGTGATTGTTTTAGTCTAAGTGCTTATTTTGTCATGGTGGTGTTAGGGTTACTGATGTGTGCCCGAAAGTGAAGCTTTTACGTTGGGATTCAGAGTTCAAACTCAGTTTGTCTGCCCTTTGCCAGCACCTGGGTGGTTTGTTTTGTTTTGTAAATTCTGAGTAGGCCAGGTAGACCTGAAATTCAAAGCAATCCTTCTGTCTCAGCCTACCACATAAACAGTTGTGTCTTTTTTTTTTAGATTTTTTTAAAGAATTTTCTGTCATTTAATTTTTTCATACTGGTATGTTGTCTAGCTCTTATGTGATTATTTAATTATTGCTAAATATTAAAAGCAGTTAACCAGAAAGCTGTGGTGGTAAACAAGAAGTGAAGGCAAGAGGATCATAGTTCAAAGAGGTCATCCTTGGCTTCATATGCAGCACAAGATAACAAGACCCTAGCTTAAACATACTTGCCTAGTAAAGAGGTTATGTGCACAATGGATTGCTTGTTTGTAATTGCATTACAGCCTCACCATCGTTTGTTCCTGAATATGTGCAACACTAAATTTTCAGTGCATGTTCTAAAGTCACATTAACAAAACCTTGGCATAGTGGCTCTTCCCTATAATCTCAGCACATGGGAATCTGAGGTACGAGGAGCACCACAAGTTTGAGGCTAACTTGGTATACTATTGAGTTCCTGTCTGGTCTGAAATCTGAGACACTGTTTCCAAAACAACAAAGGAAGTTCTGTTAACAGAATGCATGTTCTTAATGTCTTTCAGATTCAATTAGCAGAGCCTCACAGACAATGGCCAAGTGTGTCAAAGCCGTCACAGAGGGAGCTCAGGCGGTAGAGGAGCCTTCCATATGCTGAGACATCCACCAGGGACCCCGTTCTGCTCTAGTCAGTAAATGGACATTGGTGTAATTCCTTACAAGCTGATGTTTTCCAATGTGATTCTGAATGATGTAATATTTAAAGTTATGCTATGCTTACTTGAAAATGGTATTGCCCTTAACCAGAATCTTGGCAGTTTAAAGTTTATGTATTATGTACAAGCATCAAGTAGTTTAATAAAGCTAACCTTTGTTCTTTCATGTTAAAAACACTGATCCTTAAAATATGAATTTGTTTCATAGATCATTTTTGTTTCAAAATGGATGAAAGAAAAGGCCTTTTAGGACTAGGAACATAGCTCATTGGTGCAGTAGTGTAAGGCTAAAGATTCAACCCTTGAGGCTTAAGAAAACAAAGATCTTCCGTTCAGTCTCACGTTTTGTGCTTAAGGCCAGCAAAATGACTCAAAATGGGTAAAGGTACTTGTTGTCAGCTCTGACTAGAAGTTGAGCCCTGGAACTTACATGGTAGAAGGAGGAAACTGACTCCTACAAACTCTAGCTGCCTGGGCTACAGATTTAAGAGTCTGTCTCAGCAGGACATGGTGGCACACGCCTTTAATCTCAGCACTCAGGAGGCAGAGGCAGGTGAATCTCTGTGAGTTTGAGGCCAGCCTGATCTATAGAGTGAGTTTTAGGTTAGCCAGGACTACACAAGGAAACCCTGTCTCGAAAAAAAAAAAAAAAGTCTTAAAAACTTTAAGTTTTCTGTTAAGATTAATTAATAGAAATGTGGGGCTGGAGAGATGGCTCAGCTATGATGAGCCCTGACTGCTCTTCCAGAGGACCCAGGTTCAATTCCCAGCACCCACCTATGGCTTACAACTGCCTGTTAACTTCAGTTCCAGATCAGTTTCCTGGTGTGGGAACTGGTTAAGCCACAGGGCACATGGCAATATACAGATTATTAAAATGGGTTAATTTAAGTTGTAACAGCTAGTTAGTAATAGCCTGAGCTAATAGACCAAATCAACTTCTTTATTAACCAATGGTAATAAGACATATTCACAGCATACAGAGGGGATCCCACATCATCTTCTTCTGGCTTCCGTGGGCACCAGGCATGCAAGTGGTGCATAACATGCATGCAGGCAGAACACCCATATTCATACACTAAAACAATAATTAGCTGGGCAGTGACTGTATACTTTTAATCCCAGCAGTCAGAGGAGGCAGAGGCAGGCAAAGCTCTGTGTTCGAGGTCAGCCTGGTCTGCAGAATGAGTTCCAGGACAGCCAAGGCTGTTACACAAAGAAACCCTCTCTTGGGGGGGGGGGGGGGATTAATTAAAGAAAAAAGTAAACATTTTATAATTAACTTAGGAGATGATCCAAAAGTATGTAAAGGTTTTTTTGTTGTTTTGTTTTATCTGTACTTAGAGGATTAAACCAGGGCCTAAGCAGACTCAGCAAGTGTTCTGCCATTGCAATACAGTCTCAGTACTGTTTTATTTATTTTTTCAAAATTCCTTCTTTTGTAACCCTAATTCCTTTCTCCTTTCACTAAGACCACCACGTATAGGATAGCATTTTCCTGGCCTTGGCAACAGTATGGTTCTAGAGCAGGAGTGTGCCATCAATAATTCAGAAGCTGGACAGGGCTGAGGAATGGACAGTGCACTCAGAGTGCGCAACTCACACAAAATAACTATACAGAGTTTGCCAGGGTTTTCAGAATTCTTTGTTTTTAGTGCTGTCTTGAAGTTGTGTACTTTAAAGTACTTAGCTTGGGGTTAAGGGTGTAACTCAGTCATAGAGCATCTATGTGGATGGACCTAGGTTTTGACCCCAGCATACACAAAAGTACTCTGCCTAAAACTCATATTTGCCTGAAAGTCTAAATTCTTTGTTCTAAGCGTTTGAATCCAATACAGATTTCCTCTGCCTCCCAGTATTCTTCACCACTCGACACTGCTGGCCTCAAGGGGACATAACTCCAGCCTTGAGTTCCACACAGTGCTCTTCAGTGAATTGGCTACTCCACTGAGAAGGAGCTGGATACAGCTAAGTGGGTCCAACATCCTTGGCTGCCCTCTAGGTCCCAAGAATACACTTGGATACTAACGGCAAGAGTGGGTTCTTTGAGTAAAGGGTCTTGCTATGCTGCCCAAATTTAGTCAGATTTACTGAGGTTTGCTTCTAAGAGTAAAATAAAACTTCCATCAGAAGAGGAAAATTTCTTGGTAGTGATAGGATTCTGAGAAAGGTCAAAGCTACTGATGTAAGTATGTGGGAACATTTTTTTTTTCTCTTCAGTTTTTCAAAACAGGGTTTCTCTGTAGCTTTGGAGCCTGTCTTGAAACTAGCTCTTGTAGACCAGGCTGGCCTCAAACTCAGAGATCTGCCTGCCTCTGCCTCTGCCTCACGAGCACTGGGATTAAAGGCGTGTGCCATGACAAATGGCTTCTTTTGCCACCATATGTCTTTGGGAAATAGAAACACAAACCTGAGCTCGCGTCATTCTGCTCAGACCAGGGGACTATGCTGCCACCATTGATTGTTGCTAACTTACTACAGCATTTCCTGCCAGCTCAAACTAATCTTGTTTAACTCTGGAAGAGTTGGACATTTTTTCTTTAAAGATTTATTTTTAGGTATACAGTGTTCTGCCTGCACTCCAGAAGAGGACACCAAATCTCATTACAGATGATTGAGAGCCACCATTTGGTTGCTGGGAATTGAACTCAGGACCTCTGAAAGAGCAGCCAGTGCTCTTAAGGCCATCTCTCTAGGCCCAGAGTTGGACAGTTTTTAACATTGTTTCTCTGTTTGTAAGCTGAGGATAAAAATTTTAACTACCACCTTCAACCCCATACATAGTTAAATCAGAAAGTTTATAACCCTTTGGCCTGTTCCCGACAGCAGGAGTCCAACCTGCTCAGTGACTGAGTACCCTGTTGTAGATGCAGGGAAGCCTGTTGGTGAGTCCTTGATCCTAAATTGGAAGTCCCCATCTAAGTGTAACTTAGTTCCTAGACTGAGGAATAATCATGCTTTATATAACCTCTAGTTTGTATTTTCTTTTTTAAAAAAAGGTGTCTTCCTCTCACAGATTCTGAGAAATTAACAAATTCTCCAGGGGTAGCACAGTCAACAATGCCACTATCACAGATCACGAAAACTATTTTATTACGTAGACATGCTTGTTTATTTTGATAGAATTTTTAACAGTTGTAGTATAACTTACTGAGGAACTGGGTTTGATTGCCAGGACCCGTATAGAAGCTCATATGTTCTGATTTCAGTGCTGGGGTTGGAGGGTTATGTACGTATGTATAGTGCACACACCTGTGTGTGCCGAGGCCAGAGGAGGCCCAGGTGTCCTCTTACACTTTACCTTGTTCCTCTGAGGCAGGGTCTCTCCGCACACCAGAAGCTCATGTTTCCATCTAGGCTGGCACCCAGCAAGCCCCATCAGACCTTCCTTCTCCACAGCAGTGGGCCCCATAGTTGTACAGCAAGCGCTCCTAACCACCGAGCCATCTCTCCAGCCCCAATCTTCTAAATAGAATTAAAGAAACTTGGCATGGAACATATAATTGTGTTTGTTTTGTTTTTCTTCAAACAAAAGCTTGCTTTGTAGCCCAGGCTGGCCTCAGACTTCCAGTCTTTCTAATTTTGCCCTCCAAATGCTGGAACCGCAGGTCTGCACCACCACGTCTGGCTCGAGTCAAAGACTTTGCAGGAAATGATTCTGTGGTAGGTTGGATATGGACTGTGCAGTCTGAGTTACTACAGGTCAGCGTAAGTTCCAAACGAAGAAACACTCCTCTAAGAAAATATTTAGTGCTGTAGTTTGTATGAAAGAGTAGAACCTCAAACTGTGGGGTTTCATTACCATTCTATCGGGCTTTACTACTGCGGTGCGGGGGGGCTGTACCACCACCAGCTTTTTAGCTGTGAGTTCTCAGGTCCTCATACTTGCAAGGCTGAACTTTCCCTGGCCCCTCTTGTATTATTTAGCAAAATAAGTAAGTTCCCTGCCAGAAAGTGGGATGTTACATTAACACCGAGATGAAAATTACTCTGTGAACAAGTGAAATAAAGTCAGGACCACTGAGCCTGTGGTCTGACCCGCAGGGTGAATTTGCCTCACTGTTAAAGAGCAGAAGCATCTGTTTGTTTTGGAAGCTCTGGGATAGTGTTGAAATATAAAAGGAAGCTGCACGGTGGTGGTGCACACCTTTAATCCCAGCACTTGGGAGGCAGAAGCAGGAGGATCTCTGTGACTTCGAGTCCAGCCTGGTCTATAAAGTGAGTTCCAGGACAGCAGCAAGATCTGTTACACAAAGAAACTCTGTCTCGGAAGAGGGGGGGGGGGGGGACAGGCATGACTTATATTCACCAATCTACTTGCCAAAGAGAAAAGCGTGCACACACAACACACACACACACAGTGCCTGTGCGTTGTGACAGTTATTTTTTCACTCAGAATCAGGAACATCACAAGTTCCAAGCTAATCTGAGTGACATAGTTTTTTTTTTTTTTTAAGATTTATTTATTTCTTATATAAACTGTATTCTGGACCAGATCTCATTACAGATGGTTGTGAGCCACCATGTGGTTGCTGGGAATTGAACTCAGGACCTTCGGAAGAACAGGCAGTGCTCCTAACCTCTGAGCCATCTCTCCAGGCCCTGAGTGACACAGTTTTAAAAATAATTGTGAACTAGTAGATGGTAAAGGCACTTGCTACCAACCCTGGGTTTGACCCCTGGGACTCCTCATGGTGGAAGGAGAGAACTCTCCAAAGTTGTCCTGAGACCATGACACTTGCACACACATACATGAATAAATGTATTTTATTTTGTTTTGGATTTGGGTGTTTGAAACAGGCCTTTCTATGTGGCTGGCCCTAATCAAGTAGATCAGGCTGGCCTTGAAATCAGAGGTCCTCCTGTCTCTGTACCCCCAGTGCTGGGATTAAAGGTGTGCACCACCATGCCCAACTTGTAATAGATCTTTTTTTAAGCCTTTTTTTCTTTCAGTGCTGGGAGAAAATGCACTCATCTGCGGTGTGTCGTTGAATTGATAGAGCTCAATAATAGAGCTTCTCTCTTTCTGTAGCTTCCCAGGCTACAGTGTCCAGAAAGCAGACACTTGGTGTTTGCTTAGCAAGAATTACACAGCCACATCTCTTCATGGGGTGGGGTTTGTTCTGCCTCTGCGAACCTTAGAAATGGTTGGGGATATGTATCCCCGTACAGCACTGTTCTCTTGGGATCTACACCCTTCATGATTAGCCTAGTTTGTGTCCTTAATGTGTTTGCTCCATCTCTTTTCAAAGCCTTGTTCCCTGTGGAAGGGAAAGGCGTTTTACCCTCTCGCCAACTGTGTCTCTGTGGCTTCCCGCTAATGGGCTTCCCTCATGTTTTCCACTCACCTTCCCATCTTGTGTATCAGTGACTAAGGCCAGGAGTGATGGCACACGCCTCTAATCACAACACTTGAGAGACAGAGGCAGGAGGATACCTCAGGCTATTCCAGCCAGTGCCTACATGAGCCCCTGAAAGAGGCACAGTTTCAAGACAGGGTTTCTCTGTGTAACAGCTCTGGCTGTCCTGGAACTCACTTTGAACTGGCTTTGACCTCACAGAGATTCGCCTTCTTCTGCCTCCCCTGCCTCTCCCTCCCGCAAGCTGGGATTAAAGGCGTGTGCCAGTACTACCTGGCTGCCTTATGTGCTTTATTTAGGCTTGACTTACAAAATATATTACTCTTTGGTAAAAATGAAATGATTCCTGTCGCAAAATGGGATAGTGGGACAAACAGTATGATTTTTAGAAAAATCTGATTTCCTGTGTAAGATCCATTTTTTATGTAAAAAACAAAAAGAAATCTCCAATCTTTTTTTCCCTAGATTTTATTTGTATGAGTTTTCTGCCTGCATGTATGTATATATGTGTGCCAAGGAGGTAGGAAGAGGGACTCAGATCACCTTGTACTGGAGTTAAAGGTGCTTGTGAACCCCGTATGGATGTTGAGAATTGAACTCCAGTTCTCTGGGCGAGCACTGAGCCGTCTCTGGAGCTCTAATCCCTAATATATTTGGTGCCAGCTATAGGGGTACAATCCTGTAATGCCAACACTCAGGGGGGTAAGACAGGAAGGAGGGTGTAGGAGTTGGAAGCCCACAGCAACTACACAATGCGTTCAAGTCCAGCCTGGGACATAGAGCAAAACTCTCAGAAACAACAAAAGCCTTCACACAGGTAAGAACGACATCTTACCCATTGTAAACTTCCTACCAGGAGTTGGTTCTTCCAATCATCTTTCTGGTTTAACCCTGTAAGTACATGTAAAAAAAGAGAAAATGAAATACAACATGCAATAGGGTAGAGAGAGATCCCTAGGGGCTTTTACTGCTTCTGATACAACCTGCTGTTACCACTAGCTTAAACCAAGGCCACTAGTAAGGACTGTGCTGACTCATGCTATATTATGGGAAGCATGCAGTGTGCTCTTAAATGTAAACACTGTTGTTTACTCTTCATGCCTGCTGCTAGTGCTGAATAGAACAATCCGAATGCTTACTCCTGAAATAAGGTCATTTTGCCTAGGCATTAAAATGTAAGGGACAGGCCAAGACAGTTATTAAATAGGTTCTTCTGTCCTGGAAGAGACCATTCCTCTCTCACTGAGACCACTTCCTTCAGGCTTTCCGACTCAGCATGGTCAGACAGAGTTAAGTTGTGTCTGTCAGTGTCTATTGCAGGCTGGTATCTGGACACATTGCTGGCCAGAGGGATGCCGCACATCCATCCCCTTCTCCTCTCCTGATCCCACATTGCTCACTCTTTTCTTCCCAATTGGTAAGTTCATTATCATTAGACCTTCTTGGTTGCTAAGTAGGTTTGACTAAGTCAGTTACATTCTTAAATGTAGTTAACTATGTTGTGCCTTATACTTTTTCTTAGTAAGCATTTGTTTCAAGGCTCTGGTTTCAATTCCTAGCTCCAGGAAAGCAAAACAAAACAGATATGTTTTTCTTTTGTAACAGCTACTATAATCATTAACTTTCTCCATTTATTTATTCCACTGATTTCTTTTAGCTTGTTAGCCACTATGATTCTCATATGGTTTATTTTGTTGTTGTCCAGGTATTAACTAGTCAGCCTTTTGTTATCTAGTACAATTTATTGGTTTACTGGAATGCTATCTTTGATTGCTTTAATTTTATAGGTAACCAAAATTGATTTAAAAAATCACTTGTAAGCATTAGCAACCCTGAGTATATTATGCATAGTTAGTTATGCATATGCTCATATTATAAACCAGTCATGGTGGGATAGACGTGACCGTGATCCCAGCACTCCTCAGATGCAAACAAGTGAAAAACCCTACAGACTTGTTCCGAAGGCCTGGAGCAATAACTCAGTAGGTGAGGACACTTACTGTAAGTATGACAACCTGATTTGAATTCCCAACAGCCACATAAAAAGTCACAGACACCTATAACCCAGTGTGTGTGTATGCTGGAGACAGGAAGGTTTGCAGGGTCCTCCTGACCATCAGTTTAGGTCCTGCTTCACAGTCGTACGACAGGGGTGGTAGAGAACATCCAGCATTGCCCTCCAGCCCTAAGTGTACATGGATATGTCTACCTCCCCATAGACCACATACACACACACAACATTTTTAATAGGTTTTTACTTTGTGGATATTTTGTTTGATTTCTAAGTCATATTTTGTGTAGTCCAATTTTATAAAACTTTCAGTTATCTTGAATAATATGCCTTCTTAGTGTCTACCTCCACATTTCAAAGACTTCTACAAGTGTGAATTAAAAACAACTTTTCCGGGCTGGAGAGATGGCTCAGAAGTTAAGAGCACTTGACTGCTCTTCCAGAGGTCCTGAGTTCAATTCCCAGCAACCACATGGTGGCTCACAGCCATCTGTCATGAGATCTGGTGCCCTCTTCTGGCCAGCAGGCATACAGAACACTGTATACATAATAAATAAATCTTTAAAAAAAATAAAAACAACTTTTCCTTATCACATGATGTGGGTTTCTGTTGTCATTTTTTATGTATTTTGACACAGGGTCTTACTTTGTAGCCCTGGATGGCCTGAAACTCACTATGTAGACCAGGCTGGCATCAAACTCACAAGAGACTTGCTTACCTTTGCCTGGAGTGCTGGGATTAAAGACATGTGGTAACCTTACCTGGCCTATTTTTCTGAGACGGGGTCTCGTGTAGCCCAGACTGGCCTTGAACTTGCTATGTAGCCAAAGACAATCTTGAACTGATTTTATTGTTTCTATCTTCCCAGTGCTGGTACAGGTATGCCAACAATACCACGCCTGGCTTGGGTTTCTTTCCCTTTCTTTCTTTCCTTTTTGTTTTTCTGCTCTTTTCATTTATTTTATTTTTGAAGAAGGATCAAATTATGTACCTTGTTACAGAACTCAACTCAATCAAAGCAGTTCTCCTGCCTCAGCCACTGCATACTCAGATTACAGACAGTTACCTCCACACCTGCTTAACACAGCCTTTAAAATGTAGGATCGGGCCGGGAGATGACTAAGTGATTAAGACTTCCAGAAAAAGATGAGGACCTGAGTTCAGATCCCCAGAATCTGTATAAATGCTGGGCAGCGGAGGTAGCCACCTGTAATTCCAGTCTTGGAAGGTTAGAGACAAAGTCCCCAGGGCAAACTGACTAGCCCAGGCAGCCAGCTTTGGGTTTCAATGAGAAACCCTGATATCAACTGTTCACACACGTGTCCTGCACACCCCACACCTAAACCTGGGAATACACACATGTGCCCTGAACATGAGAAGAAAGAGAAAACTCCCTGGAGGGCTGGGAAACTGGCTTTAAGACCTTCAGTCTCAGCACCTCCGGGGTAGAGGCCACAGAGCAAGTGCCAGGATATCCAGGGCTCCACAGAGATAGACACAGACAGGCTATCCTGTCTCAAGGGGGGGGGGGGAAAGAAGAGAAAAGCATGAAGACATTATCCTCTTGCGGTCCTGAAGCAGGAAGACACATTTCCATACATGAAATGTTGTGTTGTCACGTGTAGACAGGAAGCTAGTGTGGAAACTGTAGGGTGAGGAAGGCAGAGCGCTGGCCTAGCATGTGTGAAGCCTGGGCACCGCATCAACCCGGCCACGCTGATAACATATGTGTGATCCCAACTCTCAGGAACGTCTTCCTCAACTACATAGTACCTAGGACAGGAGACCCTATCTCAGAAGAATCCTTCTATGTAAGCAGAATTTTGATGTAAATCTAAGTCTGTACAACACTTAGTTTGTGAGATTTGCACCTTGTATATTTTCTGTGGAAAATAGTTTTTCGTCTATGACAACGTTGGGAGAAGTTGAAGCAGCCGTGCCGTCTAGTACTACTTCCTGGTGGAGCACTGACACCCCTTCATTCATGTATAGAGAGGAAGCCATCAGGTCGTTCTCAAGTGCAGCTTCTAGCTGCAGTTATAAGCTACTGTCATTGTTTTAGACGTTTTCACTATTGTAGCAGAGAAACAACTAGGGAGGAAAATTATGTTTTGATTTTGTATCTGGGAAGACGTAGTGGGCAGTGCTGCTCCTTCACGACCCCCAGGAGGCAGATGGAGAAATGACCGTTTTCTTTACCCCTTCCCTTCATTTCTTTCTGGCCCCCACACATTGAGCGGTGTCATCCACATTCAAAGAAGCCCCCCCACACACACACACACACATACCTTAGCCTGTGCTCTGGAAATGTCCTCACGTGTGCTCTACAAATCTAGGCACTTCTTAATCTAACCAAGTTGGCAATATTAACAGTCAATCAGGTATGGAGAAGTAGCTCAGGTAGTAGAGTGGTGGATGAGTCTGTACAAGGCTCTGGGCTCTGTGTTTAGCACTGACTAAGCATCAGCCAGGTGTGGTAGCACCGGGTGATGGCACACGCCTTTAATCCCAGCACCAGGTTGGCAGAGGCAGGCAAATCTCTGGGTTCAAGGACAGCCTGGTCTACAGAGTGAGTTCCAAGACAGCCAGGGCTACACAGAGAAACCTTGTCTCAAAAAACAAACAAACAAAATTAATTGGGGTGGCTTGCTTACAGTTTCAGACTTTCAGTCCATTCCCATCTGATGGGGAATCTTTGTCAACCAATTATCTTTATGAGGTGGGACCAAGTTAGGGTGTGGCTTTCTGGGACCTGGAGGGGTGCATGGGCCAGGTGTGCTCTCTCTGTCTGGTTCCCTCACAACACAGCTGAGCTTGGACTTCTCATTTCTGTTTCATGAGTTTTCGCCTTATAATAAATAAAAATATAACTGTTTTATCTTTTAGCTAGCCTGGTTATTTCCTGAATCCAGCTAACTTCTACAGTAGGCGCTGAGTCGTGGGGCTCGGGTCCCCAGCGGCTGTAGCCAGCCACTGGTGCATTTGGGTATAGGATTCCCACTGCAGCAACCCTGAGTAGCTGTTGGCTGTGGTAACGTCTTGGAGCCACTCCTTGGCCACCGGTGACTGCGTGGCTGGCTTCTGGGTCCAGCTTTTCTGTGCTGCGGAAACTCAGGGGGGACACGGGCTTTCCTGGGTGTCTCTGTTTGGCATTGCTGCCTTGCTGTTTTTGTACTTGTGTGGCTGCTGACCAGTCAGGGACCTCCATGGAGCACACAGTCTGTGATTTACACTAAATTACTGTTTTTAATTGAGATATATTTCAGTATTTAAGGCTAAAATCAGGTTCAAGCCGGCCAAGGGGCTATAACTGTGCCGCAACACCTACTGACAGATAACGGTTATTGCACCTACTCCTACTCCAACTCAACCACAAGTAAGATTTATAATTTAAAATGTAAATTATAAAATTATAATTTAAAAGGGCAAAATGATGGATAATTTAATAATACAGGAGTTCAATGCCTTTTTTACTTATACCATGTATGATATTATGCAAGGTTTATATGATTTCTCTCCTATATCCCTCTATTTGATTCTGGGGATTAGCTTTGTCCTTCATATTTTCTCCTTAAAAGCATGGTTTGATAATAGGACCAAGAATGAGGCGCTGTTAGAAATGATACAGTCTTTACAGGCTGATAATGATCAACTAAAAGGGAAATTCAGCACTCTGGAAGGATACAACCAATTTGACAAACAAAACCCAGGCAATGACAGAGGGGTCTGAGAGAATTTGTACTGTTGAATGTATTAATCAGACTCTGGTTATGATAGACTGATAGAATGTCTTTCCAAGAAGGTGATATGCATGCTATAAAAATTATCTCCAAGGGGGCTGGAGAGATGGCTTAGCAGTTAAGAGCACTGATTGTTCTTCCAGAGGTCCTGAGTTCAATTCCCAGCAACTACATGGAGGCTTACAACCATCCGTAATGAGATCTGGTGCCCTCTTCTGGCCTGCAGAGATACATAACGGGCAGAACACTGTATATATAATAAATAAATCTAAAAGCAAAATCAAATAATTATTTCTTTAAAAAAATTATGTCCAAGGATAAGATATTATCTTTACTGGACAGACTTCACACTTTGAAATCCTCAATGAGGGCATTAGAACAAAACACCAGACAGGAGATCCAGACTTTACAAAAGACAGGGGTAAAAAGATTTAAAAAGATTGAGGGATTTATCGAATTTGATGACCAGGGACAAAAGGTACAAAGACAAAATGTAGCCTCATCAGTAGGTACCCAGAGTTCTACCTGCTTTTCCAGTGACATCATCGAAAAGATCATCTGGCACCAAATACCCTAAGGTAATCAAAGAATATACATGGGAGCCCATATATATGACTGACCTAAAGAAAATTAAACAAGCAATAGTTTCTTATGGAATACATTTGTTTACAGATTACTTAATATTCTGAATTCATGAAGTCTTTGTCTTTAAGTGATACAGGTATTAAATATTATAGGTCAATAGTTGTTCATGTTTGTTATACATATGGTCAGATTATAGATTCTTTAGATACATAGAGATTGTATTCGGCCTAGATAGGTAATCTTCAACCACTTCAAGGAACTGTAGAACATGGCATTTAAATAAATTAGGTTTCTATTGACATGAGACATGATTGCTCCCGACAGCACCAATCTATTGCTGAGAGAATGTTGAGCACCAAAGATACTCTACTTGGAGCTTGTTTTCTTCTGGGCACAATTGGCCTTTGAGCAAGGAACTGCCCATACATCGACCACTGACAAAGTACATGGTATCCGAATTGGACAAGCAGGACACAGGGAAAGGGATTGCCAAACCTTGCCAAGACAGGGTAAGATGGTTCTGAAAAATTTTCCTGCCTCTGAAAATGGTCTGCCAGTTATGCTAGGCCTTAGCCAAAGCTGGTTGCTTCAACATTGCAAATGAGACTTTGGGTGATTGCTCAAGTAGCCAGTTGTCTCCATCATATACTGCTTGACTCCAGTAATATATATTTTTTTAATTATGTATACTGTTCTGTCTGCTTGTATGCCTGAGGGCCAGAAGAGGGCGCCAGATCTCATTACAGATGGTTGTGAGCCACCACGTGGTTGCTGGGGATTGAGCTCAGGATTTCTGGAAGGGCAGAGGGCTCTTAACCACTGAGCCGTCTCTCCAGCTCTCGACTCCAGTAATATTATCTCCCTTCTCAGGTCTTCGATGGGGTTGAAGATGAGATAGTCCTAGTTACCTTCCTCTTATGATTTAGCCAAGCTTATTTCCATTGCAAGACTTAGACTCTGGAATAGGATGTTTATTAAAACATTTGTCATGTGTTCCTTGCTTAATATTGTTTATGTTTGTTGTAATTTTATACTTGATATCTGTTCCTTTTGTGTACAGGTTTGTATTGGGTTTGGATCGCTCTTGTTTAGACAAGGGGGTGGGGGTGATGGGGAATCTTTGTCAACCAATTATCTTTAAGAGGTGGGATCAAGTTAGTGTGTGGCTTTCTGAGACCCGGAGCAAAACAGGCACGTGACCCAGGTGCACTCTCTCTGTGTGGTTCCCTCACAACACAGCTGAGCTTGGACTTCTTGTTCCTGTTTCATGAATTTTCCCCTTATAATAAATAAAAATATAATTGTCTCATCTTTTAGTTAGCCTGGCTATTTCCCAAATTGAGCTAACTTCAACACTCGTCATGGTGGGGAGCATGGCAGTGTGAAGGCAGATGTGCTAGCTACATCTTGGTTTGCAGGGAGGAAGTTCACTGAAACACTGGGCAGTATCCTAAGCATAGGAAACCTCAAAGCCTGTCCCCATAGTGACACACTTCTTCCAAAAAGCTCATACCCATTTCAACAGAGCCACACCTCCTAATAGTGCCACTCCCCATGAGATTATGGGCACCAGATTCATTCAGACTACTGTTGGAGGAGGCCGCTTGTTGGATCTCGGCCGCCCACAGTTTGTAATCCCGGCTCTTCAGAGGTGGCTGTAGGAGGATTGGAAGTAGAAGGCCCAGCCTGAGAGATAGCCCGGCAGTTCAGAACTCTGGCTGCTCTTCCTGAGACTCCAGGTTTGATTCCCAGCACCCTGTGGCAGCTCACAGCTGTCTGTAACTCCAGTCCCAGAGATCCAGTGCCCCTTTCTGACCTCCATGGACACAAGGCAAGCGCGTGGCCTACAGACTCCCGGAAGCTCATATGTTTATTTTTCGAGACAGGGTTTCTCTGTAGCTTTGGAGTCCTGACACTCTCTCTGTAGACCAGGCTGCCCTTGAACTCAGAGAGATCTGCCTCACCCTGCCTCCTGAGTGCTGGGATTAAAGGCGTGTGCCACCACCGCCCGGCCGCTTGACTTGTTTCTTGCCAGTTTCTCTTAACTAATTATCCTGTCTACCTTATGCCTCTGGGCTTTTACCTTTTGCTATTTGTATTTTTTTCCTTCTTATTTTATGTCTGACTAGGTGACTGGCCCCCTGGCATCCTCCTCTCCTACTTTCTTTCTTGCTCCTCCTTTCACAGTCTTCTTCTATTTATTTATTTAAGGTAGAAGAGTTGGGGGTGGGGGGCTGGAGAGACGGCTCAGCAATTAAGAGCACAGCACTGGCTACACTTCCATAGGATCTGGGTTCAATTCCGAGCATCCACATGACAGCTCACAGCTGTCTGTAACTCCTGTTCCAGGGTATCTGAGTCCCACACACAAACAAACTTGCAGACAAAACACCAATGCATTTAAAAATAAAAATAAATTATATATATATATTAAAAAAGCAAGCAGCATAAACAAATGAAACACATTTCGACATAGTTAAAGTAATATTTGACAACAGCACACCCCAGCAAGTGTGGCGGTGTTAAGCATTAAGCAGTTCTAGGAGTTACACATCATGAGTCTGTTTGCTGACTTTGAGACAGGGCCTTCCAGTGTAATCCAGGCTTCCCTTGAACACGTGTGTGCCACCAGGAATGGCTATAGGAATTCCACTTTCGTTTTTCTTCTTTGGTACTCTTGGGGTACGTCAGTGCCTTGCCCAGACTAGGCATTGTTCTACACTGAACTAATCTCCAGTCCTTTTTGAATAGTCTGGCATTTAGAAACCTCTTGCCTCATTTCCTGAGGACCTTGGATTATAGAACTAAATGGCAGAGTCATTCCCAGGAGTTTGATCTTTGGAAAGGAATGGAAGTGGGGGCTGAAACTGCTCACAGTTAAGAACACTTGCTGCTCTTGCAAAGGGCTCGATTCAGTTGCCAGCACCCACATCAGGTGGCTCACAATGGTCTGTAACTCCAGTTTGGGGGTATCTGATACCTTTTTCTGGACCTCCAAGGACACATTCAGGCAAAATGCCTATACACATAAGATTTAAAACAAGTTTCAAAGAATAGAAGTGGACACTGAGAATCCTATGGCTTTCAAAACAAGGTTTATTTTATGTGTGGAAGTGTTTTGCCTCACATACGTATGTGCACTGTATTCATGCCTAATGCCCTTGGAGGCCAGAAGAGGCTGCTGGTTCCTAGAACTGGTCCCTGGAGCAGTTGTTCTGGGAATTAAACGTGGTTCCTCTGCAACAGCAGCGAGTGCTGAGCTGTCCCTCCAGTTCCAGAATGATTTCTTTGGCGTTTTCTCTTTCTTTCTTTTCCTTTTTCTTTTTTTCCTTTCTTTCAAGACATGGTTTCTCTGTGTAGGCCTGGCTGTGCTGGAACTCATTATGTAGACCAGGCTGGCCTCAAACTCAGAGATCCTCCTGTCTATGTACTGGGATTAAAGGTGTGCACCACCACTGCCCAACTCCCAACCAATGTACACTTCAGTATTAAAACAGAAAGTGTTTCATGACTTCCTTGTGTGTGTGTGGTGGTGGTGGTGGGGTATTGTGAAAGAGGTTCTCACTACATAGTCGAGGCTATCCTTGAACACTTTTTGTTGTTGTTTCTGTTTTCGAGACAGGGTTTCTCTGCGTAGTTTTTGGAGCCTGTCTTGGAACTCTGTCTGTAGCCCAGGCTGGCCTCGAAATCAGAGGTCTGCATGCTTCTTCCTCCAGAGTGCTGGGATTAAAGTGTGTGCCACCACTGTCCAGCTACCCTTGAACTTTTTTAAACAAGCACCTTTACCTACTCATACATCTCTCGGAACAGGGTCTCAAGTGCCCCAGACTGGCTTGAGTCTTCCCGGTCCTCTTGCCTCCACTGTCTACCACCACACATGGTTGCACACAACGTCTTACATCAAGATCCTTATTTCTCGTCAGTTGAAATAGTAAGGGGGAGACAGTTTATAAACTGCTCATAGGAAGATTATATTAGATACTTGAACTATTCCTAAGATTAAGCTACTAGAGGCATCTATTCTGCAATTTAAATTATGATTTATTACATCTTACTGTTTATATTTACTGTAGTGCTTCTAACGTAGATACTCAGTAAACATTTATTTATTGAATAAGTGAATATAAAAATAAAAATGCATTGCAGCCAAGAGTATGATGAGAACATTTATTTTAAAATGTTTTTCTTTTGAGATAGGATCTTAACATGTTGCCTAGTAGGACTTCAAATTCTCCAGCTTATATGAACCCCTGGGTTGCTTCCTGGGTCATTGTCGCTACCTGCATGCATGACTGTGCCTGCCTTAGATTATTTAACTTTTTCACTTGATTCTGAGGATGTGGTTCCCAGCCAGGGATTGTGTGTAGGGTTTATAAACCACTCACTTTCTATAGCAGAGTAACATAGCAGGGTATATTAGAATCACTGCTTTTACAGCTGGGTAAAAATCTGTGCTTCTGTTACAAAGATGAAAGATAAGAACAGACAGATGGATCGACAGTTTTTCACTGTTGCTGGAGAACAAAATTAAACCAGTGTCCTGGCAGTGAGGAACTGGTGACATTGACCTTCATGGAGGGTTTAGACAAATGTACAGCTACAATTTCTTAAAAGTGCCAGACAGACAAGGTCGTGGCTAATGCCTGTCATCTCAGTACTTGATTGCCTGAAACAGGAGAGTTACTGTGCATTTGGGGCCATTGTGAGTTCCAGTCTAGACTGGACTAGAGTGAGAACTTGTCACAAAACAAAACACAACAGACAAGGCAGTTGCTTGGCAGAATGTTTCCCTTGTGTGCAGGTCTCCAGCACCACACAAATGGGCCATGATGGCAAGTGTCTAGGATCAGAAACGCAAGGTCATACCTGTTAAGATCTGCTGGCCTGGTCTGTCACCTGGGTACCCTGTCCCTTTAAGAGACAAGCCTCGCCCTCTCTTTCCACCAAGGGAAGTGGCTATTCTGCCTCCTCCAGCCTGCACTCTCTCTTTCTATCTCTCTCTGAAAACTTTTGCTCGCTCTCTCTTTCTTCCCCCTTCCTTCCCCTTTCCCTTCCATAACCCACTGAATAAACTCTATACTCAGTCTATGTATCTGTCTGTCTCTCACCCACCCATCTCCCACCTGCCCTCTGAGGCCTTGGGCTCTGGTCACCCGCAACTACCCCTCATGGGACCAGCTGCCCCTCGTTGGACCGGCCTTCCCCCCTTATATCTTTAAAAAAGAGTAACAATCCCTACATAGGGAATTTGAGATAGGCTAGAGACCCTATTTAAAAAGCAAACAAAAGTATAGCATGAGCTCTAGTTGGTCTTAAATAATAAAAACCCAGAGCCAGATATAGGGGTTAATGCTGAAGATCATAGGAACAGAGAGGCCAGCCACTAGAAAGTTCTTTTACCTCACCAATTCCCAGACCAAAGGGGTGATCCTGTCCTCAGACTGCATCTCCTGACTGCATCTATCTCCACCAAACCTCAGGCTACACTGAGCTGCTGTCTCCTTTTACCTTATATTCCTCTCTCTACCCAGCCACATCACTCCTGTCTCCACCTCCCTAGTGCTGGGATTAAAGGTATGTGGTTCAAAGTGCTGGGATTACCTTTGTGTGAGTTCTATTTCTCTGCCTTGAACTAACAGAGATCCCTCTGCCTCTGTCTCCGGAATCCTGGGATTAAAGGTGTGTGTCCCCATTGCCTGGCCTCTAGTAGCTTAGCTCTGCACTCTGATCTTCAGGCAAGTTTTATTTGTTACAACATAAATAAAATACCACTACACAAAAGAGCATGGAGTTTATTCTCAATGGTAGAGTACTCACTTCTTAGTATCTACAAATTCCTGGTTCGATCTACAACACTAACAAAATCATTTTCTAAGCAGGGCATGATGACCCCTTGCAAGTTTGGGCTGCATAGCAGGGACCCCATTTTAAAACAAAAAGGTTTTATGTTGGATTGATCAATTATCTCATGAGCCCAAATATGTTTATGTGAGAAGCAGGATAGTGGCTCCTAAAGGCATCACGTCTTGATCCCCTGGGCCTGTGAACAAGGCCTGCATAGCAAAAGAGATCCTGAATGGGGAGATGTAATGGGGAGATGACCCTGTATTATCCAGGCAGGTCTAACACAAACAAAGGGTCCTTGTAAAAGCAAGCAAGTCATATGGGTCAGAGTCAGAGAGAGACAAGGCTGCTGGCTGTGAAGATGAAGACAAGAATGCCCGTGAAGAGGAGAGGCTGTAGATTGCCCCTGCTGACTCTGGGGACACTGGGGCCTTACTACTCTCTTCTTGTTTATTTGTCTTGAGATAGAGTGTAACTATATAGTCCAGGCTAGCCAGGAACTAGCTGTTGTATAGACTGGAATAGCCTTTTTCTAAGTTCCAGGATTAAATTAACTACAGGCATGAGTAGAACACGTGTGCAGGTCGGAGGTCACCACACCTGACCTCTTCCTAACATCTTAATTTCACCAAGTAAATATTTGGGTTCTGTTTCCAGAACGATTCCGGGTATGGTAGCATACGCCTTTAATTCTAGCACTTGGGAGGCAGAGACAGTCAGATTTCTGTGAATTCAATACCAGCCAAATCCTGTCTTGAAAAAACAAAACAAAACAAAAAGCCTCAATAGGAGATAACCATTTTCCCTCCCTCTCTTCTTTCCCACTCTTTTCCTCCCTTTGAAATAGGAACTCACTGTGGTCTCACTTTGAAGTCCAGGCTGGACTCAAATTTGCAGCAATCTTTGCTTCAGGCGTTCTTCCAAGCAGTGGGATGACAGGAATGTGCCACATGTCCAGCTTTATGCAGCATCTCAAACTGAGTCTAGAAGTAGGCAAAGTGTGAGAGGGCTGTGCGCAGGGGGATCTGCTGCCTCTGTAGATGTGGGACCACGTGACAACCGACCAACAATCTGACTCGGGTGAGAAGGCAGTCCAACCCACACATGGACTTTGGCTTTATGCTGATTCCCAGGTAGATGCAGAAGGTCACCCATTCTCTTTTGACCCCCAGAGACAGATAATAAAGGGTGTTGCTTTCAAATGTTAAATCTGTGATGATTGATTATGGCAACAATAGTAAATGGTATAATTATTAATAATACATTGGCATGTGTATGTCATTACAGCTGAGATTCTTCTATCACCCCCATGAACACAAACAAGAAACACTGGGAAAAACCCAAAGTATGAGGCATTCTACCAAATGAAGAGCAGTACTCTGCAGAGTGATGAGTTAGAAAAGACAGGAAGGACTGAGTCACTGGGACTCAGAGGAAATGAATGGGAGACTGATGACATCTGAGTGCAGAGTGCTCGCCAGGACACAAAAACATACCGGAGTTATTTCTCCCAGAACCAGAGGGACACTGTAACTTAAGCAACTCACCTACTGGAACTGGTTTTCTCCAATTGTTTTATTAGTTTTAAAATCCTGTGTGTGGCCGGGCGATGGTGGCACATGTCTTTAATCCCAGCACTCAGGAGGCAGACGCAGGCGGATCTCTGTGAGTTCGAGACCAGCCTGGTCTACAAGAGCTAGTTCCAGGACAGGCTTCAAAGCCACAGAGAAACCCTGTCTCGAAAAGAAAAAAAAAAAAACTGTCTGTCTGTCTGTGTACACTGTAGCACACAAGTAGAGACCAGAGGACAATTTACAGGCTTTGGCTCTTTTTCTGCCATGTGGGTTCTCAGGCCGTCATGCTTGGTGTCAGGTGCCTTTACCTGCTGAGCCATCTTCCTCGTCCTTCCAATTGTTAAGATGGAAACGTGTAGGGGTTGGAGCGGTGGCTCAATGGTTAAGAGCACATTCTGCACTTGGAGAGGGCTCAAGTTTGGATCCTAGCACCCACACAGAGCAGTCCACAACCACCTTAACTCCGGGTCCAGTTGACTCTTGTCCCCAAGGGACATGCACTCATTTGCACATATGCATATCTGTAAGTAAAAATAAAGTTTGTTTGTTTTCTCATAATGGGGATTCTTTGTGTAGCCTTTGTTCTGGAACTCGATCTGTAGACCAGGCTGGCCTCGAACTCACAGATTCATCTGCCTCTACCTCCTGAGTGCCCAGATCAAAGGCACGCACTGTTCCGTTGTTTTCTTTTTAAGTTTCCACTGTGTAGCTCTGTCTGGCCTTGAACTCAGAGATCTGCCTGCCTCTGTCTCCTGTGTGCTGCAGTTACAAAAGGTAAGATCTTAGGGGACAGCCGGTGAGATGGCTCAGTTGGTAAAGACACCAGGTCAGCCCGGAGAAACCATGAAGTGACAAGACTGACCCTTGAAAGTTGTCCTCTGTGCTGGGCACATGTAAACACACATAAACATAACCCTCTGGCCTCCACGTCTGTGCTGGGCACATGTAAACACACATAAACATAACCCTCTGATCTCCACATCTGTGCCGGGCACATGTAAACACACATAAACATAACCCTCTGGCCTCCACGTCTGTGCTGGGCACATGTAAACACACATAAACATAACCCTCTGATCTCCACATCTGTGCCGGGCACATGTAAACACACATAAACATAACCCTCTGGCCTCCATGTCTGTGCCGGGCACATGTAAACACACATAAACATAACCCTCTGGCCTCCACGTCTGTTCTGGGCACATGTAAACACACATAAACACAACCCTCTGATCTCCACGTTTGTGCTGGGCACATGTAAACACACACGTAAACATAACCCTCTGGCCTCCACGTCTGTGCCGGGCACATGTAAACACACATAAACATAATCCTCTGGCCTCCATGTCTGTGCTGGGCACATGTAAACACATGTAAACATAAAAAAAGTTTTGAGGGGGACTGGAGAGATGGCTCAGTGGTTAAGAGCATTGCCTGCTCTTCCAAAGGTCCTGAGTTCAATCCCAGCAACCACATGGTGGCTCACAACCATCTGTAATGAGGTCTGGTGCCCTCTTCTGGCCTGCAGACATACACACAGACAGAATATTGTATGCATAATAAATAAATATTTAAAAAAAAAGTTTTGAGGGGCTGGAGAGACGGCTCAGTGGTTAAGAGCATTGTCTGCTCTTCCATTGATCCTGAGTTCAATTCCCAGCAACCACATGGTGGCTCACAACCATCTATAGTGGGATTGGATGCCCTCTCTGGCATAAAGATGTACATGCAGATAGAGCTCTCATACATAAAACAAGTAAATAAATCTTGAAAAGAAAAAAATTAAACACAGATTTTTGGGAAGGGCAGTCACCCCTGAAACCCTACAGTTTCATTTGCAAGTGGATCTCCGTGAGTTCGAGGCCAGCCTGGTCTACAAGAGCTAGTTCCAGGACAGGCTCCAAAGCTACAGAGAAACCAAAAAAAAAAAAAAGTTTTGAAAAAAGATTTCGGACTGAAACATTGCTATGTTTCATAGTGTGCATGTCAATAGTTCTAATTTCATTTCCCGTAGATTAATGTTTTTATCTTCTTTTGTAGGTTTGTTTCATCTCATGTGGTTCAAACTGGCTTTAAACTCCACATGTTGCTGAAGATCGCTCGGAACTCTCCCTCTTGCCTCCACTTGCCAAAGGCTGGGATTATGGAGACAGTTTATGTGCCCAGCAAGGTAGTTTGATTTTGGAAGAGATAAAGAATCTCAAAAATCAGGGGAAAAAAAAAGAGTAAATGTTCAAATATTTGGTCATTATCCCTGGTTTCTCACAGATTTCTGAAAGCTCTTGGAATTCATGGGTCAAAGAAGTATCTTTCTAATATGTGGCTCTTGACCTTCTTCCAAACCCCTTCAGAATAGTGGTGACCAGAAAGACCAACCTTGGTCAGAGGCCTGAAACCATCATCGCCTACCCTGTGGCCCCAGGGAAGGAAAAGGGAATTAATAATTAAGCATGTCACGTGACTGACCCTCCAGCAGGACTCCACATGCCAGGGTATGGAAGCTTCCAGGACGGAGAACACACACCGAAGCTCAGGGTGGTGTGTCCAGAGAGGCCATGGAAACCCTGGGCCTCTCTGGCCCCTCTGAAGTGCACTGCCCAGCTTGCTCTTGCCTTTGGCTGTCCGGTAGCCAGGACTGTTCCTGTTTGTATAAGCAGTTCTAGCAAATCATCAGTCTAGAAGTTGTGGTACTCCTGACTCTGTGGCCACGTGGGACACAAGTGTGGGTCGCCTGGGACCTGATGCTTGTACCTTAAGAGAGGGTTATCTTGTGGAACTGAGTCACCAAACCTGTGGAATCTGATGACAACTTTTGGTAACTAGTGTCACAGTGCCACTTTTTTTTTTTTTATTGAGAAAAGGAAAAAAAACAAGTTTCCGCCTCCTCCCAGCCTCCCATTTCCCTCCCCCTCCTCCCTCCCTTCTCCCCCTCCTCCGACCCTTCTCCCCCTCCCCCTACTCCTCTCCCCTTCCCTCTCCAGTCCAAAGAGCAGTCAGGGTTCCCTGCCCTGTGGAAAGTCCAAGGTCCTCCCCCCTCCGTCCATGTCTAGGAAGGTGAACATCCAAACTGGCTAGGCTCCCACAAAGCCAGCACATTACGTAGGATCAAACCCCCGTGCCATTGTCCTTTGCGTCTCATCAGCCCTCATTGTTTGCCATGTTCAGAGAGTCCGGTTTTTTCCCATGCTTTTTTAGTCATAGTCCAGCTGGCCTTGGTGAGCTCCCAATAGATCAGCTCCACTGTCTCAGTGGGTGGGTGCACCCCTCGTGGTCCTGACTTCCTTGCTCATCTTCTCCCTCCTTCTGCTCCTCATTGGGACTTGGGAGCTCAGTCCAGTGCTCCAGTGTGGGTCTCTGTCTCTATCTCCATCCATCACCAGATGAAGGTTCTATGGTGATATGCAAGATATTCATCAGTATTGCTATAGGATAGGGTCATTTCAGGTTCCCTATCCTTAGCTGCCCAAGGAACTAACTGGGGACATAACCTTGGGCTCCTGGGAGCCACTCTAGGTTCAAGTCTCTTGCCAACCCTAAGGTGGCTCCCTTAACTAAGAATTGTGCTTCCGTGCTCCCCTATCCAACCTTCCTTTATCCCAATCATCCTTTTTCCCCAAGTTGCCCCCATCCTCCCCTTCTCCCTTTTCTCTCCCCATCTTCCCTTACTCCCATCCCACCCCACCCCCAAGATCCCCATTTTCTCCCCGGCAATTTTGTCTACTTCCCATAACCAAGAGGATAACTATATGTTTTTCCTTGGGTTCACCTTCTTACTTAGCTTCTTTAGGTTCACCAATTGTAGACTCCGTGACCCTTATTTATGACTAGAAACCAATTATGAGTGAGTACATCCCATGTTCATCTTTTTGGGTCTGGGTTACCTCACTCAGTATAGTGTTTTCTATTTCCATCCAGGAAATTCGGGTTCAACCTACCCCTGGACCCAGCAATACCACTCCTGGGAATATACCCAAGAGATGCCCTATCATATGACAAGAGCATTTGTTCAACTATGTTCATAGCAGTATTATTTGTAATAGCCAGAACCTGGAAACAACCTAGATGCCCTTCAGTGGAAGAATGGATGAAGAAAGTGTGGAATATCTACACATTAGAGTACTACGCTGCGGTAAAAAACAACGACTTCTCGAATTTCACAGTGTCACTTTTGAGTGAGCTACAGGACACCATTATATCCAGAGAACTGAGAAACCCAGCCCAAGTCCAGAACATGTTTACATGTTGTTACACATGTTCTTGTCACCTCCCACTGCCACCCTGACCACAAACTCTGGGTCTTACTCTACTGTCCAGACTGACTTCAAACTTGGGCGCTAGAGAAGTTGGAACACACACACACCAACAAGCAAACAAACAAAAAACAACAGAGAAAAGAATCTTTCACTTTTCTTACTGCTTTTGTGGGAGACCCAGGTTCCTTTCCCAGCACCCACACGTCTGCTTACAACTTAATACCTCTAGCCTCAGGATCCAGCTCTCTCTTCTGGTCTCTAAGGGGACCAACGCTTACATTCATGCAGGTATAACAAACACATAAATATATCTTTAAAGAATCTTACATTTTCAGCTGGGTGATGGTGGCACACACCTTTAATCCCAGTCTCAGGAGGCAGGCAGAACTTTGTGAGTTTGAGGCCAGCCTGGTCTACAGAGCTAGTGCCAGGACAGCCAGGGCTGTTACACAGAGAAACCCTGTCTCAAAAAACCAAAAATAAAAAAGAATCTTACATTTTTCTCATCTCAGCTAAGATAGCTCTAGAAGCAAAAGAGAATAATAGCAAACTATTCTGGTAGAAAATAAAGATTCCATATTGGAATACATATGAACTCTATGTACATATATATATATATATATATATTTATGTATGTATATATATACATATACATTTGATCAGAACAGAAACTCCCTTCTAACAGGAAAGAGAAAGGAAGGAAGGAAGGAAGGAAGGAAAAAAGACAAATAGCCTGAGAGAACAGTTACATGGTATTTCTTAGAGTTTAAGGCCACCTGGTCTACAGAGCGTGTTCCAGGACAGGCTCTAAAGCTACACAGAGAAACCCTGTTTCAAAAAACCAAAGGGGTGCGGGGACAGTGGTATCTTGAATTCTCTGCAATTCTATTTACTATCTCCCCGACGCCCCACCACATGGTCTGGAACACAGGCTGGCTTTAGATTTTGTATGTAACTGAGGATGTCCTTGAACTTCTGGTCTTCCTTGCTTTTAGCTGCTGGGATTGTAAGTGTGTACCGCTGCATCCTGTTTACCGGGGCTTTCTGCATGCTAGGCAAACATCACCAACACAACTATATCCTCAGCCCTCCTTATTTGTTTTCACATGGAGCTGCACCATGGTGGTCAAGCTGGTCTTGAACTCCGGAACAAACTCACAGGATCAGCCTGCCTCAGCCCCTCTGGTCTGGGATGTGCGTGTGCACTGCCATGCTTGCCTGAGATAAACTCAGACAGAGGTAGACACACACTCACTTATGACAGCTCATCTCGCCATTAGGTGTATAAAGCACTCAGATTCATTGTGCTTCGATTTTATTTATTTTTATTTTATGAGTATGGGTATTTTGCCTATATGGATGTCTGTGTACCACATGCATGCCTGGTACCCACAAAGGCCAGAAGAAGGTTTGATCCCTGGGACTGGAGTTTACAGAGAGTTGTACGTCACCATGAGGGTGCTGGGAATTAAATCCAGGTCCATTGGAAGAGTACTTGGTGTTTTTAATTGCCTGGGCACCTTTTCAGCCCTGCTCTTAAATCTTAGGCAACAGGAGCTGAGGAGATGGCTCATTGGTTAAGAGCACTGACTGCTCTTCCAGAGGTCCTGAGTTCAATTCCCAGCAACCACATGGTGGCTCACAACCATCTGTAATGAGAGCTGGTGCCTTCTTCTGGTGTGTACATATTAGCAGAACATTGTGTGCATAATAAATAAATCTTTAAATAATTTTAGGTAACAGTTGGGCATAGGTGCACATGTCTGTGATTGTAGTATTAGTCAGGTTAAATTGGAAGGTTGTCAGCCTGGACTGCGTAGTATGTGTGAGGCTACAGAGCAATACAGAGAATATGGTCTTGTTTCATAAACAGAAACACGTAAGTAAAATTTAAGTAACAGTTCTCCCTCCCTCCTCAATGTAGACAGTAATTGTGCTGATATTTTTTTGGTTTTTCAAGACAGGGTTTCTCTGTAGCTTTGGTGCCTGTCCCAGAACTAGCTCTTGTAGACCAGGCTGGCCTCGAACTCCCAGAGTTCCCCCTACCTCTGCCTCCCGAGTGCTGGGATTAAAGGCGTGCGCCATCACCGCCTGGCTATTTTTTTTATGTTTTAACAAATAAAACTTGCCTGAAGATCAGAGTGCAGAGCTAAGCTACTAGAGGTCAGGCAATGGTGGCTCACACCTTTAATCCTAGGCAGACAGATGTGTGTTAGTTTAAGGCCACCCTGAGCTGCGCGAGATCGACTCTGTCTAAAAGAGAGACAGCTCACACAAAGGTGATTCCAGCATTAGGGAGATGGAGACAGGAGTGATATGGCTGGGTGCAGAGAGGCCTATAAGGCGGGAGGAGACGGAATCTCAGTGCAGTCTGCAGTCTGAGGATGGGGTGAGCACTGGTGGAGGTGAGAACTCTAGCGCCTGGCTGCACCGCTTCTCTGATTGCTCAGCTTTCACCCCGATATCTGACTCCAAGTTTTTATTACTAAGAACAATTAGAAGTCGTGTTACACACAGTGGCTACCCTTTGGCTGAAGGCTGCCTAACGGCCTTCCCTGACATTGATGTCAACACCATCCTGTACAGGCGACAGGAAGCATCTGTACATCCGCCCACAAACGGAGGTAACCCATTGCTGCAACATGTGAAGGGTAAATTCTGTCCGCATTAGTCTACATAGTTGCTCTTAATACATTTAAAATAGACACACAACTTCTGTGAAAATAGAAATGGTTTATGAGGATACTTAGTTTTTTTCCCAGTTGAAAGATTGCCTCCCCCCCCCCCCCCGCCACTACAATGATTTAAAGGAAAGTTGTATAATGAAAGATATTCTTACAAATATTTTATTGGGGTATAGAACCATCTATATTGACAGAAAAACTCAGGGTAAAAAGAAAAAGTTAATTTTTTTTTTTATTATGTATACATATTCTGTCTGCCTGTATGTCTGCAGGCCAGAAGAGGGCACCAGACCTCATTACAGATGGTTGTGAGCCACCATGTGGTTGCTGGGAATTGAACTCAGGACCTTTGGAAGAGCAGGCAATGCTCTTAACCACTGAGCCATCTCTCCAGCCCGAAAAAGTTAATGTTTAAATCAATTTCCATTTATGCCAATTTTTAAAATAAACTATATATGGGGCCGAGTGTGGTGTTGTGCCTTTAATCCCAGCACTCAGGAGGTGGAGGCAGGCGGACAACCAGCCTGTTACAGAGAAACCCTGTCTGGAAAACACATACACACACACACACACACACAAAACCAGAGCTGTTACACAGAGAAACCCTGTCTGGAAAACACGCACACACAAGCTATGTAGGATTGGGACTTGCTGCATGAAGAATGCCTTATTTTGGACTGGGGCTATGGCTCTGTTGGCAAAGGTCTCTTCTAGCAGGTATGAAGTCTTGGGTTCTATTACCAGGCCTGGATAAACTGAGGATGCTGGTTTATGTCTGCAGTGCCAGGATGCTAGAAGTCATGGCAAAAGGATCAAAAAATTTCAAGGCTATCCTTAGCTACAAAGAGTTCTAGGCTGTCTGTCTTGAGGTGGGGTATATGAACCCCTGGCTCAAATAACACAAAACCCAAAACTCCACACCTTTGTCCCCCTCCCCCCTCTTCCCTAGTCCCTTCTTTCTTACACCATTCTCTTTAGATCCAAGTATCTTTCTGACTCATAGATAAACAACGTTCAGGGACTCATAACACAGCTGCGTTAAGACTTCCATTGAAGGGCCACATATCTGAAAGAAACAACTTAAAGAGTGAGCAGATTTATTCTCGTTTATTTATTTACTGTTTCAGAGGCCTCGGTTTGGCACAGCATCATGGTAGACGAGTAGGCAGGAGTCAAGTTGCTTACCTCCAGGCAACCAGGAAGACGGAGAAGGGCAGCTGGGGACAAGAGAGGTCTCTCAAAGGCACACCCTCAGTGGCCCACTTCATTCACAAAGTCAGGGCTCCCTCAAGGATCTAACCCTTTTCTACAAGTGTAGTGAAAATTCTAATTAATAAAACCTGGAGTCAGAAATTAGGGGGTGAAAGCTGAAAAATCAGAGAAGCAGAGCAGCCAGTCACTAATTCTTCCCTCTCTGAATGCTTAGACCGAAAAGACAAGATGCTGTCTCTGCAAGTCCTCAGACTAAAAGCCCTGAGCCTTATATCCCTCTCTCTGCCCAGCCATAGCCCTTCCTGTCTCCACCTCCCTAGTGCTGGGATTAAAGGTGTGAGCCACCAGCGCTTTACTCTGTTCCTTTTTTTAGACTGATTAAATCACTTGTAGCTCCGAACTCACAGAGATCCTGCCTCTATCTCCCCAGTGCTGGGACTAAAGCTGTGTGCCACCACTCCCTGGCGTCTATGGCTAACTAGTGTGGTTAGCTCCACACTCTAATCTTCAGGCAGGCTTATGTTAAAGCACAAATAAAATTATCACCACACACAAGCTCATCAGTTGGGAAATAAACCCAGTGTACATGATAGGGGTGGCATTCCCATTCAAATCCTAAAACCCATTTTACTTCCTTTTCCACAAGAGAAGCCTTTGCATTGCCAGTTTTTTTGTTTTGTTTTGTTTTATGACAACACAGTTATTTCATGCATCTTGTCTGGCTCCTTTGTGAAGCGGGGTGACCTAAATTGCATGGACACACTACATTTTGATGAGATGCTCTAGCCAGGGTGACACATGTTAATTAGTTAACAAATTTCCCATGGATGTGTGTTTAGCTCTGCCAGTGACTGTGTGTGTGTGTGGGGGGGGTGCATAATTTAAAACTGGTAACCTCAAGTTTTTCCTCAGATTCCATCATTCCTGTGGATTTAAATGTAAGTCAAGAATGGGGCACATCTATCTACCCATCTACCCACCCATCCACCTGTACCATCTACGTTACTACGTGTACCATAGTACTACTCCTGTGCTGCGTGTTTGCGAGCCGGGCAAGGGCCTGGAGATTTAAACACAAAGACACAGAGACATGAGTCATCCTTGAAACAAGAATTCTCCCTTTATTGTGTTCAGGGGCAGCTTATATAGTGCAGCTGGCCATGCCCCAGCTCTCAGGATCTTTCAGCTGCAGGGCCACCAGAAACCACTGCCCTGCCATCAGGGTCTCGTGCTTAGAGCAGCTGCAGGCTGCTCAGAGCAAAGGAAAACAAGTTGTTTACGGGAAATTCAGGGTGTGATGGTCTGCAGTCCCCAACACCCACCTATCTATCTATCTATCTATCTATCTACCTACCTACCTACCTATCTATCTATTATATCTATCTATCTATCTATCTATCTATCTATCTATCTATCTATCCATCTATCATCTGTCTATCCACCCACCCATCTATTATCTCTATCTGTCTATCTGTCTGTCTGTCTATCCACCCACCACCCACCTACCTTTCTTGCTCACTGCTCAGTGACAGAAGATACCACACATTTCACCTTTAAAAACACAGCAGCAGTGTTTCACTTCACGTTTCTTTCTTCTTTTTTTTTTTGGTCCCAGTTCAGGCACACCCATACATGTGATATGTTAATACTTTTTTCCCTCCAATGCTGGGGACCAAACTCTAGGCCTTGGTTATGCCGAGTGATGTTCTGCCATGGGGCCTCATGGCAGAGACGGCAAAAGAGTACCAGCAAATAGGAGGGCAGGGTGAATTTTACCTGCTTTTGTCTCACTTCTTTTTTTAATTATACTTTATTTTTATTTTCTGTGCACTGGTATTTTGCCTGTATGTATATCTGTGTGAGGACAGTAGATCTTGGAGTTACAGACCATTGTGAGCTGCCCTGTGGGGGAATTGAACCCAGGTCCTCTGGAAGAGCAGTCAGTACTCTTAACGACTGAGGCCTCTCCCCAGCCCCTGCTCATGTCTTTCTTATTCTGATTTGAAAGGGATTATTAACTATCTGTGTGGTGGTGGAGGAGGCTGACTGTGCAGGTGTGAAGCCAGGGGAAAGCTCTGTGGAGCCCGTTCACTCCTCCTGCAGCCAGAGGGAGAGAAGCTAGGTTGCCCGGTAAGTATTTCTCTGCTGAGCCATGGCACTGGCCTGCCTTCCGGTTTTAAGTCTAAAACACAGTCAGATAGGGTGGATTATGCCTTTATCATAGCACTTCGAAGGCCGGGACTGAAAGATTGCCACAATTTCCTGGCCAGTCTGGTTTACACAGTTAATCCCAGGCTAGTTTGAGAGACAGTGTCTCTCATAGAGAAAAAACAAGAATAAAATGAAATGCAAATGTCTATAAGACCACATAACAGCCAGGAGCTGCAACGCACACAGATAAACAGTCTGATTTGAGTCACAGAGGTTTTTCCTCTTCTTCTGCAGCACGACCGTTCAGTCTCTGACAGTCTTCTCCTCTGAGTTCCTCCTTTTATCCCGAGCCAATGGGTTTGCTCCTGCACTGCCCTGCCTTACTCTGAACTCTGGAAGTCTATCAGAATGGTGTGCTGAGGACTCAGGAGCGCAGGTCTAAACTGATTAGTGGCTGTGGTCCACAACGTCCCATGGAAATCGTGATTACATTCCTAGCAGGTCTACAAAAGCTTGTTTAGCCAGAAATGCCAAAGAAATGAGCACTGTCACCTTGTGCTAAATCATGCTTATTATCCTGAGGTCTCTAGGGATTTCTCTCTTTACTCCATTTTACTAACCATCACTTTGGGGACACTTCTTTTTCCCCATTGTAAATTACAGAAAAGGTTGACTATCATTACTAATTCTACCTAGATCCAATCTCTAATCTTGCTTTGAAGCTTTTTTAAAAAAAACTAATAATCCCTTACATCGTGACTTGTGGTGGAGAGTTACCTTCCTGTCCCCCAATGTCTACAGTTGAGGCTACATTGTCACCTACGTTCTCCGCCTATAGCTTGAAGAGGGCCACAGTCTTGGCCTGCTATCAGCACAGCCCCTGACTATCGCGGTCTGGAAGGACTTTGAGACGAGACCTACAAAATAAACAGCCTCCTCCCTCCAGAACTCTCAAATTCCTTTCATAAATGTACATACACATATACGAGAGAAAGAGAGTGCAAGAGAGATTCACTAAATAGTCCTGGTTGTCTGGAGAGAGAGAGAGAGAGAGAGAGAGAGAGAGAGAGAGAACACAAGAGAGATTCATTAAATAGTCCTGGTTGTCTGGAGAGAGAGAGAGAGAGAGAGAGAGAGAGAGAGAGAGAGAGAACACAAGAGAGATTCATTCACTAAATAGTCCTGGTTGTCCTGGAACTGCAGACCAGGCTGGCCTTGAACTTGAAGAGATCTTCTTGCCTCTGCCTACCAAGTTGCTGAGATTAAAAGGCATGTGCCACCATGCCTAGCTTAAACTCATATATATTTTACATATATTTACAGAAATTTCACACTGAAATAATCTAAAGCTTTGTGTCTGCCCTATACAATGTGTACCCGAGACAGTTTTTCTTTCTCTGTTTACTTCTTTCATTGAGCGCGTGCGCACACACACACATATCTCAAAACATAGATTGTATTTTTATATTCTATATAGACTATATAATATATAGAATATATTTATTCTATATAGAATATCTTGATATATATCAATGAATGAGATAGTTTCTTGCAAGACCCAGTAACCACAGTAAAACCCAGTCTTTTTTTTAGATAGAAATACTATCAATGGCTGTTTCTAAAACAGGCTTAGAACTGTCTGTGGTCAGTGTTAGGCACACGGTACCTCCACCTATGCACTTCAGGGTCTTGGGATCTGCTGCCCAGTAGATACTGATGAGTCATAACCCCACAGAGCCACGAGCTGGCTCAGCTTAGCTGCCCAGCCAGCCTCTGCAATAACTGCAGCACTGTGCTGCGACACTCATTCATCCATGCAAGCAAGGTCTCTGGATCTGTCTGTCCATCCTCCTGCCTGGCATTAGCTACCAAGCCAGTGCTTAGCATGGAGCCTGTCCTCAGTGTTTAATATGCTGGATGTGGTATACATGTCCATGATCCCAGCACTTCAAAGTTGGGGGGAGGAGAATCAGCTATATACAGTTTGATGCTAGCCTAGGTCACATGAGACCCTTTCTCAAAAAAGAATAAAACCCAAGCGACCCACAAAACAAGCTCCCTCCAAATCAAACAAAAGTCTTAGTAAAACTGAGTAACAATGTCTATTGTCAGTGGATTCTTTCTTTAAAGAAAAAAAAAAAAGAATTGATGATTCTGTCACCAGACATTTGCCAGGGAAGAGATGGCTTTTTTACTGATGGCACACATGAATGTTTTTCTTTAAATCTACAATCTCTAAATGAGATTTTTAAAACTAATTCTTTAGTAAGCAAACAAAATAATGGCTATTGTTGTATTTCCATATATATCACCGTATAAAGGAGAACTTTTACAGACAGGATCTAGTTGTCAATTTCTTAATAACTTCATTATAATATTCACAATGAGGTACTCAAATTTCAGGTTTATGTGTGTGTTTTGCCTGCATGTATGCATATATACTACATGCATTTCTGGTGCCCACTGAGGTCAAAAGAGGACATTGAAATCCCCAGAACTTGAGATATACATGTTTGGGGCCTACTCTGTGGGTGTGAGGAACTGAACTTGGGTCCTCTGAAAGAGCAGTAGCTGCTCTTAACCACTGAGCCATCTCTCCAGCCAAGTACTCAATTTTTTTTTTTTTTTTGTTTTTGTTTTTCGAGACAGTGTTTCTCTGTGGTTTTGGAGCCTGTCCTGGAACTAGCTCTTGTAGACCCGGCTGGTCTCGAACTCACAGAGATCCGCCTGCCTCTGCCTCCCGAGTGCTGGGATTAAAGGCGTGCGCCACCACCGCCCGGCCCAAGTACTCAATTTTTACAAAACTAAAATCGTAAGTAGCAAACGGCAGATCCAGCAAGCTATCTTGGTGTATATAATTTTAACACTGTAGATAGGCTGTGGTAAAAGGGTTATGAATTCAAGACTACCTTGGGCCACAAAGGGAGTTCAAGCCATCCTGGACTACAGGGAAAGACCCTTCTTCAAAAAGGGGAGAAGACAGTGGTATACAGATTTAATTCCAGCACTCACGAGGCAGAGGTAAAGGGGATCTCTGTGAACTCAAGGGCAGCGTAGTCTACAGAGTGAGTTCTAGACCAGCCTGGCTAACATAGTGGAACAGTCTCAAACTAAACCAAACCCAAAACAACAAATAAATAACACATACATTAAAGTGTCTAACCAGGTGGCGCTGGTGCACACAGATCCCAGCATTCTGGAGACAGAGGCAGGCGGATCTCTGAGTTCGAGACCAGTCAGTCTACAGCATGAGTTCCAGGACAGTCAGGGATACACAGAGAAATCCCGTCTCGAAAAACCAATAAAATAAAATAAATAAACAGAAATGAAGAGTCTAGAAATGTTCCCAAGGTCTGTCAAGGGCTCAGCAATATCACTGGGGAAAACAAGGGCTCCTCCATTGTTATTAATTTGTATTAGCACCCACAGTTCCTAGGAATCACACATGGCATTGGAATGCTTTTAACTGTCAGCCTAAACAAATCCTGGGCTGGTAAGATGGTTCATGGGTAAAGTCTCTTTCTGCCAAACCTGATGACCTGAGTTTGATCCCTGAGATGGATCGATGGTGGAAGGAAAGACTCCCACAGACTGACTTCTGACCTCCACTTGAGGAACTCAGGGCCTCTCCACATGCTAAATCTAACAAATCTTCACAATTAGCTTCTCTAACAGTAGATTTAGTAGGATTTCTTCCTTCTTGGCTGAACTGTAATTTCCCAAATTTTGGCTAGCTGGGATGATGGGGTACACATGGGTTATGACAATGTAAAACCCGGGGCACGAAACAGCAATGAAATCCTAAAGTCAAGCGCCACGGCCTTTGCTGGTCACACAAGAAGGTCTGCGGTGACAGGAGGGCTGATTGCACACTGGCTGAATACTAAGGCTGCTTCAGCACACGGCATGCTGGGACCATCGTCTATATAAAGTTAAGGCACGCACAGGGTTTGCACACTGCTGGCAACCGTGCTTTCCAGTTCCAACAGTGGTCTCTGTCGTGGAAACTCTCTCGTAACAACCACTGGGCTTCGTGTCCACGTGATAAAGAACAAATACGGGTTAGGTGGTATGGTATGCGACTAATACTAGCACGTGAGAGGCAGGAGGATTGCTAGGTGTTCGACGCAGGTCTGAACTACACATTGAGTTCAGGGCCAGCTTGGGTTATACAGCAAGATCCTATCTCAAAACAAACAAAACAAAGCAAAAGAAACAATAAAACTGTAAATATAAGACAACTTCACAAGTAAGGTTTCCAAGGTGTGAGAAACTGGCTAATTTTAATGCCTATAGTTTTTCCCATCAAAGGGATGTAAAACTCTCAGAAGATATTACATGCAAATTTAGATAATAAAGATCTACAAAGAGTATCTGAATTAATCTTAAAGTGGTAACTCAGAAGTAGGCATTTTAAACTTGAGTTATCAGTTACTCCTAAATGACTTGTAATGAATTTAAATGAAAACTCCTCATTCCCTTGGAACATACGAACAGCCTGGTCACTTCCTATTGCGCTCCTCATGCCTCAGCAAGTAACCCTCCACTATGCAGAAGTAAAAGCCAGCATGTAACCCTCCACTATGCAGGAGTAAAAGCCTGCATGCAGCACCTCGGTGTCACCGCCACACCGCACACGTTAACTTTGACACTCTTTATGTACTAAAGTTTGCTCTTAAGGAAAAAGAAAAAGGAAATTCTGGGGCTGGAGAGAGGACTTAGTGGTTAAGAGCACTCCCTGGCTGCTCTTCCAGAGATCCTAGGTTCAATTCCCAGCACCCACATGGCAGCTCCCAACTGTCTGTAACTCCAGTTCCAGGGGACTCCACACTTTCACACAGACACACATGCAGGTAAAACATCAATGCACATAAAATAAAAATAAATAAATCATTTTTTAAAAAAGTAAATTCAATCCCTGACTTCAAACTCTACTACAGAGCTACAGTACTGAAAACAGCCTGGTATTGGCAAAAGAACAGATAGGAGGATCAATGGAACCAAATAGAAGACCCGGATATCAATCCACACATCTTCGAACACCTGATATTTGATAAAGAAGCAAAAAATAACAAATGAAAAAAGAAAGCATATTTAACAAGTGGTGCTGGCATAACTGGATATTAACATATAGAAAAATGAAAATAGACCCATATCTATCACCAGGCACCAAACTCAAGTCTAAATGGATCAAAGACCTCTACATAAAGCCAGTCACACTGAATCTTATAGAAGAGAAAGTGGAAAGTACACTTGAATGCATTGGCACAGGGAACCATGAAGGAGGCAGAGGCAGGAGGATCAATGTCCCAGGCAACAGCCCTCTATGTAACCAGAAAAGGAGTCTAGTTGCAGGCGGAGCAGGAAGTGAAGAGAGAGAGGAGAGGGAAGTGGCCGCTTTTTTAAAGGGAGAGAAACCACGCCCCAGTGGGCTGGTACCTCAGCGGTGATAGGCTGGAGGAGTGGGAGGACCTCCCGCAACAGAACCACTTCCTAAATATAACCCCAGCAGCACAGACACTGAGAGAAACAATTAGTAAATGGGACCTCCTGAAACTGAAAAGCTTCTGTCAACAAGACAAAATGCCAGTCTACAGAATGGGAAAAAATCTTCACTAACTCCACATCAGACAGAGGGCTGATCTCCAAAATATACAAAGAACTCAAGAAATTGGACACCAAAAGATCACATAATCCAATAAAAAAATGGAGTGCAGACCTAAACAGAGAACTCTCAATAGAGGAATCTAAAATGGCTGAAAGACACTTAAGGAAATTTTCAACATCCTTAGCCATCAGAGAAATGCAAATCAAAACAACTCTGAGATTCCATCTTACACCTGTAAGAATGTCCAAGATCAAAAACACTGATGACGGCTTATGCTGGAGAGGTGGTGGGGTAAAGGGAACACTCCTGTATTGCTGGTGGGAATGCAAGCTGGTACAGCCCCTTTGGATGTCAGTGTGGCGATTTCTCAGAAAATTAGGAAACAACCTTTCAGTAATACCACTTTTGGGTATATATCCAAAGGATGATCAATCGTGCCACAAGGACATGTGCTCAACTATGTTCATAGCAGTTTTGTTTGTCATAGCCAGAACCTGGAAACAACCTAAATGTCCCTCAACTGAAGAATGGATAAGGAAAATGTGGTACATTTACACAATGGAGTACTACACAGCAGAAAATAATAACGACAGCAGGAAAATGGATGGAGCTAGAAAACATTATTTTGAGTGAGGTAACCCAGACCCAGAAAAACAATTATTACATGTACTTACTCATAAGTGGTTTTTAAACATAAAGCAAAGAAAGCCAGCCTGCAAACCACAATCCCAGAGAACTTAGACAATAATGAGGACACTAAGAGAGACTTACATAGATCTAATCTACACGGGAAGTAGAAAGTAGAAAAAGACAAGATCTCCTGAGTAAATTGGGAGCATGGGGACCTTGTGGGAGAAGAGGCAGGGAGGGGAGCAGAGAAAAATGTGGAACTCAATAACTATCAAAAAAAAAAAAAAGACATCTCTGGCCCTTGTCAGTCTGACCTAGTCACACCTGCTTTGTCACCACCTTCCTTCCATTCCAGCTCATTGAAATCAGCTGGTCACCAGACAGGCGGGGGTGGTGGTGGGAGACAGAGATATTAGAATATGAAGTCATGGACCAGGTCTACCTCGTTTTGTGTTGAGTCCCAACACCAAAAAAAAAAAAAAAGTAAACTCATAGCCCGGTGGTGGTGGCACAAGCCTTTAATCCCAGCACTTGGAGGCAGAGGCAGGCGGATCTCTGTGAGTTCTAGGCCAGCCTGGTCTTCAAGAGCTAGTTCCAGGACAGACTCCAAAGCTACAGAGAAACCCGGACTCAAAAAACCAAAAGTAAATTCATGACATCTCTGCAGTCTATAAAGTTACTCAACGGGCTGGCACTACACTGGATGTTCTGAACATTTCAACACCCCTTCAATTCTTGTTAGAGAGGCAGACAGAACTGTAGGTAATGCAGCGAAGACCTGAACGTTAAACTATCTATACAAACTGAAGGAAGTAACACAAATGACACCCTAGATGTAATTCTTAATAAATAATTTTACTTAAAGGAAATGCAAAGCATCTTTCAGTCTACTGCTAGGTTTAGTGGAGTAACCTTCTTGGGCAGACAGACCACAGGTTTGGTCTGCTGTAGGACGCTTTAGATACACGGTGCTTTTATTTGCACTGTGAAAAATAAACAGCTATCTTGGGTCTTTCTGGACAGTCAATAGGTTTTACTTACATCGCTTTGAGAGAAGACAAAAGAAATCTCTTTACAATTGACTTGCAGCACCCTCAGTTTCGTAGATACCAAGACCACAAAATCTTAACTGTAACCTGAAAACATAAGCATGCATACATACAATATAAACGGGCAACAAAATAAATACAATAAAGTGACCTTGAAGTCTCTGAGGTGCCAATTTACAGACTGACCACCACATACGGAACTTGGGCCTGCCACAGAGAAAAATCATAATTAGTCTGAAAAAAAATTAAGCTACCACTGTCACCACCGGGGGAAAAAATTAAAATGGAAAACAATAATATCGTAAAACCTGTGTCTTGTAAAGATTTCTTCCCATCAGAGGTGCAGAAACATTCCCCCCCTCCCCCCACGGAGCAAATGAACTTGTTTCCTTCCCCGCTTTTCAGACCCCCTTAGGCGCCGGCGGAGACCGCGAGTGTGGACTTTTTCCGGAGAGGAGAGGTAGAGATTTGTACTTTATCCGCAGCCGGTTGCACTTTTCCCCTTGGCTCCTCTTTGCTCGGCCTCCAAGATGGTAGGAAAGTTGTCGTTTCGGAGGGCAGAGGACTGCTGTGTGGTGTCATGTCCCCGCGGTGCCTGTAGTGGTGCTGTAGGAGGCTGCTGCCCCTGCCAGTGCAGCCGGGCAGCCCTGCCTTCTCGGCTGGAGAGTACATTCAGGGATTTCCCCCCTAATGATCGCCGACCCAAAATAAAAATATGATCCTCACCCCTCTTGTTCGACAGGGAAAGGCTCCCGCTGAAGCCCTGGGGGAGAGCAGTAGCAGCCGAGCTTCCTAGTCCGCCGCCAGCGCCTCTCTGATCTGTCAGCGCAGTCGAGGGAAGGGCGGGGGAGGGGGGGGGGGAGGAGGAGGAGAAAAAAAAAAACAGAAAAAAAAAAAAGGCAGCTGAAAGGTAAGCAGAGGCGGCCCCAGGCCCGGCCCACATCCCCGGGCTCCCGTAGGGCGGCGGGCTGGGCCGCGCAGGCAGGGCGGGCGGCGAGCGCGCTTACGTGAGGCCGGGGATTCGCCGGCCCACGCCAGGCCGCGGGCGGAGAATGAAAGGGTGAGTGGGGCCGGCGCTAGGGTGGCAGGGGCCCGGGGACTGGGGGCCTCGGGGACGCCCGCGGGCGGCTACGGCGGGGGTTCCGGCGGCGGACCGAGCGCGGCCTGCGCGGGCCGGGCCTGGGGAACGCCGCGGAGGTGTGGGGGGGCTCCCTAGGCCTCGGGCCCCGCGGCGGCCGCGCCCTGCCCCCGCGCCACAGGCCTCCCGCGCCCCTGGGTCCCCCGGGGCCTCGGGGCGGGCGGGCGGGAGGGCGGACGGCGGGGCGGGCTGCATCCTGCGCCGGCCCCAGGCTCTCCCGCGGGGCGGAAGGCCGGGCGGCGGGGACCCGGGCGGCAGAGTGTGCGGCCGCCCCCGGCCCCGAGCGTCGCGCAGGCGGACGGACGGGCCCGGGATCCCGGTAACTGAGGGGTTTATTTATCCCCCTCGGCGGCGCCACGGACGGCCTGGCCGGGGCGGGGCGGGCGGCCTGGCGGACGTGGGGTGGAGGGGCGGCGAGAAGTCAGGTGCAGCCGCGGCCCGGAAAGTTTCCTTGTAGGCCCAGATTGGGGGTTGCTGCTCTCCGGGGAGCCCCGGTCCTAGCGCCGGGGACCCCCCCCCCCCCCCGAGGCCGTGCGGGAGAGCCCTCGGCTGGCCCGAAACTCTCCGCCAGTTCCCGTCCATTCGAGGTACTCCGCCCCTGCACCCCTCGCCCGCGCCCCACCCCACTCCCCGCGGTCCCCCTCGGGGCTGCCAACTCCAGCCCGTTCCCCACGAGCTCGCAGGCCCGGGGAGAAGCCTTCTCTTCCGGTTTGGAAAAGTTTTCAAGGGGTTTTTCGTAGCGTTCTTAGTTAGTGACTGGGCTTTGGGGGGTGGGAAGGGAGGAGGTCGGTTCAGGTGCTGTTTCCACTGCACAGTCTTTGCCCGTCGGCCTCCCCCACTTTTTGAAGTCCCGTACCCCACGGAACAGCCGTGGGGGTGTTACTTGTTCATTTATCACTCCCACCTTTTTCTCCCCCCCGGACTCCTCTGGGTCTCCCAGTGCCTCCTTTCTGGACAGCTCCGGGCAGAAGAGAGCAAACTGTCAGGGCGAGGGGCAGGACCAGGCAGGCTTCGGAGCAGCCCCCCCGGTCCCCCCAGTTGTAGGAGATTCCCCTTCTGATTTGGTCACCGTCCGGTAAAACCAACTCAGAAACTGAAGCCATGGGGGGGACCTCGCTGACAGGCGTTGCAGAGCATTCAAAATTGGGAGGAAGGAACTGGAGGGCAGGGCGGCTTTTGAAGCAAGGTCTACCTGCAGTTTAAGGAGCAGTGATTGGTTTGTTCTGATAGTGACTGTGTTTAGCCTTGTGTGATACCCTTAGATGTCTGTCTACGATTAGAGAGAAGGGGGTTTTAAGACACCGAAAGTTGAGATTGCTCCAGCTCAGGGATCTGCGGAGGAGCCCTGTGAACTGAACATAGACTTTGACTTTGGCCTACCCTATAAACGAACTCGATTTTGGTTCTGGTTTTGGTGCCATCAACTCTGAAACTTTCTTTCCCTTCTTTTTTCTTTCATGTAGTAAACTTAAATTTCAAAATCTAGATTTCCTACTTTTCAAGGATAGGCTGGGCTACAGCTGACCGCCGTCTGGTTGTTGTTTAGTGTTGAAATTGCAGCGTGCATGGCCCAGCCACCCCTAGCCCCATCGTGGGCATGTGTGGCGAGTTCATTTGACCCCTTTATTAGCAGAGCTTGGGTCAGTGTGGTGTGTGTGTGTGTGTGTGTGTGTGTGTGTTTGCAGGTTGGAGATTGCTGGCACAGGCAGTCCACGTTCTGATCACTCAGTGGTAGAGAAAAACTGCCTGTCAATTGTAGAAGCCCGGGGTAATTCATGACTTGGTCTGACTTCTCTCAGGCATCACAGTGAGGCTCCTTACATGGTTCTTACCAAGAATCCTTGGCTTTTGTCTGGCTAAAACAGAGCTCTGTTTTCTCAGTGTTAGACGGCCGGCCATTTAGACTTGTGCCTAAGAAAGTCTTGATATTTGAAGATGGTATGGATTTGGTATTAAAATGCAAATTACATGTAATGCTCGTTTTACGTTATTGATTAATTGAAATTGCTTATTGACTAGGGCATTTCATGTATGTGTATAGCAAAGCCATTATCCCTGTTATGGCCCTTACTTTTAGAGCAAACCGTATAGAAAAAAACTCATTCTCAGTCCCCCTTTCCCAGGATATTTTAAAAGTCGAAGGAAATCTTACTATTTTGTAATATGTTTTTGTGTTCATTTGTGCTGTTTGTTTTTCGAGACAGGGTGTCTCTGTAGTCCTAGAACTCCCTCTTAGACCTGACTGGCCTCAAACTGAGAGATCCATGTATTTAGTGCTTATCTTCAGCTTCGTATTCTTTAGAGTTTCAGAAACTATATATGTACAAATACTGAAAGTTTGATGTTTTTTTTTCCCCCCACATCCTGTCCCAAACATTTTAATTCCTTGTTGTAACCCATTCATGGGCTGTTTCATTCCTAAAGAAATGGTTGATTTGTTGTCTTCAAAGTTAATTTTATTTCAAACTAATAAGAGACTTTCTGGGAACATGCTGAATTATTTTAATTGAAAAAGGACTGTCTTTTTCACTATGAGTTGTTTTGTTTAAAAAGTAGATGTTTATTTAATCTATAACTCAACTTTTCTTTCCTCTGAAAGATTTCATAAAGAAATTTGAGGAACCCATCTCCATTTTTTTCTTTCCAGAAAAATCATATTTCTGCTATTTTTAAATTTTTATTTTATTTTTGTGTTAGGGTGTTTTGCCTGCAGGTGTGCCTGTGCACCATGTGGGTGTTATACTTGAGGAGGCCAGAAGAGGGCGTCAGATCCCCTGGAACTGGAGTTCCAGTTGCTTGTGCTGAGGATGAACCCTGGGTCACCTGACAGAGCCACCCACGCTCTTGACTTCTGAGCCCTCAGTCTGGCTCCCATGGCTGCTAAGTTTAGAGGGGAGGGAATTTGTATTTAGATAGACAGTCTGAAGTGTGGGCTCTTCAAAGTGTTAGTTCAACCAAACACTTTCTTTCCCTCTCGCTAAGATCTTTTGGGCTAGCTCCCAGTATCTCAGTTTGGGGATTTTAGACAGCCTGGCCATTTGTGTCTAAAGACAGCTTCTTTCCGCACCTGATCCTTTGTGAAGCAGTAGGTGAGACTGGCTCAGGGCTGTAGAGTAGGGTGAAGACAGCTGTGTTCTCAAAGTGGCCCAAGAGTCGGCTTCTCACTGCGTCAGCCGTGAGCATATCCCAGAGGCCCGTGAAGGCTGGTTTTAGACAGTGCTCCTGGCCATTTTGAGATTTGGGAGAAACCCAAGTTAAAATGTTTTGCCTCCTGCTTCTCCTCCCCGATTTAAGGTGACAGACCACTTGATTCTAGTTCTTTCACATAATGTGACTTACCTTATTTATTTATATTTATTTTGGAGATAGTGTCTCATAACCTGACACTTGCAGGACCAGAGGACCTCAGGTTCCAGGCCAGCCTGGCTCTATAGCTAACACCCACCCCATCCCTCTCTAGAAGACCTCCTTTTTTGGCGGGCTCTGTGTATCCCGCCGTCGTCCAGTTGTGTGTGGTTGGAGCGGGCTCTGTGTATCCCGCCGTCGTCCAGTTGTGTGTGGTTGGAGCGGGCTCTGTGTATCCCGCCGTCGTCCAGTTGTGTGTGGTTGGAGCGGGCTCTGTGTATCCCGCCGTCGTCCAGTTGTGTGTGGTTGGAGCGGGCTCTGTGTATCCCGCCGTCGTCAGTTGTGTGTGGTTGGAGCGGGCTCTGTGTATCCCGCCGTCGTCAGTTGTGTGTGGTTGGAGCGGGCTTTGGGTTGTGCTTTGCTCTGGTCCCGTTGCTTCTTAATCTTTGGTTTCTTTAGCAGGACAGGGAAATAAAATTCCTTGCTATAAGGATTAGATGCTTCTTCTAGCCTACCCTATGTTCTTTAGTAACACCATCTAAGAAACATCTTGTTTGTTTGCTTTTTCCCTTACTAAAAATAGTACATACTCATACTAGATTTGGAGAGCAGCTCTATCCGTCCTGCTCATTTTAGTGCCTTCTGGTCTTGTGTGAGGTGCAGACAGCTTAAGCTTGGACCCCTGCAGGTAACAGTTACGTACTTTTGTATTGGCTCAAAGTTTGGGCTTTAGAATCAAATTGGCCTTTAATCCTAGTGATATAAAACTTTACAATTAAAATGAATATTTTTAATGTAATTGTATTTTGTTTGTGTGTGTGTGTGTGTGTGTTTATGCATGTGGGGGTTTAGAAGACAACTTACAGGAGTCAAGATTTCTGATTCCACAAAGTGAGTCCCACAGACTGAGCTCAGACTGTCAGGATTGGCAACAAGTGCCTTCACCAGCTGAGCCATCCTGGCAACCTCTCAAACTAATGTTATTATTCAAATCAAAAGGAACACTAAGCTGGGAATGGTGGCACACACTTAATTCTAGGGAGGCAGAGGCAGGTGGATCTCTGCATTTGAGCCCAGTCTAGTGTATATAGTGAGTTCTAGGATCCATGGGAGAACTTTTTTTTTATAATAATAATAACAACAGCAATTATTACTACTGTTATTTTAAAGGCAGGCTGGAGAGATTGTTCAGTGTTTAAGAGCGTTTGGTGCTCTTGCAGAGAACTCCAGAGAGCCACAGGTGGCTCCCATGGCCTGCTGGCCTGCTGCAGGTGACCCCATGCCCTCCTGGACTCCCGAGAGCACCAACACTCATGCATTCGTATATCCACATGTAGACACATCAAAATAAAGCGGGGGCTGCAGAGATGGCTCAGTGCTGAAGGGTGCGTGCTGCTCTCCTAGAGGATCTGGGTTCTATTCTCAGCATGGCATTTGATTACTCATGACTGGAACTTCAGATTCTGGGGCTCAGACACTCCAGAGCTGTGCAAACCCACACAGACCATACATACTCTCATGATTAGAAATAAAAATATTTTAAAAATTGATTTTATTTTTACAAGTTTTTATTTTATGTGCATATGGCGTTTTGCCTGCATGTATGTCTGTGTGAAGTGTCAGATCTTAGAGTTACAGGCAGTTGTGAGCTGCCATTGAGTGCTAGGAATTGAACCTGGGTCCTCTGAAAGAACAGCATATGCTCTTAACTGCTGAGCCATCTCTCCAGCTCCCTAAAAGTGACTTTATTAATCATCTTAGCTTCAGGCTGGAACTTGTAGCTTACCTGTAAACTTCGGAGGCTGAGACAGGAGGATCATGAGTTTAATGTCAGCCAGAGTTGTGTTTAGGGCCAGAGTGAGGCTTTGTCTCAGTTTCTCCGTGGTGAGCTAAGCACTGACATCACCTGTTCTGTAGTACGGCTGTGGAAAACAAAGCTCTGGCCCTTAGAGTGGTGGAGGAGCGGGCCTGAGGCTGGTTTGCTTCTTTTTTTTCCCTGTAGCTTTGGAGCCTGTGCTGGAGCTACAGACGGCTGTAGACCAGGCTGGCCTCAAACTCACAGAGATTGTCTGCTTCCCGAGTGCACCACCACTGCCTGGATAATTTCTTTTCATTTTCTTGTGGTACTGGCCACTGAACCCAGGGCCTTGACATCCTCCATTCCTGCCTTGTCTGCCCTTAAGATTTAGAGTTCCTTTAGTGGCTTTGAGGGCTTGGGTAGTTTGTGGCCTTGATAGGCTTATTCTGGAGTGACCTGAGGAGGTGACAGGCTCATTGACTCCCGTGTCATTTATTCCTTTAACAGATCAACTGTCTGTGTCTGCACCTAGCCAGACAATACAAAAACTTTCTGTTTGTTAGTTTGCTTGCGCTTCAGTTTAAAAAGAAAGACAGAGTCTCCTGCAGGAAGTATGACCTTGAACTTTGGAACCTGCAGAGCAGAGATTTTAGGCATGTAACCATTATTTCTGAGGTGCTCTTTATTGATTATTGAACCCAGGACTTGTGGCACTGTTGGTGAGCAACTCTACCAAGCAACCAAGCCATAGCTCTAGGTAGCTCTTCCTCCTCTCCTCCCCCATCACAGAATTTTAGTCTGGTGGAGAAGAAAACTTAGGGAACTGATATTTACAACATTGAATGATACAAAATAGGTAAAACTGGAGGAAGGAAACCTATTTTTCTACTCTGACATTGGAAGGCCCTAGGAGGGCTTTGCATCAGAGGTTTCTGCCCTAAGCAAATGGGAGGAGTTAGGTATTTCAGGAGGTGGGACCGGAAGTCTGAATAAATGCCTAGGGACAATAGAGCTTTCTGTGTTGCTAATTGTGGCTCTTTGTGGCCTTGGACCTGGGGAGTGGAGACTTAGTGGAGACTCAAGTTTCTCTGTTGGGGTAAGGAGTATGGGTTTCTTTAAAACTTGTAAGACCTCAGAGTCTTTGGTCAAGTATATTACTTAAAATATAGTAGATTGGAGTAGTGGGTAAAATAAAGGGGGGGCAAACTGTATGGAATTCCAGTACGGCGGCTCCCCAGAAGACAGAGGGTTTGAACTACGGTGGCTGTGAGCCAGAGAACAGGCTAAGGCCACTTAGAGGGTTAGAGGCCTCAGAAGTGTGGCTGTGTGGAGGTGCTGGCGGGGTGGGTGGTGGGAGCAGGCAGCTTTGATAGTGACTGTCTGGAAATGAGAACAGGTTTGTGGACATGGACAGTCCCCACACGGGTTTGAAATCCTGGAGTCAGATGCGCATTAAAAATGGCAATAAGTGCCCTGGAAATGCTGTGTGCCTTATACTTTTGTGTGTAACTTGGTGACTTTATAGATAGAACAGATTATAAAGTAATTTGATCTTGAATGTTTAGAAATTTCAACCACTGCTGGCCTGAAAATGTTAGAATCTGTGAGAATTTTAAATCCTGAGAACTTGGAAGGTCTGGATGTAGGACCGGGTTCGATTCCCGGTCAGGGAACCAAAAAAAAAAAAAAAAAAAGAAAAAAAAAAAGAAAGGTCTCAGTTGGGCAGTGGTGGTGCACGCCTTTAATCCCAACACTCTGGAGACAGAGGCAGGAGGATCTCCTGAGTTCGAGGCCAGTCTGGTGGTCCACAGAGCGTGTTCCAGGACTGACTCCATAGCTTCTGAGAAACCTTGTCTCGAAAAATCGAAAGAAAGAAAGAAGGAAAGAAAAAAGAAAGAATTAAGGAAGGAAGGAGAGAGTGTCTCCCGCAGTTCAGGATGGCCTTGAACTTGTTGCCATTCTCCCACCCAGCTTGTTTTCTTTTTTGAGACAGTATTTCACACTCATTCTAGGTGACCTGGAATTCACAGACTTGAATTTACAGCAATCCTCCTGCCTCAACCTCTCTAATGTTGTAGATTACAGGTGTGAGCCACCACACCCTGTGAGGTCTGCTTTTTTTTTTTTTAATTCAGTAACTTGCTGAAACTTGTTTGACTTGGAGCCTTCAGAAGAGCAGTTTGCTGAAGTCTGCTTGTAGCCCACGTCTGCCCCGTCGGCCTTTCATCAAGGGCCACTATAAAGTAAATGAAGCTTGGCCAGCAGTGCCTGCTGGGTGGGAAGGCGGGGGACACTAGACTATTGGCTGAGGCCAGGAGAGACCATTTCCAAGAGTGTCACGTGCTCCCGAGAATTCTAGTAAGAGAAGGAAGGGGAAAGTGGATGGACTCAGTAGTGGAAGAGCCGTTACTCTCAGATTCTTAGAAAGAAGGGTCTGAGTTCAGCCACAACTTACTTTTTCTCCTTTCTGCTCCTGCAGCAGTCGTGACTGGGGCCCCGGCATCCAGTAAGCATTTGTTGTAAGGAATTATTAATTGGCGCGGATGGCTATTCTAATCAAATCAGCCGTGTGTGTGTGTGTGTGTGTGTGTGTGTGTGTGAATCAAACCTGAGCTCATTAGGGAATCAAACCTGAGCTCTCCACGTGCAGGGAAGAAGCAGTGCCCCAAGCCCCAGACACTGTTCCACTTGCTAGTTTTCTTTTTTTGAGACAGTTTCACTGTGTAGCCCTGGCTGCCCTAGAAATGACCATGTAGATCAGGCTGGCCTTAAATTCACAGAGAGGCACCTGCCTCTGCCTCTTAAGCGCCACCAGGCCTGGCCTCTGTTAGTGTTTTCTATCTGAAGAAAATCAACCCCAAGTGCTCTTTACAGGTGTAGAAAGCAGGTTTGGTTATAGTTTCTACTGTGGATCGCAGGAGAAACCTCTCTCTAGCCTGAATTAGTGGAGAATTACACTGTACCGTTCAGAAAACCACTAGCAGCTGGAAGAGGGCATTTTCGCCCTGCAGACTGGAGATGAAAATGATAATGCTAATAAACTACCACTTACTGCTTCGAATAGCAGCTAGCATTAAGTGATTACTATGTGCTGGGTACCATGCTAAGCATGGGTTCTTGAAATACCTAATTTAATTCTTCTAAGCAATTCAATGGGTACATACAATTATCTTCCCTTTACAGATGAGAAAATTGACCAGATTTGAGCCCCATCCCTGGTCCTTCCAGAGGCAATGAGTGATTTCTCTGCTGCATAAACTGCTCTTAACCTTTCTCCTAAGTCAGGTAAGGCCATTTAATTTAAACTCATAATGTGAATTTATCTGTACACATGCCTTTTGAGGAGTCTTGGGCACATGCTGGGTACCTGATGGCTCACACGCACTTGTTATGACTGTATTTTTGGGAGAAGGGCAGTTTTCTCTTTCAGTCATATCAGTTGATATATTTTTGTCTTCAGTCAAATTTTACTGCATTTTACACTGATGTGTGGACTTTGGATTTTAAAAATTAGTATATTTTAAATTAGCTAGATTTATTTTATTTTTTCTTGTTCAAATTACATTCAAATTCATTTTATTTTATTACTTTTTAAATTGTTTTAATGAGCATTGGTATTTTACATCTGTATCTGTATGAAGATGTTAGATGCCCTGGAACTGGAGTTACAGACAGTTGCGAGCTGCCATGTCGGTGCTGGGAATTGAACCTGGGTCCTCTAGTAAAACAGCCAGTGCTCTTAACTGCTGGGCCATCTCTCCAGCCGTTTAAATTTATTTCTAGAAGATGAAGTAAAAGAAGACCTGAAGTCTGAGTAGAGACTGAGTTTAGCCGTGGCTGCTCCTGGATAAGTAAATGTTCTCATCTGCATTAATCTGTTAGAAAACTGACGTTCCAGCCAGGCGGTGGTGGCTCACGCCTTCAATCCCAGCACTCGGGAGGCAGAGGCAGGTGGATGTCTGTAAGTTCGAGGCCAGCCTGGTCTATAAGAGCTAGTTCCAGGACAGGCACCATAGCTACAGAAAAACCCTGTCTTGAACCCCTCCCCCCCCAAAAAAGAAAAGAAATGAAAACTGACATTCCGAGAGTTGGCATTCATTCCAATGTAAAAGAATAGCGTACAGTGGAGGTCTCTGTGCTTTAAAGGAGGTGGAACATAGAATTACCGTGGCAGCTGGAGAAAGATGCTGGGGCCCTGAAGAAAGCACATGTTTGAAGCAGAATTAAAGGAATGGCAGTGACTTGGAGAGGGCCACGTGTCCTGAAGAGAATAAATAGTGTTCAGATTTTTTTGTTGTTTGTATTTTGAGACCAGGCTGGCCTAGAACTCACAGAGATCCGCCTGCCTCTGCCTCCCGAGTGCTGGGATTAAAGGCGTGCGCCACCACTGCCCGGCTCTTGTCCTGTTTTGTGGCTGTATTCCCTAAATGCTTGCCCACCTCCTAACTGCTATGTGTGCTTTCTTCTATGTTTCCAAGAAAGAACTCTGACAGTGTTCTTTATATAGATAATGTCTGTATCTAGATATAATTAATATCATAATATAGCATCAAGAAGGACTTTTTATGTTGTTTTGAGACATAAATAGTCCTGGCTGGCCTCGAACTCAACTGAGTAGCCCAGGTTGGCATGTGAATTTGTGACCCTCCTGCTTTGATTCAGGTAGTACAACCATGCCTGGCAACTTGAAGAAAAAAAACTAAACATTTGTACTGTAGCCCCTATTTCTCACGTCGGAATTCCAGTATTTTGATGTTTCTGTTGTGGAAGGTGACTGTTGCCTATTCTCAGCAGCAGCTCTTTGTGCATTTTCAGTGTTGATTCTTCGTTACTTTACATTCCTTCCTTGGAGGAGCAGAGGTCTCTTTATATTCTTCTTCACCTTTAGAATTTAAGTTATTTATTTTTGAGGCATGGTCTCAGCAGATAACCTCAGGTGGCCTTGAACTAGCTATGTAGACCTGGAACCCACAGGATCTCTTTAAATTTGAAGAAAGTTATCCATAGCTAAAGATGATGGCCATTAGATCTGTTAGTGATTGATTGATGAGTATTTTGAGGCAGGATCTCCTAGCCCAGGAGTGCCTCCGATTTGATGTGTACAGGCTGCTATAATCCCTGGATCCTCCTGCCACCACCTTCCCCTGCTGGGATGACAGGTATGCGCCACCACGCCCAATTTGTTTGTTTGTTCTTTTTTGTTTGTTTGTTTTTGTTTTTTCAAGGCAGGGTTTCTTGCCGCAGCTGTGCTGGAACTGGCTTTGTAGACCAGGCTGGCCTTGAACTTGGAGATCCTTCTACCTCTGCTTCCTGGGTGTTAGGATCAAAGGCATGAAGCACCCCTGTCCCCACTTCCCCCAGCTTTTTTAAGAAGTTTTTTTTGTTTTGTTTTATATGAAACAATAGAGCTTAGTTTTAACTTTTTGTCATTATGAATTAGAAAATCTAATAGATTTTCTACCCCTGTCCCCTTTGTCAGGCTTGGATTGAACCCAGGGCTCTGAATAACCCAGGCAAGTATTATGCCACCAAATTACAGTCCCGCCAACCATTCAGAAACTGTAAAGCTTCCAGTTTATGCAGCGTTCTTTGGTGTTTGACTATGACTGTAAGAAATAATTATAGCCGGGCGGTGGTGGCGCACACCTTTAATCCCAGCACTCGGGAGGCAGAGGCAGGCGGATCTCTGTGAGTTCGAGACCAGCCTGGTCTACAAGAGCTAGTTCCGGGACAGGCTCCAAAACCACAGAGAAACCCTGTCTCGAAAAACCACACACAAAAAAAAAAAAAAAGAAATAATTATATAGACTTTGTGAAGTACCAATTTAGTGCTTTTTAATCTAAATAGAGTGTTGTCGGGGTTTCTGTCCTGCCCGGCTCCCGTAATCACAATCATTAAGTCCCAATGAAACCATACAGAGATCTACATCAACTATAAACTGATTGGCCCATTAGCTCAGGCTTCTTATTAATTCTCTTTTTTTTAAACTTTATTTATTATATATACAGTTTTCTGCCTGCATGTATACTTGCAGGCCAGAAGAGGGCACCAGTTCTCATTACAGATGGTTATGAGCCATCATGTGGTTGCTGGGAATTGAACTCAGGACCTTTGGAAGAACAGTCAATGCTTTTAACCTCTGAGCCATCTCTCCAGCCCCTTATTAACTCTTATAACTTATATTAGCCTATTATTCTTGTCTATGCTAGCCACATGGCTCGGTACCTTTTTCAGCGAGGCATTCACATCTTCCTTCTTCTGTGGTGGGCTCACAACTGCAAAAAGAGCTTCCTTCTTCCCAGAATATTCCTGTTCTCATTGACCTGCCTCTACTTCCTGTCTGGTTGTTCTGCCTATACTTCCTGCCTGGCTACTGGGCAATCAGCATTTATTTAAAATATAATTGACAGAATATATTTTTTTTTTTTACGGTTTATTTAACTTTATTTTATGTGCATTGGTGTGAAGGTGTCAGATCCCCTGCAACTGGATCATCAGACAATTGTGAGCTGCCATGTTGGTGCTGGGAATTGAACTCAGGTCCTCTGGAAGAGCAGTCAGTGCTCTTAACCACTGAGCCATCTCTCCAGCCCTTAATTGACAGAATATAGACCATGGTCCCACACCAATAGAATCTAAGCAAAAAATAACTCTTATTTTTCACATTTGTTTTGGGAGGGGGTGCGTGTGTACCACATGCATGCATGTTTCGTTCAGTTTCAATTTAGACTGTATTGGGGACTGGAAGGATGACGTAGGAAGTACAAACCCGAGGACCCGAGTTCAGGTTCCTGGAACCCATGTTAAATATAGACGTGGTGACATGTAACTGTGATCCAGGTACTCCCATGGAGAGATGGGAGGCAAAAACAGGAGACTCTTGCAGGCTCTCCTGGTAGTTTGCAGGCCACTGGCCTGGGGCATGAAGTACAGTGGAAAGTGGAGACTGCCGCCAGTCTGCGTGCCATGCACACGATGTGATGTGTGTGTATGGTACGTGTGCATCCTCACATACACACATCATGTATCCCCAGAGCTACAGAGATAGTTTCACAGAAGTCTCTGCATGAAGTGTGCACTAATTGGGATTTGCTAGTGCTCAGGAGACCTGGCCCCCTGGGAAGGTGTTTTTTAGGAAGTGAGGGCAGGACGGGCAGTTTACACAGAGAAGGTGATGTGTGCCTGAGCTGATCTAGGAAGTAAGGGCAGGACAGGCAGTTTACACAGAGGAGGTGATGCTGAACTGATCCAGGAAGTAAGGGCAGGACGGGCAGTTTACACAGAGGAGGTGATGCTGGGCTGATCCAGGAAGTAAGGGCAGGAAGGGCAGTTTACACAGAGGAGGTGATGCTGGGCTGATCCAGGAAGTGAGGGCAGGATGGGCAGTTTACACAGAGGAGGTGATGCTGGGCTGATCCAGGAAGTGAGGGCAGGATGGGCAGTTTACACAGAGGAGGTGATGCTGGGCTGATCCAGGAAGTAAGGGCAGGAAGGGCAGTTTACACAGAGGAGGTGATGCTAGGCTGATCCAGGAAGTGAGGGCAGGATGGGCAGTTTACACAGAGGAGGTGATGCTGGGCTGATCAAGGAAGTAAGGGCAGGATGGGCAGTTTACACAGAGGAGGTGATGCTGAGATGATCTAGGAAGTAAGGGCAGGATGGGCAGTTTACACAGAGATGATGTGTGCCTGAGCTGATCTAGGAAGTGAGGGCAGGACGGGCAGTTTGCACAGAGGTGGTGATGTGTGCTTGAGCTGATCTAGGAAGTGAGGGCAGGACAGGCAGTTTACACAGAGGAGGTGATATGTGCCTGAGCTGATCTAGGAAGTGAGGGCAGGACGGGCAGTTTGCACAGAGGTGGTGATGTGTGCTTGGGCTGATCTAGGAAGTGAGGGCAGGACAGGCAGTTTACACAGAGGAGGTGATATGTGCCTGAGCTGATCTAGGAAGTAAGGGCAGGACGGGCAGTTTACACAGAGATGATGTGTGCCTGAGCTGATCTAGGAAGTGAGGACAGGACAGGCAGTTTACACAGAGGAGGTGATGCATGCCTGAACTGAACCACACCAAGCACCCCACCTCCCATGAACAGAACTGGCTCAGCTGTGGGGATTTGTGTACTGAGGTTTGTTTGTTTTTGAGGTAGAGTCCTTGTTGTGTAGTCGAGACTGGTCTAGAAATCCTAATGTAGACCAGGCTGGCCTTGAACTCCCAGAAATGGTTCTGCCTCTGCCTCCTGAGTGCTGAGGTTAAAGGCGTGTGACACCATGCCTGGTGCCTGAACTGTATTTTTCAAGATGGGTTGGTGGAATTGGAGAAATGGCTCAGCAGTTAAGGTTGTGCGCTGATCTTGCAGAGGACTGAGCTTAGTTTTCAGTTCCTACGCTCCGCCTGCACTCACGTGTCCATACAAACATACAGACATACGTCATCACAGCCGGTCACGATGTCACACATTGTAGTCCCTACACTTGGGATCAGAAAGAAGTTCAAGGTCATCCTTCATTACTTAGAGACTTACCACACCAGAATGGGCTATCTGTGACCCGCTCTCAAATCAATACGAAACAAGATGAAATTAGAAAATAGATATTTATTATAAAGTAATTGTGTTGTAAACAAATTTGTTTACATTATAAATATTTTATGATTTTTGTTGTTATGGCGTATTAAAATATTCCTGTAACTATGTTTGTGTGTATATGAGTGGGTGTGGTCCTGGGACTTGAAGTCAGGTGGTCGGGTTTGGCAGCCCCAAGAACTTTCCCCTGTGAGCCCACTCAACTCACTGTCCCATTAAGATATATTTTACCACACAGATTTTATCTATCTATCTATCTATCTATCTATCTATTTTTTTATTTATTTTTGGTTTTTCAAGGCAGGGTTTTTCTGTGTAGCCCTGGTTCACAGAGATCTGCCTGCCTCTGTGTAGCCCTGACTGGCCCGGAACTTGCTGTGTAGACCAGGCAGGTCTCAGATTCACAGATTGCCCTGCCTCCCAAATGCTAGGGTCAGCATGTACTACCACTTCTGGCCTATGCAGATTTTTCTAAAGCTACTTCTGATTAACCATGGTAGTGCACTTATATTTGGCTTTTTCTTCTTTTAAGCATCTGAAGAAGCCCACAAGAAGCCCAGAGTGTGTTTAGCAGTGCTGACCGTAGCTAGGCAGTGTGAGTTAGCTTCTGCATGCAGTAGTCCTGAAGCAGATGAGCAGGGGTCCGGTGATTCCTTCCTAGGCACAGTGCGGGGAACAGCTCTCCACCAGGGCCTGTACACAGGGCTCTCAGACTCGCAGGGAAGGCGAGGCTTGGCGATGAGCTGCAGCACATTCAGAATGGAGGAACGACTGGCAGCAAGGAGCCAACAGCTGATTATTTTGTCAACTGGAGAAAAACAGAGCCTGAGTTCCCTTTCCCCAACCTAGTGAGCCTCCAGGGAAGAGGGTTTGTGATGAGCACTTCAGAGACAGCAGAAGGAGAACACTGTGACCACATAGTTCCTGTGCTGGGGTGGAAGTGAGGTGCTGCTCTGCAGTGGAGAAAAGATGAGATTAAAAACTCAAGAAATGATAGACAGCAGGCAGCAGGGTGGGCTGGCGTCATTGAAGAATTGAATGTCACTTTGTTGTTTTTCCCAAGACAGGGTCTTAGTAAGTAGCCTGCTGTCTTAGAACTCACTGTGGAGACCTGGCTGACAAGGTCTTAGTAAGTAGCCTGCTGTCTTAGAACTCACTGTGGAGACCTGGCTGACAAGGTCTTAGTAAGTAGCCTGTTATTTTAGAACTTACTGTGGAGACCTGGCTGACAGGGTCTTAGTAAGTAGCCTGTTATTTTAGAACTTACTGTGGAGACCTGGCTGACAGGGTTTTAGTAAGTAGCCTGCTGTCTTAGAACTCACTGTGGAGACCTGGCGACCACAAACTCATAGATGTCTACCTGCCTTTGCCTTCAAAGTACTTGGGACTAGAAGTCTCTGAGGAAGACTAGAGATCCAGGTGGTGGTTCATCCTATAATTCTAGTACTTTGGAGGCTGAAGCAGGAGGATTGCATGAGTGTGAAGCCGCTGTTGTGGCCTGTACAGTTTCAGGGCAGCCCAGAGGGAGGACAGATGGAGCCTGCAGTAAACCTAGCTGGTGAATAACTGAATTTGCCAATGGAATAAACCAGGTAGAAAAACTTAAAAACAAAAACCAAAGCAAAACCAACCCCTTTTTATTAGGGCTGGAGAAATAGATGGTTCAGTGGTTGGAGCATGTGTTGCTCTTGCAGAGGACCCCCGGGTTCTGTTCCCAGCCCCCACATGGTGCTTCATAGTCACCTGTAATTCTAGTTCCATCACATCTGACGCTGCCTTCTGACCCTTGTGCTACTGGATTTAAAAGGGCTTCCAAAAGGTATGGGGTATGTGGCTCAGGCCTTTTCATTTTGTCCTTGTCTGTACGTGTGTGCGTGTAGATGTGCCTGCTCGTGTGCACATGCTCACGTGAGTGCATGCAGATGCATACTCAGGTGCATGTGTGACCACAGGAAGACCTGGGGTTTAGCTCCTTACCTTCTACCTAGTTTGAGACAAGGCCTCTTTAGTTTCCTTTCCCTCTGCTCGCCAGGCTAACTGAGTTGAATGCTCCCAGAGTTTCCTTCTCCACTCCCATCTCCTGATCAGTGCTGGGATTACAGATGTGTGGTGCTGCACCTGGCCCGCCCTTCACCCCCCCCCTCTCATTTTTTTGGTTTTTTGAGACAGGGTTGCTCTCTGTAACAGTCCTGGCTGTCCTGGAACTAGCTCTTGTAGACCAGGCTGGCCTCAAACTCACAGAGATCCACCTGACTTTGCCTCCTGAGTGCTGGAATTAAAGGTGTGTGCCACCACCACCCAGTATATCTGGCTTTTTAGGGGATTTAAACTCAGGTCTTCAGATTTGTGTAGGAGGTGCTTTATCCACTGAACCATCATGTTGGCCATGGAGATAACCGGAAATAAGTTTTTTTAAAAAACTAACTTATATGTAAGATACATAATACATACATATATATGTATTCACACATTGGATTTTTGAGGTTGGATTTCTGTGTGTAGCTCTGGCTATCTTGGAACTAGCTTTTTAGACAAGGTTAACCTCAAACTCACAGAGATCCACCTGCCTCTGCCTCCTGAGTGCTGGGATTAAAGGTGTGCATCACTGCTGCCCAGCTAAGATACTTTCTTTTAAAGATTTATTTATTTACTATATATACAGTGTTCTGTCTACATGTATGCCTGCACAATAGAAGAGGGCACCAGATCTCATTATAGAAGGTTGTGAACCACCATGTGGTTGCTGGAAATGGAACTCAGGACCTCTGGAAAAGCAGCCAGTGCTCTTACCCCTGAGCCATCTCTCCAGCCCAAGATATTTTTTAAAAATTAAAACAAAAATTACACTTATTGTGTGTGTGTTTGTGAGTGGAAACACATGTGCCACTGCGCAGATGTGGGTGCCAGAGCATGCCCAAGGACGCCTTGCAAGAGCTCATTCTCTGCCCACCGAGCCATCTCAGCCCAAGGGTAACTTAAAAAAACATCAACAGTAGATCTTCAGATAGACTTGAATTAATTCCATCAAAGATCCAGTGATGGACGAGTGGCACAGAATGTAAACATCAAAGATCGGTTTTCATATGTGTTCTGTCTTAGGTGCTCAGACCTTTAGGGCAGAGTCTTCTGTCTGCCAGGCTAGCCTGTAACAACTTCTGACCCTTCTGCCTCTGCCTTCTGAGTGCTGCTGTGCACCAGCAGCATATCTGACTTCTGCCAGCCCCTGAGACCGATTGATTGACTCCCCCCTCCCCCATTTGTTTTCTTTCACTCTGTTAGGGATTGACTCCGCAGCCTTTTTCCTGGGCAATCATTCCTGTTCTGCCTGGACTGCATCCTCATTTTAGGGGCAACTAAATATATTTTACTTCAATTCTTCATTTTGCCCTAATAAGGTGAAAAGAAAAAGCTCTTATTTTTGCTGTGTATTTGTGTGTGGTTATGTCTATTAGTGTGTACAGTTTTATTAACTATAATAATACTTTGGGCTTTTCTTTGTCTTTGTGAAGTCTGAGACCCTGACTCTGCAAAATAGGTCCACTTCATTGTTATAGACTGTATAGGACTTTTAATCTGCATTTGATCCTTCTGTGTGACGAATGTTCTTCTCCAGGATCATATAGCATCTCTTACTATCGCTGGCAGGAGAAAAGACAGTAACATGCCGTATAGTTAGCATCTGTGAATAACTTCTGTTTCTCCAGAGCTTACCATGTACTAGCAATGGTCCTAAGCTCAGTCCATGTGATCCTTGGGTCCTTAGAACCTAGTGATATTATAGCTACTGTTTTCCCTGATTCACAGATGTGTGGAAATGATTTGTTCAAGATAGCGTAGTACATGGTAGAGTTTGGACTTGAGCCTCGGACATCTGTGTAGTTCCTGTTCATTAGTGTGCCCCTCCCGCACTTTGTTCTCTCTTCTCTCTTCCCTCCAGCTTCTTTTCCTGTTTCTGGGGAGTTAACCCTGGACTTGCACATGGTGAACATTTGTTTGACCGTCACTGAACTGCTCTGGCAGCCTGGGAGCTTGTTTGTTTCTTTTTTCTTTTGAGGTAGGCTCTCATAACCTTGAACTACCGATTCTCCGTTTCCATCTCCAGAGTGCTGCGATTTTAGGCAAAGGCCTGGAGTTTGCAAGCCTATCTCACCATGCTTATTTTCATGTAGTGCTGGGGATTGAACCAGAGCTCAGCTAGCACGCTACCCCCGATGAGGTTGTTACATTGGGTCTTTGTGGGTGCTTGTGATTGACTGTTGAGCAGTGAAGTGCGTGGTGTAGATGTGGTTGGTGCTTGTGACTGACTGTTGACTGATTGTTGACTGACTGTTGAGCACTGAAGTGCGTGGTGTAGATGTGGTTGGTGCTTGTGACTGTTGACTGACTGTTGAGCACTGAAGTGCGTGGTATAGATGTGGTTGGTGCTTGTGACTGACTGTTGACTGATTGTTGACTGACTGTTGAGCACTGAAATGCGTGGTGTAGATGTGGTTGGTGCTTGTGATTGTTGACTGTGCACTGAAGTGCGTGGTGTAGATGTGGTTGTGCTTGTGATATTGACTGACTGTTGAGCACTGAAGTGCGTGGTGTAGATGTGGTTGGTGCTTGTGACTGTTGACTGACTGTTGAGCACTGAAGTGCATGGTGTAGATGTGGTTGACTAATGCTTGGCCTCAAGAAATTGAGGTTTGGATGGAACAGGTTTGGCAGACAGAATATTAGAAGGAAGTAGCGTTCCATTGTGTATGTGTGTGTTCATGTGTGAGTGCCATGGTGGGTGTGAAGATCAGGGAACCATTTTCAGGACCTGGTTTTCTCCTCCCACCATGTGGGTTCTTGGGACTGAACTCAAATTGTCAGATTTGGTCCACTGAGTCACCTTATCAGCCCCCAAATAACATCTTTTAAAAGCAAAATTTGTTCTATTTTAGGTACGTGTGTGTGTGTGTTAACTTTTTCTTTTGGGCATGTGTAGTGTGTGTATGTGCTAGGCTGATGTCAGGTGTCCTCCTCCGTTGATCTCCACCTTGTATATTGGGGCAGACTCTCAGTTGAGCTAGAGCTCACCTATACTGCTGGTCTCACTAGCCAGCTTGCCCAGAGATGCCCTGTCTGCCATCCAATTGTAGGTTGTCACACTCACCTTGTATCTGTCTGGCTTCTAGATATCTTCCTCATACTTGTGTAGCCAGTGCTCTACCACTGAGCCAACTCCCTAACCCGTTTCTCATGTAGTCTAAGCTGGTCTTGAACTCCCGTTCTTCTGGCCTCTACTCCACAAGAGCTGAGAGCTCACAGGTGAATACCATCATGCCTGACTTAGAAGTTTTATTCACTTTTATCATTGTGTATGTGATGTACGTGTGGGCATGCATGCTATAGCATGTATGTGGAGGTCGGTTCTCTCCCCCTACTTTTGGATTGACTTAGGGAACATGGGTAGCCAGGCTTGTGCAGCAGGTGCCTTTACCTCTCCCCCACACCCCAGATATCTTACTGCCTTCCCCCACCTTCCATCCTCCTTCTCTTTTATTTTTATTACATTTATTTCTTTATTTTGTGTTTGTTGCTTCTGTATACATACTTGCCATGGACAGGTGTGGAGATCAGAAGAGAACTTGCAGGAGTCAGTTCTTTCCCTTTCACTGTGTTGGTCTGGAGGACTGAACTCAGGGCATAGAACTCTATATAGAACAGGCTGATCTTGAACTCAAAGAAAACCACCTGCTTCACCTTTCCAAATGCTGGGGTTATAGGTGTGTTACAGCTCTGTTTTGTATTTCATAGAAACATTTTTTAACAAATTGCTAAACATTTTGTCAGTGTAGCAAAAAATGTAGTAAAGAACTATTTTTTTTAAAATATTTATTTATTTATTTATTTATTTATTTATTTATTATGTATACTATATTCTGTCTGTGTGTATGTATGCAGGCCAGAAGAGGACACCAGACCTCATTACAGATGGTTGTGAGCCACCATGTGGTTGCTGGGAATTGAACTCAGGACCTTTGGAAGAGCAGGCAGTGCTCTTAACCACTGAGCCACCTCTCCAGCCCCCGTAAAGAACTATTTTTGAAATTTTTCCTTTCTTTTATGTGTTTGGTATTTTGATTACATGGATGTCAGTGCACCACATGGGTGCCTTGTAGAGACCTGGGGCTGGAGTTAGAGATGGCTGTAAGCATCCTTTGGGTGCTGGGAATTGAACCCAGGTTTTCTGGCAAAACAGCTATTGCTCTTAACTGCTGAGGCATTTCTCCAGCTACCCCCTTCCCCCATCCCCTCACTTTTTTGGATTTTTGGGACAGGGTTTCTCTGTGTAACAGTTCTGCCTATCCTAGAACTCACACTCTAGACCAGACTGGCCTCGAACTCACAAAGAACTCTGCTTCCCAAGTGCTGGGATTAAAGGCGATGTGTTACCATCGCCCACCCTCTCCTCACTTATGTGGCCCAGACTTACTCAAATTTACTGTGTAGCTGAGGATGACCTGGAACTCCGGGTCCTTCTGCCACCTTCAAGTGCTGAAATTACAGGTATAGACAGACTCTGGCATTAGCTGGTGGAAGAGGCTCTAACTCGGAGCCACTTTGAGCTAGTCACAGAGTAAATATAATTTGGTTCCTGTTGGATCTCATACTTGGAATATTAAATTCTAGTCATTCCATCACTTTAGGAAGGGTGGCGGGCACATATTTAATGTTTTGGATGAGCTCACTTTGTTTATCTCTGTGTTAATGAGGCCTTTGATGTTTTGTAGACAATCTGCTTCCTTTTGATTGAGAGCATTCCAAACTGTGGTCCCCCTGGGCTCTCTTCATATTGCTGTGGTGCAGAAGATTTAAAATCAGGTATGGCTGAGAGGCCACAAGTCCCTCAGTGAAATTCTCTCCTTGAGTCGGCTTTACAGTCTCTGATTTGTTTATCATTTGGGTTTCTTTTTTGTGGTGGCCTTTTAGCTGATGTTCACAAGGAATAGAGTCACGTGATGTATGAAGGGAAACATATACACTTCTCTGAGGTTGACAATAAGCCCTTGTGCTCATATAGCCCCAAACTGTGCAAGCAGCGGCGACTCAACGGTTACGCTTTCTGTATCAGACACGTTCTGGAAGACAAGACCGCCCCCTTCAAGCAATGTGAATATGTGGCCAAGTATAACAGCCAGCGCTGTACCAACCCCATTCCCAAATCAGAGGATCGTAGGTAAGAACCACCTTGGAGCTGGGCGTGGGTCATTAACAGTCTTGGAATTTTGTCTCTCTGATACTGTTTCTTTTCAGTGTGTTAAATTTCAGTGTTGAGTCCTGGGACTGTCCAAGGAAACTTTGGAGTACTTCTGGGGGTAAGAAAGAACAATTTATTTTAAGCGGAGCAGTACATTTTAAGGGTCTTTTAAAGTATGTCTGGGTATTTTCTTCTTTTATTGATTTCATAGACTTCTAGACATTAAGAGTGTCTTTCTCCCCCCTTCCGAGAACTGCTGCTAACCCTTGAAGTGCTGCTCTGTTTGGTGGGTGGCCACTTGAGGAACTGCTGGCCTTTTTGCCCACTGGCTGCCACAGCGTAGGAACTGGCTAAGTGCTACCATCAGTATTGATTAGGGTTTTGGGGAAAAGTGCCTGCATGAAAGGTAATAAAAGATGTAATAGTTGGAAAGAACTTAAAATAATGAAACATTCATTAGATTTGCTCCATAACAGAATAGAAGTCATGACTGACAATGTTTTCTAATGTGGCCTTTTATGGTTAAAGAGTCCCATGTGCATTATATTTATGAAATTGAATTTTCACTTTTTAAAAAAATAACTTAATTATCCTCTTTATATTTTTCTAGCATTTTTGAATTTTAACAATTATTTTTTTAAAAGATATATTCATTTATGTATTATGTATACAGTATTCTGCCTGCATATATACCTGTACCCCAGAAGAGCGCACCAGATCTCATTACAGATGGTTGTGAGCCACCATGTGGTTACTGGGAATTGTACTCAGGACCTCTGGAAGAAGAGTCAGTGCTTTTAACCACTGAGCCATCTCTCCAGTCCCCAACAATTATTTTTAGAATCAGAAAAAAGCTAATCCTTATTATCTTAAATGTCACAAAATAATGCCACAGAGTGTCAGAGAACAAAACACTCTGGAGGCTCGGGGAAGCCATTTAGTCACTGGAGAATCTGGTCATGGATGCGGGGTGAGATGGGTCTCATTTTTAGCCTGACCCTGTCTACTGTGGCAGATGTCTCTCATAGGTGGTTGCTTACACTGAGAGTTAAGCACTGAGAACTTTAGCCCATTGCTCCACAGCTGCAGATGCTTGTAGCCCCGTCCTGCATGGGTGTGGGAAAACCGTTCTGTCACCAAAAGTCAGTCCCTCAGCCCCGGGAGGATACCGTTTCCTGTTCTTCAGACTCTTGCCAAGACACTGGTGTCCTTCTGGGTCCCTGTCTCGGGGAGATGCACCTCACAATTTGCCACATACAGTGTGTGGAACCTCTTGGCCCAGATACTGACCACACAGAGCTAAGCCTAGGGTTCAAGAGAGACTTTAAGAAGCATTGGTCAGTAGTTCTGCAGCCTGAGGGAGGAGTGATCAGTCCACCAGACTTCATGATGGGCTAGGCCTAAGCCAGCTCTGGTGATGGAGCAGGGACTAGGACAGCTGTGGTCTCTGTTGTCCTCACCTCACTCATCTAGACTGCTGGAGCAGGGTGTGTCAAGGACTGAGTCTGAGCAGGGCCTATTACACCTTCCATTAAGGGTCTTGGTTGGTTTGCTTTGCGTCTTAGCAAATGAACTATTTTCTATCTCGGTGGAGGACAGATTCCCAATTGTTTTCTTCTCCTTGCCCCTACTTATGCTATGGCAATGGAGAGGTCCCCAGAGTGGTAGGTAGCACTAGAATAGGAGGAAGGGATTTGGCTTCAGGATACCATTCCTGAGACCATTATTACAGAATGACGATGGGAATCTGGCTGAGGAGGCAATGCTGAAGTCACCCCAAAAGCAATGGTCCTTCTGGAAGCGGAGACCCATGTTAGGTCACATAGGCGGGACATAGGGACTGGCATCAGCTACAGTGGAAAGCATTTCATTTAGGGTCGGGCTGGCTGTCATGGTAAAAGTAAAAATGCTGCAGATTTCCAAGTGGCTGCAGTGGCAGAAACGCTGCAGGTCCCTAAGTGGCGCAGTGGGCAGCGGTCCCGAGAGCAGCCAGTCCCAGGCCCGAATGGCTGCAGCAGGCCATGAGTCCCAGGTAGGAAGCCGCGTGGTAGGTGAGAAACCTCAATGGGGCAGCTAGTCCCACCAGGAGAGACAGACAGATGGGCACGCCATGAGACCATGCTGCAGGTCTCCCGGGCAAGGAGCCACGTGGCGGGTGAGAGACAGAGACATGGATAGGCACACCATGCAGAGTGAGGTTGGATATTTACTTAGTGGGTTATGGAAGGGGAGAAGAGGAGAGAGGGGGAGAAAGAGAGAGATTTAATGGGTTATGGAAGGGAAGAAGAGGAGAGAGAGAGATTTAGTGGGCTATGGAAGGGGAGGAGAGGAGAGAGAGAGAGAGAGAGAGAGAGAGAGATTTAGTGAGTTATGAAAGGGGAGAAGAGGAGAGAGAGAGAAGCAGAGAGAAACAGAAGGGAGGGAAGGGAAGAAGTGGGACCAAAGCTGCCTCATAGAGAGGGAGCCAGAAAAAGAGAGAGACTCCTGCAAGCAGGAATGAAGATCTGCCTGCCTCAGCAGATGGTGGAGGGAGGGATTGTGTCCCGTCCCGTCCCCCCCCCCCCCCCCCCCCCGGGCTTGTCTCTTAAAGGGACAGGACAGATCATTACACTGGCTCCTTAGGAAAGCGCCACAGTTGAGGAAAGACAGGCCGGGAGGGGACAGATAACTGCAACTCCCAAAGCTGCACCCCTGTGCCCAGGGTTGGCCTTTGCTACTGCAAGAGCCTCTGGCTCTCTGGGACTCAGCTAGATGCCCTACCTCCCTCCCCCCCCCCCCCCCCCCCCTTGCTGACTGTATTTTCACTTTAAGGGGAGACTTTTGCCACTAGAATTTGAGAATTTATTAAGAACACTGTGCTATTTTTTTCCTCTACTTTACATTGTGCTTTTTGTTTGTTTAATTCTATTTTTTTCTAGACAGGGTTTTTTTATGTAACCCTGGCTGTTCTGGAACTCACTCTGTAGACCAGGCTGGCCTTGAACTCAGAGATCTGCCTGCCTTTGGCTCTCAAGTGCTGAGATTAAAGGTGTGCACCACCACCGCCTGGCTACATTGTCCTATTTTTAAGAAATGGGTTGTAATTGATTATCTTTTACAGTCTTAGGAAAAATACTTTCACTTATGTTCCTTCCTGCTTCTTTCCATTCTCCAGGTCACAGTGATCATTTTGGAACACGGTTTTAGATACTTTGTTAGGGTAGAAAATTTACATACACTCCCTCTGTGTTTATGTGTTGTCCTTGTTTAAAGTAAACAAATGTTAACCTGCATAAACTGGCCAAAAAAACCTGTACATTGCTTATGTCATAAGTTTTTTTTTTTTTTTTTTTTTTTTTGGTTTTGCGGGATAGGGTTTCTGTAGCTTTGGAGCCTGTTACAGAACTAGCATTTATGGAGCAGGCTGGCCTCGAACTCACAGTGATCTGCCTGCTGTCATGAGTATTTTTTATTTTCAGTGGGAGTCCACAAGAGTGAGCTCATAGAGAGGCGATTTGGGGTTCCCTTTTTGAATTTCAGATTACAGAGCCTAAAATTAAAAAACAGGTGCTTAGCGCAGCAAGGAAGAAAACACGGCCGGGCGGTGGTGGCGCACGCCTTTAATCCCAGCACTCGGGAGGCAGAGGCAGGCGGATCTCTGTGAGTTCGAGACCAGCCTGGTCTACAGAGCTAGTTCCAGGACAGGCTCCAAAACCACAGAGAAACCCTGTCTCAAAAAAATACCAAAAAAAAAGAAAACACTGAGCTCCTTAATGTGTGCGTGGTTCTCGGGGACTGAGGGCTGATCCCTCACCCTGAATCCAATACCAACCCTCTCTGGGTCACTCGGGCCACTGTAAATGCGTTGCTGTAGTGTTCAGTTTTGGTTATCATTCATGGCACCTCTCCTCCTTGGCTTCCTTTTCGAGATCAGAAGAGAGCCCTGCTTTTTTTTGTTTGTTTGTTTGTTTTTGTCTTTTGAGACAGGGTTTCTCTCGTGTAGTCCTGGCTGTCCTGGAACTCTCTCTAGACCAGGCTGTCCTCAAACATACAGAGATTCCCCCTGCCTCTGCCTTCTGAATGCTGGGATTAAAGGCGTGTGCCACCACCATCTGACTTGAGCTGCTTCTCTTAAAGAGGCAAAATTTTTCCTGACTGAACTAGAAGGTTTAGTTCTGCACAACATTTAAAGTAAATACGCAAACACAGATTTGACATTCTACCTGGGGAAATGGTTGATTGATGAGGTAGGCGTTTGTGAGCTGCTCAGCGTTGGTGTTTGGATCTGGACCCTGTCCCTCGTGACTGAGTGGTGAACACTCTTATCCGCTAGCCATCTCCTTCTTCCTGAATATAAAATCCTGCCTTACCATTGTGAACTGGAGTTACAGAACAGCTGAGAGCTGCCATGTGGGTGCTGGGAACTGAACCTGGGTCCTCTGGAAGAATCGCTAGTGCTCTTAATCACTGAGCCCTTTTTTATTTTGAGATAAAATTCTTGCTACATATCCCAGGCTGGCCTTGAACTTGTTGTCCTCCTCCCTTGGTATTCTGAGAAGCTGGACTTGTTAGTGTGTGACTACTGTGTTTCCCTCTTTGACTGTTAGGTTTTGATTCTGTGGTTCAAGTCCCCCAGACTGGGCTTGAACTACCTGTATTGAGGAAAGTGACTGAACTCCTGGTCCTTTTGCCTCTCTCTCCCTCACAAGTGCTTGGATTAAAGGCTGGTACACCAGTCCTGGTATTGTTCATTCTTCTTCTTAACTTCTTAGTTACTAGTTTTTCCTAACACTGCTTCCCTTACTGCCCAGTCTTAGGGCTCTGTTCAGCGTAGAATATATGTGGGGTCTGCCCAGTGTTGTGTGGAGATGTCACTTGCTTGCTTCAGTAACAGGTTCCTTCTTCAGATAGCTTTGGGGAACACTGACAGACTCCAGGAGGGTGTATCTCCCTCTTAGAGCTACATGCTGTTATCCATAATTCTTTGAGAATTTTTTCAGCAGAAGCAGGCAACAACAAAATTACTATGTCACTTTGGTTAAGCCATAATTTTCCAAATTGACTTAAGTGTGGGGTATATTTTGATGGCACACTTGTTAACGTGCTGTGGGAACATGAAGAATATGGATTAGAGAATATTCTGTTCCACAGACTCTTGACAGATTTTCAGGATGGTTAATTGGTATAACAGGTCTATGTTTTCTCATTATGTACAGGGCTGTATCATTCATGGTATCTAAGTTACAAAGGTAGTCTGCCCGTTGGGGAAGTCATCATGAGCTTTAATTTTATCTCAAACCCCAGCTTGGTCAGTTTCCCCTGAGGAAGTGGGCAGATTCAGTTTTGTAGATGTAGTGGAGTAATCTGAATCAAGGGCTTTATTTCAGTGCCTACTTCAGCTGGGCTGCAGGGGGCAATCTGTGTTCTCACATCTCTGCCTACTGAAATGCTCATTCCACTAACCATGCCATCCCTGCTCCCTTGTGTGTGTGTGTGTGTGTGTGTGTGGTGTGTCTCAGTGTGTGGTGTCAATGTGTATGTGTTTGTGAGTGTGTGGGTGTGTTTGGTGTATGAGTGTGAGTGTGCTGTGTGGGTGGGTGTGTTTGGTGTGTGACTCTGGGTGTGAGTACGTGTGACTCTGGGTGTGAGTGTGCTGTGTATGTGTGTGACTGGGTGTGTTTGTGTGTGAGTGTGTGCTGTGTGTGACTCAGTGTGTTTGGTGTGGGTGTGAGTGTGCTGTGTGTGTTTGATGTGTGTGTGTGTGTGTATGTTTGGTGGGCGTGAGTGTGGGTGGCACATATCAGGGTTATGTTACATGACCTTGGTAACTCAGGAACTTAAGTAGCTTTGGAATGTAATGTTTTTTTCCACAAGAGACTCTGAGGTGATCTTCAGACTTTGGATGAGCTCTTAGTGTGCTGTGAACACAGACGAGCACAGCTGTCCAGCTGCTCACCGTCTGCTGGCCTCTGCACTCGAGCAGACCACACTGTGCGTTATCAGAGTGACATGGACCCCAGTTGGAGACAGCTGGAGAAGAATGAGAGTTGCCTTTTCCATTTTATCTTTTGAGCTAGTGTCTTGCTGTGTGGCCCAAGCTAATTTTGAACTTATGGTCTCCTACCTAACTCTTCTAAGTGTTAGTATTACAGGCTGTGCTACCATATTTCTCGCTAGAACTTTGTTGTTTTGTTGATTTTTGAAGACAGGGTTTCTTTATGTAGCCCTGGCTGCCCTGGAACTCACTCTGTAGACCAGGCCTCAAATTCAGAGATTCACCCGCCTCTGCCTCTGGAGTGCTGGGATTAAGAACAAGGGTCTACAAACTAGCTTTGAACTCCTGATCCTCTTACACCTTCCAAGGGCTAGGATTAGAGGCCTGTGCTACCACACCTGGCCTGGCCATCTGATGTGTAGTATATTAGGATTTGGATTCTGTAGTGTGTGTGTTTATATATGTGTATATTAGGATTTGGATTCTGTAGTATGTGTGTTTATATATGTGTATATTAGGGTTTGGATTCTGTGGTATGTGTGTTTATATATGTGTATATTAGGGTTTGGATTCTGTGGTATGTGTGTTTATATATGTGTATATTAGGATTTGGATTCTGTAGTATGTGTGTTTATATATGTGTATATTAGGATTTGGATTCTGTGGTATGTGTGTTTATATATATTAGGGTTTGGATTCTGTAGTATGTGTGTTTATATATGTGTATATTAGGATTTGGATTCTGTAGTATGTGTGTTTATATATATTAGGATTTGGATTCTGTAGTATGTGTGTTTATATATGTGTATATTAGGATTTGGATTCTGTGGTATGTGTGTTTATATATGTGTATATTAGGATTTGGATTCTGTGGTATGTGTGTTTATATATGTGTATATTAGGGTTTGGATTCTGTGGTATGTGTATTTATATATATTAGGGTTTGGATTCTGTAGTATGTGTGTTTATATATATTAGGATTTGGATTCTGTGGTATGTGTATTTATATATATTAGGGTTTGGATTCTGTAGTATGTGTGTTTATATATATTAGGATTTGGATTCTGTAGTGTGTGTGTTTATATATGTGTATATTAGGATTTGGATTCTGTAGTATGTGTGTTTATATATATTAGGATTTGGATTCTGTAGTGTGTGTGTTTATATATGTGTATATTAGGATTTGGATTCTGTGGTATGTGTGTTTATATATATTAGGATTTGGATTCTGTAAAATGTGTGTTTATATATATTAGGGTTTGGATTCTGTGGTATGTGTGTTTATATATGTGTATATTAGGGTTTGGATTCTGTGGTATGTGTATTTATATATATTAGGGTTTGGATTCTGTAGTATGTGTGTTTATATATGTGTATATTAGGATTTGGATTCTGTGGTATGTGTGTTTATATATGTGTATATTAGGATTTGGATTCTGTGATATGTGTGTTTATATATGTGTATATTAGGATTTGGATTCTGTGGTATGTGTGTTTATATATGTGTATATTAGGGTTTGGATTCTGTGGTATGTGTATTTATATATATTAGGGTTTGGATTCTGTAGTATGTGTGTTTATATATATTAGGATTTGGATTCTGTGGTATGTGTATTTATATATATTAGGGTTTGGATTCTGTAGTATGTGTGTTTATATATATTAGGATTTGGATTCTGTAGTGTGTGTGTTTATATATGTGTATATTAGGATTTGGATTCTGTAGTATGTGTGTTTATATATATTAGGATTTGGATTCTGTAGTGTGTGTGTTTATATATGTGTATATTAGGATTTGGATTCTGTGGTATGTGTGTTTATATATATTAGGATTTGGATTCTGTAAAATGTGTGTTTATATATATTAGGGTTTGGATTCTGTGGTATGTGTGTTTATATATGTGTATATTAGGGTTTGGATTCTGTGGTATGTGTATTTATATATATTAGGGTTTGGATTCTGTAGTATGTGTGTTTATATATGTGTATATTAGGATTTGGATTCTGTGGTATGTGTGTTTATATATGTGTATATTAGGATTTGGATTCTGTGGTATGTGTATTTATATATATTAGGGTTTGGATTCTGTAGTATGTGTGTTTATATATATTAGGATTTGGATTCTGTAGTGTGTGTGTGTTTATATATGTGTATATTAGGATTTGGATTCTGTAGTATGTGTGTTTATATATATTAGGATTTGGATTCTGTAGTGTGTGTGTTTATATATGTGTATATTAGGATTTGGATTCTGTGGTATGTGTGTTTATATATATTAGGATTTGGATTCTGTAATATGTGTGTTTATATATATTAGGGTTTGGATTCTGTGGTATGTGTGTTTATATATGTGTATATTAGGGTTTGGATTCTGTGGTATGTGTATTTATATATATTAGGATTTGGATTCTGTAGTGTGTGTGTTTATGTGTATATTAGGATTTGGATTCTGTGGTATGTGTGTTTATATATATTAGGATTTGGATTCTGTAGTATGTGTGTTTATATATGTGTATATTAGGGTTTGGATTCTGTGGTATGTGTGTTTATATACGTATATGAAGAGCATTCTCTCACGTATGTCCACTGTTGCAGGTACTGCAACAGCCACTTGCAGGTACTTGGCTTTATCCCGAAAAAAGAGAGGAAGAAAAAGAATGATCCGGTAGATGAGGTGAAGGTCAGGCACCAGATGGATGCCATGGCGTTTAGCCTGACAGTGCCTACGCTGGCCTTGAAGATGCCCAATGGACTGGATAGCATGTCCCTCTCTCCACCTGGGTCAAGAGTCCCTCTCCACTACCTGGAAACTGAGTTCGAAGATCCCTTTGCTTTCAATGAGGAAGACGATGACCTAAAGAAAGGGGTGACCGTGAGAAAGAAGTTGCAGAGCAAGTTGGCTCAGAACCGGCAGCGCCAGAGGGAGACAGAGATTTTGAAAGTTCGGCAAGAGCACTTTAGCACCCCTCCTGCACCTCCACAGCAGCACGCCCACTTGTCACCTCTCTCCACTTCTGTAAAGCCTCCAGCGCCATCGCAGGGTTCAGTCTGCAAGTCACCTCAACCTCAGAACACCAGCCTACCAATGCAGGGAGTGGCCCCCACCACACACTCTATAGCACAAACAAGGCAGGCCTCTAACAAGAGGCCTCTGCCCCTCCTTCCATCCAGTCGGGCTCCCATCTCAGATGTCCCCAGGACTGACCGAATCCTCATGAAAGCCACCGCCTTCTCTCCACACTTGTCCTGTATAAGCCGACTGCAGAGACTGGTGAAACTGTGCACCCAAAAGCATCAGCTGGACGCAGACCTGTTCCCTCACCTAGGTGGGTCGGCCTCTCTTTTACTATATCTATTCTGTATGACATCTGTCTGTCACGTTGGGTATCTCAGCAGACCACACACATAAAGCATGCTTCTGCATGGGAGATTCCTGGTGGATAGACACAGGGCTGAACTGACCGTTTAGAATTTCTGTCATAACTTTTGAAAATTAAACTCTTGAAATTCTAAAAATGATTTTTTGACAATTACATATGAACATATAATGTATTCTCACTATATTTAATCCCCCATTGCTTTTTGTGTCTCCCTCTTCCAGTGAACCCATTTCTTCTTAGCCTAGTTCCTTTTCTACTCTGCTAAGTTTATTAGCTTTGCTTTCGTGAGCATGGAGATAATCATGGCCTTCATTAATATTTATAGCCATATATAAAAAATGGTTGTGTTTGGTTGTATCCTCTGTGTATCAGTATCTGTGCGTTCATTGAAGTTGTTGGCATCTTAGGAGAGCCTTGCTGTGTTGCATAGACTGGCCAGTTCTTAGCTCAAAGGATGTTTCTGTCTCAGCCTCGGGAGACTTTACTACAGTCTGTGAACCAGACACTGTATCACTGTCTCCTGTGGGTAACGTCATTATCTCTGCTCAGAGTTCTTTCCTTTAGACTTTGTGAATGAGCCAGGCACAGTGCCACGTGACTGTTATCTCAGCACTTGGGAGGCAGAGCAGGAAGATGGTGTCTACTTAGCGAGTTCCAGGACAGTCAGGGTTTTGTAGTGAACCCAATCCCCCAAAACAATCATTGAAGAAATGGTATTAGTGCTCATGGTAGCTCATGTTTATGCTTGAAAAATAAGAGAGGATAAGACTTATTATTCTACTCTTTGTGTGTTGTCTGTGTGCACTTGTGTGTTGTCTGTGTGCACTTGTGTGTTGTCTGTGTGCACGTGTGTGTTGTCTGTGTGCACGTGTGTGTTGTCTGTGTGCACGTGTGTGTTGTGAGCACAAGCGCGTGTGGAGGAATCTGGGGATTGAATTCATGGTGAACTGCTTCATAGATGCTTTTACCATTGAGCAAGAGAAAAGTTATTTATTTATTTATTTATTTTACTTGTTTTTCAAAACAGGGTTTCTCTGTGTAGCCTTGGCTGTTCTAGAACTCTCTAGACTAGGTTGGTCTTGAACTCACGGAGATCTGCCTGCGTCTCTTTCCTGAGTGCTGGGGTTAAAGGTGTGCTCCACTATCTTTCCCTGAGAATACATATTTTTAAAGATACATTTTAATTGCCTGTAGGTATGCCTGTCTGTATGTGGAGGTACCCACAGAGTGCAGGGACCCACAGAGTTCAAAATTGAATGTTGGATTCCCTGGCTGCTGGGAACTGAATCAAGTCTTCTGCAAGATCAGTATGTTTTATTAACTGCCGAGCCGTCTCTCCAGCCCCTAGAACATAGTTTTGAATGTGTTAGGAGCTAAAATCCTACCTATAGGAAGAATTATTTGCTTGATATGGTAGCAGTAGAAATGCCAGTAAAGAATATGAATAGCAGGAGGAATAGAAGTGCAGTCTGGGAAGTGATGACGAGCGCCTTTAATTCCCGCACTGGAGAGCAGAGGCAGAGGCGTACTGATCTCTAAGAGTTCAAGGCCAACCTGGTCTACAGAGGGAGTTCCAGGACAACCAGGGCTACCTAGAGAAACCCAATCTTGAAAAAGCAGAAAAGAAATATGAGTGGTCAGTGGAAGCCTCAATTCCCATAGCAGGCTGGGAAATAAAACAGTGAATTGCCAGACTGGAAAAATCCCCTTGGTGAACACGTGATATTTGTACATTGTTGGTGAACAGGGTGACTCAGCTAATTACAAAGTAAGTAGTTTAGGGCTTCTGACTCCTCGCTGTAGGTCCAGCACTTTGGAGATCGAGGCAAGAAAATTAGCTTGAGTTTAAAGCCTATCTTGACTTTAGAGTGAGTCCCTGTTTCAAAAATCAGTAAGAGATGATGCAGCTGTTAAGAACACTTGCCTCTCTTCCGTAGCACCTGAGTTTGGGGGACTCCAGTTCCAAAGATTCTAGTCCCCTCGTCTGCACTCCAAGGGTACCCACAGATATGTGGCATGCTCTTATATACTCTTCTTTTTGAGACAGGGTTTCTCTGTAGCTTTGCAGCCTGTCCTGGAACTTGCATTGTAGACCAGGCAAGAGATCCACCTGTCTCTGCCACCTGAGTGCTGGAATTAAAGGTTTGCACCACCACCACCACCACCACCCAGTTCTTATATACTCTTAAAAAATAATCTTAAAAAGTAAAACTGTATGGAGAGAACTTGTGTTCAATTCCCAGTACCCACATTGTGGCTTTCAGCCTCCTGAACCTCTAGTTCCAGATGATCTGGTGCTTTTCCCTGCCCTCCATGGGCACCAAGCATGTACATAGTGCACAGACATACAAGCAGGCAAACACTCATACACATAAAATAGTAAAATAAACCCCCAAGCTACACATATACAAATACATATATAATATATAGTATTTTATATACATAGTTATTAAGTTCACTTTTGGGATTCTATCCTAGCTGTGAATATCGAAATGTATGATAAATGTGCAGTGTTTATTGTATAATTGCTTACAGAATTAGCCGTTTGACGCTAACCTGAGTGTGTCATGTGCATACATGTTTCATACACTGTGGCACAGCTGTTGTGAAGAGTGAGTCTCACTGGGCTGTGTTTAACGTGACTTACTGGTGGGAAAAAGTCAAGAAGGATTATGTTCTCTTTTGTAAGAACTAGGTAGACAGAGGAAGTATGCAGAAGCATCAGTATATCCATTGCTCATGTATGTGCATAGATATTTGCCTGTATGGGTGAAATACAGATCCCAGGCTGTTGACATTGCCTACCCATGGAGAATGGATTGGGATGGGAGGTGTTATTGTAAATGAGAGTGGTGGGCTTTCTTCTAGACCTCTTAACTTTTTTACCTGGTATTAAATTATCTGAATAAAACTTCTGGATTATAGTAAGTAAAATAATAAGATATCCCCAAATCTATTAAATATCCATTTGTAAATGACCTTGGTAAATTCTATAAAGTAGGTTAAATTGAGTTCCTTTTATACATACTTATTCAGAACCTCTTTAAAAAATCTTGCATAATGTATTTTCAAGTTAATATTTTTTCATATAGCATAATTTGTCATGGCTGAATTTAAATTATTTCCAGTTTGTATTACTTTAAACTATTGTAGATTAGCAGCAAAGTAATTAGTATCACATCTTTAATTTTTCCTTAAACTATATAATGAAAACTAGAGTTGCGAGAATGGTGTGGATGGGAGGGGCCAGAGCCTGTGGTGTGGTGCGTGTGTGAGGTCAGAGGGCAGCTCTGTGCTGGTTCTCTCCAGCCTTCATCTGGGTTCCAGAGAGGGCATGGGCCCGGCTTGTGCCGTGAGGATCTTTAGCCTCTGAGTCGTCCCGCTGGCCCTTTTCCTTTTTCTGTGTGTAGTAAGTGTGTGTGTGTGTGTGTGTGTGTACACGTACATGCAAGATCATATGTGCACATGTGAGTGTGGAAGCCAGAGGACGTCTTCCTCCATGTTCTCTGCTCTGACATTCATTCACACGCATCAGTGAAAGGCATTGAAAGAAAGAGAATAATGACGCCGAGGGTTGTGGATGTAGCTCTGGTAGGTGCTCATAGGAACCACGGGACACTTGGTTTGATCCCCAGAACTGCACAAACCTGGTGGAGGATAGATGCCTGAGACAGGAGGATCAGAAGTTTAAGGTCATCTTTTTACCTTAATGGGCAGCCTAGGCTACAGGAGACTTTATTTCAAAAGTAAGAAAGTCTAAACTAAAACTAACCTCAATGAAACCAAAGCTGGTGATCCAGGCTGCAGCTAAACAGTCATCAGTATCTTTGCTCACACAGCAGAGGAGCTTCACGGGTATTTCATGCTTAGTCACACAGTATGCTAGATAGTGCTTGGGCTGAGATGTAATAAAGTAGATAATTTTTAACAGGTAAGAGCACTTGTACGTAAAACTCCCTATACTCTGCCATTTCTTTGCCTTTCCAATGCCAAGAGGTGCCTTGTGAAGAACCTGGTGACGATTTGGGTTTGGTGCCGCCGCCTGGTGAAGAAGCGGCGGTCTTCTGCCCTTGCACCGCCGTGTTGTCTGCATCACACAGGTGTGAGCGCATGCAGTGTCTCAGTCATGCTGGAAAGTGGTGCTGACATTCGGACTCCTGAGACTTTACAGACGATATTTAATAAGATAGTTGAATGTTTGTCTGCATGGTTAATGAACCAGTATTTATTTTGTATTTATTTCTTTACCTTTTCATCCATTTTTTTAATTGACACTTTTACTGATGACTAGAACTGTTTACACAGTTATTTTTTTTTTGGTGGGGGGGGGGAGTTTCAAGACAGGGTTTCTCTGTGGTTTTGGAGCCTGTCCTGGAACTAGCTCTTGTAGACCAGGTTGGTCTCGAACTCACAGAGATCCACCTGCCTCTGCCTCCCGAGTGCTGGGATTAAAGGCGTGCGCCACTACCTCCCAGCCACAGTTATTTTTGTAAAGCCTCCCGTCTCCTTACTGTTACCTGTTTTCAAATATCTGTAAGACTGATTTTTTGGATGCCTTTATTGTGTGTGTGTGTGTGCGTGCGTGCGTGCGCACGCGCGTATGTATAAAAGTTGTGGAGCACACGCTGAGGTCAGACAGTATGTTCTTTCCGAGGATTGGATTCTGGTCCTTAGTCTTGACTGCAAGGATCCTGGTGAGCTGCCAGTTCCTGATTTTTTTGTTTGTTTGTAGACTGTTTTGACCTTGAATTAAGAGTGTCCTTAGGCTGTCAAGGGCCCTGTGAATGACTTCACTACTGTGCCTGCCTGACTCATTTTTCTTCACTTTTTGAATAAAGTTTACCAAAGATAATCTAATATTTTTGTTGGTGTTTTTGTTTGCTTGCTTATTTTTGTTGTTGTTTTGGGAAAGGGTTTCTCCGTAACTGCCGTAGCTGTCCCAGAACTCTCCTAACAGATCCGTGTGTCTCTGCCTGGGATTAAAGGTGCATGCCACCGCCAACTGGCTTCCTTTTTTGTGTTTTTAAAGTTCAGTGGCTTAGAGACCTAAGACTCAGGAGGAGATTGTGATGCGCTCTGGCCACTGGCCATGTCTGCACTGGGATCACATTTATGGGCCCCTGGGCTGGTTCTGTCAGTTAGCTGTTAGAACAGGAGATATGAGGCCAAGATCAAGATTTGCTTTGCTGACGGTTAGTTTTACAGTGGAGAAACACACCTGTCTTCATGTTGCCCAGGGCCACTTTCGCTGCGTGACTCCATTGGCACTTTTTCTTGCCTGAACATATAAATTACTTTTCTCACTACTCTTCTTTTTCTTGAGTTAGAGTCTTTGATCATGTAGCCCTGGCTGACTTGGAAGTGAACATGAGATGAGGCTGACCTCATACCCACAGAGATACACACCTGCCTCTGCTTCTGCTTTTCCCTTCCAGATGCTGAGGTGAAGGGCATGAGCCGCCATGTCTGGCTTTCCTTGCCCTGTTTACTGTTCTTTTTTTTGAGAGCTGAGGATGACACTGAACTTCTGGCCTGCCTTTCCTCCATCTTTCAAGGGCTGGGATCACAGGCATGTGCTGCCATACTTGGCTTTAGGTTGTGTTGGGGATTGAACCCAGTACTTGGTGCGTTCTTGTCAGGTGCTGTCCCAGTTAGCTGCACTGCCACCTTTGACCTTGATGGCCTTTTCTCGTTTAAAATATTGTTTTAATGTATGACTCTTTTTTAATTTAATGTATGACATTTTGATATTTGAATAATTTTACCTTTTATGTACTGGGAACTCAGTTTCTTTGCTTGTGCTGTTTCCAGATGATTAACAAAGCACATTATGAAGTTTATTCTTGGAGGCCAGCACAGCCGTACTGTTAAAATGACATGTTTTTAAAGCCGGGTGTGTTTTGTCGTACATCTTTGTAAGAATAAGAATAGAAGGGAATTCATTTGGAGGGCTTTATGTATTTTAGATATTTGTTTTGTTTTTTTGTTTTTCAAGACAGGGTTTCTCTGTGTAGCCGTAGTTGTCCTGGAACTTGCTTTGTAGACCAAGCTGACCTCGAATTCACAGAGATCCACCTGCTTCTGCTTCCCAAGTGCTGGCATTAAAGGCATGTGCCACCACTGCTGGACTTTAGGCAGTGTTTTTGTCAGGGTTTTACTATTTTTCAGTCTCAGTGTTTACTCTTGATGGTGGTCGTGTGTAGCACTACCCTCCTGTGGAGGTGCTGCCCTGCCATGTGGGTCTCAGGTTTATTTTAGATATTTGTCAGACTCGTTGCCTTGCTGTTGATGAGCCTTCTCAGCCCTCTCCGTTCCCACTGTCTGCTGCAGGCTTGGACTGGTCTGAGGAGAGCGGAGAAGAGCCGGAGGACTCCGACCAGGCCTCACCTTACCAGGTCGCATGGTCCATCCGAGAAACACTCAGATACGAAAGACACACGTAAGTTTTCCTTTGTTTTCTTTTGTGGGTGTGTAGCAGTTTGCCTTTCTTCCTGGCTGTGCCAGTGTCTTTAATTTTACTATGCTATAATTAGGTATAGTCAGGCAAAATTAAAGTTAGTTCATTTTGGGAAGAAATGATTATATTGTTTGAACAAAGTTAATTTTGAGGTTTTCTTGCTAAATTCGTTTCCCTGTCTTTCCCATTCACTGATGAGTACAGTTTAATAGAATAGAATTGAAAGGGATCTTAGAGAGTATCTGGTGCAATTCCATCTTATAAAAGTGGACCACATACCCAGAGGCTAAAGAACTTGATCACTGAGGGCCACCTAGAGTCTCACTGTGCTTCTTAGCTGGTAGTTAGAAATAGTGTTTGTTTGTTTTGAGACAGGGTCTCTAACCTTGGCTGACCTGGAGCTCTCAGTGGCCCAGGTTGCCTTGAACTTGACTTCCTGTTTCTGCCTCCTGAGCACAGGCCCTGCAAAGTACTGCTTTTGTATCTCACTCTCTTCTGCAGGATTGACCATGTGTGATGCTTTTCTTGTGCTAAGTGCTTCTGGAGGTGACTCTTTGGTTCAGCTCACCTCGTAAAAAACTGGCTCAGTGTTTTTATAGTCCTCTTTAGTGTTTTCCCAGTGTGTTTTATAAAGGTATTTGTCAAGGGTCTGTGGATAATGAATGTTCGTTTTCTTTGTAATAATATTACAAAAATTTAGTGACTACTTTAGCAATATAAAGAGTTAGTGCATTGTGAGCAAATCATGTGACATCTTTGTTGGCAGGGCCAGAAGATATTGCTCATGACCTGAGCTAATAATTTAGTTAAAAATTTGGGATTTAGTCGGGTGGTGGTGGCGCATGCCTTTAATCCCAACACTTGGGAGTCAGGGGTGCATGAATCTCTGTGAGTTGGCCAGCCTGGGCTACAAGAGCTAGTTCCAGGACAGGCTCCAAAGCTACAGAGAAACCCTGTCTCGAAAAACAAAAAACAAAACAAAACAAAAATTTGGGATTTACATAAATACCCAACAAAATAGAGGCCACCTCATTTGACATCAGACACTGATCCTGTAGGTGAATTTTTCTGTCCCTCTTGTTAGCTCCCAAATCCTGATATGGAGACTTATTAACTATGAAAGCTCTGCCAATAGCTTAGGGTTATTTTTAACTAGCCCTTATAACTTAACCCATTTCCGTTAATTTATGCGATTAAAACTTAACCTATTTCCATTAATTACATGCTGCCATGTGGCTCATGGCTTGTTACCCCATCTGCACATCCTGTTTCCTCTGTATCTGTCTCCACCCTATTCCCCTGCATCTTCTCTGCTTCCAGAATCCTGACTATTAGCTGTTCAGCTTTTCATGAAACCAATCCTAGTGACAAATCTAATGTGCAGAAAGATTGTTCTACAACATTTCCTCCTTTTTGTCTAAATAGAAAGGAAAGGTTTTTTTAACTCTAACATAATGAAACTATAAATACTAAGAACAATTATCAGGTAAGAACTATATTTATGGTATCCAGTCTATTTGTATTTGGCATATTTGAAGAAAATATTTCATTATTTATTCTATCTTGATGAGTCAAGCTCTGTACCTAATTTACCTTCTATCATAACTAAGGAAATCTATAATTAAGACTGTCTAGTCTTCAACTCTATCAAAGACCCCAGAAGGATATGATGTTACCTTAGTAAAGAGGAAGTGCCCTGCAAACAACTTCCAAAACTGAAAGAAATGACAGAGACATCTGGCTGCCTGTTCAGTCACCCCAGGGTTCCTCTGCAATATTGGGGTATCCATTTTAGGCCTAGAGGCCTAGAATATCTGACAGACTATTTTGAGAAGCAGGAATTTTGAAGAACTGTCCTACCTTGTCTTGGCAAACTTCGGTAGTCACCTTTTGCATCCTGTTTGTTCAATTTGCACAGCATACTGTCAACATTTGAGGCAAGGGCAGTTTCTTGCCCAATAGCTGACTTTGTCACACACACACACAAAAGCAAATTCCATATGGAGGGTCTTCAGTGCCCATTATCCTTTTTGAAGTAAATTGGTGCTGCTAGGAGCATATGTGTCTCATTGTCATGAAAAACTTTGTTATTAAAACATTTTAAGATTCATTTATTATATATAATATATATTTTATATAATATATATCGTGTTTCACCTGCATGCCAGAAGAGAGCACCGGATCTCATTACAGATGGTTGTGAGCCACCATGTGGTTGTTGGTAACTGATCTCAGAACCTCTGGAAGAGCAGCCAGTGCTCTTAACCTGAGCCATCTCTCCAGCCCGATAAATCCATTTTAAATGTCACATTCTGGAGGTCTTTGAAGTGTTTGAAGATGACATGTCTATCTAAAATGTATCTCTACATGACCTTGAAAACATACCTTACACGATTATGTTTGATAGTTATAACTATTTTATTTATTTATTAAAGATTTCTGTCTCTTCCCCTTCACCGCCTCCCATTTCCCTCCCCCTCCCCCAATCAAGTCCCCCTCCCTCATCAGCCCAAAGAGCAATCAGGGTTCCCTGCCCTGTGGGAAGTCCAAGGACCACCCACCTCCATCCAGGTCTAGTAAGGTGAGCATCCAAACTGCCTAGGCTCCCCCAAAGCCAGTACGTGCAGTAGGATCAAAAACCCATTGCCATTGTTCTTGAGTTCTCAGTAGTCCTCATTGTCATTGTTCAGGGTTTCTTTGTAGCTTTGGGGCCTGTCCTGGAACTTGCTTTGTAGACCAACTGGCCTCAAATTCACAGAGATCTATCTGCCTGCCTCTGATTTTCCCTAGTGCTGGGATTAAAGATGTGCACCACCACCACCCAGCCCCATACCCATTTTTTAAAAGATTTATTTTGTTGTATGAGTGTTTTGCCTGCATATATGTATCTATATCTACCACATACATACCTGGTACCTGAAGAGTACCCTGAAGCTGGAGCTCTGACTAGTTGAGAGCTACCATGTGAGTGTCGGGAATGAAAACCAGGTCCTCTGCAAGAACAAAACATTCTCTTACTCAACTGCCTACAAAGGATTCCACACTTGTCCTCCTGTGTACACAGTGAGTGCTCTTACCACTGACTGACTCTCTAGCCCATCGGTACCATTTTGTTTGTTGAGACAGGATCTCTTTACATAGCCCTGGCTGTCCTGGCACTCACTCCGTAGACCAGACTGGCCTCAAACTCAAGAGAGATCCTCTTGCCTCAGCCTCCTGAGAAGCTGAGTGCTGGCATTAAAGGCAAGGACCACCAAAAGTTTAACTGTCCCCACGCTCTCCTTTCCTGGTAACCGAACCTCTTAAACACTAGGCAAAAGTTTTACTGCTGAGCTATATGTCAGATCTTTTCTTTACTTAATTTTGGGACAGGGTCTTGCTAAATTGCCCATCCTGGATCAGAATTTGCTCTACAAGTCAAGCTGGACTTGAACTTGTGATGCTCCCATTTCAGCCTCCTGAGTAGCTGGAGTTATAGGCCTTTTCCATCAGCCTTGGCATTAAATTAACTTTCCTTCTCTCTTCCCTCCCTCTCTCCCTCCCTCCCTCCCTCCCTCCCTCTCTTTTTTCCCCCTTTTTTGAGATAGGATTTCTCTGTGTAGCCCTGACTATCCTCGAACTCACCTCTCAGAAATCTGCGTGCCTCTCCTCCTGAGTGCTGGGATTTAGGTTTTGAAAATTTCACTGTCCTCAGTCCCGCTACTCCATACCCTCTTAGCCCAGTTGCTTAGCCCTTGCGTATGCCGTCCTGTCTCAGTAGTGTTTGGTGTTTGTGAGCTCTCCTGTTCCCATCCCTAACATGGATACTTCCTTCAAGGTTAGCTCTGCTGCTGTCTCCTTTGCAGACTGAGCCTTTTGTCCAACAGTGAGCACTGGTAACACTTTCTACCTCACCGTAGGCTCACAGTTGCCATGCTCATACATAGGGTGTTTATAGCGCTAATTAGCCCAGCTAGAATGCTGAATTATAGACCTACTATGACACTCTGAGAAACCATTAAAAAATTTGCTGTTCTTAGGCTCTACCTCATTAACATCCTGACCCAGCAGATCTGGGGTAAGTCCTGGGAATCTGAAATTTTAAGATGCTCTTAGATTTTCCCTTCCCAGGCGCACTCTTAGTAGGCACCTGTGTGTCATGGCCACCCTCGTCCCGCAAGGAATGACGCGACCACCGGAGCTCTTCTTACTGCAGTTTATTCCAGGACCTTTATTCACTCTCTCTTCCTCTCTTCCCCTCTCTCTCCGTTGACCTCTCTTCTTTTTTCCTCTCTCCCCGGCAAACCTCTCCCAGCCCTTAAGTAGGCACGGGCTGCCTGCCAATTCCAGATTGCCAGGTGGGCACTGCCCATAGGCCCACGCATACGCAAGCAGCTGATAAACATTGCGTGATCATAGCATAGGTCACACTTTAGCCATAGGAGTTGATTATACATCTCCATCAGTTGTGATTCCACGCAGCTCACTACAGTTCCCCCTTCTGTTTTGTAAAGCCACAGGTAAGAGTATAGGTCCGATCTCTGTTAAAAATGAAACATGTACTAGTGTTTGTCCAGGTGTCATCCACTCAGAGAACACTAGACCTGTCCGGTGCCTTTTTACAGAGGTGGGAGCTAGACACCAACCCACATGCAATCAGACTTGCTCTTCTTGAGGCTGATGTATGCTAACCTCAAGTGCAGTGTGCAAGCCTCGCATCCTGTGCTCAAATATAGATAACCAAGCTTGAGGGGACTGTCCTGCTTCAATGGCCGTGAAGGCCTGAATGATCATAACTGCATTGCGATGCTGTGAAACCCTTATGTGACAAATGCACCATAGGCATATCAGGGAGGCAAGCACCATCAAGCCTGCCAGGGCTCCTATTCCCGCCCACTCCTTCAGATGATCCATGGAGTGATCCAGGAGGATAGTCTTCTGCCAGGTGGTAACCATGCGTGTGGAATCTGCAGTCACAATCGTCACTCGCAACTTTTCCAGTTGTTGTTCGAATTCACCAGACCAATTACCTAAAAGATAGCTAGACAATTCTTTAAATTTTTCATATCACAAACAGCCCCGGATGGATAGAAATGTCTGACAGACTAAGGTATAGACTTAACATACCCCAGCTGCCATACCCCCGTGGCACATTCATTCTTGTCCAGCTGAGTGCATGGAAGACACCTTCTCCCTCGTGCACCTCTTTGGCTTCCCTAGCAACCCAGCTGATCCTGCTTCTGCTCTGAAAGGGTCCCCGCTTAAACCGCGCTTTAGGGAATTTGGGCATTGTCAATCTCTCTGGCTACTCCCTGCTGAGCGGGGACGTTGCATTCTTACGGGTATTTACTACAATCTACTGCCATTTTCTCTGGTCCCAGAGATAGCAGGGGAGAGGCTGAGACTTCCCCACCGAACTGAAAGGTGGAGGTGTGGTGGGGTTGAGCAGTCGCTCAGGGCTAGGACAGAGGTTCAGGCCCACAGATCCTACCACAGTTGTGCTTCTATGCCCTGAGGCAGGTCCTGGTGTTTGCAGTTTTGCAAACCCTCAGTGCTGCTTGGCCTTGGAGCCGCCTAGAGCTCCTTGGTCTTGGAGCTGCAGCTTCTCACACTTCACTTCAAACTCCGGAGCTCTCGGTAACTCAAACCACATGAATATAATTCCCTTCCTTAGCATACCTTGTTCAGCGGCAAAATCCAGATCTCTACCAAGCCTATCCCAGGATGCCAGAGACGGCAAACCAAAGAGCAATTGTGTCACATTTAACCAAAAACCTCTCCAAAGCGCTCCGTAACAGCTCGTTAAGAGCCAGAAAAATCAGATGTGATGTTGAAGCGCCCATTCTAAAATCCCATTCTTAAACCGTCCACTTTGGTCGTGGCTCTGACTTTAAACTGTCCGCTTTGGTCGCGGCCCTATTACCCCCACTCTCCCTTCTTCTACCGGCGAGAGCGGAAAACCCGCTTTTTGTTGCGGGTCCCCAATCTTTACCTTGAGGATTATTTGGTGCACCCCCTGACTGCAGCAAGTTCTGGGCTCCACGGAGAGAGGTTTGGAGGTTCCCCGTACGGGCCACCAACTGTCACGGCCACCCTCGTCCCGCAAGGAATGACGCGAACACCAGAGCTCTTCTCACTGCAGTTTATTCCAGGACCTTTATTCACTCTCTCTCTTCCTCTCTTCCCCTCCCTCTCCATTGACCTCTCTCCTTTTTCCTCTCTCCCAGCCCTTAAGTAGGCACGGGCTGCCAATCCTGGATTGCCAGGTGGGCACTGTCCATAGGTTCACGCATATGCAAGCAGCTGATAATCATTGCGTGATCATAGCATAGGTCACACTTTAGCCATAGGAGTTGATTATACATCTCCATCAGTTGTGATTCCACGCAGCTCGCTATACCTGTGACTAGCTTGGAAATCACTGGGTGAATTTGGAATTGCAAGCTTGTGCCACTGTGCCTCTTTTTGAGACAAGGCTCACCACAAATCCCCCAGCCTAGACTTGGATTCAAGGTAATCCTCCTGCTTCTGCCTCCTGGATATTGAGCATACATTTGTGTGTCTCCAAGCCCAAGCTTCCGATTGTTTCCCCTGTGTTAGATATAGGAAGCCTCGTTCCGTCTGCCCCACTATGTTAGTTCCTGAGTCTTGCTTCTTTGGCACTATTCCATTTGGGAGTGTATTTATCGTGTGTAAATCTCATCATAACCCCTTTTCACTTTGCTCTCCTTTGGCCATTAGCATAACAGACCACAGTGGATGCCGAAGTATGAGCCTTTAATTTGTGTATTTCTAGTAGAGGCTGTGCTGCAAAGGATGTTTCTAGGAGATACTCTAAATGGAAGTGCATGAAGTAGCTTGCTAGGGCTGGTAGGAAATAAAGCACCGCCCTAAAACCAAAACAAACCTGAGGCTAAAAATAAGTAGCATTGACGCACAGTCTCTGGGAGTGCTTGTCTTGCGTTTCCTTACAGTAGAAAAAAAGATCAACTAACACCAGTCCTTACGTGATGTGCATTGTTGCTGACAATAAAGAATAAGGTCAAATTTGTCCTATAGAAAAGTTGCGATCTTTGCCATTGGTGGTGGTAGGCGATACTGACAGCCCAGCCCAGCCCAGCACAGCCCAGCACAGCCCAGCACAGCCCAGCACAGCACAGCACAGCCCAGCACAGCCCAGCACAGCACAGCACAGCACAGCACAGCCCTGAGCGTAGATGTTCCGTCTGTCAGCAGTCCGTTAGCATGGTTAGAAGCTGTGAAAGCCCGTCAGATGCCTCTGTAGCAGCAATGGCAGTCCCATGGTTCCTGCACCACATGCTCCCGTCCTGCTCTGGTGCCACAGTGCCTGCTGAAGGCGTGCTGAGCTGAGTACTGCTGCCCAGTTGATGACCGAATTCTCCACTTGTTTTCAGGGCTACAGGGATCTCTCTAGCTTACTAAGTTGTTGTTCAGATAGATGCCACAGGAGTTTTAAACCTGTGCATGCACCAACACACATTCATTTTCACTTCCTCTGTCTTATATGAACTTCCCTGTGATCAGTTTCCACCTTTCTCTCTGCACTTCCAGGTCGGATGCCGATGACGTGGAGAGCAGGAGCTCCAGGGTGACCCAACTTTGCACTTATTTTCAGCAGAAATACAAGCACCTCTGCCGCCTGGAGCGGGCAGAGTCTCGACAAAAGAAATGCCGGCACACTTTGAGAAAAGCGCTGCTGCAGGCAGCCAGCAAAGAGCCCGAGTGCACTGGCCAGTTGATCCAAGAACTGCGGAGAGCTGCGTGTGGTCAAGCCAGGTTAGAGCCTCAGTTCCCAGCTTCCCGTGCTTCCCAGGCCTTGTCCTTCTGTTTCCTTTTATATAAGCTCTGAGGAATTGTTTAGGCTAGGTGAGGCGAACATCTAAGTCCCACGTAGTTGAGCACTGTGTCTGGTTTTCTCTCTGGGTAGCAGGACTGCAATCCTTGGCCGGCAGTGAAGTGAAGCATTGACTGTTTCTTTTCTTCCTGGAGTTGCATTAGAATTTATTCATTGAAGATATGTGAGAATGTTATTTCTCTTGCAAACAACTTTTTGAACCAGTGTTATCCAGTCTAACTTCAAAACCTGGATCCTTCTGTCTCAGCCTCCTGAGTGTTGGGATGTAGCAGATACCACTTCATCTGGCTGAGAACATTGGCTGTCTTATAAACAAAACAAAATTGAACACTTAACATTTTTCCTGTTATTCAAAGACATAATTATAGTTTTTTTAAAAAATTATATATTTTTAACTATAAAGGTAAACAGTATTTTCATTTTATAATAAAAATATATTTTTCTCATGTTAGTTATGCCTTTTCCTTTTAAATCCTTTCTTTTAATGTATATATTACCTTATATATTCACATAGTTAATTATGTTTCTTTGTTTATTTGTTTATTGAGACAGGCTCTCACTATACACTTAGGCTGGCCTTGAATTTATGCTCTTTCTCGGTCTCCTAGGTATTGAGATTTCAGGCATGTGCCATTGTATCCAGGGAAATAGGGATTTTACTGAATGTGTAATATAGATATCTGCCGTTAGACATTCTCAGTTTTATGTGTTTAAGATAAAATTGACCTGTATTGTTGAAAAGTTTATTTTTTTAATCTGGTATGGTGTCATACACTTGGAATTTCAGCACTGTGTAGGCTGAGACAAGAAGGTCCTGAGTTCAAGTTCAGCATCAGCTCTGTGAGATTCAGACCACATAAACAAACGAAAGAAAAATCACTCAACGCAAAAAGATCTGTGTCCAGTTTTTCCCTTTAAAAGTATATCATGCCCACTGTCCTACATTGTCAAAGATTCATTTGGAAATATGGTTTTATAGGACTTGCATAATTTGTTAAATAAAAGTCTGCATATTAGAAATCAGTTTTATGAAGAAATTGTAATAAAAATCAGCTAAATACCTTTTAAGAGTAGTTTATATGCCAAATGGTAGTGACACACACCTTTAATCCCAGCACTTGGGAGGCAGAGACTGGTGGATCTCTGAGTTCGAGGCCAGCCTGACCTACAGAGTGAGTTTCAGTACAGCTAGGATTACACAGAGAAACCCTATCTCAAAAAACAAAAAAGCAAAAATGTTATTTTTAACCCCAAAAAAGGTAGATTAAATTTTCTGATCTTATTTATACATAATTCTCAAATATAAATATGTATGTGTGTGTGTGTGTGTGTGTGTATGTATGTATTGTGGTTATAATTGTTTTTAGTTTTATCTGAAATACGCATTTAAAACATTGAATTGAGTTAAACATCTTGCTTTAAGGAAATGTCTTTTTTCCTTTTCTTCTGTTGGGGGACAGTCTTGTCATGTAGCCTTGGCTGGCTTGGAGCTTGATATGTCGAGCAGTCTGGCCTTAAGCTTAGGGAAACCATCTCACTTCCGAGCACAGGAGCTGCAGGCATGTGCCCCTGCTGCTTACCGGCTAGGGCACTGCTTCCGAAATTTAGATATGTAGCTCCTCACTGATTTAAAGAAAGGCTTATTCTTTTTAGTTTTTATAATTCCAGAAGATACCTTTAAGTGCATATGTGTTGGAAAAAGTAAGTTTACATAAGGAAAATATGTCACTCATTGGACTATTGGGTGTTTAAAAGTATTAGTTTATGCACTCTTAATTGATCTTAATTAAGTCTCCTGCTGTAGACAGTCATTTCCGTGGTGTATGTAGTTCTGAGAGCTCCAGCTGGTGAGCAGAGGAGCAGGATGTCACACGCACAGGTCTGTTCTCTCCGGGGAGACTGTTTGTTACTTCAGCGTTCGTAAAATAATGGTGTCTAACACTTAGGACCAAAAGCTGTCACTGTATAGTCAGTGAAGTTCTGTCTCCAGCAGAAAGCGATTTCTGTACGTAGGCACTGTATAGCTCAGTCCTAATACATGGTAATAATCTTGTCAAAGGTGTGGGGGTCTAAAAATTGAGTTTGGGGCAATTTGGTCGTGTGGAAAACTGTATTTATGACTTTTTTCTTTTTGGTGGTTCTGTGAGTTTAATCCACGTATGATAATGCAGTAGTTTTCAGAACACCTCCTAAACCAACTTTAGTGATTTTTTTTTAATGAATGATAAATGTTATCAAATGATAAAATACCAAGTTGGACTCTGGGGGATGTGGCTCAGTGGTTGAGTGATTGACCAGGATGCATGAGGTTCTGAGTTCAGTTCCCAGTACAGGTAAACAAACCAGCAAACAGCTTTTCAACTGACTCGGTGTCATTGGCATCCATCATGCCACCTATGATTAATGAAGCAGTGGTAATTCTCTTTGCTTTTTTAGTGCTATTTGGATGACACCGTTATTTAATAACTTGTCTGTAGAGTTTGGGTTTGTGAGAGAGATTGGTAAACTGAACCGTAAGGAAGCCAGTGAGCTGGCCCAGCAGGGAGAGTCATGTGCCCGCAAGCCTATGACGAGAGGGAGAGAGAGAGAGAGAGAGAGAGAGAGAGAGAGAGAGAGAGAGAGGAGCTTGTAATCCTAGAATTTAGGATGTAGGCCTCAGGAATTCATGATCATTCTTAGCTACTTAATGAACTTGAACTTAAAAGCAGCCTAGACTACATGAGACCCCCAAAAATAAAGAAAAAATGAGGAACTGTATTGCACATTAGGCTTGGTAGATAGCTTAGATTATTTAAGTGTTTAGAGAAATTATCTATTTTATATTGAGTACCATGTTGTATAAAAATCTAGACCAAGCAGCTTGGATTATATAGCTTAGCTGCTAATATAATACAGCCTTCCTTATGAAAAATTAGTACATTGTTTTTACGGGCTGAAGTTAATAGTGTAGCCGTCTTTTAGGGGCAGTGTAAAAATATTGTGAGTATGAGCTGAAGGTGTGGATGGTCATCGATTTGGCTGCGTGCATGTGGTCTTAGTGCCAGTCCCAGCACCGCTGAAAAGAAACTGAATATTCGGGGCTGGAGAGATGGCTCAGTGGTTAAGAGCATTGCCTGCTCTTCCAAAGGTCCTGAGTTCAATATCCGGCAACCACATGGTGGCTCACAACCATCTGTAATGAGGTCTAGTGCCCTCTTCTGGCCTGCAGACATACACACAGACAGAATATTGTATAAATAAATAAGTAAATAAATAAATATTTTTAAAAAAAGAAACTGAATATTCTTCTTGTTTGTTTGTTTTGAGACAGGGTCTTACTATGTAGCCTTGGCTGGTTTGGAATTCTTGATGTAGACCAGACTGGCCTCAAATTTACAGAGAATCTCCTGCCTCTACCTCCTGACTGTGGGGATTAAAAGCCCATGCCACCCATCCCAGCAAGATATTTAATATTCCCATGATTTCCTTTTCTACCTTTGTGAGGTCTTTTTCTGTTTTTAAGGTGTGTGTGTGTGTCTGTGTGTGTCTTTATGTGCTCATTTGTGTCTGTAAGCTGAAGATGCCAGTTCTGTCCTTTTACCATGTGTGTTTTGGGGATAGAACTCAGCAGATTTTGCAGATTTGGTGAAAGCATGTTTACCTACTAAGCCATCTTGCTGGTGCTTACAATTCTTCCTTTGTTTTTTGAGAGACCCTCATAGCCAAGGCTCCTCCAGTGCTTCCAGCGCCTTCCCAGTGCTGCTCTTGTGGGCTTGTGTCAGAGCGCCTGGCTTATGTAGTGCTGATGACTGAATGGAGGGCCTGCTGCAGACATTGCCTTCTGATAGAGTATGCCAAGTGATCCAAGTCAAGATAGCGTTTAAATATGAAGCATGGAGTTACAAATGTAGCAAGCTTTTGGATAGGTTCCAAGTAAGCACATTTTGAAGGATGTATATGTAGCTTAACCATATCTGCATGTTCATGTTCCCTCTCCCAGTTAGGTGCTCAGGCACCTCTGTAGACTTACTGTGTTCTGGCACTAGGTGGCCCAGTGGTCGTGATGACAGTAGAGACTGAAAACCAGCTCAGTGGATTACTGTACGCCCTGTCTCCACGGGTGTTACAGGTGTGTCCCATCTCTACTCACGGCAGCCCTGGCAGCTAATGGTGCCTTTGGTCTCTGCTTCGATGAGGCTTAGGAGAATCTGTGTAAGATGCCACGTAGTGAAGAGGCTCTGTCCGCTTCATGGTCTTTACTCAGTGACAAGAGAAAACCCATGAGTTGAGCATAGTGGTTTATGCTGTGATGTGATTTATATACTGGGGAATCCGAAGCAGCATTGCTGTGAGTTTGAGACCAGTCTGCTGTACAGCTCCTTTTATGTTAGCCCCGAGCTACATAAAGAGACCCTGTCTCCAAAGAAACCAAAAACATAAAAATAAAAATCAACCAAACCAAAAAACTAAGGGAGAGTGTCTAGGTCATATATATAATCCTAGCACTCAGGAGGTGAAGGCAGAAAGCCTGTCTCAGAAAACAAGATAAAACCAAACAACCAGATAGGTTATTTGAAAATCGCTGTGATGGAGCTGTTTGCCTTGAATGTTAGTGGGTCAGCTAAATAACACATTTGATAACTGAAATACCTGCTTTCTTTAATTCATTACTTGTATTTAATGACTATGCATAGTAAAGATAGTTACAGTACGGGTGTTGCAGAAACATAGTGTTGAATGTTTATCCTGGGGGCCAAAGGAGATGGGCAATGAGTAAAGGTGCTTGCCATCCAGCATACTGACTTGTCTTTGCTTCCCCAGAACCTACGTGGTAGAAAGAGAGACCCAACTCCCTGGAGTTGTCCTCTGACCTCTACAGCTTTGCCGTGACTTGTGCTTGTTCATGCACACACATATACATAACAAGATAAACGTTTAAAAGAAAAAAGTTACCCTGGATTCTTAGAGCACTTAAAATGAATTTTGCATTTTTCCTTCTTTAGTTGCAGCCAGACCAAGTTGAAGGAGGTGGAGCCAGCAGCGTGCAGCGGAACAGTGAAGGGTGAACAGTGCTCTAACAAGGCCCTTCCCTTCACCAGACATTGTTTCCAGCGTATCCTTTTTAACTACATGAAGCAGGCATTGGCATTACTAACTCCTTTGGGGCTATGTGCTTTTTAGTTTAGTTTAGTTTGTTTGTGAACTCCTTCTTAGAACAGGCTGGCCTGGAACTCACAGAGATCTCTCTGCCTTTGCCATCCCTGCCCCCATTAAAGGCGTGCACCACCACTGCCTTGCTTGGGGCTTTGTGCTTTCAACCCTGTGGTTTGGGAGTTGAAGTCTTCTCCAGGCTGGACAGCTGCTCCCCCACAGTTCTTCATTTTACAGTCAAGTGAGTGCTCCCTGCTGTGCTTCTCTGGGACGTGGTTTCACCGTGTAGCTGAGGTTCGCCTCAAACGCAGGAGTCTCCTGCCTCAGTGTCGTCACTGTTGAGATTCCAGGTGTCTACAACTACCCTGTCTGGCAGAAAACAAAACAAACAAACAAAAAACCCTTGTGAAATAAAAGCTATTCCACATTTAAAATAATTTCTCGTTTTCATATAGTCCTGAACAATTTTCTGGTTCTGTCATTGTGCCTACTCTTTAAATTTGTCGATCCTTTGGCGTCTTTTCATTCCACTGTTTGGAAAGGCAAGACTCGTAAGTGCACAGACTTGAGCTCTTTCTTTGTCTCCCAGAAGGAGGGACTGGGGTCTGTGCTAAAGTTGAGAGGTCTGCCTTCTAAGCAGAGAAGCAAAGCAGGTTCTGCTGTTGAAGGATTTCTTATTAGAATGGAATGGAATGCTGGGCCTTTAGGGGCCTTTACCCTGAAACTATAATGATTGTTGATGGAAAGTCAAATCACTTCTTTTATTTGTTTTTCAAGACAGGGTTTCCCTGTGTAGTTCTGGCTATCCTGGAACTCACTCTGTGGACCAGGCTGGCCTCTGCCTCCTAAGTGCTGAGATTAAGGGCATGCACCTGGTACTTTATTTTATTTATTTATTTATCTGCTTATCTATCCATCTATCATCTATCTCTATCTAGCTGTCTCCATCCATCTATCCATCCATCCATCCACCCACCCATCCATCCACCCATCCATCTATCCATCCATCCATCCATCCACCCACCCACCCATCCATCCACCCACCCATCCATCCATCCATCCACCCACCCATCCACCCATCCATCCATCCACCCACCCATCCATCCACCCACCCACCCATCCATCCATCCACCCACCCACCCACCCATCCATCTATCCATCCATCCATCTATCCATCCACCCACCCATCCATCCACCCACCCATCCATCCACCCATCCATCCATCTATCCATCCACCCACCCACCCATCCATCCACCCACCCACCCATCCATCCACCCACCCACCCATCCATCCACCCATCCACCCACCCACCCACCCATCCATCCATTCATCCATCCATCCACCCATCCACCCACCCACCCACCCATCCATCCATTCATCCATCCATCATCTATGGACAGGGTTTCCGTAGTCCCAGTTGCCCTTGAACTCACAGTGTAACTCACATACTTTCTTCTCACCTTTATGTGTGTTCTGTGGATTGAACTGAGGATGTTAGTCTTGGAGAGAAACTCCCTTAACCCACCGAGCCATCTCACTTGGTCAGTACTCTATTGGTCAGTAAATATTTTTATTAAATATTTAAAACTGAGTAGCACTTAAAATGCTTATTTTTGCTTTCTTCAGACAGGGTCTTGCTATCTATCCCTGATTGCCGGTGAACTTGTGGTCATTTCTTGACCTGAGTGCTGATGTCACAGTCTTGTGTCATCACACCCAGCTGATAGTATTCCATACTAGCAACTGCTCTAATTTGCAATCTTCCTTTTGTATTTATGCATCTGAGATACCATTAATTAGGTTATAGCCCCGCCATGTCACTATGTAACTAAGCCTGACTGGCCTGAATTTGATTCGCTCCCCCAGATACTGGGATTACTCATCTGTAATGATGTCCCTGGATGTTCCTTGTAGTTCTAGAGGACCCGATTTCAGTTCCCAGAACCCACATGGTAGCTTAGAACCATCCATTCCAGTGTGGTTGGCATACAAACATTCAATCAAAACACTCATACATAAGTAAAATAAAATAAAATACCTAAGAAAATTAAGTGTTGCTTTCAGAACAGTCTTTTTAGTGGGTATTTTAGGAGTGTGTTAACAAGAAAATGATCTTGTTCATTCAAGTTACAGAAATTAGTTCAGAATGGCCATAAGGGAGACTTGCCTGAGAACCTGCTAGCTAAGTAGACTCCCTCAGAAGCGTCAGTTAATAAATAATGATGATATCGTCACTATTATCATTTTCCCGTCAGTGCTTGAATGAGAACATTAAGGAGAGTAGCAGGTTGGACAGTGCGGTGTGCTTTCCCTGACTGCGAGCGCAGACATCCTCTTGAACCGCTCCCAGCAGCTGTTCTCCAGCTGTACCGCCAGGTTTGCAGACGGACAACAATGCTCTGTGCCAGTGTTCGACGTCACACACCAGACGCCCCTGTGCGAAGAACATGCCAAAAAAATGGTAAGTTTAGACTTGGCCTCAGTCCTGCAGTCAGGGCTGTCAAAACTGTTGATGCCTGTTCCTGCTGGGAAACAGACACTGTCGAGAGATATATGTGATAATGATATCATTAAGGAAGTACTATAAAAGCAGCGATTTTTTTTTTTTTACTCTGTGCTGTGTTGCCGTTGACTAAAAAAATTTCAAAATGTTGTGTTTTGAATTTGAGGCCCTTTTTTTTAACGAAACCAAACCCCTACAGTTTGAGGGGATACTTAGTAAAGTTTGAATGTCTCTAATTCAAAAACCCCAAGTCTTAAGATTCTAATAAGACATATCACACCCCAAAAATACAGGTTTTGGAGCCTTCCAGATTGTGGTTTTAAGATTTCTAGAGGAAAGATTCCAATATGCAAATTCCACACAAATATTCAAAAAACTCAAACCACTCGTGGTCCCTCAATGCTTCAGATGAAGAACACTAACCCTGTAATTACTCAAATAAAATAGTAAAGATAGATTTTCTGATACAAAGCAAATTTTTTGAGCTCTGCTTTGCCTTCAGTTTTTCTTTTTCATATGCAGTTCTGGGAATGACCTGGGTGGTTTGTAAAATTCAGGCAAAATACCAAGCTTTTCGATAATTTTGTTGAACTTAATTATTGTTTTTGTTAATGCTGGCATCATGAATCCTAATTAATTTAGACTAATTTGGAGGAGGGAAACATTTGAATTAGTCAAATATTTGAATTATGAAATTGCTTACAATGGTTTGTTTTGGAGTGAAGTAGCTTAGTAGTTGCATACTTGCCTGTCAGGAACTAGAGAAAACAAGCCCCTCAAAGTGGAGCTGCCTTGTGCCCTCCCACAAGCTGTTTTGAGGTGCTGTGCCGGGTACCAGCTGTACCACAAGGCTGAGGAAGGGCCTTGTGTTCTCTGCAGTTTCATGGGTGCTTCAGTACCATGGACTAGGCGGTGGGTTTATGGTTCTGGCTTTGTCATTAACTAGTATAGTTAGGCGGTGAAGCCACCTTCCTGACCTGTCCCCTTGCTAGCAAATTGTTGTGTTTAGTTCCTTGTTAGGAGGATCATGTTTTGAGAAATTTGAGTATTAAACTTCATATAGAAATATTAAGTTCATTTCCCTAGTAATATATTTAAAGTATGGGCTTTGGTTTGGTTTGGTTTTTTGTTTTTATCTGTGAAATGGTCCTACCTGTCCTGGTACTCACTCTGTAGACCAGGCTGGCCTTGAACTCAGAGATCCACCTGCCTCTGCCTCCCTAAAGGTGCCTGGCTAAGTGTGGGCGCTTTTTCTTAGTTGATTCAGACTTTATGTGAATGAAGGGTGTTTTTGTGGTGTGTGTGTGTGTGTTTCTTCTGTTTTTTTTTTTAGCCAGGGTCTCTGTACTCAAACCAACCCCCCAACTCAAGAATTATGTGCCTCAGCCACCTGAGCACTAAGATTACAAGTGTGAGACCTGCCACACCCAGCTTCCTGTATGCTTTTGAGTGTGTATATGCCTGTTCATGGGTGTATGCACTTGCATGTGTAGGTGCCAGATTGATGATAGGTGTCTCTGTCCTTTTCACCCTTATCTTTTGAGATAGCTTCTCTTACTGAGCCTGGAGCTCACTGATTGGCTTAACTGGCTGGCTGCCTGGCCAACTCCAGAGATGAGTGTGTCTCTGCCTCCCCAGTGCTAGGATTAGAGATGCCTGGTGCTGTGCCCAGCTCTGATGGGGATGCTGGCCATCTGAACGCAGGGCCTCGTGCTTGAGCATTGCTAAGCAGACCATTTTCCTAAGCCTCTGCTTTCAAGCCCTCCTGTGGACCTTGGTTGATGATTCCAGGCATCCTTGTTGGTGGGGCCCTGAGGCTTTCACAGCAGTGTAGGAGGACCCAGCTCTCTATGCTGATGTCATTCCCACAGACATCCCAGACCAGGATCTGTATTAATGGCTTAAGAGGAGTTAATGTGAGCTTTTCTTCTTTCTCTTTTTGCCTGGTGGTGAGGTTTGAGATAGTATCTTCTATATCCCAGACTAGCCTTGATAACTTGGCATGCAGCTGACAGGGATGAGAAACTTCTGATCTTCCAACCTGCACCTCCTAAGTGCTGAGATGATAGGCACACTTGTCACCCCTGGACCTCCGGCATCAGCAAGCACTCTGCCATATCTTCAGCACTATTTTTAAAAATAAGTCTGTGAGTTAAGAGTCTCTACCTAGCCTGGCAGTGGTGGTGCATGCCTTTAATCCCAGCACTTGGGAGGCAGAGGCAGGCGGATCTCTGTGAGTTTGAGACCAGTCTGGTCTACAGAGCTAGTTCCAGGACAGGCTCCAAAGTCACAGAGAAACCCTATCTCGAAAAACCAAAAAAAAAAAAAAGAAGAAGAAGAAAAAAAGAGTCTCTACCTAAGCCCTGAGCAGTAGTGGCACACGCCTTTAACCCTGCACTCAGGAAGCAGAGGCAGGTGGATTTCTGTGAGTTCCAGACCAACCTGGTCTACAAAGAGTTCCATGATAGCCAGGGCTACACAGAGAAACTCTATTTTGAAAAAAAAGAAAGAAAAGAAAACAGAAAACACGAGTCTATACTTAGGTTTACATGAAATATTCCTTTCAGATTTTTGATTTCCTTGTCTTTTTCCCTGATTTGATGCTAATGGTGTTCACTCCAAACATTACTGTCTGCAGCTTCTTAGCTGTTTAGTTAAGAGCTGTTCCAGGATCTGTAGGATGAAGAGTGTATCAACTGTTTAAACACTGTCTTATATAGCATCAGGAAAAAAAATGTTTCTAGTTGTAGATACAATGCTTTTTGATAAGTTGGAATTTTTGTTTTATAACTATTAAAAGAACTTATTAAAGAACTGTTTAGATATAGATTTTTAATCTTCCTCCTAGTCTCAGATGTATTATTTGGCATGCAAAAAGCAGTGCTTTCTTTGTTCTGAAACTATAATACAACTTAATCTACTCTGTTCTTTGTTTTCCTTTCTCACTGGGTTGTTGCTTTGAGAAGAAAGCTTGTCATTTGTTCTTCAATAATGAGTATTTGTAGCCGGGCAGTGGTGGCACACGTCTTTAATCCCAACACTCAGAGGCAGAGGCAGGCAGTTCTGTGAGTTTGAGGCTAGCCTGATCTACAGAGCTAGTTCCAGAACGCTAGGGCTGTTACACAGAGGAACCCTGCTTGGGGATGGTATTTGTTTCACTAACATCAATTTTATGCCCTGCTCTTTTTACCCTGCTACTCCTGGTGCCTTTCTGGTACACAGTTTTGTGTTGTTTTTGCCTAACCTATACCAACAGAGTGTATTACTTAATTCAAGCAATATGAGCTGTAACTGTGTTTGATGTGTATGTAGGTAATGCTGCCTGTGACCGTCATCTGGCTGACAGCAATTATAAAACGCTCCTCAGTTGCAGAGATAGTCAAATGTACATCTTAGGATTCTGGAACACGGCCTTGGTTCAGGCAGCTCTTGCCAAGTTCTACAGCGTGGCTGCCTCATAAACAGTAAAAACTTCTATCACACACTTAGCAGATGCCAGGGCTCCAGGACCAAGTGCAAAGAATAAATGCTGGAAATGTAGACTTGAGGTCGTGGGTTCGCTCTCTTTTTCTTCACATTTCTTTCTGTGCTTGGCATACGTGCACCTGTGTGGGCACAGAGCACAGCTTGCAGGGGTCGATTCTTCCACCATGTGGGTCCCGGAGATTGAGCTCCAGTTGTCAGGCTTGATGGGGCACCAGCCAACTCCCAGATCATGACACGGAGACTTACTATTAGTTATGGATGCTGGCCTTAACATATGCTTGTCCCACTAGCTTTCATAACTTAATTTAACTGTTTTACCTCATCTGTTGAAGGCGAAGGCGTAACGCCATTCTGTTGTAATAGGAGCAGCAGGCTGTGTCCCGCCACCCAGCTAGCTTTACCCGAAATAATTACACAGAAACTGTATTCTTTTAAACACTGTCTGGCCCATTAGTTTTAGCCTCTTAACCCATTTCTAATAATCTATGTAGCACCACAAGGTGCGCTTACCAGGAAAGATCTTAACCTGCGTCTGTCTGGAGTGGGAGAACCATGGCGACTCCCTGACTCAGCTTCTTTCTCCCAGCATTCTGTTCTGTTTACTCCGCCTACCTAATTTTATGTCCTAGTAAAGGGCCAAGGCAGTCTCTTTATTTAACCAATGAAATTAACACAAGCCAGAAGACTCCTCCCCCATCATTCTGTGTTTTGTCTTGGGACTTTTAACCTTTCTTTCACTCTGTATACTCCATGTCTGACTGGCAGCCACCTGGCCCTAGGTGTCTTCCTCTCTTGTTCTCCCTCCTCTTTGAAGCCTAGATTCCTCCTCCTACTTACTCTCTCTGCAGGCCAACCCTGCCTGTCCCTCTTTTGCCTTGCTGTTGGCCATTCACCTTGTTTTTAGACCAATCTGGTTTCTTAGACAGACAAAACAACACATCTTTACATTGTTAACAAATTCAGCATAAACAAATGTAAAACATCTTTGCTTAGTTAAAGTAATAATCCACAACACCTTTTACCTCATAAACATCTGGCTTTTCCTTATGGGGTTTGCAGAGACCCAGCTAGCTCCTGTCTTGTATCACTTTTATATGAGCAATAATCCTATTTCATGAGGTCTCTATGACTAAAGGCCCTACTTCCAGATATCATCATCACATTGAGGGTTAGGAACTCAACAAACGAATTTTAGGGCCACACAAATATCAAGCCTGTTTCATATGATAGGTAGAATTAAAGACTCTGAAAGTTGAGAGAGAGCAGAATTGTCAGTTTCTGATTCCTTGGCAGTTCTCTTCCCTTGCCTCTTCACATAGCCTTGTCCTTACGTTCCTCTTTGTTTGTTTCCTATATACCCTCCTTCCCTCCCTCCCTCCCTCCCTCCCTCCCTCCCTCCCTCCCTCCTTTCTTTCTTTCTTTCTTTCTTTCTTTCTTTCTTTCTTTCTTTCACAGTGTTCTTCCTGCGTATAAGCCTACAGACCAAAACAGGCATGAGAACTCATTATGGGTGTTTGCCAGCCACCATGTGGTTGCGGGAATTGAACTCAGGACCCCTGAAAGAGCAGCCAATGCTCTTAACCACTGAGCCATTTCTCCTGCCCCCAATTTTTTTTTTTTTGTTTTCTTTCAAGACAAGGTTTCTAGTGTAATATTGCTGGCACTCCTGGAACTATATTGTAGACCCAGTTGGCCTGAACTCTCTGAGATTCGCCTGCCTCTGCCTCCCAAGAACTGGGATTAAAGGTTTGCACCACCACTGCCTCCATATACATTTCTTGAAGGACTCTTACTATACCATGGATCCCTTGAGTCTGCACCTCCAGCCCTTTCCTCTGCCTCTCTAGAAATGTCATATCTCAAATTGTATGTAGGTCAGGATAAATGCCTTGACTCCTCTCCTGAATTTGCAGCTTCAGTTGTGTGAGTTAGTGAAGGAAGTGGGCCCCAGCAGTTACAAGTGCAGCCTAACAAATTTATAGGCCGGTGTCAAGTTGCAATTTCAAGAGTTTGAACAAGCACTGAACTAATGGTAATTGTCATTAAACAGTTAACCCAGCTAGACTCTCTAGAGGTATTTTAGTTTCATATTCCTTTTAACCTCACCAGATCCAAGGAGCTACCAGAGGATGTAACTCCATGTGCTTAGCATGTATGAAGCCTTGGGTTCAATTCCCAGCAGCAAAACAAAACTAATTCAAATTGAGAGCTGCAGGAGGCTCAGTGGCTAAGAGCATTTAACTTTGCAATCACAAGGGCTGGAGTTCTGTACCCACAGAACAAGCTGGGCACCTCCTAGGTGCCTGGAACCAGCTCCTAGAGATCCACTACTCTCTTCTGATTATGACATGTACACGTGCCTGCACAAACATGTGCATATATTTGTGTAGATGTACACACAAATAAATAAATAATGAAATAAAAATAATTTCAATTTGATGAGTCTGCACTTTTTTATTTATTCATTCATTTTCTTGACTGTTGAGATGGCTGGCCCTTTGAAGGCACTGCCCTCCACATGTTCAGCCCCACACTGCTGCCAGGCTGGCTTATCTTGTAATATTTCTGCCATGTGTTCTCAAAAATGACTCCTGGGTGGAAAAAAGTCTCTCATTGCATATTAAGTTTAAAATTGAGATATTCAGAATCATATATGCTCTATCCCTAAGCTTCTTCACCAAATAGCTTTTTCTTGTTTGTGCGCTTACCTTTGGCCTAGATGATCTTCCTTAAAAGATCCATGTCTTTTAAGATCTACTATTGTTCATTTTCTGTGTGTTGTGTTATCCTTTTCTTGATGTTTTCCCATGGGAAGAGTAAGTTCTTGGAGAGCATAAATTATCATACCATCTTGATTGTTTGTTGGCTTTGCTGAAAATCAGATTTTGGCTTGCATATACGAGGCAGCATTCCACCATTGCTCTGTACCCAAGCCCTCAAAATGCCTTTAGGTGGATGTGATGCATGTGTGTGTGTGTGTGTATGCGTGTGCATGAGAGAGAGAGAGGAATTAAGGTAATTTTTTGTACTTTTTGTATATAGCTTTAGGCACTTATGTAGATTATTAAGAAATTTGTGATAGTTAAGATTTTCCAGATACTCTGTTTTTTTAGATAATTATTTTCATGTATATGGTGTTCGCCTGTGTGTATGTGGATTACATGTGTGCTTCATATCTGTAGAGGCTAGAAAAGGGTGTCAAGTCCCTTCGGACTGGAGTTACAGACAATGTGGGTGTTGGGAATGGGACTCCAGTCCTCTAGAAGAGCAGACAGTGCTCTTAACCACTAAGACTTGTCTTCGGCCCTAGATAAATTTATTTTAACTTATACACAAAAATTACGAATGAAATAATGTGATGTTTCAATATTATACAATATTTAAACTGGATAAAACAGAGCTTTCAAATACTTAACTTTTTCCTTTGGAGACAGGGTCTTGTATTGACTTTGAATTTCTGACCCTCCAGCCACCACTGGCCAAGTGCCTAGGTTCCTGGTATGCACCACCATACTGTTGTTGTCCCGTGCCAGCCCGGACCCTAAATTATTTCTCTAGACAAGAGGGGCGGCGCAGGAATAATGGAGACAACTCACATGGCTTTATCAGGAGGGAGATTCTCAGGGATCCCTCATGAAATCCTGAGTTCACATCCTGAAAATTCCTCCATTTATTCTCCAAACAGCCTTTATACCAAAACATAAACTGAGGGGGAAATTCATTAGCATTCTGTTTCCTAGGTAACCAGGCAAATGTAGGTCAGGTCCACACCTTTGACCACACCTTTCTGTGCCCGTTTTGTCACGTCTCCCTATCTTCCTGCTCCGAATGCCAGCTCTGTCACGTAGGCTGATTTAACATCTCTTTTCAGGCATCCTCCAAAATACAAAGAAGGAGCAGAACCAAATCCTGACCCTTTGTTAGGGATAGTGACCCCCTCCTGTGTGGCAGGTGCAAACTATGGCCATAGCATGTAGAAATAGAGCCTCCACCACACCTGGCTTTAGGTGGTACTGGAGAGCCAACTCAGGGCTTGGACATGCCAGGTGGGCACGGTACCTACTTAGCTACATTCCTAGCTCCTCTCCTCTCTGGTGAAAACTGAGCTTTCTTCTAGTCTTGAGGTGGACAAGGCTTGCCAGCCCATAATCACCTTGTTGTGCACTATTGTGCCAGGAGTGAGGGGTGGAGTAGGTTTTAAAAAAATTCCTCTGTTCATTTCAAAGGATAACTTCTTGAGAGGAGATAACTCCCGTAAAGTTCAGCACCAGCAACCGAGGAAACCTAGGAAAAAAACGAAGCCCCCTGCACTTACCAAAAAACACAAGAAGAAGAGAAGGCGTGGACCTCGTCGACCCCAGAAACCAATTCCCCCTGCAGTGCCCCAAGGGAACCTCAGCATGCCCACCAGCGTCTCACTGCCAGTGGAGGCCTCGCAGATCTGGTTAGTGGGGTTGGGTGTGTGTGGGGGGGTGTTCTTTGGGGTGTGGCCTCAGGGTTGTCCCAGCCTCCACAGCCCTACCCTTCAGTTGTCTTTGACAGATTTACCGGTGGCTGGCTAAGTGCAGTACACTTTCATTGATATCAGTTTTTTATTATGGCAAGGAAAATAGATGCAGAAATTGAGACTCTCAAAGCGTTTACTCTCAGGGTTTTCTGTTTTAACAGAAATTATACACGTTATAATAGATGTATGTAATTTAGAAATATGATTTTTTTAAGCTTTGGCAGACTTTTTGATCAAATGAATTTCAGTTCAATCTTGTCCATTTATTTCATTTTTAAAGTTATTATCTTGATCAGATTTGAAATTTTGCTAGAACATAGATATACTAAATGGTGATCCATGCTAGTGATTTGAAGTCATCACCTGAATGGGTAAAAGCTGTAGGAATTTGTGACTATGTAGTGCGGTGTTTCATTCTGCAGCGTTTTGCTTTCACATTTTCTCGTGAAGTGAGGAGAAATCATTTTCATTTATTTATTTGTTTGGAGATAGAGTCTCATGTATTCCTAGACATCCTCACCTCATGTATGTTTCCGTCTCCCGTGTTTGTACTGAATATCTGGGGGAGGTGGGGCAGCCTAGATAACTGTGCTGTCTCTGTAGTAGTCCTTCCACGCCAGAGCTGAGTGCCGATGAGCTGCCGGATGACATTGCCAACGAGATCAGTGGCATTCCGCATGACTTAGAATTGAGCCATGAAGACTTTGCGGATGTCCTGCCACGGTTGCCTGATGACTTACAAGATTTTGATTTTTTTGAAGGTATGATTGATTTTGAAATGGTTCATAAGAAGGGAAATAAGTTTTATTTTAGACTTTTGAGACAAGCTCTTAACCATATTGAATTAACAATGCCCCTGCCTCAGCTCTGGAGTCCTGAGATTATGCCCAGTGTCACCAAATTCATCCTGGAAATACTAATAACTTTTATTATTATTGTTGCTTTGCCCATGATGTATGTGTGTGTGTTTGCACAGCACACATGAATATGGAGGGTACGGGCTAGCTGGGGAGAGCATTCTTTTCTCCCGCTTTCCCATGATCTCCAGGGATTAGACTCAGATTGTTGGGCATGTGGGGCATGTACGCTTACCCACAGAGCCATTTACTGGCCAGTTTATTACGAATTTTTTAAATAAAATAACCTTTTGCAGTTTATCTGAAATGTTTTTCCTGTCACTATACATGGAAAATACCATCACTAAAGCTGCTTTCAGAAGGTGAGGAATACATAATTAATTTAATCATAGTATATATTTAGTAGATTTATACTTTAATTACTATGTAATTTTGTGCCATTAAAGTGAGTACTTTTCCTTAATGTTTTGACAGTGCCGATCAACATATCAGTTTACTAAAATCTTTTGAGGCTTGACCTGTCTTTGGAGCCAGGCGTGGTGGTGTTTAGGTATGCACCACCAGGCCTGGTCAGGAGAGAGAATGCTCAGTGTCAATGGTGAGAGTAGCTGTATTCTTCCAGAGGACATGAGTTTGTTTTATTTTTTATTAATTGGTTTTTCTTTTTTTTTTCAGATTATCATGTTTTATTTATTTTTTATTACTTAAAAAAATACCAATCCAAATTCCCATTCCCTCCCACTGTGTATTGGTTTTTCGAGACACAGTTTCTCTGTGTAGCTTTGGAGCCTGTCCTGGCACTCACTCTGTAGACCAGGCTGGCCTCACACTCACAGAGATTTTCCTGCCTCTACCTCCCAAGTGCTCAGATTAAAGGCTTGCACCACCATCACCCAGCTAGGACCCAAGTTTAATGTACAGCATCTATATTGGACAACTTACTATTGCTTGTAACTTCAGACCCAGAAGCCAACACCCTGGCCTCCACAGGCACCCACATACATGTGGCAGAAGTTCACACAGATAGATACACTTAGTCATAAATAAACATAAAAAGAATTTAACAGAGCCAGGCTTGATGATACACACCTTTAATCTCAGCACTTGGGAAGCAGAGACAGGCAGATCTCTATGAGTTTGAGGTCAACCTGTTTTATGTGGTAAGTTTTTTGGCCAGCCAAGGCTACAAAGTGAAATCATGTCTGAAAACGACCCAAAAAATAAATAAGTAAATAAATAAAAAACATTTCTTATGGTAGATTTCTGAGACAAATAAAGATGGTCATTGAAATTCCAAGAAAACTGACATTTGAGACCTGTATTGCAGATCATCAATATTTTCTTTTTCTTTCTAATCTCAGTATAAGAAACGTTTTTTCTCTGGTGGTAGTAAACAGGCTTTTACTCCCAGCACTCTGGAGACAGAGGCAGGTGGATCTCTGTGAGTTCAAGGCCAGCCTGGTCTACAGAGAAAGTTCCGGGATAGCCAGGGCTACCCAGAGAAACCCTGTCTAAAAAGAAACTTTTTTCTTTTCACAGAGGTCTTTGTTCTTTCTCTGAGACAGAGTCTTACTATTCAGCCCTCGCTGGCCAGGAACTGGCTCTGTAGACTGGCTCAGCTAGAACTCACAGAGATCCTCCTGCCTCTGCCTCCTGAGTTGTAGGATTAAAGTCCAAGCCTGGCAAGGACTCTTGTGATGGGTAGTGTTAAATACTCAGCCGCGAGACTTACGCTTTGTCAATCACCGCTGAGCTTTGCTGATGCTGCTGGCTTTGGTTAATGCAGGAAAGAATGGAGACCTCCTCCCGACCACCGAAGAAGCTGAGGAACTTGAGCGGGCCTTGCAAGCTGTAACTTCTCTCGAGTGCCTGAGTACAATTGGGGTACTTACCCAGTCAGACGGTGTGCCAGTTCAGGGGTTGTCAGATAGAGGAATGGGGGTGTTCTCCGCAGGTACTGATGCTTCGGGAATCCAGTCCTTGAGTCGAGAAGTAAACACGGACCTAGGGGAGCTGCTGAATGGACGCATGGTCCACGACAGCTTCTCTAGTCTGGAGCTGGACGAGAACCTCCTCCGTTCCGCTAGCCTGTCTAACCCACCCACACCCCTTGCAGGGCAGATCCAGGGGCAGTTCTCTGCCCCAGCCAGCGTTGGCCTTACTTCTGCCACTCTGCTCAGCCAGAGTGCACTTGGGGAGAGAGCCTTCCCAGGACGGTTTCATGGACTTCATGATGGCAGCCATGCCTCCCAGAGGCCACACCCTGCCCAGCTGCTGAGCAAGGCAGATGACCTAATCACCTCACGACAGCAATACAGCAGTGATCACTCACACTCCTCACCCCATGGAAGCCATTATGATAGCGAGCACGTGCCGTCGCCCTACAGTGACCATATCACCTCTCCCCACACATCTTACTCTGGTGATAATATGGCAGCTACCTTTTCAGCAGAGATGCCCATCATGGCACAGCACTTGCTCCCAACCCAACTTGAGGTGCCACTTGGAGGAGTGGTCAACCCCAGAACTCACTGGGGGAATCTCCCCGTCAACCTTGGCGATCCCTCTGCATTTAGCAACCTCCTTGGCGCGGATGGACACCTTCTTTCCACCTCCCTCTCCACGCCACCCACCACGTCCAACTCAGAGACCACACAGCCTGCCTTCGCCACCGTTACCCCGAGCAGTTCCAGTGTGCTTCCGGGGTTACCACAGACCAGCTTTAGTGGCATGGGGCCTTCCGCTGAACTAATGGCCTCCACCTCTCCCAAGCAGCAGCTCCCGCAGTTCAGTGCAGCCTTCGGCCACCAGCTGAGTTCTCACAGTGGCATTCCTAAGGACCTGCAGCCCAGCCACAGTTCCATAGCCCCTCCCACAGGCTTCACTGTAACAGGTGCCACGGCTACAAGTACCAATAATGCATCTCCCCCTTTCCCCACCCCTAACTGAGTGAGCGAGTCTGCTTTCAGGCAGGTGGGACCTGGTGTTTTCTATCTTTGTTTCCTCTTTTGCACCCTCCTCTTTTCCTACAGAAGATTTAGAAACAAGAGTGGGGATTAGCAGGACCCCCTTCCCAATCAGCAAGTGGCCGCGCGGCGACCTGTGTCAGTGTTCACGTGTGCTCCTTAGCACTGGTGCTCCTCCCTCCTGGCGGGTCCTCTGGTGGCGCAGCACAGTGACCGGATAGGATTGAAGTGGAAGATACCTCAGATTACCAGTGCCCTTTACTATTTCCTCGTGTTGAGATCAGTGCTTTCCCTTCTCCAGCCAGGTTTTTACATAGGTTGTTGTAGACAGAGTGGTCTGTTGAGATCCTGTGTAGCAGGTGGTGTGCGGAGGCAAATCCAAACTCTGACTTAGCCCCGACTGCCAAACGCCACAGTGAGGCCTGGGTGCCATTCCTAATTGTGATGTGGTTAACTGAAAAGAACATTGTCTCTTGACTGCCTGTGAATGTGTGTTCCCCCGTATATGTTTCGTGCAGTGCAGGAAGTAGCTATCATGGGGTTTTTTGTTGTTGTTGTTTTGGGGTTTTTTTGTCTTTTTCTCTCAAATAAGCTTTTGGCTCTTTTTTCCCCTCCTTCCGTCTTATACCTAGCATCGTTTCTGACTGAGTTGACTAAAGCATCTGAATAGGAGGGGTGGCATGGTGGTGGTAACACGGCCCTTTGTCTCTAATGCTCAGCCTATGAAGAGAGGAGCCACGAAAGGCTGAGTTCACGTCAGTGACAGGGAGTGTCATGACAACTACCCCGTGTGGCTCAGGCTGCTCAGGTCTTTGCCTTTTCCATGTGTATTTGTTTCAAAATCCCTCGCTCATGGAACACATTTGCAAGCTGTAATTAAAAAATGTTTTGATGTGGACAAGCAGGCTTGACCAGGTGAACTTGAGAGGAGACATCTGTGCCCTGCCTGGCCTGTCATTCGCTCCTAGTTTTCCATGTTTACAGTTGTGATTCTTTGGTGAGATTTGTGAACTGTTGAGGACACGTGTAGAGTCCGTGTACCAGTTGTGAAGTGATGTGTAATATTGGAAGGACACACATTTTAAAATTTCTTTCAAAGCAGAATATGGAAATTAGACATAAATTTGACTTACCTTAGGTACTTTTAAAATAATTTAAATACTTAAGGTGAAGTAAATTTGGAAGTCTTTTAAAGTATCAAGGTTTTAGGGTGAACATCTTGTTGATTAGTGTGGCAAGTTGGTGACTATGGAGTGATGTGTGGGGTTTCTTCTTGCTTGCCTTCCCCTGCAGAGAAGGGTGGAACTTCACTTTCTGATCTGTTTGCTGAGGTTTCACTGTCCCTTTGAATGCCACTGGGTATTCACACCTGAGTTCAATTTAATTTACATCTGTATATTTTTAAAAATAAGACAACATATCTGTTAATGATGTGGTACAGTAATTCTTTTGTCAGGGACTGTTTGATCCTAATTCCTTCCTTCCTAACAAGTAAAGGTTGGGACATACTTTCCTCCTTTCCTCCTTAGGTATGTTTTCTTCATGCTATGCTATTCTGAGCAGTCCCTTCTGTTGAAGGCTTTCTTTCTCTGCCTTACAAAGGAGTGATGTGAGCAGCAGGCAGTATGCAGATACCGTGTGCCTGGGCTTTGGGAGGGAAAGTCACATGACTGTATGAAATCACGATATGCCCTATTTTATATTTATTGAATTTGGGGAGGGCAAAATATGTGTGTAATGTATTTCTTTTTTTAAAAAATTATGTTAATTGCAACATTTAAGGTATTAGCTTTGCCATTTTTCAGATTGAGAAATTTTTAAATTAGAAATTATGTCACAAAGAAATTCTGTTTAGTATCACCATGAGCTTCTCCTAAATGGTGAGAATCAGCTCTGTGCCTGTTTCTCACCTGTGAACTTGTGTCAGCAGCTTGTTCGTGTTGGTGCACTGTAATGAAATGGTAAGGAGTGGTTACCTCACCTCCAGAGTGTCGTTTCGTTTGCTGAGCTGTCTTCACACCCCGCTGTAATCATCACTAGATAACTGTGCATCCTCAGAAAATTGTTTTGTCTCCATTGTGTCTCAGTTGAAGATGGAAGCAGAGCAGCACTGGACTTCCTTATCAAGCTCCTATTTGACCGCGAGAAGAAAGTCATGGGTTATCAGCTTGGACTGTTAGTGGCCATTTGTCCCTGCATTAGCTGCTGAAAATTCTTTAGCTGTCGAGGCTGAGTTTGCAGTAGGTTGCACCTTTTTATTGTTTGCAGTTTTCTCTTTTTTTTCTCAAATTTTTAGATGTTATACATATATTTATATATTTAACAAGTTTGTGTACTTGACAGAACTCCAGCATAACAGCCCATAACATCTAGAAACACCTGAGTCAAGTCCAAAGCAGGAAGAGCACAGGCTCCATTTAAGGTGGTCGAGGATCCGAATCCTATACAGGCTTAAGGCTGAAAACAAGTGTTCTGAAGGGTTGCCACTTAAGAAAAGGCTACACAAACCTTTATTCTAACATTTAAAAGAAAACTACAGCTTTCCCAGTCCTGGCAGCCCAATAAGTTACACACACTCAGGCACTTGAAGGCTACGGACACAGGTGATCACTGGGGAGGTGGCCAGGGTGAGAACTTTCCCACATTGAGTGAGACCCCACAAGGACACTTTGGGGTCACAGGCCATGGGAACTACTGCAGTGGAACCTTCCTCCAGATTACTGAACCAGGAAGAGCAGCATGGTTCTTGCTCAGGTGGGGCTTCCTGGATGCAAGGCCAGGACTGCCTGCTCAGCAGGGGACCGGGGGCAGTGATGATGCTCCCGCGGGGGTCTCACAGCTGCACAGTGGCCACGGCTCCGAATTCTCTAAGACGATTTGCTAGTTAGCTTTTTGGTTTTTTTGGTCAGTCAAAGACTTTGAGGAATTAGCTGTGATCCAGGGGTGCTCAAGGACTTCCGCTAGTGTTAGCCTCTGGCTTGCATTGTGCTTTAACAGTCTTGAAATGAGGTCACAAAGTTGGGGAGTGTGAATTCAACCCGTGATATCCTTCTGTAGGTCTCCTGGTAGGTCTGTGCCTCAAAGGGGGGGGGGGGGGCATCCCAACTAGGAACTCATAGCAAGGACTCCAGGCTCCAGAGGTCCACCTTCTCGTCATGCATCCGGCCCTCAATCATCTCAGGGGGCAGGTAGTCCAGGGTGCCACACAGTGTGGTTCTCCTGGAAGATGGAGCATGCACAGACCACCCGAAGTCTGTGATCCTCGACTCTCCATTTGGCCCAAGAAGCAGGTTCTCTGGCTTAGTGTGTCAGAGCGTTTGCCAGCTTGGTGATGTAGGTAGCCGTTCTCTGCTCTCAGACCGGAAGTGCTCCTGGAGCTTCTGTAGACTGTCCCGATTAGATAAACTCTGGTGGCATCGTGGAAATATCCAGACAGCCTGAGGATGTTGGGGTGCCGCAAGTGGGACTGTATCTCCACTTCTCTTTGAAGCTGGTGCTCCACCCCTGCTTTCTCCAGCTGGGTTTTAAACAGCACCTTCAGGGCCAGGATAAACTTGCTTTTGCATCTCCCTTGTCAAGTAAACATTTCCTAACTTTCCTTTACCCAGGGGGCGGCCATGTCAAAATCTCCAGAGTCCACTGCCTTTTTTTCGAGTCTTCAGTTTTCTGTTTTGATGCCTGTCCCTTTTCAGAATTATTTCCAGAGGCTGTGGGCTGTGGCTGCTCACTCTTCTGGGGGTTGGTGAGCTGGGAGACAGGTCGATGAACGCTGGCAGCTGGCAACAGCTTTGGCACTGGCCTCTGACATGAGGCCAGTTTTTGTGCTTGTGAAGGGACACGGTGGGAGGAGTTGGAAGGACACCGGACCCTCAGGGCCTGGCCACTGCTAGCCCATCCTAGGTTCTGAGAAGGAATCTGCTCTGTCACCAAGACTCGTTTTAGACCAAAAGGAGCTGTGGTCTCAGCAGGCCTGAAACCACAGTTTTCTTTACCTCTGTCCATGTCACCCACGGGCAGGATCCTGCCTCTGACCGAAGCCTTCAGCGATCCCGGGAACTCCGCAGTTTTCTGTTTTATGTGCATTTAAAAGCCCTTCTTTGCTTTTGAGTAAGAAGGCATGAAGTGATCAGGAATGTTGCCAGTTAAAGCTTCACGCCAAAAATCTTGAGTAAACTCTCTTTTGTTTTGCTGCCCATGACGATAGCCGAAGAGAGAATAGTCTTAGAAAGTACTGGTATAGAATTGAATAATTAGCAAAAAGCACAGATTTCTAATATTTCAGAACTAACATCCAAGCCTATAGTCTGCTTTTCTTGAGCATCTCCTGTCGGAAGAGTATCCACAAGCCCAGCGGTACCCACTTTGTTTCTTCTCTAGTTTTTTGGAGCAGTTCTAGTCTCTCAATAGTAGGTGGGGCATTAAGATGCAAAGAAAAAAAAGCATCTTTTATAATGCTTACATGAGAACAGCACTTGTATTATGGTAAGGCAATACTGGAATCAAAAACCTTACACAAGGTCTTATAGGGTAGATGCTAGCTTTTGCTGTAGTGTTCAGTACATAAGAGACAGTGACAATGAAGGCTCAGTCTGTCTCTGCAGTTCTTTGGGACCATTTCTAAAGGCCAGTTAGATTGTGTTACTGTGATTTAATTTTTGAAGTTGCTGCAATTAATGAATGCATTCTGTGCTCTGAGAATTTGATATTCAGCAGCCGTAATCTCTGGTATCTGAAGAGAAAATGGGCTTTCTCTCCTTTAATTGTTAATGTTATTTTAGTAAAGTACTTAAGATACTGTTTGTTTCCTCTGTAAAAATGGCTTAGCAATGTCCACACCTGGGTAGGACACACAGCTAGTAAACAATCCAGGATGGTAACTGGCGGTTCCAGGTAGACCAGCAAGTGACAGACTATGCAATGGAAACAGCTGCTGAGAAGCAAGGGTTGTTTTCTAGTGAGCGAACCATGTGAGGCGTTCCTGCTTCATAAACGAGAGCAGTTTCATGTTGGCAGGTAGTGTGGTGTGTCTAGTGGCCCTCAGAAGATTATGGTTTCAAGAGAATCAGATAGTCATTGGACATGGAGTTGGAAAGTGGTTGTTTAATAATATTCCTTAAAGTTGATGTTACCATTTTTAGTGGTGTAAGGCTAAGGACAGTTAATACTTTATCTTTGCCAAATAACTATTAAGATTAATCTTTTGAAGTAAACCAGACTCACCTGAAGGTTAGGGATCATCCCCTCTGTGGGTCACACTAAAACTTTTCCAAAGCTCATTCTCAGTCCATGCTCACAGTCCACACAGTAGAGGTAATTCTTTGTTTAGGAAGGAAGCCATGTCCACGCCAGATAGAGGTGTCCTGGGCATGTCGTTTCTGGTGGCCTGTAGCATGGAGTCTTATAAACCGGCATTAGAGGTGCATCACACAGAAGTGAAGTCCTTGTGTGTCTGGCCTAGAGTCTTCTCTGCACCTTGGCATCCTGGGCAGCGCCGGGGGTGGGACGCTCACCTCTTTGAAGTCACTGTCTCCCTCTCGGAGTTCCGAGCATGGATGTGCAGAATGTGGGGATGTTAACACTAAACTATTCAATGGGCTTGGAATTCATTAGAATTTCAAAAGTATTTACTTTTTAGACTTTTCATCTTTCCTTTTTAGACTTAAAAAGATGAAATTCTGTTCTTTGGCTGACTTGTGTAGGGTAATCTAATAGAATGGGTGTTGAAAGGTCAATACAACTTTGCAGTGTAATGAGGAACTTCAGAAACACCGTTGAGTTGAGTTGCAGTGACTCCTCATTTGTATTTCTTCTATTACTGCTCTCCACACTGTTCTAAAGGTTTCTTTTGTTAAAATTATTTCATGGGGATAGTCACTCATGAAAAGTTATGTATCCCCCCCCCCTTTCAGTAACTTGAAAATCTTCCCTGGAATTATGTAGAAAAGAAAAATAATGATTGCTTAATATTTTGGCTTCTTTAAGCTTCCCTATGTTATTATATTCTGGTGGGAACCAAATCACACTTTAATTAGAGTAGTATTTAAATGCTGTCTTTCACACGTGTATAATGTGATCTCTGTGAAGTGCATAGATGGAGATCTGTTAAGCGGTCTCCCTAGCCGGCGAGTTAAGAGGAACTTATGAATGTTCATCATGGCTTTTCCAACAGCCCAGTGTCATTAACACTGCAGTTATAGGTTAGGTTAGGGAGCCGTTTGTTGTTTTTCTTGGCTCCTTTTTCTCAGTTAGCTTTCCCCTCTGCACTGTGATAAGGAACAAGTAAAACGAGATGTGGCATTTCAGAGAGAAGTGTTATGACTTTATTGACCCATATTCCAGAGTATCAGTAATTTTTGAATGGCTTGAAGTATAGATCCAAGATGGTCTTTGATTGATCTAAGTCAGGGTGCAGAGCCATCTTCTAGGATAAAAGCTGGTCGATCCTGGAGGCCAGTGGGACAGCATGTTTTCTTTCCTTCCTCCTCTGCCTGTTTTGCACGCTCATCCCCGGTGCTGCAGTGTGCGCATGCACACACATGAGCCGCACTCACCTTGGCCCAAGAGTGTAGAATCTTTTTTTCATTGGTTTTTGTTGTTGTTCTATGTGTTTGTTTGTTTGTTTGCTTTTTAAGCTGGGGACCACTGACCTAAGCTCTATATGCACCCCAAGTTCCCCATGGAAAACATTTCAACACGCAAGGTGGAAGGCAACAGAATAGCTCAAGGCCACACCGTTGCTTTTCCTTGGGGAATAAATTGAATTGCCCCCAAATGACTCCAGCCTGTGTCACTAAGGTTCGGGTGTCTCCAGCGGGTTAGTGCTGACGCGGTAGAGAGTGTGACATCTGCTGACAGCATGCGCCTGTCTTCCAGAGGGTTGGGTCAGTTCTCAACAGTGATGGCTCTTCTCACTGTCTAGTGTTGAGTATGTCTCAGGGATTCCTTGCGGAAATTAGGGCAGTTTTTAAAATAAAAAAATAGTTTTAAAAGAAACTAAAGGTGACTCATCATTGATGGGAGCTCAAGAAAGAGAAAGCATTTGGTTTCACAGCCCGTGGTAGCTCACCGAGGACGTTTTCCTTTCTACTTCAGGCTCTCATCTCAGCTTCAGCGGACAGAATCCTTTCCCATCATGCACAGCTTTAAAACTTTTATTTAAAAACTTCCCCATGAGCTTTCAGAATACTTATTGTAGATTTTAAGAGAAAAGGTATATTAATTTATGCTATTAACATCACCTCATAAATTATAAGTTTTATACTAAAGCTGTATTGAGTGTAATGAATTATGTTGCCTATGTGTTTTAATAGCTTAAAAATTATATATGAGCTTCTTTTGATTTTTATTTTTATCTTTGACAAAACAAACTAGTGACGCACCTTTTTACACTGGATCTCTGCCGTGTCAAGGTGTACAGCTGTCCTTCGCTACCTTGCAGATATATACAAAAAAGGATAACCTGGGGCCTCACAGTGTAGAACACCCTTAGACCACATCTTATCCTTCCTAGAGCTGTTGAGAATCGTGTTCTGTAGTACATGATCTGTGGTTTACACTTATGATGGCTAGACGCTTAGTTACAGGGTAAATAGAAGCAAATAGATCCAGTAACACTCCCACTACTGTAGACCTCTGTTATTGCCTATGGATTTATTCTTTAATTTACAGTTTATTCTGTAAATTGAGAAGTAAAATTAATAAATCTAGATGTTCTCAGTGTCTCATTCAGGAACGTTTCCCCCTCCTCACTAAGGAATTCCCACTGTGACTTAAAAATAGAAGTAAATTACTTGTGTGTGTGTGTGTGTGTCTGTGTTTTTACACACATGCAAAAATAGACATTGGGGGCACGTGTGTGAGATGAATGTGTGCTTGTATAAAAATAGAAAGGTAACCGAATGTATTATAGAAATGTTTTATCTAGCTGAGGGTATTCCAGTTACTTTCCCATTGTTTCTTTCTTATAAACATGCCATATTCTTTGCTATGCTGTGTTCAAAGGCTAGCTCTGATATCAAGTGCATTTTCTTTTACCCTTTGAATTAACTTAGGGTGTCTTTAAAGTGGCATAGGAAAAGCAGATTCTAAGGCCGGCCTCATACTTACGAGCAGAGACAGACCTGGATAACAGCTTGTTTATATTGAGGTAATGGGACCACAGATTTGTTGAAACACTTTTATGTCTAATAAATGTTCTTTATATTCCGAGTAATAAAGTATTATGATGTTTTCTTGATCAAGTTCAGATCACTTAGGCCTTGATAAAGAAGCTTTTGAAGCTTGTTTAAGGACTTGGTGGGCTCATTTCACTGTGCATATTCCAAAGCTGGCGTGATTTTCGTTATTTCAAAACATTTTTTAAAACTGAATCGTATCATTGGTTATGGAACAGAGCACCGCAGCCCTAATCTTTTGGCTGTAGGAAAAATCATGCTACCTTTTATGCCTACCTGATTGACGTGGAGCTAAAAAGATACATTCCTGTACTTTGAGCTTTGCCATTTTGCTGTGCCCTCTTGACTGGAGCATCTGATGGTCTGAGACAGTACTCCATCAGGTTTATTCTAGAAAGAAAACTCTATGCTTAGGGAATATATCAGGGCAGCAACTCCTGAGTCCATGTTTGAATTGGTAGTTGTCTCTGAGGCCTCGCTTAATTCATCTTAGTCAAAACCTGGGAAAGCTTTCTATGTTTTTTACGATGGTATTTTTGTAACATCTCCCTGTTCCATTCACTCTTGCTATTGGACTTCTTGTGCAGACACATGCAAATGAAAGGAGGAAGTTTGTGCTGATGCCATTTCTCCCTTCAGTTGCTGCTTAATGGAATTTGCTAGAATCAATTCCCCTTCTTGAAGGGTGAAAACAGACCCTGTGTGTATCTGTACAGAGATGTGTATATGGGATGTGGTGGCACTTTGCTGAATGTGAATTTGCCTTGTCAATGGGAATATTGAAAAGTATTATGTTTATTTATACATTTGTATAAATCTCTATATACACGTATGTATATGTGTGTGTATAGATAAAGCTATATACATATATTTCCCTAAAAATGTGTGTGTGTAATAGATTTACAGCCTTTGCTAAGCAAGATTATGCATCTGTGGGAAATTCTGGATTATTCTGCAAGCCTGTGGAAGTGACAGCAGTCTAGAATACATCATCAGCCATACTGAGATAGAAGTCCTTCAGCTTAGAGTCACAGATGACAGATGACATTGGCCACACCAGTTGCACTGCCCGCAGACTACAAGCTGGTTTCTCTGTGCTGACCACTCACGCCTGCGCTGAGCTGTGTGTTGTCCGAGTGCTGGAGATGGACTCCTGAGGGTGGCCTGGACCGGGCATGTGCTGAGCCACATCACCCCTCCCTTCCCCTTTCTGACTTAGTTCTCTTGCCTTGGCTGTTGCTTTTACATCCCTCTATCACTGACAGTCCCCATAGTATACAGCTTTCAGTAATATTTTCTTTGAGAATTGGGTAGTCATGAAAAATAAAAAGCCAACATTAATCAGTTAATTTTGAAATTTCCTAGGCAACTTTGGAGTGTTTTACTTAAAGTGAAAAAAAATTACAGTTATGATTTTATGATTGACGTTAGTGTTAGTATATTTCCACAGCTGTCATCGTTTAAATAGTTTGATTAACTTTGTCCTTTAAATCTAAATTTATCCTTTGAATTTTAACAAAGTATACAAAGTCACATGGAAACCTCTTAAATCTACAGCTGACTCATGCTTCTCATGATGAGATGCTCTAATGAGTTCTTGTGTCTTGGATCTGCTGTATTTCCTTTTGACTTTGCTCACAGTTGTGACATTCAGTTTTAACTCTGCCACAGCTCTCTAGAAAACTTTCACCCTTATATATCGTGCCTTTAAAGCTCTTATGCACACACAGATCAAAGTGTATATATATACATGTTGGCGCATGTGTACATATACTTTGGTATATACTCACACAGTATGTCTCCAAGATATATTGTGGGAGTGGACATAGAAATATTCAAAGGCAATGAAATGTTGCTCTCCAGATATATATGTATATAAATAGTGTTGATATAACTGTACATACACATGTATATGTATGAGTTCTAAATGGCAATCTTTTACATTTAGCAAAATGCTGCCCTACTGGAATACTGCCACTGCAATGGCAGTTGTATGTAATGATTTAAAATACATTATCAAAAGTTATTTAAAGAACATTTAAAGGTCTCATCTAAAGACAGCCATACACTATTTATTTAGCTTCCTATTTTATTGTTGTGTCTGTGTAACTGCAAGGGAGACTGTCATTTTGAAAGCAGCATCTGCATATGAGAGATGAGTCCACTGGGGCATTCTGTGCATCTCCCTTCTCTGCAACAGCGACATCCCACAGCCAGCTTGTTTGTTTCAGTTTTAGAGCAATCCTAGCATTGCCCTTTGTGTGTTATCCACCGTCTCCTTCATCAACTTAGTTCACCAATTTGCCTCTTCCTTTCCTTAATGACTAGCGATCATTTCGGTCATGTTGCTGGGGGAAGCTGACCCCTCTCTCGCCGCAAGGGGATAGATCATCTACTCATTTTGCCTTGTTCACAGTTCACCTTGGAAAGAAGATGCTTCTCAGGATGCTGTCCTAAGCGTAGTTTATTTTACAAAGTTTGATTTCTTTAAAGATACTACTTAATTTTTTTGAAAGAGCTCTTAACTCTTAAGTTGCATGTACTTGGCATATATTTAATTCTTACTGCTTTCCCCCGCAAGGTATTTTTTTTCCATCTGTCTCTCAGTTTTCTGTATTGAATGCAAGAACATTAAGACAAAACTGTTAAATACTGTTTTTGTTTGTGATGAGCTGGCAGCAGATTAAACCTTGAGAATAGGGGGAGAGAAAGGTAGACGGATAGATAATCCTAAAGGCTATGTTAGCTGGGAAGTGGAGTAAGGGTACTCCTAAGGAAGCAGATTGCACAGAGTAGCTCACTGGAACTGATATCAGAATCAGCCTTTAACACAAAGCCTCTTGGCAGATGTATGGTACTAACCAGAGTGCCCAAGTGTAAATTGAAACTAAGTTGCAGTGGGAAATCAAAGGTGAGGTAGCCATTGGAAACCAGCAAAGGACAGGCAGGCTGGACAGTTTTAAAATGTCTTTTAACAACGGAACTGCACGGTAGCAAGGACTAGCCGTACCGAGAGCTCTTCCTTTTCGGTGTTCTCGATCACCTTGGCACACAGTATGCTTCATATGCCATACATTCAGAGCATAGACAGGAGGGCAGCTGCTTAAAGGGGACTTACAAACCAAGCGTCTTCTCGAGTCTGTCACAGCACGCACACTGGGAGCAGCTAGTGTCTGCACAGTGCAGGAGAGGAGGCTGGAGATTGGGAATAGGCCTATCTGTGGCGCAGGCGGAGGTTCTGCTGGGGAGGACACATTTGGGGAGACGAGAGGTTTTGGTTTGTGATTTCCCTTTAAACAGGAAGAGATGGTTCACATTTTCCATATATATATATCTCAATGAATGTACTGTATTACTGTTTTAAAAATTTGATGAAATAATAATGGATTGGTCTCCTTTTGTTATCTGGTCCTTGTTTAATTTGTTTAAGGGTTTTTGTATACAAAAGTTTACATTTTTATGTATATTTTTCTTGTGTAAAAACTGATGTAATATGTGTATAAAACACTGTATGTATTATCTGTATATAGTGTGACAAAATGATTTTTCTTTCTTTCTTTTGGATGTATTAATAAATCTTGCTGTGACGTAGCCTTGCTTTTACTAATCATTTCCTTTGCCTGTGATGGAGCTCCTGGTGCAGGGTAAGTACTTTTCCTTCTGTTTCGGGTCTCTGAGACAGGGTTTTTTTCTGCTTCCCAGATGGCTTATAACTCAGTGTGTGGACCAGGCTGTTCTTGGAGTTGCCATTCTCTTGCCTCAACCTCCCACGTGCCACTGGGGTTGTAGGGATCTAAGCCACCATGCCCAGTTAAGCTTCACTGTTATGAGACAAAATTTTACCAGGTGCCTCTGGCTGGTGTGGAACACACTGTAGCTTAAGATGGCCTTTGATTTCGTGGATGGTCCCTTCTGTCTCTGCCAGCCAAGGACAGGAATAACGGACATATGCCATCACACTCAGTTTCCCCTTTCTTAAATATGCTGTTTTCAATTTTGTATCAACGATTCTAGGGAGATATTCACGATCTTTATGGCTAGCCTAACAAGTTAAAACCACATTGGCTTCAGCTATATTATTCAAGCTTGGAATCCAACCACACGTTGTATGATACAGTGGTATTGTTGCAGCCCAGCTCTATGTCATTTCACCCAAAGCCATTTCTCTCAACCCGCCCCCCCCCATCTTTTATGTGTCCCAGGGATGATAGATGAATGGTTTTCCTTACTCAGTTTCCAGTGCTACCGTCACAGACTTATACCAACTTCAGAAACTAGAGTAACAATTTCATGTTGTGCCCAAAGTTAAAAACAAAATGTAAAAGTAACTAATACGGAGACTTAGCTTGTGGAAGCCGCTGGATTCAGTCCCCAGTATCACCAGAAAATACTCAGTCCTGAGCAGTCAAGGCTTTTGTAAACTGGTCTTGTCACTGCTTGGTTCATCCTTTGATACTGAGGGAAGCTGAGCTATTCTGTGGGGCACATAAAGGATGGGACCAAAGTCCCAAGCAAGAAGTAATAAACAGCCAGTCTCGTGCACTCCATGGAGGTGCGTTTGCATGTGTAATTAATATATGTTTAAGACATTCTAAAGTCTCACTCCCCCCCCCCCAAAAAAAAAGCTGGGTGGTGGTGGTGCACGTCTTTAATCCCAGTACTCAGAGGCAGAGGCAGGCGGATCTCTGGGAGTTCAAGGCCTGCCTGGTCTATAAGAGCTAGTTCCAGTTTCGAGAAACCCTGTCTTGAAAAACCAAAATAAATAAATAAATAAAGTCTCACTTCCCTAAAAATAGTAACCTTTTGAGATCAAAAGCACCAGAAGAGCTCAAGGTGTTTGAAAAATAACCAACATGAACAAGGAACTCATGTTTGCTCTACTTTTGGACTTGCCGTGGCCTAGGGAATTATGCTTAGCAGTGAACTGCTCATTTCTTCAGCTGTACGGCTGACTTAAAACTTGCTTTTTACTTCAGGATGCTTTACTCTGTGTTGCTGGGCTTTGAACCCAGAACTTCCCATGGGCTGGTCAGTGCCTCCCCATCGAGCTGTATTTCAGCCCACCTGCTGCTCTTCTGAGTCCTGGAACTAATCTTGAGATTTGATGGGTCCGTTTTTGCTTAGATTTAAAGAGAACTATAGCCATAGGAAGCAAGCCTGTAGGGTGGTGTCAGAGTTGAGGCCATCGCCTGATGGTAGTGTTGAGATCTTTGGGTTTCCAAGTGAAATCAAGATTTGGTGGTGGCGCGGCCGTACTTAGGAGACTAAGACCGACTAAGTCCAGCCCGAATGACACTGAGAACTCATCTTTAAAAAAGATGGAAACTGATAATGATGCCAGGGACAAAGGAAAAGTATGGGAAGACTTTCCCACCTGAGAAAGCCAGAGTGCACAGAGCTTGAGCTGGGACTGATAGAGCGGGGGGGGGGGGGGGGGGGGGGCAAGTGATGGCTGAAGTTTGCTCAGATGAGAGGCCTGAGTTAAGGAGACAGATGGGGAAGTAATGGCGATAGACTTCAAGTTGGCTGTAAGAGATCAGGGATGGCAGGTAAGTATAGCTGTTTTATTTCATTTTGAAAATAGTAATTTTTTTCTAGCACTTCATGTTCACCCCTAACTCCTCATAGATCCACCCCAACTTTTGCCCCCCTCCCCAAGTACATGACTTTGGTTTTGTGATGCCCATGTACTCACAGGTGTGGGACTATCCATTAGAATGTGGTCAACTTCTATGAACTACATCCTTAAAAGGCTTTCTCTCCCTAGAAGCCAGCAACTGTTAGTTCCCCAGTTAGGGGTGGTGGCTCATGAGCCCCTATCCACTGCATGCTAGAAAGTTAACTGACTTGATCCTGTGCAGGGTGTTGTCCAGAAGACGGGGTTCCCCTAGTCTTCCCTGACCCCTGCCTCTTACAGTCTCGATGCCATCTCTTTGGCATTGGTCCCTAAGCTTTGGAGAAGGGGTGTAAGACGTTCCATTTGTGGGTGAATACTTCACTGGCTCTTACCCTCTGTATTTGACTAGATCCGAGTTCCTGCTTTGACACCACCCACTGAGCCAAGAAACATCTCTGATGAGGTCTGGGAGCTGCGTTAATCTGTAAGGAGAAAACTACAAATTTGGAGGGCAGTTTGAAACTCTGTTCAATTAGCAAAACAGTGGATCAGAAATCTCAATGTTAGACCCAAACCTAGAAGAGCAGGGAATGTACTTCAAGATATATATAGGCTCAGGTAACCTAGGAGTTTCTGAATGGGACCCTAGTCATTCAGGAAGTAAGCAACCAATAAATGGAACTTGATGAAATTAAAAGTTTCTTTACTGCTAAGGACATTGCTAATTAACTGAAGAGGCAGCTTGCAGACTGGAAAAACCTTCACAGCCATATACCTTCCAGAACTCATGTCTAGGACATAAAGGCACCAAGAAGACTCAGTGAGAAAGTAGACATGGCACTTATTTCATTTACAGTCCTGAAAATAACTTGAGTATCTCCTCAAGTCTTCTGGCTTGTAAATTATGGAGCTGGCATTAAATTCCACCAGGCTGTTTCCCTTCTCCAGCACTCTCATAAAAGTGAAGGTGTTTAAGAAAACACCCCCCTCTTACCCTTGCTTTGGGGGACCTGGGGACATGTGCTGCTTATCCCCCATGCTCCACTGCAATGACCACTTACTTTCTGGACACTGCTGGGTGTCTGTCCTCAGTCTCAGGGTGCTCGTCTATCTGCACACAGTGAGCGTTACCAGATGGAGGCAGTGTGCTGAGGAAGTCGGTAAGCACAGGGACTGCAGACTTGAAGAGACGGGAAGGGGAATCCATAGGAGGTCATAGAGCTGTGTTAGGGTTTGAATTATCAAACATCCCCCAGAGACGCCTGTGTTTCTGGTGATGCTATTTGAGAGGTGGTGGAAACTTGAGGAGGTAAAGCCCAGTAAGAGAAGGTCAGTGGGGTGCCTTGTAAGGTTATATCTAGCCCCCCAGTCCCAGTTTTGTTCTGCTCACACACACAGATTTATGCTGTAAGTTCCTCTCTCTCTCTCTCTCTCTCTCCCTCTCTCTCTCTCTCTCTCTCTCTCTCTCTCTCTCTCTCTCTCTGTGTGTGTGTGTGTGTGTGTGTGTGTGTGTGTGTGTGTGTGTGTGGAGAGAGAGAGAGAGAGAAGGGGTAGGGATTTATTGGAATGACTTACAGGCTGCAGTCCAGCTAATCCAAGTGGCTGACCGTGAATTGAAGGTCCAAGAATCCAGTACTTGCTCAGTCTACAAGGCTGAATGTCTCTGCTGGTCTATAGTATATATTAGAATCCCAAGGAAACAGGCTCTAATACCAGTGAAGAAATGGATATGCAGGCAAGACAAGGGCACATAGAAAGCAAAGGTACTTACATAGGCTTCCAGCAGAAGGCATGGTTCCAATCAATGTCTCCCCACATCAACATCTGGATCAAAGGTGTGTGTCTTCCTACTTCAAAGGTGTGAACTAGAAGTAGATTCACACACTTCAAGCAACAACAAAAAAAAAATCTCACAGGTGTGCCCCTCATTTCTGGATTGTAGTTCTTTCCAGATGTAGTCAAGTTGACAACCAAGAATAGCCATTGGGTCGTCCTTTCTCGCTATTCTCTTACTCCTTGCTCTTAGAATGGGAATATTTGCCCTGTGCTGTGTTATCTTGGAAATAATAGAACTTTTTTTCTTTTAATTTTACAGGGGTTCACAGCTAGGAGTTGACCTTGAATTTCAGAAGAGACTGAGTTTGGACATTTGAATAATGTTGGGATCCTTTCTCTCCTGTCTTGGTTTATGCCTTCTGCTGATTAAACAGTGCAACTGTTGCCTCACCGCTTTCCCAGTTCCAGCCACTTTCCTCCAGTTTTTCTTTTAAAGGTTGATTAGATTTTAGAACTCTCTATTAGATTGATCTCTTCAAGACAGTCCTCAGTGAGGCAAAAAGAATCTGGTGGTTTCTGAACTGAGCATCCATTAATCCATCTTTTCCTGCTACCCAATCAAAAGGTTCTCTCTCTCTCTCTCTCTCTCTCTCTCTCTCTCTCTTTCTCTCTCTCTCTCTCTCTTGCCCCTTTCTCCCTCATTTTTCCTCCATCCTTCCCTCCCCCTTCTTTCTTTCTGGCTCTTTCCTTGAACTCACAGGTTGCCTGCCACTGCCTTTCAAGTGCTGAGATTAAAGACACGTACTGCCAAAGCTGGCTATGGTATGATTTTCAAGGACCCCTCCCCTAATAAGGTGTCTCTATCACATCTTTGCATGATCATCATCACAAGCACGCTTCCCCTCACACTCCAGTCTTCCAGTCACGCTCCTCTGCATGCACACCCAAGTCCACAGCTGCTCTGCTCTGTGGACCTGGGATGGTGAGACCTGTGAACAAACAGCTTCCTTGGCACTTCCAGAGACATCATTATTCAAGTCTACGTCTTCCTACTGTAAGAAAAACTCCCCTCACCAGGGAGATCCTTAGCCAATTTCTGTAGCAGCATCTACTCTTAGGATTTATTCTTTCTTGAGAGCTTATGTTTGTGACTGTTTTCCTTCTCTCTGTGTAGTAGTAAAATTCTTTAAGTATCTCCTGTAATGCTGGCCGAGTGGACACGAATTGTTTTATCTTGTGTTTATTTTACAAGGTCTTTATTTCCTCACTGACTTTTTAAAACGTTTAAAATGTATGTGATGATTTGAAAAGAAATGCCCCTTTCCATAGACTCATGTGTTTGAATGCTTGGCCCATGTAAGGAGTGGTGCCATTAGGGAGTGTCACCTTGTTGGAGTAGGTGTGGCCTTGGAGGAAGTGTGTCACTGTGGAGGCAGACTTTGAGGTCTCATATGCTCAAACCGTATGCCCAGTGTGACAGTTTACTTCCTGTTGCCTGCAGATCAAGATATAGAATTCTCAGCTCCTTCTCCAGCACCATACCTGCTTGCAGGCTGCCATGCTTCTTGATATGATGAAAATGAACTCAACCACTGAAACTGTAAGCCAGCCCCAATTAAATGTCTTTCTTTATAAGAACTGCTGAGATCATGGTGGCTCTTCACAGCAATAGAAACCCTAAGACAACATATATACAAGTAACATACAGATTGAACAGCATACATTTATGTATTTAAGAATATATACATGCATTTGCATACTACATATATGTATGTAGAAGTAATGAAAAGAGGCTATGAATTTGAAAGAGAGCAAGGAAGGGTATATGGGAGGGCTTGGAGGTAAGACAGGGAAGGGGGAATTATGTAATTATATGGCAATTTCAAGAAATAAAGCATAAATTGTAAAAGGTTTAGACATAATTCACATACCATAAAATTCACTCATTTTTAATGTATAATATAACCATGATTTTTTAATATTATAGTAGTTTTTAGGTTGTGGCAAGTATAGGTATCATAACTGTTTTTCATTCAAGTATATATTGTACATTGAGCATATCCCCAAAGCCATTCCGCTCCTTCCCTCCTTACTCCTCCGCTTAGTCTTCTTTGTTCCTCTAGACAGCGTTGGGGAGCCACCTTTTGGGGGTGACTTCAGCCATGATCCTAGCCACAGTGGGTAGGAGCATGAGGATTAGAAATGTTAGGTAGGGGAACAGTGATAAGAAAGACAGGAGACGGGATAGTATCGGGAAGACAACTCAGTGCCTCCTCATGATGAGTTCACCCACATTTATTTTTCTATACACTTATACCCCAATACAAAAGGAGGGAAGAAGGCGAAAGACTGCTTTAACATGATACAAAGGACACTGGAACAGTCATTTGCTCCAATACTTGGGACATCAAGCCATTCTTGAGAAAAGTATTTGCTGTTTGGGTAGTGAACCCACCCTAGACCAGGTATCCTGCAGGCAGCCACTCCTAAAGAAGGAACAGAAGTAGGCTTGAATTCTCCAACCTTTGGTCAGGGTGGAGTAGATCTACCTCTAGGGACTATCTTAAGGTCCTCTTTGAGAGAGCAAAATAAACTCAAACTCTCTGACCTTCAGACAAGGTGGAATAGGCTCACATTTTTGGGTCCCAACAAGACAGCTGAATCTCTGCTTTCATGGAGTCACAAATGAGAATGGCAGAAAATACATGTTATCGGTTTTCCTGAGACTGGACCTATTTGTTCTATTTCTTATCTCTAGCTACATCCATTTTCCTGCAAATGCTATAACTCTATTTTTCTTTATGACTTTATTTTGAGGCAGAGTATCCCCATGTAGCTCAGGATGGCCTGCAACTTACTATGTAGCAAGCATCTCTGCAATGTTTACTTGGAGCCCTTTGGTAAATGCCCAAAAGTGCTATAGTTAAAATGGTAGATCTATTTTCCATTTCTAAGAACACCTCCATACTAACTTCTGTAGTGGCTGCACTAGTTTACACTCTCGTCGGCAGCGTACCAGAGTTCCCTTTGTTCACATCTTCATCAACATTTGTTGGTTTGTTTTTTATTTTTTTGTGTTTTTTTTTTTTTATTTTTCGAGACAGGGTTTCTCTGTGGCTTTGGAGCCTGTCCTGGAGCTAGTTTTGTAGACCAGGCTGGTCTCGAACTCACAGAGATCCGCCTGCCTCTGCCTCCCGAGTGCTGGGATTAAAGGTGTGCGCCACCATCACCCGGCTTGTTGGTTTGTTTTTTAAAAGATTTTTTTTTTAATTCTTGCAGAATTTCCTACATGAATACAATATATTTTGATACTCAACTCCCCACTCCTCCCAACTTCTCTGGGATCCACCTCCACATATTCCTCTTCATTTGAAAACAATCGTCTGAATCAGTTTGTGTTATCTTTATACACATTAATGTGGGATCATCCACGGAGCGTGGTCAACCTACCAGACCTTTAAAGAGGATGGTTCCTTCTACAAACCATTAAACACCTTGAGATAGGGCTTATGAGCCCCTGTCCTTTCGTGCTAAATGTTGACTGGCTTGATCTCACACAGGCTTTGTATAAGCAACAAAGCTGCCGTTGAGTTCCTGGGTGCAGTGACTGTATCCAGAAGTACTGGATCCTTTTCTAGTTGTTTTTCGAGATTTTTGAAACAGGGTTTCTCTGTGTAGCTCTAACTGTCCTAAAACTCACTTTGTAGACCAGGATGGCCTCAAACTCATAGAGATCTGTCTGCCTCTGCCTCCCGAGTGCTAGGATTAAAGGTATGAGCCATCTCCACTTGGCTTAGAAGACAGTTTTGTCTTGGTCTTCCCCAGCCTCTGGCTCTTCCTCAATGTTCAGTGAGCCTTGGGGTAGAGAGTATGGTATGGATATCCCTTTTATCGGTGACTACTTCATAGACACCTATTCTGTGCATTTGAACCAGGTGTGAGTTTTTGTGTTAACCACCTTCCACGCTACAAAGAAACTTCTCTAATGAAGTCTGAGAGCTGCACTAGTCTATGGGTAGAGAGAGATGTGTTTATAGGGCAATTGAATACTATATCCATTTAGCAAAATACTAGTAGCAGATCATAAGCCCCTAGAGCTTATGATCATCCCAGGCATAAGTTCTTGGTCAGATTTTTTCCTATAGAGTGAACCTGAAATCAATCAAAGAAAGCAGCCAATTATTCCCATAACATTCATGCCACCGTGCACCCTAGGGCATATCTTCCTATGCTGTTGTTGTAGCTCATGGGGTTCACAGCTGGGTAAAACTCTTGGTGATTTTTCTCCCCTAGAAATCTTCCTACCACCTCTATATTGTGAAAACTAGCCAACAAACAGGAGACTTCCTACTCAGTTCCAACTTTGTTCTTCAAAGTCTGTGCTGTCTTCAGCACAGAGTGGGCAACCAAGAGAAATGGCAATAGCCTGTATTGTTTTGGGGGTCTCTGGGACCACCCTGGCCAAAAACTTGAGGGGAATTGTCTCATGCCTAGCACTAGGCTTTTATCAAACCACACCTGCCACTGGGATTTTTTGCTTTATTTGCTTTTTTTCATGTGTAGGGGTATTTTATCTGCATTTATTTCTGTGTAGACCATGTGTACAGTGCCCACAAAGGCCAGTACAGGAATTCAGATCTTCTGAATCAGAAATTACAGACCACTGTGATACCATGTGGGTGTAGGGGATCAAACCCAGGTTGTCTGGAAGAGCAGCCAATGCTTCTAACCTCTTACAGCTTGAAATATATCATTCTGTGCCTTCATGGCTCTTAGGTTTTTGCTGAGTGAGGTCTAATATTATGCTGGTGAACTGGACTTTTAATATTGCTGTTTCTTTGTTGTTTAGTCTATGCATTTAAGAGGTCATATGACATGGATGTTCTTTCTAGTTCTACTTTTTTTTTTTTTTTTGAGACAGGGTTTCTCTGTAGCTTTGGTGCCCGTCCTGGAACTAGCTCTTGTAGACCAGGCTGGCCTCGAACTCACCCGCCTGCCTCTGCCTCCCGAGTGCTGGGATTAAAGGCGTGTGCCACCACCTTCCGGCTAGTTATGTCTACTTGGATTCTTTTCCAGGATTCAGGGAAATTGAGGCTGTTATCTTATTGAATAGATTTTCTGTATCTTTAGTTTGTATCTTACCTCCTCTACCCCAAGAATTCTTAGGCTTGGTCTTTTGATCATGTCCTAGAGGTTTTTCTTTAAAAAGTTTAGGTCATGATTGTTTTGTATTTTTTATGTATAGTATATGTGTATGCACACTGTATGTCTTTCTTTTTGATGCAGTTCATTGGTTGACACTTCCTACTGTGACGTTATAATTTGACTCATTGAACTTTTAATTTCCAGGATTATTAAGTCTCCTCGCTCCCACCTCATTTCAGTTTCGTCATTGAATTTCCATGTTTTGGAATTCTGGTTCAGGCAGGTCTTTTAATGAATTCCTTATTTAATTCATCTGCTCATTAGAATTCTCTTTGAGGTTGATGTGGGATTCCCCACTATATGCTATGAATATGTTTTATTACAATTGTTTAATAAGGAAGCTGTTTTGGCCTATGGCAGGGCAGAATATAGCCAGGCAGGAAAACTGCACAAAGATATATATATATAGAAAGTAGACAGAGTCAGAGAGATGCCATGTAGCTGCCAAAGGAGAAAAATGCCTAGGTCTTACCCATAGGCTATAGCCTCGTGGCAATACATAGAGTAATAGAAATGCGTTAATTTAAGATGTAAAAGTTAGGTATAAATAAGCCTGAGTCATCAGCCAAACAGTGTTGTAGTTAATATAGTTTCTCTATGATTATCTGGGTCTGGGTGGCCTGGAAACAAACCAGCAGTCTCCACTTACATGACGTCACTAATCATTTTTTAAATTATTTTATTTTGTGTGTTTTGAGTGCTTTGCCTGCAGGTATGTCTTTGCACCCCCTGCGTGTTTGATACTTATTGAAGCCAGAAGAAAGCATTGGATCCCCTGGTACAGGAGTCATAGACTTTATGAACTAACACAAGGGTGGGTGCTGGGAATTGAACCTGGGTCGTCTGGAAGAGTAGTCAGTGCTCTACCACTGAGCCATCTCTCCAGCCCTTGACTAGACTTTTCTTTAGGTTCATTTACTAAAGAGCTCTTGCTTCTGGTGGTGTTCAGTTGCCTTAGTTTTTCAAAGTTCTCATTTTTCTGCATTGCAATTGAGGATGTGTTGTGAAGGATATATCTTTCAATATGTATTTTGTTTTTCTTTTTCTTCACTTGTTTTATGAGAGTCCTCATTATGGGCCAGCTTTTCTTGGGTTTATGATCCCGAAAACCACTTTGAGAGGAAGACGCAGACAACAGTAACAAAAAGTACAATATGACAACAAACAAGGTACTATAATAAAGTGTAGCACAAAGCAATTGAAATCATCAACTGCATCTTCAGTTGAAACCATCAGCTGCATCCTCAATAAGGTCAGGAAGTAAGCTGCTGGGACATTCTTAGGACAAACAAGATTTTAGAAATCGGTAGAGCTAAGCTGTGGAAGAGGAAGACATCATCAGGTGTAGAAGTGTGCATTGCCTGTGATCCCAGCATCTACGATTGTCATCGCTTTGAAGCAAATGACAGCCAGTGTGAGCTACATAGGGAAAGTGTCTCAAACACAAACAACCAAACCAAACAAGCCAAAGGGGTGCATGGGAAAGGAAAGGGACAGAAGCAAGATAACAAGAAGGGACTAGGATGAGCTTTTCAGAGACAAGCGTGAGGGAGAACAGGCTAATAGTCCAAGGGACATAACAATCCCAAAACCAAAGCCAAGCTAAACAACAAACCTCAAGTCTATGCTTCCTCCCGGCTAAGAAGAACTTGGATTTCCCTCAGGTTTATCTTTTGAAACTTGCTGTGTGGGTGGTATGGATGCTTATCTCTCAGGAGACTCAACAAGTTAGACTAGAAATGACTGCAGCCTCGACCCATCTTCTCTTTCTTTTCAGCAGCTACTGTCAGATTACTCATGCCCACCGAAAAGCTGTCTCAAGCCTCATAGCTCAGACTGAGCCATCTCTGTACCTGTCAACCAGGTTCCCTCTTGACCCTCGCTGCTAAGTTGTACATGTGGCTGAGTATATCTGTGTTTGAGATCCTTGGGGGGTCCCTGCACATACTAATATTCAGAACAGATCTTTCTCCTGTTACCAGAGTTTGTGCTGCTGTGAACGCCCACCGCCCACCCACTGGCTTTTCTCTGCTGCTGTGTGGGCAGACTGGGCAGCCAGCAGTCTCCATACATTTTACTACCTTTCACGAGGTTGAGCCCACCAGTCTCTTGGGCTCACAGTAGTTCTTAGGGTGGAAAGGAAGGAAATCTCTGTGGCTTCAGAATTAAAAGCAAACAAGTCAGGCAGTGGTGGTGCACTCCTTTAATCCCAGCACTTACAAGGCAGAGGCAGGCCTAATATCTGTGAGTTCAAGGGCAGCCTGGTCAACAGAGCGAGTTCCCCAGGATAGCCAGGGCTGTCTTGCTTTCTCTCCTTTCCTTTCCAGAGAAACCAAAACCAACCAGCCAAACAAAAAAAAAAAAAAGAAAAAAGAAAAGCAGACTCTTCTACAATCTATAGCCAAGGGCTGGAGAGATGGCTCAGTGGTTAAGAGCACTGACTGCTCTTCCAAAGGTCCTGAGTTCAATTCCCAGCAACCACATGGTGGCTCACAATCATCTATAATGAGATTTGGTGTCCTCTCTGGCCTGCAGGCATACATGCAGAATACTAAGAATACTGAATACATAATAAATAAATAAATCTTTAAAAAAAACTATAGCTAAGAGGTTTGATTACAAAACTTATCCCAGGATGGCCTCAAACTACTGGTGGTCTTACAATGAACTGGGATTACAGGTGAAAGCTACCATATCAGTTACTGTGTGTGCGTGAGCCTGCGTGTGTGCGTGCGTGCGTGTGTGTGTGTGTGTGTGCACGCTTATTTGTGTACAGGGGCACATATGTATAGCTATATATGTAGTTGCATGTTCATTTGTGTGGAGGGCAGATGTCAACCTCAGTTGTCGTTCCTGAAAGGTCATTCATCTTGGTTTTTAAATTTTGGAGGTTATCGTGCACATATGCATATATGGTGGTCACAGGACAACCTATAGAATAAGTCTATTCTCTCCCTCTCCCATGTGGATCCTGGGGATCGTATTCAGCTTTGGTGCTTCTCCCTCTGAGATGTCTCTCTGGCCCTGTCTCCTTCTGTTTGGAGGCAGGGTCTCCCATTGAACTGGAGCTCCCCGCGTAGGTTAAGCTGATTAGCCAGAGTCTCAGGAATCTGCTTGTCTCTATCTTCCAGTGCCAGGATTGGGTTCAGGAAAGTAAACTCATGTCCTTATGCTTGTAAGGCAAATGCTCTATCATATGAGCCATATCCTCGGTCCTATTTAGTTTTCATTTTGATTTTAAGACAGTGCTTCACTACGTAGCCTTAATGAATTAGAACTCTCGATGTAGACCAGGATGGCCTTTACCTTTTATTGTTCTGAGATAGGGTCTCTTGTAGCTCAGGTCGGCCTTGAACTTGCTCTGTAGCTGAGAATGTCCTTGAACTCCTGGTCCTTCTGCCTCAGTGTCCCAAGTGCTAGGATCACAGGTGTGGGCCACTAATGCATGACTCATATCAGTAATTTTAGTAGATTAAAAAACACATTGGTTCCCTTTAAACTTCTCTGTTTAGAAGAGCTTAAGTCTTTCTCCATTCTGCTTGCAGTCTTATTGTTCAGGCCATGTTTCCAGATCCAATGTTGGGAGCCTCCGGGCCCCTGCTCTGCTGCAATGGGCTTTCGGAATCAGCCCTCAGATGGTGTTAGATTAGCCATCACTTTCGCGCAATGTTTTCTTTGGCACAGACTTGTAATTCGGCCACTGGTTGGCATTGGGAAAGTGTTTGGATTGCTTCTAATATTACAAAGAACATTTGGAGCCCAAGTTAATCAATTATTCAAGGATAATTTCCAGTTCTGTTTATTACCCCAGCTCCCAGATTCTCTAATGTCTCCTGTGGGCAACTTATCTTCTGGACTTTGCATGCTATATAAGTGTGTGCACCTCAGTGTATAGAGTGGGGGGGCTCCCTTCCTTCGGGCACTTCTGATGCTTCATATGGTGGGGGTGGGGACTCCCTTCGGGAGCTGCTGATGCTTCACATGGAGTGGGGGTGGGGACTCCCTTCCTTCGGGAGCTTTTCATGCTTCACATGGTGTTACTAAGCAAGTTCCCAAGTGGCGCTGAGTCTGAATTACTCCAGCCATCCGACACTGCCCATATGATAGGCTCTAGATAGCCAGGGCAATTCTTCAGATTCAGTTCTATGTGAGACGCTGAGGAGATAGGTCAGCCGTTAGGAGAGTGCACTTGCAGAGGACCCGAGTTTAATGCCCTGCGCCCACTGTCTTAGGGTTTCTATGGATGCAACGCCAGGACCAAAAAGCAAGATGGGGAGGAAAGGGTTTATTCAGCATACACTTCCACATCACAGCTCATCACCAAAGGAAGTCGGGACAGTCCCTGAACGTCAAGTCCCTGGACTTGAAGGCAGGAGCTGATGCAGAGGCCATAGAGGGGTGCTCCTTACTGGCTTGCTGTATATGGCTTGCTTAGGCTGCTATCTTAGAGAACCCAGGACCACTAGCCCAAGGATGGCACTGCCCACCATGGGCTGGGCCCTCCCACATTGATCACTGTTATGGTTTTGGTCCCTTTAAGAGACAAGCCATGCCCACCCCCTCCTCCATCCGCTGAGGCAGGCTGATCTTCAGCTTCCAGCCTGAGCTTGCTCTCTTTTCCATCTTCCTCTCGGAGAGGCAGCTTCGCTTCTGCCTCTCTCCCCACTTCTCTGCTTCCCCCCTTCTCTGTCTCTTTCTTCTCCTCCTCTCTCTCTCTCTCTCTCTCTCTCTCTCTCTCTCCCCTCTCTCTCTCTCTCCCTCTCTCTCTGTCCCCCCCTTCACCCTTCCTCCTCCATAACCCCCTGAATAAACATTCAACCTCACCCTGCATGTCGTGTCTATCCATGTTTCTGTCTTCTGCCCGCCCACCATGTGTCTCCCTGCCTGGGACCAGCCATTGCTCAGGGACCAGCAGCCATCTCTGCCTGATGCCCACTGCCTGCTGCCACATGGCCCGCCACCACTGCTCTGGGACTGGCAGCCATTTCTGCCCGGGGCTGGCTGCTCCCAGAGCCCGCTGCCTGCCACCACATGGCCCGCTACCACCATTTGGGACCTACAGCATTTCTGCTGCCTAGTGCCACGAGGATCTTGCAGCATTTTTTTTTTTTAAAAAAAAAAGAATAACAATCACTAATTGGGAAATTGCCTTGAAGCTGGATTTCATGAAGGCATTTCCTCAACTGAGGCTCCTTCCTCTCTGATGACTCTAGCTTGTGTCAAATTGACATAAAAACAGCCAGTACACCATGAGGAGGGTAACTCCTAGCCATCTGTAACTCCAGCTCCAGGGGTCAGATGCCTCTGGCCTCCGTGGATCCCGTGGTCTTCATGGATACTGGCATTCACATACATACACCTACATGCTGACCACCACACAGCCATATAATTAAACATGAAATAAATCTTTAAAATTTGATTTGAAGTATAGAATAGTAGAATTCAATTGGTATTGTTTTGTTCATTTTCTGCTGCTTGCATTCAAACCCAGGCCTTGAACTTGCTGGGTAGGAATGCTAGCCTGAATTACCCAGTTATGAGACTACGGGAATCACCTTTTGTGTGTCCGGTTTTTTGAAAGAGGGTTTCTCACTGTAGTCCTAGCTGTCCTGAAACTTACGCTGTAGACCAGGTTGGCCTTGAATTCACAGAGATCCACCACCTATCTCTGCCTCTCAAGTGCTGGTATTAAAGATGTGTGCCACCACCATCCAGCAGGCCCTGTGATTACTTATCAATTCCTAGGTGTGCATGTAAGTGTGCATGCATGTGTATGTTTGTGTGTGAGACAAACCAGCCTCTTGTACATACGAGGCACATGCTCTAACACAGCTACAGCCCCAGTGCTTAAACTCAGTGTTGGAGACAGGATCCCATGGAGTCCAGACACGTCCTGACTTTCCTAAAAAGGGAGGTCTTGAATTCCCAATCCTTTTGCCTCTGTCACACAAGTGCTAGGATTATAATTCTGTGCCATTGTACCCAACTTGATACCTAGTCATTCTTTAAAAATGGCATTTTATGAGATAAAGATAGAAAATTCATTATTAAGTCAGTTAGACTAGTCAGGGTTGAAGAGAATTCTGTTAAGGAACTCAGGAGACTTTTCATTTTTTATCTAAAAGCTAAAGTGTTTTGGTTTGGCTTTTTACAGGGTAGTCAGTGGAAGGAACTGTGTAAGATGGATACATCTGTTGTCACTAAGGCTTCTGAAACAGGAAGATCCTGAGTCTGAGGTCTATCTCCATCCCACAGAAAGCCCTGGTCTTGGTTTATATCTACAGATAAGTGTTGTCCTTACCCTTTCTCAAGGAATCTTTGTCAGGGACCAGTCTCAAAAACACCTCTTGCCAGGGCAGGGATGTGGGGATTTAGAAATATAAGTAAAAAATATAAAGACATGAAAATAATAAAACAGGAAAACATAGAATAGTACTGGGAAGGAGTTCCAGTGAATACTGAAATTGCCCGTGTATAATTTCCAACTGCTTAAAATACCCCAATCCCAAGAGGTAGGAGTAAGATAAAAAAAAAAAAACCAACTGCATTAATATGGTACAAGGAAATGAACAGACTAGTTGAAGGTCACTGGCTACACCTTAGTTAAACATCCTGTTGCTAGAACAAAACAAGCCATGCTCACACCCTAGACCAAAACATTCCATAGGCAAACCAGTCCCCGGGTGGAATCCAATGCTATCTCCATAAAGTTCTTTTCCCATTCTGTAGGTTATTGTTTTGTCTTGTTGACCATGTCCTTTGCTTTACAGAATATTTTCAGTTTCAGGAGGTCCCATTTATTAATTGTTTCTCTCAGTGTCTGTGCACTGGAATCATATTTAGGCAGTGGCTCTTTGTGCCAATGCATTCAAGTATACTTCCCATTTTCTCTTCTAAAAGGTTCAGTAGTTTGGCTTTATGCTGAGGTCTTTGATCCATTTGGACTTGAGTTTTGTGCATGGTGATAGATATGGGTCTATTTTCATTGTTCTACATGTTGATATCCAGTTATGCCAGCACCACTTGTTAAATATACTTTCTTTTTTCCAATTGATATTTTTTGCTTCCTTGCCCAAAATCATCTGTTTGAAGATGTGTGAATTGATATCCGGGTCTTCTATTTGGTTCCATTGGTCCTCCTGTCTGTTCTGCCAATACCAGGCTGTTTTCAGTACTGTAGCTCTGTAGTAGAGTTTGAAGTCAGGGATTGTGATGCCTCCAGAAGTTCTTTTATTGTTCAGGATTGTTTTGGCTCTCCTGGGTTGTTTTGCTTTTCCAAATGAGGTTGAGTACCGTTTTTTCGAGGTCTTTGAAGAATTTTGCTGGGATTTTAATGCGTTCAATCTGTAGATTGCTTTCGGTAAGATTGCCATTTTTACTATGTTAATTCTGCCTCCCCAAGAGCATGGGAGGTATTTCCACTTACTGGTGTCTTCCTTAATTTCTTTCTTCAAAGATTTAAAGTTCTTTTTTTTCTTTTTTTAAATTAATTAATTAATTAAAGATTTCTGTCTCTTCCCCATCACCGCCTCCCATTTCCCTTCCCCTCCTCCAATCAAGTCCCCCTCCCTCATCAGCCCAAAGAGGAATCAGGGTTCCCTGCCCTGTGGGAAGTCCAAGGACCATCCACCTCCATCCAGGTCTAGTAAGGTGAGCATCCAAACTGCCTAGGCTCCCACAAAGCCAGTACGTGCAGTAGGATCAAAAACCCATTGCCAATGTTCTTGAGTTCTTGTCATACAAATATTTCACTTGTTTGGTTAGAGTTATTCTGAAATAGTTTATGCTATTTGTGGCTATTGTGAAGGGTATTGATTCTCTGATTTCTTCCCCAGCCCTTTTATCATCTGTGTACTGGAGGGCTACTGAATTTTTTTGAGTTAATCTTGTATGCTGCTACATTACTGAAAGTGTTTATGAGTTGTAGAAGTTCCTTGGTAGAATTTTTAGGATCACTTATGTAAATTATCCTATCATCAGCAAACAGTGAGAGTTTGACTTCTTCTTTTCCAATTTGTATCCTTTTGATCTCCTTTTTCTGTCTTATTGCTCTAGCTAGGACCTCAAGAATTATATTGAATGGATATGGAGAGAGTGGACAACCTATTCTTGTTTCTGATTTCGGTGAAGTAGTTTGGAGTTTCTCTCCATTTAGTTTGACGTTGGCTGTTGGCTTGGTGTGTATTGCCTTTATTATGTTTAGGTATGTTCTTTGTATCCCTGCTCTCTCCAAGATCTTTATCATGAAGGGATGTTGTATTTTGTTAAAAGCTTTTTCGGCATCTAGTGAGATGATCATGTGGTTTTTATTTTTAAGTTTGTTTATATGGTGGATTATGTTGACAGATTTTTTTGTATGTTGAACCATCCCTGCATTTGTGGAATGAAGCTGACTGGATCATGGTGGATGGTGGTTCCGATGTGTTCTTGGATTTGATTTGCTAGTATTTTATTTAGTATTTTTGCATCAACGTTCATGAGTTATATTCATCTGCAATTTTCTTTCTTAGTAATCTCTTTCTGTGGTTTGGAAATAAGGGTAATTGTAGCATCATCAAAAGAGTTTGGCAATATTCCTTCTGTTTCTATTGTGTGGAATAATTTGAGGAGTAGTGGTGTTAGTTCTTTGAAAGTCTTATAGAATTCTGAACTGAAACCATTTGGTCTTGGGCTTTTTTTGGTTGGGAGACTTTTGATGTCTGTTTCTATTTCTTCAGCAGTTATAGGTCTGTTTAATTTGCTTATCTGGTCTTGATTTAATTTTGGTAAGTGGGGCTGGAGAGATGGCTTAGCGGTTAAGAGTATTGCCTGCTCTTCCAAAGGTCCAGAATTCAATTCCCACAACCACACGGTGGCTTACAACCATCTGTAATGATGTCTGGTGCCCTCTTCTGGCCTGCAGGCATACACACAGAGAGAACATTGTATACATAATAAGTAAATATTTAAAAAAATTTGGTGTGATATTTATCCATTTCCTTTAAGTTTTCCAATTTTGTGGAGAACAGGTTTTCGAAATATGACCTGATGATTCTTTGTATTTCCTCCGTGTCTGTTGTTATGTCCCCCTTTCATTTTTGATTTTGTTAATTTGAATATTCTCTCTGCCTTTGGTTAGTTTGTATAAAGGTTTGTCTATTTTGTTGATTTTCTCGAAAAATCATCTCTGCCTCATTGATTCTCTGTATTGTTTCCTTTGTTTCTATTTTGTTGATTTCAGCTCTCACTTTGATTATTTCCTGCTGTTTAGTTCTCTTAGGTGAGTTTGCTTCTTTTTGTTCTAAAGTTTTCAAATATTCTGTTAATTCACTAGAGTGGGATTTTTTCCAGCTTCTTTATGTAGGCATTTAGTGCTATGAACTTTCCTCTTAACACTGCTTTCATTGTGTCCCATAAATTTGGGTATGTTGTGTGGTCATTTTCATTGAATTTTAGGAAGTCTTTAATTTCTCCCTTTATTTCTTCCTTGACCCATTGATGATTCAGGTGAGCATTGTTTAATTTCCATGTGTTTGTGGGTTTCCTGGAATTAGTATTGCTGTTGACTTCTAGTTTTAAAGCTTGGTGATCTGATAAGATACATTGGGTTATTCCAATTTTTTTTTGTATTTGTTGAGTGTTTGTTTTGTTTTATTACTGAATATGTGGTCAGTTTTTGAGAAGGTTCCATGAGGTGCTGAGAAGAAAGTATTCTTTTCTGTTTGGATGAAATATTCTATTGTCTGTTAAGACCATTTGAGTCATAACATCTGTTAGTTCTCTTATTTCTCTGTTCATTTTTCTGTCTGTTTGACCTGTTCAGTGGTGAGAGGGGAGTGCTGAAGTCTCCCACTATTAGTGTGTAGGGTTTAATGTAAGATTTAAGCTTTGGATGTATGTCTTTCACATATGAGTGTGCCCTTGTATTTGGGGCATAGATGTTTGGTATTGAAATTTCCTCTCAATGGATTTTTCCTGTGACTAATATGAAATGTCCTTCTTTGTCTCTTTTGACTGATTTTAGCTTGAAGTCTATTTTGTTAGATATTAGGATAGCTGCACTCACTTGTTTCTTAGGTCTGTTTGATTGGTATGTTTTTTCCCAACCCTTTACTCTGAGACAATGTCTGTCTTTGAGGTTAAGATGTGTTTCTTGTGTGCAGAAGAAGAATGGATTCTGTTTTCATATCCAATATGTTAGCCTATGCCTTTTTTAGAGGTGAGTTGAGTCTATTTATATTAAGGGATATTAATGACCAGTGACTGCTATCGCCTGTTTATTTAGTTTTCATCATTGGTGATGTTAACTTGTGCCTTTTTTTTTCTTCTTTGGGATTTGCTGTTATGAGATCATCAGTTGTCTGTGTTTTTGTTGGTGTAGCCATCTTTTTTTTGGTTGGAGTTTTCCTTCTAGTATTTTGTATAGGGCTGGGTTTGTGGCTAGGTATTGGTGAAATCTAGATTTGTCATGGAATATCTTGTTTTGTCCTTCTATGATGTTTTGTTTTGTTTTTTGAGACAGGGTTTCTCTGTAACTTTGGAGCCTGTCCTGGCACTAGCTCTTGTAGACCAGGCTGGCCTCAAATTTACAGAGATCCGCCTGCCTCTGCCTCCCGAGTGCTGGGATTAAAGGCGTGCGCCACCACCGCCTGGCTTGTCCTTCTATGATGATTGACAGTTTTGCTGGGTATAGTAGTCTGGCCTGGCATCCGTGGTCTCTTAATGTCTGCATAATGCTTGACCATGACCTTCCAGCTTTCATCATCTCCAATGAGAAGTCAGGTGTAATTCTGATAGGTCTATCTTTATATGTTACTTGGATCTTTTCCTTTGCAGCTCTTAATAATCTTTCTTTACTCTGTTTATTTTATGTTTTGATTATTTGTGGTGAGAGGACTTTTTTTGGATCCAGTCTATTTGGTGTTCTGTAAGCTTCTTGTATCTTCATAGGCATATCTTTCTTTAGGTAGGGAAAGTTTTCTTCTATGATTTTGTTAAATAAATTTTCTGTGCCTTTGAGTTGAACTTCTTCTCCTTCTTCTATACCTATTATTCTAAGAGTTGGCCTTTTAATGGTGTCTGGATATTTTGGGTTAAGCTTTTGTTAGATTTAATGTTTTCTTTAACTGATGAGTCTATTACCTCTATTGTATCTTCAGTGCTTGAGATTCTCTCTTCCATCTCTTGTATTCTGCTGTTCATGCTTGCGTTTGTGGTTCCTGATTTTTTTCTCATGATTTCTGTTTCTATAATTCCTTTGGCTTGTGTTTTCTTTATTGTTTCTATTTCAGTTTTCAAGTCCTGAATAGTTTCTTTTATATGTTTGATTTCTTTTTCTTGGTTTTCTTTAAGTGGTTTGCTTTTATCTTCCAATTTTTTGTTTGTCTTTTTCTTAATTTCTTTGAGGGAATTTCTCATTTAATCTTTAAGAATTTCAAACATTCTCTTTTTTTTAAAATATTTATTTATTTATTTATTATGTATACAATATTCTGTCTGTGTGCATGTCTGCAGGCCAGAAGAGGGAACCAGACCTCTTTACATATGGTTGTGAGCCACCATGTGGTTGCCGGGAATTGAACTCAGGACCCTTGGAAGAGCAGGCAGTGCTCTTAACCACTGAGCCATCTCTCCAGCCCCCTCAAACATTCTCTTGAAGTTACTTTTTAGGTCATTTTCTTCTGGTTCATCCATTTTTGGTTGTTTAGGTCTTGCTGTTGTAGGGTCTTTAGGTTTTACTGGTGTTGTGATCTTACCTTTTCGATTCATCTTTTCCTCTAATAGGTGTGGTTGGGGCTGTCTGAGATTCTGTTGAATAATCTTCTAGGTGCCAGTGAATTCAGAGCTCAGATGGTTGTTCTTTGTTTTACAGTCAGTGTCACGGTTCTAGTTACCCCATTGGTTACTCGATATTCCCGGAGATAGCTCAGTGCTCCTGTGTCTTGCTCTACTTACTTGCAGTTTGCAGTCTCAGGCCTACTTGGCTTAGGTTTCTGGCTTTTCCCTGTTTATGTAAATCCTGGTCTGGATCTCCTCCTGCCGAAGTCCCTGGCTTGGACTTGAACCTGTTCTGGTGGAGATGGCTGACTCTGGATCTGGTGGCTGGCTCAATCCTTATCTGCCAGTGTCCCGGGACTGGGTTGGCTTCCTGGACTGGATTTGCTCCTGGCTTCTGTTCCCAGTGGAGCTATTTGCTCTCTTTGCTAGGTAGCTTGTTTTGTCCCACTCCGGTTCTGGGTCAGGTTGCTGGCTCAATCCTGGTCCACCAGTGTCCCAGGACTGGGTTGGCTTCTGGGACTGGATTTGATCCTGGCTTCTGCTCTTCAAGCCTCCTCTTGTCTCCAGGCTAAAGCAAGGGACCTGAGTCTTCACACTTTATGGCTCCTGTAAAGCTTGAGGGTGGGGAACCAGATGGTAAGAAATCAGACCTTAAATGTCAGCGCCGACCTTCCTTTCTTCTTATTTTTACCTTTTAAAACTTATATTTGGTTAATGTTCATTTATGGTGCACATTAATGATCCCTGCATCCTTTTGCCTCTGTGTTTTTATTTTAATTACTTTTATCCTTTCACTCTCTGACTTAATTGTTAGCACTAAGTTCAGGCTACATGACTGGTGAATTTGGCTAGGGACTGCCGTGAGTGGTCAGGCCTGGGGTAGTCTTTAAGTGGCTCTGGGGCACTCTTGTTCTCAACGAGGTCAACCATCCCTCATTTCCAGAACCTTCCTTCTCCTTTTCAATTATGCCTTAAAAGCAGAAAGCCTCAATCCCTTCCTGGGCCTTCATACCCTTTCTGGTAGAATTAACAAGAATGAACCAGGAAAACAAGCATAATTCTCTATGTGTTGGCTGTTTGGGTGTGACTGGATACGGATGCTGGAGTTGCTCAAGGAAGCCTAGAACTGGGCTGTCCCATTGGGAGCCTCTGGCTTTAGGGGATTATTGAGTAATGAAACATGGTTAGTTGGAATTGAGTCTCACTTTAAGATACCAGATTTCAAATGGTTAATATAAAAAAATAATTAAAAGCCATGAACCACATTTTGAACTATTGAGTTAAATGAAAGACACATTGGCAGAGTACATGCCTGTTTTAGTTAGGGCTTCTCTTGCTGTGAAGAGACACCATGACCATGGCAACTCCTATAAAGGAAAACTTTTAATTGAGCTGGTACCTTACAGTTCAGAGGTTCAGTCCATTGTCATCATAGTGACACATGGCAACATGTAGGTAGACATGATGCTGAAGGAGTAACTGAGGGTTTTTCATCTTGCAAGCCACAGTGTGATCTGTCTATAACACTAGCGAAGTTTGAACAGAAGAGACTTCAAAGCTCACCCCCATAGTGACACACTTCCTCCAAAAAGGCCTTACCCACTTCAACAAGTCCACACCTCTTCATAGTGCCGCTTTCTTTGGGATTATGGAGGCCAATTACATTCAAACTACCATGTCCTGCTTCTGGACCCCCATAAACTTGTAACAGTATCCTAATGTACTTACTTTTACTTCAAAAGTCCCCATAGTCTTTAACAGTTCCAATTTATTTAAAAGTCTAAAGTTTAAAGTCTCTTCTGAGACTCCTGGTAAGCTCAATTAATAAACAGATCACATACTTCCAACATATAATGGCACAGGATATAAATTACCATTTCAAAACATAGGAGAGGGAGTACAGTGAGGAAACACTGGACCAAAGCGAGTCTGAAAGCCAGAGAGGCAAACTCCAAACTGCATCTCCAAGTCTGATGTTAAAATGCTTTCATATCTCCAACTCTATCCAGCTTTATTGACTGCAACACACTTCTTTTTTCTTGGGCTGGTTCCACTCCCTGTTAGCATCTTTCCTCAGCAGGTATCCCAGGCTCTGGAATCCCCAGCATCTTGGGGTCTCCAGATTTCACCTTCACAGCTTTACACATGGACCCTCTAGGCCTCCATTCAAGGACACCCTTGACACACGCCCGACCTCAGCAGCTTCCCTTAGTCTCAGAGCCAAATTCCACAACCCCTTACTTCTCTTCTTAACTTTAAAGCCAAAATCAAGTGGTCAGCAGTGGCCAAGTTCTGCTGCTTCATCAACATCTGTGCCCAGTTACATCTTCACCAACTTTCATTTTTCATGGTTTCTTTCATATCCTAAGCTTTTCTGCTCTGAAACTGGATCTGTAGACAAGGCTGGCCTCAAACTCCAAGATCTGCCAGTCTCTGCCTTCCAAGTGCTACGATTAAAGTGTATACCACCACACAAGTTGGACATTTAGCTGAGTGGGATCTTTCCCTGAGATCACCACTCCCTTTATTCCATTTTTTAATCTGTTTATCTCTATTTTGTGTGTGTGTGTGTTTATCTCTTTGAACACAGGATTTAGCTCTGTTCCACTTTCTGGTGCCCTGTTTCTCAATCTGTACATTTTGTATTTTTATGTGCTCAACTTGCTCCTTTTCATTATAAATCTTCATTAGAGTTACCACTGATAACCACAGAACAGTCTGTAATAGGCTCTTTTGAGATTTCTTCTGCCAATGGAGTTAATCCAGAACTCTTCATTTTAGCCTCAGGCAGACTCTTCTGACAAGAGCAAAAAGCAGCCACATTCTTCACCAAAATATCACAAGACTGATTTCTAGGTAAAACACTAAAATTCTTCTCTCCTGAAAGCTCTTGAAGTAGCCCACAGTTCACCACATCGCACTCAGCACCACTGTCTTCCATGCTTCGGCTAGTGTGGCCCGTTAAGCACTGTGTAAAGGCTCCAGCTCACCTGCTAGCACTACAAGGCATTTTAAAAATGTATTTTTTTTTGTGAGAACCAAAATTACATTTTAAGTTTTAATTACTATGCCTAAGAGATCCATGAAACAAAAATGTCTCTGATCTTCGAGTCCCTTGTTCAAGGGCAGACCGTTCCTGAAATGCTGGAGGCTATTGTTTATGGGAGATAACAAGCCACAAGTTTTTCACTTCCCTAACAAGATGTACCTGGTCACCTGTTGGTGGGAGATTCATAAGCAGGAAATACGTCAGGATGTACACTTGCCCCTGATTGGATATAGGCTGGAGGTCCATCAGGATGTAGACCTGATTGGAAATGCAATGAATTATGGGGTTTCCTTTATAAGCTGCTGCAAACTGTGATTCTGGGCCATTTCTTGGGAACTTGGGTATAGACCTGGCCAGAGCCCATGCACTTGGTCAGTATTTAATTAAAACTTGCTTTCGGCCGGGTGGTGGTGGCGCACGCCTTTAATCCCAGCACTCGGGAGGCAGAGGCAGGCGGATCTCTGTGAGTTCGAGACCAGCCTGGTCTACAAGAGCTAGTTCCAGCCGGGCGATGGTGGCGCACGCCTTTAATCCCAGCACTCGGGAGGCAGAGGCAGGCGGATCTCTGTGAGTTCGAGACCAGCCTGGTCTACAGAGCTAGTTCCAGGACAGGCTCCAAAGCCACAGAGAAACCCTGTCTCGAAAAACCAAAAAAAAAAAAAAAAAAAAAAAAAAAAAAAAAAAAAAAAAAAAAAAAAAAAAAGAGCTAGTTCCAGGACAGGCTCCAAAACCACAGAGAAACCCTGTCTCGAAAAAACCAAAAAAAAAAAAAAAAAAAACCAAAAAAAAAAAAAAGCTTGCTTTCACGCTGGAGGGTGATGGCACACACCTTTAATCCCAGCAGTGAGGATTAAAGGCAGGATTATCTCTGTGAGTTCGAGGCCAGCCTGTGCTTTAGCAAGGCTTTCTCTCAACACACATGCAAATTGGAACTATGAATGTGTGTATGTAGGTGTGTCTGTGTGTGTGTCTCTGTGTGTGTGTAGGTCAGAGGTCCTCACTGAATGTCTTCCTTTATCCCTTTTGTCTTAGTTAGGGTTTGTATTCCTGTGAAGAGACACCATGATTTCAGCAACTCTTATAAAGGAAAACATCTAATTGGAGCTTGCTTAGAGTCCGGAGGTTTAGTTCCATTATTGCCATGGTAGGAAATATGGTGGCATGCAGGCAGACATGGAACCAGGGAAGTAGCCGAGAGTTCTGCATCTAGATCCATAGGCACCACAAAGAGAGAGTAACACTGTGCCTGATGTAAGCACTTGAAACCCCAAGAGTTACCACCAGTGACATACTTTCTCCAAAAAGGCTACACCCACTCCAGCAAGGCCACACCTCCTAATAGTGCTACTCCCTGTAAGCCTATGGGGGCCGTTTTTATTCAGACCACCACATGTCTCCACCATATATTTTGGTGGCAGAGTCTCAGACTGAACCTGGAGCATCCTGGTTTGGCTAGACTGGCTGTTGTCATTGTCTCCCCAGCACTGGAATTACAGCAATGCATTGCCGGGCCTGGATTTTTCACGAGTGTTAGGGCCTCAAGCTCAGGTCCTCATGTGCTCACAGCAAACATTTGACTGTCTGAGCCATCTCCCCGCCTCCCAGATGTGCATGTTAACCAGCTGCTGAGGGGAGCAAGGCAGAAACCCATGAGAGGTACCTTAGTGATGGTGCTCTGTGTGCTGACAGTACTGCACTCCAGCATGGCCTCTGTACTGCAGCGAGCTACACAACAGGTAAAGCGTTTGCGAAATGCAGCTGCTGCCCCTGTTTGCGCTCTCCTTGGGTCAGGAGGTGGGAGTGGAAGAGGAGAACATGTATCGTGGGAGACAGGGAAGTGTAGGGACAGACAGAGTTCCTGTTTGTGCACTGCAGTTATTGGTTAACTGTGTGTTCACGCAGGAGCCGTTCAGACTGTAGACTTTACTTCTGACCCCTTTGCTCAAAAACTTTTGTTCGTGGCTCAATCACCTCTTGGAGAATTACAGACAATGGGAAAAGACTTAGATCTTTAATACCAAAGCCTCATGGACAAGAAGATTACACCAGACATAGATCTGTACTTTTCATTTGGTTCTTTCTCTCTCTCTCTCGTTTTCAAGACAGAGTTTCTCTGTGTTGTCCTGCCTGTTCTGGAACTCACTGTGTAGACCAGGCTAGCCTTGAACTCAGAGATCTGTCTGTCTCTGCCTTCCAAGTGCTAGTTTTAAAGGTGTGGCCTCCATTGACTGGCCTTTTAGACCCTTTAAAAAACCAATTAGAGCTGGGCGGTGGTGGCGCACGCCTTTAATCCCAGCACTCAGGAGGCAGAGGCAGGCGGATCTCTGTGAGTTCGAGACCAGCCTGGTCTACAAGAGCTAGTTCCAGGACAGGCTCCAAAACCACAGAGAAACCCTGTCTCGAAAAACCAAAAAAATAAAAAAATAAAAATAAATAAAAAAATAAAATACCAATTAGAAAGAGGGAAGGTGGGAGGGGAGAATGAATACAGGAGAAGTGAGTGATATTGAGCCTTGCGGAGATGACGCTGCTCAGACATTTATACCTCTGCTCTTCCCTTTGGTCTATGGATGCTGGAAATGCTGAGAAATTCCTAGCCTTGGACTTCTGGGTTGTCTGTCAGAAATCTATTGTTGGGCTCAGCCTTCGCTGGTCATCACTTCTTGTTCACTCCTTAACAGTGCAAAGTAAGCTTGGGCAGGTGCACAGTGCAGTGCGCAGAGCCTGCCAGGCGTGCAGATAGATGTTCTACACAAATGTTTGGAAACAGGGTTTAATGAACCTTTGACCCAAGCATGCAATGTGTAAAACAAAAGGAAAACAAAGCCTTTAAAAATGGTTAACAGACTTTTTCACCCAGGAGAATGAAATGATAAAACACCCAGAAATCTAGGGAGAACTTGACATTCATGGTGCTGTCCGTGGTGGGCAGGTTCAGGGACCAGACTGTAGAACCTTGTAGAATTCCTGTGTCTAGTGCTCTGTTCCTTCCTACCTTCTCTTTCCCAAGAACGGCTGAGAATAAAGACTGCGTTTACTGCCTCCTGCAGCTGATGGAAAAGAAGTGGAAACTGTAGGCAGACTTGGCCGACTCCTGAGATGCCCCTTTCACAGTGCTAAAGATGAGTCAGGCCGTTTCCCCTTTTATTTCCCTGGATCAAGCCCAGTGAACCATACTACAGATACCTGCTGGTCTGATCTACAGAGGCAGATTTATCCTGTAGCTTCTGTGAGCCTTTCCCACTCACCTCCCTGGGCTTCGTTTCCTTTGAAATGGTGTGGATGTCTAATTACTGTGAAGGTTTGATGAGGTATATTCACACACAGTAAAGAGTGTCCTGCTGTGTCTGTAGCTTTAGTGACTTTGTATTGCAGAACCAAATTAGCAGTCTTTCTATTGATTATTGAAAAGAAAACATATTTGTAGTTTAAAAATTCTCTTAAGGTGAAACTCTAAAACAGCTGGATGGGTCCTGGTGATGGTGGTGGTAGCGCACGCCTTTAACTCCAGCACTCGGGAGGCAGAAGCAGGAGGATCTCTGTGAGTTTGAGGTCAGCCGGGTCTATAGAGTGAGTTCCAGGCCACTCAGGGTTACACGGGGGGACCCTATCTCTTCCCCCTCTAATAGCTGATGACTTTGAGAGAAAGAGATGTACTCAAATGGTTACATCCAGCACCTTCTGTTCCTTTTCCTCTCGCACCCCGTGCTTTTCTCCTTCCTACCCACACCCTGCCCTTTCCTCAGTAGTGTGCGCCCTGGCCACAGACCTCTGTGCGTACACGGATGCACATATATGAGTGATGTGGGATCCCCTCTGCATGCCGTGAATATGGTTTACTACCATTGGTTAATAAAGAAGCTGTTTTGGCCTATGGCAGTGCAGAATGTAGGTAGGCAGGAAAACTAAACTGAATGCAGGGAGAAAGAAGGCGAGGTCAGGCAGATGCCATGTAGCTGCCAACGGAGAAAGATGTTAGAACCTTACCCGTAAGCCACAGCCTCACGGCAATACACAGATTATAGAAATGGGTTAATTTAAGATGTAAGGGTTAGTTAAGGAATATGCATGAACCATTAGCCAGTGTTGTAATTAACACAGCTCCTGTGTGATTATTTGGGCCTGGGCGGCTGGATCTCCGTTTACATATATCCATGCACACACAGACTGCTTGCAGCCTGTGTTTGCCATCTGACCTGCAGAATGGCACACAAGGTGTGTTTCAAAGCTGAGGTTTTCTCTAGAGAAGGGGGAAGCAGATGAGAATGGTGGAATAGCTGTTTCCTTTGACATATGCAAATGGTCGCCTGTGGCAGCCCTAGGGCCAGACTTGACTTCTGGGCTCTCTAATACGCCTGGAGGATGTTTCAATTATTGATAAGAAGGAAATTGTGGTTGGCAGAAAGAACTGGGGATGAGTTCCATCTTGTTCTTACTCCCTTGCTCTTGCCCTCACTCTCTTTGGATTTTTAAGGCAGGTCTCACTCAGTAGCCCAGCCTGTGTGTGTATTTACACTACTAAGAATTCACCATGCGGCCTAGAGTAAGCAGTCTTGAACTCACAGTGATTCTCTTGTGTCAGCTTCCTGAGAGCTGAGCTGTTACACCCATTTGGATTCCTTTTCTCATTTTGGCTTTATTTTGGGTATGTTAGTATTCTTTAGTTGGTACTAACTTCATTTGGCCTATGTGATGCCACCACTGAGTGCTACGAACTAAGTAGAATTTAATATCAGTAGTTGTGGTGGCTCTGAGTATTATCATTCCTTTTTATTCTCTGGCTCCATTTGGTACCAAAGCATTTCAGATCTTGCCACTGTTCCTGCCAGTTCTCAGATGTCACTGCGTCTGAATGCACTGGCTTTCCCAAACACTTAAAAATGCTCTTCTACAGTGTCTCTTCCTTAGCGTGTTGACCCCTTCTCTCTATTTGTTCTTTCTCAGCTCTCCTTGCTCTTCCCTCTGAAGCTATCCACAACCTGGGTGATGTACCTGGCTTTTCAGAAACTTGACTTTGGAGTAGACAACCCAAGATTTGAACCAGGGAACTTACCACACTCTTATAAGTCTGTAAGCTAGTCATTCTGTCTATCTATCTATCTATCTATCTATCTATCTATCTATCTATCTATCTATCTATCCATCCACCATCTATCTTCTACTTACCTGAAATAGAATGTATGTGTATATACATGTTTGTGCATTTACATATACAAATAGTTATATTCCTGTGTATTTATTTATATTACTAATTTCTATGGAAAATTTCAAAACCTGGCTACTGTGAATTTCCCATGAAGCAACATTTGGGCTCAGCTGAATAGTTGTTGTCTTTTAGGTGATGTGGTTTTGTCCCCACCCCTGTAACAAGGCAGCTTTTGATGGAAGCTGTCCTTGGCAGGGCTCCATAAGGTTCTTTTTAAAAACTTTTTTTTTTGGTGGGGGTGGGGTGGCGCTCGTGATTAAGAACACTGACTGCTCTTCCAGAGGACCAGAGTTCACTTCTCAGCATCCACATGGCTGCTCACAACTGTCTAGAGGACCTGACACCCTTATACAGGCAAAACACCAATGCACATAAAAATAAGTAAATATCAAATATAACAAAACTTTTTTTAGATTTATTTTATTATTTTTGAATGTGTATGAATATTTTGCCTGCATGTATGTCTACTACATGTACAACTGATGTTCATAGAGATCAGAAAAGGTACTGGGTCCCTGGGGCTGGAGTTACACGTGGTTAGGACAAACCCAGGTCTTCTCTAAGAGCAGCAAGTGCTCCTAACTGCGGAGCCATCTCTTCAGCCCTCCATAAGGATCTTACCCTGCCTTAGTCGTTTTCTGAAGAAAAGCCCTACCTTGCTGGTTAAGATGTTCCTATGTCTTTTCTGTGGATTTATGGAACTCAGACGTGTAATGACTTGGGTAACACTGCACTTTAGCTCTATGCATATGTCTGTCCCACCTATGTACAGAGAGCCCCACCCGCATTGTTCCTGCCCACTGCTTTTCTCTTCCTGTAAAAACCTTTGCATCCGTAAGCTCCCTACAGTGCAGCTTTGAGGCAGGAGGTCCTCTATCATTTCAAGCTGGCCTTGAGTAAGCCTGATTCCTTCCTTCCAATTCTCGTGAACAGAATAGTCAGCTGCCTTTGAGTAGCAGACATCCAGGAGGCTTCGTTCTGGTAACACATTGACCTGGGCCATTAGTTTTTAATTGTTGGCTTTTGTGAGTTGTTCTGAGGGCTCTGGGAGCTTAGCTGTCTTTAGAGCCCTGCTGAACTGCAGCCAACAGTTCCTAAGGTAAACAGGAGAGAAGATAGCGAACTGGCCCTGAGGAGATAGCAGACCTGGCCCTGAGGAGTGCTGCCATGGGCCTTTTCTACCAGCCTGTCTTTCATGTCCTGTTCTCCTCACCTGCTGTACCTTTGGCCAGGATTATCCTATGGCAGGAGAGCAGACAGACAGGGAGATCAAAATCAGAATATAAAAGAAAGCACCTTGGAAATTCCCCCCAGCCAGGCCAGCAGGGAACAGAACACGTACAGAAAAAGTGTGTGGAACAAGCGGAGCACAAAGGTCCCAGTCTTCAGGGCACCAAGCACCTTTGAACTTCTTTCTGTTCCAATTCTGGCCCACCTCCTTTATGGGAAGTGCTCTCTCTTCTGTCTAATTTCTTGATCTGGGGATCCTGGCAGGTGCCCACCAGAACTTATACTGGGTACTGGACTACTATTTCTTAATTCTTTACCTAAGAAGTCTTTCTTCCTTCAAGGTTGCGGATCAACAATGCACACCACTGCTTTGGGCCTTTCCCCGGGTAATCCACAGTACTGAGGCACCACCACTCTGATGGTGCCTGTGCTTTTGTTGAACACTGACCTCTTTACATGCCTGCCTTCCCTGGTCTGTTTCCTTTCTTTAGATTACCATCTTTCTCTTAACTCTATCCTTCTGTCCCCAAACATCTAAGCTGAACTGAATCACACTCTTCAGGAAGATTCAATTTTCTGTTTCCATATTTTTTTTTTTAAGATTTATTTATGCCGGGCGGTGGTGGCGCATGCCTTTTATCCCAGCACTTGGGAGGCAGAGATAGGCAGATCTCTGTGAGTTCGAGGCCAGCCTGGTCTACAAGAGCTAGTTCCAGGACAGGCTACAAAGCCACAGAGAAACCCTGTCTCGAAAAAAAACTTATTTATTTACTTAATGTGTATGAGTACTCTATTTGCATGTACACCTTGTAGCAGAAGAGGACATTAGAACCAACTATAGATGGTCATGAGTCACCATGTGGTTGCTAGGAATTGAACTCAGGACCACTAGAAGAGCAACTGGCATTCTTAAATGCTGAGCCATCTCTCCAGCCCCCTATTTTCATACAGGGGTATACTCAGACAGAATACAGAAGTATTCTTGATGAAGGGCACAGAACTGCACAATGGGAGGAGCATGCTACATTCTACTTCCTAACTCATTGTTTTCACAATGCCTGGCACATCCAATGAGTTCAACACACCACGACTGAAGGAAAGAGGAAATGAGGTGTCCAGAGCTACGACTCTTCATCATCCCTCCTCTGAACAAGCATGGTAAGTACTCACCAGAGTGGATTCTGTGCTGCCTGTGAAGGGGCATTCTTCAGATGTTCCCAGTTGTTCCTGCAGTTGATAAGTGTCGGGAACCACCTTTTTAGGGTGACTTCTGCCGTGATCCTAGCCGCAGCAGGTTTGCAGGTTTTCCAGGGTAGGGGCGTGAGGATTAGAAAAGTTGGGTAGGAGGAACATAGATAAGAAAGAAACACAGAGACACAGGATAGTAACAGGAGGGCTACTCAGAGAATCCTGAATGCTGAATTCTTCTTCTGAGTTCGCCCATGTTTAGTTTTCCATACACTTTTATACCCCAATACAAAAGGGGGGAAGAAGGCAAAAGACGGCTTTAACATGACACAAAGGACACTGGAACAGTCACTTGCCCCAAGACTTGAGACGTTGAGTCATTATCTCTTGGGAAAAGCTTTCTTTTGTTTAGGCAGTGGACCCACCCTGGACCAAGTCTCCTGAAGGCAGTCACTTCCTAGGTCAAACCTCCTATTTCAAAAGATGGAGCAGAAATGTGCTTGAATTCTCTGGCCTTTGGTCAGGGTGGAGTGGATCTACCTCTATGCTTAATGTTGAAAACACCGGGTCACCACACTCTAGGTCAGGGTGTGTAGCC